>NC_091792.1:86920000-88170000 GCF_041296235.1 Equus asinus | reverse complement strand
TAAGGGAGAAATTAATAAAATTGAAAGCAAAAACTCAAGAGAGAAAGTCAACAAAACCAAAAGTTAATTCTGTGAAAAGATCAATAAAATTTCTAAGTCTCCAGCCATCATAACTAAGAAAAAAAGAGAGACTATGAAATTACTATATCAGAAATGAAAGAGAAGATATTGATACAGATCTCATGGATGTTTAAAGGATAATAAGGGAATACTATGAAAAAATCTATATCCATAAATTTGATAACCTAGATAAAATGGAAAAATTCCTTGAAATACACAATCTACCAAAACTCACTCAAGAAGAAATAGACAATCGGATAGACCTATATCTATTAAAGAAATTGTCTCAATAATTAATCACCTTCCAAAACAGAAAGTGCCAGGCCCGGATGGGTTTACTGATGAATTCTACCAAATTCTGCATATGAAGAAGAAGTTATACCAGTTCTCTACAATCTGTTTCAGAGGATAGAAGCAGAGGGAATGCTTCCTAACTAATTCTATGAGGCTAGCATAACCCTAATACCAAAGCAAGAAAAAGAAAAGAAAACTACAGATCAATATCTTTTATAAACATAGATGCAAAGATCCTTAACAAAATATTAGTAAATAGAATACAACAATGTATAAAAAGAATTATACACTTTGACCAAGTAGGATTATTCAGGTATGCAAGGCTGATTCAACATTTGAAAATCAATCTATGTAACCCATCACATCAACAAACCATAGAAATAAATCACATGGTTATACCAATGAATGGAAAAAAGCATTTGACAAAATCAAATATCCATTCATGATGAAAACTTTCAGTAAACTAGGAATAGAGTGAAAGTTTTTCAACTTGATAAAGAGCATCTGCAAAAAACCCTACAGCTAATGGTAAGAAACTCTAAGCCTTTCCACTAAGATCAGGTGCAAGGCAAGGATGTCTCCTCTCACCACTCCTTTTCAACATTTTACTGGAAGTCCTTACTAATGCATAAGGCATTAAGAGGAAATAAAAGGTATACAGTTTGGGAAGGAAGACATAAAACTGTCTTTGTTCACAGATGATATGACTGTCTATGTAGAAAGTTGAAAAAAATGGACAAAAAAATTTCCTGGAACTAATACATGATTATAGCAAGGTTGCAGGATACAAGGTTGATATACAAAAGCCAACTGCTTTCTTATATACCAGGAAGTAATGCGTAGAATTTGATATTAAAAACATAATATCATTTCCATTAGTACCCCATATAATAAAATACTTAGGTATAAATCTAACAAAATATGTGCAAGATCTATATGTAAACCTACAAAACTCAGGTAAAGGAAATCAAAGAAAAAAAAATAAATGGAGAGATATTCTATGTTCATGGATAGGAAGACACAATATTGTCAAGATGTCAGTTCTCCCCAACTTCATCTATAGATGCAATGCAATTCCAATCAAAATCTCAGTAAGTTATTTTTTGGATGTTGACAAATTGATTCTAAAGTATATATGGAAGGGCAAGCTATCCAGAATAATCAACACAATCTTGAAGGAGAAGAATAAAGTCGAAAGACTGACACTAACCGACTTCATAACTTACTATAAAGATAGTGTAATCATGACAGTTGTGGTATTGGCAAAGAACAGACATATAGATCAATGGTACAGAATAGAGAGTTTAGAAATAGGCCCCCATAAATAGAGTCAACTGATATTTGACAAAAGAACAAAAGCAAAACAATGGAGCAAAGATTGTCTCTTCAACAAGTGGTGCTGAAACAACTACACATCCATATGCAAAAAAAATGACATAGATGTTACACCTTTCACAAAAATTAACTCAAAATGGCTCATAGACCTAAATGTGAAATGCAAGCTATAACAGTCCTAGAAGATAACACAGGAGAAAACCTGGATGGCCTTGGGTATGGTGATGCCTTTTTATATACAATACCCAAGTCATGATCCATGAAAGAAATAATTGATGAGCTGGACTTTATTAAAATCAAAAACTTCTGCTCTGCAAAATAGGTGGAGCATAAAAGATTTTTAGGGTAGTAAAAATACTTTATATGATATGATAATAATGGATATATGTCATTACACATTTGTCCAGACCCATTGAATGTACAACACCAAGAGTGAACCCTAAGATAAGCTGTGGACTTTGACTGATTATGATGTGTAATTGTAGTGTCATCCTTGGTAACAAATGTACCATTTTAGTGATGTTGATAATAGGGGAGGCTATGCATGTGTGGGGGTAGAGGGTATATGAGAAATCTCTATACCTTCTTCTCAATTTTGGGGTTAACCTGAAACTGCCCCCAAAAATAAAAGATTTAAAAAAATTCAACAGGTATGGGGTGTGGGCGAGGATGAGACTGACAACAAAGGCTTAGAGTATGGGAGTAAGAAAAGGAGACTACAATTTCAAGAGATTTGAATAAGAAGTGGCAGGAAGAGATGGAACTGTAGCTTTGGGTTATGGGCCAGAGGAAGAATGATATTATCCTCTAATAGTGTCAAATGTCTTCCATTCTAGGAGGAGAGAACATAGCAAAGAGAGGAGTTTGAGCAGTGTCCTATAGATGGTGGGTAAGATGTGCTTAAAGTGGGACCTCACTACAAAAAGAAGAAATGTTGGTGAGGATGAATGTTCTTTCACATAAATTTATAGAGTAAGAGAAGGAAAATTACTATACCTTATGACCACAGACTTCTCAATGAAACACTCAAAATTGTCTTTTTTGGCAATCAAAGGTTAGGTATAGACTTGGAACACCTGCAGAGGAAAATGGAAGTAAATCCTAGACATGGCAAAGTTAAAAGTTAGTGAGTTTATTAGTTTCCTTTTGCTACTGTAACAAATTACCATAAATTTAGTGACTTAAAAAAAACAGTTTTTTACTTTACAGTTCTGTAAGTCAGAAGCCTGACATGTGTCTTACTAGCTAAAATGAAGGTGTCAGCAGGGTTGCGTTCCTTTCTGCTCTAGACTCTAGCTTGAATTAATTTCTTTGCCCTTTACTAGCTTCTAAAGCTGCTTGAATTCCTTGGCTTATGGCCTCCTTTTATCTTCAAAGCCAGCAACAGCTAGCCAATATTTTCTCACATCTCAACACTTGACAATAAATTGAAATGATGATAATCTTCGAAATGGATACTTATATACCATGATAAAGGAATGGAGAAAGCTGGTTTTATTGTGGATTCAGAGGTCATACTTGTGGTTTGGGTGAAAGAATAGGAGTACAAAATAATAAGGTGATAATGTGAGGGTATGTTGCATAATGAAACATGATGTCTAGGCTTATTAGCAAAAGACGTTGGACAGTGTAGAAGCTGATAGACTGAAGGAGGTGAGCGTGAGGTGGGAAATGGAGGAGAAAAGGAACTGGTGGAATCTGTGAGATAAAAACTAGCTATGATGTATTTAAGGAAGTAAAAGAGACAGAAAAATAATATTCGTATAGTAGGATATTTGAATTTAAGATCTCAGAGTTAGACTAATTCAGGGTGATGACAACTTCCAGGATATAATCATGGGAACAAGAGGTTAAAGAACTGTGGGAATGATTCGTAGGTACCCTGAAGTGACCTAGGATGATAGCTGACCTTGCAGTAGAAAGATCAGGAGATTGGTAATAATTCCTCAATTATTGAGAGACACCTATCAGGAAAGTAGGCAAACATGGAGGTACTTGTAGTAGAGGTTCAGATAGACAGCATGAGAAACAAAGAAGCATGGATTTCTACTTGAATATAGAAAAGAAATGATCTAGAAGCAGCTTTAGGGAATCAGAAGAAAGCTTCTTCTTCCTCCTGGCCCTGAAATATGAAAGAGGAATGAGAATAAGGAGCCTCTTCTGAAGAAAGCTGCAGAGGAAGTTGAGAATTTTGGATTGAGTTAGATTTTATTTAAGGCACAAAAGTGAAGCTGCAGGGACATTTGTTTACCATAGAACAACATTTGACAATGGAAAGCTTTGCAAAGAAGAGCCGCATTAGAGTTGGACAGAGAGAAATTTATAGGGCAGTATCCATGCTGGTGAAAACACAAGAGGAGTTAAAGAGCTCTAAGGTATTTACCTTTTAAGTGATGACAAAGGATAGAGGTAATGTTTTCAAAAAGAACACTCAAATTTACAATAGCGTGAATGAAGGCAGAGTCCCTATGGGTAGTAGGAAGCCGATCAAGTTAAAAGTTGAGGGTATCCTTTGTGGATGCTACAGGAAGCTGGGGAATAAGAAGGAAGGAAGAGAGAGAGGAAGAATGGAAGGGAGAGAAGGAGGGAAGAAGACGAGAAGGGAGGGAAGGAGGAAGGAAGGCATTAAAAGAGAAATAGAGAAAAATATCATTAATTATTCTCAGGGTTATAATGAGAGTGCATTCATCCTACAGTGCTTTCAACACAGCCCTTGATGTTATTCTTTATTTCTGCAGGAGGACATTAAAAAGCAAAAAATTTTAATGGTTGTGTTTTTAAATTCTAAAATGCAAGCCTTAAGTTAGGTCAATCCAGCATTAAAATAAATTAAGCACTTGCCCAACTGGGCATGTCAGCATATATATAAATAAATATAAAATGCTTTCATCTTTCAAGATCTCCCTTTTAAAATTGGCATTCTTTCTGGTTTTTCTAGGTAAGTATTTGTTCATATGGAGGGATAGGGACGTGACTGAGTGAAAAAAAAAGACAATATCTGTAAGAACCTGCTTTGAAGAATGGCATGAAGCAGTGGGGTGTGCGTCTCTCTTTGTAGTTAGTCTGTCACTCCTAATGGGATTTCTATACATTTACACAATGAGAGAGAGAAGTAAGCTTTCACAATCCCTTACAATGTGAATAATGAATTATAAATGCTTCTGATCACATTAATACACCAGGTAAAGTGAATTGAGCAAGGAAAGAATTTAAAAAATGATTTTCATTAGATTTGGAAAGTAAATTTGTAGTTATCAAGGCTATTTAATAAATGTCTACACACAGTGGGTATTTTTAAATTATTAATTAATAAAACAATAATTAAATGCCAATAGATGTGTGATATACAGAAGGGTTTGGACATATCCAAAATTAATTTTTAGCTCAATGTAGGAAGCGGTAGCAGGAAGAGGGAGATACAGTATTACAAATTATAGTGGGAAATGTAGCCATCTGAGATACTGAAATAGCTGAAGCATTAAATGAATATTTCCAAGTACATTTACAAGGGAGAGAATATTCTAAATCAGGATCACTCTGGAAAAGGTAATAAGTAAGACCAAAAAAATTCAAGTCTCAAAATTTTCCTAACTGGGTGTGTTAGTAGCATATGACAAAGCTACAAAAATTTTGATTAGGTTTAAGTGCATTTCTTTTAATATTTCATGAGTAGTTGAAAATATGTGTATAACACTTAAGTTTATCTAGTCAACCTGAAACCTCAGCCTTCACTAAATAAATAAATTATTCAAAAAACATTTTTTTTCCATTTTATGTGAACATGGCATTATTGATTTCTACCAACATAGTTATGGATCTGATTTTTCAGTACAGGGGGCTTATTGCAGTGGTCTGTTCTTATTCCCTTGCCTGCATCTTATTGTAAATAGTTATGTAGTGATATTTGTATGCTGAAGATAAAACAAAAGGATGTTTTTCCCCATAATTTGAATATTGAGTTTTATTGTTTGCAAAATATATGTAGATATTGGTGAAGTAATTTTCTATGTTTAGTTGACATGAGAGACAAAGGAAGGAAATAATGAAAAGGCGTCATCAAAATTACTACTCTTAAAACACAGCTTGGGGTGGTTCATGATCTCTTTTGGACAATTAAGAAACTGTTCAATAAACTAGAAAAGATAATAAAATAAATGAACTCATGGGCAAGCTTACCTTGACTAATTAGCCCTTGTTACTTGGGTTATGGGCATATGTATATTAATTATGGATTTTAATTGTGTCATTTTAAGAATTATTGTTTGAAGATAGTATCCTTTGTTCCAGTATTTAAAATTTTCCTTTTCCAAGAAGAATGACAATTTAAGAAATGGAATGTAACATTGAAAATAACCTTCAGGACAATTAGAACTATAGAAGTAACATCCATTCATTTAGATGGTCAGTATTTTTTTTCATTCATATAGGCATTTAAAACATGTATTATGTTTAGCAGCATCTCAGTGTGTATTAGGGGACAGATGTTTGATGTAGTCTTGAGAACTTCATAGTCTCTTTAAGAAGACAAAGCATACATATCTGGGGGGAAAAGCCAGCTAAAGAAGTTTGTGGTAAAATCTTGTAAACTCAGCTCTCATAGACTGAAAATGAAGGAAGAGTCAAGCATCCTATGGTAGCCTCTGAACATGCTCTACTAACCTTGCTTCTTGGTCAACATCCAAAGAAAATCTTATAAAAAATAAACCTTGCAGAAGGTAGGAAGGATACTTTATAGAGGAGGGCAATATGAACAAATAAGTTAGAAATAAGCAAAATGTATGTGCAGTTAGTTAGGAGTCTTCCAGCCAATAGCCTTCTTTCCAATAGCGGAGAAACCGCCTTAGTAGAATATCTGAGTGAGGGTATTCTGTTACACTACAGGTAATGGAAGATAGGAAACTGGATAAAAGGTGGGAAGTCCAGAGTAGATGAGCCCTTATTGGTTGTGAGTAAAGAGACTGAAAACCAGAAACCCAAGCTCAGCCTAGGGGATACCTGTTTAGTAGGCAGGAAAGGAACACAAGCATAATATGCTTCTCAGGACCAATCATGGTTCATCATCATTGTGTACATATCATATACCAAAAGGACTGCCCTAGGCCGTGAAGATTCAGCAATAATGAGAATGTCCTTGCTTTTGAAGGACTTACTGTCTAGTGAGAGAGAGAGACATGCACAAATCATTCAGCAGCGTAAGAGGTACAATCACAGAGTCTGCCTACAGGCTATCAGGGAACAAATACACAGATCAAAATGCCTCAGTCTGGGAAGATGAGAGAAGATCTCATTGAATAGTTGACTTTTGAGTTCAGTCTGAAAGGATGAATATTGATTTGAAAATCAGAAACACAGGGGACTAGATTCCAGGCCCAGAATTAGCAGGTACAAAGATAAATGAAAACAGGCGAAGTTCAGGTTACCACACATAGCTAAATGGAACTGCAGCCTAGGAAGCTCACTGTGGAATTGTAGGAATTTGAGGCTGGCACAAAGCAGGCATGGATCATGAAAGGCTCTGCTTGGATTTTACCTTAAGGTATTGAGGAACTGTTGAAGGATTGAGGATTTTAAACCATTTAGTGATGATAAGAGCTTCTGCACTTTGAACCATCACTTCAGCAGTTGTGAAGAGGGTGAGTTACAAGTCAAAGCCAGAGTTCTAGAGTCTGATTTCGTGGCCATGATAAGCCATGCTTAGAATCTACTTAAATCATTGGCAATGAGGAAGCAGAGAGCAGTGAAAAGCTTTAGAGGTAGATAAAATCTGGCTACAGTTACATGTGGGTGAGGCAGAGGCAGAATTGCAGAATACATTCTTAGCTGTGACTCAGGGGCTACATAACCAAATATAGGTGTAAGTAAGGAGAAGGATGCGAAGTTAATTTTAATAGATAATTAAAGAGAAAGGATTAATGCTTAAAAGATTAAGCACTTATCCTGCATTTATTATTTGAACAGCTTTTCATGTAGAGAAAGTTTCTTTTTAGAGATGATTTCCAACGTATGCGGAAGGCATAATAAAATTAGAAAAATCACCACTTTGCAACCTTTAATAAAATAATAGGCCCAGGCGATGATCGTCAGTGGATGTAGTAATCAGGTGTATGTTTATAGGGAACTGCATAAGCGTGGTCTCAGCCTGAAGTCAGCTGAACCTGTAAATATGTCTCAGCATTACTAAAAGTGGGACACCTGTATATTGTATGCCTCATCATGTGATGCGACAGTAAATATACAGCACCATGTATGAAGTATTCTTCTATAAAAAACTTGGCCCCACAATTTATCAAGACTTTAGATTTAATTACCTGTTTATAGGACATACTGAGACTAATAGAAAAAGTCAACCACCACCACAAAGAAGTAATCAGAGCAATGTCAAGCAAAGAAAGATGGAGTACAGGGTGATAGAACAGGATTCAACTGAGACTTCAGAGACACAATAATCAAAGGCTATTTGTGGAATTTGGATCCTGATTTGAACAAATCAGCTTTAAAAAGGGCTCTTTGAAACAATCAATCAGGAAAATTTAAATATAGACAGTATTAAATTCTATTTAGGATTTATTATTAATTTTATTGCGTATGTTATCTAAAAAGCTATTATTTATTAGAGATGCATTCTGATGTATTTACAAATGAGGAGACATAAAACCTTGAATTTTATTTAACATCAAACATAATAAAATAAAAACTTTGTGGAGGATGGATAAAATGAGAATGGAACTATTTATTTATCTCTAAAGCTTAGCATTGGGCATTGGGTAGGTCACTGTTCTGTGCCATCCTCTATCTTTTCGTGTTTGAAAAATTCAATAATGAAAAGGAAAAAGTTTAATTTTAAGCCGGCTGATTTGAAGTGCTCATCAGACGTGCAGGTGTAGATTTTCAGTTGAACCTCATGTAAATACATATTGTAGACTGGTTTTGAATGAAGTATGCACTAGAAATTTATGCAGAGTACAGAGTGAGAATGTAGTAAACTGGGCTCTGGAGACTGTACCATTTAGAGGGAGGGCAGAGGAAGAGAGAATAGTAGAAGGTACCAAAAAGGACCAGAGAGATAGGAGAAAATCAGGATGATGTTATAAGAAAGGGAGAGTCCGCAACATGCCATATAGGTCACATAGGCTAGGCATTATATTGCGCATTAGATTTTGAAATTGTAGGCCATCACTCATGATCATATTGAGAGGAATTTTACAGGAATGATCATGGAGAGAAGAGAAAGGTTTGGAAAGCTAGATAGAAAAGGATTCATGAAGGGACTGGAAAATGAGACATTAGAGTTCTATCTTTCAAAAAGATTGGCCATGAAGATTTTCTCTTTTTTCATAATGTTTGCTTTTGGTTTTATTTGTTTGTTTTCTACTTTATTTGTTAGGAGAGAAATATAAGAGAAGTCAGATATGTCAGGGTGATCCTGGGTGCAGAGGCAGATTCACCACGAAGCTAACGAAACAGAGTTGCTCACTAACATGGGGCGCTACTGGCAGATGCCTTCCTAAGAACCTAGGGGAGCCCTTGCAATGTGTGTGTCTGAGCATAGAATTTTGTAAAAAGTGGAAAAAGTAAGATGTTGGCTGTTACTACTAAAACTTCCATCCCATTTTCCCTCAAGTGCAGTGGTGTTTGAATAGCCACCAGCATTTGTGGACTCGTACTAAAAGGACTTTGAACTGACAATACTTTTAGTTTAGGTTGGGTGGGATATGTTTTATGTAGTCCAGGTAGAGTTTAAATTATTCTGGCCGTCCAAGTACCGGAACGCTTTACGGGAATACTCCTTCCACCTACTGTGAACAATCACTGTGACACAAAGGTGCAGGGCCATCTTTTATATAGTAGCTTGTCCGGTGGTGCCTGGCCCCAGAAGTATATGGGAAGCAGAGGAAAAGTAAAGTTTAAAATATACAGAGCTAGAAACATAAAATTAAAAGTGTAGGATTTGGTTCTCATCAATACCTAGTCAAGTTGGAAGTTCTACCTGTCAGGGATATACTAGATAAACTGGGTGATGCAATATATATAATCATAAATATACCATATAATTTTTTATTTTTTTCATGATAATCATGTGAAAATATAATTGATCAGATTCCCTGTGTTTATAAAGAAGAAAGTTTTGGTGTTACAAACAATAATTATGTTTATAACTGCTCATGTGTAGAAGAAATTTAACAGAAATTTTCCAAAATTTGGCAATACATACCCTTTAACCACTAATGTTATCATGTAAAGACGTGATCATAGAGTACGCAGCCATAAAAAGATAGGAGAAAGGTCCTTTTGGAGCTGTGTCAATCAGTTAATTGATAAAAAAAAATTACTTTTTTCCATGTTGTGATGTTTAAGATAGTTTGCTAATTTTAAAATTTGTAATTTATGATTCCTTTTCGCCCACTCTAAATAAATATTCACTGTCATACTTAATACTGCCTCATAATTCTATATTTTTTCAAAGAAATTTTCTCACAATCTGGATCTGATGCTGTATGGGAGCCAAAGGAGATGGCTTATGTAAGCAAGTGCAACTGATATTTAAAAAAAAATTAAAATTATAAAAGCTTCCATTTCTCTTAGCTTTCACCCAGAAAAGAAAGAACAGAAGCAATTGGCCCGTAATGGCACAGAAATAATTTTCTTTTTTTTCTTTTTTGAGGAAGATTAGCCCTGAGGTAACATCTGCTGCCAAGCCTCCTCTTTTTGGTGAGGAAGACTGGCCCTGAGCTAACAGCCATGCCCATCTTCCTCTACTTTGTACGTGGGATGCCTGTCACAGCATGGCTTACGAAGTGGTGCCATGTCTGCACCTGGGATCTGAACCGGTGAACCCCAGGCCACCAAAGGAGAACGTGCACACTTAACCGCTGCACCACTGGGCTGGCCCAATAATTCTGTTCTTAAAAAGATATTTTGAGGGGCTGGCCCCGTGGCCGAGTGGTTAAGTTCGTGCCCTCCGCTGCAGGCGGCCCAGTGTTTCGTTGATTCGAATCCTGGGCGCGGACATGGCACTGCTCATCAAACCACTCTGAGGCAGCGTCCCACATGCCACAACTAGAAGGACCCACAATGAAGGATATACAACTAGGTACTGGAGGCCTTTGGGGAGAAAAAGGAAAAAATAAAATCTTAAAAAAAAAGATATTTTGAAAAATCTTCAGGCTCAAAATACTAAGGTAGTCACATACACACACATACAAAGTAGCTTGTACATTAAAAATAAATTATGTTTAGCTTAAATCTGTTTATTCTTTCTCTCCTCTACTCTTGTCACCCACCCCCAACCCAACAAGAAACACACAAACTGCTCATCTCCTTTCCTTCATCTGATTTTTTGGTGTCAAGTCTGGAAAGAAAAGAGAAAGGCCACATTTGAAGATGAAATCTTTTTAAAAGCAAAGAGATTAAAATGTAAGCAGAATGAGAGTGTTGCGTCTTTCGGGAGAATAAAAGATTTACCATTTCTTGTTAATAAATCCAAAGTCAAGTGCTTAACTGAAGTACTTTGTCCTTGATAAAGCATAGTAGGTCTCTAAATTTTTTACTGTCATTTGACTATTCAGAGCAAATATTCTATAGCCATAAACATACTTAACAGTAAATCAAAGATGATTTAAAGCCACGATCGGGCCAAGCAGTAATATATCATTAGGACAAAGCGTTTAGGTCATTGTGGATTTAAAAGGGCAATAATTTGATAATAGATGCAATTTAAAGTTTTTCAGAAGTATATTTTATTTTAAATTGATAAAGTTATATTTAGAAGAATATAAATCTTTATGCGTAATTATCCATATGGAAATATAATTATTAGTGTTTTTTACGTGTGCCTTTCAAAGGAAAATAGTCTGTTTAAATCTTTTTGAAGTAGCTCTAGATAGATTGTATTAGTTTGATTGTTATTTTTCAGGAGCAAGGCTATATCTTAATGTTTAATCCAGGATCTAGAATTCTAAATTCATCTTTTGAAGTAGAAATAAAGGATGTATTTCAAAGAAAGTTTATCCTTTGACTTTTTCATTTACATATTCAACAGTAGTGTAGACATAGTTGCAAAAATGATTGGCTACTATTTTGTATTTGTAACACACATCAAAGTTGAGAATTTTCCATTTTGTGTCACCAGTGTCGACAATCCAAATTTGATCCACCGTCTTTCCAAGAAAATCTCATTGACGGTCCTTCTTATCCTTTCTAATATGAAGTCAAGGTAAATCATAGCTTGCAGTACAGTTGGGGAAAGTCATAGGGGAAGATTTCTAGTAGTCCTGAGTTTAAATCCTTAGTCAGTCACTACTTCTCGTGTCACTAAGGGTGAAATCATTCAGTTATGGAGAATGATAGCTACTTAGGTGCTTATTGTTCTCTAAAAATTAATATGAACTAGCTTTTTTTTTTTGTTTTTTTTTCTCATTATCAGAATGACAGTGTAACAAATATTGCATTTCCCCCATGAATCCAAAATTTTTATTGCATCTGTGATTAGGAATGCTGTGTAAGGAGACCTTACATTATTAGTGAGTGCTAAAACAAAATATTATTTATCATTAGCTTTCATCCTTCAGTATTATTTTAATATGTTCACATCTTTTATATTAAATGACACTGATATTATGAGTGAGCAGATTTTAATGAAAACAGCTTATTTAAACTTTCAAAAGAGTAAACTAATTCACAATAAGGTAACATAATAGCAGCCCCAAGTTGGTATCTTGATCCTGTAATGATGAAAATCTAGTAAGATATAATATAGGTTACAGGTTTAGGCTTTAGTTAAACTATTATTAGGAACCAAAATAAAGAAAGAATATTCCTTTATCTTATAAAGACCAGTATTCTCATCGGGCCTGTAAATTACAGTAAATTTTCTGTCTTATGCGGCTAACTATCCAATTTTGACAGTGGAGAACAATTATAAACTTCTTTAGACTAAAATTTCGTCATTTCTGTTCTCTGAAATATATCTGTAATTATCCTGCTATGCTCAGATGCTTGTACTACTGAAACATATATCTGCAACGTATTAAAATAGATGGCTTTTACATTAAGGAAGTTAAATAGAAATATATTTTTTTCAAGTGATATTAGAATTCAAGGTAATCCTTCCCAAATATTTCAACTTTTTTGTAAACATTTCTCTTTGTACTACAATGCTCTCCCTCTACCAAGAGCTGTGATTAATAAAGTGCTTAAACCATGGAAATAACAATTTTCAATACATATTTCATAATTGTGGAGATTCCAGGGAATACATTCTCTACTTTCAATTTTGGAACAATTTATCATAAACTCCCTGTGGCTGCAGTTATGAATTAATGTACAAAGTAACACTCGAAATAGCTGATTGATATAGATGGGACAAAGAGCCATCAAAGACCAGATGTACAGCAATTATGGTCATTGTCAAATGACCAAGAGACAAACTAAAAAAGAGTATGGGACTGCAAGTATATCAATTAAACTCCTTTATTATTAAAGCAAGTGGTAAATGAAACTGCCCTAGAAATCTAAGTATATGTTCCATAGCACTAGAACTATCGGGTAGAATTAAAATTAATTTCCTATAAAAGCTGATAATAGCTCTCCTAATTTTTACCCCAACTTAAAGAAAAACTACCTAGGGAATTAAAATAAAATTGAAAAATTGATTTACATAAATCTCAATAAGGATAATTGTGTTATTTCAATTTTTTTGGCTTACTTTTCCACCTTATATTTTCTATTATTTGTGTATATATGAGTACATAATGTAAATACAGAAATATCATAAAAAATCTTTGCCATTTTAGTTCTCTTCTTTAAAAAATAATTTTCTGCCCAGTTTTTTTCCCCTCTCATGTGCGTCTTGTTTAGCAGTATTTCTTCCCCAACTTCATATGGTCTGAGAGAAATGGATGATAAGTAAATGCCCCCAAGAATGACCAAGTATGATAAATAGCTGCTAGTGTGCTATTTGCAAAATTAGACCTGGAAAAAATGTTTCTTTTCTGTTTGTTTCCAAATGAATACTCTAGATGAGTAGTTACTATGTCTTTATCAGCCAATGCCTTATATAACATAAAACATTCAAGACACAGTTACCAAAAGAACAGTAGATGTTTGTGACTACTCGGTGAAAGAGGCACACAGTCTTCCTTCTATAAATAGGCCTGCTTCAGCTTCATATCCAATAGACTCAATCAAGCATGAATTTATATTCCTCCTCTTTATCCTCTAAAGTACGTAATTTCACTAAATAATTATAATGTTCTATTTTAAATACTTTGTAATTTTTATTTTGACAATTAAATTTACCGTTGTTCATTCATTATGTTTTGAAGGTAGCAGATTTGCTTCAGTAATGAGCTTGAAATTTTATCCCAAGATATTATGGAGACTTGAAGTATTTTATATCCATACTAGCATCTATTAGATAAGCTTATTTTCCACCTAAACTAACACATATTTATTTCATAAAGGGAGTGACAGAGTGTTCTGTCTACCTGAGGAATAGGAAAGCATTTTGGTAGACACACTGTTACATTGCAAGTGAGCTGCATTGATTATGTCTCATTAATTACAGTGGTGAAATGGATTTGTAATCACCCTCCTTGATGATGCTTGCATTTACAACATAGTTTTTTTTAAAATGAAACCTTTTTTTTTTTGTAATGAGTGATAGGATGAATTATTTAGATTTCAAGGGTTTTTTTATGCAAATAGATTTCCTCATATTTCTTCCTGCTGCATTCTGCCCAGAACAAACATGCTCTATTATATGAGTAATTACACTTTAAATGGCTTGTTCTGGATGCAACTCCAAATAGTACTTGTCTCCTGAGCTGTGATCATGGTTTGTATTTGCAAACAGTCTATTAGCCTTTTCAAAGACCTTCCTGGGAGAAAAACAACTTGGCAAATAACTTGCTTTCTAAAGTACTTGGAGTGTGTGTGTGTGTGTGCGTGTTTATGTGTGAATCTATATGTGTGTGTTTTAAACTGGAGCAAGATCACCCAGAAAATAGGCACTCATAAACAGATATAAAATGAAGTTTCATACTCTTGACAGTTTATTAAATGAATTAGCAACTCTTGTTCCATCTCTGTGAGGAAATTCTACTTTCTGTCTAACCTAAGCCCTTCAGGTTATGTTTTGTCTATTTTCTCTGGTTCTTTTCTCAGAAGTAGTCACCATGATTCTGGTATATAATTGTAATTAAATCACTTTACTGTTCTTTTATTGGTTGATAAATTCATTACTTAGTGTAGATCTTGTCTCTAATACTTTAATAATAAATAACTGTGAGCATTTATTATTAAGAGCTAACTCTATAATCAGCACCTTGAGAAATCATTATTCTTAAAAATAGCTCTTGCGGGGCCAGCCTTGTGGCCGAGAGGTTAAGTTCCTGCGCTCCACTTCGGTGGCCCAGGGTTTCGCCAGTGTGGATCCTGGGCGGGGACATGGCACCGCTCATCAGGCCATGCTGAGGCCGTGTCCCACATAGCACAACCAGAGGCATTCACAACCAGAATACACAACTATGTATTGGGTGGCTTTGGGGAAAAGAAAAAAAAGAAGAAAATTGGCAACAGATGTTAGCCCAGGTGCCAATCTTAAAAAAAAAATAGCTCTTGGGGTAACAGCTTATCCTTTGAAACCAAGCCTGTATGACTTCACATGCAATAATCCTAACACTTACTCTCATTCTTCTGAACTACTTCCGAGAATCAAATATTTATCAATTTTAGGTGTCCCAAATTTCATCTTTGTCTGATAAATGTAGATTCTAAATTAGTCTGTGATGATTCTTTTTCACCCACAGATGATATCATAATTCAGTGATGTTCATGAATGAATAATATGCTCACTGGTCCTATTGGTTGTTTGGAAGAAGAACATTACAGGAAATGTATTTAAGTATCTCTTGTCATAAGAAAGCATGACTTTTGCAGTTCCGCAAAGAAAATACAAAAGATAAAAATTGTATCCAGCAAATTGGTCTACAAATTTGGTTTGAAGATGCAGTAATGTAGGCCCGGCGCTTGGCATAGTAAGTGCTCCATAAACAGCTGTCACTCTGCCTGCTCTGTGAGGGTGTAGGTATCTCCCTAGGCTGTTACACCATCGCCAGCCTGAAGCACGGGCCCCGTACATGAAATATTCACAAAATTATGTCTTAAATGAATATGAAGTATTGGAATAAAAGTAAGTCAGAGTATGGGGAGTATCCTCATTGTAAATGTCCATTAGGAGATGAGTTTTGAGTGGAACTTTAAGGATTGTAAGCGATGTGAACTGAGAAATGCATTCGAAAGCAAGAGATTATCATTGTCTATATCCAAGATGAGAAAGGGCTTATTTCTTTTTTCTTTTTTATTGAGGAAGATTAGCCCCGAGCTAACTACTGCCAGTCCTCCTCTTTTTGCTGAGGAAGGCTGGCCCTGAGCTAACATCTGTGCCCATCTTCCTCTACATGTGGGACGCCTACCACAGCATGACGTGCCAAGCGGTGCCATGTCCACACCCGGGATCCAGGCCGGCAAACCCTGGCCGCGTAGAAGCCAAACGTGTGCACTTAACCGCTGTGCCACTGGGCCGACCCCAGAAAGGGCTTTTTGTTTTTAGATGACATCAGAACCCTATATGCCATTCTAGGTATGATGTAGTGCTTACTCAATTTTCTGCAAGACATGAAGCTATTGAATACTTACCTTCTTAAATTTATATACAGTAACTGTTTTTGTCTGTATGTTCATTAGTATAAAATGGTGCATTTTTCCATGCATTAATGGTGACTGAAAATTGGCAAAGGAGTAAAACAATATTTATTCTCATTAAAATATATGTTTTCAAGATAAGTATAATCTTTTTTTCTGACAATATTGATCTAATGTTCTTTAGATAATTTATTTGAAGCATTCATTAAACTTTGATTACTTCCAGGATGGTGTTTTATAATTACAGAGACTAGCGATGATTTCAGTTCCCCTTTGTGGCCATTTATATTACAGATAGAAAGATGAACTTTTAATTGATAATATTATATTGAAAGAATCTTATCAATCACTACCAATTTAATGATTGTCATGACTGCCAATTTAATAATTGCTAGGATATCTGATGTTCTTTTTCAGCGATTCAGCCAAATTTCAGTAAGAATAAATGAGAACAAATTTATAAATAAATTTTAGTGATTGCAGTTAGAACCTGCCCCACATCTTAAAGACTTAAGAAGAGAAGATTACTCCTCAAAAAACATCACTCTGCATTGTAGTTTAGTATGAGAGAATTAGAACACAAAAATATGAACGAGTTGCATATAAGAGGACAGAAGTTTATTAAGTCATTATTGACCAGTTTTTCTGGTTACTTTACTATTAACTGTTTTTGAAGCCATTGCATCTTTCTGTAACTCATCATTTAACTTTAATTTAAAATATCACATCTATTAAGATTCAAGTTCATTTTCTCTTCTAGCTTTAACACTCAATTGCTGTGACCTTAGTCCTTCAAATCATAGTCCAAAAACCTTCCTAATCCTTTTATTTATTTATAATTTTTAAAATTATTCATTTATTTATTTTGGTGAGGAAGATTGGCCCTACGCTAACATCTATTGCTAATCCTCCTCTTTTGGTTTGAGGAAGATTGTCTCTGAGCTAACATCTGTGCCAGTCTTCCTCCACTTTGTATGTGGGACGCCACCACAGCATGGGTTGATGGGTGGTGTGTAGGTCTGTGCCTGGGATCTGAACCTGTGAATCCTGGGCCACTGAAGTGGAGTGCATGAACTTAACCACTACACCACCAGGTCAGTCCCTGTTTTTAATTTCTTTTATAAAGTTAAAGTTCCCTTATGTACTTCCTCCTCAACCAGATCTATTCTCCCAATGTTCCAAGGAGATGACCATTTTGACTCTGGTGTGTATATTAGTCAGGGTTCTCTAGGGGAACAGAACAAATAGGAGATATATCTTTATATGTATATGGCTTATAGACACACCCTGAATAATATTTACCCAAATATCTGGGCACCCCTAACCCAGTCAACTGGACAGATAAAATTAACTGTAACAGTGTGGATACTTGAAATTTTTAAAATATCCATTTATGTGCATATATATGTATCTAGGGAAAACTCAACATATGTATTTTACATAGTTTATTCAATTTACTTATATAGTGCAATGCTATTTGCTCTCTTCCCCTCTTGCTTTTCTTTCAACATTGTGTTTTTGATGTCACTTTCCTATTCCTTTCCAAACACACATTTCAGACTTTGATGAAGGCGTTTTAACCAAAAGATATTGCCTCTCTCAAGATGGGAGAAGACTGTTTGCAGGAATATTCAGATTGCAGAGATTATTTTTTCCAGAATCACACCACATAACTATTTTTATTCAAATATAAAATCCTGAAAAGTAGATGCTTCATAAACAATAATGGCACTTCTACAAGAAATATCCCTAAGTCAAAATATTAGTTGTAGCTTGCATAGAAATACTGAAAACAAAAATACCGTCAGCTACAGCACTATGGCAAGACATTGAGAATAATTATTATCGTCTGGAGATGTAGTGCTTTGGAACATAATAAATTCTTCATCAAAGAAGATGTTCAAACATTGGCTAGAGGGACCACTCTCGGGGATATCATATATGAGACTCAAAAATTGGATAATTTAATTGTATAGTTTTACAATGTTCATATCTAACCAATCATTGAATTATTCTAAGCTCCTGCAAGATGAAAAGATATATTGATACAAATTAAGATATTAATAGTAGTGAGAAAATCAAGACAATTTAGACTTCTTATAAAATTTTTTTTTGGCCTAAATATAATAACTTTGTCACTGATATTAAAAATAAAAATGGAGGTTTTCTCACTATTTTATTTAGGAACAGATTTAACTCTTCTCATATAGACCCCTTTCTCATTCTTGAAACAACCTTATTGCAAAGGTTTAAAACTGCGTTTTTTCAGAAAGTTTGAAGTTTCAGAGAGGGAGATAGTGGGAGAGAATTGGACTTGATAAAGATTTTGTTAAATTATATTGTCATCTCAAATCTAGTTCTTTCACTTTGACATGTGCTTTGCTCTTTTATTTGATTGTACTGCGTACAATCTTCCCCTCTCTCAATAAAATTACAATCTGCAAATTATGCTTCGGGGAGTTGAGATCTTAGGTCAGACCAGCCTAGGTCCAAATTCATTCCCTAGCAGTCTGACTTTGAGCAAGTTAGTCTTTCTACGCCTCAACTTTCTCATCTGTGTAATGAGAATCGCAATTCTAATAGGGTAGCTGTAAGAATTCATATAGATAATATCTCTCTAATCCCAAACAGTTTCTGGTAAGTGACAAGCTCTCATAATTGTTTCCTATTATCTTTCTACTTTTATTCTCTTTTTCACTTCTTTCCATACAGGACTTCATGAAAGCCTTGACTTGAGACAAACTTTGAGTAATGAAAAAGAGAAAAAATCTTGGAATTTTAAAGATGCAAAGTAATTTGTTGGAAACAACCTTCCAGGAAGAAAAAGACAAAAACTGTTCAATGTCTCCTTTGTTCCATCTATCTTGCTTGTCCAAGTTGTCTAGAGAAAAATGTATCTCTTAGTCTCTGTTCTGTTGACTATCCAGTAGTCTAATTTTAGCTAACAGTTTGAAATTTGGATGGATGCTTTAGAAAAGCAGTTTTATCATGCCAGTAACTTCTTAAAATTAGCTGTCATATTTTTAAAGATATGTTTGGTAGATCAAAGTGTTGCTATATAAAGAAAGGGAAGAGAAAATTAATTGCATTGGAATTCCTACTGCTTTTTCATAAATGGCTAGCTAAATTTTTGATCAATGAGATTTCCTAGTGTTCAATTAAATTGAATCTTTTATTTTGGAATGTAAAGAAATTTCTGATTCTCTATCAAATAGTAAATAAGAATGTGGTGCTTTTCATGAACTTGACCACAATTTAGTGCAAAGATAGATATTTATCCCTTGCCAAGAGTGCATTTTGACAATTTTACTTAATATTTTTGACTCAGATAGAAAGTCCTATTTGGTCTTGTTACAACGGGGAATAATGGACTATTCCATAAAAATAATGGTTTTATCTAGTTCTCACTTTTACATGCAATTAACTAAAACAAAAAGTCTAAAAATGGGTTGGATCTTTAATAGTATGGTTGTCTGTGAACCGGACCTCACCTTTCAGACAGGTTTCTTTGTAAAAAGTGAAGTAATGAAGGAAGAAAATATTGTAACAAATGATCTGATGTGCCCTGGAATGTTCTAGAGAAATCAAAATCTTTGCCTTCAAGAAATAATTCTGTGGTCAAAGAAATCAAGAAATATATGTTATAATATGGTGAAAAATGAAATCAAAAGCAAACTAGATCCTTTATATTTTGAAAGCTTCAGGGCATGTGAGGAAACACGTATTACCTTTGTCTAGATTTTCCATTGAGATAATTGATAATATCCAATCCATCCAGTTTTTTCCACAGGCAAATTCGCAACAATCCATACTTGTATTGAAGACAGTAAAATTTATTAAAAATTTGGGGAATAATACATGGGGTTGCATCATTTTGGATGCTAAGCTATTTTATTTACAAAGATCTATAACTAATAAGAGTGGTAGAGAAGAAAACAAACACTGTTTATAATGAAAAGTGGAGGGAAACTTGCATGATAATTAAAAGAGGAAGCTATGTTTGCATTAGTGTAGTAGGTGGGACTGGGCAATGCTCTAAACAGAAATTTATGAAAAAAAATCTTCACAGTAGAATGCTGTAAATAGTAGTGTTATTTACTTTTTATAAGTAGTATTATTTACTTTCTCTCAGCAGAAAAAGGAGAGAAAGATTTGTTTATACCTTTTTCCTCAAAATAAAGATTGTTAGAATGTGGATGTGCTGTACACACATGAAATGTGTGTTTGTGAGCTTTTTCATCTTACGTTTGTAAGACATTTTTTGGAATAAGTTTCAAGAGGGACATCACAACAACAGACACGTAGATACAGAGAACAAACTGGTGGTTTCCAGAGGGGAAGTGGGGTGGAGAGCAAAAGGGATAAAATTCGCATGCGTATGGTGATGAATGGCAACTAGACTTTTGGTGGTGAACATGATGTAGTCTACACAGAAGTCAAAATACAGTGATGTACACCTGCAATTTATATAATGTTATAAACCAATGTGACATCAATTTAAAAAAAAAGGAAAAGAAGAACGGACAGAGTACTGTAAGGAATCCTGGTCTAAAGTCAAGAATATTCCAAAGTGTAGTTCCCAAATTGCTTTGCATATCCTCATTACTTTGATACAAAAATTGGCATAGTTTAAAATTATAGTGACTGAAAGTATAGCAGTTCTGGGTATATTCTTTATTCTCGCACTGCCTTGCCATGTAACCATAATGAATATACAGCCACGGTGCCTGGGCCTTTCTTGAGTGTGCGCAAAAAAAGATGGTGTTGCCTGCCTTCTTCACAGATGTTGAGAAGATAAAGTTTAGGATACTTTGAAAATGCCAGGATAACATAAATACTAAATTACTATCAAATCAACAATCATAGGCAATAATTAATTATAGTATGTGTAGATTCCAATAGACGCTGTTCTTCTAATAATTGTTTTTACATATCTATTGAATTTCTGTTCTTTTACATTTTTCTAGAATTATGATATTAGCATCGTGATTATATGCATGTGTGTTGTGCCACTTTTAAATAAATAAATAGTGTCATGATAGGCTCATTGTTTTTGGAACTCATCCATTGTATAAAAATTTATTGAAGATAAAAATGTGCAAGTTATTGTGTTAGACATTATAAAAGAAGGAGAAATGAATCTTCCTTGAACATTTAAAGTTTAGGAGGTAGAATGAGCCCTCTAATATAATACTACTAATGTTGCTTCTGCATGCCAAACACAGTGCTATATTACTTCTAATCTTCTCAGAACCCAGCACACAGAGCACTGTAATCTCCATTTTGCAGGTCAGGAAATTGCCCAAGGTTATTCTGTTAATAAGATAGCAGAGCTGAGTGAACAGTTTGGCCAATAAGAAAGTCCATTGGCTTTTTACTATAGCACATGGTATTCCCAAATATACATAAACAATTTCATGTAGAGAGCACTAAGTTCCATAACAACTTTACAGCAAAAAAAGCATAAAGTTTAAGAATTAACTTATAAATGCTTTATTTGTTCTTAGATACTTCAATTATGTTAGCCTTAATAACATTGAACTATATAAAATTTAACTTTCTAATCATCGTGTATCTGCTTTATCCACTCTATGAAGTCCTTTAGTTTTTTTCAAGAAGCATTTTTATATTTATATTACCTTATGCAATTCTCGAGAACAATTAAGTTGCTTGTCCCAAAACTAAGACCAGGACCTGGCATGCTTGATAAGTGCTGAATAAATTAATGAATGAATTACCTTGTGAATGAGATGTTCTTATTAAGTAGGTTAGCACCAAAAAGTAATTCTTTTTCAATATTACTCAAAAAGTAATTCTGCCTCAGTATTCTTAGTGCAGAAGAACATTTCATGTTTGATATGAAATATTGATATGCAAAATTCATATTTGATATGAAATATGAACGTTTCATATTTCATATGAAATGTTGAGATATGATATTCATTTCTCAGTATTCTCAGTGCGGGAGAGCATTTCATATTTGTACATAAAAGAGAGCAGAAAAAAAAGACAGTGTTAAAATAAAAGGCAAGGGGCCGGCTGGTGGCGCAGCGGTTAAGTTCGCATGTTCTGCTTCTCCGCGGCCTGGGGTTCGCTAGCTGGGATCCCGGGTGCGGACATGGCACTGCTTGGCAAAAGCCATGCTGTGGTAGTCGTCCCACGTATAAAGTAGAGGAAGGTGGGCATGGATGTTAGCTCAGGGCCAGTCTTCCTCAGCAAAAAGAAGAGGATTGGGGGTAGTTAGCTCAGGGCTAATCTTCCTCAAGAAAAAAAAAAAAGAAAGGCAATAATAAAATTATTTGAGTTTCAGTTTTATCACAAAAAATGGTAGTACAAATCAACAGATCACTTTGTTCAGTGCTTCTCAAAGGGTGTTTTGGAAGTTTGTAGTATTTTTGGTAAACACAGTGATTCAGGGATTTCACCAATGGTGTGAGAGGCAGCCATCTCAAGGGCTGATTCCATTTCTTTGTGTGGTGACGTCACGTGGTTTCTTGACATAGGCTGTGGTGGGAGTGTTTACACCCTGGACATGAACAAGCGCTACAGAGCGTGGACTTTGCTTTGAGAGAGAGACTGCACAACACTGTCTTCTACCCGTGCCTGGTGGGCTGAATCAATGGATACTAAATATCTGCAATTCTCAAGAGTTTCTCATAAGAAAGTATTGTCCTATTTTTATAAACATGTGAGCTTAGACCCATCTTCATTTACCATAGAAGGAAAATTTCACATCTGCATGATTTTAAGACGTGATGATTTTTCCAAGAATGCAGCTACCATGTTAACTGACAAAAGACTGAATTTTGTTTAATCACCATTTTAGAAAATCTCTGTGCTGAGGAAATGGCATTTATGGTATCTGAGCCCCACAACCCCTCATTTACTGCGGTGTCGTTCAGCTTGATTCTCTATGGGGGTGTGCCCCTGAGGACTTCAGCTATGTCTTCTGTGTAGCTGTGCCAGAGCATTTATATATTCCGATATATATAATTTTGCCATGAAAAACTTTTCATTTTTCCTTTATAGTATAGTCAATGCATTATATTGATTTTTCTGGAGTCAAGTGTATAAGTGGTTACATTATCTGTGAACTCCATTTTAACCTGTTAAAAGAGCACAGGTGCGGTTCAATCTCTTTACTTTATGGAAGAGAATGTATACCTAAAGAGGTAAAATGACCTGACTAAGGTCACAGACCACACTGACATTCCAAGCTATTTTCCATTCACTTTAAGTAACCAAACACTTTATGTGTTAGCCTAATTCGTAATAATAAATGGATACTATTCGTGAAAATGCACATGTAGTTCTTCTAACTTATATCTAACAGTCCTTGGTAAAACTCTACTGGATTTGGGCAATATAATTTGATTTAAATCTTGCCGTACCATCTTTTTCAGTGACATAGAATCCATTTATCAGGTGCAAAGCATGGTCATGATGCTGCTGCATTTAGACTTTTATTACATTTTTATGGTACCCCAGAAATATATCTTGAATTTCATACTTCAAATTAGCTTTAAGCTAAATGCATTTGGGAGGCCAGTTGCTTTGATTTAAAATGGCTGGCTCAGGCAACCACCTAGGCACAAGTCACTTACCTGAATACTGTAGCTGATGTGACTGCTGTGTATTGGGCTGACTTTTAGGTTTAACTTTTACCTATGTGATCAAACTGAAAAAAAGAAGGAAATGAAAATCTTCTTGTTTTCAAGCTGCTGTGTCAGCTGAAGCAAGTGAAAACAGTGTGTGGGAGATGCATACAGCAGAGGAAATGAGGACTATTGCTGGAACTTAAGCAGTGCACAATAAAGGAAAAAAAAATGGCTTTATATTCTAGGTCCCCATGGATAACTGCCTATGAATATCATAGCAGTGCTATCCTAAGCAAGATAATTCTTCATATTCCAATTTTCTCTTGCTCAAGGTCACATCTAAGAGTAGAATGAAATTAGCATAATGCTTTAAAATACAGGTCCAGTGAATTCAGGTTAAATTTAAAACCTTGCGTTGACTTTTCTTTAAGGCTTGCTTCTAGATTTTGGCATGTGCAATGAGAAAATGTCTCCTGAATAGTTACGTATACTGGAATTGGCATCCTTTAAAGTTGCTGATGTGAAGCAGATGAGGTCAAGTTCCAGAATTTAAAAGGTTTGATATTATAATCATACATGTGAAGAATGTTTCTCGAAATACGTTTGACGTTTGAAATGGAATCTGTTTTATTATTACATTAATCTCTACTTTTAACAGATCCAGTAATAAAATTCACACAGGATTTCAATGTAAATATGTTATTCTTTATGTAAAATGCACACATTACATTTATGTAAATATAAATCATAGCATTGTTTCCTAAATATTACCTGAAATTATGTTAATGTAGTAAAATGCCCTATTCTTTGCCTCATTTTAATAATCTTCTGATGTTTTCTCCTTTCTGTAGAGCATTGAGAATGTGTTATTTTGGATATAATACTTTCTTTTATGTTCCACGGATGGAGTGAGTTTTTGATTCATTTGGTTTTACACCTTTGTATATACCAAACCAGCTCAAAATCTGCCTCTTCCCAAGTCTTCAAGGCCTCTCAGAGTATTGAGTACACACTACCATAAAATGTGGATCTCCAAATAGGAAATGTTACCAGCACTGTTTAGAAATTTGTTTTTCCTCAATACCATTTTATTGTAGGAGCACCTCAAAAGATGTTCTTCTATTGGCCAAATTTTTAGAATATTTGCTCTTTTACATTATTTCCTTTTTCTTTAAGTTTCAGATATGCAAAGGGACTAGCTTTCTCATCCTTTCTCACTATAATCTACTTTTTCAGAGAAGGGCCATAGCCTTCTCTTATGTCTGGCACATTTATTAAAAAGTTGTTTAACCTGGTTGATTTGGCTTGAGATTCACTCATTAAGAAGACAGCTTTCCCACTGATTCATACATTTAGGTAAATGGTAATTTACTATAGGTAATGTGTTTAGAAAGCAGGCAAGAGAAACTGACATGCAAAAGAAAGGGAGGATGTTGTCTGCTTCATGAGTTTGACCTTTCAGATGACCTTTCATTATCAGACATTTCCCCTGTGATGCTGCGCGCTCAAATAGACCTCTGTATCATGGAGAGAAAGGCAACGGCCCATAAAAATGGCTTTGGCATACGGGCAATATGACATTACCATGGTTTGCCATAAAAAAGATTTATGTTACCATGTGACCACGTGTTGGTAACTAAACAGAAAGGTCTTTTCATGTTTAGAATCGTGTTGCTGCATGTGCATGTAGGTATATGTGTGGGTGTGTGCACGTGCACTTGTGTTTTTGATAATTGAACATAGTATAGGGATTTAAAAAAACACCGAGATGGCCTTTTTTGAATTTCCTAGGCTGAAGTGGAGTTTAAACTACCAGAAGATACAAAGTTGAGTCTGAAAAGATTTGCTTTTGATTCCTAGGCCTTATCGTTGTAGACCATCTCTACTACAGAGTGAAATAATCAGTAGTAAATATCAATCTGTTCAGGAAGACTTGACCTTGAAAATAGTTATGTAACCAATTTTCAGAAGTGGAGTCAATGTGAAAGCCTTCTGCAAGGATGCTTAGAGCTAAATCTCGAAAGGTTATTCTAAATCTCCTTCACGCCCTCCTGCACTAAGGTCAGGATCCACCCTGGGCCTCTTAGGCTGTAAGGTTTAGACAGGCTGGGAGCTAAGTAGTCAAGACCAAACTTGAACTGAAGTCTTTTAAGTCTTAATCTAGTATTCTTTGAGAGTTGCTGCTTCAGATATGAAAGGGTCTATAACTTTGAACCAGCTTCTTTGATTTCTAAACATTTGGACTTTATCAAATTCTGTCTCATTTTATATAACTATTATTATGAGCTATGAGCCTCTGTTTCTCCCATGTAAAATGGAGAAAATAATTCTATATGCAGATTATTATTTAAATTTATCTATTTATATATTCACTGTGTGAGATATATAGACATATGTTACTCAGTAAAGTCTGGCACATAATAAGCTTTAATCGGTAATAGTTATTAATTATAATATTAATTCACAATAATAAAATCAATTTACTTTACTGAACAACATACCTTCAGACATAGAATTATAAGAGTTCCAGGACTGAATATTTATAGGTACAATTAGACACTGTACTGAAAATATATAATCAACATATTTTTAATTATATTTTGTCTTTATTTAAGTATCAGTTATTTAAAACATTTTAAACAATCAAAAACAATTTTAGTTCAGTGAGATTTGATAATTTTTTAGAATTCTACTACTTTAGCAAGCAAAGAAAGCCTTTCTTGGAAACTAGATGACTTTGTGACGTTTTTGGTTTGTATACTTACAAAGAAATATAGCAAAAAAAACCCTGCCAAATATTTGTAATTTTGTTTTATCAAAACTGGAAAATAAAGCACTTAACTTTTATTGCTATTTGGGGTAATAGTTAAAGACTCTGAGGGGGAGCTTACTTCCTTTTTTTTTGCCTAGTTCATTGCTTTCATTATATGCCAATATACCTCGTGCTTTCACAGCTTGTAACTTCTTTTTGTTCTTGCACATAATTTGATCGTACAAGTAGGGAGGAATTAATTGAGAATATAAAAATGAGTGAAATCCTCAGTGGAAGTAACTGCATGATGACATAATTGAGAAATGGAAATGGAAAAGTTAGCAAGAAATGGGTGAAAAATGAATTTTAAGAAAGTGGATTTCAAGGGGCTTAGTCTACTATTATAAAATGGAATACATTTTTAAAAAGAAAACAATTAAATAGAAAAAGAACTCACAAGACTGAATTCTCCTGAAATTCAGACAATGGGGTAGGCTAAAAAAAAAGACACAAAAATGGATAAATTCAGAGTGTACAGGGGACAGAAGGATATTTTGAAATAATATAACACTCCAAAATTCAACCTAGTCACTAGAAGTATTTAGAAGCAGAAAAATATGGAAGGGACAAAATCAGGACTTCCCAATTAAACTAAAATCTTATTATGTTGAGTTAGGTGTATTCCTCATGGTCCATGTCTTCCTTATATTTATCCTCTTAGGCTCAGCACTGTGTTCCCCATTATAGTAGGCAGTCAATCACTTGCCTTGAATTTATTCAGATTTGGCATTCCAGGAAGCTCATATTTTGAGAAGGTAGGAAAGAACAAACGATAAATGATAATAGAAGCTAAAGGTTTTTTGAGTCTTCCAAAGAAGGCATCTTTATCAATAATCCAGATTAGTTCTAATGATAAAAGTTTACACGAGTTTCCAGTTTTAATCTTTAGAAAACACCTAGAAGTTATTTTGCCTACATTGTGTTCAGAGTATCTTTTTCAACACCATGGAATAACACAGTGACAGATGTGATCTCATTGCCACTGTTGCTTTAGAGATCTCCATGATTATAAGGTAGTTTTGAGAATTAAAAAGGCAAGAAAAAAATTTTTAAAGCATTAAATCCAATTTCTGTAAGGTATCTATTTGAATTGACTTAGATAATTGGAATAAGTTAGCTGTGGTAACTGTTATTCAATTATAGGATTTATAAGCATCATATTTGGTTATAATTATTTAATTTTACTCAAGACAAAAATTTTTTTTAAGAGGTCAGGAATATGTAAATAAATGTATCTGCATTTAAGAAAATTATTCTCTTTAGATCTGCAGGTGTACCTTAACTGGTTGGTATTAGGTTGTTTTTTTGGTTTTGTTTCTTTACTTACTTTTTGATCAAGAGAGAATTAGTACTTAAGTAACAGTTTTTAATTAATATTGATTAAACAAGAGGATAGAGGAGTGGTGGAAATTCACTCCCTCAGTCATAATTATTAATTTTGGATGATGGGTATAGAGTCCTGGGAAGAGAACTAGACTCTGAAGTCTTTTCTAGATCTAGCATATTATGAACTTCTGTGGTGGCTTACTGTCCCATAATGACTTTCAATATCAGTACATTCTTTCCTTGTTACAATTCTAGACTATTAAGAAGAAATTTTTTTTTTATATACTTAGTGAAAGAATGAGAAAATCTTACTCAAATATGACCTTACTTCCATATGGGATGGAAAGAATGGAGCTAACCCTTATCAAGTGTGTTCATACTGTGTAAGGCTTGAGCCTTCCCCATATTGCACAGGGTTTAACCCCTTTCTCTCCCTTTCTCAATCAAATGTCAGGAAGGAGCTGACTGTGTACACTATGTTCTTGTCTCCCATCACACTTCCTGCTGGATCCTCATTAACCTGTCTGTGTTCAGCACCTCTCCTCTTCCTTTTGCCAGTCATATCAGAAGATTCCTGGTTTCCAAATCAGAGAAGTGATTTTTAGTCCTTCTCATACTTGATATTTTATATAAAATATCATATGTAAGAAAAAGGTGTATTTTCCACTTTCTGTTATCTGTTCTCCCCTCAGTTCCCATAACACTAAACTCTGCTGGTTTTCTCCTTTGTTCCTGTTTACTCTTTCTGTCTCTCTTCAGACTACTCTCCCTTTCCCATCCTTTCAATCTTCATATTCTTGAGGTTCTGACATCGATTCCCCTTCCTTATCGTTTTACAGGCATTGACAGCATAGTCATCTACACGCCATGGATTTCACGATCCTGCAGTTGCTGAAAGCTCCTAAAATGACACCTCTATCTCACACTCAGTCTTTTTTTCTTCAGATACATATATCCAATTCCATACTAAACTTTTCTCCTAATAAACCCATAAATTCATTATCTTTCCTACTCTCTATGTAAATGTCATGCTTAGAGATTGGGCGACCTCAGCTCTTTCTTGCCCCTGATCCCCCCACTTGACTAATCATCAAGTTTTGTGGAATCTGCCTCTTGAGTCAACTGACTTCCCTTGTCCCCACTGACTCTTCCCTAGTGCCATCTTTCGGTTCTCAGCTATGTAGGCAAGTCCTACAGGAGCATCTTCTTTCTCCCCAGTTGAACGAAGTACACTGCAATTGCTGTAATAATTACGTTCTGCATGGTAATGGCATCTCTACTTTACCATGTTCCCCATTGGAATTTTATATATCAAAAGTGAAAGACTATGCTTATTTGTGTCACTAAGATAGCTTTTGCATCTAAGACATAACCTGGCTGATAGCAGGTACTTAAATATTTGTTGACTGAGACTTATATGTTATACATTTAATTTAAAAAGGCATCATTGCCTTTTCAAAACTGAGGAAACTAAAGCTTAGCAATGCAACACCATAGTATTACTGTAGTCTGGGCTGTGGTCAAATCCAGGCATGCTCTGCTATACCATGTCACCATGTTCTACTCATGTTGAACCTTCTCTTCTCCCAGTGGATTAATCCTATTTTTGTCTTTCTTCACTCATTACATTTACAAACATCACACACACTTCCAACAATCTGGTGCTCCCTAGTCTTAGAAACTTCTATGAACTCGGTGACTCCCAGGTGATGCAGAACCAAATTAATGTCATCAAATGATAAAAAGACTGGAGACTATTCAAATTTAAAGAATCTTTAGAGCAAAAGAAAAAAAAAACAATAAAAAGAAAACACCTAGAACGTAAGGCATTATTCTTTAGTCTTCTTTTTATGACTTTCATTTCAGAAGGGCAATGATTCACAGTTTAGGTTACAAATAAGTTGTTTCTAAAATAAAAAAATACATACACAGGGACTGGCCCCATGGACGAGTGGTTAAGTTCGCGTGCTCCGCTGCAGGCGGCCCATTGTTTCGTTGGTTTGAATCCTGGGCGCAGACATGGCACTGCTCATCAAACCATGCTGAGGCAGCGTCCCACATGCCACAACTAGAATGACCCACAACGAAGAATATACAACTATGCACCTGGGGACTTTGGGGAGAAAAAGGAAAAAAAAATTTTTAAAATCTAAATTGTCTCTTCTTTAAAAAAAAAAATACATACACACATACTTTTGTAGCTTAAAAAGGGATGCCCTTGATTCTTCTTAAAAACCTAATGATTATGTCCACATCTAACACGTGGTTCGTTATCCTGTATGACCTGTATGAACTATATAAACTCAAGAAGACATACTACCAGAATCAAATAACTCTATTCTGTTAACAAGATATGCTATGCCATTGTTTTTTAGCTTCTTTGTAGGGAAAAATGCACTAATAACCTACATAATATTCAAGAGAACTCTTTAAGTAAAAGGAAACATTTGTGAGTGATAATTTCCTAATGGAAACACCATGAATTTATAGTAAGAAAGTCAAACATTTTATATTTTATCTGAACTCCCAGAACAAGACATTGATAGACAAGCATACAGTATTCAGAGGAACTGTGATTTTACCATGCAAAAAGGTGGATGGCATATAAAAATGCTTCATTTCAGTACTTGGTGATTATAATCAAGAGTTATACTTTTGGAATCTATTTTTTTAATTTTTGATGAAGTTTAGGCAACTCTAAATATGAACACATAAATTATATTTTGTGTCTCTAGCGTATTTATGTAATATGTAACAAACATCTGTGAAGTGTAGGATAATTCTCATTTACAAAAGGAAGAACTTTGTAACACATATTTAGTTTATGATCTTGTGTTAAGAACTGTCAACTCATTCTTTTAAGTCCATATTCCACAGATGTTCATCAGGCTCCCACCATTAGATGTTAAAATCTCTTCATTAGAGAGTTGAATAGATTTAGAGATAACACTTTTTTAAAAAAGCTTGAGTATAATCTAACTTTCTTATGAGTATAAATGTAACTCATATTCATTTATGATAGTTTATTCTAAAAATCTGCAGACCAATTTAGCAGGGCTTTCTGTCTGAGCCTGTGAAGAGGCTGTTCTGAGAACCTTGTTTGCTCAGTCTCTCTAATTGAGGGCACCTTCACCCTTGCAGGGCTCTGTACAGCATAAAGAAGAACCTAATAAAGAGATTCTTTATGCATCATAACTATGATAAAATAAAAAGAAGAATCAATTACACTAGAAAGTGCCAAAATCAAGAAAGACTCAAACTTAGATTTTCTTGTTTTAGATATTTCTCTTCCATACACACGCAAAACTCTTAATATTTGAATTAAATTATGATAAGAGAAGCAATATTCATATGGAAAAGAATGCATCAAACTAACTCAAAAGTATAAGAAAGCTTGCAGTTTAATGTTAGGCAGTTACATTACCGAGCCTAGTCTCAAAATTTAAAAACTTCATTTAAAAATGAGTCAACTTTCCTAAAACAATTAAAAAAAATAATTTTCTGAATCTGGTTGATTGTTTATTTTCCATTGAATTGATTAAATGGCAATAAAGTTTCATAAGACAGTGTGCGTATTGCTTTATATCTTAAACTTTCATATGACAGATTTGCATTTCTGTGTGAACTGGGGAGGATAGATGGCATCATTTTTATTTTATGAAGATGATGTCCAGAGACGTTAAGTGATTAGCTGTGTTATTTGTAATCTAGCAAATAACAGAGAGCCTTTAAATCAAAACTTAGTATTCCCACGGGGGAAAACATATATATATATATATATATATATACACACACACACATACACACATACACACATATATTTATTATATATATATTTATTTTATATATATATATATATAACATATGTATACCTTTACTTGTATCACAGCACTATTATTATGAAACTTTATTTTAAAAATTGAAATGATGTTTTAGAACTATTATGTGTAAAGAGAGATAAAACATTGTCACACATTATGGGATCTATGCCAGATTCTGTCTCTTAATAGCCCATAGCATTGCCATTTAACCTCTTTAAAGTAACTTCATCATCTAAAAAGTACAACTAGTAATATCTGCCCCATCTTAGTGACAGATAAATTGTATTTGTTAGTACCTGGGAGGATTAAATTAGTTTTATTCTTTCATTCATGCAACAAACATTTACTGAGTACGTAAATGTACAGGCGTTAGTATAGATGTTGGAGATAAATTAAAGGACTTAAATTGTATGAAAAAGAAATTTATAAATTATAAGACGCTAGTACAAACATAAACATCATCATTCGTAATATCAGACAAGAATGAATAAGGCACATTGGTGGGACTGGAGGCTGAAAACTACTGCAGTGGTCCAGGCATGAAATGAGAAAGGCTTGGGCTGGGAGGATGTTGATTGGAATGGAGAAGATTTCGTAGTTCTGAGCAACACAGGTTCAGTAAGAAAGATGAGTTTTGGATCTCTCTCAAACAGAAAGGAGTAGAAGAAGTGAATCGAGAAAAGCCTGCTATCATTTCAGTTCTGAGGCAATGACAAAATAGTAGTAAGAATGTTTAAGAAGTATGCAGTTTTGGAGTAAGCAATGACAATTTCAGTTTTGGGTAGGTTGATTTTTGAGATGTTAGATACGTACAAGATGAAAGAAGATTCACAACTGGAGTTTAGAAGGAAGAGTGGTGGTGCCATGTACAGGGGGCTGCAGCGCTTAGGTGTGAGGAGGAACCAGACATCTGATGAAATATTGAAAAGACCAAAGAATGAACTTGAGAGAATGCCTGTACTAGGATGAAGAGTGGGCAAAAGGAGAAAGAAAAGAAAATAATGGTAGTATCCCAGAAACCTATGAAGGAAAGAAAAGAATGTATATCATCACTAAAATTAGTAGGGAAGCCAAGAAGAGTGGGCACTGAAGAAAAAAATTAATTTAATAAGGAGATTATTTGTAACATTTGGTAGAGTAGTTACAGTAAAATTGTGGTGATTAGAGAAAGTACAGTGAGTTAAGGAAGGAATGGTTGAAGAAGAGACAGTGAGAGCAGAAGTTTGACGGTAAGATAGTGTCAAATAGCTATAAGGAATAGAAATTCAAATGAGGACTTAGTGAGATAAATGATGGGCAAAAAGAAGAAAGATCCTAATCCAGGGGAGAATGTAAGGGTTGCTATGAGAGGAAGTTCTCTTAAGATGGGATGAATCAGATTCTAAAGCTCAGCTACAACGATGGCTTTTAGACGTGTGAAGGAAAGGATGAGATCTTCTACAATAACGCATAGAGTGTTTTAAGGTTTGAGGGAGCACCAAACAATGTCCCAGAAAAATAGAGGCCAAATTTCAATTTTATTACTGATAAAAGCTGAATTAGAAAACATGGAGCATTGCTTGGAATGGCAAGCATAATGGGCTTCTTAATTCTTCACCCTGGAATTATATAGACTTACCTACATGTTTCAGGCACTGCCGAACCACTCCAATCTTTCTCCTCTCTACACCAAGCCAGGTCTACTACAGTGAATTTACCACAACGTAGATCAGAATGCGTGCTTCTGTGGTCAGACTTGCTCAAAAATTTAAAGCAGTGAAAACTAGAGAGAGAGAAAGAGAAGAAGCGGGGAGGCAGGAACAGAAAGAGGGAGGGAGGGGAAGGCTGAACCGGACTTACTCACTTTCTTCTTTGAAGTTATCAATGAGATAAGTCACTTCTCCTTCTTTGGGGAGGAAGGAGAGAGCAAGGCTAAGAGGCCACACTTTTCCTTTCTTCAAAATTCCCACTCTTTTTGGAACTAAGAATAAGGGGATTCCTACTTGTAGCTTAATATCTAAGAAGGTACTAAGTTTGCCCCCAGAACACATCTGCATCTGGCAATCTGTGTAAAATATAATGCATCATAGAATTCCTTTATATGACAAATTTCATGAGGTGTTTTAAATTTATTTTTCTGGTTGTATTAACTTTCTTTGATAGTATAATGAAAGATAGTTTCTAGATAAAGCTGAGGAGTGATGGTTTAGCATCTTGAACTGGGTACATCATGAACAAAGGCTTTTTTATTAGGCTAAGACTCTACTTCATTTCTTTTGTAGAACTTAGTGTATAAATCCTCTTGTATTTGCATACCTTCATAATTATCAGCAACACAGAAATGTGATCTATAGATATTTGCATAAAATATCTATAAATTTTATATAAAATATTTTTAATTCTCCTCACTTATTAATTAATTCACACTGATCCCTTACATCTATTATTACTGACATACCTCCCCAACTTTCAAAATCTTTATCATTAACTTCTTTATCCTTCTTGGAATCACAGTATCAGGATATCTTGAATTGAATGAGTTGGCCAAATCTATTTCAGTAACAACATATTCAACAACATTATGTTAAACAGGAAAAAACATGTAAAAATTACAAGGATAATATATATTGATAAACAATTACAAAGAGAAAAGCCAAGAACTGATAATCTGGGTGAGTTGCCCCTGACAGGGAAACAGCGGTGGGACAAGAAATATGCAGTTAGTAGGTGCTGTGCTGCTGGTAATATTCTAGACCTTAATGTAGGTAGTCTGTTCATTAATGTGATGGGGGACTCCATAGTGACGTACTGTGTGAGAAAGAAGACACATGGAGAAATGAAAGGAAGGGAAGAAAAGAACAAATGGAAGGAGTGACTCGATTTAGAAAATAGCAAAGAATCTATTCTGAAGTAATAAATATCACATGAAATCTGACTTCCAAATTTTCTGAAGCCTTTTGAAATATATCAAGTTCTGTACAAGTATAAAGCCTTACTAAAGAAAATTGTTCCAAATTTATAAGCAAAATGAGAAAACAATTTGGGAAATTCTAATTTAAGAAAGTTTATGTCACAATTATGGAAACACACCAATAAATGTCGAGATCATTTAATCAAGTAATTTGCCTGTCATCGTGACTCTTGGACATTGTTAAGCTATTTACATCTAATATAAATTTTGATGGAATAAAAACTATACCTGGTTCATTTTTCACTTCACCTTATGTAAAATATTTTGTTTATTATAGTGGACTAATATGCAAAGAGAAATTATAATAAAAGTAGAGATACTGGCAGTAACTACTCCGATAAATGACTAGGATAAATTTTCTTCTCAACCTTTGCATGGAATCCGAATCAAGAGACTGATGATCCATTTTACTTCTAGCTCTTCCTTTACATCTTTGTGTTATGCTGGACATGATTTTCATACCACTGGTCCTCTTTGCTTTGAACTAACCAAGTTATGGTAGATTGATTTTGTTGTCTGATCAAATAGTCAATAAAGGCACTTATGAAGTAAAAAGATATTAAAGATAGATTGTAAGTGTTTCATAAAATTAAGCCATATAAAAGCAGAGGGAAAAGGATAATTTTGAGGGGGCATCTAGTTATGAGAGTTGTATAAGGAGAAATTGGAGGCATAATTACCTTAAAGTACTAAACGAAGGAGAGTCTTGAATGCTAAATTGAGGAGTTGGAATGTCTTTAATATCTTTATGATATGGAAGGCCTAGTTTGTCTGAAGAGAGTGAATGTAGGGAGAGAAGAGAAAATAAAGGGTCAAATTAGTCTATGAGAGCTATTTGCATTAGAGTTTGCATTGAAGTAAAGTAGCAATAAGACATAACCTGCCTGGAGATGCAGGAGGATAATTTAGATCATACAAAACTGTAAAGTTAGGAGAGAAGAGCATTCTAAAATGGAAAAGATAATTTCAGAGTCAAAGCTACAGAGATTTCAAGTAATATTTAGAAGAGAAATAAGCTTAACTTGAATTTCATTGAGGGTAGTGAGAACTCGTTTCAGTAGTGTTGAGGATGATACCAGATTGCAAAAGAAATGGAGGGAAAAGATGGCGAGAAAATGAAGGCGTCTGGCATGCTTCATCTCTTCTGGGAGTTTGGCAATGAAGAAAAATAGAGAAAAACTTTCTAAAATATTGGGCTGAAATTTACTTAATTGCATATTGGCAAATTCTTGAGGCTCTTCATCTTCTCATCTGTGGTTTGTCAGAAGTAAAGACAGTTTTTCATATTTCCTGTCGGCTTCCCAGCCATGTTGAGGATGGAGTTATCTTCAGATTTCTGGGGTGTGATGTCGCATATTGGACCACAGATGCTCCTCACTTCTGTAAAGCTTTCTTATTATTTTGATTTCTTTTTTCTTGTAAAAGTTTGTATTTCACCCTTCTCACTTTCCCTCAGTTGTTAGAGGCTGCTGCAGTGAGCTCTAAATTCTCTGGCAGATGATCCTCAGGGATGACTGCTGGAGAGTCTCTAGTACAAGCGTCTATTCCTCTTCTCTGCCTCACTCGAATAAGTGAAATTCTTTGACCTCTGTGACCCATGACAGTGGAATTGAAAAGAAACAAGTCTAACCTGAGATGTGATCTACAGGGAAAATGGATCCAGTGAGAAAGGCTCAATTGTGGACAGTTTGTGTGTTCTAAGGTAAGAAAAAGGGCCACTAGCATAAAGGCATCTTGAGTAGCATTTCCCCGAAAAGTCGTCAAATTCTAATAACAAAAGATGAAAGAAAAAGGTCAGTGTATGTGTTAAAGATTTTCCAAAATCTAATGCCCGCTTCTTATATCTTTTGCATAATCAAAGATTGATCCGTTCTACTTTCTTAGATGCAAGAAAGGCTTGATTAAAAAATTTAAAACATATTTTAGATGACACAAAATATGTATAAATGTATTTGTTCTTCTATATTTTAACAAATCACACAGTTAAAAATATACGTTTTATTTTAAATGAAAGGCAATTGAAGCCAATTTCCTTTGGATTGTATGTTTTTTGTTTAATTTTTGCAATGTATTTGTAAACTACTACTGTGTAACAAAAGCAAATTACCTCAAAACTGTGAATGGCTTACCGTAACAAACATTTATTATCACATTGTTTCTGTGGGTCAGCAGTGTGGGTGGTGTTTAGCTGGCTGACTCTGGCCCAGGGCCCCTCACAGTCAAGTTGCCGCTGACCAGGGTTGCAGTCATCTCAAGGCTCAACTTAGGGAGGATCCAATTCCAAGCTCCCTCACTGGGCTGTTGGCTGACTTCAAGTCCTCACTGGCTGCTGACAGGAGATATCACTTCCTTGCCTTGTGGGCTTTTTCATAGGGGAGTTTACAACATAGCAGCAGGCATCTTTTACTTATATTAGCAAATGCTGAAATAAAACCAAATTGTCAATATTCGCTATAAATGTATGCATGGTTGCTATACTCAGAAGCCTTGAGATCTTGCAGTCGTTGAAAATATGCTGCATATACTTTGCATAGAATCACAGAACCAGAATAATTTTTAATTGTATTGCTATAGTCAGTCTATGCCTTGTCAACACAAATCTGAGAGTGGAGTTAAAAATCTCAGCCTGAAAGATTCCTTCATTCTATTTTTGGAACCAATAGTTCCTATGTCTGGCCAGCCCTCTCCCAAATGCTTGGCATTGCATAGCAGTGTTTCTTTGAGATGCAGTGGAATAAGCGTAGATATCATCTTTAAAAATCCTATCATTTTGTATAATGCTGTGATATATAGACACCTGGGTAGGGAGTTTGAAAGAGTGGAGCAAAGACAAATCAACTAGAGACCTATGCACATATCCATGTAGATGCTGGTGACACTGACGATAGCAATGGGGATAAACAGGCTGTATTTTTAAAATGTCATTCTCCTATTCAAAAAAACTTCAGTACCATCTCATTTCCTATTTTTATAAAGGCCAAACTCCCCTTAGTTGAACTTTTGTGAAACTTGTGGTGAGGATTTGCACTATTTTTCAAATAGTAAATGCTAGGAGTGCTATTTTTATTATGGTGAATCCAAGAAGCATTTACTCCACCTGAAACTCACTCTCTATACCTCTCATTCTTTAAAAATAGAATTCATTCTTGAAGTTCCTGCTCAAATGCTGCCTTCTCCAACAAGACTTTCTTCGTGAGCCCAGCTGGTTACAATCCTCCCAGTTTTGATCTCTACAATATGTCTTTGTTTTTGTTTTTTTTCTGTGTGTTTTTATGAACTACATCATTAGATATCATCTTTTATGACAGTTGGGTTCTCTGTCTGCACCACCAGATCCTAAATTTCTCTAGGCATTTGTGTTCCCATTGTCCGGCACTGCGCCTTACACATAGGGCACATTTAATAAATATTTGTTGTAAGATAGATGGAAATAAGAGGTCCATTACCAGAGCTGATAGTGTCCCTGGAGCAACTGATCCCAAGTATATTTGTGGCAGAGGTCAACAGAAGATGAGACAATGACTGCTTTTATATCTCTTGAGAGCTGAGTAAAGCCTTTAATGAATTTACTGTGGCAGGAAACCCATTCCATATTCATTTCAGCATTAGCTATTTTCCAGTTTTCAACATAATTTTATACACCTTTCTTTATAAAATCTCCTAGGAATGGTTTGTCTGTTCCATTATTTACCCCAGTTTCCATAAACTATAAGTAAATTATTCCCATTTTTCTTAATTTAGTCTTACTATATATCTACAATTTGGTGGATATTATACAAATATATTTTCATATGCTTATGTCATACATGGGATTTACTGATATATGCTTTTAAAGGATATATATGTATAGAATTGCTTTGCACACATCATACTATCAAGTACTGGGGCGCTGGTTATTGGGAGGCTGGCTATTGACACCAAATTCAGTGTTTAACTCTGAGAAAGAAATTCTTCTTATTATTCTTTTTTTCCTTCTCCATCTCTTGCTGTGCTTTCCTTTTATTTTAAATTGTGGTTATATTGGCATTGTTTTATGACATTATGTAAATTTCAAGTGTACATCGTTGTAATTCAACTTCTTTATAGCCTACATCACGTTCACCACCAAAAGTCTAGTTACCATCCATCACTGTACACACGTGCCCTTTTACCTCTTTCACCCTCCCCCCACCCTCTTCCCCTCTTGTAACCACCAGTCTGTTCTCTGTGTCTATGTGTTTGTTGTTATTTTTTCATCTTCCACATACGAGTGTAATCGTATGGTATTTATCTCTCTGTTCGACTTATTTTGCTTAGATAATAACCTCAAGGTCTATCCATGTTCCTGCAATGCTAAGATTTCATCTTTTTATGGCTGAGTAATATTGCATTGGATGTATATGTGTATATGTATATGTATAAATGTATGTACCACATCTTCTTTATCTGTTCATCTGTCTATGAGCATGTAGGTTATTTCCAAGTCTTGGCTATTGTTAATAATGGTTCAATGAACACATGGGTGCATATATCTTTTCAAGTTAGTGTTTTCTTGTTCTTTGGATAAATACCAAGAAGTGGAGTAGGTGGGTCATATGGTAGTTTTATTTTTAATTTTCTGAGGAACCTCTATACTGTTTTCCATAGTGGCTGCACCAATTTACATTTCCATTAGCAGGGCACGGGGGTTCCCTTTTCTCCACATCCTCACCAACTCTTGTTATTTTTTCTTTTTTTAATAACAGCTATTCTTATGGGAATGAGATGACATCTTGTGGTTTGATTTGCATTTCCCTAATAACTGGTGATGTTGAACATCGTTTCATGTGCCTGTTGGCCATCTGTATATCTTCTCTGGAAAATGTCTGTTCAGATCCTCTGCCCCTTTTTTAACCAAGTTGTTTGTTTAAACTGTGCATTGTTTAATTGTATGAGTTCTTCACATGTTTTGGATATTAACCCCCATCACATATATAATTTGCATATGTTTTCTCCAAATCAGTAGTTTGCCTTTTCTTTTTGCTGATGGTTTTCTTTATTGTGCAGAAGTTTTTTAGTTTAATGTAGTCCCATTTTATTTTTTCTTTTATTTCCCTTGCCAAGGAGACATTTCCAAATGGATATTGCTAAGACTGATGTCAGAGAGCATATTGCCTATGTTTTGTTTTAGTTTTATGGTTTCAGGTCTTTCATTCAAGTCTTTAAGCCATTTTGAGTTAATTTTGTGCACGATGTAAGATAATGGTCTAATTTCATTCTTTTGCATGTGGCTGTTCAACTTTCCCAACATCATCTATTGAAGAGACTTTCTTTTCTCAATTCTATGTTCTTGGTTCCTATGTCAAAAATTAGCTGTTCATAGATGTGTGGGTTTATTTCTGGGCTCTCCATTCCGTTCCTTTGCTCTGGGTGTCTGTTTTTATGCCAATATTATGCTGTTTGATTTCTATAACTTTGTAGTATATTTTGAAATCAGGGGTACCTCCAGCTTTTTGTTTTTACTCAGGATTGCATTGGCTATTTGGGGTTTACTATTATTCTTACTAATTTTACCAAAATCTTTCATTGTCTTCCATAATCAAAACAAGATATGAGTCAAAAATATCAAAGTTACAGGAAGATAATTCCACTAAGGCAGCTGGCTACGCAAAAACCAGAAGAAAGATAAAATGTTTCTGCATAAGTAATTACGAATTCGCATATTAAAACATGGACCAATTCTCCCTGTATAACTTGGTTATAATATTCCTACTCAAGTGACAGGTTTGTGTACAAACAGGAGAAGCTGTTAGCAGTTACTGAACCTCTCAGCCTCAATCATAACTCACAAGGATTGCATAGTGCTCATGCATGTGGAGAAAAATCATAATTACCAAGTTATGAATTTTAAGTTTTTACTAAAATTAAGCTTTTTACAATTTGATTAAAAGTCAAAAAGAGAGAATCAAATAATCATCACTCTTAATTTACTCCGAAAGGAATTTTCTTTAGAATATCTTTGGCTTTATACCATTGGTAAACAAATGAAATAGTGAAGGGAAGTGACATTTGAAGAGCTCCAGGTGAAGGATAGGTCTCCTCCATATTGCATAATTTGAAGTGGTGCAGCCCTAACAAAGGACAACTACGGAGAAGGGAGGAGAGGGGAACCTGCATGACTGAGATGCAGATGGACTCATAGTGTGGCAGGTGCTAGGTCCCAAATCTAATCCTTACTCATGTGCTCAAGGTATGACTTTCCTTTGGGCCCTCTTTTTCACACACACGTAGCCTACAACCCCAGCGTGGCAGAGATGAAGCAGTTGCCAGATGGATTTTATAATGATGTTAATGAGCAGCAATTCTGTTCTTCTCTTTTGAAGCCTTTTGTATTCTGACTACACCCTTCCATGGCAATTATGTTTTATTCTTTTTCACCACTTCACACCTTGAACTTTAGACAAAAGGAGGATTGGATATTCGTTTGGGGGTGAACTGCATAATGCTAAAGCCCCTTGTGATAATTTTAAATCCTTTATTGATCAATATTTCATGAAGATGTAGTGTCGTGACGTGCCTTTGTTTAGATCCATTTACCTACCTGGAGCATTCTCTGTTTGCTCATTTATATCCTGTTTATTTTCCCAAACTTTGTTCATGGCCACCTCCTCCATAAAGTTTTCTAATTTTCTGCTCTATTTTCAGCGAATCACACCCTCCTTTGAAATCTTTTTGGAATATTGTCTGTACCTTGTCGTAGAGACAGCAGAGTTTAGCACAGTTTTCCCCAAAATGTCTTTTGAATATCCCATTTGAAATGGGATTTCTGAAGTGAAATAATTTTGAGAAATGTCACGTATTCTGTCTGACTTGGATACTTAAGAAGGATGTTGGCTTATCAAAGGCTTCGGGGAGTCCAGCATTGAACAACCTTGTTCACTTTCTTTAACTCAGTGTTTCTTAAGCTTCTGCAACATTACATCCTTGTTTCATGTAATAGCCATTACCTTCCTAAGAATAAGCTTGAGAAAAGCTGAAGAAATAGAAATATATATAGGTTTTGGGGCCAGACAACTTGTGTTTGAAGCTTCCTTCTGTGGCTTATTAACTAATTTTATGATGTTTATGCAATCTCTCTAAGATTCTGTTTTTGTATTTGCCAAAGTATTTCATGCAGAGTAGGTAACACAAGTAGGTTAATATGCTTTTTCTACATTCCGTTACCCCAGAGGCCCTGACGGTCAATTATTTCTTGGAGCTTAGTATATTTTCTTTGTTGAGGCAGGGAATACGTGTGTGCATCTTTTAAATATTCGGTACAATCTTGCACAATCCAGGCACAGGAAGAGTAGTTAGCCTGAGCAAATCTTCATGGTGTGGGTACATTATTTTGTTTGCATTCGGCATTTATGATGTAAAGGATATACAGCTATTAGATCCATTGAAAGTAATTTTTTTGCATTGGTCTCAATTTTTTTTTTTTTTAAAGATTGGCATCTGAGCTAACAACTGTTGCCAATCTTCTTTTTTTTCCTTCTGCTTTTTCTCCCCAAATCCCACTAGTACATAGTTGCATATTTTAGATTTAGATGTGGGTCTTTCTTGTTGTGGTATCTGGATGTCACCTCAGCATGGCCTTATCAGTGGTGCCATGTCTGCGCCCAGGATCCGAACCGGCGAACCGCGAAAGCGGAGCAGGTGAACTTAACCACTCAGTCACGTGGCCGGCTACCTGGTCTCAATTTTGAATGCCCCAAGTTACTACTCTCTTACATTAACCATATAATTGAGAGTTGTTGGTTTTTCAGGTTGTTTATACAATCTCATGAATATATCCAACCTCAATTATTTCAAATACAGAAACTGTGGTTATCATTCTTACTACTGTTACATACATAGAAGATCTCAATATTCTAGTGGTGCCATGACTTTGGCAGTTTGAAAATTCAAAATATTTATAAAACCATTGTTATGAACGCTTCTGTGTTCTCTAGAAGGCTAAGTGACCAGGCCTGAGGTACACCTTAACACAAATAGTGGACTCTTTTAAATAAGCATACTCAAATCTACAAATGAGTAACTTTGTTTTATCTAGGTATATACTTTATTTTTTTACTCTGCCTAAGTTTGGATTATAGTTTTCAGAGAAGATTCGTTTTGCTTTTGAATCTATTTCTCACAATTAGTCTAATGATCCATTCCTGCCTGGAGGGCCTCATTTGTGAGTTCTCTCCTCTGTAACAACATGAAATCTCCTTGGAAAGAACAAGCTGAGTTTGCTTAGACTGATGCCATTGCCATAAAGAACAGGGAAAATTCAGTTTTGTGCTTTACTCTCTGGGCTACAGGTGAAATTACTCATATTTCCTTCGGGTTAATGGGCGCCGAGTGACATTTAAATGATCTTGCAATATCCCAATAATTTCCAGTGCTAATTAGTACAATATCAAATCAGCAGTGAACATAATTAAAAACTTTTCCTCTATTTGAGGGTAAGTACCATAACTTTGCATCTCACCTGATGATAAGTGTTTCGTGAAAGTTAGGTAAGCATTGAATTTTACTATACATATTTCTACAAGTTGTGTTTCAAACAGTGCTTTTGTTCTTTCTCCTTTTTCAGCATGACTGCTGTATTTCCAGCCCACCCGCACAGGTCAGCCAGGAGCGGAGCTGCCAAGTTCCCATGCCTCATTGTTCAGACCTGGAGAAGTGTAGGAACACAGACAGTCAGTGGCTGTAATGGGAAGAAACTGGGCTTTGGAATCCAACCTAAATTTGAATCTTGGCTTTCTAAGTCACATTTGCCTTATCTGTAATATCTACCCCACAAAATTTTAGTAGAGATTAAAATAGGGTATATATGTAAAATACCTAAGAGAGTGCTATAATCATAATAGGGACTCAGATGTGTATAGTTGTCTTCTATAGAAACAGTTTTCAGACTTATATTTATCAATTATACGTAATGTGAGTATTTTATTTATACTTTTGAATTATCTGAGCCAACTCTCTTTTTTCTGTGGCACAGAGAATTGAGAAGTTGATACAGCCATTTTCCCATGAATTTGAGACTGCCTCATGAATGCCAGGGCCCAGGGAATAAGTGCTATCAGAGTGATTTTGTAAAGGATTAAATTGTCACTTCTCCACCATACCCTCCCCCTTTCCAGTTTAATGATCAAAAAGAGTAACTTTGTTGGGATTATGTGCTTTAGTTAAGCTTTTGGAAAGTTCTGAAAATGAGAAGCTACAAAGAAAAGGAATAAATTCTCTTTGCCAATAACTAGAAGTGCTTTTCCCACCAGTACTAGTTTGTGGTACCCTTCAAGAGCTGGTAGGTTGATCGACTTTTCTGCCTTGGTAAGGTGTGAGTAACATATAAACTAAAGAATCCCTGGGTTGGAAAATTGATTTTGTCCTTACAGTGGGCAAATATTTCTACCAAGCTTATTAATAGTAGGGGGAATTTTTCTGTAAGAGCTACTATTTTTCTTTTCCAAGCATAGCAGGGGAGAACTGTGTATAATTCTAATTTTTTCACCCATCCCCAGAATATAATTCTGCTAGGAATACTGATTCTCCAACTTCCGAGTAATCATATACAGAGACATATACATTTGAATGCTTCTTATTTTTTCTTCTTTAGTGACTGCTTAGGAGATTGTCCCATTATTATCACACTTTATTTACCAAATTTTCAGTATATAACTACTGAGTAAAAGTCAGTCAATTCATTATTTCTTGTTTCATAGATTTATGTAAAATCAATTATATCCTAAATATAACTGTTTCAAATTAAACAAATTAAACAAATATTTCTCATTATCTTCCCTCTGGCTACAACTTACTCAGGGACCCTTACTTCTCTCTCCACCTTCTCATGAGCCACAGTCTCCAGCCAGAAGAAATAACTTCCAATCAGTGCACACCCTACATTTTTCTTCTTCTATACCGTTCCTACTTTGTTCTTTTCTCAACTTCTCCTTCCTCTACTCTTTAAATGTCTTAATTCTACCTATTCTTCAAGGTCCGCTTCATCCTCATAATATTCTCTGATCTACCCATGAACTCTTAACTCTTTGAATCTCTAGAATGTTTAGTTCAAATATCATATATGGAATGTATCACATTTTATTATGTATTTGAGAATTTGTAGGTCTGTCTTATCCTCACTACTTGACTGTAAATTCAGTGAAGCCAGAAACTATTTCCGTGTCATCTGATATTTAGGCTTTCTTCTACATGAGGAAAAATAAAAACTCCTCAAGAGTTAAGCAAAATGAAATTCATTTAAAATGACTGACTTTACCATAGTCATATGAATTTAATATAAAAGACATTAAGTACCCACTGGTATGCACAGATAAATGTGGTGCAAAAGCTGATTAAGAAAACATTATTGCCCTCAAGGGCAGCCGTTTTCATGGAGAAGAGAGACATATAACCACCACATTAGTGCATGGCAAGATATAATAATAGTAGGCTGTTGGGCACTTAAACGACTACAGTTTGAACAATTGATGAGAGATGAGAGAAAGGTGAATTTTGATTGGATGAATGTGAGGTAATTTGAAATTGTAACACTTTCTGTTGGGAATTTCATTTGGACCTTTGGGTAGAGCTCACTATCAGAATGTGGTCCAGCTCTAAGTGTTCTGTGTTCTGCATCCTATATTTCATAGTTCACTCACAGTGAGGGGTTCTTACAATCCAAGGTAATATAAAGCATTCCTTTCTGAGTGAAATTGAGGAGGGTGATATATTCAGAGAATGGGGAGAGTTCTGTCCCTGATGGAAAGAATTCCATCCCTCATCAACAGATGAGAATAGTATAAATTTAAGATCCGAAAGATTCTCAATCCTTCATAGTGCAATAGAAGCTTCACATAAAAGGGATAAGCCAACACATTTGAATTTAGCTATGTAATTGTGAAGTATGTTGTAGTTAAAATAATAAAGTCAAATCATTTGAAACTTCATTTATCTGTTTAGGAAATATATTTTTTGCTGCTACAAGGCCAAATAAATTATTTCTTTCCAGTTCTAACATATGCCCTGTGTTGTCAGGGTAGTTGGTGTTTCTGTTCATCGAAATCAGGAGAGGTATGCCATGCCAGAATACATTTACTATTCCAACAGCCAATGACGACCATTAAAATGTTGACTTTGAAATGACTAGTTTCTGTACCTAGATCTGATCTGAACTTTGAACTACAAATGTAGAAATGGTTTTAACAAGCAATATGACTTTTACAAGTTACCTAACTCTTTTGGACCCCATTTTTCATCTTTAAATGTAACTTATGTTACTTATAATTTTCATATGAGTATTTTGATAGTTTATTATATTAGGAAATTATTAATTTTATAGTGATAAATTGGTCAAGGGATTCTCTGCAAATAAAGTTCCTTATAAGAAAAACTCCCAGGCTGGAAAAAAAATTGGCAATATTATAAAATATATGAATCGGGGCTGTCGGTAGTATTTTTCATCCAAAATATTTTTCAGTAGATTTTCTGTTTACTGAATTCATGCTTACTAGGAGCTGGAAACTTCAAATATTTCCCTACTTTATAATTACAGTTTAAGAAGACCAAACTATTATATCTCACAGAGCACATTTTTAAAAACATTTTCAAAATTGTAGTTTTCCCCCTTAATACTCTTTATTTCTTGATTGTAGCACTTATGCCACTGTATTGCTATCTATCTGGTTATCTCTCTATCTAATAATTTCTATAACTAGACTATAACCTCTTCAAGACTGGGATCTCAGTTCAGTTTCTTTTTCTTTTTTTAAGATTGGCACTCAAGCTAACATCTGATGCCAATCTTTCTTTTTTTGTTCTCCTGAAAGCTCCCCACTACAGAGTTGTATATTATAGTTGTAGGTGCTTCTGGATGTACTGAGTTTAGTTTCTATTACTAGTGTCTAATACAGTGGTACCTGTCTGGCATATGAACATACTCACAGGGTGTGTGTTACAGAAAGGAAAGAAATTAACAAGTATTCTTCTCCCGTGTTGTGTGGGTCTAGTACTAGTTGTTTTCACACACTAGTGAATTAGATATTATTGTTCATATTTTAAAGAATGGAGGTAACTGACCATATTAGTTTGCTATTACAGCTTAACAAACTACCCTAAACTTGACAGTTTAAAACAACACAAATTTAGTAGTTCACAGTTCTGTATGTCAGAAGTCTGGCATGGTTTGACCGGATGTCGGCTGGGCTGAGTTCTTGTCTGGTGGCTCTAAGGAAAAATCTGCGTCCACACGCATTCCTGTGGGTGACAAAGCTCAGTTTCTTGTGGTGGAATGACAGAGGTTCTTATTTTCTTGCTACCTGACAGCCAGGGACTTCTCTCAGCTGCTAGAAGATGCCTACATTCCTTGCCTTGTGGCCCTATCCATCTTCAAGCTAGCAATAGCATATCAAATTCTTCCCATGTTAGAATCTCTCGTTTCTCCTTCTGTTACGAGCAATAGTAAGCTCTCTGCTACTAAAGGTCTGTGTGATTAGGTGACAGTTACTCAGATAATCTGCCTAATTTAAGACAAACTGTTTCAGGACCTTAATGACATCTGAAAAATTCCTTCACAGCAACCCAAGGTTAATATTTAAATAAGTGGGAGAAGTTCTATGAGCACTAGCGTCCAGAAATGTTGGGGAGGCCTTAGAATTCTGTCTGCCACAGTGAGGATCAAAAGAAGTATTTTACCTGGGGCCGGCCAGGTGGCACAGTGGTTAAGTGCGCACGTTCCACTTCCCCACCCCAGGTTTGCGTATCTGGCACTTTACCAAATACTATAGACCTGCCATTTTCATAGGCATATGGAATACTTAGATCAGATAACAGGTACTAAATAGATGCAAGTTCCCAATATTTTCCACGCCTCCCAGTTCCTCCAAAACACTAATTTATTTTAAATGCATGGCAATGTCTCAAGCAAAGAATGTGCACATTAGAGAACTCTGTGTATTAACTGGCAAGATACAATAGGAAAATGTGGGGCCAGCCCAGTGGCACAGCAGTTAAGTTCACATGCTCTGCTTCAGTGGCCCAGGGGTCACCGGTTCGGATCCCAGGTGCAGACATGGCACCTCTTGGCATGCCATGCTGTGGTAGGTGTCCCACATATAAAGTAGAGGAAGATGGGCATGATGTTAGCTTAGGGCCAGTCTTCCTCAGCAAAAAGAGGAGGATTGGCAGTCGTTAGCTCAGGGCTAATCTTCCTCAAAAAAAAAAGGTAGTATTTTACCCAAGGTAGACTACGGATTTAAAATCTAAGTATAGTATTTTGTAATCTTTTGGGATATCTCACCTTTTTAAAAGTTTTAAATAATAATTAAGCTAAGTGTAATATTACATCCTTTTTTTTGAGGAAGATTAGCCCTGACCTAACATACGCCACCAGTCCTCCTCTTTTTGCTGAGGAAGATTGGCCCTGAGCTAACATCTGTGTCCACCTTCCTCTATATTATATGTGGGACGCTTACTGCAGGATGACTTGATAAGCGGTGCATGCGTAGGTCCGCTCCCAGGATCCGAAACGGTGACCCCTGGGCCACTGAAGCAGAACATGTGAACTTAACTGCTGTGCCACTGGGCTGGCCCCACATTTTCCTATTGTATCTTGCCAGTTAATACACAGAGTTCTCTAATGTGCACATTCTTTGCTTGAGACATTGCCATGCATTTAAAATAAATTAGTGTTTTGGAGGAACTGGGAGGCGTGGAAAATATTGGGAACTTGCATCTATTTAGTACCTGTTATCTGATCTAAGTATTCCATATGCCTATGAAAATGGCAGGTCTATAGTATTTGGTAAAGTGCCAGATACGTTAAAACTTCTGACGTTAACAGCTCTGTAGCATATTGACTCAATAATTTTTAAAGCAATATTGAGGTTAGCAGATGATTTAGTTTTATAATCAAAAATAAAAATGTTCTCTCCTAAAGGAAAATGAAAAAAGTGGTTTGACATCAGTTGTTTCTTAAACAGTTACACGAGTGACATCCTATATGTTTCCTTTGAATGTTATTAAAATCAAATGAGATATATATATGAAAGTGTGTTTATAAAACAATTACTCTTCAAATGTAAGGCATTGGCGTATTATTACTTATCTATGACTTATGTAGTCCCTGTATCTATGCGAGGCTTCTTTGGCAGTTGTAGGTGTGCACGTGTTCTTCGCTGACTGTTCCTGGTTCTGAAGGCCTAACAAGTTTCAGTAAACTTTGTGGATATGCATAGCAGCTGTTTCAATTCTTGTGGTGAAGTATTTACTTACTTTAGAGAGGTATGTGTGATGCATATTGAAATGAAAATAAAAATTATTCAAGGGGCAGCATCTCAAAATGTCATGGTTTCCATATATAGAAAAAAAGACAGAAAGTCCATATTACCATTCAATTCACAGTGGAAATATTTCTATTTTTAAGATGGAAAACTATTCCAGAGTCATTCTGCATGGCAGGTAACTCTCTAATTGCATTTAGAGCAGTAACACAAAGTTTGCCACCCATGAAAAACGGGGACCAGAAAATTTGTTGACAACATATCCAGTGAACAGTTTCGGACAACAGGATGCATGCTAGGCCTGCCTGGATCTATTCATTTTCCTGTCAGCAGCTGGCGTGCCTCCTTCAGAATGGCAGAAAAGCTGCAAAAAGTTTCTCTCTTTTGCAAACAACATGTAGAAACACTTCCCTGACCCTCCATGATCTTTGTTGCACATTGAGATGATTTTCAGAGAATTAGTGACGAAATTACATGATTATTGAAGAATGGTAACTAAATTAATCTATATAAAGGAAGAGTACAGATGCTGTTTTTGTTCATGCTAAACACAAATAATTGGAACAAATTCTATGTAACTATAAGAACATGCTAAGTCATGATGCTAAAATGTGCCAAAAATAATACATTTTTTGGCACACATTACAGTTTTATCCAAAGTATGATCAGTTGTGTAATGCTGGTGCGCAGTTGTGAATGACTGTCACTGTGGTGGTTGGGGCAGGAAACCTGCTATTACAGGCTGTTAGAATCTCATATTCCTAGCTCTGAAGTGCTGCCCAGTCTAGAGATTTATTTCATTCTGATTAACTTTGTACCTCCCATTTAGCAACCTTCCAGAGTCTCTTCTTCAGTGTGTCCTTTTTGTATGTATATATGTATACGTATATACACACACAATACAAAAGTAATGTGTTGACATTAATTTGTTTACAGAATGCCTCAAATACCACCAAAAAGCTGTTGGATCAAATAGCCTCCAGTTGACATTAGCAAACTGTCTAATGATGTTTCTTCTTTTTTCCTTCCTTCATGATTCTGTCTTACACATTCAGCTTCAAAAATTGTATTTATATATTTTTACAAAATTATAGAACATGTCTTATTTCCTCCTACATGTAAATGGCTTATCTACACACGGGCTTTCCTTATTTCTCAATTAGATGACCTTCAGGCTGTCTTCCCCTTCAGATTATAATCAGATAGGTTTCCAGGTTTAACTCTTAAACAATCTTTACAAAAGGTGCTAAACTTGCATTTGCAACTTCTACAAACGCCTGTTTGCTTAGATTCATAGCTTATTTGAAAAGTATTAAACACTACTGAGCCATGATTATTTCTCCCGCTTTATTTGTTATATCTTAATTCAAGAAGGACCTTTGGAATTTGTTAAGTATTTACACAAACAAATCTCTAATTGCATTTTGAGAAATAAAGCAAAGTTTTATTGGGGAATGGGAGTCTAGAGCATGAAACTTAGAACCTTCTTTTCAAGTTTTCACTGCTTTGTGGAAGCTCTCTGCAAGGTGAAGGCAAAGGTCAGTAAAGCTGAGGTGCATTTCTAAACAACAATTTTGACTCAAGACCTTAGTATATGTAGTTTAAATATTTTGCACAAGTATTCCACTGTTAATATTATGATTGGCGATAGTTTTTAAAATATTTAGCCACATAGTCACATTTTATTTATTGAACACATTTTTATCTATGGCCTCATATGCAACAAGGACCTTTCATTGCACTGGTAATTTTTTTATGAATATAACAAACAAAGTCCCTTGCCTTAGGGAACCTGTATTCTAGACAGGGAAAGAAAATAAACAATAAGTAAGGACTTAACATGTATAGTCCATGAGATGGTGATACATACTGTGCCAAAAAATAAATCAGAGAAGGATGCAAGGAAGTGGATGCAGAGCCCACGATTTTAAATAGAGTGATCAAGGAAGCGCTCACTAAGAAGGTAGCATTTGAGCAAAGACCTAAAGAGGCTGAGAAAGGCAGCCGTGTGTTTTGCTATGAGGAACAGCATCCCAAGAGGAAGTAAGAACAAGAGCAGGATCCCTGACATGAGATGTTGCCTTATGTGTTCTAGCAACAACAAGGAGGCTGGGATAACTGGATCCCAGCCAGCAGGAGGCTGAGGACTAGGGTCTGAGATGTGAAATTTAACAGAAGATCTGATTACAGAAGGCTCTGTGAACCCCTGGAAGGATTTTGACTGTTTCTGCAGATGTGTGAGATGCCATTCCTGGCTGCCTCTGACATTCCAACTACCTTTTACAATCACCTGTGGTCTCCCCCCAGTTTTCTCAGAATTTTTATGTTGGTTTCTTGGATGCATGTTGCTTTTATTTTTCTGAAGTTTCTGTATTTGATTTTGGTGGAGGGAATGAGGAGCCTTTACTAGTTTGTCATCTCATCAGAACCTGAAGTGTAAACTTTTTTTTTTCCAGGTAATTTTATTGAGGTCATAATGGCTTATAACATTGTGTAGTTTTGGGTGTACATTATTATTTATCAATTTCTGAATACACTTCATCGTGCTCACCACTAGTAGTTTAATTTTTATGTGTCACCATACATATATGCCCCTTTATCCCATTCACCCACTCCCCAACCCACTTCCACTCTGGTAACCACTAGTCTGCCTTCTTTATCCGTGTATTTATCATCCACATATGAGTGAAATCATGCATGCAGTATTGATCTTCCTCTGTCTGCCTTATTTCGTTTAACATGATACGCTCAAGGTCCATCCATGTTCTTAAAATGGGACGATTTTGCCTTTTTATGGCTGAGTAGTATTCCAGTGTGTCTATATACCACATCTTCTTTATCCAATCATCCGTAGAAGGGCACTTGGGTTGCTTCCACATCCTGGCTATTATGAATAATGCTGCAATGAACATAGGGGTGCATAAATCTCTTGGGATTATTGATTTCAAGTTCTTTGGATGAATACCCAGTAGTGGAATAGCTGGGTTGTATGGTATTTCTATTTTTAATTTTTTGAGAAACTTCCATACTGTTTTCCATAATGGCTGCACCAGTCTGCCTTCTCACCAGCAGTGTATGAGTGTTCCCTTTATTCCACATCCTCTCCAACATTCGTTGTCTTTTGTATTAGTAATTATAGTCATTCTGACTGGTGTAAAGTGATATCTCATTGTAGTTTTTATTTGCATTCCCCTAGTAATTAGTGATGTTTAGCATCGTTTCATGTGTCTGTTGGCCATCTGTATAGTAAAACATTTTTTAATTGAAGTATAATGGACATACAATATCCTATTAGTTTCAAGTGCACATCATAGTGATCCCCTATTTATATACATTACAAAATGATCACCACGATATCTAGTTACTGTCACCATACAAAGTTATTACAATATTATTGACTATATTCCCTATGCTGTACATTAAATCATCATGCCTTATTTATTTTACCACTAGCAGTTTGTGCCTCTTAATCCTCTTCCCCTATTTCATCCCCCCAATCCCTCCCCACTCTGGTAACCACCAGTTTGTTTCCTACATCTATGAGTCTGTTCTATTTGTTTTTAGCTTCTCCCTTAAGTTTGAAGCCGTCCTAAAAGCACTATATTTTTATTCCCTCCCCCATATTTCATTTTTTTTTTGTTTTGTTGTGTGTATGTGAGGAAGATTGGCTCTGAGCTAACATCTATTGCCAATCTTCCTCTTTTTGCTTGAGGAAGATTGGCCCTGTGCTGACCTCTGTGCCAATCTTCCTCTATTTTGTATGTGGGACGCTGCCACAGCATGGTTTTATCAGTGGTGTGTAGGTCCCTGCCTGGGAACTGAACCTGTGAACCCCAGGCTGCTGAAGTAGACCTCGTGAACTTAACCACTATGCAACCTGGTCAGCCCTGATATTTTATGTTTTAATGTCTTATTTTACATCTCTTTATTTTCTGTATCCCTTAAACACTTATTGTAGTTACAGTTGATTTTACTGCTTAGGTCTTTTAACCTTCATAGTAGTTTTTTAAGTGGATGATCCATTGCCTTTACTAAATATTTGCCTTTGCAGGAGATTTTTTTCTTTCATATATTTTCTTATTTCTAGTTATGGCCTTTTCTTTTCCACTTAAAGAAGACCCTTTAACATTTCTCATAAGGCTGGTTAGTGGTAATGAATTCCTTTAGGCTTTGCTTGTCTGGGAAACTCTTTATCTCTCCCTCAGTTCTGAACGATCACCTTGCTGGGTAGAGTATTCTTGGCTGTACAGTTTTTGTGTCAGCACTTTAAATACATCCTGCCACTCTCTTATGGCCAACAACGTTTCTGCTGAAAAATCACCTCATAGTCTTATGAAGACTCCCTTATATGTGACTTGTTGTTTTTCTCTTGCTGCATTTAAGATTCTCTCTTTATCTTTAAATTTTGCCATTTTAATTATAATACATCCTGGTGTGTATCTCTCTGGATTTATCTTGTTTTGGATTCTCCGTGCTTCCTGGACCTGGATGTCTGTTTTTTTCCCCAGGGTAGGGAAGTTTTCAGCTATGATTTCTTCAAATAAGGTTTCTGCCCCTTTCTCTCTCTCTTCTCCTTCTGGGGCCCCTATAATGCAAATGTTAGTACCCTTGATGTGGTCCCAGAGGTCCCTTGAACTAACCTCATTTTTTAACGTTCTTTTTAATTTTTGCTGTTCTGTGATTTATACTATTTTGTCTTCTAGATCACTGATTCATTCTTGTGTCATCAATTCTGCTGTTGATTTCCTCTACTGTAATTTTCATTTAAGTTATTGTATTTTTCAGCTCTGATTGGCTTTTTCATATATTTTCTATATCTTGTTGAAGTTCTCCTCCTGAGTTTGGTGAGCATCTTTATGGCCATTACTTTGAACCCTTTATCAGATAAATTAACTGTTTCCATTCCATTAGGGTTTATATTTTGGGAGGGGAGGATTATCTTGTACCTTTGTTTGGAATATATTCCTCTGTCTCTTCATTTTGTTTCACTTTCTGTGTTTGTTCCCATGAATTAGGTGAAACAGCTACCTCTCTTGGTCTTGAAGTAGTGGCTTTTTGTCAGAACATCCCCTGTGTAGGCTGCCTGTTCTAGGTGGCTTTGGCAGGTCAGCTGGAGCTGGAGCAGTCACAGGCTGAGACAGTGCAGGGGCTGCTTTGTCTGGACTCTCCCACCAGGACAACTGAAGCTTGGAGGGCACAGGTGGGAGGGCCTGTGGTGCACTGTACCAGGGCTGCTTTTGGGGGATGACTGGAACTGGTGTGGGGTAGGGTCCCAGGGCATGCTGGGGCAACCTTAGCAGATGGATTAGAACATCTGGACCATGCTCCTGCCTGTGCTATGAAGGTGGAGAGGGAAAACAAAAAAATGGTACTTGCCAGTGCCTTCCACTCCCAAGAGAGTTCCACCAGTTCCCTGCGTGTTTCTCAGACACTGTAGGTTCAGTAAATGGATTTCTTTCCTGTATATCTAGCTTCCCTTTAAACTATTATTTTTTCACTATGCACAAGGGCAGGTGAACCTGTGAACAGACCGCTCAGTGATATCCCTCCCTGCTATAGGTCACTGTGTCAGATGTGAAGTTTCATTGATACCATGTCTTTTTCTCTCCTACCCATCTCTATGTGGTCCCTCTTTCATTTGTTGTGAAGAAGCTGTTCAGCCCTCAGTTCTTCCTCAGGAGGAATTATTCTATATGTAGGTGTAGGTTCAGTCTGTTTATGGGAGGAGGTGATTTCAGGGTCTTCCTGCCCTGCCATTTGGACCTCAATCTTTAAAATTGTTTTGAAATACAATTTGAGAAGTACATATTTCAGACTTAGAGGGGCCATTAAATTTACCTACCCTGTCTTTTTACAAGACGTAAGTTCTGATGTTTTCCAGCTTCTCTAAACACTACCTAACTACAAGAGGAACAGTGTTAGATTTTTTGATAATTTAATTAGAAGAAAAGTTTCCTTATATTAAGCTAAACCTTCTTTTAAAACCATGCCCATTACACCTATTAGTTCACATAGATTAAATCTACAGGTTACAGAATTATGACGTAGAAGAGTCTTTAAAAACCACCACTTCTAATTCTTCAGGCTTTCTAGTTTAAGTAAATACCTTGCTGATTTATGTAACTGTGGCTTTTTAAAGAGGTTGCTTGCCAGCTCAGACTGACAGGGAATCAGGTATTCCTTTCTAAGCCTAGGAGAACCATGGCTAGAGGAACCTCTTCAGGATAGTAGGCAGCCCCATGGAAGATACATCTGAAAATGAAGCAAAGTAAAAGTAAGTGGAAAGAATAAAAATTCAAGGTTCTTTACCTGTAAGTAGAGAGCTTAGAGAAAACAGTTGTGAAGCAGATCTTAATGAATGCTGAGTCCATAAATAGGTGATGATCACTTTCCAGTGTTATTGGATCTTTAACTTCTCCTTTAATAGCCCTCTTTGGAAAACTGAGTGTATAATATCAGCATTAAAAAGCCTTAGGAAACATCAGTAAGATTAAAAGAATTAAAAATCAGAGTCCATCCTCTTCAACTTTAGCATACATTAGAGTCACCTGGAGGGCTGGTTAAAACAATTTGCTTGTCCCCACTCCAGTTCATAGTGATAGTTATGCTGCTTTTCTGGGGGTCTTTCTTTGAGAAGCAGGATTCTCAAAGGTAATTTTTCTTAGGGTAATATATTATCTAAGTAATTACTCTTAGAGTAATATATTCCTGGATGGTTAGCAAAATTTCTTCACATAGGGATCCAAGATTCTTGCAGCTTTTAAATTCACCATCCCATGAGGTCTCCTGTACATCCAGACATCAGGAGACAGAGGACAGCATAGGCTAGCTTAGGTTTTAGCTGCTTATAGTGGAAATGGCACATCTCACATTTATTTACATTCTTTTGACCAAACCGAGGTAGAAGCTAGAAAAATGTCAATGGAATTATTGCTTCTAACACCAGAGATCCTGATTCAGTATATCTGGGGAGGCATGTTTATTTTTTAAAGTTCCATCACTGATTGAGTTATGTCACCATGTTTCAGAATTCTGGTTCTACTAGTCAGCAAAGAAATATTCAACAAACAAATATTGAGTGTATAGTATATGAAAGACACTATGCCAGACATGGGGTACTATAAACTTTGATGAAAAGTCAAACTTCAGCCCTGCCTTTTGGAGGCTTCTAGCCTAATGAGGAAGAGATAAACACAGGACTTTTATACCAGACTAATTTTTTAAAAGTGTATTAAAACTCTGTCTCCACTTCCTCACGTCCCATTCACTCTTTAACCCATTTCAATCTGGCTTCCACTCTTACCAGCTCCATTGAAATTGATTATACTAAAATAATTAACAGCATCTGTGTTACTAAACACAAGAGAAGGATACTTATCTGTTCTCATATGACTAGTTTTCTGAGTAGCATTTCATATAATTGACCATTCCCAATTATTTAAAAAACTTTTTTTTGCTTTTTTTTGAGGCTATTTTTATTTGGTTTTCCTCCTGTATCAATGGCGGTGACTTGTAATCCATAGTTGATTGTTTCTCTTCTTCTAATTAAGACTGGATTGCCTCTGGGATCTGTTTTGGTCTCTCTTCTTCCCTCCATTTGCACTATTTCTGATCTGACCATATCCAGTCTAAACCTTTAATTCACAAAGGTATATGGATGAATTTCAAATATATGTCTCTAACTCAGACCTCTTTTCTTAAGGTTTCATTTCCAAGTATTCAATTGCCTACCTGACTTCTCTACTTGCATTTTAATAGACATCTGATACATAACATGTACAAAAGGGTACTTTGATTTACCTCCTATTACTCCATCAGTTATTACTGTTTCAGTAAAATGGAACCTCCGTTGACTGAGTCAGCCAAGAACTGTGTTGTTTTTATGATAGATAAGGCATCAACATGTATGTCTCATGTTAAGTCATCAACATGTACCTATCAAGTGTATCAATCAGGAAGATGGTAGGACTTGCAATTGGGAGAAAGAATCTGAACCAGGTTTCACTTTATTCAATGAATCTGTTGGTTGGTGAGGAGGTGGCGAGTGAAAACGATAAGGAAGATAACACGATAGTATAGCCAGATGGCAAGGGTTTCAGAAGAAATGACTTTACTCTGTGGTAGAGGAGTAATGGTTTAGAATTATTTTAAGGAGCTACGCAATATTACCTCCGATTTCTGGTTGCAGTAGGTTCTGGTATTTAAAAAAGTAAATCTCCAGTTGAGCAATGTCCTCTAGAGAAAGCTAGGCTTTATTCAAGGCCAGCAGTCTTCCATAAAGGAGTTGAAGATATTAGTGGAATGCAATTACCATGGAATAAAATGGGCAGATTGGAGAACAATAGTTGTTGTGTAAAGGTATGGGAGAAATTAATCAAAGGAAAAACATAGGGAGAAAATGAAAGATGATAATTTGTTAAAGAAACATGTATTTTGGACAATAACCAAAGATGCCAGAAGTTAGAATCATGATTGGATTAACTGGCGTCAGTTTCATTAAGAATCTCACAGGTTTTCCAAGCTCCACATAGAGTCTTGCAATGAATTTCTGAATAATTTTGAGACTTAATCTCTTAAATTTTATTCAAAGTGAACTCGTAAAAACTTGTTTACTTATTTTTTTAAAAAAAACCCAAGATTTATTAGAAGTTTAACTTCAAGACTTAAGATAAGAAATCCTATTACAGGATTTCTAAGAATCTACTTATGTTTTCTTCATACACTTCCCCTAAGCATCTTTACACATCAGCAATGCAGTAGAACTTTTTCCAGACTCAACTTATTTTTTAACTTGGGCTCTGTGGTTAATTGCTTTACATCAAATGCCATAAATAAACATTCTTACTGGACATGTTTTGACTTTTTACATCAAGAGGTTAATAAAAAGCCGTAGTGTATTCTCTGTCATCTCTTCTAACATGGTCCGCAGCCACTTAAGCAATCAGCTCTTTCCAGCTGCTATTTTATTTTCTTTTTCTTCAAAAGAGAGATACTACATAGCATGTCATTGAGTCAAACTCTAAGGAAATGAACTAAGAACACACTTTCAAGGCATTCGTTGTTGTCTTTTTTTGAGCATATGTTTTTCTAAAGTAAAATATTTTATCTCAGGAATGGACTAAACTTTTAACATACAGTTTATTAGTATAAAAACTGTAGGTTTTTTGAATCCAGAAAGTTCTAGATACAAGTCATAGCTCATTTACTTTCTAAATATGTGATTGGGTAATTCACCTAACTTTTCTGATGCTCAGTCTCCTCATCTGAATTTCAAAGTTTAAAAATATTATTGCTCTTTTTTTTGTTTTCTGAGGAAGATTAGCCCTGAGCTAACATCTGCCGCCAATCCTCCTCTTTTTGCAAGGAAGACTGGCCTTGAGCTAACATCCATGTCCATCTTCCTCTATTTTATATGTGGGACACCTACGACAGCATGGCTTGTCAAGTGATGCCGTGTCCGCACCTGGGATCCGAACCGGCAAACCCCGGGCCGCCAAAGTGGAACGTGCGCAGTTGACCAATGTGCCACCATGCCGGCCCCTGTTGCTCTTTTCTTAAGAATAAAACTCACAGTGGCAAGCATAGCCAACTTTGGCCATTTTTGTAAGATTTATTATCAAGCAAGTTATTATTTAAAATAGTAATTGAAAGTTGATTTCCTGTATTTGACTTGTAGATAATCAAAAACTATAATTATGATACAGATCTTAATAGATGGAAGAACTTGTGTCCATTCTATAACTACGTCCATCAAATAAATACCTAAAAAAAAATATTGCCATTCTCCTAAGGAAAATCATGTCTCATTTACTCTTGTCTAGTCTACAATTAGAACTACTGTTTATGAAATATTTTGTAGGGCAACTGCTTATCAATTTTTGTATGCTGCTCCCTAACATAGTTCCTTATTCAGTATATGGAACTGCACAAAATTGGACATGTTGGAAAGACAAGTTTCAGTAACTTCTGACAAAATCTTCAGTTTTGCTTGTTCAATGTGCTCATGTAATAAAAAATATAAAATTACAAGTGGGTTCAGAGTTAATGAAACTATGAGGTTTTTATTTCTATCAGAAAGATACCTTTTTCCTACTGGAAATTTTCCACACCACGCATTCTTTTTCTTTGGAAATGAAGACCGTATTTTACAGTTCTAAAGTGCTTACTTACCTAATTAAATCAACTCAGATTGGTAAATGATTTGTTTGATTTAGAAACAGGGTGAATTTTTAGCTTATGCATTAAATCAGAATTTTTACTATGTAGAAGAACCCTAAATTAAATTATTTGTGTGCAAAATGTGCTTGACTCTTCGAAAAGCATAGCATTCACATTATTTTTTGTACAAATATTTCTTTGACGCATCATTTTCATACCAGTTTTCACACTTTTTTATGGTAATTGAAGGTGGTATTAAAATAATCTAATGAATTGTCATAAGAGAAAGTTAAATCTGTTCCATTTTTAAAAATATCTGCAAATTTTCTGAGTGAATATACTTTTCAAGAAGCTTCCTTCTTACAGTCTTACCTTATTTTTAGTGTATCATTTCAATTTTGGAAGAGTTTGAATTGCTGTGCAATGTTCAAAAAGTCTCTTTTCACAAACCAATTCTTTCTGTTCTTGTCATCAAATTTAAGTTTGCAATAATAGGACATTGCTTCAATTAAATGTATGTTACAGAGAAAGAGACTGACACACAGGACATAAAACTTTGGAGAATTTCACAGATTCAGTATGAAAATATGGACAGGAATGTAAAGAATTAAACAATGCCATTTTCTCCCAAGATTTTTATAACGGCAAAATATACATAATATAAAATTTACCATCTTAGCCATTAGTAAGTGTCCAGTTTGGTGGTATTTAATACATTCATGGTGTTGTGCTACTATCACCACCATCCATTTCTAAAACTCTTTTCACCTTGTAAAACTGAAACTCTGTACCCATTAAACAGTACCTCCACTTTAGCCCTTCCTCCCTGCTCCAGGACACCACCATTATACTTTCTGTCTCTATGATTTTGACTACTCTAAGTACTTCATCAAAATGGATTCGTGTAGTATTTGTCCTATTGTGACTGACTGACTTCACTTAGCATAATGACCTCAAGTTTACCCAATTGTAGCATATGTCAGAATTTCCTTCCTTCTGAAGACTGAAGAATATTCCATTGTATGTATATATCATATGTTCCTTATCCATTCATCCATCAGTGAACACTTGAGTTGCTTCCACATTTTAGCTATTGAGAGTGATGCTGCTATGAGCATGGGTGTACAAATATCTCTTCAAGATGCCGCTTTCAATTTTTTGAGGCATATGCTCAGAAGTGGAATGGCTGGATTGTGTGGTAACTCTATGTTCAATTTTTTGAGGACTGCTATGCTGTTTTTCACAGCAGCTTTACCAGTTTACATTCCCACCAATGGTAGATGAGGGTTCTAATTTCTCTACATCTTTGCCAACACTTACTATTTTCTGTTTTCTTGATAGTAGCCATCCCAATGTGTGTGAGATGGTATCTCATTGTAGTTTTGATTTGCATTTACCTAATGGCTGGTAATGTTGAGGATCTTTTCCTGGGCTTATTGACCGTTTGTATATCTTGTTTGGAGAAATGTCTATTCAAGTTATTTGCCCATTTTTGGATTTAATTCTTTGTTTTCTGTTGAGATTTAGGAGTTTTCCATATATCTGGATATTAATTTCTCACCAGATATATTATTTGTAAATCGTCAGATTTCTAAGTATTTTCTCCTTAAAGTGAGTCTTTTTTATAATATATAGTTGGATCATGTTTGTTTAGCCATTCTGCCAAACTCTGTCTTTTGATTGGAGAGTTTATTCCATTTACATTTAAAGTAATTACTGATAAGGAGACACATATCATTTTGCTATTTTTTTCCATATGTCTTAAAACTTTTTTGTCTCTCATTTCCTGCATTACTGTTTTGTTTTTTGCTTGGGTGGTTTTTTGATGCAAAACATTTAAATTTCTTTCTCATTTCCCTTCGTGTCTATTCTATAGCTATTTTCTTTGTAGTCACCATGGGGATTACATTTAACATCTTAAGCTTATAACACTCTAATTTGAATTTATACCAACATAACTTCAATAACATGCAAAAACTCTGCTCCTTTACAGCTTCATCCTTAGCCCTTTCAGTTGTTGATGTCACCAAATTACATTTATTTACATGTGCACACCAAAACACAACCTAATAATTCTTTTGAATGTATTGGTCTATTAAATTATGTAGAAAACAAAATGAGCAGTCACAAACCAAAGTTACAATAATACTAGCTTTTAGACTAATTGTCTTTTAAAAAAAATATTAGTGTCTTAAATCATGTAGAAAATAAAAACTGCAGTTACAAACCATCATTACAATAATACTGACTTTTATAATTACCTATGTATTTATCTCTACTGAGATCTTTATTTCTTCAGCTTCGAGTTGCTGTCCACGTCCTTTCATTTCTACCAGCAGGACTCCCTTTAGGATTTCTTGAAGAGCCAGTCTAATGATAATGAACACACCCTCAACTTTTGTTTATCTGGAAATGTATTAATTCCTCCCTTAATCTCACCTACTGCCTTCTGGCCTCCAAAATTTCGAATGAGAAATCTGCTCGTAATTTTGTTATCACTCACATATTAAGAGTGCCTTTTCTCTTGCAGCTTTCAAGATTCTCGCTTTGTCTTTGTCTTTAGACAGTTTGATTATAATATGCCTCAGTGTGGGTTTGTTTCAGTTCATCCTACTTGAATGTACCTGTGCCAAGCTTCTTGGGTGTTTATATTCATGTTTTTCATCAACTTTGGGAGATTTTCTGTCATTTCTTTAAATATTCTTTCTGCTCCTTTTTTTCTCTCTTCTCCTTCTGAAATTCCCACAGATTCCTTAGACTCTCTCTACTTTTCTTCTTTTTTTTTTTCATTCTGTTCCTTGGAATCGATAATTTCCATTGTCCTATCTTTGAGTTTACTGATTCTTTATTCTATCCATTCTTTAAATTCTTCTAGTGAACTTTTCATTTTCATTCTGTTCTTTTCAGCTCCAGAATTTCCTTGTGGTTTCTTTTTAGGTTTTCTGTACTTTTATTGATATTTCCATTTTGTTCATCCCTTGTCTTCTTGACTCTCTCCACATCTTTCTTTAGTTCTTTGACCATCTTAAGGCAGTTGTTTTAAAATCATTGTCTAACAGACCTGCCACCAGGTCTTTTTCAGGGTCAGTTTCTATTGATTTATTTATTTTATTTGTTTAAGTGGGCCATATCTTCTTGTTTCTTTATATACCTTGTGATTTTTTGTTGCAAATTGAGCATTTAAATCTAATAATATGGTAACTTTAGAAGTCAGATTCATCCTCTTCCTCAGAATTTCCTGGGTTTTTTTTGCTTTTGTTTTTATGTATTGTTTTTACTTTTTAAATTGGTGTAGGCTGTCTCTGTGCCAAAGATCACCCTGAAGTGTAAACCTAAGATCTTTTCTGATCTTTTCAGAACCGGCACCCTTCCCTAGGCACGTGTGGTGACGTTTAATGTTCCCATGTATGTAGTTGCTTTTGAATGTCCTGGTTGGTGTTGTCTGGCTCCCAAAAGAGAAAAAAAGAAACGTGAAGGGGGAAAAATAAAAGAGTGTCAACCATTTAAATCCCCCAGAGGTCACTTCAGCCAGAGAGGGAGGGGCTCACAACAGTGGAGGGCCTGCAAAACTAATGGCTGCCTGCCTCCTTTTCTGTATACCTCTAAGAACAGAAACAGCAATCACTCCTCAGAGTACAGGTCCCCTATGTTTAGAGTCCAGGATCCTTTTTGCCTTTCCTGGCTCCCACAAGCTGTGTGCAAGGTGCTCCTGGAATGGCTTAGAGCTGTCTGTCAAATGGCGAAGGGGTGGAGGATGTGTAGCTGTTACCGAGCTAAGAGCTGAAATTGACCAAAATTAACTGTGGTTTACTCTCTAAGCCTTTCCCTGGAATTTGCAATCCTTCAATATACTCCAGAGTTCCAAAATAGTTACCTCCGACAGGATCTACCAGTGCAATTATTGTCTAGGTGGGGAAACAGATTCCTGAGGCTTCATACTGCATCAACTTCCCAGAATCCTTGGTACATAGTGCCATTTTTATAAAGAAACATCCAGATCATTGATCTTTCAATATCTAGTACTCCTTAAAAAAATTACAAATAATGCTGATTAGAAGAACTGAATGGGAGTGTTTATTCCCCAAATGTCAAACTTATATAAAATGAATAAGCTATTCAGAGATGATCTATGTTCCAAAATAAAGTGATTATTTTAAAGATTAGCCTCCTATTGTGCAGCACCTAGAAAAGTCAGATTGTCTGTTCCTTAAGCAGCCTGAATTTTCTTTTCTCCCAGAGACTTATGGATAATATACGGCAGAGTCAGATGTTCAGGTGACAGTGTTAGCAATTTAAGTGTGCTTTGGGTTTCTGGATAACTTTACAAGAGTTCCAAATGAAATATGAATTCAAATGTCATTGGAGAGTTGGGCTGAGAAAAAGGCCTTAGAATGAAGAATCCCGTCATGAATTTAACTTAGCTAACGCTGTAACAGAATGTCACATTGCAACATAAATGCCCTCCCCTGAAATCTCTAGATAGTCATTGAAAATTTGGCTCTCTGGTGTATTATATACCCTTCCCATTTTAAGTCACTTTATCGTAATATATTGAGGAAAAATGAAAATTTAAAGATATCTGCAATACAAAAGTATTTTACGTATTAAAATATACCTTCAACTATTTATGTATAATCATTTTAGTGATCTGTTTGGAATTTTAAATCCTTCTAGTTATATCTTTGTACGCTTTAATGTAACTAATTCCCTCTGTGATCTTGGCAATATCCTCTTTGAGCTTGATTATCTATCTTTAAATAAGAATGATGCTTGCCTATAAATTGGTTAATTATGAGTGAAGTGGAAGTTAATACTTTAAGGTACTTTGAACTCTGAGAACAAAATGCTAAGTAAGCGTTAGACATTGTGGGAAGTAATGAAGCAGTTGGTTTCTATACCTGGTCACAATTTGAATATCACAGGCCCAAATAAATTATTAAAGTTCTTTAATATATAAAATCAGTGACTCTGGCTTTGCCATTCTATTAGGATCATTAGTCACTGAAGTGAACAAAAAATTCCAGCTCCTTAAACAATTAAAGGCTAGAGGTTTGTTCTGAACCCTGAATTTAAAAATATACCAAAGTGCGTATGTTATTGGAACTCAGCATTATTCTAAAGTAACTGCAAAAAATGCTATTTAACCTAATGTTTAGAAATTTACCTCAATTTAATTCTTTGACTATATTAGATAATTATTCCAGAAGCAACCTGAAGCATAAAATTTGAGAAAAAAATATGTAAATAATTGAGCCAAATTATTCTTTAAGTAGTATAGCCTAAATCATTGTGGTAAATATTGTATCAGTGAAAAAGTTTGCCAAAAAATACTGTTGAAACACTTTAGTAAACTGGGCCTAGTTAAGGAAATTTCTCAAACAAAAAATAATTAAAACCTATTTGAGAATTTTAAATAAAATTTCATTGTAATAGTTACGAAAATCAAAATATTCCTGTCACTTGGTAGTGTAGAAATCTATTGTAATGAATATCTTGCCAGATATTAGACTCACAGTTCTTTTAGGAAGCTTGCTTTGAAGGAGAGCTGTGAATTCTGCCCATCATTACCAGCTCTGGGTCGTGGGAAAGTTACTTCACCTGAGCCTCATTTCCGTCTAAGGGTTTTCATTGAAACTAAGTGATCTAATTCCAGGAACCACTTAGTGCAGTGCTTTTACTAATAAATGTCAATACTTTCACTATTATTATTTTTAATTATTATAAACTTGAGAAAAACATAATGGAGTCAAACTGTCTCTGATTCAGAATAATATTTGCTTATTGTCATGAATTTGGTATATATCCAGTACTTCCTTTCCAACAATTAGAGCTATTATTTTGATTTACTTCCCTAGTCAGAGTGCTTGTGAAGGGTTAGATAAGGTGAACTGAGGAAAATATACCACTTGATGAAAGGAAAAAGTGTTCTAAAAACCTACTTCCTGCCTATGAAAGCATTAGCATAGAACATATTAGGAACATTTCTGTTTAATTAGAAGGGACTGTTGAAAATATTTCTAATACAGAATTAATTTGTGGAGGATAGCTCAATATAATTAATATTATTAGGCAGATTATTTTTATACACACATAGTCACAATGCCTTCATTGTAATATCGCACTGAAATAGTAGCTAGTCTGTATGCTCAAAGAAAGATGCCAAATGGTATAGAAAATGTTTATTTCCTTTGGTCACAATTCTGCTAATGTTTCCTGCTGTCTAGTCATATTGAACATATTCAACCATTTGTCTTCTTCCTCTGTGAACTGAGAGCAATATAAGTGGAGGGTGAAATAAAGGAGAAATCTGATTTTTATCGTATTTATAGTGTCTTTGATTATTTGCCCTCTTTTTGAAATGTATGCACAATTTTCACTGGCATTAGTGGGAATATCATGAGTAGATGTAAAAAAGGTACAGATCACTTGATTTGGATATCTACGCACAGTACAACTAATGTGTATGCACAGTGCGCAATTAGAATGAACTAAGAAAACCTACTTGTGAATAGCAGCATCTGTAACAGTGAGGATATATGATGATTTAACAATTCTAAGTAGCTCTGTAGAACAGTAAATCCTACTGTGACCAATAAATTGTCCCAAAGTAGAATTTTGATTTTTTTCTTTATTTTAACCTCCTAAGCTAAATTGTAGAAGTTTCCGAGGCAAAGGGGAATAAATTTGATGTAAAAATACTCTTATCTTCATATTTTCTGCTACAGTTTTTCAATTTTAAATACTTCATGGCTTATAGTAAATGAATTTGATATGCTAATCACCCGACAAAGTACTAGTTAACGAATATGTGTATGCTTGTGTATGTGTACATTGGAATGATGTAATGTCTTATATATGCAATATATATAAACATACGTATATATGTCATGTTGTTATATCTGTATATTTTCATATACAGATATATAGTTTTTCTCCATAAAGTAAATGCTTGAAGTAGAAAAGGCAGAATATGGAAGAAATAGCTCCAAACTTGAAACTAGAAAACTTAAATTTCTACTCCACCCCTTTTAACTTTTGGCTCTGTAATTTTGGTCAAGTCACTTAAAATCTTTTCAAAACAATTTCTGAAAAATGAGATTTGTGCATACCATCTTTAAAATTTCTGTCAGCTACGAGTCTATGAAATCTACAATTGCCTATTTCCATTATCATGTTATCAAAGCATCTTAATTCTGCTGTAGTCTGATTCAACGTGTGATAGATTTCATCTGTCAGCAGATCATTTGTTAAGAAACAGAGTCTTGGCTTTGACGATTATCTCTGTATTGAGGGAAGGCTGACTGGATGTATGGATGGTTGAAAGGGTGGATGCATGAATGAATGGAAAGAAAGGGAAAAAAGAGAAGAGAGAAAAATGCTTAGAGAGAGACCAAGAAAGTCAACTCAGTTGCTTCAAAGGAAATTAAAGATTCACTACATATAGCACCTTTTAAAAGCTTATTCTTTTTAAGACTATATATCATAAGGAATTTTTATATATCAGGCAAAATTAAATGAGTAAAGAGTTTTAACTTTGTGACTAAAAAAGATTAGCTATCTTTAATTTCATTTGCAATTCTGAAATCTGACCATGTTTTTTGGGCAATTGTTTCCTACAGGTCTTTTTAAATGATAGGGTTTTAAGCATAAATTGATCATGCAAGGGTAATGTAGATGTGTTGATACTTGCTTGTTTCAATTTTTAGAATCATCTATTTTAAAAGTTATTGGATATGTTAGTTATATAAAATGAAATACCTAGCTCTTCCAATAATGCTACCGACTCTGTATGTGGAAAAATTTCTTCAAGACATCTATCAAAACCTTTTTCAGTATTTTTAGAGGAAATACTGAGGTGGATGAAGGCATTTTCTTTCCTCCAATATCTTACCAGCTAAACAATATTTCCTCCACTTGCCTCTTATATGTATAAGACAAAAATTAATTTAAACATTCAAACTAAAAATGTAAGTGTATGAATAACACCTTGTTGAATAATTTGGATCTTCTGGAGTCATGATAATACCTGTGATAATAAATTCTCATGCAGCTACATTTGTGAGTCAACTTTTGTTTTAATTTAGATTTAGTTGTAACTTACATTTTTACCCCTATGTTTGAACGTAGGTAACCAATTTTTCAAGATTATGCCTAACTGTCACTTTGTGTGTATAAGGATAAGTAAAGCCTTTTTTTCCCGCCCATGGAAGGAGTAGATCATCAACTTTTAATAATAGAGATGCCTAATTACAAAGTAGTATAAGGGATTATTTAGGAGGTGTTTTTTTCTTTTCTGCCTTGTTGCTTGGTTATTCTCCCCTCCAATCTGGCCAATGTGAAGTATAAATAGAGTATGATCTGTTGATTAAACACTGTGTATGTGAGCACGCGTGTGCGTGTTTGTGTGTAAGTGGTGGAAGAATTATTTCATCTTGACAATAAGTTGAAGCCGCGTTTCACCTCAAGGTTGTAAAATGAGACTAACAATAAAAACATGCTAATAAAATAGTTGGGACAGAACTAGATGCTGTATCCTCATGTTAACTGTATACGTAGTTATGAATGTTGCATTTCAGAAACTTTATATAGTTCAAAAAATAAATCTAGGATGTTTGATATTGGATTGGACTGGTAATATGACTGTATTAATGAAAAGGATAAATAGATGGCATACTGTACTATTGGAAGTGCATAAAATAAGAAAGAACCTTCTTTCCTGACATTCTCTGGGTTCTTTTCAGAATACTTGTGTTTAATACAAAATGCTGCATGTGCTCTTTTGGTTAAAAAGTCAAATTGAGATGAGGTTTTATATATATATGTTTTTCAATATATATAAGGATTTTATATGTATATAATATATATATTTTAAATACCTAAGGATTTGATATATATAATATACATATATGAAATTTCATATATATATATATATATATATATATATACATACACACACACACACACACAATAAATAACTGAATTTGAAATGTTGAAATGTTGGTTAAGAGTTCCTATTCTTTGGTTACACTGTGTGAAGTAAGATGAACGGTTTCTTCCGTGTACTTCTGTGCTGTTTGCAGAGAGATGAACTGCTTCTTTTGTGCATTTCCCTTCAGTGTATGTTAATTCAGCATAGAATTGACTAATTTGCTATCATTTCTGCAGGTTTCTGCCATTTATTAAGCCAGGTTTAACGTTTAAGACCATTTTAAGTGTTCTGTCAGGTCATAGTAAAATGCATCCATTGAAAATGTGTTACCAATACTCAGCAGAAGTCAATAACATCACCCGCTATAAAACAAGGTTGATTAGAAACTCTTCCTTTAAAAGACTCATTTAGAATCTATGAAGCATCTCCGTATAAACATACATCATTTCTTGGTGAATAGACATTTAGATTATCTGGTTTAAAATGAATTGGTTATTTCAGCTCCAATTATAGCACATTTGTATCACACTTCCTAACAAACTGCTAAGGAGATTTGTATATCTGAATCTGAGGGTATTAAATTTCGATGTAATGATTAATCTAGATTCTCATAAGAATTACCACAAATTCAAATGAGTTTTCATGAGTGTGGCTTAAAGTTAGCAAGATAAATCTAACATTTATTTCCTAAATATTTTCACAAAAATTTAGTTTCTAAACTAGATTGCTATCTGATTCAGAAATGACAGAATAGGTCAAAAATTAACATTTACTTTATACATTTGATCACATTAATAAAATATTAATATTCTGTCTACAGGCTATATGACAATATAATTAGGGAGTACTTAATTTACCTATCAAATTTCAAAATAATTCTTCACCCTTTCTTCATGTTCTTAGCCATGGGCAGGTATTCAAAGTATACGGGAAATGGAGAGCAAGGGTTTGAAGATTCTGGTCAAAGTCGTCAGTACAATCCATGCAAATATGGAAGAGCAGTGATAAGAGAAAGCCAGGTTCTCACAGTAAACTTCTTAGACACTCCACCTTCCCTAGAAAAATTAATCATCACCTTCCCATGGTGAAGTCACTCAGAGTGGAGAGGTCAAAAGTCACCTGGAACACTTGTCGGAAATGGACATACTTTCACCCTTGCTTTATCATGTGTTGGCTTTAATGATGTATGTTCAATATCATGGTGTGTCTTTCACTAGAATGCTTAGGGCTTCAGCCAGAGAAGTACAAAATCAACAAAAGTGGTAGATGCAAAGCGCGTCTGCTTCTGTACATATATGTGTGTATGTGTGTATATTTGTGTATGCACATATAGTCTGTGATCATCTCTTTATATATATGTGTATAATACCCATATTTTATTTATATATGGAAAAAAGACATTTTCATAAACACACAATTCTTTTTGCTCCCCAAAGCCCCAGTACATAGTTGTATATCCTAGCTGTAAGTCATTCTAGTTCTCCTGTGTGAGACACCACCACAGCACGACCTGATGAGCAGTGTGAAGATCTGCACTCAGGATCCTAACCCGGGAAGTCCACACTGCTGAAGTGGAGTGTGCACTCAACCACTCAGCCACGGGCTGGCCCCATAATTATATTTTTATATTCACATACTACAATGAATATTATAGTCAAGAAATATAAATTATATGTATACAGATATGTATATATAGTCATTCTTTCATCATGTTATTGATCCTGAGGTGTATGTGTTTTTCTATCAGGACAGAATTTACTTAATTTACTCAGAAAGACAGAAAGTACATTGGCCCAAATATTTATAGTTTAAAAAGTAAACAGTTTAAAAATTTGTGCTTGCTTAGAACTGGAAGAGTGAGAATGAATACAAATAAAGCATGCATGCATGAATACAAGTAAAAATTGGAAAGAGTCTCCCAGATATGCAATAATCAGGATCCCCATTTGAATACTTTTATTCCTTATAGGTATAATCCTGGAAGGCGGTATACCATAGTGATTCAGAGCAAGCGTGTTGGAGTCAAGGAAGCAAGGGCTCCGGCCCCATTGTGAGACCTTAGGCGTATTTCTTGCACTGAATCTTAATTTTCAAAACTGTATGTGTATGCACTAGGATACATACACATAATTATTTTAAGCATTAAATGAGATGCTGTAATATGAAAAAATTAATAGAAAATGTTAAGCTCTATTTGGATTACAGTATTAAAAAAAACACTAACGTTTATTGAGGTCTTACTATTTAGTTATCACAATTTACTTACATTTTGCATGCATAATATCATTTAAAACAATTAATAATCCTAACAGATAGGTATTATTTTTATTGTTAGATTTTACAGATGATGAATGTGGGGTTTAAAATATGAATCCCTTGCTCAAGATCGTACACTTAACAAGTGGTAGAGTCAGGATTTGAAATCAGTTTACTCTTAGAACTGGTGTATTTAACTCATACACTGCTGAGAAACAAAAACTTAATAAAGTTAGTTACAATTCTTATCATTGTCACCATTATTACATATGAATGAAAAGTGGCCATAATTATCCACCAGAACTTAGGTTAGTTATTCAGGAAATATTTCCCCATTACTTCTGCTCAGAGATTTGTATGTCTGTAAACTTTTTATAAATATTATTGAATTTACTACTGAAAAAGATACTGAAAACCTTGTTCAAAAAAACAAAACAAAATTAAGAAAGGAAAGAAAGAAGGAAATAAAAAGAAAAATAAATCAATGTCATAATATAAATTTGATTCCTATGTACCGTATGAATAGACTCTCAGAAAGTTTCTTGATTTTATCTTCTATTATTCAGAAAACATATTTCAAGCTATAAATTCCTGAAGATCTCACGATATAAGATGTCCAGTGTTTTAGCCACTTTGTCCTGGAAAAGCTTTTTGTACTTATTCTATTATCTTCCCAATGTGCTCCCTGCAGTAACACTTTGATGTACTATTCATCATATCCATTTGGAAGAAGAAACTACATTCCTGCTTAGCTATCACATTGCTTCCAGTACAGTGTGTTTCGGTAATAAATAAAGTGCATGCTTTAAGTGAAAGTATACGTTTTTCAAATACCTAAGTCTCTCTGGCATATTTCCAGAGAGCATGACAGAATATTTATGTTATTGTTTAATGGCAACACTCACTTCTTTCTAGGAGCAATTTTTGATGAATCTGCCAAAAAGGATGATGAGGTGTTTCGCACAGCAGTTGGAGACCTCAACCAGAATGAAGAGATCTTACAGACTGAGAAAATCACATTTTCAGTGACATTTGTTGATGGCAACAACCCTTTTCAAGCAGTTCAAGAAGGTAAGTCCATCAGCAGTCCACGTTTTTTTTGTTCAATTCAAATGGCAATGAAATTGGATTTTTAAAAAGCCATGAAACATGGACATCATTTTTTCATTTCTACTGCGTTGCTTTTCTTTGAGCGTGTTATTTTCTTGATGTTAATCCTGTGTTCCACTTCTGAAAGTGCAGAGGGTGCAAAGTTATTGTTTTCTTTGAAATATAATATGAAAATGGACCTAAATATATACAATAAAAGCTTTACAACATTTTATGACTTCAATGTAAATGAAACTTTCCCCAAAATATGACTTTCTATCTGAATTTTTACTTTTGACGTTTTTGAGGTAACTGCCACCTTGAGTGCTGTTACAACTTATGGTGATATTTCGGTTGTATTTATGAAAAATGTATCGCTGGAAGGAAAACTTTTACACACTACAAGAAAATCAAAGGTTTTGCAGTGGGATCCTAAAATATCGACCGAAGCATAAATTTTTTTCTCTCTTCAATGTGCCAAATATTACAGCACTTTCCTCCGTTCTCTCTGTATACTTGAGTGAATTAAAATTCTTCATAGGTACATAGTCATAAAAATGCATATTATGTTTTCATACTAGAATGATCATTTGTATGAATGAAGGTTTTGAGCGAAACTTCTTAGACTAATAGAATTCTATTTTTGATGCTGTTATTCTAATGAAATATTTAGCCTTTTGATTGGAAAAGCACTCATTGTTCATGAAACTATTTGTTGCTAATCTATTTTATATTTTATTCTGATAATATATTTAGACCAAAGATACTAATTAATTTAGTCAAATGAAGCATTTGTTTCATTAAAACTTTAAAGAGGATTTGGCAGAAGAAAAGACAGACAAGATGTTTAATGTAGTAAAGTTGAGCAGGAAAGTTTTAAAGACAAATATTGAAGGGGTAAGGAAAATAAACGAATGTTTTTAAAAAGTGTCCTTTTCATCTAATGCTGTATCTATGTGATATACAGGTAAGCTTTATGAGAATATGTTTTTGATCAGTAACATTAGCTACTGTTGAAACTTATTTATGCTTATTGCTGTATCTATGTGATATACAGGTAAGCTTTATGAGAATATGTTTTTGATCAGTAACATTAGCTACTGTTGAAACTTATTTATGCTTATTTCTGTCAGTAAGAGAATGGATAGAATGATTAGTGGTCTAATGGATTTTCCCTCGTATTAATTTGATGGAGTGAAAAAATATTACTTTAATGAAATGAACAGGAGTGTTTTAAGCAAAAGCTGTTTTTGCAAAGAATACATTGCTTATACTGATATGATGGACTTTCAACAAGTAAACATCAATTTAAAAAATCAGATTAATATAAACATTCCTTTATTTACATTTTAAAGTCGGAATTATCCTGGGAATTTGGGACTTTAAATAATGGATATGTTGATAAATTTTCTATAGAAACATTTAAAAGCTGTCTAAATTAATATTAGAATCCATTAAACAATCTGCAAAATAATAAAGTAGAATTTGAGAGAAATATCCAAGAATGTAAAATCATATATGCATTAAGAAGAACGTGTTATTCATTTTAAAGAAATCTTTATGATATTTCCTTTTCAACTCTCAGTTTTAATGACTGAAATGAGAGCAGGAAAAAAATGAGGACCAACTTATTTTAGTGACTGTCCTCTGATTAACTACATATTGGTTAGAAAGGAATTACAAAGGCTGAATAAATATGTCCATCTCACCTTTTTTAGAGACTGTGTTTTGGAAAGCAAAGACAGTTTTTAAAATACCAAAATTAATCTGTTTACATATTGCTTTATGTAAACATTCTGCTGCTATATGAATTCTGGGAACAAAAATATCTCTCAAAAGCACTATTACAACTTGAAAGAATTTGTGGCACTGAAAGCAAATTGAGAAAGGAAACGAGTTTTAAGATTCCGACATAGAGACCACTAGACATTTGTCACAAAAGACAAAAGAGTTTGACAGTTTGTGTGATGGTTTCTGATACTAACAGGATGTTCTGGATCAGTTATTTTGATTGTCTGCTCTGGGTGATGAACCTGAAATCAATTCTAGGAGGCTCTGGAGCTAATTTGCTTCCCCATTCAATGTCTAGAAAGATCTCAGCTAACTTTAGAAGTAAAAACTAATTCTTTCTAGAGCTCTTTTTGTTATTGATTTGTTTTAAAAAATAAAGAGAAAATGTTCAACTGAAAGAGAAGAAGAAACAATTCAGGGGTATTTTCTTAAATGTTTTGAGTGAGTAATTTAGGAGAAAACCTCAATTGTGCCATCAAAGATGGCCCATTTTTGTATGGTCACATTGTTGCTGGAATACCATTACAATCTATAATACAGAGAGTCTAAAGTCAGCTTGTTTGTTTTTTACATTCTAAAGAAAGATGAAAGATTCAATAACACAATTATTACGAATGTTTACACATTAGCATCCTGATGAACTTCTAAAAAATTAATGGTTTTGTTGCTCTCTCCCTCTCACTTTTTTTTGGTTTACTTGAATTTGGAAGTCTGATCCTTGAACAAATAGCATCATCAAGCATATAGATATTTGATAATAACAAAGATCAGCCAACAGATAGATAAATGAAATCTAATAATCCAATATTCTTGACTTATTTTATTGTTAGAGCTTTCCCCAACCAGCCACATTTAAGAGATGATTTTTTGCTTTTAGAAATTTAAATTTTTGTTTACCTTGTCTTTCTACTGTCAACACTTAATAAGAGAGAGGGATTTACATAAACCACCTATTTAACCCATAAACAGGAGTAAAGAGTATTGGTACTATTTAAATGCTCCTTTGAAGCTTTGGTTACAGTGAATTTTTGCATAATAATTAATAATTTTTTTATGGTGAGTTTCTAGACGAAGTTATCTTGGTTATCACACAGGATCAATATTTCATTCTCTGGAGATAGATGACAGTATTTGATCACCTTTATCATTATCCTGTAACATTAATCTTAGCCCTTTTAGATAAGTGAACAGTAGAAAAAAATTTCTGTTATCACAGAAGTAATCTGGAAATAACGACCTTTTGTCAAGTAATATTCCCCCTTCTTTTGAATGTAGTTGTTGATAAGCCGTTGTTCATCTATTGTCTGTTGAGTTCTGGGATGTTAACTAAAGGCAAAGAATTTTTCTTACCTTAACCCAGGAGGGTGTTTTTGGCTTTTTTTTCTTGTTGTTAGGCTAATTTGGTAGCTGGGATAAAGGTTTCTCCTTTAAGAGGATATACAAAAGACAAAATCATATGGACTATTTTAGAGCACCTAGAGAATTATAGAGGTGTAAGATTATATAACCCTAGTTGGATGTTTTTACTATATAGATGAAGTAATTGAGACCGGAGTGGTTAAATAATTCTCTTACACACTTGCAGTGTGTAGTAGAGAAAGAATTAAACCAAGACCTTCAGACCATTGGTCCAATATTTTCCTTGCTACATCTGCTAACCATATATAAATATACATGTATGAATGAGAGAGTACACGATGTATTCTAGGACTTCAGTAAGTACTGTGGGAAATGAAAAATGGTTGCAGATTTATATGTTTTCATATGTAATGTTTATGTTCATGGATTTTAGGTGGCATAGAATAGTAGAAAATTCCAATCTAGTTATCAATACCAGTTGCATTGTAGAAATCACTCTTGTTCTTTCACCTTTGGTTTTCCTCGTCTACAAATAATGAAGAAATCAGGACATAAATGAGGTATTTTTAAAATCAGTTTCATCTCTATAAATGAGATGTTTCACGACTCTTTAGAACACATTTGCAGATTTAGAATTCCACAGGATTGTAGAAATGATCATTAATTAATTTCTCCTTAGAGAAAGCTTCACATTGCTGAAATCGCCTCCTACTTTTTCTGTAACTGACTTCAAAATTAATTAAAAGGATATGTGGTACTCGTCCTTTGTTCTACTGCCTCATCCAACTACTCTCTGGAACCCAAAGACCTCATTACTGTCACCAGAATCCAGAAAGGGCCTTCTGCATGTTCAGTATCTGAACCAAAGCAGCTGTTGCCAGATTTCTCTCCCTACTCCTCTCTTATAGATCATTTCCTCTGTGGGATCTATGTACTGGCTATAACATAGATGCACAATGTCTGATGTGAGAGATACTGTTGTCTCTACTGAAAGCAATAGCACTTGTTTATATCGTTAGCTCTTAGCTGAGACCAACACCACTACAGGCCATGAAAGGAGGGAATTTACATGAAAACAAGGTCAGGGAAAGTCAGGGGAGTGCATTTGTAAAAATATTTACATTGGAAGGTGAATGCAGACATATGAGTTCACTTATAATTCTTGCATGCGTAGGATGCATCAGGAAGGATGTAAAAGCACTGTGTAGTGATATCGAATGCCAAGATTCAGTTAAAATATTTTGAAATAATTGTTCTTATTAGAAAAACATCTAAAAATGAAATGCATAGTGAGAAGAATATAAGGGCAGAGTTATACTCTAGAGTTCACAAATCACTCTATTTGAAAGAAAAAGGAGTAACTATCATAATTGTTCTTCTTTCTGCTGTATTGCAAATCATTATAAACAATATAGATAGAAAAGCTGTTTTTAAAATAAAAAGCAGTCATGGTTAAGATTGCTCATCTTCCAAGTTTCAGCCCGGTCCACCCTCAAATTACTTCTTTGCATACCATAATGTGAATATTGATTGCTGCCAAAGAGTCTTGTAAAAAGTAGACATCTCACTTTAATACAGTGACCATTTCAGTAGGATTTCCCTTATATAGCTTCCAAAATAAAATTATTTTAAGTTTAAAGCAATGAGAATGCTTTCATTTATGGCATATGAAATCAGTCTCATTTCTTTATAGTTATATATAAAGTACACAGTTACCCATATCATGTGTATGAAAGGGGTAACAGGAGAGTAGCAGAGCCGAAAAGAGTGAAAAGAACTCCAGCTCTGAAAAAGCACTTCTCCAAAACACATCACCATTCATTGTGAATATTTCTAGTGCCGTAGGCTAAATCTGAGTAGTCTTGTTCAACGAGGATGTAAATATAAAGGAATGATTTAGGTGGTTGCACTATTTGATGCTTTATTCCAGGGCTTAGTCTCATCATTTATATTCCTCTCTGCTTTAATAGATGGTTTTACTGTGATAAAAAATCTGCTAATTCCAAAATGCTTAGATTGGATTCTGCAACTTCCCTAGCATAGGACTGCCTTGTGTATGTCTCATGTCGGCCTGTGTTTGCCTGGGACAGTTTGGATAACTCCAGTTCCGGCTTACTGTCTGAATTGCCTGACAATATACTGAATTTGAGATTTGTTGGTTTCGGGCCAAGAAAGAAAACCTGAACATCATGTAGGTATAGTTCTGCTCATTCATTCGCTGTTCATTTTTTCATTCCTCCTTCCCTTCCCACATCAAGGCCAGTATTGTGCTTCGAATCCCAGTCTCTAGGCCCAGTCAGTGCTCTGTGTAACTCATGGCCAACTACATGTGCGAAAGGCTTGGAAGGAATAAGTGATGCAGCTGACCAGCCATCTCCAAACTCTCACGCGTCAGTAGGGATACTGGATGTCCTTTCAGTGGCTGGCTGGACCATCTCCTTCCCTCCTTGAGCCTAGGATATTTAGGTGGGTTGATTCCCCAGCAAATCTCCTGCCAAGTCCTGGATTACGTTCCTTCCCTACCTGCCACTTTCTAAGAATTGGCCTATAAGGTATGGGATCAGAATCCGCCTATTGTGTGATCTTCGGTACCCATCATCAATGTGGTATTAAAGTATAAAGAATTCTAATCAGTTAGGGACAATACCAATATTCATACTTTTAAACATCTCATACTAACCCTTTCCATTGAAGAATTTCCATTGAAGAATGATTAAAAAAATTAAAAAAAAAATATGTGAAATCTAATCTTGAGAGTACTCAGTCAAATCAGTCTATCCAAGTATTTATGTAAAGCTTAGTACTGTTCCAAGATTGGGCCAGCCACAATAGGAGATAACAAAAAAAAGTAGAGGACACAGTGTCTGACTGCAGGAAGCATAAAAACTTACTGAGGAGGACTGTGGACTTTTGGAGCATGAAAAGATATGTTGTTGTCTTCTACCTATAACATGGGTTTTTACTTGTGTTCATAGTAGAAAGGAACAAGATGTTCTAGCTTTTTAAAATATTTACTTTTCAGAAAAGAGAAGGAATTTAAAGAAATTCATTGCTTTATTTTTTAACATAATGTTGATGAAGATACAAGTTGTATAACTTAATCTTCTTTTTCTGTGATTTATTGTTGTACTCATGTATTGGTGAGCCTTTGCCTTATCTCATTCAATACCACGCTCTTAAAGTAACAGGTCTCTAATACTATGAAGAGATTGAAATTCAGATGTTTACAGACCTCTAGATTAGAATTTTATAGACTTTCTGTTTCCAGGCCTTTTACCTCGCTATCTGCAACTGTGTACTGTTGTGTAAGTTATCTCATAAGATGTATATTTCAGCAATATGTGCTTCTCTGGATCTTGTTTGTTTAGAGGAATCTAGCAGCTTCCTGTGAAAGCTGTGTTTAACAGAAGTAAAGATTTAGTCTTTTGTTGTTGCTTCAGTGTTGTTTCTTTCTACCAAATATTTTTCTCATGATAGTAGCACACCACTTTCTTCTGTTCTCTTTCTGACTTTATAGATATAGTACCTGATTATGGCAGCATAATTCAGTTTTTAATCGGTTTTTTATGATACTGACTTGGTAAAAGAATCACCTATATGTTCTAAAGTGACTCTGAATATATGGTTTATTAGATTAAAAACCACACTTACCTACACTCTGCAATTGTAATGAGTCCACTGTGTAGTTATAAAAATAGTTTAAGTTGATGTTGGCTCACCAAAGATGACTTTACTATGTTCAGAATTTTTAAACTATTATCAGTATTATAGATATCCAAACTTAAAATGACCTCATCTACTTGCTTAATTTGAGAGCAAAAAATAGTCTAGCTTCTTATTTAACATTTAACACCTATTTTTGCATGTGTTTGGCAAGTGTTGTTAGGTTTCTGGGAATTAACACTATGTGGAGTCTGTTGAATTATCTTGTAGTTTTCAATAGACGTATCATTGAAACACTCACTTTTAAAAAGAACACACACAAACCCAATGTGCAGTAGAAAATCGAATATTCTGAAAAAAAGATAATGAATCAGCAAGTACTTTTTGGGTGCTTGCTTTGAGCTAATTACTCTGCACGATGATGTACTCTCTGTTGACTGCCCTCTACCTAGTCTTACATGGTTAGTTAGACCTCTATTGTCGTGTGTTAGGTCCTGAACCGTGTGTGCTCCTCTTGCTTCTGCCCTCCCTTTGTATTGCTGTTTTTTAACTCCGCACTCATCCCTCTTTTAATCCTTGACTCTCCATATTGTATTGTATACACTCAGGATATCTACATTTGATTCAGTATATGTCTTAAATTTGGTGCAAATCTCATGCAAATTTATCTAAATTTGAATTAGATAAATCTGCCTTTTTATGAATTCTGCTCCATCTCTTATTATCTGTGGGACCTTGAGCGCACCTAATGTCTCTGAGCCTCAGTTTCTTCATATATAAAATGGGGTTAAATACATACTCCATGGGATTACTATGATTATGTGATTATTGTATGATAGTTACGTGGGATTGTAATTATGGTTCATGGATTCCTCTACTAATCTAAATACATCCTAATAATAATGGAGTACATGATGATTTAGTACCATTGCATTTGTCCATCAGTAAATTTCTGTCTTTTTCTCCCTTACCTTCCCAAATATCATCTACCACATGTATAGGTACCCGTGAACACCACTGAATACCACTGATACCAATGATACTCCTAGGCTTAGTATCTGCCAAGTCAACTCCATGTTTTTGCTCAACTTAGTCTTTCCTTAGCAAGATGCTGAATGCTGGGGTTGTAAAAATATTATAGAAATTAAATACTCCTGCTTTTTTCTCTCTTCCTGAGCTAGTTCTGCTAGTCAGCACAGCAAGATGAGAATTATGTTTGTAGTGTAATTTATTTGGCAAATAGTAGTGATGTTGCAACATGTATACTTAGTGTTTGGAGGATTTAAAATACATTGTTACCGATTCTGGGAAGTAGAGAAAGCCTGTGGAGACCAAATTAAAGCTTTCTGATGATTTGTGTAGGCTTAATACAATCAGTGAAGTAAATAAGGCACTGAGTCATACCTAAATGGAATTCAATCGTAGAGAGGCATAATGTTGTAGAAGAGTGATATATGTGAAGATCAAATATAGAAATGAATTCAAGGAAAGCTTTATGCTTTGAGAGGTGCATCATATCCGTATTTTGAGTTTATTTCTGATATGATTGTTTAAAAGGTCATCTTTCTATGTTCCGCACATTTTCATTCCAACTACACATGGGCAAATATTAACTGTAAAAACTTAATCATTGGTTTCTTTGAATTTCCAGTACTATTCTTTTTCCATAACACATGAAATCATGTTTACTTTCTCAGGAATCCATGCCTCATTTCAAGACATATTTGATTTTTGGTCCTTGATAGACTAATATAATATGATGGCAAGATTGGTTAAGCTCATTCCTTAAGCTATATTCTCAAAAATAGAAAAGACTTCAAGTGTCTATTATGTTTGAAAAAATATATTCCAAAGTGGAAAATAAATATGTTTTCTCAAAAACAAATTTTTTTTAGGGAGAAAATCCAGTTATGCAAATCAAAGTCAGAAATAATTCTAGTACAGAGAATTTTTTTAAATTTTTATTTGTTTATTTTTTTGAGGAAGATTAGCCTTGAGCTAACATCCATGCCCATCTTCCTCTATCTTATATGTGGGACGCCTGCCACAGCATGGCTTGTCAAGCAGTGCCATGTCCGCACCTGGGATCCGAACCAGCGAAGCCCAGGCTGCCGAACTGGAACGTGCGCACTTAACTGCTGCGCCACTGGGCCGGCCCCTAGTACAGAGAATATTTTTGAATAGAATGACTTGAATATCCAATAATATATTTTGTACTTTACTTTTAAATTTACACTTATATAAAATCAAACAATACTTTGAAGTGGTCGTGTCTGCTTATTCACATTATTAAAACTGAGCAAGGTATAGATGGCTCTGGTGACAGAAAGTAGCTAGAGGATAAAAAAAGACATATTCTTACTAGTCAAAAAATAAGAAACTGACACATTGGCCTCATTCTGCCTGCTCCTAAATTCTGTTCTTGTTCTTTTATATTTATTGTCACTAATCTTTATAGTTTGGAATTAGTAATTTCATGTTTTTATTCTGTTTTGAATTTTAAGTGATTTTGCCCAGTTTTAAGGAGTTTTATCTCTATATTAACTCATCATATATATATAATGTATATATGCACACATTTATATATATGCACATGCATACATATACATATGTGAATATTAAACTATATCTTTATATCATATATCTATATATTGTATATAAATATAACTATAAACTTTACCTGTATATTATATATGTGTATATGTGCCATGTATATATGATATATACTATATATATGAATGTTATGTAAATATGAATAAGTTCACCAAATTAAATATAAATAAGTTCACAAAAGTTCTTTCTTTTGTTCGTCCTTCCAATGTTGATTCGTGCTTTCCAAGGGTTAATTTTTTTTTAAGGAAGGTTAGTCTTGAGCTAACATCCACTGCCAATCATCCTGTTTTTGCTAAGGAAGAGTGGCCCTGAGCTAACACCTGTGCCCATTTTCCTCTATTTTGTATGTGAGATGCATGCCAAAGCATGGCTTCATAAGCAGTGTGTAGGTCTGTGCCCAGGATGTGAACTGGCAAACTTCTTGCCACTGAAGCGGAGCATGCAAACTTAACCACTATAGCACCAGGCTGGCCCCTCCAAGGGATAATTTTAAACCCTTATTTACTATGTCTGTTAAAATGGAACAGGGCAGGTTTGTTGTCAAACTACTATCATTCATTATCCAGAAGTCACTCCAGGGCCCTTTAAGAGCACAGAATGAATCACCAGCTTACACTTCCTTTCCTTGGAAATTGCTTAAAGCTCAAGTATGGGAAGGGTAGACCAACTGGCAGAAAACTATGAATCACAAAGAACAATTCATTATTCTTTCAAAAATCAAAATTAGGGGGCCGACCCCGTGGCCAACTGGTTAAGTTCGCACGCTCCACTGTGGCGGCCCAGGGTCTTGCCAGTTCGGATCCTGGGCACAGACATGGCACCGCTCGTCAGGCCACGTTGGGGCGGCGTCCCACATGCCACAACTAGAAGGACCTGCAACTAAGATATGCAACTATGTACCAGGGGGATTTGGGGAGATAAAGGAGAAAAAAAAAAAAAAGATTGGCAACAGTTGTTAGCTCAGGTGCCAATCTAAAAAAAAAATCAAACTTATAATTGTTCACTTGTTTGTAAGATACTTGTAATGCACCAACTATACATTACATTAGGAGTTTATACAGATGAATGTGACAAATTTAACTCAAGTACCCAAGGAATTTATGATCTAATAGGAGAGATGCAAAAAGAGCTAAGCCAGCAAACAAGTATTCTTTTTTTTTAATTGAAAGAGTCATATAAAGGAAAGTAACTGGTACCTTGATAGAAAATAACAGGTAGGGTGTGTGTGTGTGTGATTTAAAACCAGGGGCTTATTTTTGATAGAGTGGTTATGGAAGACGCAAAAAGTAACATTTAAGCCAAGATTTGAGGTTGCAAAGTAGCCAGCCTTGTAAAGAAGAAATAGCATCCCAGGCTATTGCATATGAAAAACCATTTGGAGGCATGGGCTTGCTGTGTTTAAGGGATTAGGCTATCTTTTAAATGCTCAAGCTATTAATCTCTTTCTTTACAAGTGTTTGTTTCCATCCTCAAAGCTGTTGTTTGCTGGGTAACAATGTTACTCAGGAGTTTGTTACCCAAATCTGCCTCAGTTTTTCCCTGTGGAAAAGGAGTGTGCTTCAAAGGAAACCTGGTGGTCTTGCCGTTCTCACCACCATCTAGGCCATGGGGGTGTCATTCTTGAGTCCTTTGTGGATTTGAAATTCACCACTCTGAAACTCTGATTTTGAATATAGTTATGGAAACCTTTGAGCTTTTCATGTAAGTCTTCCTCTCCCTGGAAAAAGAAATGAAATGCATCCAAGAAAGGAAGAATTTTATTCAATTTTCCTGGTCTTTTAGTATAGAGTAATGCACAGAGATATATTAATGTCCAAAACAGGAAAGAATCATCATTTTGTGGCTTTGAAATTTGCTGTAGATGCCAACAGAAGAGCCTCTTTTGAAAAGCCCAATGATAACAAAGTTTATTTATTTATAACCTACTATATTCTATGAACTATTAAAATGCTTCATTTTTTTTTCACCTAACCTTTATACTGCTTTATAGTTTATGAGGTAGTTACTATTCTTATTAGTATTTTCCATATGAGGAAACTGAGGTGCAGCCAGTTTAGGTAACTTGTCACGTAACCTTTAGAATGAATGGTGCCTAGACCACACTGGTTTCTGTTTAAATCTGCTAGTTGGGTGTTCCAGGCGTGTATCAGTGGGAGGGAAGAGAATGAGGTCAAGTATTTATCTTCTGTCTCCTATGTGAGGTCACCTTGAGCTGGCTGTTTGCTTCAAACAAAAGTCATACTTTTCTAAAGGCAGCCTGCTCTATGTCACTCTCTCCTTCAGAACTCCACTAATTCTAGTCCTCTCCAACCTTTGGGCCAAGGAGTGGTTAGCACCTGACTGATACTAGCTCTGAATTCTTGTACCAGCCCTCATTTTTCTGCTATACCCTGCCCACACCTGTGTAATTCACCCCTTTGAAAAAGAAACCCTTCTCAAATTATCCGAATTGAAGTGTGCCATTGTTGCCTACTGGGATTTGAGCTGACATCATTGTTAACCACTACACTCTACTGGCTGTGAGGAAAAGCTCATTGTGGCCCAGGCTCAGTGATTTGAGGACTTGTCCAATCCAATCAGGAAGGGTTGCCATCTGTTGGAATGTATTATTCAGACAATACATGCCTCATATTACAAAACCTGGAAAGAACACCTCACACAGACTTTTAACTTCTTTCTGTCTTTTACAAGCTGAAATCTTCATGTCCTCGGGTATTTTAAGAGTGCGGCAAAGGCTGACTTGATGTTGAGTGGCAGCATCCCTTCAGAAATGCACTAGGACTGACCAGAAAGAACAGGACAGATCTCCAAGCTAGCCACCCCACAGCAGACATGAGTGACCGCTCTTTAAGGAACCATGATTCTTTTTACTTAAAATAATATGACAAATGGAGTGAACTTTATGAAAACTAATGTTCCAGATGTATATGTAAAATGTCTCTTTTGAGAATTTTCTACGTAGATTAAGGAAGTTGATGAATCAGTTGTTCAAAAAATCTTGACTATTTTATTCCATTTTCTATGGGAAAAAATATTCCTATATTTTTCTTTTATTCCATTCTTTGTAGGAATTTTTTTTTTGTGAAAACTAGACTCCTTATTAAGTTGGTGAGGGGAAAAAACACATTTTATTGTTATACAAATTGCATAGCCAAGATTGTTTTACCTAGTAACTTAAAAGAACTATTTTGCATTTTTTCTCTTTTTGTTTCCCAGACCTCTGGTTTAAATGATGCTAATGAACAGCAAATGGCCAAACGGCAAATGGCCACATAGCAGGAAGAAAAGTAGAAAACGTTCACAAAAGCATAGCCAGCATTATAAGATCCTTTATTCCTTCATTGACCCCACATTATTCAGCATCTCAGAACAGGTAGAGCTAGTGAAGAACCTCGAGGTAACAGGAGCACTCTGCTTCTTCAAGGAGCTTTAAACTACTGTACTAACAAACTGGAAATATATCTACATGGATAACATAAGTACTAGGCAGTAGTTACATGATGAACAAAATACAAAGTTCACTAGAAAATGAGATGATTTACAGCAAGGGATGGTGAGTTGAAGGAGAAGGTAAAAAGAAGTAAAGGGGAAAAATAGTAAGCCGTGTTTTCAGCTCCGAAAGGACAAAGGATCTAATCAAAGAAGCAGGCATGTTCAATAATACTTCTCCGTGACTGGGAAAATGTGATCCAGAGGGAGGGGGCGGACTCAGGCTGGAAACACCAGGCCACAGGGAGAGAAAGGTAACTTCTCTGTCAAGGACTTCTCCTGTTCCCAGCTTCAAGGTCACCTCTTTCCCAAACCAGTGGTAGAATAGTGAACTTAGCTTGGAGAAAATCATGATTCAGCAAGTAAAATTAAACACAAATAGGGACATTAATAAAGACATCAGCCTTCATATAGCAAAGTCTTAAAATTTCTTTTAAAATGCAGGAAAAGCTCAAAATGATTTGAGCTCAAAGAGGCTGCTTCAAAGGCACAGTGCCTCCACTTTGTTTTAAGAGCAAGTGATATTTTAAAAATAATTATTCTACATCTACAGCAGAGTAATTGCTTTTCACATTAAAGAAAGAGATAAGCACCCAAGTTTTATAATATAAAAAGAGTTATGCATATGCATTAACTAATACTCTCAAAGGATCTTTGCTACCCATTTGGCATTGTGTGCTATAACTTGGCGTTGTGGCACTATGCTCTTACATGAAAACATAGAGTGTTTCCTAAGTGAGTTGGATAGAAGTAGGTAAATAATCAATCATATTTTATGGTTCTTTTATATGCATAGTCTGTGATCACAGTCTGGTTATCACAAGTGGCCAATGAGGCTTGTTTATCTGAATAAAAATGTTCTGCAATCTATGAAAATCAACATTCATTGTTTGTTAATTATTGATTCATTTATTCTTTCATCCAAATAGATATTATTGAGAGCTTATAATTTGCAAAAAACTATAGGAAGTACTGAAAGAGATACCAAGATGCACCAGTATGGTTTCTAGCTTCAAGAATCATATGTTTAGCAAGTAATAGACATAAAGAACATTAACATAGATGTCAATAACCATGATAAAAAGTACAATAAATTATAAAGTCCTCAATAGCAGTAAAGATGGAGTGTTCCGGGATTTCGAGGACTACTGATGTTAGTTCTCTGCTTTGCTTTCCTTCCTTCACCCACAGGTAGCAATACTTGTTTGTCGCCTGCCTGTTCGATGTGACTCCAGTATTTGGTACTAAATATAACAGTCCATTTGAGGTAATTTGGCATCATCTCGGCTTTGTTGCTTACCTTGCTATGTTGCTAACTTATGGGCATTCACTCAATTAATTCAACAAATATTTATTGAGTGTCTACTATGAGAATTATTCTAGGAACTCATGAGGCAGGAGTGAAAACACAAATATCCTGCTCTCTTGGAATGTATGTTTTAGCTGAGAGAAGAACAAATAATATATACAATATCAGGTTGAAGAGTTGGTATGAAAAATTAAAAAATGAAGCAGTAAAGAGGGAGAGAGATGATGAAGGTGGGTGTCATTTTAAATAAAAGAGACAGGAAAAGAGCTTTCTGAGAAGATGACTTTGGAGCAGACACCTGAAAGATGAATGGGAGCAAGTGATGTGCATGTCTGGGGAATGCAGAGTGTGCAACTGAGTTCTGGTAGTAGACTAGTAATTCTAATTCTCCTGTCTTCTCAGGACCGTAATGATACCTGATTTCCATTAATTGTGTGCCTATCTTATCTTTGTGAGTACCTGTAAATAATCTGGCCAGTACCTGCAATCACTGATATCATCAGGCCCTGCCTTGCTTTTGCAAATTTGTTTTTTAAATTGAACTCCTATATTTGAATTTCAGCCCTAGGATTGATGCCCAGCCAATGGCTACACCCACATGCTACAGATGCAGCCTATCTGACTCCCTCATTGTGTGTGGAAACCTTGTCTTCAGGCTTGAGAAGAATCAGTGCACTTGCTAGTTACTTACTCTCTTTACTGTCAACAATTTTCGTGGGTTATTGCTATTATCTGTTACCATGATCTAAATAAACTTTTCTCACTCACTGTATTAAACTGTTCAAAATAGATTCTTCTCCTCTTCTACAGTAGCACTGCTTTAGCTGAGTCCATGGCCCCCCCAAATAGGACTGCATTTCCCAGCTTTTCTTTCAGTTATCTAGAAACCGATGGAAGTCTGGGCAAATTACAAGTCATTTCCAACTTAAAGACAAGCAACTTGTCCTCGACTAACACTCCCCGACTTTCAATGAGCTGAATATTGGTGTGGCTGTGACCCAGCTTTGACCGTGCCGATAAGGACAACACACTAGAGGATTTCAGAGCAACAATCCAGAAGGAACTGGATCCCCTGGAGAGCACAGCTGCCCTGGACGGACTGCCACTTGGAGGGAAGTCCACTTTTATTTTATTTAAAGCGTACTCTGTTTGGGTTGTCCCTGTTCCAGTAAGTTAAACCTTAGCATAACAATTATACATGCTCCCTAGACATCTCCCCAGGTGAAACAGACATCCACTGCCCCTGCTCCCCTAGTGAGGATTTCCAATTTTAAGGACCTGGTACTCCACTTCTGTTTTTTCCCCACTACAGTTGTGTTTATCTTCTTTTTTGCTGCTGCAGCTGTATTGAGATATAATTTACATACCATAACATCCAGCTACTTTAATGCACAATTCAATTATTAGTAGTAAATTTATGGTAAATTGTGCAACCGTCACCAAAATCCAATTTTAGAAAATTTCCGTCACCGACAAAATCCCTCATGCCCATTTGCAGCCAATTAATCCCCAGTCCTACAGCAACCCCAGCCAACCACAAATCTGTTTCTACATTTACCTCTTCTGGGAATTCCTCATAAATGAGATTAGATGATGTGTCGTCTTTTGTGTCTGGCATCTTTCCCTTAGAATAAGTTTTTGATGTTCATCCATGTTGTAGCATGTATCAAGAATGTGTTTCTCTAATGATGAGTAGTGTCCCATTGTAGAGATGTGTCACGTTTTGCTTTTCTGCTCAAAAGTTGAGGGACTTTGGATTGTTTCCACTTTTTGACTATTACGAAAAATGCTGCTTTGGATATTTATACAAAAGTCATTGTGTGGACATATATATTTCATTTTGTATCTTAGTCTGCCGTAACAAAATACCAAAGACCAGGTGGCTTAAACAACACAAAACTTATTTTCTAAGAGTTCTGGGCACCAAGATCAAGGTGGCAGCAGGGTTGGCATCTGGTGAGAGCTGCCTTGGGTTGCAGAAGGCTGCCTTCTTGCTGTGGGCTCACATGACTTCTTCTTTGTGTGCCGATGGAGAGAGAGAGCAAGATCTCTGGTGTCTCTTCTTATAAGGACACTATTTCCTTTGGATCAGGGCCTCCCCTTATGGCCTCGTTTAACCTTAATTACTTCGTTAGAGATCTCATCTCATAACGCAGCCACACCGTGAGGTTAGGGCTTCAGCATTCACATTTTGGAAGGACATAAACATTCAGTTCTTAACATTTTTCTTGGGTAGCTATCTAAGAAGAGAATGGCTCAGTCATCTGGTAAATTAATGTTTAACTTCTTAAGTAACTGTACAACTGTTTTCCAAAGTAGGTGTGCAGTTTTGCCACTAGCGATATATGAGGTTTCGAGTTTCTTCACATCCTTGTCAATTTTTTGAAATATATGAAGTAGTAATTATTGAGGTTTTCATTTGTATTTCCCTAATGATTAATGATATTAAGTGTCTTTTCCTGTGCTTACTGACCACCTGTATATTTTCTTTGGTAAGGGGTTAATCCAAATCTTATGTTCATTGTTAATTAGATTTTTTGAATTCTTATTATTTAACTTTAGAAATTCTTTTTATATTCTTGATGAAAGTTCTTTATCAGATAGATGATTTGCAAATATTTTCTCTCAGTCTTTTCTTTTTTTTTTTTTTTTGAGGAAGATTAGCCCTGAGCTAACTTCTACTGCCAATCCTCCTCTTTTTTGCTGAGGAAGACTGGCCCTGAGCGAACATCCGTGCCCATCTCCTTCTGCTTTATATGTGGGATGCCTGCCACAGCATGGCTTGACAAGCAGTGCATAGGTCCATACCTGAGATTTGAACTGGTTAAGTCCAGGCTGCCGAAGAGGAACGTGTGAACTTAACAGCTGCACCACTGGGCAGGACCCTTCCTTTTCTTCATGGTGTCATTTGAAGTGCAAATTTTAATATTTTTGAAGTGCAGTTTATCACTGATTTCCTTCTAAAAGTCTTGCTTTCAGCATTGCATCTAAGAACTCTCTCAATAATCCAAGGCAACTTATAATTTTTTCCTGTTTTCTTCTTAAAATTTTATATATTTAGCATTAGTATTTGAGTGTGGTATGAGGCAATATTTGGCGTGTGAATATACAATTTGCCTTGCACTGTTTCTTGGAAACATTATCCTTTCTCCCATTGACTAGCCTTGGCACCTTTGTTGAAAATCAATTAACCATAAATATTAGAGTTTATTTCTGAACTTTCAGTCCTGTTCAGTTAGTCTATACGCCTGTCCATATGCCAATAACACATTGTTGCTTTATAGTAAGTTTTGAAATCAAGAACTGTAAGTTCTCTTTTTTTCTTTTTTCAAACTTACGTTTGACTATTGAGTTCTTTCAATTTTCATATAAAGATTAGGATCAGCTTTTAATTTCTTTAAAATGGCTTTCTGGGAAATTGAGAAGGATCATGTTGAATCCATAGATCAGTTTGAAGAAGAACGCTATCCTAACAATACTGAGTCTTCTATTTCATGAACGTAGACTGTCTCTCCATTTATTTAGGTCTGCTATACTATTATATTATTTTTTGATTTTTTCACTGTACAAATCTTACACTTTAAATTTCTTCCTTAGGATTTTATTCATTTTGGTGATATTTTAAGTGGACTCATTTCCTGAATTTTATCTTCAGATTGTTCTTGTTAATATATAAAAATATTTTTTTATGTATATATTGATCAAGTCACCCATGACCTTGATGAACTCAGTTGTTTGTTCTGGAAGTTTTTCATGTATCCCTTAATATTTTCTACAAACAGGATTGTGTTATGCAAATAATGAGTTTTAATCTTTCCTTTCTAATCTGTATGTCTTTTATTTCTTTTTTCTCTCTTGATTGCACTGGCTAGAGCCTCTAATATGAGGTTGAATAGGACTTTGAAAGGAGAAGATATTTCCTGTTTCCCATCTTGGATGGAAAACATTTAGTCATTCAAATTTGAGTATGATTTTAACTGTACATTTTCCATAGAAGCTCTTTATCATGTTGAGGAAATTTATGGGATTTATGGGAGTTTATCGAGCCCGCTATGACTCTCTCATTCTCCAGATCTCCTTGTTAAATTTTTAGCTAGTCTTCTGGTCTGTTGCTTTATCAAACTTGCAACCTCTGGCTCGCTAAGATGTTGACCTTCCTCGATTATTTGATATCAAGATTGCTGTCGTTTACTACAATGCCCCTGAGTGTGATTTTTCCCCACACACCATTCTGAATCAAGTCAGCTCCTTCTGGTGTGGAAGCTGTTTATTTCCACGTCCTTCCCTGCCTGGTAGAACTACTTCTAAGGGAACTGAGGAGGGAGGTAGAGGATGAGGCAAAAATACATGGACTCACTCTTCTTATATAACAGTCCATAGTTATTTTGAATAAGTGATTTTTTGTATGCCTTTGTATTTATTGTATGCCTTTGGTCAATTTTAAGAACCTGAAATGTTTTGTTTAGTTTTTTGGTCACTTTTGTCCAGTTTTATCAATGTTTTTTGTTGTGTGTGTGTGAGGAAAATTGGCCCTGAGGCTGTTGCCAGTCTCCCTGTTTTTTGTACATGGGACGCTGCCACAGCATGGTTTGATCAGCAGTATGTAGGTCCATGCCCAGGATGGGAACCTGCAAAGCCCAGGCCTCCAAAGTAGAGCACACGAACTTAACTTCTACACCGCCAGGCCAGCCCCTATCAATGCTTTTTCTGGGAGATTTGCTGATCTCCACATTTTGTCATTTGCGAAGTTTCACATCCTTCTCTCTCTCTCTCTCTTTTTTTTTTTTTTACAAGAGGTATAGAGAGAGATAGGTAGGTAAATAGGTAGATAGATAGAGAATTTTAGGCTACAAGTTAAGGTTCTATTGAGAAAGTATAATTTTAGTTAAACTGTGAATGGTAGGTAGTATATGAAATTCACTTATCAGGGTAATTCAGAAGGAGGGGAGTTATCAGAAAAGTGAACTATGGGTAGTGAATAATTAATTGTTTAGTTTGTCTAGAACCTTATCTACTTTAAAGACCAGATGAGATTGGCATAGTAGATTGAAATGAGCTAGTAATAGGTTTTGAATATCAAACTAAGGTTTGGGATTTTACTATCTTAGGAAGTAACAAAGAATGAAAGGATTTGAGTGGTGGAATGAAATGATATATAGATGCATTTTAGGAAATAGAAAATAGCTTCCCACAATATAAGTGATAGATTAGAGGTCAAGAAACTGCTGTCAGGCAGGCTAGTTGGGAATTGGTTGAAATAGTCCAGGAGGGAGGTAATAAGGTGTCAGACTCAGATAGCTGTAGTGGGAAGGGGAAAGAGTGAGCTGCTCTGAAGCTATGCTACAGGAAGACTGGGTATCTTATTATCATTCTGAGGCCAGTAAAAGGGAAAACCAAAGAAGATTTCTAGCTTTTGGCTTTTACAACTAGACAAATATACAATTAACAGAAATAAAAAGCATAAAAGGAAGGGCATATATAGGGTAAATAAATGTGAGTGGTAGCTAATATTTATTGAGTTCTTACTGTGATCAGGCATAGTTATATGAGTTTTACATAAATTTAGTTACTCCTCACATAGGCCTTTGCATATATGAGAAAACTAACGAGCTGAGCTTAGTCAACTTAACCAAAACAAAATAGCTAAGTGTCAGAGTTGGAATTTTAACCCCTGTCTGAATTTAGTTATCAGGATACAACTGGAAAAGTAGAACTGAAGCCCTATCGAGAAAGGATGGGGTGATGGTTTAAGATCACATTGCCTACAGGTGAAAGTTAAAGCTAATAGTGGATGAGATTGCCAAAGCTGAATATAGGGGAGGAGAGAAACTCATTGATATATCATTACAAATACTTATATTTTGTGGGAAGGGAAACAAAGAAAGATCAGGTTTGAAACTGAAAGAGGAACCAGTGGAGATTATCTCAGCGGAGAAAATGCTTTTTTGCAGGGATGGGTATCTTACCTGTCATTGAATGTTGTTTGGATGTGGACTGTAAAAATTCCATGCATTCTGGAAATAAGGAACCTACCAACTAAATCATGGAGACAAGTTTCCAAACAGTGTTAGTGGTGTTAATGGAAGACCCGTATAAGCAGGAAGGAGTGAGTGGATGGGAAGGATCGAATATCCTGAGTAGAGTCTTTCTTCAAAATTTTGTGACCAAGTTATATGTACAAGAATAGCTAGAGATTAGTGAAACATAGAACACATGAGAGTACTTTTGAATTGAGTAGAAAACAATCCAGAGTGGGAAGAGAGAGAGATTTATGAAAGCAGTTTGATTTAGAAAGGTGTTAAAGAGGAAGATTTGGTAAATACTGAATTATTGAGCTGCTGGAACGATCATGTTTGTTGATACAGAGAAGGAAAATCGAGGAAATTCATGAAAGGTGGTTATAATGATCTCAATAGTACTCAAGGCAATGGGGCATTGGGGAAGTGCTGTGGAAAAGGTTTGGAAATGCCGCTGAGGGTGAGTCAATTAGGGACAATTGAAAATATTTGAGTTGTGGTAAGAACCACCCTCAGATTTCATAATGAGAATCTGTAAGAGATTATGTAATACCACTTTCTCAATATTCTCCAGCAATATTAGGAGTCTGTCAACATAATAAAGGTCACAGTTTTAGGTATAAATATTGTTTTATCTATTTTCATGATTAGTTGTTATTTTCAGAACTTTCTTACAATTATAAGAAGTCTTGTGAGTGAATAAGCCATTAGAAAGGAAAAATAATTTTTCTTAGAATGGATGCAATTTCCACATTCTCCTTCTTTCTATTAAATTCACATGTGAATATTTGAGGAGATTCGATAATGTTTCTATGAAAGAGAGTGGTAAGAAAAGGAAGAAAATTGAAGGGTTTAACATTTTTGCAGTAATTCTGTTTTTTCCCTTGGGGTTTTTCCAGAGTTTATTTGTTCACAGTGAACACCAAGCTCTTTAAAAAGAGGAGCTTTCCTGAGGACGCTGAGAGGCTTCATTTATCCTATAGTAATATATAGCATATATTATTTAGCTCTTGGTTCTGGGACAATCATCCTCATCATCTAAAGTGGTAAAATGGAAAGTGCATCAAATTTGGAGTCTGAAGCATTAGTTTTGTTCCTGGCTCTGGCTCTTAAGCAATTTCCCTCAGTAAATATTCTTGAATTGTAAAGTGGGGATAAAAAAATACCTAAATGACTTCACAGATTTATTGTGAGATTCCTGTAGGTGATGGACTGGGAAGTCTAGATGATCTCTTAAGTAATGGCACTTATTTTTAAATCCCATATTCATCAGTATGCAGGCCCACACTAGCCTGGGACTAAAGCTTCTGTTTCTTCCAAAAAGATTTTATTGCTTTGAATAAAGTTCAGCACCATTGGGAAGCTTTTGAAGATGAAAAATTTGTTGTCTGAGTTAATATTTAAGTAAACTTTAAAGTGTGTGTGAGAAAGTAATAAAATTCTGAAGATTTCAGGCTGATTGTTTCAAAAGAAAATGAAATTGTTATTTGATAGAAACTTTAAGTTATCGAGCATGCCTTAGTTGATATTCATTGGAGCAACATGTTTAATTGTTATTGTATTGACTAAAATACCTAGTTTTCTTTATATGATTAAAATGTGCTACAAAGCACATTCAATTCAGTAATCTGAATTATAAATAAATCCTAGATATACATATATATATATATATATATATATATATATATATATATATATATGACCTGCTTATCCTCAGGGTGAACTGTGCAATACAACGATAAATAGGAGAGAAAATATATTTTTATCTTCTCTGGCCTGAGTAATAAGAGATTCCTCAAGCTTACTTGAAAAATAGGTATATTATTTAGTTAGTGATTAACTTTAGAAAAGTCTATGTAAACGTGGAGCTAAGTCCTGGAAATGTAAAGATCTCCATCTGTGATCATCCTTGCCTGAGGAGATTTTATTCCAGTTGAATAAGATGTGAACATTCTAGTAGGCAGAGATGGTAGTGGCATGTGTTCATACCAAAATAGCTTGAAGAAGAACTTGATTCTGCTCATGTAAGCAAGATTTTTTTTCTCTTCTGCTATGATTATCCTGGAGTAATTACCATAGTAAACGCTGTGACACCACTAACACCCACATAGTCATATTCCTTCTGTTTATATGAAAGGCGGCACTATTGAGTTGGAACTCAATTTTTTCCATGAATGCATTATTCAAAAATACTTTATCTATGCACATAGCTGAAATCTTACACCATAGAGTTCAAGATTATAATTTTTGCCAATTGTTTCAAAACAAGCTGTGTAAAAGGGTAAGGGAGAATAAATATTAAATAAAGGTTTGATCAGAGTTATATAACCTAATGTTTGCACATATTTTATTCTTATTTTTATTATCTTTTATTTGTTTAAACCTAAAACCCCCACAAAATCCCACTATAAATGGAATTTCAGCATCATATTTGAAAAATAAAGCCATATGATATGCCTTAAATTTGTGGCTAGCATTTGGAAAACAAGATATTTTTGAGCCACATATATCTATGGCAAAGGGACAGATTTAATACATTTAATTAATGTTAATATTAAGGCTCACACATTAAAATTTCTCAGATTACAAAGACACAGGCTCCATTTTAATTCTCAAAACTGGTCAGGAATAGTGAGATCAAATCCTAGTTAAGTCGCATTCTTTACTAACCCTAAACCTGTAGATGTTAACTTCCTGTGAAGCTTTAATCACCCCATTGGTGAGATTAATCTAGTAATAATAGCCATGACAATATAAAGTTTAGTCTTTAAGAGCAAGTTTTTTAATAAAACATTTTAAAAAATCATAAAAGCAAATGGCACATAATAAGTACTTGGTAACCAATAGCTATGAAAGATCATCATCCATCATCATGTTTCTGACTTGAACTACTGAACATAAGTGAACCCAGGCGGAAGTGACCATAAAGTAATAACGGTAAGTTTTTTCTCTCGTAGTTAACAGGGCAATGTTTCAGAAATTTAAAGTTTCTCCCAAAGAGAGGCTTACCATCTATAGAGAAACAAATTAATATTCATCATCGTATTTCTGACTTGAACTATAGAAAATAAATGAACCCACATACAAATAACCATAAAGTAATATGAAATTGTCAATTTTTTTCTCTTGTAGTTAGCAGAGCAATGTTTCATAGTTTTACCCTTTCTCCTATAGAGTCTTACGATCTATAGAGAAGCAAATTAATATTCACCTGACTATATGAACTTTTTCAAGGTATGTTGACACCAGATTGCTTTTAAATTGACTTTAATGTCCAGAGATTGAGTCAGTCTACAATCCCTTTTTTCAGTACATATTTGTACACACGTGGAACACATCTAGTAAAGCTACTTCCTGGATTTTACTATGTGAAGCCTCATTGCTTGTGGTACGCTGAATTTCAGAATGTATTTTAGATAATTTTAGTTATTGTGATGATTCTGCTGATTTGCTGCTGCTGCTACCATACTTAATTTTAGGTAGAAATGAAAAATTACCTACCTAGAATTATTCTACCTAGAATTACTAAATTCTAAATAATATTCTAAATAATATTAAAAATTATTCTACCTAGAATTCTCTATGGTGACAGCAGCATCAGCAAGTCAGCAGAATAATCACAATAACTAAAATTAAGTAAATAAAGCCTTATTATATACCACGTTCTATTGGACATTCTTCATGCACGTGGATTCATTTAATCCTAACAGTTCTATGAAGTAGTAGTATAATTATCAGACTTAACACAGGAAACTTAAGGAACACAGAGATCGAATAAAGTGGCAAAATTCATGTATTGTTAAGTATAAGATAGGATTTGAACTCAGGCAGTCTGGCTCCATAGCCCCAGTCTTAACAATGTGCTATAAATGACCGGCCAAAGGTTTATTACCTATTTTTTTTTTTTGGAGGAAGATTAGCCCTGAACTAACTGCTGCCAATCCTCCTCTTTTTGCTGAGGAAGACTGGCCCTGAGCTAACATCCGTGCCCATCTTCCTCTACTTTATATGTGGGACGCCTACCACAGCATGGTGTACCAAGCGGTGCCATGTCTGCACTGGGGATCTGAACCGGTGAACCCTGGGCCTAAGGAGAAGCAGAACGTGCGAATTTAACTGCTCTCTGCGCCACCAGGCCGGCCCCCCTATTTTTAATTCATAGCATTAACAACTATGAATCCATGTTGTTTTGGTCAAATAAAAGAGTAGTATAAGATTCTTTTATAATCACTGGCTATGAGTGATTGTGGTTAGCATATTGTTTTCTCTGGTTTGGAAAACTTAGGATAACTGAGCATTTCTTGATGGAATGCTCATATTGAATTTCTCTCCAAAGTATTTTTTTTTTTTTTTTTTAAAGATTTTATTTTTCCTTTTTCTCCCCAAAGCCCCCCGGTACATAGTTGTGTATTCTTCGTTGTGGGTCCTTCTAGTTGTGGTATGTGGGACGCTGCCTCAGCGTGGTTTGATGAGCAGTGCCATGTCCGCGCCCAGGATTCGAACCAACGAAGCACTGGGCCGCCTGCAGCATAGCGCGCGAACTTAACCACTCGGCCACGGGGCCAGCCCCTCTCCAAAGTATTTTTAAGGATTTATCATTGAGGTTTAGATCAGCTCTCAGAAAGTAATATAGGAAAACATTTCATTTAAACTTTCCTATAAATTTCTCTTAGTAGATTTAAGTCCTTTGAAACAAAGCCATTGTGACCCTTCTGTATCTTCAACATAAGGAAAAAAAAGATGAAAACATCCCAATACTCAAGAGAATGAGAAGGAAAAATATACAGTCGGAGAAAATAATTGCAAAAGACGTATCTGGTAAAGGACTCGTCTCCAAAATAAACAAAGAACTTTTAAAACTTGGCAATAAGAAAACAACTCAATAAAAAGTGGGAATTAGGGGCATAGTGGTTAAGTTTGCACACTCTACTTTGGTGGCCAGGGGTTCGCAGGTTTGGATCCTGGGCTTGGACCTACTCACTGCTCATCAGGCCATGATGTAGCAGCATCCAACGTACAAAATAGAGGAAGTTGCCAGAGATATTAGCTCAGAGACAATCTTCCTCACCAAAAAAACAAAGAGAAAAAAACCAGGGACTTAGCTAAAGACCTTAACCAACATCTCACCAAAGAAGATATTCAGATGGAAAATAAGCATATGAAAGCATGCTCCAAGTTATATGGCACGAGGGATATGCAAATTAAAAAATCAATGGGATACCCCTACACACCTATTAGAATGGCCAAAATCCAAAACACTGACAACACCAAATGTTGACAAGGGTGTGGAGCAACAAGAATGCTCATTCATTGCCAGTGGGCATGTAAAATGGTAGAACCACTTTGGAAGACAAGTGGGCAGTTTCTTACAAAACTGATTACACTCTTATCATAAGATCCAGAAATGTACTTCTTGTTGCTTACCCAAAGAAGTGGAAACTTGTTTTTCCTAATAATCTTTCAATTAAATGGTCAATGTCTAATTTCATGATACTTTAAAAATAATTATCTAATAGCATTGTGCTATCACAAATCATAGAACTAAAGGGTCCTCAGAGATTATCTAGTTTAAATCACTAATTTTACACTTGAGGAAACTTACGTCTAGAAGAGTAAGTGTCACTGGAGATCGCGGAGGTAATTAGAGGCATAACCATGCACTAGAATGCGGATCCCCAGACTGTTGCCCATAAATGAGGAGATGTTTAAATTGGAACCAAAGAGTGTTTCAATTCATCCTGAGAGGTTATAATACAAAGTGCTTAAGACACAGCCTTTATGAGAAGAATGCCTGTGTCAAAAAAAACTCAGCTCCAGCATTTGCTAACTTTATGAACTTGACAAAATATTTCAGCCCTGAATTTCTCATCTGTGAAATGGAAATAATAACAGTACTTCCTCAGAGTTCTGTTGTGATGATTAAGTGGGGTAGTAAATGTAAGGCATTTACAATAATGCCTGGTGCAAAGCAGTTTTCTTTTCTGATGTATTTTATATTTGTTGGAGAAAATTTTGTAAAATGCAGAATAATCAGGAATAAAATGAATCATTGGTAATCCTAATACCTAAAACTATTAGCTATATACTTGAAGATTTTTTCACTTCACTTTTTCGTTTTAATCTTTAATTCCATTTACAGTTTATTTTTTTCTTTTTGCTTTTGAAATCTATTTTGAACAATTATGCTTAGAAATCTGTTTTCTGTCAAAGTGGAAGTCTAGGTATCCTAAATTTCATTTGCTAAAAAATACTGCATAAAATGTAAAAAACAAAAACAAAAAATATCTTTTTAATGCATAGATAAATTTGTAAGAAAATAAGGAACACAGTTGAGTCCAGTGACTAGGCCATCTGACAAATAAGGAGAGTTCATTAGTGCTGAAGATGTCACTTGGGCTGGGGGCATCTCCAATCAGATGCTGATGGGCTGGAGATTTGCTCTTGATGTCTTTGGCGTGTGTATGGAAAGGTTTGGGCTCATGCAGGGTGGAGAGTCTGTTTTCAAGCTGCATAAGCTTGAACCCACAAAGTGCTATAATAAAGAGTAAATTACAAAACAATAACCAAAGCCTGACGAGGAATAAAAAAGGAAACCTGCCTCAGCCTTGATGAGGTGGAGGGGGTGCAGATCTCTTCTGAGAATTCATGGTCATGAGCAGACTCTCAGGTAGAAGTGGAACCTCGTTTCATGCTATTCACATAATCCAAAGAAAAAATAAGCCAAGGTGACACTTAAAACCGACTCAGGGTTAGTAGTGTTTCCAAGCACTTTACAAAAGCAAATGCAAAATCTTTCTGGAATATTATATTTTCAACTTAGGCTTTTAAGGATTCTCACAGAGAAGAGACCAAACAATATAAGCACAATCACACAACACAGTTACAGAATGCGTAAGGAAGCAAGGGACCATCAGCAAGAGACAACAGATGAAAGTTACAAAGCAAAATATAAAATAAATATGGTTAATACGCTTACATCGGTAAGACAGAGTGTCAAAATCGTTAATAAAAGCATAAGACCTTCAAAAATTGCCAGACAAAAGCAGGAAAAAAGAAGAGCAAACAGAAAACAAAACACACACACACACACAAAAAGAGAACTTCCGGAAATAAGAAATGTAATAATTGAGATCAAAATTCATTGGAAAGTTAGCAGAATAAGCACAGCTGAAGAGAAACTTAGTGATTGGAATACAGATCCGAAGAAATTTTGCAGAATCAGTCATAGAGAGGCAAACATGCTTTAAAAATGAGATAGAGTTTAAAAGACAGGAGAGATTATCAAAGTTCTTGAAAGGTATATGCACAGAATGGGAGACAGGCAGTGTTTTAAGAGTTAATGTGTGCTGACATCTGGTAGCAGGTGGCGTGAAGGAAGTTAGTCCAATTTACTGGTAGAATTTAACTTACGTTCTTCTTTTTTTAGCTTAAATCTCTCTGTTTTCACTCACTTGTTCCTGACATCCAGCGATATGTTGGTAAATGTTTAAAAACTGGTTCTCTAAACAAAAAACAAAAGTGAAAATGTATGTGGATATACTTAAAAAGTATGTATACTTACTATAAAATTTACTAGTATAAAGGCTGTGTAGCATACAAGTTACTACTGATAGTAAAATATAATTTATTACCTTAGTGTACATTCCATATAGCTAATTGATTCTCACAGAATGTTTTCATTGATTTTTACTAAACTTTCGTACCCATAATCAACCTATGGTTGCAATTTAACCATAATTTGGCAAATGGTGTTGCATCCACTGGCTCTTTGTACAATAAAACTATTTTAATTTAGTCTGATATATGATTTATTGTTAAAGTATTTCTCACTCTGTAAAAATTATATTCATTTCAGTGAAATATCTTTTCTGCTTCAGCTGTAGATACAACACACTTTTAGGTTTAATCTACATTATTTATATTTTCCCATTACTTTCTCAAACCTAGGCAAACAGCAAAACTATAAATCAAGCTCTAGTTTATAGTGTTTACTGATTGCCATCAATGTGTAAATATTCCTATCATGGCCAATTTCAAGCTATAAGTGTGTTGTCACTGAACACAGGGTTAGGAAAAGGAGCGTCCTAGCACAGCATTATGTGATCTTTATATAGTAATATGTAGTATTTCTACCATATAGATACAGACAAAATAATGTCAAGAGGATAGCTAATCATTGGGAACATGAGAGTTTTGAATTTATCATCTTTATCTTTAATATAATTTATATAAATGGAAGCTTATATAATTTAATTTTTAACAATGGCTGTGTTTAACAACCACTTACCAAATTCCTGAAAATACAAGTCAGCTCTCACTAGGCAGTAGGATCAGGTGCCAGCTTCCTGCTTGTGTCCTTGATTCCTGGGCAGCTCTCCCTTCTTTCCTCTGGATAGAATCCTCCTATGAAGGAAGATAGTGGTTGTGCAGGATGAAGAGGGAGACTTTAAATTCTCCACTGCTGTGTTCACTAACTTTCACCAATATTTTTGTTTTCATTCATATTTTATTCATATTTTGTATTCATTCCTATTTTGTTTTCATCCCAAGAAGAAGACTCATGCCTCCAAGTGGAGATTTCTAGGGCTTCTCTGAGGGCAAATTGGAGCTCTTATTGTTCCTCCCTTTACAGTCATTTAGGTGGAGACTTCCTCTATTCTGATAAGTCAGTTACTGCTATTCCAGTTTTCCCAAATCACGTGAAATCTTACATTCTCTTTTAAGTCATTTCCTCTTCATTCTTTCTTTGTTGCAGTTTTCTTTATTCTTATGCCGATAATTGTGGGGTGAGAGGTGGCTATTGGAGAGGTAAATGCAATAAATTTCCAGTGTCAGTCCTTCCATATGTAGTTGGAAATATCAGTTGATATTTCTTAAATATTTATCATAATCCTAGGGCTCATCAAGTATAATTATAACTGAAGAAATAATACAAAATACAAAATAGCACACAGTCGACAATACCTTTGTATATATTGGTCTGTATGAAATTAAACAGTAGAAAAAATTATTTGTTGTTTTTAATGTGTACTTCTTCAACCCATTGAATTTCTTTTTCTCTTAGGTATGCTAGAAAAAAGGTCAATCCTGTATCCTCAGATATGGAAAATTTATAGATGTCAGTCTGAGGATCTTGATAAGGTCTAATCTCCTGAGATGTTAATAAATATTACTATGGTGTGGGGGGCTCCATATTAGTATGTGAACCACATAAGATCATTCCAAACATTCTCAGTACATGTCATCTTGTATATTGCTGTAAATCATCCCCATTGAACCACTTCAAAGTGTTTCACATGTGACCCCCCTAGGTATTCAATTAAGCACTGGGATTTGCAGAAAGGTGTCGAAAGTGAAAGGGAAAGAGGTGGAAAATGGAATTGGATATAACATGCCTCTTGCTGTCAGGCACAATTTCTTCTCCCCATATTGCCAGAAAGCCTGTTACAGTTTTATAATGATATATAAAGCACGTGATGAATAGAAAAGGACATAAACCTAGTAGTGTGTATTTGGGGAAATGTGTTCCAGGTGTATAAAAATTTGATTGTTTTGAATTTTAATAACTGAGTACTAGATCAATAAAGTAACTCAAGGGCATATTTTTAAAAATTATATTTTCTATTTTTCTTTTCTTTATTTGGAAGAACCCTGAGGATAAATAAGAGTGTAGGTGTTTATTCACAGTAGCACAATGAAAGTAATTATACCATTCTTCACCTCAGCATTTGCTAAATTTGGATGTAATGTTTGTAGGAATCCACTTGGAAAGTATTATTAGGATTTTCCCTAAGAACAACTGATTATAATGCTGTGATACAATGGTCTTTCATTGGTGGTGTAAAACATTTCCAAACTTGTAATGTTTTCAAAGTTCATACTGTGAAATCCTGAGTCTAGACATCTATCATCTTACAGAATAGTCTATAAGGAAACCAGTTCAACAGTGTTTAGCCGTTTTTCTACTACTCTGTTTATATGTGTCTATAGTGAACAGAAATCTTTGAAAATGGCCCCCATGGTGTTCACATAGCTTCTCTCTCCATCCTTGTGCTTTATCCCATCTCTACATGTGTTTTGTGCTGCTCATAGAATTCCTGGAATCATCATTTTGTACCTCAATGCTTTTTTCACTTGCAAATGGATTTTTTTTTCTCTCTGCCAGAACAATTTCCCCTCTTTTTCTGCCCACTAAAACCTTCCCACTCTTTAATAATTGCTCAAGTGCCATTTTCTTTAGGAAATCTTCTCTACACACCAAAGCTTTCCTTAACCTGATGTATTTTCTTGTGGATTTCTTTCTTTTTTTTTTTTTGAGGAAGATTAGCCCTGAGCTAACTGCTGCCAATCCTCCTCTTTTTGCTGAGGAAGACTGGCCCTGAGCTAACATCCATGCCCATCTTCCTCTACTTTGTACATTGGAAACCTACCGCAGCATCGCATGCCAAGCGGTGCCATGTCTGCACCTGGGATCCGAACATGTGAACCCCAAGCCACCAAAGCAGAACGTGCAAACTTAACCACTACGCCACCGGGCAGGCCCCCTAATTAGTTCTTTTCTTGGTTCTAACCCACTAAATGCTAAACTTCTTTGGAGCCTGGATTGTGTCTTATTTTTATTCTTAACAAAAAGTAGGCATTTGTAATATTAATAGTCGGGAAGTTTCCTCTAAGGAGGTGTTTTATTCTGATGGAATTAGGCATTGATAAGAGTGAGGTGGGAAGAAAGCACATTATAGAGGCTGAAAAAATTAGTACTATACAAGTTTATTAAATTAGACTGCTTTAAGTATAATTCAATTGGAGACAACATCCCTGTAGGAAATTAAGGTATTCAGTGCATTGTAATTGTGAACTGAAGAAGTGGCAAAGCTCACGTCTGAAGGGGATATCATATTCCAGGAAGGAAAAACTTCCCTGTTGTATATAGTGAATAGTAATGGGGTAAAGTAAGAAGAGAACTTTTTCTCTCTCTCTTTTACTCTTTTTCCTATCTCTTGTTCTGTCTCTCTGAAGTAATGGGTTCTGCAATGTCCTCTAAAGTCCTCAAGATTTGAAGTATCTGGATAAAGGCTGTAGAAGTCAGTGCAACCAGATGGTGTTTTAGACAACAAAGCAATATTCCGAACAAGTGTGGAACTCAGAACAGAGTCAGCGCACTGCCAGAGGGAAGAGTAGAAAGCAACTCAAAGTTGGGGTGATTAGCAGTTAAACTTCATTTAGAAGGTATAATGTAAAGGCCCAGGCTTAGTGTCTGTTTACTGAGCTCTAGAATTATGCTGTCATTTCTCAGGACTTGGAGGAAGCACTTGATTAGATGAGTTATCTCACCTGTAAATAAAGTGTAGCGCTTTACTTATTTTGACTTATTTTTCGGATCAGAAATTCTGTGATTGTGAGACAGAAGTATCATTTGTACTTAAGTGTTTTAAAATTTTATTCTAGGTAGAGTTTTTATTTAATTTGAGCTGTGCCTGAAATTCTTTTTTTTTTTTAAACATTAAATAACTTTACTTTGATGTATGGTAAGGTAATGAATATATTTTGAGGATATCATCCAATCTGATTTCAAATCCAAAAGTCTGTTGCTTAAATTGGTATGTGTAGATTTCATTTAGTTGCAAAAGAGAATGTTAAAAAAAGATTTTCCTAAATAAACGTTTGGTAGCTTTTCAAGGATATTAGATATGCTTGATTTTGTGTTCAATTATTTTCTGCCCAAGAAAACACTTTATGTTGCTCTGATCATCCACAAATAATACGTCTTGACATTTGAAAGGCTGAAAAGTAACCAGATTTTAATAATCGTTAGCAATAATGAATGCTTTATTCTGTCTAAGATTTACTTCCTCGATGTTGAGAATTTCAAATACTTTCCATGTGTTCACTGTTGGAAAAGTCATTCAAGTTTGAAGATTTTGCACTTTAAAATCTAAACATGGCCTTAAAATTTCCAGCTTTTAGCATCCTTGTTAGTACAATTAGTCTTTATTAGAATTAGATTATTATCACATACAACTAGAGAATACTTTCCTCAGTAATTCTTTTTTTTTCTTTTTTAGTGAGGGAGATTCTCCCTGAGCTAACATCGTTGCCAACTGTCCTCTTTTTGCTTGAGGAAGATTAGCCCTGAGCTACCATCCATGTCATTCTTCCTGTACTTTGTATGTGGGATGCCTCCACAGCATGACTGATGAGTGGAGTAGGTCAGTGCCCAGGAGCAGAACCCTCAAACCCTGGTCTGACGAAGCCCAGCACGTGGAACTTTAACCATTCAGCCATGGGCCAGCCCCAAGTAATTCTTAAAGAAAGAGCCAGTTTGCCTATTTATTTTTCCATCAGAAAAGTTTTAGGGGCTGCCCAGTGGCGCAGCAGTTAAGTTCACACGTTCTGGTGTGGCTGCCCGGGGTTCGCCGGTTCAGATCCTGGGTGTGGACATGGCACTGCTTGTCAAGTCCTGCTGTGGCAGGAGTCCCACATATAAAGTAGAGGAAGATGGGCACAGATGTTAGCTCAGGGCCAGTCTTCCTCAGCAAAAAGAGGAGGATTGGCAGCAGATGTTAGCTCACAGCTAATCTTCCTCAAAAAAAAAAAAGTTCCTAATTTTGCATTTTGGCTCCTTCCTTAACCTTTTCTTCTTTTAGGAATTCAGAGACCATGACTGCAAGTTTTACATTGAAAATAACTGGCACACCTACTAAGTAGGTTTGGTTAATTAGAAGTTTCCACCATGGTCCTGGAATGGCAAAGTGATTTTGGAGTTCAGTTTAATTTATCCCCTTAGTATCTACAGCAAAGTAAAATTGTGCACTGCCAAGATATGATAGGACGCCTGAGCTGAGCGAGATGAAACACTAAACTCCATACTTGAGCTAAACCACTTCAAACATTGCCTCTTAGTAGCTTTATGAAAGCACAGCTGAAATTTGGAAAATCGGACTGTCTCTAAAACAGCAAGTGGTACACGTTATGTCTCTGCCACTCAGAATCCTGGGAGGAGCAGCAGAAAGAACAGAAAAAGATAGAGGAGGACGGAGGAAAGAATTTGGCAGCCCATGTTAGGTATCAGCAAATTTTATGTTAAACTACATACAGTGAATTCTTAAATTCTGACTATCTGATTTATTTCTTTGTACTTCCTGTCTCTCTTCTGTTTTCCACTGTTTTTGAGCTCACCATTATTTATGATATGATAGAGAGAATATAAGAGAGATTAAATTTTGTGACCCAGAAAATCATTATCAATGATAAAACCTGTATTATCCGCAGGTTTGATGTTTTGGAGAGAGAAAGTAATGATTTTTGGTGTAGCGTATGTCCGATGTATTTACATTTTCAATATATCAGAATCTCCATAGATTAAATTTTAGGGCATAATAACCATATTCATTAAAAGGCTTAAAAACCACTACTAGTTTGTCCTAAGCTCAGCCAAAGGTACCCTGAATAACACAAAGATGACTGAAATATTTTGCCAAGTCAACTGCATTCTACTAATTTATTTTTCTGATTCCAGAGAATATTGGCATTGTCATTACATGAATTCACCATAGAGATAATCACTTTCACACCGTGTGAAATTTGGTGAACTGAAAAACATAGCATAAGTACCTCTCATCTATTGGCTTTTACCACCATCTACAGTATTACAAAAGGACACAGAAATCTTATGTTTTATTCATTCATTACAAATTTTTAAATTTGCATTTGTAATGTTTTCCAAGGTGAGGGATATCAAAGTCATGGCAGAACTGAACATTCTAATTTTACTGTTCCTCGGGCACTCTTAAAACTCCCTAAGAGGTATCTGCTACAAAGACTGCATTTGCCTAACACTTCAGGTTATTAGCACATGTGCCCTTTCGCACTTGAAAAATCCATGTTTTATTCAAGTACAGCCAAAACCACTCCCTATGATGCTACAAAGATCAGAAGGTAAGTGTAGAAACACACTCTTCAGGAAGAAATACACATAGGCAAATTACTAACACTGATTAGCATTCTAAATAATTCCTTTGGTAAACATCAGTTTGTAGAGACATGGACACAGAAAATGAAGGCAGTCAAAGAGTGTCTGGGGCACACATATTCATGTATTTAAATGGGATGGAAGAATCTAAGTGGCAGGGACTCAGCAAAAAGTTAAAACGAAAAAGATACACTAATGAAAACATTTCCTGTTTTTTCAGACTTTCCAGACCATGCTGAAATGTCACTGATCGTGTATTTCAGTATAAACAACAATATCTGAAATGGAATCTTAATTCATGTGCATTTCATGCTGAGAGGGAGATCCTGAGAGATTACAGATGATTCACTGGGGCCGACAGGAGTGTTGGCAGCTGCAGGAGAGAAGCTTTCCCCCGCTGCCTTGCCAGAGCTTCTCAGTTCTGACCCATGGTCACAGTGCCAAGAGCTGCCAGGCATGCCAAGTGTGTGCTAATTTTGTGATGTAAAGAGTAGGGATGTGAGTGAGAATACTTAAATGTTTGGTTGGAATCTGAGCCAAAGTCTCCAGACATAAAAAGAAGCAATGGTTAAAATCCTCAGGCACAAACATACTTTGCATTCATTGCCTGAAAGAAAGCAGGACATTCGAGTAAGCAGCACTTTGAGTTGACTTCAGCCTTTGTTTTTTAATTATAATGCTCAAGGAAGGGAGCAACGTGTGTTTCTGTGTATCCTTGGGACGAAAGATAAGTTCTCCGTTGTCCTCAGACAGCGGATGTTTGTAACTTGGATGCAGTTCTTATGTCTTCACCATTGAGGTTTTATTTCTTTATTATTTCTCCATCAAACGTTAGTATGAAAATATTTTGCTTGTAGTTTCCCATCAGCTGCTTACGATTTTAGGTGTTCTTTAGAAAGGTTTTTTGCTTTTTTTATGCTTAATGATTCAGAATTTGTGTTTATTTTGTTTTGTTTTTCTTTTAATTGAGTTAGAGGACAGTGTAGAAACTTTAAAAAAGTCTTGTACAAGTTAATTACATACCTTTAGGAAAGAAAATAGCTTGAAGCAGTTTGAAATATTCTCATTTTTAAAAATCATACAAAAATATACAGTGTTTTAACTAAATTTTACTACAGAACATTTCAAAACCTGGGACACAACTAACATTTTTGAAGTACGTTTTCAATCATTGAAAATGGTCTTCAATATCTCAGTAATTTCAGGTACTTTATGTTCTTACCAATTAATCCATAGAAAATAATTTTCATTAGTAAGCAAGTTTTAATATATTGCATCTTGTTCTGTCACGTGAATATTGATTTATCAGTATTAAATTTGCATAAGAACTTTATGAATATATCATATTAGAGAAGTTGATGAGCACCTTCTGTTTTCTAAAATAAAAAAGGGGAGTTGGTGAGAATGAATTAATGATTGGAGGATGAGGTTGAAAAATTGGTGTCTGATTGATCATGAGTTGGACATGCTGAGTGTCTCGCCAGCTCTTTTATCATATACTATACAAGTAACTGCTTGTAGGACCGTTGCACAGTTTAGGGACTATTCACAATTAGTTTATACCAGTTTTGACTGTCAGAACCATAGAGTTTGTGAGTCGGCTGAATCCTGCCTGAATTGCCATTTCGTTGGAGGTTATTAATCGCCAGCTGCCATCACGCAGTGGCAGGGCTCCAAGGCGGCACTCTGAGGCCTCCTCTGTTTGTCCCTCTGTCCCAGGGTGACATAGTGTAGAAGCCTTTTTGGCTTCTTTGCAAAAGAACATAATTGACTCTAAAATGTGTATGTTATCACCAAATTTAAAGTCAGAGGATATTAAGGGAAAAAAAAAGTCCTCAGATATTTTATCCAGAACAACTAAGTTGTTTCCAGTGATGCTATTTGTTGAGTCCCATCGATTCCGGGAAAAAGAAAGTTCCAGATTTTTTGCACTTCAGTCCTCCTTGCTCACCCTCCACCTATCTGTCACCTGCTGATATAGTTCACAGGGTCACATGGTGGTAAGGAGTAGTATGGGGAGAGAAGGATTTTGGCCTTGGAATCTTGTAAATTATTCAGTTGTACATTCTAGTGGTCTTCACAGCATCAGACTTCAGCATACTGTGAAATGGTGACCTGTCAAAGGTTGCATTACTGGATGATAATGCTGCTCGAAAGTGTGTAGGCTCAGCTTCCAGTGTCCCCTGCCAGCAATGACAGATCCCACGACAGGTGCAAATTGGACTTCACACATCATAATTGGACAAGTCGAGCCTGAGTATTACCTGACTGTGCTGAAGTTTCCACTTCTGCTCTCTCCTTTCTTTTCTCTTCTTGGGATTTTTGTTTTGTTTTCTTTTTCAGAGTAAAAGAAATTTGGAAAAGTTTGTAAACTTAAGTTCCAAACCTTTCACAGCTTCTCAATTGTCAAACGTATGTGCTGAAAAATATCCTAATCATAATAACCAACTTCTTATTTGCAGTTCTCGTAAAAATTAAATATTTATTTCAATTTCAGGTATATTTACATTTAAAAATAGTGCCATTTTCAAATTCATATTCTTACATAAGTATGAAGTTATCACCTTTAGTTTTTTCATCATATGTTTTTAAACAACTGGCTTTCAAAATATTTGAATTCGCTAACAAAGAACAGACAAACATCTAAAATGAAACGTCTGTAGAGAGTTAGTTTTTATTTTGTATCTGCTGTCTTTTTAATAGCCCTTTAAATTGCGTTTTCATCCAAGAGTCATGCTGTGGCTGTGTTAACAGGTTCAATCAGATAAATAAAGGTGTGATAGACATAAATCATAAGCAGTAAACAGAATAAGCTAAGTAAAAATGTGGCTTGTTAGCTCCAAACAGAACAAAGTCTGTTTTTGATTTTAATGACAAAACATTTGATCTTTTACTCACTCAAGAATGTTTTCCATTAAATTGTTTGAGCTGTATTGTAAATATATTCATGTGATTACAAGGGACCACATAACTTGTAGTTGAGATTTTTGCGTGGAGGTATGGGTTTAAGAGACTGAATTTCCGTTATGAAGGGGATGAATTCAATGGATTTCTTGAATCTGTGGATTGGTATCTTTTTACCATGCCTTGAAATTCCTTCAACTCCTTCCTGTGCCCTATTCTTGTTCTTTTCTGCTTCTAGAACTTGGATTAGAGATACGGATTTTTTTTTTTTTTTTTTTGAGGAAGACTGGCCCTGAGCTAACATCCATGCCCATCTTCCTCTCTTTTATATGTGGGACACCTACCACAGCAGGGCTTGACAAGCAATGCCATGTCCTCACCCGGAATCCCAACCGGTGAACCCTGGGTCGCCGAAGCAGAACGTGTGAACTTAACCGCTACACCACCCGGCCGGCCCCAGAGATATGGATTTTGACATACTCACTTGATCATACGTATCTCTTCACCTCTCTTTTATATTTTCCATCTCTTCATCTTACAGTATACTATCGTACAACACAAATTCTCTAGTTATTTATAATCCGCTCTTCAACCCATTCACTGATTTTTATTTCAAATACTATATCTTTTATTTGTAGCAGTTCTGTTTGATTCTTTTTTGTATCTATGTGCCTTTAATTATATTACCAAATCTTTTTTTCCTAAAGTAGAAATATACATTTTCTATTCTATTTCTCATCATTTTGATTTCGGGCTTTTTACATCATTATTCCTGTCTTATGTTTCAGCTTGTGCCTTATTTCTATATGTGTTTCATGACTTTTTTTAATGTTAGCTGCTCATTTTTCTTGGACTTTTACCTATGAAAATTCCTTGATGGCTGAGATGAAGATTGGTTGAGAAAAACATTGCTTTGCTTTTGTCAGAGACCTGGAAACTCTAATGAAAATTGACTGCTTTAAATTAAATTCTACCTTGAGATTTTTTTCTGGAACCCAAAGAGTAGAGAACCTAGATTTTTCAATACCCTTGTGAGTTCTGGCTTGTGATTTTGAATTCTCTGAAAAGATTTTTCTTTTCCTCTGCTTTGAGCCAGTTTCGGAGAAAGAAGGATGCTAAATGTATTTCTAGGTCACCTGTAAACTGAAGATGCAAACTGTTTGTGTCCCAGGATTAAGGGTCCACAAGAACTGATGGTCAAGTTCACCAGCTTGGCAGACGTCTTCAAGGTAAAAGCCAACTTCAAGGCTTCATGGAACTCTGTGACCCTCACTTTCAGTCTCTAGCCTTAGTTTTGCTTACTTTCTTGCCAGCTCATGTATATACTCAAGATTTAAGAAATAGATGTTTTCTTTAGTACTTGGTATATATTTTTTAAATGGGACAATCAGTCTGGACATCTAATCTGCCACATTGCCGGACACGAAAATCCCAGTGGATTACTTTAGTGAGTGAGGAAAAATGAGGTAGAAGGATCAAGGACGTTGAACCCCCACAGACCTTTAAAACCCTGATCATTTAACTTATTTGCTGCTTCTTTGGAGTAAAATCAGCCCTTACAGCTGGCTTCCAATTGAGACACCAACTTTTATTCTAACGTTAATAGAAGGAATTGTTTAATGATGCTAGTTCAGATTATTTGCCTCCCTAGTATGTGTTTCAGTTGTTTCCAAGCTTACCAAGAGTCTATCTTTTCAAAAGTGACCAATATCTGGTAGTATCATCATACTAATTCCAGCTAAGGTAATATGGGGAATAAAGGCTGTTAGAAACATGTAAATGCAAGTTAGCAGTTTACACAATAGACAATACTGTTTTTCATTTAAAGGTGAGTTTTAGAGCTCTTAGGTCGAAATTCTCAAAAGTTTTATTTTTTATTATGATCTCTTGACATGTATAGCTCACATAATATTTTATTGTAATGCTTAGTGTCACATCATTTTTAGATTCATTGCAGCTTGACTGATTTCATATTTATTTTCAATTTGATGAACATGCGTAGAATAGATGGATGATTTGTTTAAAATAAATCTTGAAAATGTAAATCCTGGGACACTTGCTGTTGTTAGTCACATTTTAGCATCTGCCATGCTAACTCAGTGTAGGGGAGTCAGAGAACAACCTCGGAACCCAGGAGGCCTGGGTTGGATTGCTCTTTTTACTGCATACTTACCATATGACTTTGGGCTGACTGCACCACCAGCATTTCCGCTCCCTCAACTGTAAAATGAAACTAATACTAGTAGTTGTAAGGAATAAAAGAATTGATATATATAAAGCACTTAACAATAGTTAAATGTTAGCTGTTCTTCCAACACCTTTGATATTTTTAACTTATTTCCTAATGAATAGTAAGGATCTTATAAATGATAACTAAATTCAAGAACATTGAGCAAAATAATTTCACAGTGCTCATAAATAGGGAAATAAGAGTAAAAGAGAATAAAAATTGCTTGAAATACACAATACAATGATAAACAGGACTTCTATAAAACAGATGAAAAGATCCAATATGTAGTGAAGTCTAGAATCTGTCAGAAAGGGATATTTATTATTCTGAAACCATCTTTTTGGTCTCAAAGAAGTTTAATATTTACATTTGGAACATTCAGTATCCTTAAGAAATAGCAAATCTCAATATTTTATATTGTAGTTTTTAGTTCTGGTTAGAGTTCCTATAAATAAAATATTTATTACAAGAGAATTTCATGACTTCCAAATATATCTTTATTATTAGATTTAAGATCATCATAAACAGATTTTGCAGTAATATTTGATAACTATGCATAATTTATTTCAATTTTCCAGTACAGCTAACTTTTTATGACTCCGGTAATCGTATTTTATGATTACATTTTCAATTTGTAAACCAGGCAGTAATGAAACTCTTCCCTCTTAATTTTCTAGGAATCACTTAATTTTAGAATGTGTCAATAACTTGTGCTCTCTAGAGGGATTTTATGTGCTTTAAAAGTGGAATCTATTTTCATTTCCTTGCCTAACCAAAATAGCATCTCTAAAATATGGATTAGGGCTGTTATTATTTTGCAGAGAATATATTTAAGATTTTTTCTAGTTAGAACAAAGCAAACAAAGATTAATATAGTTGATTTATTGTTTCTGCGTTCTTGCTTAAGGTACTTTAATTGCTTTTCCATAGGGTACTGAAATAGTGCAACAGAAGTGCTATAAACATGAAACTTAGAGAGCTCTATCTCCAAGTTCTGTTCTGTCACTTGTAACCTGAGAGCTTTTGAATGAGCAGTTTAATACCTATGACACTCTATTTTCTCCTTTACGACATGGAGATAATCACACAGAGTTGTGATAACTACTATCACATAAAGATGCTATAAAATGAAACGATGTATGTAAAACACCTAGAAGAGTGTCTGATAATTAATAGTTTTTATAAAAATAATTATACATAACTAGATTTGGCAATCAGTAATCATTAAAATACATGTGTGTTTGTGAGTCTGTAAAACTGAGATGTTTCCGAATCCTATGGTTTATAACACAAACACCCCTGCTGACACAGCATATAAAACACACAGACACAGATGTTTGTACAAATGTCTGCCAATGGCTTATGAGATATAAAATACATACGTATTTAAGTGTATTAATCGTATATAACTTTCAAGTAATATTACCTACTTCTAGAATGTTTTCCTTTTCAAAAGTGATACCCGAAGTGTATATCAGAACACTAGACCTCGTGCTGTATTTAAACAATGAAGGAGGTACCACACCAAGAAAAAGATGAAACAAGAAATGTTGCATGTACTATGCCACTTAAATTCCTAGGTTTTGAAGAAACTTTTAACATTTACTTCAAACAAAAGCTTCCAAGATTCTTTTTTTAATTGAGCCATTTCTTTTCAGATGTATTTATCAACATTCTGCTGTGGGAATGTTCCACTGAATAAACTGTATGAAATGGTGCTATTCGAGTACATGAAAAATTACGCTTAACCCATAGATCAAATGAAATGTGACATTAGAGATCCGGTTTGAAAGAAGTTACATGGAGGCCGAAGCCCTGGGTGTGACTGAGGTGAAGGGATCTCTGCTTGGATGACAGAAGGCAATAAAATAAGGTCTGATATTTAGGTAATTAAATTTTGCAGGGATGGGTATCAAAATGACAGTTGAAAATGAAATATGGAAAGTGAGAGAATGAAGCACAAGTACCATATTGAGAATAAGAAGAGTTAGGATTCAACTGGTAGATCTCTTATTCTCCTTACATGTAAACTGAGAGAATTAGACAATATGGCCTCTGTCAGATCTTTCCAGCACTTACGTTTATCATTCTAATATAAAGGCTGAGAATGAAAGGTATTTCCCCAAATATTTACATATTGCATGATACTTTTTCTATTTATGAATCACTTTAATAAATGCTATTAAATTTGAGTGTAATAAATACTATTAAATTATCTCAGTTTTAAAAATAGAGCATATACACCTCAGGAGGAAGAAAGATGGAAGGATAGAAAGGAGTGGGAGGTAGGGAAAGAATGAGGGAAGGGAAGGGGGGAAAGCTGGAAGGAGGGAGGAAAAGAAGGAGAGAAGGAAGGAAAAAACTTGTCCAAAATTTTGTACCTAGAAAATTGTCACCTGAGTTCTAATTTTATGCTCTTTCTTCTATCCCACATTTCTTCCCATCATTTTCTTTGGTGGATCAGACCCGAGGGGGGTGCCTTGTATGATGGAGAGAAGCAAACTGGAAACTCTATTTAAATGACATTTCATTTTTTACTTTATCTATGTGTCATATATATATATAAAATACTATGTAAGAAAAATTTTGTTATTATAATAAAAAGAACATGAAGTTTTTTTATTACATTATCATATTTAAACAACAGCTTAACTGTAATATATGACAATTGCAAAAGATATTGCAAATTGAGTGAAACTTGTAAAAATTGAACTCTTCGTCTCAAGAAATATTTAATCAAATTTTTTAATAGCACAGTGTATTTTTCTCAAAACCCTTGTATTATAATATGGATATTAATGAATTCCTGTATACACTTGCTTAGAGAAATCAAGTGCCATGATATTTATAGTACTGTGGTGTTAGGCATAATTTGATACCTGTGCATGTGCCCACAGACCTACACATCCACATACATTTATTTAATTCATTGGCTTACAAGTGCATTAAGAACTTTACATTGAGAGCAGAGATATTAATTATTGTGAGAGCCAGATATTAGTTATTGTTAGACCTAGATCTTGGTTGATGTTCTTCCATGATTAAAAAAATCATAGAATGTGTTTCTTATTTAAGAGAGCAGTACCGGCATCGAGGGTAACCTGCAGAGATGCTTGATACGATACAACGTTGACTTCATTGAAAAGAGAGGTGACTTTTTGCAAGTTTTGTAGGCATGAGTTAAGAATATATGGATATACAAATAAATAAATAGACAGCATAGTTCCCCTAAAGCCTGATTCTAATGGAAAAAAAGAATACATAGAAATATGTTTATTTATGTCTATCTATTTAATATATATACACATATCTATTTATTTTCATTTTCCTAACTGATATCAATATGCTTCCTCAATGTAATAAGTAAGTTGTGCCTCACTAAAGTAAATAATATGAAATATTTGGAACAAAATCTCAAAGCTCCTCAAGAAATTGTTTCTGGATTATAAGACAAATAGAGGTTGGGAAGCATAACCTTTCATTTTTATTCTGGTCTTATATTTGCCAGCTTTTGGCGTTATGGCTATTAAGTTTTATAGATGCCATACATTTTAATGGTAATCGTCCAGCTTTCTGTTTGGTGAGGTGCTACACCCGTGTTTCTTGAACAAATGCGTGGGCAAATTGCTACATGCTTTCGATATCCTTAAAAATTTTTTTCCTGTTTAATAATTTATGATTGATTTTTTTTTCTTTGGAGAGCAAAGTTATTTCAAATACTTGTTGGTACTAGAAAAAAATGAAATGTTCACATTTTTTTACAAGGTCATCCTTAAAATGGTACAGTACCATTTCTATACTTCAAATATCCCCGCTCAAATTTATCAGAAGGGAAATGAATGGTTCTGTATTGACATAAGTCAAATCTTCCATCACATTTTAAATTGTAAGATGTTTATGATTGATGTGCAATAGAGACATTACAAAATTTTTTAATTTTATTCTTTTTTGCTTTCCTGTTTATAGAATAACTTTGATCCAAAAGTTTTGATGGCTTTCTTACTCTACTTTTCATTAAGGAAATTAAAAAGTATTTATATTTATGTAAGTATTTGAGTAGATATCTCTGAAAAGTATAGTTTCTATTAAGATGTAATTACAATAATTACAAAAAAATCATAATAAAATATATTTTCTTAATATATTTAAACATCTAGTTAATGTTTAAACTTTAAATCTTCCCATACATATTATATTTTATATGTAAATACTTCATATATAAATTTTTATCATTTGTTTGACTAAGGATCCATATAAAATCCCTGTGTTGTGATCAGTTTCTATGCCTTTTAAACCTCTTTTAGTCTCTAAATTCTAAATCTCTTCTTTTTCCTTTGTATGTATTTATTGATGGAACTAGGTTTTCCCTGTATGGTTCCCTACAGTGTGTATCAGTCACATTGCATAACTGTGGTGTTTAGCATGTTCCCCTGTTTTCTGTATTACCTATATATATTGGTAGTTAGATCCAAAAAATGAAAGGTGGTCATATTTAGATTGTGGGGTTTTTTGTTTTTTATTTATTTTTATTTTATTATTTTTTTTTATTATTTTTTGAGGAAGATCAGCCCAGAGCTAACATGTGCTGCCAATCCTCCTCTTTTTGCTGAGGAAGACTGGCCCTAGCTAACAACTGTGCCCACCTTCCTCTACTTTATATGTGGAACGACTACCACAGCGTGGCTTGACAAGCAGTGCCATGTCTGAACCCGGGATCTAAACCAGCAAACCCCAGGCTGCCAAAGTGGAACATGGGCAGTTAACCACTGCACCACTGGGCCGGCCCCTATTTTGGTTTTTTGATAAGATTATTTCATAGAAAGAATTGGTTCTCTTGTCTTCTGATTTTTCTTGGTAGTAGTTTATTGATGTATGCTTTACATATTATGCACAAATATGAAGTGTATAACTTGATGAATCATGATAAATCTATAGATCCAAGTAAAGAATACAAGATCAGTATATACCACGTGTCTAGTATTCCAGAAAGTTCCCTCGTGCCCCTTTCCAGTCAAGCTCCCCAGCCCCACTCTCTCACACATAGGCAACCACTACTTTTATTTCGTATTGTCACAGATTAGTTTCGTCTGTTCTTGAACCCTGATATGTATTCTTTTGCATCTGGCTTCTTTCCTCCATCATGTTTTTGAGATTTATCCATGTTGGTAAGTATATCAATAGCATGTTTCTTTTTATGGCTAAGCGGTATTGCATTATATGAATACATCAGAGGATGTTTATCCTATCTTCTGTTGATGGACTTTTATATTATTTCTAGTTTTGATTAAAAAAACTTGTAAAAAATCAGAATCTGGCTTTTAATTTAATCTCTTTGTCCAAGCTTTTATCAGAGGTTAAGTGTTTTACTTAGATTTATACATTTTGAAAAGTATGGAACTTTTTTAATAATTTTGATATTAGTAGTATAACTTCGTTTTCTAAAAAGTTAAATAACAGTGGAAAATGTGGTATAATTGCTCAAAGTGGATCTGAGAGTCAGTACTGCCCTGTGCTTAAAAGGAGGGACTCAGAAGCATTTAGCAATGCTGTAATCTTAAATAAGTCCCTTTATCTCCTGTGTACAAGTTTGCTTATCTGTAAGATGGAATCATGATAGTATCTCCTCTCCTCTTATGGTTGTTGTGAGGGTTAACATAGTGTTGACACTTGTCAAGTGCTTGGAATGGTGCCTGGCACATGGTAAGCATTGTAAGAATAGTTTATCTGTGGGTCCTATGATGATTTATTTGTTGAACAAAAAGAAAATAAACAAACAAGAACTAACTAACACCAGGCTAATGAGATATTAAAAGTAAAATTGTATCCAACTATACGACAATGAATTGTTGCAAAATCATCACAGCTTCATGAATCATGCTTTTGTTTTGTTATGTGAAATTAAGGAAAACTATAAAATCACTACTTTACAAGAGAAGCTTTTATAAAGCCGTATGTGGCTCCATAATAGCTTCTCATTTTTAAGGTAAAATGACATGAATGAAAGAATACATATTTTCTGAAGAACTGTTTCCTAAATATTTCCAGAGCATACTAATAATACTTTAAGAATATGTTATGAAATTCTTCTCATGGGTTGAACTTTAAGAAAAACGAAACTAAGAGAAAAATAAAAATAAAGCTTATTTTCTTAAAAATAATATGTTGAGTTCATGATGATGCAAAAATATGGAAATTCATTTACCATGTACCTCTGTGCTCAGTTGCACTCTGGAGCTAATTATTTCAAATATTTCTCGTCCATAATGGAAATTAAATTAGTCAAATTTAACAGATTGGCCTCATTTCATTTCTGTGAGAAGTCTTTTGCCTCGTGTGCTCCATTTGGTACATTGTATTCTGTTTATTTTCTTGTACACTTAGTAGTCGGTTGAAAATGGAATGATTCTCTCTGTTGTAAAATAAACTAGATATTCTCCTTGATTTTGTACCCTGTTAAAAATAATTTCATAAAATTAATTTTCTCCTCTTGTGCGAATTTTTTATCCTGAAATTTTTGCTGAAATGTTCAGTTTTTATTTTGTATGACCTGACAGTTAACCACTCTTTCTTCAAGACCGGGTAGCATACAATGCCTTGATTTAGTAATATAAGCAATGAAACTGGAAGCAATGTCTACTTTAGTACCTTGATCTTAGGAAAAGAGTTATAAGTCATTGTTGATTTGATTTGATTTGATTTGGTATGTGCTTAAAGAAATGAGACATCTAATTATTTGTCTGCATGTGGATGCATGCCTAAAAATCATAAATTCTCAAAAATCTTTCAGCAATATGATCCTCATTGTTTTGGTTATATTATTGATCTCAACATCTTCTTCAGTAAAATTTTGTATATGTACCTATGTCTTGGAATATTTATCACCTCTCTTCATTATTTCATGAATGGACAAATTGGAACCATATTAGTAGCAGTTTAATTTAATAATCAGCAAATATTTATCAAGGATTTACTATATGTCAGGCTCTGTTCTAATTGCTGGGGGTTGAAAAAAATATGGCACAGTTTCCCTCATCACTAAGATCTCATTCTATTGGGATAAAAAATGAAAAGTAATAAAAATGCAATGCTGAGAGTAATTGATAAGGCGGTATATAAAGTGCTGTAGGCAAACAGAGAAATTAATGAGAATAAATATGCTACCCAACAGCGTGGGGACATTTCTAGAAAGAAGTTATAAAAGTATATGACAATCACTGTGAGATTATTTAGAATTGAAACTTAATTTTCCATTTGATTGTTGCACTTTGTTCATTGACTATATCAGTTTATCCATTTTTCCTTAATAAGGAATGATGATACCTGAGTACAGATAAAAATCAAGATTCATAGAGATTTCTAAAAATAGAATATATAAATCTGTATTTATAATATAAATTATGTTAGCATATCACCATAAATATAAATTTCTTACATTGTTTTCTGAGAAAAATATGTAGAACTGGCAGCTATAGAATAAGTTGAATTATTGTGTTGTTCATAGATGTACAATTGAACAAGCTCAATTATCTCTAATTGATTTATTTCGCAAGCCTCTAGGATTATATTGGTACCAAAGTAGAGGGCCTATATAAGCATAAGAAACAAATGGGATAAACAGACAGAGAAGAACTGCATATACTTTTTCTTAAAACTTTGTTAAGTCTAAGAATTCACATTTTCTTGCTTGGTTGAATGGGTGCTATGTGAGCTATAGTGGTTATATCTCCCTGGTTTGATCCTATGTTACATAATTTTGTCATTGAGGCAGAAGAGAATTTGCGTAACGTAGTCTTATGCTTCACCTTGGAGAGATATAGGACAAGCAGCAGGTTATTTTGAAAGACTTTGCTCTTACCTTTTTCTTTGACATCCCAGTTCTTTTCAGGTATGTGATTTTGCAAAGCTCTCTGTTGGTCTCATTAACCAAATACCTGGTTAGATCTAGGAAAGGCCAACCACAGATGGAAACAGTTTATTCAATCTTCAGCAACAGTTGTCTTTCTATGTGGTGTGTGTCTAGTCCTTTAAGAACAACAGTGGTATTTGGTATATGTGAAGAAGAACATATTTACGAAACTGTGATTTCTGTTCCCTCCACAGATCCTACAGTGCATTCTGGTAATTTTCTGTCTTTACACACTGTTCGCTGATCTGGCAAAGAAAATTGCCTCAACATGAATAAATGAGTATTAGTTCATTAGCTGTGTTTATTTAACACAAATAAAACTGATGAACCCAAGGTTGAGTGTGCTATTACAAGCTTTCTATTTTATAAGTACCTCTCAGCATTTATGATTTATTAAAAAACTTATTCAGCAAGCATTAATTGAGCACCACATATTGGTCTAAGACTTTATTAAGTGCTGCAGATCCAAAAATGTCGTAGAACAGAGCGTTATCAAGAAAATAGATTGCAAAACCGGTAATTATGATGTAGAATGATAGATACACTGACAACGCTTATGGGAAATTGCCCGCTAGGTAGATTGGTTTGGCTGGAGACGAGAGACCCATGGGGAATAATGAGCAATGAATTCTAAGAGATCACAAGAATGGCAAAAATTAGAAGAGTTTGGATTTAATGGCATGATTTAGCATTGTACATTTTGGATATGGATTGAAGGAGCAGCAAGAAGGTCCCTTTCTGATGTGTCGTGTCTGTAGTTTGAGCCTGGCAGTTTGGCGTGGTAGAGCTGTCCTGTACTTGAATTATAGTTCTACAATGTAATAGTTAAACCACCTCAGATATTAGAGTTCTGAGTCCTGGCAAGAATCGAGGTTTGGCCACGAGAATGGAATGATATTGCAATTATATTTGATGATTTCGTGGATCTGTAAGGTAGTGTATAATGTTTTGATTGTTTGTTCTAGTTTTTTTAAGTAAATGGTGTACAAAAACATTGAATATTTTCTACTAGGAGTTTCCACTAGTAGCTTCCACGTGGAAACTGCTCCATATGACAAAGTCCTCAATGGATGTCAATTACATTGGACGGTAATAACAAATACAGATCAGTAGAATTGTGTTTGCATTAAAACTATTTTGATGCTGGAGTGGAGGCAGTATTGATCTGAAAGCAGCGATAGGATAGGGTTTTTGTGTATGGAAGGTTAAAATACTGACTTCCTTTAGGGCTTTCAGGAAAATTTGGCAGCTTTCACTTTAGAGAGAGAGAGTCACTGAAGGATATAACCATTTGGTTATCTGGTATACTTCCTTCCTCACAATTCCAGTTTCAGCTGAGGCTAAAAGTAAGCAATTAAGGAAATAAAATTGTTGGTGTAACTGCAGGTTTTAATGGAAAAGGAGTTTCTCTGGGATCCAAGAGAAAGAGATGCATGAAAACAAGCACGGTGGAAGTAGAAGTGTTGGAAGAATGAAGTGTTGAGATGGGACTCTCAGAAAGGACATAGCACAGAGATGAGAGGGGACTTGCCACAAGGAGGTAGACATGTGGTGGGAGAAAGAGACCTGGCCATCTGACCTCGGAGTTGTGAAATACCTATCTCTTTCTGGATTTAAGACTATAACGTAAATGATCCAGAAACACAAACTTTCCTTTTAAGGCATTAGTATGCTGCCAAAAGGTAAATATAATACTACCTACCTAACTGCAAGATCTCTATACCCTAAAACCGAGAATATAGTCATTTACTTAAGCGTGTTTTTTTTCTCGAGTTGGAGAAGTTTTGGATACACATTCACATACAGTCACTTATTTTTATCTGAGAAATTACAAGTGAGTATATCACAAAGTACGCTAGATTTCCAAACCATTAGTTTCCTCTTTTGCTCTTTGGCTGGTAGTACCCCATTTACTGGGGAACATTCACTTTAAGTCCCATGAAAATGTAGAATCTTTTATTACTGTATTAAAGTATATTCTACTTTTCTATAAACAAATTTGATTAAACTGAAAATTGAATTTCAACTTCCAGTCATTTTAATGAGGATCCATTATATATTCTGTACTTTCTGGATGCCCAAAAGCTCTAAAGCCATATTGAGCAAGGAGATTTGGAGGGGATGTCATTGTCACTTTTTTGGACAGGTTCCTATGGGCATATGCCCAGGTGTGTAGATGCTCTTGGTGATGTATTTTTGATATCTATGTGATAAATTCTTGCTCATTTCCTGTGGATGGTTAATATCTCTTCCATAGATGAACTATGTCCTAACAGACTTTTGAGAACTTTTTTTTTCAAATGAATAGTAACAATACATTCTTGATATTGAAACATGATACCTGATATTGTTAGGGACAGAAGACCAAGAAGAATGGCATAGTTTGTGTTAGTGTTGGACTGTTGTTTCTCAAAGGTAAATGCTGTCTTTCTTAGTCTGCTCGGGCTGCTGTAACAAAATACCATAGACTGGTGGCTTAAAGAGCAAACATTTATTTCTCGCAGTTTGAGAGGCTGGGGAATCTAAAATCAAGATGCCAGCAGATTTGGTTCTTGACGAGAGCCTTCTTCCTGGCTCTCACTCAGCTGCCTTCTTGTTGGATCCTCACATGGCAGAAAGAGGAAGCTCCAGTGTGTCTTCCTTTCCTTGTAAGGGCACTAATCCCATCATGGGGGCTCCATCCTCAAGATCTCATTTAAATCTAATTATCTCTAAAAGGCCCCACCTCCTAATACTATCACATTAGGGTTTAGGGCTTCAATATATGATTTCGGGGGGAACACAAGCATTCAGTCCATGATACTCTATACACAGAAGGTTCCTAAACACGTGAATGGCATTATTAAAATTTGAAGAAAGTGATAAGTAGGTAGAGGATGGATTTAAGTCAGTTTATAGCTTGGAATCTACTATTAGAGTTCAGATGTGAGATGGCAAATTTTGTGCATCTTACTACTGAAGGACTGGAGAAACTAAATGGAGGAAGATCACCACTGTTTAGTGTGATTTGCATCATATTCTAACCATACATGGCATTGCAACAAAATCCTGCTTCATGCATCTTTACCTGAAACACGTCAGTAAGTGATTGACTGCTAAATGAAAGACTGAGCACAGATATTTTTAAAATTTATTTAAAGTGTCTATTGGCAACCCAAAGGGACATTCTGGCGTTCTCAGCTTGAATTTTAAGCACATTCCACAGTTGATCTATTCATATTGCAGGACAGCAAATCATTTTGTGGAGAAAAAGGGAGATTCTTTATACTACCCATCCATCTGTGAGTGTGTGTATTTTAGAAGAAGTCTGATACGCTAAAAATAATCAGCCATACAAACAAGAGATGCCTAGAAACAGAAAGAACAACAATAAACATCTGCTCTTAATGTCATTATCAGGTAGTGTTTTAAATTGTCGAGAAGCTACTATCCATTGTTATTCATATATTTTTCTTGCAAGTGTAAAGAAGCTATGACTAACTCACAAAATTATTAACAATGCTTGAAAACAGTACCTGCTAGCAACTTTCTACCCGAACCATCCTGACACAACCTTTCCTAATCATGCCAACCCAAATGGCAGGACAAGAAAACTGAGTGAAATTGGCTTGTGTAACAGCATATGGTTAACAATTACAGAAGTGTTCAAAATGTACTAAAATTTTTTAAATCATCACAATCTAATCATAGAAAGTAGTCCTAATACCACATATCACTCTAAACATACAATTACTCTGACATCCTCTCTGGAAGACAATTTCCTGTGAGCTCTCGCATGCAATGAAAATCAATAAATCACGTTAAAACTCTGAGGAACATGCCACTTCTGGAAGAAGTATTAATATAGGGTCTTAACTCGTGGTTTAAAGAACCTCTTTTTTTAAAAAATTAGAGTAATTATTTTTGCAAGATGACATAAAAATGATAGGAACACAGACCAGAGATGCTATATACCAGTTCTAGAAAAATGAATAATGTATCAAAATATATGTTTTGAATCAAAGTAATATAGAGCAGATAAAAATGGAAATATCTATAGTGCGTTTATTTTTCATAGAAACCATCAATTCGTCAGCAGTTTATAGTACTGAATTTCCAATTATCAAATCAAAAATGTCAGGAAATGGGGCTGGCCCCGTGGCCAAGTGGTTAAGTTCGCGCGCTCCGCTGCAGGCGGCCCAGTGTTTCATTGGTTCGAATCCTGGGCGCGGACATGGCACTGCTCATCAGACCACGCTGAGGCAGCGTCCCACATGCCACAACTAGAAGGACCCACAACAAAGAATATACAACTATGTACCGGGGGGCTTTGGGGAGAAAAAGGGGAAAAAATAAAATCTTTAAAAAAAAAAATGTCAGGAAATGGGCTGCAGTATCCTAATAATAAACTGTTGTACTATTTCTTTCAAATAGTACAACAGAAAATGTTTGCTTTTAATTAGGACTCATATTTTAGAAAAGAAAAAGTGATTATTCAGGGACCTTTGGAAAGCTGGTGGTGAAGGAAGGCTCCAGAGCATTGCCAGCCTGTCCCATCTGCAGGCTGTCACATGATCTGAATGAGTGACAGTCCAGGATCGTACTGTATGTATTTGCCTGTGTGCCTTCCTAGGGTCTGGGCTGTCACTTTACCTTTTTTCCTTTTCATCTCTTCACTTGTATTTTTTTCTTGTTGCTTTTTAAATAGAAGCTGAATTTGATGATGCTATTTTTTTCTTAATTAACATTTTTCATTGTTTTCCTGTTCCACTAAAATATGAATATACTCATGCCATAAAATTGTTGAACTAGATAACATTTGAGATCCTATTAATGCTTTAAAAGTATTTATTTCTAGTGTTCATGGGATCAGCTTAAATATACCACTGTATATTTATTACAATTAGGAGGGGTAAAATGTTTACAATTAGGCCTGCCTCATTTTAATCCCAGAGTTAACTTTATCAGTAGCTGAAGGGGAGAAAAAAACAAACTGCAAGGGAGTTCTATTTTCTCAGCTTAGTTATATGGGATTATTTAATTAAATTTTTTTTTTAAGAAAAAGTTGATAGTCTTCTCTTGGCACAGGCTTTGATAAAGGGGTCTCCCTCATTGGCATTCAGAGCATTTTTCTTTTGTTCTGAATATAATTAATTGAAATTTGTATCTGAATATCTGTGCATGCTGTGGCAAATTGAAGTAACTTGTAGATGTGTATCTTTGTTCAGACATGTAAAATACAGTGGTAGGAGAAAGAAAACTAAGATTCTGATCTGTAAGTTCTATCTTCAAATAGCTATGGAGTCTGCTAATATATTGTGACTGTTTATGATGTCATTTAATTATTAGGCTAATAATTTATTTTCTCTCATATTTTTACATGTAGAAGAAGCTTTAGGTCTTATTATTGTGATTATAAAGTATTAAATCCAGAGTTAAATATACAGTATATGGTCCAAATATTATCAAACATATTTGTAAGGCATATCTTGATCTTTGCCCATGGGAATATCCTCGATCAAATGATATGCATTCAGAGTAGGCCTACTCATTATTTAAGTCAGAGTTTGAAACAGAATAGCCCTTGGTCCAGTTATGCTGGTAGCTATGATTTTTCAGTAGTGAGTGATAGATGCTTTTAGTTTCTCTATTAAAATTTTTCATCTCATTAAAATGTGGATTTCCCCATATATCTAACTTTGGCACTATATTCTTCAGAAAGAAATGATCAGAGAAAACGAGTGTGTCTGCTGAGCAAACAGCGAAGCCAGAAAAAGCATTGCCCCGGGAATTAGATTAGCCATGCTGGGACAGACAGAGCAGCGGCCCCATCAGGTCTGGCCCCGACGGCATCTGTGTTTGCAGGAGCTGAGCAAATCACGTTAATTAATGTTCACAACTTCCTGTGGTGAAAGGACCCCGTGTCAGAGAGAAGACAGGCATTTTCTTTTTTATCTGTGCCTTATACAAGCCCACCCAGGTCCCTGGGCCACTGAAAAGGGAGCAACAGAACTGAAGCAAAAGTAATCACTCTTTGAGTCTCAAAGCAAAAACAAATGTTTACTAGTTCGATCACTCCTTTCATTAGAAGGTTTGATTTTGAACTACAATGTATGTGTCTGCATATGTGTTTGTATATGTGTACACACATTTCCTTTCCAGCAAATTCTGTTAGGAGGAATTATCAAAGGAGTACTGTAGCTTTAGTTGTGCACTCCAGTTGTTTCTATATTACTTCCTCTTTAATTTTTGGTTATGTAGTCTCTGCACTAACAAATTACAATCTTGTATGGATGCAGAAATGAAAATGGATATAGTATAAAAACGTAAAGTATCAATTGAGTACTGAAGTTATGTATGAAACAAAATTGTGTGTTATGAAAGTAAAATAATATGGCATTTCCAAGCTTTTACATTAAATTGAGTATTATTTCCTTTAAAGTCACCAACTTGGAAGTAGTTTTGATTTAGTTATTACCATTTATGTGTTTTCTAAAAGCAACACTTTTTTTTTGCTGAGGAAAATTAGCCTTGAACTAACATCTGTTGACAATCTTCCTCTTTTTCTGCTTGAGGAAGATTAGCCCTGAGCTAACTACTGCCAATCCTCCTCTTTTTGCTGAGGAAGACTGGCCCTGAGCTAACATCCATGCCCATCTTCATCTGCTTTATACGTGGGACGCCTACCACAGCATGGCTTTGTGCCAAGCGGTGCCACGTCTGCACCCAGGATCCAAATTGGTGAACCCCGGGCCACTGAGCAGCAGAATGTGCAAACTTAACTGCTGCGCCACCAGGCTGGCATCAAAGCAACACTTTTGACAGTAAGATTCATAGCCTATATTTAAAGGAGAGTGAAATGAGGGAAGAGAACGTTGGGTGAGGATGTTACATAGGGAAACCCAGTTGGTTGCTTAAACAGAGCCTAATGTGGTGACAATTACATCACTTTGGCGGGGAATCAAAACAAACTGGTCTTCAAGTTTACAGATGCAGAATTTAGAATACTTCAAAAGAATACTCCAAAATACTTTCATTTATTTCGACTACCTCCCATTAATAATCTTGTATGAGACTCATATATAAATAAAAATTGTAATACATTATTCTTATGTAGTTACCAAAATACTTTTATTTGTCAACTAAGATGTTCCCTTCCTGATCAGTACTTGAGAAAAGCAAGTGAACAATTAGAAAGCATTTGGGGACAAGGAAAAAAACAGATTGTCTGAAAAGGTAATACATTGAGATTCAGGTGTGAAAAGATGAATCTGTTCCTATGCCACACCCAGTGCTCTCTGGTACCCGGAATTCTCATATCCTCCAGACCCATTAACACTCCTGGAAAATGCTGGCTACTATTTGTCAAATTCTCAACCTTTAGATCTATTTCTGTAAGCAGCATGTGGATGGACCAGTTTTCTTCAGTTAATACTCTCTTCCTCCAGAGAAATTACAATGAAATGCATGAAGTTCACTTTCTTGCATATGATCCGATTCTAACACTGACACTGACATTAGACTGGTACCTTGGCTGAACCTCTTCTGTGTTCTCAAATTTTCTAACAGCATACTTCCGTGAAAGCTCTTGGGTTATTCTTTTAGATGGTAGAGAATGGCCATGAAAAGATCACTTTTCCTACTATCATGCTGAAAATTCTAAGGGTGTCTTAGTGTGGAAACCACGTATATATACTTTTTAAACAATTGTATTGTGCTAATCATAACAGTATATGTGGAAGAAGAGGCCAAAGTTGGCTGGAAAACAAAATTAAGAAAAAGATCAATTTTGTTCAGAAAGAAATGCTACCACGCAGGAATTACCTACTACAGTAGGAGGATCTAAAGAATACAAACAGATTTTTCGGGTTTCTATGCATGACATATTAATCCTCGCTGTAGACGATAAGACTCTCAGCTAGACCAGATTATAAAAGGCTGGTTCCAGTTCAAAAATTGGCCAGAATGACGACTCAGGAAGGGTTTCAAGTTTGCCTTCACTTCGGTTTACATAAACCAAACAGGAAGCAGTGTAAAGGTAAACACTAAATGAGTGAGTGAACACAGCTTCTCTGTGGCTCCTTAGTTTCCCAGAGAGACAACCAAAATTTGGTAGTCAGCCTAGCCCTTAAACGAGGCTCCTGATCTTGATACCATAATAGCCACGCTTACTGCTTCACCTACTGCTTCATGAGGTGGTGACTACTTTGCAATAGACTCCTATTCATTGTCTCCATTTCTTCCTGCAACAACATTATATATATATTTCACATTTATTTATATTACAAATACAATCATTTCCTGTACATATACCTAATAAGCCTTTTGGCCTTCCAATGAGACGTATGATTTTCTTCTGTTGAATTAGATGCAAGTGAGAATATATGTTACATAAAACAAAGGAGGATTCCATTGTTGGATTTGTGCAAAAAAAAATTTAAATATGCTTTTCATTAAGACAAATTTATGTCTTAAAATTAGTCATTTTACTATTAGAAATTATAGCTATTATTGAGGCTATTTTGGCTAACCTTTTCTGAGGTTACTAATTATTTTCATTGATAACTTCTGAGATGATAATATTTCTATTTCAACTCTTGTATGAGTTTGTCAAGTGGATGAATTTTTATAATACCTGTGGGCAGAATATATGTCATTATCAGCTAACATGACAGTATGGAGGCGTTATTCACATTACTAACAACACAAGCAGAAATGGAGAATGGAACATAGTTTCTTCTTTTTTTTTTAACTGTTCTTTCTGTTTCCTTCATATTGATGCTAAAGCATAAAAAATTAGCAACAGAGATAGTCTAAGTAAATTTTGGAGTGTGACAGAAGTTATAAAAAATTATAATTATGCCAAATTATAATTTTATTTTAAAATGACCCTGCTTAAAAGTCTCAGTGAACTTACAGAAAATTTTATAGTGTATTTCTTTTTCCTAATTTTAAACTGCCTACATTTTATAATGCTACTTTGGGGCCAATAACTAATCTACCTTTATAAATGAAAGTATCTTCTTTAAATGCAGCCATTTTACCTTAAGTTGCATTGCAGGTGGTTCCTGTTAAAGCCGTTCTCAGTGTGGGTTTGGGGAGGAGAATGTGCTAAGTGCCTCATCTCTACATGAAGAATTATTGATGGCAGCACAAACTATATAAATCTTCTGAAATGAGAGAAGAGGACTTTTTTTCAAGTTAAACGCTTGTATATATTTGTCCCTTCAATTCCCAAATCAAACCTGATTGATTAAGCAACTTGGGAACTTTTCTTTTCCTCAGGAAGATTTGCCCTGAGCTAACATCTATTGCCAATCTTTGTCTTTTTGCTGAGGAATATTTGCCCTCAGCTAGCATCTGTTGCCAGTCCTCCTCTATTTTGTTTGTGAGCTGCCACCACAGCATGGCTACTGACAGACAAGTGGTGTAGGTTCCCACCTGGGAACTAAACCCAGACCACCAAAGCAGAGTGTTTCAAACTTAACCACTATGCCACCAGGGTTGGCCGTGGAATATTTTTAATTTAACGTCAGCCACTTAACTTCTATTGTTATAGTTAACTGGATAATAATTTTGTTGTCTTAATGCTGATATAATTTTAATTTCTTAACTAAAGTAATGAGGCAATTACACAAGTGAATTAGTGTGAATAACAAAAGGGAGAAAATATATGTAAACATTTAAAATGGGGTTTTCTTTAGCTCCTGACCAAGGCCAAATGCATATTTCTCATTCTTCATAGCTTTAAGCAATTGAGCTTAACTTTGGATAACTAAAAACACTGTATATTGTAGCATCAAATTTCTTTCTTTATATATTACCCATTTTCATACAAAGAAAAGCAAAAGTGTTTTAGGTGTATCAAATCCTTTAAGTTGCGGAAGTCCAAAGTGGCTCTTTTTCTTAGTTGAAAATGAATATGCTTTTTTGTATTTTATTCTCCTTTGTAAATGTCAATGAGGTCCTTAAGCCCATCTCATCCTTACACACAGTTTCTTTCTCTGAAAAGAAAATGAATGATGATTAAGTAATGCAAGAGGTAGCCAAATCGGGAAGAAGTTATTGCATCCAATTTTCTTGTTAAATATTTTCAAAGGAAAATTTTACAAGTGGTGAATATTGAATTCTGCACACTGAAATTCCTGGGCCTGTGAGAAAGGTAAGGAAGTATTTACTGCTTCAAGCAGAGAATAATTTTAGTATGATTATTCTCCAAAATAACTAAGAGGATTGTTAGTAAATCAATCTCTGTATCTACTAAATAGTTAGCTATGTTATAACTTGAGGTTGAGTTCAGTAAGAAAAATACAGGAAATGCATTTTAAATATATGTGTACATAAAATATAACTATAAAAATTGCATACATCCTGATCATGTCCAAGCAAAAAGAAAAAGCAAAGCTATTTTGAGCTATTGCTGCCACTATATGATATTCCAGATTCCTCTAGATACTACTTTTCAAAGCCAGGAAAAAAGAACAAGGAAAGCCAGTGACAAGTATTAAAATATATTTATTAAACTTAGCAGTGTGTCAGTGGAACGTGATTGCAAGTCATCTTGCTGCCAAGCAGCATGGCATAAAGCACAGGAGTGTACAATCTGGGAAAAGAGAGGAGAGATGAATTTATGGTATATTGAAAATATATTCCAAATCAATGGGTTTGTTATGTTACTCACCACAAAGGCTTTTGAATATTAATTAAGGAACAATATTTGGAGTTTCCTGGGGTGCTTATATATCAGGTTTATTGCTATAGACAAATATATATTCCAATGTTCAATAAAAGGTCTATTGTTTACTAATGTATTGAAGCAAAATCTTGAGAAATTTAAAAATGTCCCCTTATTGTGAAGTTAAAACGTTATCTACTAAGTAAAAAAATTCACTTGTTATTTTGACCCCACAAAATACTGTGCTATTGAGCTCACTGAATATAATGAATACAAAGCAGTCAAACAGAGTGATATTGATTAGTTTATGTAATTCATATGCTAGGGGCTGAAGCCGGGCTCTCCAGACACTACACACATACAAAGCCTGGCTATTCAGTCTCAATACAAGTGAAGTGACTTGAGACTTTGAAAAACAGCAGTCTCTTGACTGACAAAGATATGAAATGACAGTAGTAATTTCAAATAGCTTCTAGCAAATTAACCATATATTTATTAATAGCATCATCTTGCTAATAAGGAGCATGGCATTAATAAATACCGGGCAAACAAAATGGACTTCAGAGTTAGATCAACTTTGCAAATGGATGAAGGTCATATGAAATTATGAAAGGTTAGAGATAAGATTGTTTTGAAAGCTTAAATCTACTAGTCAGTAAGTAACTGGGAAATTCACAGCGTCTTCCCTGGGCTCTGGAGATTGTTCTTTCAGGGCGACTGTGCATGTGCAGTAAGCTCACTATCACTATAATTACTAAAAGCCATTATTGGTGTGTGAGCAGTTATTGCCTCTTTTTACCGTCTTTGTTGGAAAACACCACTTCACAAAGATATCCTATTTTGTTTTGTTTTTTATTTTTTGTGATTTGTCTTTTTAAAAATTTATTTTTATTGTGGTAAAATATATATAATATATAATTTACCCTCTTAGTCATATTTAACTGTACAGTTCAGTGGTATTGAAGGCATTTGATTGTTGTGTGGCCATTAACACCATCCATTTCCAAAAGTCTTTTCATCTTGCAAAACTGAAACTTTATACTTGTTAAATAAGTAACACTTTACTCCCTCCTTTCCCCAGCCCGGGTTAACTACCACTCTACTTTTTGTCTCTGTGATTTTGACTAATTTACTCATATAAATGAAATCATACAGTGTTTGTCTTTTTGTGATAAGCTTATTTTACTTAGCATAATGTCATCAAGATTCATCCACGTAGTAGCATATGTCAGAATTTCCTTCTTTTTTAAGGCTGAATAATATTCCCTTGTTTGCATGCACCACATTTTCTTATCCATTAATCTACTGAGGACCACTTGGGTTGCTTCCACATTTTAGCTATTATAAATAATGCTACTATGAACGTGTGTGCAAATGTCTCCGACACCCTGCTTTTAAGTCTTTTAGGTGTATGCACAGAAGTCAAATTGCTGGACCACATGGTAATTCTATTTGCATTTTTAAAGGAACCACATACTGATTTTTACAGAGGCTGTACTATTTTACACTCCCACCAGCAGTGTGCAAGGGTTCCAATTTCTCCACATCCACCCCGACACTTATCTTCTGGGTTTTTTAAAATACTAGTCATCTGAATGGATGTGAGGTAGTATTTCCTTGTAGTTTACATTTTCATTTCCCTAACAATTAGTGATGTTGAACACTTTTTCATGTGCTTATTGGCCATATGTATATCATCTTTGGAGAAATGTCTATTCAAGGCCTTTGCCCATTTTTTAATTGGGTGAGTTGTTTTTCTGTTGTTCATATGTAGGAGTTCTCTCCCTATTCTGGATATTAATCTCTTATAACATACATGATTTACAAATATTTTATTTTATTCTTTGGGTGGCCTTTTTACTTTGTCTTTTGATGCATGAAATTTTGAAATTTTCGTGAAGTCTATTTTTTTATCTTGTTGCTTGCACCGTTGGCGATATAGCCAAGAAATCCTTGTCAAATCCAATGCCATGAAGATTTTGCCCTATGTTTTCTTCTAAAAGTTTCATTGTTTTGGTCTTACGTTTAGGTCTTTGATCCATTTCGAGCTAATTTTTGTATATAGTATAAGGTAAGGGTCTAACTTCATCTTTTGCATGTGGATATCCAGTTTTCCCAGCATAATTTGTTGAAACGTCTGTTTCTTTTGTTTCCTGTTGAATAATCTTGGCCCTTCAGTTGACAATCATTTGACCATATAAGCAAATATTTATTTCTGGGCTCTCAATTATATTCCATTGGGCTATAGTCTGTTTTCGTGTCAATACCACACTATTTTGATTACTGTAGGTTTTTAGTAAGTTTTGAAATCAGGAAGTGTGAATCATCCAGTTTGTTCTTTTTTCAAGATTGCATTGGTTATTCCCCTTGAGATTACGTACAAATTTTAAATGGATTTTTCTATTTCTGCTAAAAACGTTGGGATTTTGTTAAGGACTACCTTAAATCTGTAGATTGCTTTGAGTAATATTAACAGCTTCATAATATTAGTCTTCGATTCCATGGACTTGAGACGTGTTTCCTTTTATTTGTATCTTCTTTAATTTCTTTCAGTAGTATTTTGTGGTTTTCATTATACAAGTCCGTCACTTCCTTGGCTAAGTTAATTTTTAAGAATATTAGTCTTTTTTGTGCTGACCTGGTGGCGCAGCGTTAAGTTCGCACGTTCTGCTTTTCAGCAGCCCGGGGTTCGCTGGTTCGGATCCCGGGTGCGGACATCGCACCGCTTGGCACGCCATGCTGCGGTAGGCGTCCCACATATAAAGTGGAGGAAGATGGGCATGGATGTTAGTTCAGGGCCAGTCTTCCTCAGCAAAAAGAGGACTGGCAGTAGTTAGCTCAGGGTTAATCTTCCTCAAAAAAAAACACACACACACAAAAAAAGAATTTTAGTCTTTTTATGCTACCGTAAATTGAATAGTTTTTTTAATTTCATTTTCAGGTTGTTCATTATTAGTGTATAAAAATGCAACTGATTTTTGTGTGTTGACTTTGTATACTGTTAACTTTACATAATCTGTTTATTCTAACGATTTTTAATGTGGAATATTTAAAGTTTTCTACATATAAAATCATATCATCTCTGAATAGACATCATTTTACTTCTTCCTTTCCATTTTGGATGCTTTTTATTTAGTTTAATTGCCCAGTTGCACTGGCTGGAACTTCCAGTACTCTTTTGAATAGCAGCGGTGCAAGTTGGCATTCTTGCCATGTTTCTCATTTTGGAAGAAATGCTTTCAGCCTTTCACCATTGAGTCTGATGTTTGCTTTGAGTTTTTCATATATGGCTTTGATTATGTTGAGGTAGTTTCCTTCCAGTTCTAGTTTGTCGAGTGTTTTTATTATGAAAGTGTGTTGAATTTTGTCAAATGCTTTTTCTGCATCAGTTGAGATGATCATGTGCTATTTTCCCTTCATTTTATTAATGTAGTGTATTACATTGATTGGTTTTCATACGTTGAACCATCTTTGCATTCTAGAAACATATTCCCACTTGGTCATAGTGTATAATCCTTTGAATATGCTGCTGAATTTGGTTTGCTTGTGTTTTCTTGAGAGTTTTTGAATCAGTGTTCATAGGAATAGTGGTCTCTAGTTTTCTTTTCTTGTAGTGTCTTGTCTGGCTTTAGTATCGGGGTATGATTGGCCTCATAGAATGAATTGGGAAGTATTGCCTCCTTTTCAATTTTTTGGAAAAGTTTGAAGAAGAGTTTCTCTTCTTTTTTAAATGTCTGATAGATTTACCATGAACCCATCAGGTTCAAGACTTTTCCTTTTCAGGATATTTTTGATTACTGATTGAATCTCCTTAGAGATAGTCTATTCAGGTTTTCTATTTCTTTATGACATAGTCTTGATATATTTTAAGTTCCAGGAATTTGTTAATTTCATCAACGTTGTCCAATCTGTTGACATAAAGTTGCTCACAGTACTCTCTTATGATCCTTTCTATTTCTATAAAATGAGAAGTAACATCCCCACTTTCACTTTTGATTTTAGTAACTGAGTCTTCTCCCTTTTTTCTTAGTCAATCCAGCTAAAAGTTTGTTAATTTTGTTGATATTTTTGCACAACCTACTTTTGGTTTTATTTTCTGTATTGTTTTCATATTCTTTGGTTATTATATTCTTTTATATATATAAATATGTATTCTATTATATTTGGTTTTTATATTCTTGGTTTATCTCTGCTCTAATCTTTATTATCTCCTTCCTCTGCTAGCTTTGGGTTTAGTTTGTTCTTCTTTCTGTAGCTCCTTAAATTTTAAAAATAAGCTGTTGATTTGAGGTCTATGTTCTTTTTTTAATGTAAACATTTATAGCTATAAGTTTCCCTATTAGCACTGCCTTCAGTGTGTCCCATAACTTGGTATGTTGTGCTTTTGTTTCCATTTGTCTTTAAGTATTTTCTAATTTCCCTTGTGATTTCTTCTTTGATCCATGGTTGTTTAAGAGTGTGTTGTTTAATCTCCACACATTTGTGAGTTTTCCAACTTTATCTCGTTGTGGTTCGAGAAGATGTCTTCCATGATATATATCTTTTAAAACCTTTTGAGAATTAATTTGTGGCCTAACATATAGTTTATCCTGGAAAAAAAATTACCATATGCACTTGAGAAGAATGTGTGTTCATTTTTGTGGAGTAGAATGATCAGTATTTATCTGTTAGATCAAGTTGGTTTGACTTGTTCAGGTCTTTTATTTCTTTATTTATCTTCTGTCTAGTTATTCTACCTATTTTTGAGAGTTGAGTATTGATGTCTCCAACTATATTTGTAAAATTGTCTGTTTCTCCTTTCAATTCTGTTAATCTTTGCTTCATATATTTTGATGGTCTGTTATTAGATGTGTAAATGTTTATATTTTTTATATCTTATTGCTGTATCGAACCATTCATATAATGTCCTCCTGTGTATCTTGTAAACTTTTTTGGTTTAATGTCTATTTTGTCTAATATTAGTATACCCACTCCTCCTCTCTTTTGGTTACTGTTTGAGTGGAATATCTTTTTCTATCCTTTCACTTTCAACCTATTTGTGTCTTTGGATCTAAAATGGGTTTCTTGTAGACAGCAAATACTTGGATCATGGTTTTTTTTCCATTCTTCCAATGCCTGTCTTTTGATTGGAGAGTTTAATCCATTAACATTTAAGGTAATTATCGATAAGGAGGAACTTTTGTCATTTTGCTCTTTGTTTTCCGTATGTCTTATACCTTTTTGTGTCTCATTTTTTGCATTATTGTTTTCTTTTGTGCTTACTTGATTTTTTTGTAGTGTAATTTTTAAATTCTTTTCTCATTTCCTTTTGTGTATCTTCTGTATATATTTTCTGTGTGGTTACCCTGAGGATTAAATTTAATGTCCTAAAGGTATAACATTCTAATTTGAATTTATTCTCTTAACTTTAACAACATAGAAAAACTCTGCTCCTTTTCAGCTCTGTCTCCACCCCTTTTAGGCACTGATGTCACAAAATTACATCTTTATACATTGTGTATCCAAAAACATAAACTAATAATTGTTTTTTTGATGCATTAGTATCTTACATTATGTAGAAACCGAAACTTGGAGTTACAAACTAAAGTTACAGGAATACTAGCTTTTACAGTGGCCCATGTATTTACCTTTACTTTGATCTTTTTTTTTCATTATATAGCTTTGAGTTACTGTCTAGTGTTTGTTCATTCTAGTTTATAGGACTCCCTTTAGCATTTTTAGTCTACCAGATCTAGTGATAAATTCCCTCAGCTTTTGTTTATCTGTGAGTGTCTTAGTTTCTCCCTCACTTTTGCTATATCAGCTCACTGCTTTCTGGCCTCCAAACTTTCTAATGAGAAATCTGTTTATAATCTTATTGAGGATTCTTTGTATGTGACAAGTTGCTTCTCTCTTGCAGCTTCCTAGATTCTCTCTTTGGTTTTAGACAGATTGATTTTAATGTACTTGAGTGTGGGTTTTAGTTCATTCTACTTAAATGTTCATATTCCAAGCTTCTTAGGTGATTACATTCATGTCTTTCATCTAATTATGGTGATTTTTGCCATTATTTCTTCAAATATTCTTTCTGCTCCTTTCTTTCTTCTCCTGAGAAACCCATAATGTATCTTTTGGTCTCCTAGGATGGTGTCCCATAAGTGTCGGGCTCTGTTTACTTTTCTTCAATCTGTTTTCTTTCTGTTACTCAGACTCATTAATTTCTAGTTTTGTAGCTTCAAGTTCAGTGACTTTTTCTTCTGCCTGCTCAAATCTGCCTTTGAATACCTCTAGTGAGTTTTTCATTTTGGTTATTGTACTTTTAACCTCGAGAATTTCCTTTGGATATCGTTTTGTGTTCTACCTCTTCATTGAGATTTCCCTTTTGTTCATACATTATTTGTTAATTTTTACTTTCTCCACATTTTACTTCAGTTCTTTGAGAATGTTTTAAACCTTGTTTTAATGTATTTCTCTAGTAGATTTGTCATCAGGTCTTTTCCAAGGACAATTTCTACTGGTTTATTTTTTTTCCTCTGAATGGGACATACTTTCCTATTTCTTTCTATGCCTCATGATTTTCTGTTGTTTAAAACTGGATATTTGAATTTAATAATATGATAATTCTGGAAATCAAATTCTCCCCATCCCCAGGGTTTGCTATTTGTTTTGGTTGCTGTAGGCTGTCTCTGTGTGGAGGATCACCCTGACGTACAAACTTTAGGTCTTTTCAAGTCCTTTCTGAGCCTACACCTTTCTCTTTTTTCCATGCATGGTGACTGTTTATCTTCCCCCATATATGCTTTTGAATGTCTTAGTCATTAATGTCTAGCTCCTGGAAGGGGAAAAGGGGAAAAATGAAGAGGGGGAAAAAGTGTTGGCCCTTTAAATACCTTGGAATTCACTTCAGCCAGAAAAAGAGGGGCTTGCAACAATGGCAAGAGGAGTGAAAACAATGGCTTCCTGCCTGTGTCTGCACCTCTGTGATCAAAAGCAGCAATCAGTGATCAGAGCACAGATTCTTGATATTTGGAAGATGGATTCTTATTACCCACCCTGGCTCTCTCAAGCTGCATGCAAACCATTCTAAGCACACATGCACAGCTGCCTGCCATGGGGCTAGGGGCTTGGGGCTATGGGCTGGTTGGCTCCTGCTAAGCTAAGAGCTGAAAATCATCAAAATTAGCCACAGTTTACTATCCAAGACTTTCCTTGGAAGTTTCAAGCCTTCAATGTACCCTGGAGTTCCAAAATAGATACTTTAGACAGATTCTGTCCGTTTAATCGTTGTTTGAGTGGGAAACGGAATCCTAGTGCTTCTTATTCCACCATCTTCCCAAAATCCTTTCTTGTGTTGGGTTTTTAACATTATTGCGTTTAAAAAAAACTCTTTCTATTCATTAAGAAGGATGTAACATTGGGTAAGACTGGAGATAGACCAACATAAATTATTTGCTTTCTAATTATAAATCCATGATTCCTATGATATAAAAATTTGAGTGTTGTAATATAACAACAAAAAATTTTGTATTTATAGATTGCAAATCTCTCTTTTTAAAAATCTGTATTCTTTTTTTGTGTTCTGTTATAAAATCATGAATTGGCTTCATTCATCCTTTCTGTGAAATCTTTATTTCACTTATACTTAGAAGATATATATTGTTTAAACTTAAAGATAGTGGCTACATTTACTATTTTCTGTTCATATACAACACAAGAATAAATAAATGGCCATAGCCATTGCACTAAAGAGTTTCCAAAAATGCTGTTTCAATGCATACCTTTTTTGTGTACAATATGTATACTTGTACAATTTTATTAACTGGAGAGAGACCCTAATGTATGAGAATTCATTGAAGAAAAATGTAGAAAACCATCTATCTGAGATGAAAAAAATTACAAGGAAGGATTGGAATGAATTTGTAAAATTCCTTATTAAAATTAACCCTACTCTCTTGTTTGAAATATTTGACCAAATAATGTTCAACTTAAATAAGTGTATTACCTTTCAAAAACAGACACCAAGATATGGTTAAAATATATCTAGTTCCACGTCCTAAACTTTAAGAATGGATGTAGTCTTCTTTAATGATTATGGCCTTTTTTACATGTACTCCCCAGGCCGCTAGAAATTAGGAACTTTCGGCATATTGTACTACAGGTATCAAAAAAGCAGAAATACTCTCCTTATCCTTTCCAGGTCATTTAATGTGATCAGTAATAAAGCGTAAGTGAAACAGTTTGTTACGGTGGAAGCTGTATAGAATTCATGAGGTCAGATTCCACAATCTCAAGGAAAATCAACCTAACGAAGCAATTTAATTAAAATTAATTGAGTATGATTCTGTCTGTTAGCTGTGAGATTGATGTAGGGTCATTTTCAACATTTTCTTTGCTTAAGGTGAAACTGCACTTCCATACTTTCCCTTTTCTCTTCCTCAATCTTCTCCTGGAATGGATAGTCTTCATAGATAATATGGCTCATAGAACTTAGAGATGTAAAAGACCTTTGAGGTCATTTAATCTACTTCATATTGAGGTACAATTATTTTTATATTCTGTTTACATTCCACCAGATTGTAGTTCTTAACAAAGATTCTAACTAATCTGACAAGTAATCATATATTGAAGCCTCTGTGGGTGCTTTGTTTAAATCACATGCACTTACCTTAAGAACATAATGTAATTCAGCTGACAAACTTTTGTGAGCCAAATAGGTACGTTTTAATTTGGAAATTTAGATTCATGTTCATGTTACAATAGAAGGGATTAGGCAAGTCATCAGGACTGGCATGTATCTGATTAAATGGGGGTGCATGCAGACATGGTACACGTTTAGCATGACTGACTCCTCTGTCATTTGGAAATACTGGTCTCCTTGTAAAATCAGCATTACCATTCCAACAAGTTAAACAACTTCTATTTTCACTTCCTCCGTTGTGCTTACTTTTGCATAAATGTTATAGTCCTCCTGCCAGGTAATCAGTATTTTTAATTAAAATGTTCACTAGGTTTGGCAGCATTACGTGTAAAGAGGCAGACATGGTGGTTCCCTATAAGAACATACTGACCCTTGCTACCTGGAGCGTGTTTCAGTGTGATAGCATAGAGTGATAGTTTTGGGGGCATACCTAAAAGAGATTAAAATTTCCTTTCATGTGCATGCCTCTTCACTCTTCTGTTGTCATTTTTGCATATTTTGTGATAGTCACTATAGAAATGAAAATTTACATCTCTTAAACACTTTCTATCTTCGAAAAATGTCATTGGAAATATTCCCTTTATATATACAAGAATGAAATTAATTCTTTATTGTTTAGGTTTATGCCCTTTAAAGTTCTATTCATTTTTATATTATAAGCCTGGAAGAATGGTAAATTTAATTGATTAGGAACACTTAAATACAATGAATATGATTTCTCTAGTGCTATTCTATGCATTATATTAATCACTGCCAGATAGAGTAGTAATACAATTACCAAATACTCTAGAAATACCATTTCTAGTATATCTACTAGAAAGCTTTGTATCTTATAAAACTCCATCAGCCTAGACACTGTCAGCATGGCAGGGTACCTGAGTAGGCATCATAGGGAGAGCTGAAGCTGGGTAACTGCGGGCAGAAGATATCTTTTTAAACGAACTCGCTGATAAAAAGCTTCAACAGCATGCCATATCTCTGACATGCTGGGAAACAGCAGCTGACAGAGCAAACCAACATGTAACAATTGGATTCAGAGGTGAAGATACAGAACCATAAACCAAATGAGGCTTGTGAACAGCCTCCAGGGTTGCAAATCAAAGCTATTCTATACCTATTCCATGTGGGGCCAACTGTTGAAACTAATAGTGCCCTTTCCTTCAGACTTTCGTGAATGAAAGCAGCCATCAACGGGTGACTAGACAATAGGGAATATCATTTTATTTCTGAAAGAAAAGGTATACATCATCTGAGAAACTTTTGACTTTATCCATTGGCCATTTGAATTTTGTATTGAAAATCTTGCCCCGAGGCACCTTCAATATCTGTTACTAAATAGCTGAGCTTCGATTAAGCATCATTATTTTTTTGTGTTTTAATCAACTGGAGAGAACTTCCAAATATTTTCTATGCTGTTAATAATTGAGCTCTTCCTCATTATGCCTGTCTTGGCTGGCAAAGGTGAGGAAGCATCTTCACAGATGATGAGAAGACCAGTTGTGCCAAAACTTATGAAAGTGATTCCTTCATTTTGGTTATAGTAAAAGGATGCAAATAACGTAAAAGACTTTGCAAGGCTGTATACTGAAAGAACAATAAATCATTAGCACCACAGGAGAGAGTTTTAATAGCCTTTGATTAATCTATAATCTACCACTATTGCAATATTCTTTGTTAATGGAGTCTTCAATTAGATTGTTATTTGAAACACAATTCATTTTGTATTTATCAAATGTTCTGCATACTGTTATGTTGTCATTAGGTAGTGTTTAGCAAGCTGATCATTAAAGCAGCAAATGAGGGTCATGGATTTATTATCATTTTTAGGAGCTTGCCGTGCCTTTAAAACATTTGTTAAGAAAGTTAATGCTAAAATTCCATCATTTACTATATTCTAATGACTTTTGTCTTTTCCTTACATTTTTTAAATCTCATTTTAGTTCCTTGTTAATGAATACTTTGCAAGATATTAACTAGTTTGAGCTCATTTATATGCTTATGAACAGTAGGTAAACACTGTTCACCTGATACTCCGTAAGATTTTTTGTAAGCATTAAGTGCAGAGTAAGACTTCAATTAATCTTACTTATTTTATTATTGCTAATAATCAATATATGTAGGGTAAAGTTTTGGTAAATGTTAAGTTTTAATGTTAAAAATACGAATTTAATAAGTAACACATATAGCAATCATGAAGTGCCAGGCACTATTTAATTGTTTTGCATGTCTCCATTCATTGACTTTCATAATCATCGTTTGAGGTAGGTAGTATTGTTATTCCTGCTTTACAAATAAGGAAACTAAGGCACAGAGAGGTTAAGTGATTGGCTCAAGGACAGCTTGTCTTTTAGACCTAAGAGAGTTCAACACCAAAGTGTGCACTGTTCATCATTGTACTTTACTACCTCTCTGTCAACAATCTCAAATGAAATAGTATATTCTAAAAGGTTTATTTGTAAGATGGGTGTGTGGAACTCAGAATGTATGTCAAATAGAATAATACATATTAGCTACTACCCAGTCAAGTTTTGTTAGACTCATAATGTGTCAAACACTACATTATATGAGAAAATAAATTCAGACTTCCATTTACCCTCCTAAAAAAATTATTTTTATTATGTTGTTCTAGCAATTGAAATAATCACCATTTCCAAGTCCCTGCTTTCCAGTGCCAAACACACAGTGTTTTCTCGAATGGCTTTTGACATGGCCTTCACTCGGGAAGAGTAGGAGGTAAGGAAGGTGCTTGTCAGAAATGGACCCAGAGGAGTTGGTTGGTGGAAGTGTTGTATGACTGTAGACAAGACATCGGAGCAAGGAAAATGACAGGAGAATGTACAATGACCTGAATGATGAGAAGCAGGGAGGGGTGTGGGAAAGAAGCATGGGAACGGAGAGAGAGTATCTTTTTCTCTTTAGCTTCAGTCCTTTGGGTGTAGATTTTCTCCCATGAACCACATCATTTCTCAGATATTTGAGAAACAGCTTTTGATAATAACTGTCATATCTTTCTCAGATCTGCTCTTTTCTTGCATTTACCACCTGTTCTCAGACCTTATGGATTCTAGATACTCTCACTGCACTAATTCCTTAAAATTGAATGTTTCTCTTAAATTGCTGCTGAGAATTAGAGTAAGTATTCCAAAATAGCCCAACCGGCAGTGAGAAATATGTGAGATTTTTATTGTCCATTATCTTAATGCTGTTATATTATTTCTACCATCAGAGATTGAATTAAATTTTGTTCTTTTGTTTTGATTGATTTTGTCTTTAACTTATCATGGAAAATTTCAAACATACACAAATGAGAGAGAATAGTATAGGAAACGTCTGTGTGTCTGTCACACACTTTCAGCAATGATCACTGCATGGCCCATTTTGTTTCACCTATATTCTTGTTCAGTTCTTGAATGTTCCTTCCTCCCGCTCCAGATTATTTTGAAGCAAATCCCAGATATCTTTTAATCTATAAATATTTCAGTATGTTTCTCTAAAAGACATGGACTTAAAAAATACTAACAACAATACCACTATCACACCCAAATTAACAATCATTCCTTAATATCATCAAATATCCAATGTTAAAATTTACTCAACAGTCTACTAATTTTTTATGATTAATATTTTCGTAACCTAACTTCTTCTGCCATTTTACTTTCTCTTTATTGCCGCCTTTATGTAAAATAAATCTCTTATATCTAATAATTGGGTCTTGCTTTCTATTCAGTCTGAACATTTCTGACTTAATTGCTGTGCTTGTTTAGTCCTTTTACATTTAATATAATTGTTAATATGGGTATGTTTAGTTTAACCTATTTGCCATTTTCATTTTTCTCATCTGTACTTTGTTACTTTTTTCCCCATTTGTTTCGAGTTAATCTTAGATCTTTATTTAAATGTCACCTTCTTAGTGAGATCTTACCCGACCATTTTCTTTATTGCAGCTTCCTCACCCTTCATGCCTACCAACTTGTCTGCTGTGCTTTTCTCAGTAATATTTATCAGCATATTTCTTTATTTTGTGTATTGGTCCCCTCACACGAAAATGTAAGCTCCATATGGGGGGGATTTTTATCTATTTAGTTTCTAGAGCAATGCTTGGCACATGGTGAGCCACTAGATTTTTGCTACAAGGATGAATAAATGAATGCATCATAAAATATCTTTACTTTATGGATAAGTAATATGTTGAGGACCTACTGGATAAAATTAGAATCGTGGAAACAGGGAATCTCACTGAAAACATGAATTGATTTGATAAATCTTAATCACCAACGTCTGCTACTTGGTTATAAAAAAAAGATTAATGGAGTTGGTGTAGCTCAGTCTATTCCATTTGGCATAAGCTCTATTAGGGGAACCATGTAGTTGGTATTGATTTTTTTTTTAAATAAATTGATGGGTTTCTTTTGAATAGAGCTTAGATTCAGGTACCAATGCTGGTAATGTAGGTTTTGATAATATTGTTAAAAATGAATGAGACCTCATACTGTGCAAACATCTACTGAACGTTTGTTACGTATCAGGTACTATCCTGGGCCCTTTACACATATTAGTATCCACATGTTATTTTGTTCATTTCTTTCTTTCTTTCTTTCTTTTTTTTTTTGAGGAAGTTTAGCCCTGAGCTGCCATCTGCTGCCAATCCTCCTCTTTTTTTGCTGAGGAAGACTGGCCCTGAACTAACATCTGTGCCCATCTTCCTCTATTTTATATGTGGGACGCCTACCACAGCATAGCTTGTCAAGCAGTGCCATGTCCACACCCAGGATCCGAATTGGCGAACCCCAGGCTGCCAAAGCAGAATGTGCACACTTAACCACTGCACCACCAGGCTGGCCCTATTTTGTTCATTTCTAACAAGAGCAACACAAAGTCGGTAGTATTTCAATAGGTATATTTTCAAATGGGAAATTTGAGGATCATAGGACAAAATTCACTTGCCAAAGGGCATGAAGTGAGTAACTGGTAGAGCAGGTACACTTATGTGGTCTCTGGGACCTCAGACTCAGACTTGTTTTGGGTCTTCCCTATGCCTTCTAATAGGGAGTGTGTATCCCCTGGAAATTAGCTAAGCATCAGCTGGAAAAAATGGAGTCAATTTTAAAGGTACTCCCAATTCCTGGATAGCTGCTTTTAGAGCTCCTCACCGTAAACCATGGAGGGATCTATTTCCTTCCTTCAACAAGGAAGAACATCCTTTCCTAAGTCTTTTGTCCAGCCTTGAAATTTAAATTCAATGTACTGATTCAACCAGCACTTTTCCTTTTTACACTTTGTTTTTTTCTAGTATTAGTCTCTAATTCTACAGGGAGCATCTCTCTAACTTGTAACAAACTTTCAAGCATGCCCTTTTGTTCCCTATTCCTTGTTGTTGCTAATAGCAGAAAAGCATTTTTCTCTTAGTCAACAGTTTCTTTCAGTATTCAGAACCTTTGCCCTCTGTCCTCTTCTGTCACTCTGATGTTCTCCATCTTACTTAATCAGATCTTTTCACATCTTACCTCTTCCCTGACCCTCAGCCATATTATCACTGGTATTTCACATTGTTTGTAATTCCTCAATATCCATGATCTGATTTTCTGGGGGAAAAAAGGATATGTTATTAAGCAAGACAGGCATCTTCATTAATATAAATTTTTCACTACTGAATGGGTCCATTTTTATAAGCTGGCACTTGATTTTCATTTTTTACTATACTCAGTTTATTTGGATTGTTTAATTACCTCTGAATAGTATGTAAAAACCATCATCATTCAGCTTAGGAAAAACAAGCTCATAATGAAGTACTTACAGCAATATCAGTGATTACTGCCACTAATAGAAGATAGATAAAATGGAATGGCAAAGGTTAGAAATAGAATTGATTTCTTTCTTTTGCTCTTTAATTAACGGATCTTAAAAACTTTCTAGATGTTAAATAAACTGCAAAAGAGTGAATGGGCCATCTACTGACCTAAAAAACATTTTTAAAGCAGATGTTTGTTGTTCTGGAGAGGGGAGGGTCACTGGATCTGATATGTACTTCATTCTGAGACTGACTCGATTCAATTTTCCTGGTGTGGGGAAAAAGAGTCAGGACTTGGCTTGACTTGTGGATCCCAAAGATCAGACGATAGGAAGAGCTCTTTACTGGAGATTTAGAAAGTTCTAGAATCAGGACAAGATGTAGCCATGAGAGTCCAGTAAACTGCAAGTAAACAGAGCATTTCAGGGAAAGTGTTTAGCATGGGCTTTACTGTCCATGGCTGATATGAAAGAACAAGCACAGGATAGATTCTGGTCCAATATTAACCTTAAAGTAAATATATAAATATAATTTATGTTATGGAATATATCAGCTTAGTTTTAACCTTCACACATTTAATATGGATGTATTCAGAAATTGACTGTTAATATGAGCCCAAATATGAATCAAATCAATTGAGGATTCAGCCCTAAAAATTAAGCAGAGATAGAATTATGTGTGTACAAATAATTAAATACGAGGTAGAAAAGGATACATTTCTAAAAAGAGTCCAGAAAAACCACTACTAGAGGTGAGAAGAAGGAGAGATTGTTTTCCCTAGGCGTGATTAGAGGCGGATTTAGGGGGAAAGTGCTAACTTCACTGAATCCTGAAAAGTAGAATACAACATTCACTGAATATGATAGTATTTTCATTCTTTCCAAAAGATTAAAATAATGGAAATTTAGAAAATTTGATGTGCTAGCATGTCAATATACCATTTATGCAAACTTTAAGAATATGAAAAGCAATTCTATATATTGTTTATGCTTACATACATAAAAGTATAAAATTCCATGTCCAATTTCAGAGATGAGTTACATTTGGGGTCCAGAGTGGTTATTTTTGGATATATAGGAGATGAATGGGAAGGAAAGAGGTGACAATCATATTTGACTCTTGGAAATCATTTTTATTATTACTTGAACATAATCTCAATACAATGGAAATGAAAATTGCATAATGCAATTTTAATATGTATACATTTATGTAAATAAGAATGTGACATTTTCTCCCCTGCCCCATCCGTTTCCTTTTTGCTCTGTCTTTCATAACAAGGACGTTGTGTTAGGCTTCTCTTGAATTTAATGGAACTGTATTTCTGAATTACAATAATCAAATTGTATTACAACGGACAGATGGCAGTTCCAATTATATGTATTTTTTATGAACATAAGTTAGTTAAAATCGTGAGCCAGGATCTAACCACAAATGTCTGTGAACATGACATGTTATACTGCTACATGTCCCTGAAGGTATTTCTAAAGCAGTTTTATCTACTCTAAAGTAGGTGAGACGTAACAAAGCCAGAGGAATAATGACAACATAGCGTTTGCGGTTGTTAGAAGATTTTTAGATATATGGAATATCCCAAATCAAACATATTTTATAATGTCAATACATATCTGAATATAATTCTTGGGCTGTGCTCATTTATTTTGGATCCTGCAATATTTTGTTTAGAATGGTAGTTTTCGGAAATGAATGTCTTAAGCTTTATAATCAACATTAATATCCTCAAAGTGAATATAATTAAGCATAGTGTTGTATCTAATTGCCAAAATGTCAATAATATAGTTTGCCCAAGTAAGGCTTATTTCATTTCTAAAGTGGTGAATTTATTTAACTAAAACTTACTTGAGGCAGTTATTAAATGAATTAATAAATTGTTAGAATTTTATTTTCAAAATCTAAGTGTTTTAATCATTATATAAAGATTTTGCTTATATCTGTCAAGTGTCTACTCTGTGCAGACAAGGCGCTGAGCTGGATAGTGGCTGGAGACGGGAGGGCTCAGTAACCAGATGCAAAGATGAGTAAAGTCCGGCTGATGTTCTTGAGGAGTTTACTGTGCCTGAGTGAGGGAGAGGGACAAGTATACGTGGAAGGTTCCAGAGAAAAAAATATGGTGGAAAGCTGGGGTTGGCTTCCTGGAAGAACCAGAGGAGCGTGAAGTGACGTATAGGTAACAATATAGACCAAAAATATGTAATAATCTCATGTGAGCTGCTAAAATGCCTCAAGATTTTAAACATATATAATCTTTTTTATCATAATGGATTACTTTGGTTTTAGGCATATGAAGGTATTTTTTTAGAGTTTACAGTTTCCTTAAATGCCTGTCGGCTTATATGATATGGATATATGCACATTTATGATCATATAATCTTAATTTTCCAGGATGGTTCCAATTTATGTGAGATGGGAGCAAGTATCTAGAATTCATCCACCTGAGAATCCCTGCTTCCTTATTCTCTCACCTGTTCCCACCATCCTCACTCAGGGAGTCCTTGGAAGTGCAAGCTGTACCCAAAGCATTTGAAAAACACTCAGCTAATCCAACCCTTTCAGAGGACCGAGGCCTGTTTTGCACCATATGCTCTAGAACTTTAAGTAGATTTAAGTCCAGTGCTCTTTACTCCCATTTCAATGCTACTTTCATGGCTTCATGCTGATTCAATGGTATCTTATAATAATTAGTGATAAGTAGATATGAAAAAATACATTTATATTCTGTAGGAAAATGATAAGCTAAATGCCCTTCCCTTTCAAGTTTCCCTTTCATCTTGATGAAGTCCCTTTATTCATCACTTGAAGATTAAGTTTGAACATTGAGGTTAATGTTCTAACCCATTTTGTTAGCTGGAGGGAATTTCATTCTTGCCTAAATTCAAGCATTTATAAGCCACAAACTACTTACAATTAAACTCACCCCTTAAAGAAAGCACATCACCACAAGTATTGTTCAAACCTGGCATCAACATCCAGGAATATATCCTAATTGGCAATGGCAACGGATAAAAGTAAAATAATAATAATAAGAATAAATTTGTTTAAAACGGTATTCCTGTCTTTCCAAGTGGGAATTATTTTCTGATTTCCTTCCATGTTGAATTTAAAGATCTTTACATCAGCAGCCATTATTATGTATCTCTAATATTATCAAAAGGTCTATCAGAGATCAAAGGCAATCTCTAGGGCTTTGTTGCCTTGACAACAAATCTTGGTCTTGGAAGTACTTGTCGAGTTGAATTCTTGTCTTCTGAGAATTTAATAAAACTCTTGCTGGATTCAAATCAGCCACCTTTCCTATTCCTATAAAACAATTGATCATTCACTAAAGCATTCATCAAGTTGTATTTTAAGAAAAATATGCCAGTTGATGTTTGTGATCCTATCCAATTTGGATACAAATCACAATCATTTTATATCCTTTTTTGATACCCTGACATTATTTATAAAAAATATTAGTGATGTATTATGTCCAAGTTATATTAATTTGTGATATGAATACCATATTCCTTACGTCTTTCAAAGGATTTTATATTTTATACTTAAATGAGTGAGAAGACTCCTTTAAATTGAAAAATATATCAGAAGTTGAATATCTTGCTTCTTTAAATAAAGGAGTTCTGTGTCAGTATTTTCACAAAATTAGAGTCAGTTAGCCCAGGTTTTGAGTTCTTTGGAGCTATTTTGGAATTGGCCTTATTTGGAATTATAAGTTAGGTTTCACTCCAGCCTTTTATCCAGATAAGCCTGAGATCTGATAAACTTTGAGTAAGTCATATATTAGCTGCATGGCCATCCCCAAATCTTTCTTCTTTCTGGAGTGACTGTGTCCTTTAAGATTTAAACAAAATGGACCCAGCCATTCATTGCACGTTTCCATAAATCTGCGGAAATTTCTTACGGGGCTGAGGACGGGCACTGGGAGTTCCTCTTTTGTTAGTCACTTATGCTTCGAATGTGTTGCTTTTTGAAGCACCTCAACCCACTGGCTTCAGCCTTGACTGTTATTCTTACCCTAAATATATAGTATTACATATATATGTAAAAATTATTGACCCATGCCCATAAAATTGATGCACTTTATTGTATGTAAGTTATAAATGAATAAAAAAGTTACTAAAGTAATAGACCATATATTTCTTAGTACCCTCACTCAAATATTTTTTTTAACTTGATGTTCCCAATACAAAAACCATAGTTTTATAGTTGAGTCATATTCTTCCAAAGCGTGGAGTAATATAATACATATCTTACTTAAAGTTTATTGGTCTTTGGCCTTGTTTGGAAAAAAATAATAATTGGAGTAAAATCTAGTGTATATGGATGACAAAAGAAAGAAGGAAGGTGCAAAAAAGTTTCAAATAATATCCAAATCATTGGCTTATAAAAAATTACCTGAGCCTCATTCTGTTCTACTTGAAAAAGCTATCGTCCAGTGTTTCCTCCAATCAAGGCAAAGTTAACTAGCGATTCAGTAAAGTGAAGTATCAGCTACTTTCCATTGTCAGGGAGGGGGAAAGTCCCCCTTTTACCCTTTTGTGTTTTTATGGCTGCACTAATAATAAAATTGACACAATACCAGATTAATGGGAGAAAATCCAAATTAATAGGTACATACTGCAGATCATAGAGAAATGATGCTCGAAGAGTGAACAAAGCAGGCAGTATATATATATCTTTCACACAAAGAAATAAATTTGCGAGGAATGACAAGGCAAAGAAACTTAGGTATGAAGTACATAATAAGAGAGGAATTTAAACAGAGTTTTGTTTGAGGGAGTAAATTAGTAAAGGTAACAGTTTGATTATACAGGCTTTTTGGCCCTGAATGTCCTAGCTCTGGTGACAAGGATGTCTCCCTCAGCCTTCAGGCACAGGGAGAGCCCCCTTCACATGGGGTCCTTATTTCCTGCTTTCAGGGAGACAAAGGACAGTCAGAGTCTTCTTTTTGCACTGGCTGTTTCTTAGGTTACTTTAATTCAAAATAAGTAGTATAGCATTGTGGGATATTTTGGACTGACCTGCCCGGGGCCCAACAACGTCCTCCTCTTCCAAGATCTGATTAATTAGTATTGAATAGAAATAAATATTTTTTAACTGAAATATTCCTTACAGGATTTTTTTCATTTTATATCTTAAATCTCATCCTGGCCAATAGTTACTATTTTTCTGAACTTTTTCATACATATGTTTATATGTAACTTTGCAGAGTTTTGCTACTTTATTAGACAGGAGGAAACACATGACACAAACACGCAGGTAACCAATGAGAATTGGATAAAAGGATTGTTTACAAAAGTTTGGGGAAGGGCAACCCCTGAGCCAGCAACAGTATGGCGCCATCACTGTCCCTAGGCCTGAGGGACAGAAGCGAGGAGAGGGAGTGGTTGCTGGAACCTGAAATGAGCCAAGACCTTGGTCAGAAGTATAGGCCAGAGCTAAGCTGCTGTACTCATTGTACTACACCCAGTAATCACCTATGCAGTTGGCGCCCCACATCCATGAGCTCCCCATTTGTGGATTCACTCAACTACCATCAAAAGGCCTAAGACAACTGTGTCTGTACTGAGCATTTACAGGCTTTTTTTTCTTGTCTTTATTCCTTAAACAATCTAGTACAACCACTATTTACACAGCATTTACATTGTACTAGCTGTTACAATTAAACTAGAGATATTTAAAGTATACAGAAGGATGTGCCTAGGTTATATGTGAATAGTATGCCACTTCATATAAGGGACTTTGATCCCTTGTATATGTATAAATAATGTATGGATATAAATGTACGGATATAACAACGTATGGATAAATGTACAAATGTATACAGATGTACAAATGGACAAATTGTACAGATGTATAAATGTACGGATATAAATAATGTACGGATATGAATGTATATCCATACGTTTTAATTTCTGCAGAAATTCTGGAACTAATCCCCTGCAGACCCTGAGAGATGATTGTATTCTGTTTGCCTGACAATACTATATTTCAAAAATGATATGACTTTTTCTTTTTTTGTTTCCTGAGGAAGATTAGCCCTGAGCTAACATCTGTTGCCAATCTTCCTTGTTTTTTTGCTTGAGGAAAATTAGCCCTCAGCTAACATCTGTGCCAATCCTCCTCCACTTTATATGTGACTCACTGCCACAGCATGGCTGACAAGTGGTGTATCTCCGAACCTGTGAACCCTGGCTACTGAAGCAAAGCCCGTTGAACTTAACCACTATGCCACAGGAATGGCCCCAATATGATGACTTTTTAAAGTTAACTTTAATATATCAAAATCTCTAGACTTGTCCAAAATCTTTATTCTAATAACCCCACAGATGTGTTTGACATAAGAAAATCATATTTAGAATGACTACGTTTTTCATGGGAAACATTTTATTCTAAGATATTTTGGTTCCCATCATCACACATCAGTGCCAGAAAGTCATTATTACTACAAAAGTGTCACTTTCCAAGGCTCTTGGCTTTACTACACTCATACACTGGGTTTTTACCCTATATTACAATTTTTCGGCAAAGATTGTGTGTATCTCAAGAAAATACATTTACTATCTAGAATTTTATAGAAATACTAATATTCTGTTTTAATAATTTAAAATAAAATCTTTTGTGAGTTGGGAGAGAACTGTTGTTTCAATTTTTATCTATTTTTTTTGTTGTTGGTGGTGAGGAAGATTGTCCCTGAGCTAACATTTGTGTCACCTCCACTTTGTATGTGGAGTGCCTCCACAGCATAGCTGATGAGTGGTAGGTAGGTCCACGCCCAGGATCCAAACCTGTGAACACTGGGCTGCCAGAGCAGAACACAGGTTTAACCACGATGCCACCAGGCTGGCCCCGTGTTGCTCCAATTTTTATAAAGAAAATAAACTAGAGATAAATAAAAGCCATCTCAAATTATATAACTCAAGGTCATATTGTGAGATGTCTTTTAACTTTTAAATATTGGTCACTATTCCAACTCTAATATGAATCACCTAATATTATCTTTGAAACAGAATTAAGCTATGGAAATCAGGAATTTCTCTTTTTATTCTCTTCAAAATAATGAAGTTAAAGCAAAAACCCCAAGTAAGAAAAAAATGAGACAAATAAAATTCAAAGGATTTGGGCGTAATGAAAGACTTCCATGTGAATTCCATTTTGTTGTACTTTTTAATATTCTATTACTAATAATACAACTTAGCAACTTGTCATTTAAATGCATGTACTGGTCTGTTATTAAAATACTAAGCATCATAAAATACCTTTTAATTTATCTTTCCTATAGTCCATTTCATAAAATAACCATAATGTTCTTTAAAGTGAAGATTATGGGAAAGTAACTGTTCTTACTTTTAAAATAAACTCCTCTAGTCTCTGTATCATTTATCAATCTATCAGCACTATTTTCCTACTAGAAGGTTCCCTTAAGTAAAATATACTACTTAATTAATAAGACTATAACTTTCTCAATGCTCCTTTGACCTTTTTAGTCAAAACATATTAATTTAGATTTTTCAAAATGCTATTACAGTTTTAAACCAGTGCTGAGTGTGCACTGATATAGTCACAATAGCATTTGGGAGAAGTGTTCAGAGGAAAACTTGAGAATATGGAATTTTGGTATGTGAGGAGTAGATTGTGTGACATATAGAAATGTGAAGTGTATAAAAATATATAGAATAAATTACATATTGAATATATAGAAATATAATCTCTTCTGTTTCTAAAAGTAAAACTCCCCCCCTTCACTCTCAGATTGTTTTTCATTTGACTTCAAAATGGAAACAATTTTCACATAAGAGTTATCCCGGCCATAAAAGTAGACAATTTCACTCAGTTGCATTCAGTGACTTTTCCTGATTTGCAGTTGTTTCTTGATTTTACAAATAAGCTTAAAAGTAAAATGTATACGATTTCTGTGGCATCATATTTCATAGTTATATTTTAAAGAACATTTGAGGTTAACTGTCTCCTCCGAATTCTGAAAATCTCTGTAGACATAAACTTTCGTATATCTATGGCTTTCAATTGCTCACTTTATTTCTATTTTTCTCGCTTTCCAGTTTGTTGGAAAATGAGTTTAACTTTTTATCCTGAAAAATAATTTTTAATAAAAATGTTTTTCTATGTAATAACTTGTAATTGGAATGGAGTTTGCCACATGTTATACCATTCACTCTTTTATTTAATTCTTAGCGCAATGCTGTGAGAGGAGCAGGAAATGATTATATCCCCATTTTAACTTTTAGAAAACTGAGACGCATAGTCATTAGGGACATAAAGTTAAAAATTGAGTCATGAGGGGCTTTGGGACTGCCGTAAGACGCATTTCAAAGTGGGCTAAGTTTGCCTACAAATCCCTTTGCACCCCACCCTCTGCCTCTCAGACCTTCTCTCTGCTGCTCAGAAACTGAACTGGGAACAAATCCTTTACATTCTCTAGCCTCAGTTTCCCCATCTGCAAAACAGCAGGATTCTTAGGTGTTAGAAAATAAAACATGTGATGTGGTGTCACCAACTTCTGTAGATACGGTGGCTGATTAACACCTCACTGAAGCTTTTTAAGAGAAACCCAAATGATTAGCAGAAAGCAGCCATGTGTAGTGTGTGTGTGTGTGTGTGTGTGTGTGTGTGTTTGTATCTGTGCAGCTACAGATATGATAGTGTTGATGAGGACCAGAAGGGACAGCACATACAAAGTGTTTAATGGGGACAGAGGATTCCATACTGACCTTTTCTGTTTTAAATTTAAGCTTTATTGATGTATAATTGATAAATAAAATTATTAGATATTTTAAAAAGTGTATGTTGTGGTGATTTGACAAACGTGTGCATTGTGAAAGGAGTCCCCCCATCTAGTTAATGAACACATCCATCACCTCACAATTGATCTTTTTTTGGGGGGGGAGGATGAGACCATTTAAGTTCTACTCTGTTGGCAAATTTCTATTATACAATACACTGTTTATTTTCTTAGTGATCAAGAAAGGCTTTTCAGAGAAGGGAGAGTTAGCACAGCCCTTTGCAGAATGGAGGGGATAAAGTAGAAGGCACTCCTTATGGTACTTTCACACAAGCAAAAGTCCAGTGTGAAAATACAGGGGATTCAGACGGAAGAACTAACACCACTGATAGAAGCTGAGGGTTTGTATCAGAAATTGGGCAGGGTTACAACAGGAATATATTCTTGGTTCTTAACTATAGAAAGCCCTAGAAAACAAACCATGGAGTTTAAATTTTACTGTTAGGTACCAAAGAAAATTAAGAGCAAGTAACCAGCATGACCAAAAACAGCAGGGCCAAAATACTACATGTGAGTTTTTATAGTACTTTACAGCCGAAGTTACGTAGTTTCAGTGAGGTAGAAGGGCATACGTGAGACTATTTTGACAGAAAAACTATCCACAGGATTTGGTAAGGCAAGAAAAGAGACGAGACATAACTTGATGAAACTTTTGAGTCTAGATATCTTGGAAAACATCACACTCTTTTTTTTTTATTGAAGTATAAGTTACATACAATATCCTGTTAGTTTCAGGTGAACATCAAAGTGATTTGATATTTGCATACATTACAAAATGCTCACCACAATAAGCCTAGTTACCATCTATCACCATGCGAAGTTATTACAATATTCTTGACTATATTTCCTATGCTATACATTACATTCCCATGACTTATTTATTCTATAATTGCACGTTTGTACCTCTTAGTCCACTTTGCTTGTTTCTCCCACCCCTCCAAGCCCTCTTCCTTCTGGTAACCATCAGTTTGTTTCCTCTATCTGTGAGCCTGTTTCTGTTTTGTTTGTCTGTTTTGTTTGTTTGTTTTGTTTTGTTTTTTAGATTCCATATATAAGTGAAATCATACAGTATTTGTCATTCTTATTTCACTTGATATTATACCCTCTAGGTCCATCCATGTTGTAACAAATGGCAAGATTTCATTCCTTTTTATGGCTGAGTAATATTCCATTGCATATACATACCACTTCTTCTTTGTCCCTTCATGTATTAATGGACACATAAGTTGCTTCCATATCTTGGCTGTTGTAAATAATGCTGCAATGAACATAGGGGTGCATATATATCTTGAATTAATGTTTTCATTTTCTTCAGATAAATACCCAGAATTGGAATTGCCTGATTCTATGGTAGCTCTATTTTTAATTTTTGAGGAACCTTCATACTGTTTTCCATGGTGGCTGCACCAATTAATAGTCCCACCAACAGTGCACAAGTGTCCCCTTTTCTTTACGTCCTCTCCAGCATGTGTCATTTCTTGTCTTTTTGATAATAGCCATTCTGACAGGTGTGAGGTGGTATCTCATTGTGGTTTTCATTTGCATTTTGCTAATGATTAGTGATGTTGAGATCTTTTCATATGCCTATTGGCCATCTTTATGCCTCTGGGGAAAAAAAGTCCTTTTCCCATTTTTTAGCAAGGTTCTTGTTTTTATGATATTAACTTGTATAAGTTCTTTATATATTTTGGATATTAGCTCCTTATTGATCATATGATTTGCAAATATCTTCTCCCATTCAGTAGGTTGCCTTTTTGTTTTGTTGATGGTTTCTTTCTCTGTGCAAAAGCTTTTTAGTTTGATGTGGTCTCATTTCTTTATTTTTGCTTTTGTTGACTTTGCCTGAGGAAACTGGTCCAAAAAAATATTGGCAAGACCAATGTCAAAGAGCTAGCTTCCTATATTTTCTTCTAGGAGTTTTATGGTTTCACATCTCCTATTCTTTAATGCATTTTGAATTTGTTTCTCTTTATGGTGTGAGATAGTGGTCCAGTTTCACTCTTTTTGCATGTAGCTGTTCCGTTCTCCCAACACCATTTATTGAAGAGACTGTCTTCTCCCCATTGTATATTCTTGCCTCTTTTGTCATAAATTAATTGACCATATATATGTGGGTTCATTTCCATGCTCTCTATCTTATTCCACCCATCTATGTCTGTTTTTATGACAGTACCTTATAGTTTCAATTACTATAGCTTTATAGTATATTTTGAAATGAGGGAGCATGAGGCTCTTTGGGGTCTTTTGATGTTCGATACCAATTTTAGGATTCTTTGTTTTAACTATGTGAAAAATGCCATTGGTATTTTGATTTGGATTGCACTGAATCTGTAGATTGCTTTGGTTAGTATGGACATTTTAACAATGTTAATTCTTCCAATCCATGAGCATGATATATCTCTCCATTTACTAGTGTCCATTTCAATTTCTTTCACCAGTGTCTTATAGTTTTCGGTGTACAGATTTTTCACCTCCTTGGGTAAATCTATTCCTAGGTGTTTTATTCTTTTTGATAGAAGTCAGAAACACGCTAAGTTGAAGGATGATGAGATCAGGTTTCACCATTTGAAACAAGGCTTTCAATGAGGCATATCAGCAAGAAGTTGAATATGTGGACTGAGAAAGCATGAGAAAAGTATGGGGAGAAGTAAAATTTGGAAAAATTAACATTGAGGTAGCTGATGTTCTTTTTCTACCATTTTAATTTGTTATAATCAGTTGTATACCACCAATTAAATACATAAACTCATTCTGAAAAAAGCTACTGTGTAAAGAAAATGAAACTAAAACCTTAGCTCCCTGAAGTCAGAACTAAGGTGCGTACAGCTGAGCGACTTTGCTTCATCTGGTTGCCTTTCCATCTGGTTGCTGCCTACTATGCTGGGTTTGGCATATACGACAGACAGAGTAACAAGGACCAGAATAAATGAAATTCATGATCTAATTTCAGCAATGGTTTAGTTTCTGTTAATAAACATATGTTATTTACATTTTTATAAAAGTGGCAAAGAAGCAAAGCCCACTGAAGTACTTACGTTGATTTGAATAGAAAAGGAATTTATTGTAAAAGCCATTTTAACTCTCTTTGCTTCAGTTTGCCCTTCCTAAAATGCAGATAATTATATTACCTGTTGTAGGCACTGGGTTGTCACTATAAATAACCCATCAGATCATAATATGGTTGTACATAATATAGGAGTGCATTTTTCAAGATTTAAATGACACTGGCTTCATTCTATTATGTGCTCTTTCTCTATGTGCTTCTAATCTAACCCATTTTTATAATTGTTAAAAAGTGGCCATCGTATTTTTGTATTTCTGATTTAGAAGCTGATCTTTCTCTTAAACAAATAAAGACGGTGGGAAAGGTAGAAACCCAAGGAAGCTTCTTTGAAAGAATTCATACATATGTTATATTTAAAATAAGAAAAATCAATACATTAATAGAATGTCTCTGAAGAAGTGGCATGTGATAATTTACAAATTACTAAAATATTATTTAAAAAAGAGACATTCCTTATATTTATCATAACCCATGTGTATCTATTAAAAGATTTAAAGTGAATATGAACCCAACACAAAATTGTGCTGAAAAAATTGTGCACAGAATATGGAAGAACTTATTATCATAAAATTGTCATTCAGTGCTGGAAATACGTATTTGTGTTTCGTCGGGATCCTGGTTATTTTTCTTCTCAACCAGTTTGTTTTCCGTTTTTGCCTTAGTAAAATTCACTACTTTTTTTTCCTATCTTATTATTATAGACCCAAAACACTTTATAAATACCAGAAAAAATAGAGTCAGTAATTTCATGGTTATTAAACATTCCAAAATGTTCCATCTGAAAAATGGAATATTCAGCTACATTAATACTGCCAAACAGTTGAAACCAATTTCTGTGTATTCTTTGCTCTAAGATATTTAGCTCACAGGATGCTTGGTTAGTGGCTGGATATGACTGGCCGGTTGGATTCATTCCTCATTGGGAAGTGAAATAATCTGATAATGCTGTAATAATGTTAATTTTAAATATCCCAGTGTGTGCTCCTAGTAAGTGTCACAGGGCAGTTTAAAAGCTCACTTGTGGAAACAGATAGACCTATTAGTCTTGCATCTGCCACTTAAATAGCTGTGTGATGTTTGACATGCTTCTTCTAACCTAAGCCTCTGCTGTTCTTATGTGATTAAATGAGGAAAATTTGAATAACAGTTGGGGCAGAGTAAGTGATCTTTAAATAGCAGATATTACTCAAAGAGAAGCTTTCATTGGCCACTACTTTATTCCTTTACAGACAGATGCTTTCATTAGCTAACTTCTATTGTTTTTGAAAGTCTTTTTTTGTTCCTGTCATACGAGATAACACAAGCACAAAATCAGTCATAAGTTTTATCACCTATTTTATCTATAGAGACACAGTTAGTTCAGAAGCCTCTACTCATGTTTACTCATTTAAAACAGTGCCTTATCACTTCAGTTTTCTTTTCTTCCCATAAGCCTTGAAAAATCCTCACAATTGTATTGCCATGTTACCTTTTTATACTTGTGCAATTTTATTGCTTTTAGATCAAGAAAAGCCCTTTAGATTTGATTCACAAACAACTGTGTTGTATCAAGAAATATAGATTTTATATGTCTATTTAGGTAAGTTTACTGAAACACAAAACACACACAATACAAATATGTATTGTAATATAGATTTCTTTGGTGTGCACATCAAGATAATCAAAGAAAACATGGTCTCTGTTGATAATAAGCTAGCACCTCAGGTTTTTCATGACTTTCATATTTTTTGGTGTGAAAAGTATTATGTGGAAACAATTGGAAGCACCCACAAATCCCAGCTGAACTATTTGTGTTAGGGGTTTGCTTCTCACAAACTAATCTTGGGAAAATTCTCTGCCTCTGGAAGCAGCTCTGGTCTGTCATGTCCTCACTAATTTTTGTACCCTCTCCATTGATAATAATATATTTCAATGACCAAATGCATGCATTCATGATTCTCTCCATGTCGTTTAGAGAGGTCATAGGTAGGGAATCATTGATATTGCCATTGCTCAGGATTCTCATCTTTAACAGCGTTTAAATTTCTTTTACCTATAACACTTCACGTATACTAACGCTGTCCTAGAAGTGCAGCGGACACAAGAAATTATCTTCAAAGCATTGCCTGAATCACAGGGGAAAATGCGTAGTGTGCCTTTGGAAACCTAACTCTCTTTTCCCCCGTTAACCAAATAGTTTTTTAACCAATTTATTTTCATTTATTCACTTATTCATTAATTCATTAAAGGCGATTAAACACCTACTACGTACAAATTTCATAAGAGCGGTCCTTTCTGTTAAGGAAACCATAGGTTATTAAACAGAGTGCTATATATACATTTGTTACATAGTATGCCAAATGTAACACCAGAAAGATCTATATACTGTGAAGTTCTAGGCCAGGCACTACTTATCAAGCCTAGAGGAAATGTAGGAGTCTAAGGAATATTTTCTGCTTATGGATGAGGCCTGATTTGAAATTCATAGGATCTAATTAGCAAGCCAGCCCTGGTGGTCTCATGATTAAGATTACGCTCTTTTACCACCATGACCTGGGTTCATTTCCAGGTCAGGGAACGACCCCACCCATCAGTTGGTTGTACTGTGGCGGCTGTGTGTTGCTGTGATGCTAAAAGCTGTGCCAAATTTCAAATATCAGCAGGTCACTCATGGCGGAGGGGTTTTAGTGGAGCTTCCAGACTAAGGTAGACTAGGAAGAAAGACCTGGCCACCCACTTCTGAAAAATTGGCCATGAAACTCCTGTGACTAGCAGTGGAACATTGTCTGATATAGTGCTGAAATGTGAGAGGATGGCGCAAAAAAAACACTAGGCAGGATTCCACTCTGCTGTCCACAGGGTCGCTAGGAGTAAGAATAGACTTGATGGTACCAACAACAAACTAGTTAACAAGAAGAAAGTGCATTCCAGATAGAAGGAAGAGCCTGGACAAAATCACAGTGCTGAGAAACCTTGCTATGTGTAAATGCCTCTAGCGTTTACCAGATTTAACTTTGGAGATGTTAATTAATCTCTGGTGATTTAAATTTTCTCATGTGTGAAATGAAGATAATCTCATAGGTTTGTTGTGAGGATTAGATGAGATAATGTATGTAAATGGTTTAGCTTGGTGTCTAAATGCATAATAAAAACCTACCACTTTTTGAACTCTTACATTGTGCCTGCGACTCTAAGTGCTTTGTATAATTGTCTGGAGTCTCGCTCCAGAGTCTTCAAGCTTAACAACTGGATAAATGTTAACTTGTGTTGTGTATAGAAGTGATATATTTAAGCAAAGTGGATGCTAACATTAGCAAGAATTTTAAAATATGACAAAGTACATGTAAATTCTCTTAAGCTAGCCAATGACTATGTTCTTACTGGACAATAGTTAGGAATGAATTACAGACTATAGATAAGATTTGGTGACTAAACAAAGTTGAATACTGCAAATACTTAGCCATGATGGCAATGTTGACTTTTTATTTGTGTTAAAATATTTTATCTATAATATGTGATGCTAATATTTCTGTTGACAAAATGAAACACGTTGGTCAATAGATATATTAGGAAATACCACATTAAAAACCCAGGTAGGGAATATTTTCTTGCCTCACTTATATAGCACTATTAAATGAAAAATTAGACTCATATATCATTTCTGACAATTCTGTGTTTTCTCCTATGATACTTCATTAGTACTATTCTACATAGGATATGCTATAAATGAATTTTTTAAAAGAATCATCATAGAAACTTTTCTGGTATTGTAGGTAGGTCACCAACTTGTAATTCCCAAGTGATCTTTTATGTGCCTTTTAAAAATTGGTAAGAAGCAGTCTTTTCTAGTCATCTAAAATTCAATTGCTCTCCCACAAGTGCTTATCTGTAAAATGCTAATTGCTGTGAGAGTTCATCTTCCAGTTCTTTAGCACTCTCAGGTGGATGGTTTTTCAACTGACCTACAAACATTAAGCTTACTTAAGTAGTCCCCAACTATTCTGTCCCTGTTTTAATAGCCATTGCTGAGCATTCACCAGTTTAAAAGAATTACCGTTAAGTGAATAGAATGAAGTTTAGCAGGGATGACTGCCTTGAAGAGTAACCAAGGTGGAAATAACTTTTATATATGAAGGCTCAGTAACAAATGACACCTTGAAGGAACAACAGAGTCATAATTCAATACAATCTGAATATAAGAAAGATATAAATTTCTCTTATGTTTAACGGTGTCTATCAAAATGACGTGTAGAGATTGAGTTTACCACTAGGAATCGATGCCCAGATTTAGGCCCATTATTGAGAACAAGATATTAGGCATTGGAAAGAGTTCAAAGGGAAAGAACATAAAATAGTTACGATTAGAAAATACTAACTTTAAAGAAGCCTAAAGGATTGTGGACTGTTGAAGTTTTAGTCTATAATGAAGGAACTGACTTTAAAGAACTCTTACTGTGCTTGTTGTGGAGGAGAATGGGCTTTGGAGAAGGGGAACTTGGGTTAAAATTCCAGCTCTACACTTAATAATCTTGTGTACATTTCCAAATCCTTCAGCTTTTTCATTTATAAAATGAGAAAAACATTATATGTGAGATTCTTGTAAAGATTAAATGAAATAATGTATGTCAAGCACTTTGTTTAATGCCTAGCACATGACAAGTTTTCATTAATTGATAGCTAGTGGTAATAAATAACAATAATTAATTAAATCTATTCCTATAGAATATGTTAATTATCTACATTCTTCCAGATAGCTTCAAACAAATAATTTACTCATATTAGGTACCTACCACTCTTACTTTGATCGGTTTCTCTATTAGTGAAGAAATGGAAACAAAAATAAGACATTGACACTGACATATTCACTCTTCTGTGCCTCAAACCTGAGTACCTGACCTGGATCAGATACCTTATAAATATTTGTGGTATTAATTTAAAAAAGGGGGAAAAGGGTAAAGAGGAGTGTGTGTATGGTGACAGATGGAAACTAGACTTTTGGTGGTGAACACTGTGCAGTCTATACAGAAGTAAATTATAATGATGTACACCTGAAATTTACCCAATATTATAAACCAGTGTGACCTCAAGTACAAAAAAAAAGTGATATCATTTGACTGATCTAACACTAGAGTTTAGGGAAGAGGTTAGTATGGAGAGTTTTGATTTATTACTTCTCTACATGTTGTGGGTTATTTTGAGTTATTTTAAGTTCATCATTTGTGATTTTGTTGTTTTGTTTAAATAAGAATAATTTTCTCTATATGTTGCATAGAACGGCAAGGGAGCCTCATATCTACATTTGGTGCATTCTGAGTGTGTTCTTTATTTTACATAATAAATTAAATAAGAGAAAGGAAAGATTTCCCAGTCTTTGTGTTGGAAAGATATAGTAATGAGAATGGATAATAGTGACTGTATAGGAAGATGGAGGCTCTTCCTTATATATAAAGAATTGTTTGGACCCAGCACAATATGTACTGGAAAATTTGTTTCTCTCTCTCTCTCACTCTTGCTCTCTCTGTCTCTCGTCACTGCATTTGTAATGTGATAAGACTGGACACGACAAGTTTTTTTCAGATGTACCTGAGTATAAATTCTAAGTCACCTATTTCTATATCTTATTTCCTATGTAAATGCCAATACTGCCCACTCAGTTTTTGTGAGCATTTAAAAATAATATATGCAAATTATCTTGGGCATAGTAGGTGGTCATTAAACATTACTTCATTTTCCTTTCCTTTAAATAAATGTTGCCAGATAATAATAACATTTTGGGTTACTCAGGCAAACAGTGAGACCTACACAGTTATATGAAAGGTAAGAAAATACACCACGTGATACATTTTCTAATAAAATTAATTTTTTATAATTAATATTTCTTTGAACATATTATTCCAAACAAAAGAAATAATTCATTAAGGAACCTTGAAAAGAAACAGAATAACTAACTAGCGTAATATATTTTCAACAATTACCAGCTTATTCAAGTTAATCAATACTTGTATATTACCAGACTTATGATAAAGGCAACTCATTCATATGTTTGCTCTTTCAGCAAGCATTTACTGAGAACCTAGCATGTGCCAGGCATTGTTGAAAGTGCTTAGGAAATACAAGTGAACAAAATAGACCTGCATTGAAGAAAGTTATATTTAGGAGAACCAGAATCTCTTTTGATAGACTGGAGCATATTAATTCCAGAACTGGTGTTTATTGGCTTCATCTTTAAAGTGTGGAGTATCAGAATTTTACTCTATGAAAGGTGTGAAAGTCTATACCCATCTAACTCGATATATGTAGACTATGTAATGTCAACATTTTCTACTAATCAAGGCCCTTTAATCTTTCCTTCTTGAGATGATTTTGTATACATTAGAAAGGAGAATTTTTCTCCTCCTCTGAGAGCATAGAGGTTGGGAGACCTTGTTATCCCAGAAGGGTAAGGATTTGTCACCCTATTTCACTGGTGATTACATGAACCATATCCTTTTTACTTTAGAATTTCTGATGAGTTTCCCATCCCAGCCCCAACATTCCAGGATATATCGTTTGTTTAATTCAACACTAAAAATAAAAACAAAAGTGGAGTGGACTAGCAAAGGTCAATGCCACTTTTATTGTCCTATCCTTCCCTCGGGTTGCCCAGGGGAATCTGATTCGCCCATTTCGTGAAGGTCCTTTCCCGCAACTGCCTTGAGCTATTACATTTTCAATCAGCTTATTTCTACCTAGCAGAAGCAGTCTGGAAGAGCTGGATTCAAAGTTGGTTTCTCTATTGTCTGTATTAGAATGCTGTCAGTAACTTATTACAAGATCTTATTGGATGGTCTTTGTTCTGCCGTATCGCTTTCCTAGCAGAGGCGCAGGTAATAAAAGTCTCTATGACTGGGACCTTGGATTTGGATAGTTCAATTAGTTGTTCAGGAAGTCTATCAAAAATGTGACTCCAGGTCCCTGAACTCCAGCATTTTCATTATTGGAGTGAAATGTTAGTGACAAATGAGGTATGATCGTCTGGACACCTCATCAGCCTGCTGGCTTGCTGCATAAAGTAAAGGGGCAGTTCAAAAAACGTCAACGTTTTGACGAGATTCTAAACATGTGACTCAAAACCAAAACCCATGAAAAATGGGGAATGTCATACATTTTGGGACTCATAAACTTTCACAGTCAGAATCAAAGCTAAGTATGCATTTCAGGATGTGTTAGACATTAAGTTTCTTGAGTTTTTTTATTAGCCATGGTTGTAAATACAAGGATTACTCAAAGACATGATTGGTAACAATGTAAGTATAATGATAGTAGGAAAGTTTATCTAACTGTATTTTGTTTAAAAATTCTATTTAAAGCAGTGACTAACAAATATTGTTTATTTTAATAAATTTCATGTGTATGGACAGGCATTGTCAAGTAAAGTTTGTGCTAAATATGTGTGATTTATATATTTATATTAGTGGTTCTCTGTGGCAATGATTCTGCTCTGTAGGGGCATTTTGGTAATTTATGGGGTAATTTTTGGTTATAACGATATGGAGGATGCTGTGACCAGTTAGTGGGCAGAGATATTCAATAATTTGCAAATAAAACATGGTTTTGCCTCCAGACAATATTCCTATGTTTTACTACCCACTCATGCAACAGGAAAACTTGTTTGATTGTTGAGCATAGACCCTAATTCTATTTTACCTGTAAACTCAAGGTGTATTTTGTATGGTTTAAATACAGACTAAGTTTTTCATAAGTACAGCTATTTCCTAAAGTTAGAGAAAATGGTGCTTTATTTTATTTGAAAGTTTACCAACAGCTGTTTTCCATTTTGTAAAATCATATATGAATGACAACGCTAGTCATGCTTTTTAGTCACCAACTCACCATTCTGCATTGTTCAATTTCTTTGTAGCTGTTGCATTTGGAGATTGTGTATATACTTACAAACATATGACTGCTTCAGTATAGAATACACAGAATTGAAAATTTAAATATTTATTTTTAAATTACTTTTGCTTAATTCTATACGTATATTAGATATGGAGTTATATTGAAAATTTTCAATCAACTAAGTTACATTGTCTATAAATTGCACTTTAGATAATAAAAGAGACAATAAAAACTATGTTGTAAAAACGATCTGAGTCCTCTAGACTTGAGAATCATTGATTTACATATATGGGAAATCTGGGTGGTTGACCATACAGCCAAGTACGAACACTGCAAGTATCCAAATTGTCAGCACATTTCTTTGGTGGAAATATGTGGATTTTAAATAAAGTTTGTGGCAAACTCAAACCTATAAATGGGTAGCAAAATTTTGACGTGAAGGCTGGAAAATAAATCCTGAAGTTGGCCTAATTGACTCTCTTTAAGCATTTTAACTACAAATATATTAAATGCCTCATTCTGCAAGACCCCTTGCTAAATGATGGAGAGACAAAGACAAATATGAGATAATTCACTTTTACAGGGAGTGTATATTCTAGTGGGAGGGACAGACAAATATCTAAGGAATGTTAATGCGATGTAAATGTCTAATAGAGATATTTTTAAAAGTTCTGTAAAAGAATGAAAGAGGGAATTGAGATGGAACCTGGTGCAAGATGTACTTTGAAAGTTATGCAGGGGCTCATGTTCTGGAAAGTCTTAACTATTGTACTAAACCAATTTCATAAGAACAGAGAGATGAAAATAAAATGCTATCTAGAACAAGCAAATAACAGCAAGAAAACTTATCTCAGCTGTTTCTGTCTCTGAAGGAATCTAGTTCTGTTTTAGAAGAAAATGCCTGATGATCCTTGATGGGTTATTTGGAGAAATAAGGTGATGAATTCAGTGAGAAAAAGAAAAATCAAAGTTGCTCTGCATAATTAAAAATATAATTTGTAATTCCAAAGAGATCACTAGAGAGAGAAAAATGAGAGGAGGAGAGCAAGTGGGGGAAAATAGGTAGATGTGATGCTGGTTTTGGCAGTGGTGGGAGAGAGAAGACTACAAGAAGTAAAATAGAGGAAATTGAAGAGATCATGGAATTTGGAAAAAATGTACCCATGAAAATGTAACTCTCTGGGAGTACACAGAAGTCCAGGAAAGCACTTCACTTCCCACAATTTGTGGAAGGGATGTAGAGGCAGTTTTATTTAAGTTTTAGAAGACGGAACAATTGCAAATGTGAAGAATTTAGAATATCCAGCATGTCGACATAAAGATTTGGCTTGCAGGATCTAAAACAGTACTTCATAAATCTCTCTCAAACATTCAGTTCCCCACCTCAATCAATCATAGACCAATACGTTTTTAGAGTAAAAAATCATGTGCCTCAATGTCACAGAATTCAAATACTTTAATTTTTGTACTTGTCTCGCAGTGGGATGGTAGTGTCCGTCTTGTAGACCAGTGCTGGTCCATAGGCTATACTTCGTGTAGCGATGCTCTGAATCAGACAACAGGGTCTGTGTCTTAGCTCCCACATGTTATCATGAACTTGTGAAAGACGCTTAACCTCTCTGCCACTCAGTTTTCTCATCTTCAATAAAAATTGTATCTATCTCATATTTTTTTCTTTAGCAGTAGAACCCCTGATTTTTGATTGGATACCTGGAATAAAGTCTACTTTTCTCAGACCTTTTTGTAGCTAATTGTTGCTACATAAGTTGGCTCTGGCCAGTGTCTTTTGAGATGAAGTGTTTTGTGGAACATCTAGATTGTGCCCTCCAGGGTTATTTCCGTTCCAGATAGAATGAAGATGTGATGTCTGGTGCCTCGTGGATCGTGAGCTTGAACTCCTATGCTGAGGTTTGCGGATCACCAAAATAGAAGGAACCTGAGTCCTCTATACCATGGACCATTACGCTAGCCCTGAAGTGTCCACCTTCAGGCTCCTTCTAAGACAGAGAGAAATGAAATTCTATCTTATTTAAGTTATTTTTGATTTTCTCTCACAAAGACAATAACCAAATCTCACTGATCAATGAATAAATGAGAAAAGACATATAAAGTAGTGCTTGACACATAGAAGGCAGTCATTAAGCATTAATTGATTAACATCAGTTAATCTGGCATGGCTGGGTCCTCTGCTCAGAATCCCAAATGACTGAAATGAAGGTTTCATCTGGCTGTGTCCTCATCTGGAGGCTTGACTAGGTAATGACCTCCTTCAGGATGTTGGCAGAATCCACCTCCTTGCAGTGGAAGGACTGAGGTCCTCAGTTTCTTGCTAGTAGTCAGGGAAGAGCTGCTCTCAGCTCCTAGAAACTGCTTTCTGATCCTTGCCCTGTGGCCTCCTCATTTCAGCAAAGGAGAAACTCTCTCTCATCAAATCCTTCTCCTGTTTCAACGCCTGCCTTCTTCTATTACCAGCCAGGGAAAACTGTGCTTTTAAAGAGTTCATGTGGTTAGGTTAGGTCAACCCAGATAATCTCCCTGTTTTAAACTCAACTGATTAGTAATTTTAATCACATCTGCAGAATCTCTTTTGCTGTTTAAAATAACACAGTGACAGGAATAACCATAGGGGATGGAGGTCATGGGGACGTTTTAGAATTCGGCCCACAACACTAATCTTGTCAAAGGGAAAGTCAATTTATGAAGTATACAAAAGGAAGAGGACTTCTGGGTGGATAGTTTATATTTTAAAAAGCCCTTCTCTTGAATGTGGTAATGTGGTGAAAATCATATTGGTTATTCTTATTGCTTATTGTTATATGTATTTTATATTTATAGATGGGTATTTTTAAGGTCATTTTTGAAGGTATTTCTTTAATTTAGATATTCTCTACATTATCATTTATTTGAAATATTATTGAGGTTATTTATCATTTAATGAACAATTTAAAAAATTGATTTTTCCAATAAATTATTAAACTAGCATGCTGTTTCGATGTTATTAAGAATTTGCATTTATACCACAGTAGCAATTCTACCAGTTGATGACATGATAGCATTCCAATTTGATCTTATCATCCTTTATGTGAACAATTATAGTTTTATAATTATAGCCGAATCCAGTACATGAGCATTCCCCAATACCCATATATAGTTTATAAGATGTTAAATCTTGAAATATATTTGAGGCTCTATCTTAGGAAGGATATTGGGTATCATTTATTTATAAATAAATCTTTCAAATAATACTTTACTGTGTTTACTAATATTAACATAGTTAACATTATTCTTCTATTATATTTAAGTCAATGTGTTAAAATATAAAAATACAGTATAGTGATTGGGTGAAATTGTATAATTATTACTATATATGTGTTTGTTGTTCCTTTAGGTAATGTGTATAACTATTATATTATTTAGATTCACATGAAAAACATATATTACTCAACTTGAATATTAAAAACAAATTTTATATGTTTGAGATGCAGCTTCTGTGTGGGATCACTCAGGGATAGAAGAATACTGAAAATTCAGACGCAGAGTTGGATTGTTGGTGACATTTTTAATTTACTCTTGACTTTTTCTGAAAAATTTTAGATAGGTTTTTCACATCTCTGTTTTTTTTTTCTTTGTATTATGTAAAATATAATAGTAAGAGTCAAATATTCTAACTTACAAGGGGATGGCAAATATGTCACTGTTTATCAAGACTTCCTCTGTGTCTGGGTTAGCTGTAACCAAGAAACATATATATATATGTATATATATATATATTTAGATCCATGGGAAAAATATTATTTTGAGATAACTTACCAGAATTTGGTTTTTGGCTAGCCTACCGAAATGCCAATAAATCAAATTTGTAGCTATAATAAAGCAGTTAACTTTTCTCAGCTTGTGCTAATCTGGGTAGTAAATATTGAGAAAGAAATGCATTTTTGTGGAAACTGGTACAAAATGAAATCTTTTAATGGTTTTCTACTTGAGATGTTTTCTGTCATTAGACAGCAGAATCAAATGAATCCTTTATAAAATCTTCAATCATTTATTCCCTGTTAAATTGGCAAACGCATGTAAATGACAATTATTAGTATGGGTGAGTAGGTCAAACTCTCCATTTTCACATTAGTGGAGTGAATCACATTTGAATTCACTAAATGAATGCAACACATTTTCTTTCGCTAGTCAAAAATCCAATAATGGTTTTTAAGATTGTTCCATGAAAATTAGATCCCTCAGTTACTTTCCTCCACCTTACCCTTTGACCTTCCACAGAGACATTTATTCTTTTAGCCAATTTCCTCACCGAAAAGAACAAGACAGAGGAAGCATTGAGTTTTGACATGCCCATGATATTATTAGCAGGAATACTGTGCATGAACGCAAAGCTGCCTGGCCTTACAGTGGCCATGCGCCCTGCCTTCAAAGGCTTTGAGATGCTGTAATTATGAAATAAGGCATTGAATGGTAAATTTGAATTGCATATTGTAGAGGAAATTGAATGCTTTGATGATGTAAGACCTTTATTCCCCCCCCCGCCCTTTTTATTCACTGAATGGTCATTTTCATGGTAATTTATTTCCACAAACTGTTACAAATGAAAGCTTGTTCAGCTATCTCTGTGCTTTATTTGATGTTTCAAACAGCATTGGGACCATCCTGTTATCTGAATTTACAAGACCATATAGGGAGATGCCTGAGTGGTTTGCTCTTATGAGTAAACCCCATGATACACACAGGTCAATTTGTCCATGATTGCCTTGGAAAAAACAGTTTATGTTGTTCATATTTATTTACTAAAAATTTTAAAACAGTCTGGGAATCTTGGATATTTTTCATTCAGAAAGCTGAGAGTTTTGCATCTCATTGTATCGTATTATTATTCTGACCTGTTATAGCAATATCATCAAAGGAATCACTATATCCAGAGCAAAAATGAAAGAGAAGAGCTGGGACAAATCATACGTTTCTACTACTTTTGTGCTAAGTAGCCCCATGACTTAGCTCTTAGAACTCCTCATGGGATGCTCTTCCTGGTCGCTCAGGTGCCTGGCACAGTGTCTGGGACACAGTGGACAATTGATAAGCAGTTGTTGAATGCATATGACAGTGTGAATGGGGAGACAGTAAAGGGAAGGAGAGGTGAAATAGCTGTCTATCTTCCTTCTTTAAGGATGTTTGAAAATGCCCTGAGAAAGCGTCACATACTTTGTGTACTGAGACTATCTTAAGGTAATTGTATATGCAACACTGGGAGGAACACAGTCAGCTTCTTCCTGCACCTAAGCCCTCTTGTATTTCAAAGGCAAGATGAAGACTTTCCAGCCAGAAATCCTTGAGAATAGAGCAAAGAAATGTTAAATAATAATGAGAGAAAATAAATGATCTTACATTGGATAGGTAGGTATATGGAGCAGAACAGAGGCTGACAGGTGCCTGTCAGAGTGAGAAAACTGGTGTGTAGTGACATGTAAAGCATATTTGGTCCACTAGCTATTTTCACTGAGAGCACCACATGGAACTGGATGATTTTTAGACTTTGTTCAGTTAATGAATTTTAAAGTAAACATAGTGTGTCTATGTGTACAATAATTGAAACACACCTCTTTTGGGTAATGTCATAAATACATTTTGGATCAAAAGTGTTCATTTAAAGTCATATATAGTTGTCTCAAAATTCGTATACAATTGTCATTAAAGTAAAATATATTCAATTATTCAATTGAATTACAAGAAAACAGTGTTTTATTAAACAGCTATTTAAAATGAGTTAACCTATAAGATTGCACAGTTCTTTCATTCACATATTTCCACATAACAGCTACTGTATTGTAGACATTACTCTACAATTGCTTTCAAGAAAGTCAGGAGATCCCAGATTATCTATGTGACAAATAACATAAACAAACAAGTTACAAAACATGAAATAAAATTCATGATCAAATGTTAACACCACGAGGTTAAAAAAATGTAAATTAATACAATACTCTTTCCAAGTTGTAACGTAAGGAAGTGATTATTATTATTCTTAGTAGTAGTAGAACTTAGTTGAACATTTGTAATGATGAACATTTAAGAACAGAAAAGAATGTAAAAGTTCCTGTTGTATTGTTAAAATGTATTTTGCGAATTTTAAAATACCAAATTAATGGTGAAAGATAATGATATTTTACTGCTCTATTTTCAAACCTTAAGTCATTAGACCCCCAGCTCTGCACATGTGTTTTTTTTTTTTTTTGAGATTGGTTTCATAGTATATTTACAATCAATGCCATAAGTGTAGAGAATGGAGAAGATCCTAACAACTGACCCGAACATATCTTTCTCTTTTTGAAATTTAAAGGAAAATAAAGTTTAATGGGTACCCATATTGTTGTAATTATTTTAGGAACATGGCTTTTATTCAGTCAGGTTAATACATGAGTATTGATTAAATTGGAATTTAAAATTTTAGGCTAAAATATGCTGATTTGAAGTGCTTTTACTTTAAGAAAATTTTCAATAAATCATTCTGTGTAGCTTGCATCAGCTACATTTTGAAATGTTGGTGATGAGCAGCTAAAATTTGTGCATGTGCGAAATTGTGTTTGGTAATTGCATATGTTGTTGTAAGAAAGGTGCATGATGTATCATCATTTGAACAAGAATAATGAAGAACAGAAAAACCCATAAAAGGTAGTTTTCTTTGAACCATTCACTTAAACATCTATCTTGTGGCTACTGCTCAGAAACTTGACAGAAATGTGTCTCTTTTCATGAAACTTAAAATCACCCTTCCTATCTTTAATATCCAATCAATCTGTACTTTGAGGCATACAATAGCTACTTCTGTATTTTAAAAAGAAACATTAGCCTTTCAGAATTGCTGTTTCTTGTAGAATTACAGTCTATTATAATAAAATTGTTCACATAATGAAGAGTGGTCAGGATGTGGCCACTTTCCATCGTGCTGCTAATGTAAGAAATAAGGGACATGATCCAAAGTCCTCTACACACCGCTTGTCTGATTCAGCGCTAGTCCCTTAAAAACCACTATGGCCTGTGTCCCAGACATGAAAATCAAGGTAGACTACTTCTCCTTTTATTGCTTCATGTTTGTGAACTCAGTTAAATAGCAGATTCAAAATAGCCATTAAAATTGCAGTTATGAATATTCAAGATAAATGCTTTTCTGTATTAAATATCCATAGGGACTCTTTTTTCCTACTGTGAATTAGTTGTATTCTTCATTCCAAACTAGGCTCATTCCATTTCAGTGGTAGAGCAACCATCTTTGAAAGTGTACGAGAGGTTCGTCAGTTAAAATTAATTTGACACTCTAATTTTGAATAGTGCTGTAAGACGTTCTTTTTGAAATAGGGTTACAAAACATGAAAAGATGGCCCCGAATAATATTTTAAAAGGCGGTGCACTCTGTTGACAAGACAAGTGGTCATGCAGCATTTGTGTGTTACGAGCAGCGTGGTCTAAGATAAAGTATTTCCATGGTACAAATGTCCTCTTTTACCACTCCCTCCCCATCCCTCACTCTCCATTTCCCACTCTCTACCCTAGTTACATGCTGCACCTTTACAGATCTCAATGCTCCTGGGCCGGCATATTGCTGCCCTACCTTGTTCACCTCACTTCTGTTCTAGAACTGAATGACATTTTAACATCTCAGTTAAAAAAGTAACTATTGAACTTCACAGAGTCAATGCTCCTTAAATTCAAAGGGCCTCCTGAGGTACAGGATTTCTAGCCTCCATTCCCTGACTTATCACATGTAAATCTGTATGGCTACTGTACTATTTCTGTGTCTGTATTGTCCTGTTTATAGCACTGTATATTGTAATGGTCAAGAGCACAAATGTGGGAACTACATCTACCATTATTAATTGTATGATGTTGGACATGTTACTTAACCTTTGGTGCCTCAATTGTCTTATGTGTAAAAGGGAAGTAAGAATGATACTGACATCAAGTAGTGTTCTGAAGATTACGTAAAATAATAAACATAAAATGCTTAGAATAGTTAAAATAGTAACCACAATATAAATATTATCTCTATTTATTAATAGATTCCTGACTCTACAATGAAAATTTTAAATAAGCTATTGAATTTGAAGAGCAAAGACTTAAATTCCAATTTGTTTTGCCAACATTTCACATGAGTCTGTACATATTAGCTAGGTATACTTGACAATACTCAGGGATTGGACTGCAACTATAACCAGCGCTTGTTAAGAATAAGAAGGTAGAAATCTCAATAGGTTGGATAAATTGGATAGAAGAAAAAGAGTCCAAGTTCCTTATTACTTATTTCAATTATAATAATGGGACTGAGGAGAATAGTAGCACATAATACTAAAATTGGCAAAGAAACAAGTTAGATGAAACTGCAAATATAAACTATCTATGTATCTACTTGAAATCTCATTCAGTTAAAAGCAGATCGTCTGATAATTTTTGCCTTCCTGAGAGCTTTACTTTTCAGAGAGTTGAATAAGGGCTGCTATTTTGGATCTTATTCTTTCCAGAAGAATCACTTGGCAAAGTGGAAGTGACAGGAATCTTGGGAGAAATGTTATCATCCTAGGTGCTATAAAAGCAAGGAAATGAATGCTTTGTAGAGTTTAATATCTTCCCCAGATTTTAAGAAAATCTTCTGAACAAAGCAAGTTCATGACAAAGATAGGTGTGCTCAAATGTTAAAAGCTCTGTAAAATGAAATCTTTATTATAGCCTCACAGATTTTCTAATAAGAAAGAAAGCTAGCAGACATCTAACAAACTAATGCATCTGTGTAGAGATGGAGCTTTCTATTGGGCTTAGCTCCTAGAACAGTTCATATAAAAAGTGAGAGAAAGCACAAAATGAAGACTAAATTGTAGGAAAAGTGAGAAAATCTCTAAAACATAGAGAGAGGGATAGGCGAAAAATATTGAGTACAACATAAACTGTGTTTTATATTACGCATGTTCTAGAAAAACAAGGCAAAGTTAGGTTTACTGTTTGGGTCACTGATGAGAGAGAAATCAGATCTAGTCAACTTGTATTTTACTTCCACATTGCATGTTTACAAAGAGGTAAGAAATGGGGTAAATATGGAAAGAGCTGAAATTGAAATCTAAGATAGGATAGGGGAAAATGTAGCATAAATTAAACAATCTTTGTTTTCTTCTCCTAAAGATATTCTCTTCCATGGAATATAAAAGCTATGTACAGACATGAAAATTAAGGCACCATTTTATAATGTTCCAGGATCACAGAAGCATGAGATTCAGGATTTGAAGGAAACTTAGAGGCTGATTTGACATCAGATGCTTGAATGTCCTGCCTTCTTCTTCTAACAAATTAATAGAAACAAACAGATAAATTGATTTTCAAAAGGGGAAAGGATTAGGCAAGTAATTGCTAGATGTTGATGTCAATCCTTGGCAAAACGGAAAAAAAAAAATCAAATGGATTAGTCCATAAAAGAAGGAATCATGTCTGCTTTTATTTTCAATTATATACTAAACACTTCACAATGCTTGGCACATAGTAGTTACTTGACTAAATATTTGTTGAATGAAAGATTGTAGGGCACATAGAAATTATCCTTATCCTGGGAAATCTTTACTCACTGAATCACTTAGAATGTAGGGAATTAGACCAATAACCCTTCTTTGAGTAGATTCTGGGCTGCTATAGTGATTGTTGAATAGGTAGGAAATCAGGGAAGAAGCTGGAGAATAAAGAATCTCATTCAATGATGCATAACACACCTGAAACTCTTATTTGTAGATCAAAAAAGGTCAAATATCAGCAATTTTAAATGGTTCTACCTATGCAATCAATTCACATCTGCCTTTTCAGTATCCTAGGCAAATTAAAGGTACTCTCCCTTTCTCTTCTTGTCTGACGTGTGATCTGTCTTCAACATTACCAGCATCAGTAGATGAATTTTGCTTTTATGATGTGTTCTGTAGTATTTCTTGGTATGTATTAACTGTCAAATAGTGTTTTGGTAAGATATTGAAAGCCATTTTTCCTACTGTATCTGTTCAGGGAAGCAAACTGATTTTATATAATTATCAAGAGCAAAATTTTGAATTCAATACTTTTTTATTTTCTTTATACATGAAAATATCTGCTTTCTTAATTGGTATAAAAGAAATGAGAAATTTGTTAAAATTTATTTTATTATGCTGATATATGCATCTTAATATACAGAGGATAATAATAAAAATATTTGGAGCTTATGATAGTTAAAAAATGTTTCTTTCTTTTGAAGCTAAAATAAAAAAAAGGATGATGGATACAGGTGAAAAAAATTAATTTTTGTAATCACAAAGCAATTTGTGAAAATAAGTAGATTGAGTGAAGTGATCTGTCTATTGATAAAGATGCAAAAGCGGTTAATCCGTATTGGTTAAGCTAAAAAAGACTCAGGTTGAAAATCAATTCTACCTACTGTAAAATGGTATTGGCTCCAGTGAAATAATTTGGTTTCTCCTATCTGGGATCACTAAGTATTGATTCTAGAGAGTCAGTCTATGAAGTTGCAAGTTTAATTTCTCAGACTTCAGTGAACGTGTTGATGATAACTCAGACTTGGAATTTTTCTGACTTATTGAAGGAAAAGTGAAATAAATTAGCATTGTCTTTTGTAAATAAGGCTTTCTTTTCTTCCTAAAAGAAAATGCAGACTCCTAATCTTTAAAATAATAATATTCTGAGTTATCTAATTGTTCAATAACATATCTTAGTTATCAAATTTTTTAGCTGAGTTTCTTTCGAGCTAAAGTTTAATCTATAAACTCGATATTTAGTAATCAATATTTATCACACACTTACTAAATGTGAAGTCATAGACCATCCAAACAAAAGAAAAAAAATTTGTTTAGAAAAAAAAGTTTTAATTTACAAAATGGAGTTGTGAATTACTTCTGAGTTTCTTTGCTAACTGAATAAATCTCAATATGCGTTTATGAAGAACGACTGGTATTAAAAAACAAACAAGCAAACAAAACAAAAACAAACAAATAAAAATTATTTTAGGAAGAGAAAGGTTACCACTTTATGTGAACTATAACACACAACTTAAGTCAACTGAATTTTGATCCCCAGAAATAAGTATATTGTTGTTTTAGTCAAGTGCCTGCCAGGAAATTCTCATCCCAGTTTACTGATATTCTTTGGTTTAGCCATGCTCTAAAATTTCCCCTTTCAGTATTTCTGTACCCTTGGCCAGATTAATCTGTATAAAATGCTGTTTCTCCAAGTCACTCTCCTTCAAAATAACCTCAAATGAGTCTCTGTCATCTATGGCCTCAGATCCAAATCATTCATCTTGCTATTCAAGATCCTCCAAAATTTATTCTCATATTATCTATCTAATCATTGTCTCCTCTGATTGCACTGGACTCAACAAACAATCATAACACTTCTTTTATTACTGCTACATGTAGGGAATGATTCTGGGCAAAATTGGTATAAAATGTTCCATAAGACACTGTCTGTGTCCTCAGAAAACTCAATACCTATTAAGGATACACACACACGCACAGGCATATATTTTACAACTATATATTAAAGGTGTCTGTTGTAAATGTCACATTAGTGACAGACTAGTGATATCGTGATATTTGTACACACCAATTTATACAAATTGTTATGTGAAAATGAATGGAAAAACAATATGAATTCCAACTGAGACTGGCGTAGGCGATTGATGGAGGAGTGAAGAGAAACTATCGCTAATAAAAGGAGATACAACAACCCTATGAAGTTTGATTTGAGGGAGAGGGGAAGGGGAACAGATGAGCAAAAATGCAGAAGCAGGAAGGCATAGAACATATTCAAGGAGCTCAATTTGTTCTGGTTTCATTGGTGATGAGGAGACATGGAGAGGGAATGGAGTGACATGAGACCAGAAAGAATACCTGGGATAGATCACACAAGTCTTCAGATGTAAAATGGAGCAAGAAATTTATTTTACTGGTAATGAGAGCAATTAAATATTTTTTGTTGAGAGGGTGATGTGATTGAGCCTCTTATAATTTTTCACTCACCTACCTAACACGTTTCCACCTGTAGTTCTCTTCTATTGATGAGTAACAAATTGCCCTATATTTAGCCGCTTAAAACAACAAGTATTTATTATATTACCATTTCTTTGGATCAGGAACCCAGGAGCAATTTAGCTGGGTGCCTCTGGCTCAAAGGTCTCTGAGGTGGCAGTCAAGTGGTTTCATCTGAAGGCTTCACAAAAGATGGGCGGAGTAAGGGGCTGGCCCCGTGGCCGAGTGGTTAAGTTCGCGAGCTCCGCTGCAGGAGGCCCAGTGTTTCGTTGGTTCGAATCCTGGGCGCGGACATGGCACTACTCATCTGACCACGCTGAGGCAGCGTCCCACATGCCACAACTGGAAGGACCCACAACGAAGAATATACAACTATGTACCGGGGGGCTTTGGGGAGAAAAAGGAAAAAATAAAATCTTTAAAAAAAAAAAAAAAAGATGGGCGGAGTTGGAGACTACTTGTAAGTTCACTCAAGTGCTTGTTGACAAGCCTCAGTCCATCACCATGCGGACCTCTCCATGGGACCAACTGAGACTCAGGTAGCTGACTTCTCCCAGGGTGAGGAGTACAAGAATGAGACCAAATAAGAGACCGTGCCAAGACAAAAGTTGTAGTCTTTTTGTAACCTCATTTTGGAAGTGACATTCCATCTTTTCTGCTGTATTCTATTTATCAGAAGTGTATGGGGTCTGGCCCGATGGCGTACTGGTTAAGTTTGTGCCCTCCACTGTGGTGGTCCGGGGTTTGCAGTTCAGATCCTGGGCACAGACCTACGTACCGCTCAACAAGCCATGCTGTGGTGGCGTCCCATGTACAAAATAGAGGACGATTGGCACAGGTGTTAGCTCAGGGTCAATTTTCCTCAAGCAAAAAGAGGAAGATTGGCAACAGATGTTAGCCAATCTTCCTCTCTCACACACACAAAAAGAAGTGTAGCAGTAAGTCCAGCTCGCACTCAGGTGGAGGGGATTACACAAAGGTGTGAATACCAGCAGGAAGGGATCACTGGGGCCCTCTTAGAGGCTGCCCACCATGCCATCTTGTTTATCTTATTCACCTTCTAGACTATCCAAATTCATTAAAAATATTTTAAGGACTGCCTTTCTCCATGATCTATCCTCCAACATATTGAACTATGCTTTGCTTGACTTCCAGTAAATAAAAAATTTAAAAAACATTAAATTTTCTTTGCCATGCACTTGGATACATAAATTTTGTTTCTTTGGTAATTCCAGGCCATTTACTATACCTGTCTCCTCAGTAGTGCTCAGTACGATATATACCCAATATAGCTGAGGATAATGTATGCCCATTATAACTATATTGACAAGATGAAATCTATTTAAGACATTTCTTCCTGGAATATTATCTGTTAAGGCTCACACTTACTTTGACTTTTGATTCCCTGATTTTGATTGATGTTTTGTACTGATTGGGTGGTTTAAATACCATTTCTCAAAGTCACTTCTGCAGGATAAGAGATACGTTTCCATTTGTTTTGTTTTGGCATCTACGTCAATATTTCTTGGACTGCTTAATGTGCTAAAGTGTACAGGATTTCAGAAGTTGAGAATTTTCAGAAATTGTGTATATACGTTAACATTATTCAAACTTTTTTGACCAAAAGGCCCTTTTTAGAAAATGTTAATAGACTTTATATACTACAGGAAAAAACCACAAGCTAGTTTATCTGCTAATTAGAATAAGATCAAAACAATGACTCACCATTCATTCATTCTTCAAATGTGATCTGAGGATTTTGCATTTACCAGAGACTCTGTTGAGTGTTGCAAAATATAATGTAAAATAAATAAATAAATAAGACCCTTTATAAAGGGGTTTTACACCATCAGACTTCTCTGTTATTTTGGGTTTCCAATGTACTAAAACCTCAAAACAACAATAAAACAGAACTCTTACTCTGTAGAGCTTATCATAATATGAAGCCTTGAAAATAATGAGGAATTATGGGTTATCACTGATGCCATATTAAGATCAGCATAAAAGGACATTTTTTAGGTCTATTAATAGTTGCTAAACTATCTACCAGTTTAGCTAAGGATAAAAAGAAGGTTTGGGAACAAAAGAATTTTGAGAAATTATTTTAAGATAAAAAAGGATGATATTGCATGGAACTCCAATTTTTATTCTTTATTAAAGAATTTTCCTTTTTATTTATTTTTCTGTCTTTCAGTAGCACCTGGGATCATATACTCCTCAACAGTGTTTGCATTTTATAACACTCCATTTTGTCTATTGATTATAAGCATAAACTACTACGTAGAAAAGGTAGGAAGCAAAATTGTCATAGCAATTGTGGTCTCAGCTATTTTTAAAGGAAGCTTAATTTTTTCTCTCCACAGGGAGAGCTGTATTGACACCCACCTACTGAACAGTAATATAAAGTTGCATTGATTTTTTCCGACCAGGAGTGGTGTTTCATGGGATTCATCTTCGACTTGGATTAAGCACACAAAAATTAATAGAATTTAATGGAGCTAAATTCACCTTCATTTTGTTGCCATTTTCTTTATGTGTTCACAATATATTCTCATACTTTTCTTTTATAAATCATTTGATTTTAAGCCGATTTAAAGCCATATTTACTTAGTCCATGCTGAGTGAGTTAAGGCGTTTCTTTAGAAAAGGTGCCAGGTTATTTTAGTAATTGGTGCAAAACAAGTCTAAAGTAATAATAACATTGGGTGTAGGAGAACAGACGAGAAGCTTCCCCAGTCATTACTGAGGTTTCTATAATTTTGAGGTACCCATAGAGATGAGCCTTGGTTTTGGCCTGTTCGAGTGAATAAACAATCAGTTAAATCACAGTGCAAAGCTGTTATTTCAGATCCTTGCAGCAGATAGTAAATTATTCAGACCCTAACTCATCGATCTATCAAAAATTGCATTGAGTATAAAGGTGGGTTTGAATACTGATATATTATGCAAAGATAGAAAGAATTACAGTATTTAAATCATTTAATGTAATGAAAATTGGAGGAGAGGTGGCATGCAAGTAAATAAAATACTAGCTCCAATTTTAAGGGTTATAATTGAGGTACTAGCTTAAGCTTTTAGATGATGTGCAATTGGACATCCTAGCTTTGCTGAGAATAAATCCCAATAAAAGTATCTAGTGTTTTGTTTACATTTAATACAACTTGGAGTGAATAGAAGCTCTCGAATTTAGAGAATAAAACAATACACTTAGCTCATTTTAAAGAAGAAATACTTTCATAGGTTTTTTGTTTTTTGTGTTTTTTTTAATAAAGCCAGCCACTTTGGGAAAACCTACTCTTAGGCTTTGCTGTAAATAATCATTTGTGTTCATAATTAGCAGGAGCTTTCCGACTATTCTGTACCTTTGCATCCTAGGAATAATCCTTAATATACTATATTCAAAAGAAGCATGTAAGTCTAATGAAAGAAAGATAAACAATACCTTTATTTTAATCTATCTTTTCTATGCGATCTGTACATGCACTCATCTTCAAATTGCGTTCGGAATTAGCTATAATGTTTTTTGGCATTAATCTAATTACGATCCTATTTAATTTTCTGCTAATCTTGAATAACTAAAGAGGGTAACTTTAGGAAAAGTAATTTATTATTGAATGATTAAAGAGGCTAACTTTTAAGAAATCTGATTTTTCTTATAAACATTGTTCTCTTGAAAAAGCGTATGAATAAATAGGATACTGTAGAGAAATACTTTTGTTCTCAGTGGAGCATTTCTTTTGTGGGCAGGTTTTACAAAGAAATTAATAGTTACATTCAACTTGATATTTTTGTTTGTTTGTTTTGAGGAAGATTAGCCCTGAATTAACATCTGCCACCAATCCTCCTCTTTTTGCTGAGAAAGACTGGCCCTGAGCTAACATCCGTGCCCGTCTTCCTCTACTTTATGTGTAGGACGGCTGCCACAGCATGGCTTGACAAGCAGTGCATAGCTCCACACCTGGAATTCAAACCGGCAAACCCTGGGCCACCAAAGTGGAATGTGCACACTTAACCACTGCACCCCCAGGCCGGCATCTCAACTTGATATTTGATTATCACAATTTCATAAATTGAAAGGAGTATTTGGAACCACAGAAAGAGAGTAGTAGTAGAAATGCATTTTATTTGTAAATTTTTAAAAATAGCACTGTCCTAGAAATTCTTAGAGTATGTCCTCTTGTCCCCTGGAGTAGGGGAGGGGAAAATTAGTAAACATAGGGAAAAGGAGAGAAGTTGAGAGTGCTTCTTTGAAAGGATCCAACAGAGTCCAATTTACAATGAAATACATGGAACCAGCAATGTTTAATATATTGTAGTCAGCACCCCATCCTGTTCACTTTAAATTTGCAAGTAATTTCAAAAACAGGAGCAAATGGACTGAGATAATTATAAATATAATTATAAATTTTTTTAACTTTCTATCGTTTTGTGTGTGTTTACATATATACTTAATTTTAAAGATTAAGTTCAAATTCATGTTAAAATAGACTTTACTTGTGTGACTGTGGATTCACTAACATGTAGAATATATTTACTCCTTAATTTCTCTACCAATCTGTTATTGAATGTGTATTGTGTGTGGACATAATATGTGCAAGAGTTACAATGGTATATATGGCAAGTCCCTGCCGTCAAAGGAGTACTAAATCAATAGTTTCATAGCAGGGTGATCAATGTGACAATAGAGGCAGCGACTACTATTGTCTTAGCCTACAGGTGCTTCGGCTGCCATTTACTGTTCATGGTCAGTGAATGTAGTTCCCTATGTGTTTATTCTAGCCTTTATTGTAGACTTAGATACAACTGCCCGGTTTCCACCCTTTTAACCAAGATTTGGAGTGGTTGTTGAGGTGCTGTTCCTTCTAAGAATTAATATGACTATAGTGATACTCCTTTTATATGAATAAAAATGGGGCATCATGTGGCTTTTACACATTTGCATGCTGTCTCCCCACAAAACTCTAAGCCCTTTGTGTATAAGGGCTGTATTTTATTGCAAGTGTTTTATGTGTTTGTGTGTTTGTATATTTTTTTGTGCCCACTCCTCCCCCCCCCCATTTTGTAGCTGCAACGCCTAGTACAGTGACTGGCATACATCAAGGGCTTATTTATAGTACAAAATACTGAGAAAACTTGTGATCTGTTGTATCTATGGGATTGGTTTTAAAAGGGAGGCAGTTACTCACAAAGTCAGGTTGTCTACTCTCTTACTTTTCTCTCACTCTTTCTCTCTCCCGCATGTGTGTGCGTGTGTGTGTATTTCTGTCAGATAGGTGAAGGGTCTGATATGTGTGAGAGGACAAGAAAGAGAATACATTGCTACCACCTCACAGTACATTCGTTTAAGGTCGGTTATGGTTTCTAAGTTCCATCCAAATGGGAAATCCTGCAAACCATCTCTTTTGTTCTACTTTCAAACCATACGGACTTTTTTCCTCTACCCTATAGTTGATTGACTAGAGCTTAAAAAATTCTTTCTGTTTCCTTTATATTGGGCTTGGTCTAGAAGAATCTTGTATGTCACTGTCACTACACAAGCTAACCTAGACAGGGCTCTCTATTCAATGTCCCTTCCCCAAGGAGTCAGAGCTAGTTGGGTTAGGGGCAGAGGTGGGGGAGGTAGTCAGCGGACAGTACTAAAAGGAGAGGTATGGAATCGAGCAGGCAGATACTAATTTAGGAAGCCTCTGATTTCTTAAGCTAGAGATTCATGGAAATTAGTGTAAACTAGATAGCTCACTAGCAAGCCTGCAGGGACTCAGCAGAATCTGTCATATGATGTCCTTGCTTCCTAAACACTTTCTAAGAAGCCAAGCACAACTCAAAGGCACCCATCCAATCAAGGTATTGTACATGACTTTGCTGTTATTAAATCAAATCAAATGTAAGATCTTGAGGGCCTTGGTCCTGGCTTTGTCCCTTTTAAAATGGTGTAATTTTGGTGTAGCCTCTACCGTGGCTAAGAATACGCAAATCTGAAAGCTGATGGAGTAACCAGCAAGGATCTTCCTGCAAACAGAGTGTTCTGCACCCTCAGAAATTCTTCAGAGGAGCAGAGAGCCTGGAGAAGGAGAAGAAGTTCTCCAGGACTTTCTCACTTCCAGTTAGGTGGGGAAATAAAGATCTATTATAAGCCACATCCCAAGTGAAAGCTCCATGCTGGACTCGAAGCTTCTGCTCCTGAGCATGCCTTGTTTCAATATTGTGTGATTTTTCTTTTCAAATAAATTGACTGCTTCTTTGCAATCTGCCCTTAGATGTTCCTAGCAATCCATAGAAGTTCAAATATTAGAAATTCTAAATTAACTTTACATTTAAGAAGAAAATAGATGAATTTTAAAGTATTTAACTTTCTTAATTTAGGTAGTATTTGAAAAGTTAAATGAGTATCATTTTATTTTTCTTTACTTGATTAAATTCCTGAAAAAATTGTGACATTCATGAATGTTGGAATCAAGAATATGAGTAAAAAATATGCCACTTCATTTAGAATATCCTGCTTTTACTCTTTTCCTGTTTCCCATTACCTTCACATTACCTTTATTTTAACTATGAATTATTAAACTCTGATGGTTATAGTTCATTTACTCATTTAGAATGATAATGGCGAACGTTTTAACATATAATTAAATAATCCAATTTAATGTTATTCCCATTCAATGCCAATCTCATCTCTGTGTTCCTTAAAACAATAAGTATTGTCTTATAAAAGGAAATTAAAAAATTGTAATCTTCTTCACCTACAGATTTATAATTTAGTTAGAACCTTTATGTAATTAACTAAACTACACTCTTTGAACTTAGAATTTATGTTTGCTCCCAACTGATCTAAGGGCTTCTCAGACTCTCTTGAACCTGTTTTTCAATCATATAAATATTTTCTGGAAAACCGTATTTGCAAACAACTCACTGCTCTTCCGTTCTTACTTATATCATGAACCATGTTTCAGATGAGTTCCAGTGTCTGTTGGTTAGCTCACGCGATGATGCTTTTTCTCAAACAATAATCAGTGAAGCTGTTTCAGTTTGGATCTTGAGATGACTTAAAAACAGAAGTATTTATAAATTTAAAAGTTAGAAAGAAATATTTTTCAAAGAAAAAGTTCTAGCATTGGACTAGTTGCAAATGAAGGAAGGTTCATGTGTTAGGCAGAATAATGGCCCCCAAATATATCCACTTCCTACTCTCTAGAACCTGCAAATACCTTACCTTAAATGGCAAAAGGGGCTTTGAAGATGTAATTAAATTAAGGATGTTAAAAGGGCGGAATCATCCCAGATTATCTGGGTGGGCCCAATGTAATAACAGAGGTCCTTATAAATAAAAGAGGGAGGCAAGAATGATAATCAGAGAAACACAGGACAACCGAGGCAGAGATCAGAGTAATACAGTTGCTGGTTTTGAAGATGGAAGGAGCCACGAGTCAAGGGATGTGAGAAGCCTTTGGAAGTTGGAAAAGGAAAGGAATGAATCCTATCCTAGAACCTCTAGAAGAAATGCAGCCCTGTGGACAGCTTGGTTTTAGCCCCATAAGACCCTTTTGGACTTCTGACGTGGAGAACTATAACATAATAAATTTGTGTTCCTTTAAGGAGCTAAATTTGTGGAATTTGTTATAGCACAGCAGCAGTGGGAACTAATACGTTTCTAAAAAAGAAGAGTTGAGTTGTGTCCCAGAAATTGCCAAAAGGTTATACTCATGATTTCTCACCCATTTCTTCCTTTTATCTATCGAGCACCGTTCCCAGCTGTCACATATGTCTATCACCAGCAACAGACGTACTCAGGCTTTGTCCATCTAGGAAGACTGCTCCCAAATATTTACTGTTCTCCAAATGCTAGATGACAATTCCTGGGGAATGTAAATGTGCATAAATGCAGGTTCTATGTGAATATTAATGCGTGTATAGTTTGTACTGTAGAATCATAAAGTGTAAGAAAGAGTAAACTTGGTTATACAAATCCTCATTTTATTTTATTTTTTTTATTTTTGAGGAAGATTGGCCCTGAGATGACACCTGTGCCCATCTTCCTCCACTCTATAGGTGGGACGACTGCCACAGCATGGCTTGATGAGCAGTGCCAGGTCCATGCCCAGGATCCAAACCAGTGAACCCTGGTCTGCTGAAGTGGAGCACTCGAACTCAATTGGTGCCCCACTGGGCCAACCCCACAAATCCTCATTTTTAAAAGGGCCTCAATATTAAAATAATTCAACTTCTTAAATATGATCTGCTTTTTAAGCATGGTCAAGTATGTGGAGGTGAAGAGCTAGGAACATTTATTTTTTATTTTTTTTATGTTTTATTTTATTGAGGTCATAATAGTTTATAACATTGTGGAATTTCAGTTGTACATTATTATCTGTCAGTCACCATATATATGTGCCCCTTTACCCCTAATGCCCACCCTCAACCCCCTTGCCCTCTAGTAACCACTAATCTGTTCTCTTTATCTGTGTATTTGCTTATCTTCCCCATATGAGTGAAACCATGCGGTGTTTGTCTTTGTGTGGCTTATTTCACTTAACATAACACCCTCAAGGTCCATCCGTGTTGTTGCAAATGGGACAATTTTGTGTTTTTTATGTCTGAGTATATCCCATTGTGTATATATACCACTTCTTTATCCGTTCATCAGTCAATAGGCTCTTGTGTTGCTTCCACATCTTGGCTATTGTGAATGATGCTGCTGTGAACATAGGGGTGCATAAACCTCTTTATATTGTTGGTTTCATGTTCTTTGGATAAATACCCAGTAGGTATTTCTATTTTAAATTTTTTGAGAAATCTCCGGTCCTTACTGGCTGAACCAGCTTGCCTTCCCACCAGCGGTGTATGAGGGTTCCCTTTTATACACATCCTCTCCAAAATTTTTTAATTTTTGTCTTGGTAATTATAGCCATTCTAACAGATGTAAGGTGATATCTCATTGTAGTTTTGATTTGCATTTCCCTGATGATTAGTGATGTTGAACATCTTTTCATGTACCTGTTGGCCATCTGTTGATCTTCTCTGGAAAAATGTCTATTCATAACCTCTGCCCATGTTTTTAATTTTTGAGGAAGATTAGCTCACAGCTAGCATCCACTGCCAATCCTCCTTTTTTTTTTTTCGCCTGAGGAAGATTGGCCCGGCACTAACATCTCTGCCCATCTTCCTATACTTCATATGTGCCTGTCAAAGCATGGCTTGGTAAACGGTACGTAGAGCCATGCCTAGGATCCGAATCAACAAACCCCAGGCCGCCGAAGTGGAGCACGTGAACTTAACCACTACACCACTGGGCCAGCCCCATTTTCTGCCCACTTTTTGATCAGGTTATTTATTTTTTTTGGTTGTTGAGTTCTATGAGTTCTTTATACATTTTGGAGATTAACCCCTTGTCTGATATGTGATTTGCAAATATTTTCTCCCAGTTGGTGGGTTGTCTTTTCATTTTGTTCCTGGTTTCCTTTCCCTTCCAGAAGCTCTTTAGTCTAATGAAATCCTATTTGTTAATTTTTTTTTTGTTTCCCTTGCTCAAATATACATGGTCTTTGACAAGATCCTTCTAAGACTCATGTCAAAGAATGTACTACCTATTATTTTCTTCTAGGAGTTTTACGGTTTCATGTCTTACTTGCGAGTCTTTAATCTATTTTGAGTTAATTTTTGTGTATGGTGAAAGATAATGGTCTACTTTCTTTTGCATGTGGCAGTACAGTTTTCCCAGCACCATTTATTGAAGAGACTTTCCTCTCTCCATTGTATGTTCTTAGCTCCTTTGTCAAAGATTAGCTGTCCAGGGGCAGGCCTGCTGGCGCAGCGTTTAAGTGTGCACGTTCTGCTTCGGTGGCCCGAGGTTCACCATTTCAGATCCTGGGTGCGGACATGGCACTGCTTGGCAAGTCATGATGTGGTAGGCGTCGAACATATAAAGTAGAGGCAGATGGGCATGGATGTTAGCTCAGGGCCAGGCTTCCTCAGCAGAAAGAGGAGAGTTGGCAGCAGTTAGCTCAGGACTAATCTTCCTCAAAAAAAAAAATAAGATTAGCTACCCATAGATGCGTAGTTTTATTTCTGGGCTTTCAATTCTGTTCCATTGATTTGTGTGTCTGTTTTTGTACCACTGGCATGCTGTTTTGATTGCTAATAGCTTTGTAGTATATTTTGAAGTCAGGGATTGTGATGCCTCCAGCTTTGTTCTTTTTTTTTCAGGATTGCTGTAGCTATTCGGGCTCTTTTGTTACCCCATATGAATTTTAGGATTCTTTGTTCTATTTCCATGAAGAATGTCATTGGGATTCTGATTGGGATTGCATTTAATCTGTAGATTTCTTTAGGCTGTATGCAAATTTCAACTATGTTTATTCTTCTGGCCCAAAAGCTTGGAATATCTTTCCATTTCTTTATGTCATCATCAGTTTTTTCAATAGTGTCTAATAGTTTTCATTGTCTAGGTGTTTCACCTCCTGGGTTAAATTTATTCCCAGATATTTTGTCTTTTTTGTTGTGATCGTAAATGGGATTATATTCTTGAATTATCTTTCTGTTAGTTTGTTATTACAGTGTAAAAATGCAACTGATTGTTGTAAGTTAATTCTGTACCCTGCAACGTTGCATTAGTTGTTGATTACTTCTAGTAGTTTTCCAATGGATTCTTTATAGTATTCTCTATATAAAATCATGTCATCTGCAAGCAGTAAGTTTCATTTCTTCATTCCATATTTGGATACCTTTTATTTCTTTTTCTTGCCTAATTGTTTTGGCCAAAATTTCCAAAACTATGTTGAATCAGAGTGGTGAGAGTGGACACCCCTGTCTGCTTCCTGTTCTGAGGGGGATGGCTTTTCTTTCTGCCCACTGAGTATGATTTTGGCTGTGGGTTTGTCATATATGGCCTTTATTGTGCTGAGGTACTTTCCTTCCATGCCCATTTTGTTGAGAGGTTTTGCATAAATGGATATTGGATCTTGTGAAGTGCTTTCTCTGCATCTATTGAGATGATCGTGTGGTTTTATTCCTCATTCTGTTAATGTGATGTATCATATTGATTGATTTGCAGATGTTGAGCGGTCCCTGTGTCCTGGAATAAGTCCTATTTGATCATGGTGTATGATCCTTTTAATGTATTACTGTATTCAGTTTGCCTATATTTTGTTGAGGAATTTTGCATCTATGTTCATCAGCAATATTGGCTGTAATTTTCCTTCTTTGTATTGTCCTTTGTGTAGTCCCTCTGGCTTTGGGATCAGGGTGATATTGGCCTTGTAAAATGTGTTAGGAAGTGTTCTGTCATCTTCAATTTTTTGGAATAGTTTGAGAAGGATAGGTATTAAATATTCTTTGAATATTTGGTAGAATTCTCCAAAGAAGCTGTCTGTCTAGTCCTGGACTTTTATTTTTTGGGAGGTTTTTGGTTACTATTTCAATCTCTTTACTTGTGATTGGTCTATTCAGATTCTCTAATTCTTCTTGATTCAGTTTTGGGAGGTTGAGTGAGTCTAAGAATTTATCCATTTCTTCTAGATTGTTCAATTTACTGGCATATAGTTTTGCATAGCATTCACTTATGATCCTTTGTATTTCTGTGGTATCTAATTTCTCCTCTTTCATTTTTAATTTTATTTATTTGAGCCATCTCTTCTTTTGTTAGTGAGTCTCAACTCACTTTATCAACTTTATCTTCTCAAAGAATCAGCTCTTAGTTTAATTGATCCTTTCTACATTTTTTTTAGTTTCAATGTCATTCATTTCTGCTCTAGTTTTTATTATTTTCCTCCTTCTGCTGACTTTGGGCTTTGTTTGTTCTTCTTTTTAGAGTTCTGTTGGGGTAGTTTAAGATTGCTTATTTGAGATTTTTCTTATTTGTCAAGGTGGGCCTGTATTGCTATGAATTTCCCTCTTAGGACCTCTTTTGCTATATCCCATTAGTTAGTATGGTGTATTTTCACTTTCATTTTTCTCCAGATGTTTTTTGATTTCTCCTTTAAATTCTTCAATGATTTCTTGGTTGTTTGGTAGCATTTTGTTTAGTCTCCACATATTTGTCGCTTTCCCAGGTTTTTTCTTGTAGTTGATTTCTAGTTTCGTAGCCTTGTGGTAGGAAAACATGGCTGAGATGTTTTCAACGTTCTTAAATTTATTGAGGCTTTTCTTCTTTCCCAACATATGGTCTGTCTTTCAGAATGTTCCACGTGCACTTGAGAAGAATGTATATTCTGCTGTTTTGGGTGGACAGTTCTATATATATCTGTTAGGTCCATCTGGTCTAGTCTTTTATTTAATTCTGCTAATTCTTTGTTTTCTCTTTCTACATGATCTGCCCATTGATGTAAATGGGATGTCAAGGTCCCCCTGTTATTATGTTGTTGATAATATTCCCTTTTAGGTTTGTTAACAGTGGCTTTATGCACTTTGGTGCTCCTGTTTTGGGTGCATATATATTCGTAAGTGTCATGTCCTCTTGGTGATGTGTACCTTTTATCTGTGTATACTATCCCCTTTGTCTCTCATTCCTTTTATATCTTGAAGTCTACTTTGTTTGATATAAGTATGACAATACCTACTTTCTTTTGTTTGCCGTTAATTTGGAGTATCATCTTCCATCCCTTCACTCTGAGCCTGTGTTTGTCTTTGGTGCTGAAGTTTGTTTCCTAGAGGCAGCATATTGTTGAGTCTTGTTTTTTAGTCTACCCAGCCACTCTGTATCTTTTGAATGGAGAATTCAATCCATTTACATTTTGAGTGATTATTGATATATGGGGGTTTAATCCTGCCCTTTTATCTCTTGCTATCTGGTTGTTCTATGTTTCCATTGTTTCTCTTCCTTTGTATTTCTGACTTCCATTTCATTTTGGTGCTTTTCTGAGATTTTGTTACTTTTCTCTCTTTTTGTGAATTGTGCCTCTGCTCTGATTTTTTGTTTAGTGGTTACCATGAAGTTTTTGTAAAAGATCTCGTAGATTAAATGATCCATTTTCTCATAGCATTTTATCTCAATTAACCCAAGCAGGTGCCATCTCTCCTCTTCCACTTCTGAATTATTGTTGTTACAAATTGTTTTTTTTTTTAGTGTTGTGAGTTTGTGACCAAGTTGATGTGTTTATAGTTACTTTTGATGCTCTCTTACCCTTTATCTTTTAGGTTATAATTGAGTATCTGCCTCCCTGTTCTGAGTGAGAGTTGCGATTTTCTGATTATGTCTGTGTACTTATCTCCTTGCTCTAAGCTTTGTAGACCTTTGCCTTTTTGTTTCCAGTGTGAGGGACCTTTAATTATTTCTTGTAGGGGAGCTCTAGTGGTGATGAGCTCCTTCAGCTTTTGTTTATCTGGAAAAGCTTTTCTTTCTCCATCATATCTGAAGGAAAGTTTCACCGGATAGAGTAGTCTTGGCTGAAAGATGTTCTCTTTCAGTATGTTGAATATATCATTCCATTCTCTCCTAGTCTATAGGGTTTCTGCTGAGAAATCTGCTGGAAGTCTGATAGGGTTTCCTTTGTAGGTTATTTCTTTCTGCTTTGCTACCCTTACTATTGTTTTCTTTGTCATTGGCTTTTGCCACTTTTAATATCATATGCCTTGGAGAAGGTCTTTTAGCATTGGTGTAATTAGGCGTCCTATTAGCTTCTTGTATGTGTATATCCTGTACTTTCCCCAGGTTTGGGAAGCTCTCAGCTATTATTTCTTTGAACTATCTTGCTGCTTTTTCCCCCTCTCTTTTCACTCTGGAATACCTATATTCCTATGTTGATTTTCCTAATTGAGTCAGGTAGTTCTAGAAGAATTACTTCATTTTTAAAAAAATCTTAGTTCTCTCTCCTCCTACACCTGTAGAATTTCGGTATTTTTATCCTTGAAATCTCTAATTCTTTCCTCAATAACATCAGCTCTATTTCTTAAGGATTCTAGATGATTTTTTATTTCAGTACTTGTATTTTCATATCCAGAATTTCTGCTTGAGTTTTTTTTGTTTTTTGTAGTTTCAATCTCTTTGGTGAAGAGATTCGTTTTATTCATGAGCTCATTGAACTGTCTTTCTGTTTTCTCTTAAATCATTGAGTTTCTTTACGACACCTATTTTGAATTCTATGTCATTAGCTGGTAAATTTTTGTGCCTTCATGATTGGTTTCTAAAAAATTGTCGTTTTCTTTCTGGTCTGAATTGTTGCTGCTGTTTTTCAGGGTGTTTGATGAACTAATCTTTTGTTGGGGCATTTGTGATAGTATTGGGTTGCACATTCCACTGCTAGAGGGAAACACAACAGAGTTTCTGGTCCTACCTTATCTGCTGCATGGTGTGGGGGTAATATTATGCGCTCTCATGCTGGTCTGGGGAGGGTTCAGGTCCATGTGTGGACTGTTCTTGGTGGGCAGTGCTTCCTCTCCAGGACCGAGCTAGAGCAACTACTTGGGGCCACAGAGGCACATTCGGCTCCCCTCCCCACCAGAAAAGCAATCACGAGAGGGCTAGCGGCTGCTCCCATCCCTTCCTATAGTCACCTCAGAGCACATTCCCTCTTTCAGGACTCAGCTGTACTATGGGTGCTCATGTGGGCCTAGATTGTGCTTGCCTCAGCATGTAGATCTGCTGCCATCTCTGCTTGCTGTCCCATGGGCTACCATGCTTGGTGGGTGGGGCTTCCTTGCTGAAACTGACCTAGGGCCACTGCTTGGGTCCACAGGGGCACCATGGGCTCCCCTCACACTGGGAAAGCAATCACCAGTGGGCTAAGGGCTGCCACCACCTCTTTCTACATTTGCCCCCGGTACATGTTCCCACTTTGGGGCACTTTTGCCAGGCTGGATAGTGTTCATCTGCATGGACAATGCTACTGGGTGAGGGCAGAGAGTGCTCACCTATCTCCACCACTTCTTGGAGGGCCAGTCAATCCACTCTCTGATGTATAGCTACCTGTGTCTCACAGGTGTACTGTTTTGCTCTGTGATCTTCCTCCATTGGTCAATGAAGGTCCATTTACTTGTAGTTCAAACAGGGAGACACAAAGGGAACAACCCATTCTGCCATGTTCCTGACATCATCCGTCTCCAACATTTCTGATTGTTTTTCTTTATTGATTCAATCTCTTTTGTGAAAAATTCCCTCTGTTCATTAATTTTATTCCTGATTTCATTGAACTGTCTTTCTGAGTTTTCTTGTAACACATTGAATTTTTTAATGATAGCTATTTTGAATTTTCTTTCACTTAGATTGCAAATTTCTGTGCCTTCAGGATTCATTTTGGCTGTTTGCCTTTTCCCTTGTGGTGTGGAGTATTAATATACCTCTTCATACCGTTTGATGGGGTGGATTTGTGCCTTCATGTAGTGGTAGGATCTCGTCATCCCACTGGGGTGGGGCAGGAGCTGTGTATTCTGAGCCCACTGTGATCCCCAGCAGTTGTGCCTTTCAATGACTGGGTCACACTTTAGGACCACAGTGGCACTTTGTGCTCTCACATCAAATGGAAAAATGATCACACATGTGCTCATGTCTGCTGCCACCTGCTCCCACAATCCCACTGAGAGGCCTTCCCACCATTGGGGCTGCACTGGTGTTATTGGCATTTGCAGCAGCCATGAAATCATTTGCCTGGGTGTGCAGACCCACTGCTGCCTCTTCTTAGTTTGCACCAGCTGTTTTGCTTGGTGGGCATGGCCTCCCCACAGGCACCAAGCCTGGGCAACTTTCTAGGAATGTGAGGGCACTGTGGGCTTTCCCACCAGAAAGAAAAGTGATCACATGGGGCCTCAGAGCTTTGTTCACCTGTTTCTACAGTTGTGCTGAGGTGTGCTCCCATCCTTAGGGTTGCAGCAGTACTATGAGCTCTCCAACCATGAGAGCAGCCATATGCTTGCACAGGACTGCCAGAGCCTAGAGAGTGCTATCCTATCTCCACCATCTCCCGGAGATTAGTCCATCCACCTTCAGATGTAGAGCTGCTTAGGTCTCTCAGGCATCCTGTTGTGCTGTGTGAGTATCCTCCGTTGATCAATGAATGTCCATTTAGTTGTACTTCAAAGGGGCAGAGATAAAGTGAACAGCTCATTCCACCATGTTGCTGATGTCACATTTACTAGTTTAGTATAAAGACTGTTATAAAAGATGTGGATGAACAGCCAGATGGGAGAGATGCAAGAGGCAAGGTCTGTGAGAAGGGACATGGAGCTCCACGCCCTCTCCCAGCACCTTCACATGTTCACCAATCTGGAAGCTCCAGTAACATTTTTTTAAGTAGACTTCAGTACAGTCCTACAAGAAAGGAATCATCTGTTACGTATGTGTGATTTTGTCAGGGATAATGCTCTGCCACTTTCAAATACTTAAAAAACATTAAAATTATTCTTAAACTCTGGTCTTAAAGTGACAACAATATAAACTACTAAGAATACCCATTTAAAGAGTAAACTACAAATAATAATTGATGTAAGCATAACTATGACTTTATGTAGTGGTATGTTTACATTTAATCCTCTTTCATATGCTCTGACTCAATTATGGCTAAGCTATATCTAACAGGGAAAGTACTGTTTATATCTCTTTCTATTTACCAGTCTGTCACTGTTCCAAATTTAATTTCAGTCAATGTAATAATGGATGTATCTATCTATTAGATCTTTAACATTTGGACTATACAGTATTTTGTTTATGCAAAATTTAGACAACTAAATTTTTGTTTTCATTCAGTGCATTTCAAGCATGCTTGTTCTCTTGTTCCTAAATCTATGCTTCAGAAGTCTACACAGTGCCAGAATGTAGGAAATTTTCTCTCTTTCAGTTTAGGATCTCGAAAATACTAGCTACAATATTCAGTTTCCTTGTAATTATTTTCCTTCTCTAATCTCTGTCTCTCTCATTTCATTTTTACTATGAAGCCATGCTCTGATGGGAAATTTTGGACAATTTTCCAAGAAAAATTTGACTTTTATCTTAGTACTCTTGAAAAAGTCTTAGATATTCATAATTTATGTGAATCTAGGCTATTTTGTATGTTGGTTATCCTGATTGTAGCCGTCCTTCTGTTTGCTTTGTTGTCTCATTGGATAAGGAATGTGAAAGTATATTTAGTATGAACATATTTTGAAGTTCTCTTAATTTTAGGAAAAAAGCTGAACAGCATATAAAACTTGTTAATATTTCTGAAATTTGGTTTCAGTTGGTTATTTGAAGAGAATTATTTTGCTTATAAAAATCATAGCTTACTAATGTAACCCTCTAATTTTTTAAAAAAATTCAACATCACCTATTGTCACCAGATAATATTTGGAATAAGAGAGGAACACAGAGATCTGAAGGACAAAACAGTGACAAATGCCCACTAGATACTCGTACCTGATTATCTTTCTCTAGTCTATTTATATTCACTGCCATTTAACATCTCTTTTATGGTACATTTCCAAATAGGTTTCTTTCCCCATTCAAGACACCCTAGACCATAACTATTTCTTCTGTTTTGTCCATATCATCTAACTTAACCAATTTAAGTTAATTTATAGTTTCCTCAAATTATGTCAGACTTTTAAAATTTTCCATATTTAGCCTTTGGGCAACTGAAATTCCACATTATTAATTTGAATTAAGATCTGCTTCTGTGATGTATTTAAACATGTTTAGACATAAATGTGAGAGTTTTTTTCTAAGTACCATTTGCTACTCTTTCATCTAGTTTGACAATTGTGCAGATCCCTTGCTTTTTTTTTTATCCTGTTGCCCCTTGAAGGTTTTTTATTTGTTGGTTTGTTTTTTTATTGAGCTCATAATGTTTACATCAATGTGAAATTTCAGTTGTACTTGTTTCTTGTCTGTCACCACATCAGTGCTCCCCTTCACACTCTGTGCCCACCCCCACCCCCATTCCCCTGGTAACCACTGACCTGTTTTCTTTGTCTGTGTGTTTGCTCATATTCCACATATGAGTGAAATTGTCTGGGGCATGTCTTTCTCAGTCTGGCTTATTTCACTTAGCATAATTCCTTCAAGCTCCTTCCATGTTGCTGCTAATGGGATGAATTTGTCTCTTTTTATGACTGAGTAGTATTCCATTGTATATATATATACCACATTTTCTTTATCCAATCATCAGTCAATGGGCACTTGGATTGTTTTCATGTCTTGGCTATTGTGAATAGTGCTGCAATGAATGTAGGGGTACATATGTTACTTTGGATTGTTGGTTTCAAATTTTTGGGGTAGATACCCAGTAGTGGGATAGCTGGATCGTATGGTAGCTCTATTTTTAATTTTTTGAGGCCTCTCTATACGATTTCCCATAGTGGCTGCACCAGTTTGCATTTCCACCAGCAGTGTATGAGGGTTCCCTTTTCTCCACACCCTCTTCAACATTTGTTCTTTTTTAGTCTTAGTGATTATAGCCATTTTAACGGGCATAAGGTGGTATCTTAGTGTAGTTTTGATTTGCATTTCTCTAATGATCAGTGATTCATCCTTTCATGTGTTTATTGGCCATCTGCATATCTTCTCTGGAAGAATGTCTGATCATATCCTCTGCCCATTTTTTGATTGGGCGTTTTTTCTTTTTATTGTTCAGTTGTGTAAGTTCCTTATATATTATGGAGATTAACCCCTTGTCAGATATATGGTTTGCAAATATTTTCTCCCAATTGGTGAGTTATCTCTTTGTTATGATTCTAGTTTCTTTTGCCTTGCAGAATCTCTTTAGTCTGATGAACTGCCACTTGTTTATTTTTTCTTTGTTTCCCTTGTCTGAGAAGACATGATATTCAAGAAGATCCTTTTTAGTTTGATGTCAAAGAGTGTACTACCTATATTATCTTCCAGGAGTTTTATGGTTTCAGGACTTATCTTCAAATCTTTGATCCATTTTTAGTTTATTCTTGTATATGACTTGGGATAATGGTCTACCTTCGTTCTTTTGCATGTGTCTGTCCAGTTTTCCCAACACCATTTATTGAAGAGACTATCTTTTCTCCATTGTATATTCTTTTTTTTTTTTTTTTTTTAAAGATTTTATTGTTTTCCTTTTTCTCCCCAAAGCCCCCCGGTACATAGTTGTATATTCTTCATTGTGGGTCCTTCTAGTTGTGGCATGTGGGACGCCGCCTCAGCGCGGCCTGATGAGCAGTGCCATGTCCGCTCCCAGGATTCGAACCAACGAAACACTGGGCCTCCTGCAGCAGAGCGCGGGAACTTAACCACTCAGCCACGGGGCCAGCCCCATCCATTGTATATTCTTTGCACCTTTGTCAAATGTTAGCTGTCCGTAGATGTGTGGTTTTATTTCTAGGCTTTCAGTTCTGTACCATTGATCTGTGTGCCTGTTTTTGTACCAGTACCATGCCCTTTTGATCACTATGGCTTTGTAGTACATTTTGAAGTCAGGGATTGTGATACCTTCAGATTTGTTCATTTTTCTCAGGATTGCCTTCACAATTCAGGGTCTTTGGTTGTCTCGTATGAATTTTAGTATTCTTTGTTCTATTTCCATGAAGAATGTCATTAGGGTGCTGATTGGGATTGCACTGAATCTGTAGATTGCTTTGGGTAGTATGGATGTTTTAACTATGTTTATTCTTCCAATCCACGTGCATGGAATCTCTTTCCATCTCTTTACACCGTTATCAATTTCTTTCAGTAATGTCTTATAGTTTTCATTGTATATATCCTTCACCTTCTTTGTTAAATTTATTCCTAGTTACTTTATTCTTTTAGTTGCAATTGTAAATGAAATTGTATTCTTGAATTCTCTTTCTGTAAGTTTGTTATAAGAGTATTGAAAAGCAACTTTTTTTGGTAAGTTAATTGTGTACTCTGCAACTTTATTGTAGTTGTTAATTATTTTTATTAGTTTTGTGATGGATTCCCTGGTGTTTTCTATATATAAGATCATGTGGTCTGCAAACAGCGAGAGTTTCACTTCTTCACTCCCTATTTGGATTCCTTTCTGTTGCCTAATTGCTCTGGTCAAAACCTCCAGTACTATGTTGAATAAGAGTAGTGATAGTGGACATCCTTGTCTTGTTTCTGTTCTCAGGGGGATGGTGTCCAGTTTTTCCCCACTGTGCATGATGTTGGCTGTAGGTTTGTCATATATCACCTTTATTATGTTGAGGTAATTTCCTTGGATCCCCATTTTGTTAAGTAAGAGTTTTTATGATAAATAGCTGTTGGATCTTGTCTAATGCTTTCTCTGCATCTATTGAGATGATCATGTGGTTTTTATTCCTCAATTTGTTGATGTGAAGTATCATGTTATTTGAATTGCAGATGTTCAAACATCCCTGTGTCCCTGGTGTAAATCCCACTTGATTATGATGCATGATCCTTTTGATGTATTGCTTAATTTGGATTGCCAAAATTTTGTTGAGGATTTTTGCATCTATGTTCATCAGCGATAGCGGCCTGTCATTTTCCCTTTTTGTGTGGTCCTTGTCAGACTTTGATATCAGAGTGATGTTGGCCTCATAGAATGTGTTAGGCAGTGTTCCATCTTCCCTAATTTTTTTGAATAGCTTGAGAAGGATACATATTAAATCCTCTCTGAAAGTTTGGGAGATCCAGGGAAGCTGTCTAGTCCTGGGGTTTTACACATTGGGATGATTTTCATTACTGTTTCAATCTCTTTCCTTGGGATTTGTCTATTCAGATTGTCTGTTTCTTCTTGATTCAGCTCTGGGAGGTTGTAAGAGTCTAAGAATTTATCCATTTTCTCTTGATTAGCCATTTTGTTGGCATATAGTTTTTCATAGTATTCTCTTATAATCCGTTGGATTTCTGTGGTGTCCATTGTTATTTCTCCTCTTTCATTTCTAATTTTATTTATCTGAGCTTTCTCTCTTTTGTTCTTTGTAAGTCTGGCTAGGGCTTTGTCAATTTTATCTATATTCACAAAGAACCAGCTCTTTGTTTCATTTATCCTTTCTACTGCCTTTAATGCCTTTTCAATAACATTTATTTCTGCTCTGATTTTTATTCCTTCTCTCCTTCTACTGACTTTTGGCTTTGTTTGTTCTTCTTTTTCTAATTCAGTTAGGTGTAATTTGAGATTGCTTATTTGGTTTTTTTCTTATTTGTTATGATGTGCCTGTATAGCAATGAATTGCCCTCTTAATATGGCTTTTGCGGCATTCCCTTTTGAATCTGTATGGTACATTATCATTTTCATTTGTCTCCAGATATTTTTTAATTTCTCCTTTAATTTCTTCAATGATCCATTGCTTGTTCAATAGCATGTTTTTTAGTCTCCACGTCTTTGTCCCTTTCTCAGCTTTTTTCTTGTAATTAACTTGTAGATTTATAGCATTGTGATCACAAAAGATGCTTATTATTAATTCAATTTTCTTAAATTTATTCAGGCTTGCCTTGTTTCCCAACATATGGTCTATCCTTGAGAATGTTCCATGTGCACTTGAGAAGAATGTGTATTCTGCTGTTTTTGGATAGAGTGTTCTATGTATGTCTGTTAAGTCCAACTGGCCTAGCTTTTCATTTAATTCCACTGTTTTCTTGCTGATTTTCTGTCTGGATGATCTATCCCCTGATGTGAGTGGAGTGTTGAGCTCCCCTACTATTATTATGCTATTATTAATATCTTCTTTTAGGTTTTTTTCTTATTTGCTTTATGAACTTTGGTGCTTCTGTGTTGGGTGCATAGGTATTTATAATTTTTATTTCTTCTTAATGGAATGTCCCTTTGATCAGTATATACTGTCACTCTTTGTATCTCTTTTCCTGTCTTATCTTGAAGTCTACTTTGATATAAGTATTGCAACATCTACTTTCTTTTGTTTGCAAATAGTTCGGAGTATCATCTTCCATCCCTTCACTCTGAGCTTGTGTTTGTCATTGGAGCTGAGATGCGTTTCCTAGAGGCAGCATATTGTTGGGTCTTTTTCCTTAATCCATCTTGCCACTATGTGTCTTTTTATTAGAGAATTCAATCCATTTACTTTTAAGGTGATTGTTGATGTATGAGGGCTGAATGCTGTCATTTTATCACTCGTTTTCTGATTTTCCTGAATTTCCTTTGTTTCTCGTCCTGTGTGTTTTAGTCTACCCATTGAATTATGTAGTTTTTTATGATGTGTTTCCTTGTTTTCTCCTTATTTATTATTTGTGTCTCTGTTCTGCTTTTTTGTTAGTGGTTACCCTCAGGTTTGTATTCAGAATCTCATGTATAAGATAGTCCCATTTTCTGATGGCCTCTTACTTCTTTAGTCTAAATCAATTCAGTCCCTTTCCTCCTCGCCTCCTAAATTGTTTTTCTCGCATCTTATTCCATCTTGTGTTGTGAGTTTGTGGTTAAAATGACAGGCTTATCTTTGTTTTTGGTATTTTCCTTCCCTTTAGCTTAATGCTGTACTTGAGTATTAGCTATCCTATTCTACTTCTGTCTACCTATTTATCTCCTTACTCTGTGTTTTGTGACCCCTTTCTGCATTTTTTTTTCAGATATGAGGGCCTTCTTGAGAATTTCTTGTAGGGGTTCCTCATCACTACGAACTCCCTTAGCTTTTGTTTGTCTGGGAAGGTTTTTATTTCTCGCTCATATCTGAAGGATATTTTTGCTGGATAGAGTATTCTTGGCTGAAAATTTTTGTCTTTTTAAAGAGCTGAATATGTCATTCCATTCTCTCCTAGCTTGTAAGGTTTCTGCAGAGAAATACGCTGAAAGCCTGATAGTGGTTCCTTTGTAGGTTACTTTCTTCTGCCTTGCTGCCCTGAGTATTCTTTCTTTGTCATTCGTTTTTGCCAGTTTTATTACTATATGCCTGGCAGTAGGTCTTTTTACATTGACATATCTATCGTTACCTTGCTTTTAATCTTCTTTTTTACTTGATTGTCTTTATGGACTTTTGTCATTTATTAATATCTATATTTGGAAGTGTTAAAAAATTGATGTTGATTTCTCAAACGAGGCTTTCTTGTGACTTCAGTAAAGAGTTTTGGTAGAAGAGTATTTATATGATATTCTTAGAAGATTCATGAATTTCAGCTTGCAGTATTTGCCTTTGCCTCATTCTAAGGCAAGGAAAGGAATGAAAAATTTAATGATAGGTATAATATTTAAAAATGGAGGAAGATAATCAGAAGACAGAGAAAGAGTTGTAGGAGAGGAAAGAAGGAAAAACTATTTTCTGACTTTTTCCTGCCATGTAATATTGTTGCATCACTTAGTCTTCTTCATTGGTACTATATATACGAATATTCCAGAGTTAATAAGTATGCTGTAAGTGGTGCTTTGAATACAAGTGGGATCAGTCCAATTAAATATAACCTTTTTTCTCTGATCTTCAAAAAGAAACCATAATCTCATTAAAGAAGGGTATTACTATCCTAATATTCTTTTAAAAGTTGAAGAAAACTTTACTGTAGACTAAAATATCAATTCTCTTTCAACTCAATTTCTATAACATTTGCATAAGAGACTGTACCATCCTTTTGAATTTTTTTTTCCTCTGCTTCAGATCATGTTTTAGTTAGTGCTCATTTGAAGGTGTTGCTCAAGTAAAAACAGTTATATTGAAAGGACATTCATTGTGTATAGCCCAAGGAAAGTAAATTTAACTCTACATCATGAGGAATGGAGAGGAGAAATAGAAATTTGTCAATGAGACAAACATGCCTTTCTGCGTTTTTCTGTAGATCTACATGGATGCTAATCTCTGTCTCATGCATGTCACTGTGATTCTCTTCCGTCTATTCAAGCACATCCCCACTGTCACCACCCTCTAATGACTTTGACTTTCTCATGGTCTTGGCATTTCTGAGTAGTGGCACCAATTAACATTTCAATTCCAGGGCTCTTATCACTCATGGAAATCTCCAAAACTTTAGGTCAAAAGGTTTAAGACAGAGAGAGATTATGCCTCCCTGATAATTGACTGCAACTCAACACCTACAGAACCAAATTCATTTTCCTCCTCTCCACTATAAACTAGCCCATTCTATTGTGTTTCCAATCCTGGATTGATGATCCCTTAATTAATCTCAGATTTATCTTTACCACTGAACTTCTCCACTCCTAAGGTTTCCAAAATTTTTTGATTCTGCATTTTTAATTCTTCTCACATGTGATCTACATATTTGCACTCTTGTACAGGAATTAAAAATGAGAATTCTGAGCCAGGATGCCTGAGTTAAAATTCAAACTCCATCTCTTGTATTGTATGTGAAACAGGTTCCATAAGCTCTCTGTGTCTCAGTTTCTTTCACTACAAGATAGGGCAACTGGTTCTACTTATATTGTAGTTTGTTATGTGATTAAATGAACTAATATTTGTAAAGCACATGAAACATGGTCAGTCATATTTCAAGCACGATATAGGATTTACATAGTATTAGTAGTAATGCCCATTCTAACTGTAATTCCTATAGTTTTAGTCCTCCTAGACTATTGTAATAACTTCCTGATAGGTCTCCCTGTTAGACTCATCTTCCTAAATCATGAGAAGAGTCATAATTTCCTTACTAGAACATATTTGAGTCTCTTCCATGCCATCCAAATTAAAACCCATATTTAGCACATTATTCAAAGTTCCCCTCATTCTACCCTGATTTAGTTTTTCAGATTTATATTTTTACTGCCTCCTTCCACAATCACTTTGTGTTAGTTGCATGAGATTTCACACACGTTCATGCCTGCAAGCCTTTGCTTAGGCTGTCCGCCTCTCCCAACTCCATCCTGGCACATCCTTCAACTCCTGTCTATGCATTAAAATCCTTACAAACGAAAACTTTTGAAATATTTACCCCTTCGAATAGAAATGATAATTCATTCCTGCTTTCCCACAGCATTTTCTAATTTTCTTAGTAACAGTGCTGAAATCCTGCTATTAGTTCCTGCTTGTGTGTTGCTATCCCCTACTGGAGGTGAAGAACATTGACTTATTTTTATGTACCCATAATGCATGGCACAGAGGTTTATGAATAGTAAATATTCATTTACAAAATTGATTAATATATGAAAGAATTGATATACATGTTCAAGAGTATAGCTTGGGTTTTGAGTTACTTTTTAAAGTTTATTTAGAGCTATTATAAGCACAGGCAAGGAAGATTTATTTCAGGATTGACAGCTTCAGTAAGTTATTTTTCTGCCACTTTATCCACTATCAGTCCTTACATTTTTGTTAATAGTTTTATCCCGTTAAATGAGAAAAATGCTGTACAATAAAAGCCAGTAGCAACTCTGGGTTGAAAATAATATCACATGTTTGTGTGTACGGATGACATTTCAGTGGTGCCACTGTAAAGTGCTACTTGTTTTGTAATACATTATGATAGTAATTCAAAGAAAATAGTTCTTTTTTTAAAGAAATAATGGATTTCTCTCTGACATAATATAAGACAATTGTCCAAAATAAATTAGGTTTAAAAAATATCTCTCCAAAACTTTAAAAAGCTGGCCAGTACTTGTAGGGACTTCTTCCTTAATGTCAGCAAAGGGTTAGGACAATTTCTGTAAGAGAGAATTTTAGAATTATTTGAAAAGTTCTTCCTGCTCTTACATTAAACTATCCATAATTTTTCACTATTAGCACTCAATTTCTTGAAACTCATTATGTTCTGTATATTTCCCATTTCTGTTTAGTATTTTCAACTTTTTAGTTGTTCTTCTTCCTGACCCCTACCCTTCCACCTTTAGATAGAAAATATATTTTTCTGTACTCTTCTAAATTCTCAACTAAGACCTTTCTAACAAAAGACAGAATTACAGAGACAAATATGTATTATATTTAATGTAAATTTTAAGTGACATGGGAGCCTTCATAAGGAAATCAAGACACAAAGAAGCAATTAAACCTGAGTATGTTTCTTTTTTTGAGGTAGATTAGCCATGAGCTAATATCTGCTGCCAATCCTGCTCTTTTTGCTGAGGAAGACTGGCCCTGAGCTAACATCCATGCCATCTTCCTCTATTTTATGTGGGATGCCTGCCACAGCATGGCTTGTCAAGCGGTGCCATGTCTGCACCCGGGATCCGAACTGGCGAACCCCGGGCTGCCGAAGCAGAACGTGCAAACTTAACTGCTACGCCATCAGGTCAGCCCAAACTTGAGTATTTTTATGCTAGGTTTGATGAAGAGTGGAAAGGCGTGGAAAGATATGACAGAACAAAGAGTGAGAGTGAAGTGGACTAAACCTGAGGAAAGCTTGGCAGGGCCTGTTGGTTCAGCTTCCACTGTGTCTTTTAGTCTTTGATGATGAGGATGCGTCTTTCCTGTGGGTACAGGGAGGGCACCTTTCATAGGACCTGCTTCAGGAGAAGGTCAGAACACCCTTCCTACACATACTGCTTCTCAAATTCCTTCAGCTTAAAATACTCAGTATGCCAGGGTGCCGAGTTTTGGAGTAGTGCATCTTGAACCCCGTCATGCCCTGCTCTCGTTTGTATCCTTCCCCCTTCCTACAGTCTGTATTCACTCTCCTTTTCTTCTATACTTCTGTTTTGTATTTTCAGGAACTTCCTTTTGCCAACTGACACATTCTCTTGATCTTTACACATTTTTCTTTAATTCTTGCAAAGATTTCTGGAGAGGACAGCAATGCTATCCTTTCAGTTCAGAAATCAGCCATTTGGTCCTGGACAAATTTCTCTGTGTACCATAGAAAAATCTATTCTATTTGAATTTTGGACTTGACTGAACTATGAATAATCTTTGACTTCTATATTAGACCAATATCACAAACAGAAAGAGGGTTCATCTTTATTTCTGGAAGTAACTAAATACTCAGCCACCTGAGAAACTCTTATCCTCACCAAAACATCTTTTTTGTACAGATTTTGTTATGCAGGAGTAATGTGAGCACCAGGAATTTCTTTCCAAGAGAGAAAGAAAGAGAAGAGTTAAAATGCAAGGTGTGCCACAGAGCAAATGACCATGTATATGGAGACTCTATTTTATCTTTTCTTCTACTTACCTTTCACAAGATTATTTCGTAATAGACTAGTCCTTTACGTATTTAATACTCTATTAAAAAATAAAGCATGGTCATTTCTCTCTTGTTATTATAGGATATCATATAACATTTTGTGCATTTGTTTTTCTTATTTCTCTTGTATATGAGCAGTCATATACATTTCCAATTTATAGAAACTCTTCACTATGGATAATGATCAATAGAAAATAGATTCTATTAAATTAGGGAGAGATGGCACTAGTGCCCTGTAAAAACATAGGAGTAAAAAATTATTCGCTTTTGCTGCATATTTTTATTCACATTTGTTATTATTGTTTTAAACTTTATTTTTATATAAAAGATTTGGGGCATGTTGTATTATAACTCGACACCATAAAAACATCTTATCACTTTATTGGATATTTCAACTCACAAACTGAAATAGAACACAACAAATCGGTGTTCACACTGCGCAAAACTAAACTATTTAGTGGGCTATACTTTTGTACTTTTCTGTAGTCTCATTGATAATTAAACCTGTTTGATGCAAGGGCCACTTGTGTCCCATCTGCTATTCTCTTGCTAGTTCACATGTTACTGGGAGTGAAACCTCTTAAAAAGAAAGTCTCAGCAAAGTTGGGTTTTGACAGAGTGTTTGTAAATAGAAGTTGTATTTTGACTTCTGTCATAGGTGTTGATCCTCTAGTACAACACAGGCATTCAAATTGCTGACGTGTACTTGACCACTTCATACGATGTGCCTAGTTCCTCTCTACCCAAATTGCCATTAATTTATTTTTTCTTTCATTTTCATTATGTCATTCCATTTTTTTACCCTAACCCAACCTAACAGAACATTTGCCATGATATGAAAGAATGAAATTGTTATGTTGAAATGCATGTTTATTCTGCATATTTAGAGTCTGCATGAGAAAGCACAAATAGAAAAGAAGATGAAAAGGAGATAAATACTTTCAAGTCCTTCAGACATTTGATACATGAAAAAGTGTACAACTCCATTATATATGTGACCCCAACGTTTTTCAGCATCTTCTCTACTTCTTACTCACATTAAGTCTCTGTTCCAATTAATCTGTTCTGTTCACTGCCCCTACAAAGGGCCTTGAGCTTTTGCAATGTGTTTCGTCCTTTAATTCTTTTCCCCCATTTGGAAGCCGATCACCTGACACCCAGGGCAAATGCTACCGTCCATGAAATCTTCTTTGCATACAAAGCAAATGTTTTCATGCTCCACTTAATATTTCTTGTATTATTTTTCTCTGTGGAATGATGCCTTGTTTCTTCAACTAGATTGTGAACTCTCTAAGATGTCTGACGTTCTGGATGCGTACAGTGCTTTCTACCATAGGGGATCACAAATATATCATTCTTGAGTAATTCACTCTTTTGGCTGAAATTTACTTGAAAGTCATAGTTTGAGGTGTGCAGGATCATGGAAATTTATACAATAAATTGGCAGGTTCTAGTGATCGATCACTTGGTGCCTTTCTCTGAAGTATCCCAGTGAGGGATCAACCTAGACTCAGCAGAGAAGGTGAAGCAGAAACATAGGATGAGTGGAAACTAGTATGTCCAGATGCCCTAGACTGACAATAGGGCTGTGTTAAATTATGATCCTTATTCCTGATAAAAATTCCAAGATCAGAAATTACAAAGTAAGGCGATACTTCTTATTTCTGATTTCAAGTTTCTGTCTTTTAAAAAGTACTTGCATGGAGAATATTTAAAAATAATTTGCTTCTTTGACTTATATATTTAAACATAAGTACTTTTTTAATTGCATTGATCAAAATTTCTAATGAAATTCAGTGCCTAATATACTAGACACTTTTCACTCCCTTTTCCCTGCCTCAACTCAGTACACACACCCACACACCTCCCCCCCCCCCCAACGATAGGTCTATGTTTACACAATTTATTCAGCTTAGAATTGGTTACTTATGGAATAGACCACTTGTTTTACTCCTTTCAGTTTTGGTAAAGTCTAAATATTTTTAAGGGATTGTTTTAATATTATATGAGTATTACTTTTGAACTTTGGGTCACTGTATCATTGATATGAAGGAACTAGATATTTACCTTTCTGCATAATTTTTTCAAGATTTTACCTGCTATGATTTCCCCAATATATTTAACCATATGCTAATTTCAATGAGAGTAATATTTTGGAGGTGGGGTGTGGGGTCTCCCTCTTGTTCTTTGGTTTCAGTCTAGACATATTAAGCTTGGAACTTCTTAATGTATTTAAATATTAAAAGGACTTGAGGCAACTTTTAATGCTACAAAGTAAAAAAAAAGTGATAAGAAAGAAAAGAAACAGGGCAGCATGTAAATTTATGAAGTAATAGGATTTGGCTGAAAATCAGTTGAATTTTTTTCTCCCTTGCTTTCAGGATTTGACTCATGAGCAAAGTGCCCCAAAGCATTAAATTTTCTCAGTAGTCCTCCATAACATAAATACAGGAGAATAGAATGCAGTAAATCTGCATCCAGCTCCTTTTTAACTATTGTGGATCTAGTGATTAGGTAGTAACTTGCAATAATTTTGCTTTACTCCAAAATATTTGTGCTGTCCCTGTATATCTTCCCCAAATTGTCATCAACATGGACATATTTCACTCTACATCGCCTGATAAAGTAGTCTGTAGTATGCTGTGAATAAACCCATGGTTGAATAAACTCATGAGTATCTTCAAGTATCTGAATTAAAATCTAGAGAATTTATGTCACACTAGACATGGCATATAGCTTTTAAAATATATTTATTGTGGCAGTTTTTATTATAAAAATGCAAAGCTTTAGAAGAAAATGTCACCAAGTTTCATCCTATGATTAATGACGAGAACAATCTTAGAGTCAGAATAGCAGGAGCGTCTTCCACAGTAATATTTAGTAGCTACTGTGTAGGCTTTATAGTAGGTACTTCTTAAACTGTTGTCAGCTCACCAGTCATTTCATACTTTTACCTGAAAGCAACTTGACCATTTAGTTTTGCTCTTGGAATGCTGGATTGATGGAATACATTATGGTAGACTTTATCTCCATTTATCAGTGAGAGGAGCTCATAAATCTTACTTCATGTGGCCCTTTTAAATATTTACAGCATGTTTCACTGGTATGCATGAACTTGGAGGCTGAAGAACTGTCATTTTACTTCTGGTCTGTGACTAAATTCCAGTGTCACTTTGAGCAAGTTACTTTTTCTCTGAGTCCTAAAATCATCTTTATATTCCCTGGAGATATTATTTTCTTGGATACCATTAAAGACCTGAGATTATATGCCAGCATCTCTATGGAAAGATAACTCTTTCCCTTTACCTACCCAATCCCTCCTTTGCACAAATTTCTTTCCAGAACTCTTTTCTAGTTGGGCAAGTTGTATGTAGAGAAGATGTATCTCCAGAACATCAATGTTGGAAACAATACTATCTTCCTACTAAGTAATTAACAAACATATAGAGAATCCATGTGGTACAAATCCTCAAATCCTTGAGGACTTATCACAGTGGGAGCTGGGTAAATATTACTTCAGTTGGTGAAGAGAAGCTTATGTGATCTAACTGTAGAGCTATCTAAACACAGAATTAGAGATAATGTAATCTAAAATGACACAGAATGCCTTTTCATAGTGGCAAAATAATAAAATAGGTTGCTTTTATTTTAATTAAGTATAAGAAAAATGTGCAGATTTGGTTCTGTTCTGATCTTGAATAAAATTCTCACCTCTAATTTTTATATGTTCTTTATTGCTTTTGTCAGAATGATTTCTGATTTCTCTATGAATTGCATTTGTTTAGCAAAGGATGTATATATAAGAAAAAACATTCCCCTAGAAGCTATATGGCATTTGCCTTAAAGTTTCAGAAGAAAAAGCAAAAAATGCATTATTCAATAGATGTTTCTTGGGACTCTCCTATGCTCAAGGCAGAGTAATAAGCAAAAGTTCTATTCTTAAGGAAAATATAATCAAGTTGTCAGAAAAAACAAGATATCATTCTACAACTTTTATCTGCACTTTTATTTGCCATGTCTTCTTTCCCATCCAACTCTCTGCTTTTCCCATTACACTTTCTAAATCTGAAGATCTTTCATAAGGTATAGGAAAACAGACTGTTACAAGCTTCCTGACCTTTCCCTCTTCCCTTACTAAATACCAGCGTAGTCTGACACAAATCCTGAAAGGAAGCAAACAGCGTTTGTTAATAAACATCCAATAGGATTTGTTATTAAACTAGCCTCCCAGGTAGTGTTGTGGACTCTCATATTAGGTCCTAAGATGCACCTACTTCCACAATTGTCTGCTATAAAATAACTCCCACACTTTATTGATCATACATGGCTTCCTGAGAATAGTTTTACTCCAAACTTTAATGCAATTTCTCCTTAATGAAATTCGTACACTTGAGTTTCTGACTTAAGAATTCACGGGACAGCGTGATTTCCGCTTTTAGTAATGAGATTTTTGTTCCTTAGTCTCTTCTTAGGAATAGGATAATCATATGTTTTTTGCCTGACTCCACTTTATTTTCTGTTGTCCTGACCAGCCCAGTGACTAGGACTTTGATACCTGCAGTCAAATTCTGATGATGATTACCAGTTTGCTTAGATTTCTGAATATCTTTCTTCTGGGTTTCCCATCTCAAAACTTAAGGCATACATTGGGAAACGTATTAGCTAAGATATTTTGTTTAGGAAATGCCCAAAAAACAACTCAAACAGGCTGAAATAAATATACAAATACATATGTTGACTCAAAAACAGAAAATACCAAGATAAGACTAGATTTAAGTTTGATGTAGAGGTTCAGCAACACCATCATTCCTGGCTTCTCTAGTTTCCCTCTGGCTTCCAGGCAGTCAGCTTCATCTCAGGATGCTTATCCCCGGATGGGTATCTCAGTCCCACCAGAAATCGCATACTGTTTCTATATGGGAGCAAAATTTCGCAACCAAGTTGCTTTCTAGATTTCATTACTTTACAGCGTATTGTCCAAGAGCAGAGAGCCACTCTCTTTTTTAGCATCTGCAGAATCCTGGGATTTACCTCTCTGGTCTCAATTAGACGTATGTCCATCTCTAACCCAATTATTGTTTTCAAAGCAATAGATGCACTGAAATTTTAAGCCATTCAGACTCCTCTGCTGGAGCTGAGGGTGGGATCAATTCCACAAAATTTATGAAATTTTCTTCTAAGGAAAACCAGAGAGGAGAAGAAAGATGGACGCGGTAGAAGGAGTCAACCAGTATCCCTTACAGACATTCTCAGGTACCTCATATCCTAACACTGGGTGCCAACTGTTTGCAGAATATGATTAAGTCTCCATTTCTCTTTGGGCACTCTGGCTTTCACACTGATCTCAATGTCTATTGTTATTTCATCTGGCTGGCAACACTCCTCCAAAAGAGGTCCTGACATAGGAGGCAAGTCATTATCATCTTCGAACACTCTTTTGCCACCTGCCTCAATTGCTTTAGTTAAGACATGAAGGTCAGTAATGAATATGAAAATTCGACACTCGTGCATGAGGACATTAGTTCAATGCAAAATAATAAGAACAGCTTGTGAAAGAATGTCTCCAGACATTCACATGGGCCAAGAAGGAATTCCAAAGATGTGGTGCTAGGAATGATACACCTGCCCTCAATACGTATTAGTGATTCCAGACCCTTGCTGTTGAGGTAATTTTGTCTGAAGTAGCAGCTAGATAGCTTTATACCTCCAGACTTTATGATATGTTTTGAAAAGTTCAATCCTGACTCTACAAACTTCATCTCTTCTACATTACAAAAAGTGTTTGAGAGAACTCTTGTCATTTCTCATTCTAAGTAATGAGATTTTGAAGTCTCAGTACTTCAGTAAGAGAAAGTTTCAGAAAAGCATGCTTTATTTTCCAAAAGCAGCAGTAATTTAAATGGATATTCAAATATGTAGTTTTCAAATATGTATATTTATTGATAAAATATTTTTAGAGATAAATGAAATTTTTTTCTTTCTTTTGGTGGGGAAGATTGGCCCTGAGCTAACATTTGTTGCCAATCTTCCTTTTTCTTTTTTCCTACACAAAGCCCCAGTACATAGTTCTATATCCTAGTTGTAGGTCATTCTAATTCTTCTATGTGGCATGCTGCTACAGCATGGCTTGATTAGCAGTGCGTAGATGTGCACACAGGATCCGAACTGGTGAACCCCGGGCCACTGAAGCAGAGCACATGAACTTAACCACTTGGCCACGGGGCCAGCCCCTGATGAGTGATTTTTTTTTGTAAAACTGAACTTGTATCAAATCAAGCAGAAATTATTCAGTAGGTGTCTAATATTTGTTGTATGTTCACCCACTACTAATTATAAGAAAATTATTTTTCTCATTTGTTTCACTAGAAAAATTTAAAAGTATTTGTTGGTTCTTGGCAATCACATCTTTGCAAAAGGAATGGACCGACCAAACATATAGATCATGTGTACATTCAATTTGTAAATAGATTGATCAAGAAAAACATGACTAATCAAATACAATAGAAAATACATTGAGAGAATAAAATATGGGTGGCGTCGTAGCTAGGCTTTAAAATAGTTTAGATAGTAACAATTATTAAACTGTTTCTACTAAAGAAAACAGAAACAAACATACAGATTTAAAATAATATAAATTTTCAGGGCCGGCCCGGTGGCGCAGCGGTTAAGTTCACACGTTCCACTTCAGCAGCCCGGGGTTCACCAGTTCAGATCCGGGTGCGGACATGGCACTGCTTGGCACTCCATGCTGTGGTAGGTGCCCCACATATAAAGTGGAGGAAGATGGGCACGGATGTGAGCTCAGGGCCAGTCTTCCTCAGAGAAAAGAGGGGGATTGGCAGCAGTTAGCTCAGGGCTAATCTTCCTCAAAAAAAAAAAAATAATAATAATATAAATTTTTAAGAGAGTTTAACTTACAACAAAGTAGTAAAAGAAGACTAGTAAAGAAATCAAATAAAAACAACCATCCTTCAAGCAATGTGTAATTAAAGGGCAATAATCAGAACAAAAATTCCAAATGAAAGTATCTGTGTAACTATTCTAAAAATACAGCAAGAGAGTTTCTTTACTTAAAATAGTTAAGGAAATTAGTCCAAAAAAAATGGGTGGCTTCACTTATAAAATGTAAACCTTCCAAATAGAAGTACTTGAGTAACTACAGAGGTAGTGTTTAGAAATAGATCACCGAGAATTGATGCTCTCTTTTCCTTCAAGCTTTCTTTTCAATGTTGTTAGATAAAATGTATATGCTATGGCTCAATTTTGTGGCTCTTTTTCCGATACTTGTTCTGACCTTTCTTTGGCTTCAGTGTCAGCTGTGATGCATAGACGTGAACAGCTTCTACACTTTTAAGTACAAACTTACACTGTATATAATGACTTTTGACATTCCTATCATTTCAACATTCTAATAATTAAAGAGTTTAAAGGTAATAGGCAAAAAGCATGAACAACTCAGATTAAGTATGGCTTCATGGTTTGAACCCTGAAGAGTCTAATCTGAAATATCCTTCATCATAACCTAAGTGGACAAGGGGAAAGTGAGACTTCCATAGCCACTAGACAGTTTGGAAGACAGCCAGGTGAGCCAATGTTCTAAGGGCTGTCAGTGACCTTGGAGTGAATTTTGCAAAGGTGCAAATGTGTCTGTCTCAGGCAGGCAGCTCCGTGATTAAGGAAGTTAGCACACCCACAACGCTCTAGTGCTTGGTAAACACCTGTCAGCTGTAGACAATATCCTTTCTCTAAAGGAGTTTCAGTGGAATGCTGAATCCGGAGCCAGATTTATAGTATAATAGTCTGTACCTCTTATGTAAGAAGCTCAAATAACTGGAGTGGATTTATGCAATTTAGATTAAATAGTGAAAAAAATCATACCTAAAGCTTTCATTCCCTTGAAGCAAGATATAATTCTTTCACTATTCCTTAGTGTTTCTTCCTTTGAGAAACATTCTCTCTTAGCCATATTAAAAAAAAATTGAGAGATGCACAAAATAAGCAAGTACATTTGTTTATGAATTTGTCTAAGAAGAGTTCTCATTTCCCTGGATTTTTGAGGTCTGTGACAAGCATAACATTTCTTGGGTAGAATACTAAAAAGGATGTATGAATGGATACTTAGCAAAAGAAATGCTAGAGTGAACCGAGTCAAATTATCTGACAGCTGTACGATCATGGATATAGGATTTAAAATGTCCATGGGCGTGAAGGGATATTGTGGGTGGTCGTTTTTAGGATATCTGTGAAGAATGATAATAAATACAATCTATTTTATTTAAGTGAGTTTTTCATTCGGTTCTTTTTGACAATCTGACATACATGCTAGATCATAGCTTAATACAGACTAGACTTTTTAGACCACGAGTGTCTAATAGGATGCTTGTCATTTGATAAGCTTTTGCTAAAACATTCACCAAATATACAGATTATGGCAAGTGAATGTGTAATAAAGCTGAACTGTGTATATGTCTGTGTCTGTGTCATTTTGTGTGTGCATGTGTTGTTGCAGAAATTGGAAGAGGTACGCCTAGAAAAGAGATAGCAAACTTATGACTTTGAAAGGCAACAGTTTGAGTCTCATTTATTTTAATTTTCTTTTGAATCAATGCATTTTAAAATTGTATTTTAATATTCAATCTGGTAATGAGCATAGAAGAAGGTACATATTAATTTATTAATTAAGTAAAGAAAGAAAAGATGAATGAATGAAAATTCATAGCACTTACTCTGACTCCCGTAGAGTTTTTCCTGTTATTGATTGCTGTACGAAAATGGTTTATTAAATGCAACTAATACACCCACTCTAAGAAAATGATTAGTTAGATTAGTTAAGTAACTGCTCAGAGAATTGGAGAATTAAACACAATGAGTATCACAATCTGTGGACATATCAGGGCTTTTCCTTTAGAGATATGTTCTTAGCCTGCATTAATTCAATTATGTTATCAAAATATTTTCAGTGAGATATAGAATGATACCACTTTGGTTTCAACTGCTAAAATCTAGACAGAGAGAGTTAGGATTTCTTGTGACTTTGAAACATTGGAAGAATGTTACATAATAAGTGACAGGGTATTCAAAAGGGATGAGTGTAATAGAAAATAGCTCACTAGGCACAAATCGGGTTGGTTTGAAACCAGTTAATGTGATAAGCAATATGATCTTACTGAAAGCTCATATTCCGTGCATCCTGTTTATTCACACAGTGGTATTTGTTTGGTTTAACACAAACAACAACAACAAAAACACTTGGATGTCCTCACAGCAGGATGACTGCAAAGATTGGAAAACAAGTCTCAGTTTAAGTAAGAATGAGTGTGTGTGCGGTTTAATTTCCGCATTTCAGAACTGATGGGCTGGACACATGCAAGACTCAGAGATGCCAACTAAAACAATTAATGACCTGGAAACCAGGACTTCTGAAGAAGGGTTCATGGAGTTACTGTCACTTAGTTTGAAAAAGGAAGGCAGCCCACATGTAGAAAAGACTATGGTAAGAAAGAGTCCCAAATTGAACAAATGTTTGGACCAAAGAACAGGATAAAGTAAAAATAAGAGGACTTAGACTACCTATATGAATGTTTTAGCATGATGGTCTTTGAAAAGAGTATAATTTCCATCTTTGAACTGTAGAATTAGCAAGTCCCTTAGCTGTGTTGATGCCAATAATGCCTAAATAAATGACAATATGAAGGAAACAAGTTCAGTGTTCATTTCCATGATTTACTAAAAAGAAAATAATGGTAATTTTATGTTTTTTGATGCATAGACCATCTCTGATAATTCGGTGAAAGTTAGTGTGCAAAACACATAATGCATTATGGAGTACTTAGGGTTTTCATTTTGCTGCATGGATCCGTCAATTGTTTGCCCTAGTGAGGGAATATAACGCATGTTTTGCAATACTAATGTGACGTGCAGTACGCTGACATTTCATAGTCCTGAGGGTACTAAGGGCTTAGGTGTCTGTTGTACTATGTTTGGAAGAGCAGTTCATGAGTCAGTTTGATTATGAGTTGGGAAAAGACTCAGACTTTTCCATTACACTAAAAAAGCTCACAAAGTCTGTCCTGTGAGAAGCAAGATACCAAGGAACTGGAAGATGGTGGAAAGAGATAACCTAAAAAGATAGGGGCACCCAGAAGACAGGAAATATAAATTATAAACAGGTACTGCAGGATCAAACTACCTGGATTCAAACCCAAATCTGTCAGTAAATTACATGCTTCACGCCTTCATCTGTAAAGTGGCAGTGATAATATGGATCTCGTTGCATTGGGGATTAAATGAATTATTGTCACTAAAGCACTTAAACCAGTGGTTGTCACAGTATATAAAAACTATGTGAGGGTTAGTGATTATTATTAAGAATTATTCATATGGGTTTGATATATTTGAATATTCTTCTTGAACCAGTGAGTTTAGAAATAGCATTTTAATATCAAGACTTAAAATGACCATTTAGGAAAACACAGCTAAAATTTTTAACTTAAGATTCAAAAAGAGAAAAGAGAATTTTCTCTAATAATATTCGTTTTCTTCTAGAAATGATCTTTTCCAAAAGGAGCTGCTTTTACTTTTAGTATATTTTATGGCATGTTTTCTTTAACATCTATTGTGAACTAAAAAAAGGATTTCATTTTCCCATTAGCATCACTTCTGTTATTACTTCCTGTGTGTGTGATACTCATTACTTGACCTGGTCTGTGTTTCATACTGTAACTAATGGATATAGCCCCTATAGAGAGGGCTACATTATGTGACCAGAGGCTGTGTATGAGGCCAGGCCATGAACTCCAGGCAGAGCAGATGATGGTCACCAGCCGTTAGTGCTGGCCTTACCCCAGGATTCTAAACCTCAAATATGGGCACCAGACTGACCTTCTGGCAATTGGCTCAGCTCTAGTAGACATAATATGCAAATGAATGTTAAACTTTGTTTCTGCCATTTTGGAAATATTCGATTTATACCTATTGTCACTCTCTCCTAAAAATTTTAATTTCTGTGGGAGGCCCTGCTCTAAGCACTTGAAACATAGTGAGAAAACAGGCAGAGAAGGTTTCTGCTTGTAAGAAGCTACCATTGTATAGATAAGTAGATAGGTAACTAGTGAGGATCATTTCATATTTTCTAAGTACTGTTAACAAAAAAACAAAATTAATAAGACAGATGAAGCAATATAATGTAACTGTGCTATTTTAGATAGAGTTGTAAGGAAACTTCTCTTCGAAGAGACATTTGAACAAGACCTGAATTAAGTGAAGAAACCTGCCCTGTGAAGATCTGGGTGACAAGTGGTGAAAGTTCCAGGCAGCATAAAGAAGATGTGCAAAAAGCTTGAGTCAGGAAAGAGCCCAATGTGTTCCAGGAACAAGAAAAGCCTGTGTGGATGAAACAAGGGAGTTACAGGGAGAATCTTTTCAAGGTATTATCATAGAAGTTCTCAGGAGCCGTTCATATAGAAATCTTGCGTTTATTTTAATTCTAAGTGTAAGTCATTGTAGGAATTTAGTGGTGAAATAGTATCATCGTGTTTACATGTTTTTAAAATTATTCAGGTTTTACATGGAGAATGCACTGCAGAATGCACAGGTTTTTACAAAATTCAGTAAGGAGGATATTGTGTTATCTAGCCCAAAGATGATTGTGGGGTAAAAAGGATGTTATCTGTGGAGATGGTGAAAAGGGAATCAAAATTTTCAACCTTTGGACTGGTTGTGAATGTTGAAAACAGTGGCCCAAGATGTCAGGGGCTACTTTTCTCTTTTGTCTTATCAAAGGAGAGCTGAGAAGAAATCAGTTGTATCTATGAATTTGGAGCTAAGGAGAGAAGTCAGTTCAGAATATATGAAATTGGAAGTCATCAACATACATACCATGTTTAAACCTTGAGAATAGATGAGATCAGCTATGAACGGAGTATACTACAGAAGGGTAGAGGGCCATTGATTCAGCTCAAGGGCCACTAGCATTCAGAGTTGATTGATTAGAGGAGGAAGATCCAGGAAATGTTACTAATAAGGAACAGCCATTGAGGCAGGATGAAGAACAGAAGACTGTTTTTTCCTGGAAGCCAAGAAGCTATATTTCTAGAAGGAGGGAGTAGTCAAGTATGTCAAATGCTGCTGAAAAGTGGAATAAGTTGATAAAAAGGTTTAACCATTGGATTTAAGCAAGATAGAAGTCTGTGGTGACCTTTGCAAGAAAGTTTTAGTGGGAGTAGTGGGGTGAATTCCTAACAGGGAGGAGCTTGAAAAGAGAAAGAGTTTGTGGGGGAGAGGGAGGAATCAAATAGAATTCAGAAGTACTGACAATCTCTTTTGAGATATTTTTCTGTGAAGCAGAGAAGCACAAAAGGAACATGATTCCAGAGAAGGCTTAAAACAAAAAGGAGAAAAATAATGCAAAGGTGAACCCTGATGATTCAAGACAGAGAACAGGTAACTCATCTACCCTTGAGTAGATAAGAGGTGATGGGATCCAGAGTACATGTACATTAGATGCTCTTGGATAACTGCAGAGACTTATTCAGTTCAATAAGGAGGGCAGATTAAAACTTGTAAATGTAGATAGACTGGCAGATCTGGTATTGGGAAAAGGAGATCTGCTCTCTTTTGATTGCCTCTCTTTTTTTCAAAGTGTGTGTCAGGCTCATCAGCTGAGAATAGGGGAGCGTTGTTAGAGGTTTGAAGACCAAGATGTGATATAATTATCTCAGGAATGGAAGTGAATAAGAAGGAGTTGTTGAGATGCAGAATGCATCAGTGGCCAATTTTTTGCTTTCAGTTGGGATTGTGTTCTGTGGCTGTTTGGAAACCCACAAGAACTATTTGTTGTTTAAAACACCTATGCTTTAAATCTTGTTAAATAAATTTCGACGTGAAACCAACGAAGGAGTCTAATATTTAGTAAGTGTGACCTTTTGCGTCAAATATGCCTGACTATCAACAGGATAAATTTCTTAATCTTGTAAGTCTCAACTTCTTAATGTACTCAGTGGGGTTGATATCTTTAGGATAAACAGCTTGAGTTCAAATCTGTATTTCACTGCTGACTAACTAAAGGACCTCTGGAAATTCCCTTATCTGAAAAATTAGAATAAAAATAGCTCCTAACTAATAATGTTATTATGAAGACTAAAGAGGATAAATTCTTTGCAAATGTCCAATCCCTTAATTGGACAATGCTCAAGGAAAATTCCTTACCAACAACAGCAGTGGCAGCAGGGGTACTACTCAAAATGCAGTACTTGACGGTAGTGTGTTCACAGAAATGGGGGTTTATTTTTCTTTACTACATTTTAACCAAAGTATTTCCTCTTATTCCAATATCAGTTGAATCTGTAAGAGATAAACTGAACCTATATAGATGTAAAGAATAGTCGTATACTTTGATCAAGTATGAAATTTAACATATTATTTTAAAACTGTTTTAGAAAGCAGCAGAAGAATGGGGAAATCTGGTACAAAAACTCTGTTCTTAAAACAAATATGGACTGTTTAAGGTAAATTACTTTTTTTGGGAGGACCAATAAAAATAATTTTTATTTAATTTAAAAATGTTAATTCCTTTGCATAATAGCCAGTCAAGAGGCTGACCAGCAAAAGAAAACATTTTGGTTATCTACTCTAGGGACGGGACTCTAGAAGACACATGGAATTATTGGTAAAGGTCAGTCGGCTATCCTAGTTAGAGAGAAGGTCACGTCTTAAAATGTCATTCCTTCCATCTATTCATAAACAAACAGGTAGTGATCTTTAAGTGGAGATCAGTAAGATCTCCAATAAAATCTGGGCTTTCAAATATATGCCAACTTTCCTTTATGACATTATCTCCCCAAACTTTGTTTTTCTATAGCCTATATTCCTGTCAAATTGGCCTTGCTGCTCATTCTCGGACACGTCCCATTTCATATTTACTAGCAGAGTTTTGCTAACAATGTTCTTTATAGCCTAAATATTTTTTCCTTCATCTCCCCATGTTAAAATCTTATTTATTTTTATAGTCCCAAATAAAATGGGAAGATACTTTCCCCAATACTTGCCATCTTCTGATGGCCTCTTTGCTTTGTAAATATTCATTGCTCTTGAGTTTTAGATCATATGTGTCTCTAAATAGTTATAAACTATTAAGAGTTAAGTATATTAAGTGATATTAATATACTTAATGTTAATATTAAGAATAATATTAACTACATTCCATAAATGTATATACATATATATACTATTTATACTATCAAGCTCCTGGAGAGAGGAACTTGTATTAAAAGCCTTGAATTCCTCTAGTAATAGCAATTTATACATAAAACGTGTTTAATAAATATTTGAAAAAGACAGTGTCATGGGTGCTGTGCTGTACTATTGACATCTCTCTTCAGGACTGAAAGATTTCTTCCCCTAGCTGTTGGAAGACTGTCCAGCTGAAAGCTCTCAGCCCTTTTGGGAGATGATTTGGCTGAGATTCCCTCATTCAGCGTTATTTCCCTTTCACTGGGCAGCCCACGTTCAAGACTGGTCAACATGGGAATAAAAGGACATAACCCACTCACTCAGGACAATTCTCCGGGTCATCCCAGCTTCAGAGCTCCCTCAAGGTTAGCCAAGGCCTGGTGACTGAACCACAGCCTAATCTATACCAGTGCTCATCCCGGCTCCTTCTCCTCCTGCACCCCAAAATGGGTGTGGACCTGGAAAGACCATGCCCTAATAAATTCGATCACATTCACGTCTCCATCTCACAGTCTGTTTCCTGGGGGATCCCGAACTATGGCAGCCGTGAAGAACTGTTGAAAACTAAAAAGCACATTTTCATGTTATGCTATTTTTGAAGCTTTTTAAATCACATCTGAATTAGGCAATGATATTTTGGGCTTAATCTGTTCTTAAAAAATATACAGATAGCTATGAGTACACTTGATCATGAGGTTCTAAATAATCAAGTTTTCCTGTGACTAACATTCATTAAAAAGACAGGTTACTACACTAATATAATGTAATAGTTTTTAAGTATTCACGATGCTAGGCAATTGGTTACATGGAGAAGTGGCTAAATTTTCCTTATTAACTAAATCCACTATAGGACAACTCTATATGAACCTCTGTTTCATGTATTGAATTACTGCCCATTTTAACTAGATTCTATCCTGGATCAATTATTTATTATCCACGCTTTGATCACTGCAATCCTTAGCAGGTAAAAAAGGTTTTCTAGAATTGGTTTTCTGTCTGCCTTGCCCTAGAATGTGTCCATGCTAAAGGAGGATCACATTATTGAAACTCTAATTTTATTTTTTTTTAAAGATTGGCACCTGAGCTAACAGCTGTTGCCAATCTTTTTTTTTCTTCTCCTCCAAGCCATAGTTGTAGATTCTAGTTGTGAGTGCCTCTGGTTGTTGGAATTGTATTTTTTTAAATTTTAGTTCTTATATTATAAATTGTGGTTAACTCTTCTTGTGTGGATTTTTATAATGGGAAACTACTGAATAAATTAGGGTAGGAAAGTAACAACCAGCTATTTATACTGTTTCACGTATTTTCAAATTTTGACTCTGTGCTCTGGTTTCTTCACAGCACTACTTAGTCGGATACAGAAAGAGTAATTGGGCTTCTTAGGAGACGGTATTCATGATGATAGTAGACAAGTCACACGTAGTCCGGCACACAGACTCGGGGTTATTGAGGTCAAAAGTGGCCAAATATCTTGTGTCTAAGTGCCACCAAAAGCTGACCTCAAAGACTCTGGCATGCTGCCTATCTTAACCCTGGTTCTGTGTCAGTGGTCCGTGGAGTGTGAAGGACACTGTGTGTGCCCAGGTGCTCTGATGGCAACCACGGACTCACAGGGGAGGTCTTGGGAAACGTGAACAGACTGAGTCCTCCACGCCCTGCACCCCCCCTCCTCTCCTCACTCTATCAAGAATGCACAGCTGGTAAGGAGAGATCAAACACAACTGAAATAAGCGCTCAAATCAGCTGCTTCCTCAGCCAAGGGTTCTAAAGAGGTAGTGTGCCACTGAAATCAAGAAAATGCCAAATTTCTGACTTTTACTTGAAGGAATAAAATGTGAGCTTTCTATATAACACATGCTAAGTTTTAACCGTACTTTTATGCTGCTGTCCAAGCTGAAATTAAGACCAAGGCTTTACCCTGATTAAATTAAATATATGAAAATCATGGTATCGTGAATATACATGAACAGCATACTTCTAAGTAGAGTGAGCTTTAATGTAGATTCGAATGAATACTCCTTTAAATGCAATAGGACCTTTAATCTCTCACTTAATCCTAATTTAATTTTCTTGTTAAAATAAGAAACATATTTTATTGTATCTTTTAATTTTAGAAATTCAGTTTATCAAAATTCTCTTTAATATTTTTGCATAAACCTCTTTAGTCAACTCAGCATAGAGATTTTCATAACTCAGCTTCAGAAGAAATGAAATGCAATGAAATCATAAATCATAGGTTGTAGTGATTTCCTACCTGTGTGATTTTTTTCCTCAAAAAGTTATTATGCAAGCTCTGTGTCTGTTTTTGCTCACCCTTGTACCCCCACTGCCTTCAGCTCCATTCATATTTGTTGAATGAATGAAGACTTTCTGAAGGAGGAGACAAGGCAGAGGATACTTAAATTATAATGCCTTTAGATTTGATTGCTATTTATTGTCTGATGCCTTAGGATCATTTTCAAGCAAGACTAACACTAGGGGATTCTATCTAGTCTCCAAGACCCTGCTGTTCTCTATTTTCTTCCAATCCTGACCAATATCTTACTCTGTCTCCATGTCTTGTTCTCACACACTATTTTTCCGTCTTCTAACCAGTGTTATTAAGTTCCCTACAGTGTTATTGACGTGTTCTATTATATAGATATGGGGGGGGGTGGTAAGTAGCTGAAAAATACTATCAGTAGACTTTGAGAGGATGTAAAACTGCCAAGGCACTTTCTTTTAAACACTAGATAGGTTACAGGAAAACATCAGCCTTCATTGTGGCTGTTGTAACGATCTATAACCTATACTGAAGTAGGGTGAACTTTATAAAGATCTTTTATTCATGTAATCAACCAATATTTTATATATTAACTTCTAGATTCTGGTCACTGTTGTTCCAAGCTTACAATTAATGATAGGAGAAAGAAAATAAATAAGTAAACAAATAAAGGAAGGAAGAAAGGAAAAAATGAAGTCCTTGGGTGACAGGTACTATGAAAAACAAGACGGAAGAGGACATTTGATAAGGCAGAGTAATAAGTGTGCTGTAATTTTATTTAGAATGGTCATAGAAAGCACTTATGACTTTGTTTTCAAATCAGCAGGGATGTGAATCAAGTGAAGGAGTTAGCCATATGGTTATTGAGGGGATAGTTTTTTAAGGGAGGGAATAGCCAATGCAAAGACCCTGAGGTGGGAGCATGCTTACTCTTGTTTAAGGACTAGGAAGGGGGCCAGTGGGGTTGCAACACAGTGAAAGAGAGAGAGAGTTAGTGCCTGAGGGCAAAGTATGAAGACCTTGAAAAGTTTGAAGACTTTGTATTTTACTCTGAGTGACATTAGAAAACATTTGGGGTTGTAAACAGAGAAGAGGTATAATCTCATAAATTTTAAAAGGATCACTCTGGTTGCTGGGAGGAGAATGGAATGTAATAGCTAGAGAAAAATTTGTATCTTTCTTATGTAAAAAAAAGATTAGAAGCTGGAAATCTAGCATGGTACAGCAGACTCATCAGGGAGCTGGACACTTTAGATCTCTCTCTCCCAGTATCCTCTGCACATGGCATCATTAACTTATGGTCCAAGATGGGTGTTTGTGCTCCAGCCAGCATGTCCGTATTCTACCTTTTCCATTAAAGACTCATCATAGAATATACACATGACTCTTCAGCACCACACCGTTGGCCAAAAGTGAGTCCCATGGTCTTGCCTAGCTGCAGGGAGGCTAGAAAATATATTCTTTAACTTGGCTATTCATTTGCTTGGTCAAAAATTTAAAATATCAAAGGTTTTTAAATTCTTCTTTTACTGAAAGATTAGGGAAGCATCCCAAAACAATACAAAGAAGGAAGACCACAAATTGAGACTCTTTCTACTTAAAAAACTGTAGCTCAAGCCCAAGATTGTAAAATATAGTCTTTGAAAGGTAAGCATGTGGACAGTCCATTGCTCCCTAATTTAGAGTACCCAATCCTCTCTCATCTGCCTCCATCAGCTCCTATTTTCCTACCAGTCCTAACCCCGCATACACATAGTGCTTGCACATGTTGGGGCCTCATACACTTCCTTAAAGGAGCCTTCTCTAGTCACAGATTATCATTCCACCCTGTATCATCCCCTCAATAATGTCTATATTTTTCCTTTATAGAACTTAACACTAATTTCATATGTGTATTAAGTATTACTATGTCTCTTACTTGGCTCTAAAAAACATGGATGGGATCCATACATTCTTTGTCCATCATTGTATTCTCAGTGTGCATTCTAGCACAACACCTGACATGTAGTTGTTTATTAGGCATATTTTTTCAATAAATGCATATCTAAATAAATGAATTCCCATAATATTGTGTAGCAGAAATCAAGCCAAGGAGATTGAATTAAAAGGTCTTAACGCTAAAGTCCAGGAGGCTAGAAATTTCCTGGAATCATTTTAGTAAGTATATGAAATCTATTAGAAGAATTTGTACATAATACGTCTTGCTTGTGTATGTATAAGGACCATCATAGTATCTCGTTACCTCTTTATAACACTTTTAAAAATTTGGGAGCTTGGAAAGCTATAAACTAAATAGTAAAACTTGATATTATTTTATAGGCCTAAGTAATAATTCTTATACTATTTGGAAATATATGAAATGGTCTTCTAAGGAAAAGCACCTGCTCATACTTTCAATCTTATGTTATTTTTTTTCTTATGGTATTAGGTTTATATAGCAAACTTAGATAAAAACAAAGATAGTGTCAGTCACCAAGACTTCTGTCTTTCTTTGTTTAGACATTTAAGGATCTGGACTAAGAAGTTATAGAATACAGGGGACTAATTTCACAGGACGGTGAGAAACAAAAAAGCAAATTACTTGGACAAATTTGAGCATTATTTTTCGTTAAAAATCAATATACTAAGCTCATCATTGTTATTATAAATTCACGTAATGGGTAAGGATAAAAAATGCTCTTGGAAGTTTTCATGGATCTTAAAAAAGGGCTGTTGCTGCTTTTTAATGAAGCAGAGCACTTGTCTGGTGCGTTGAGTATTTCTTTGGAGTCCTGTCAACCATGTAGATAGTTGATAGCTTCTCACAGTCAGACTGACACTTTGAGTAGAAGTTTACTGTAGCATACAAGAAACAGTGACCTGTGATACAGCCAAATGACTGCTAAAATGGTATGAAAAGAGATTTCAACTCCCTCTGGCACTACTAATGTACCTGAAATTTTAAAAGTGTGTTTTTGTAGTTATGAAAGGATCCAGAGAGAGATCACTAAAACTTGGTGCCCTGACTTTATCCATGTCAGCTCCAAGCATGGAGAGGAAGCCCTCCATTGCTGTCACCTGGAGTGGAGCTCAAGGGATGTACAAGATTACTTTATTCTCAGTTTGATCTTGGCCTTCTGTTTTGATCCTTGCCTCTCTGCTGAGATTTAAATTTAGTGGGATTCAAGAGAAAACTTTTGATTTGATATGCACTTCTGTAGATACCGACCTGAAAAGAGATTGACTTAATATGTGTAAGTTATTCGATTTGCATATGATTGTCTCTCACTGAAAGCTTGGGAAACATTTGACAAGCGAGCTCCAGGAGATAGGCTTCACAGCTTCTGTCAATGCAGGTAATCCTCTGACTTACAGAGGTACATTTTCCTGGAAAAGCTATTGTAAGTTAAAATAACATGAGTCAAATTACATTTTCTCCCAGAAAAAGTCATAAAGAAGATTCTTTTGGCAGACCTGATAGTCAGCCTCTTATAGAGAGAAGACACTTTGACTGAGGATAGGGACTGTGTGAATAAATAAATTGAAGGCAGTGATGCATCTGTAGAGCACAAGATTTTCTAAAAGTTATATACATAATTAAAAGAGTAATGCATTATTAATCAAAGAAAAATGTATTCAATGTAATTAAGAAAAAATCATTGTGTACCAAAGACAGAGTTTCATATGGAACAATGCTTCTGAATAGTTGCTGACCCTAACAGAGATAACTTAACCTCTCTGATCATAAGTAGACATCTCTTAATGGGGTTAAAATACCTGTTTCACAGGTTGGTTTAAGGTGTATAATGTCAGCTAAGAGCTGGGTAGGATTGAATTGTATCTCAGCTCTATTAATTAGTAGATGAGACTCCAGGTGATTTGCTAGAGTTATTTGCATCTGATTGCTCATTATCCCCAGTATTCTTTCTCTCTTAGTCCTTTTGGTAGTCCTTCAGCTTCCTGTGGACCAAGGGAATGTCATGAGACTAAGTTATGGCCAAAGGGGTGTGAGAAGAAGTGATGTAGGCACATTCTGGATCTCAGCCCCTGCCCTCCACTGCTCTTATACCCTTCCAGTGGGCTGGAATGTGGACACGGTGGTGAAGCCCTAGCTTCAGTTGTACAAATGAATGCAGCACCCTAAGAATAGCAGAACCATTAGATAGAAGGAATCTAGATCCCTGATGATCTTCTGGAACAAAGCCATCCTCTTAATCTGACTGTAGCTCTGGGCTGCCAAGTGAGAGAGAAACTTCTATCTTATTCAAGCCACTGTGTTTTCATGTCTCTTTATTACAGAAACTTGGCCTATAGCCAGACAACAGTGACTTTGAGGAAGGGACTAGACTCCCCAGAGCTTGAGTTTATAATCTATAAAATTGAAGTAGTAACGGTACCTACTTATAATACTATTTTGAAGCCAAAACAGTTACCATATAAAAACCATTTAAAATAGCATCTGGCACACAATTAGCATTCAATAAGTGTTGGTTTGCTTATTTTATTCTTCTAATTATTATTTTAACTGTTATTTGTGTAGTTTAAAAACTGTAAAGTTGAGTAGGTTTTATCTTAATAAGGCATAATGAGCAATACTGAAAAAAATTAATGGTTGAAAAGAACACCTTTAATTTCAATGCCATGAAATCAAATAGCTTTTATTTTTAACCCCAAAACATTTGCAAGAAAGTTCTTGAGATGGGTTTTTTGCTTTTTTGAGAAATTGATGCACAGACTACTATTTTGCTAGTGTTGTATATGTAGGCATGTGTGCATATGTGTGTTTTTCATTGCAAATTTTCCTGGAGCACGTTAAGATTATGATCATTCTTCTGCCTTTGAAAAAAGTATCTTTCAGTTTCCAGAGCTTCCATCCCATCAGGACTGATAGTTACATCTATTACCTTGATGCCACATTATTCTAATCTGTGGCTCCAATTTACCCCTCACTCTCTTTTACAAAAAATACATTTCCATGGCTTCCCATTGAATGCAGAATATTGTCCAAATTTCTTAACATAGCTTTTAAAATACTTTTGAATTTAGCAACTATTTAGTTATAACAGTGAGCATTTATCCTGGTCTGTTTTTCTTAATGCATTACATACACCATGGTCATATTTCTGTATTCATAAGAATCTCTATTCTTTTTTTTTTTTTTTTTAAAGATTTTATTGTTTTCCTTTTTCTCCCCAAAGCCCCCCGGTACATAGTTGTATATTCTTTGTTGTGGGTCCTTCTAGTTGTGGCATGTGGGACGCTGCCTCAGCGTGGCTTGATGAGCAGTGCCATGTCCGCGCCCAGGATTTGAACCAACGAAACACTGGGCCGCCTGCAGCGGAGCGCGCGAACTTAACCACTCGGCCACGGGGCCAGCCCCAAGAATCTCTATTCTTTACATTCAAATTGTGTTCCTTAGAACAGTACTCCTGACAGATAGTCCATGAAAACTACATTCTGTTATCAAGAAAAATTATAAAATATTGAGAATCATGTTTCTTTCTTGGAGATACCCAACATGCATTAGCTATTAAAGTCTCTGAATAGTCCTAAAAATACAAAGAATATTTTGGTTTAACCCAGTTTTACCAAACATATTACTATGAGACACTTCCTTTATAAAGAATCTGTCAAGCTCAGAGAACCAGTTTTGAGGATTCCACTTTGAGAAATCTTTTCCCAAAAGACTGAAATCACAAGAATCACGAGATGCACTGTTATCCTCCCCTCATTACCGTAGACACAGTTCCTTTCCCTTTCCTCTGTGCTGCTAGAGCACTCTGTTACTTCATTGTGCTGCCACATTCTGTTTTATATTTAAAGTGCTTGTGGACATGTCCCTCCCTCTATAGATTGTGAGATCATTTAAAGTAGCACTACGTTTTTTCTTCTTTCTTTCACTATACATTGCCTAATATAGTATATGAGTGGGTGATTAGTGATTGTTTTCTGTATTTCATCCTTTTGTATTCTAGTGCAAACATATAACTTCAAGAAGAAAATACACAACTTGACCAAATGAGTGCCATCTTTCAAAGAGTCTTAGTTGTTATTTGTCCACATAATTCTACATTGATTATAGCTTTTATGGAACTTTATTAGGATTTCCATCTACATAGTTCAGTTTCAGACAGCAGAATCCACTTAACTAACTTAAATAGAAAGGGATTTGTTGCAGGTTACTAAATGCCTTGGTAGGGTGAAGGAAACAGATTCTAGACTGAGCCGTCAAGAATGAATCACAGAGCCACCTCTGCTGAACTGAGCTACCAAAGGGAGCTCTGCCTCTTCTTTGATGAGAAGCCATTGACTGGAGAACCACTCCAGTATCATGATTTGCATACATCTACATACTCAAGAAACCACAATGATGGGAAAACTACCTTTACTCCTGCTGGATTCAGAACTGTACCAGATTTAATCAGAAGATAACAAACTCCAATCTGCCACATCTGCCTCCTCACCCCAAAAATGATGATGGCACACTGGAAACTTAGTTAATGCTACTGAAGAAAAGCAAATAGATAGATAGATGCCTCCAAGACTATGTTTGTAAGTAAAAACAAAAGCACAGCTTGGCCTCACTTTCCCCTTCCAAACCTTCTTTGATTTGATCTGATTCGCAGAATGTGATAGTCATCTAAATCCTTAGCAACAAGGGAGTTTAGTAAATGTATCCCTTCCCTTTCCAACCTCTACTGTATACCCAGTAGGCAGGTGAAAGCAAAAAGGCACCCAGAAAGCAGGTGAAATGGATGCTGGAGCTAGTCCAGTGTTTACCAACACTAACTGTAAATCTCATTGTTTTATTCATATTTAAAATTCTCTCTTGTTCTAAAACTTTCTCACTTCTGTATTTGCTCCTCTGTACTTGATTTTGTGTCCCCTCCTCTTTCTCTCCCTGTGCTCTATGCAGCTTGAGTCAACAGTAAGACTTCCATCTCCACCTGAAGGAGTTTGATACAAAGGGCGGGAGGCAGTGGCTTGCTTTATCTAATTGTCACATGTAGGTGAACTAAGAACATTTCGTGAAAACATGCCATGCTCTATCTTAGCTACAATATTGGATTTATTCATAAACAACATTCTAATTTATTCCTTTCCACAACTCTATGTTGTAGATATTAACCTCATTTTACTAAGAGCAAAACAGAGGCACTTTGAATAATTGTTTATCAAAGATCATGCATCTTGTAAGTTTTGGACCCCTGGTCCCTTTGCAATACTGTGTAGTCAAAGATAACCTGAGATGTGAAGGAAACTGAATTCCATTTTCCCAAGTTTCACATGGAAAATACAAGTAGAGAATTCAAATTATAGCACAGCGTGCAAAAGCCCATATTGCTATTTCTGTTCTTTCTGGGACCTGTTTTATGGTGAGCAGCATGGTTTCTCTGATGCATACACATCAATTCTTACCTGATTGAAGGGTGATGCTACATTCCCTGAACCTCGGCATCCACTGCAGCTTCCATTGCTCTGGTCTCAGAGGCTTGGTGTTGCTGGTTAATTTACATGCTCTGTCAAGTCATACCAGGAAAAGCACCTACTCCTTAGCTCCACACAAGGGAAGTTTATATGATCTGCAAGCAGAACGTCCCTCCACTTTTCTTCAGTCGTGTCACCTTTACTTGTTAAATATCCATTCTATATGATAAAATCTAATTAAATGAAACGTCTGCCAGTACAATCTGTAATATTATGAATTCACTTCCATATGTATCTGAATTATACTAAACACCAATAAATATGGATATTGAACTGTGAATATTTAATTGCATTGCAATTCCCTTTGTAGTGCCATTCTGGGGTCAGTTGAAAGAAAAATATAGCAGAAATGTCTTTCAGAACATCAAATCCATATTCACAGATTACATTCTAGTTCCCTAGGGTACTAAAAATTGGAAATCCTTTAAAAAGCCCAGTTATCTCTTTTCACTTTATTGTATTTTACTTATGAATCTTATGCTTATAATGTAGTAACTGTGTCAGAAATATTATCACAAAAGAGTAACAAAAATAAGCATCTCTTTAAAGTAGCATGAAATTTAGGTACGATTTAAGCATTTTAAGATACTTTTCTTTGCTAATTAATTATAAAATATAGTGTGAAAATCTTTCTACCCTCTTTTTAAGGTCTAAGGTTTGTACCTAAAATTAAATACATCAGTAATAGTAAAAATGTGTAATATGCTATCAAATAATATTATGTAAATTGAGATTAGTTAATATAATTTTTAATCATTCCCGTAAAGCCGTATAAGAAAGATACAAGACGGTAATTATTTTATTTTTATTTGATCTCTCTATTTTAGAAGAAGCCACAATGACATTGTTGTTAATTTAACTATCATTTGGGAATAAAAGAAAAGAAACAAAATTTTACAGGTAAAATTTAAGGTATAATTCATAGCCTTTAAGTCACTTTAAGACATATATGCCACTCAAATGTTGCTACAAAAATCATCTTGTCTTAATTACAAGTGTAGTTGCACAGGCATTCATTAAAACAAAAAATTATCTAAGTCCTACTGCATGCCATGTGTTTTGATTTTTTTTGAGGAAGATTGGCCTTGACCTAACATCTGTTGCCAATCTTCCTCTTTTTTTTTCCCTCCCCAAAGACTCAGTACATAGTTGTACATCCTAGTTGTAAGTCCTTCTAGTTCTTCTATGTGGGACGCCACCACAGCATGGCCTGACAAGTAGTGTGTAGGTCTGTGCCCAGGATCCAAACCAACAAACCCTGGGCCGCCTAAGAGGAGCACCTGAACTTAACCACTCGGCCACGGGGCTGGCCCCCATGCCGTGTGTTTTTAAGTGCTGAACAAGATTGAACAAGAAAGCTGTGATCCCTGACCTCTTTGAATTTATAAGCAAGCAATGGAGAGTTATATTAAAGACAGTAAATATAACTGATCAATTTTAATTGTGTTAAGTGCTATGAGGAGGCAATACAAGGGCTATAAGAACATGTAAGTGGCCCGGGCCCAGCCCAGTCAAGGCAGAGATAGAAGTAATCACATAGGCATCTCTTTAAGCTCTGACTAAAGGGTAAGCAGGCATTAGCCAAATAAGTGGGGGGTGGGAGGGTGAGGGATGGAATAGGCTGTGGAGGGAAAGCATTCAAAGGGAAGCAGAGTGGCTGAGGTTCCACGTCATGTCGGCAACGCATGGCCCTGGGAAAGGAAACAGGCAGGGTCTAGATCATACAGAGCCTTGTAAGGTACGTTGAGGATTTTGAAGAAACTCATCAGTGTACCTTTTTCTTAATCCTTTATAGGGCATACATTATTTGGAGAGAACTGTGGTATCATTGGTAGAGAATACTACTCTGTTTCCACTTACTAGTAATGCTCACTGAGAATGGAATTATCTCATATGCTAAATAGGAATGAAAGAATGGATTGTTTCTCAGGGTATTTGCATTCCTTCCAGAATTTTTCTAAATACTCTAGTCTTGTTTGGTCTTGTCAGAGATTTCTGTTTGAAAACACACAGTAACTCATTTTCCTAATTGTCTATTATTTAGAGGTAAGCAATGGTTGTTTTATGTTCCTTCTAGCTTGTGTGGAGATGGGGCTTGGGGAGACCCAACTTGCCTGTAAGGCTGCCGAGGATTTGCTTTCCAAATGTCTCCAAGATCAGTACTATCTCACTGTATTTCACGACATTTTGGTAAACATTGAGTTATCATTAGACTCAGAATTACTTGTACTGTTTTTATCAAGTTATTCAGAATGTTCAAGAGCATTCTAGCATGGTAGAGCAGGTGTTTTCAAATTTCACTGTGGAGGCCGGTCCCGTGGTGGAGTGCTACAGTTCACGTGCTCCAATTTGGTAGCCTGGGGTTTGCTAGTTCAGATCCTGGGTGCGGAATTACATACCGCTCATCAAGCCATGCTGTAGGGGCATCCCACATAGAAGAACTAGAATGACTTGCAACTAGGATATACAACTATGCACTGGGGCTTTGGGGAGGAAAAAAACAGGAAGATTGGCAACAGATGTTAGCTCAGGGTCAATCTTCCTCCTGCCAAAAAGAAAAAACAAGTTTCAGTGTGAATTCTGATTCAGTACCCTGGGGGTAGAGTTCACGAATTGGTGATTTTAACAATACCTTTGGGCGGATATTTTGCAGGAGATTCATAGTTTGTACTTTGACCACATTTTGTTAGAAGTAAAACGGTTGGCCAAAACCAAAAATCACTAGGACTCAGAAAAACTACCAAATTTGCACAATTAAATTGAGCCTCAGGTTAGTCATCTGTAAATGAGATGGGAAATATTATGTATTTACTCTCCCAGAGGAGGTCTTCTGTGCTTAGAGTGGACCTCCTGATGTAGCAAACCAAAAATGTAAATTCCCAGAGTTCATTGCTTCAAAAGGACTTAAGCCTTTTTGGTGCACGTGGGCTCAGGAAACTTCCATGTGACTCTTGTTTCTACAACCCAGAGTTCACTGGCACACAGCTTGCTGCAAAATACCTACACTATTTGGAAGGGTTCTGATAACTTTCATTCTTTTCTGTAACTTGCTTCTTTTCTAATATTAAGGTTTTGGACTAGCAAAGGGGTTATTTTAACTGTCAGATTAATCACTGGCCACAACACATGGCCTTCTCTGTCAGAAGTGTCAACCTCCACACTGTTCATTTCTTGTGTCCGGGTGCAGAACATGATTGATGTTCACAGCCAAGGCAGAATCCATCTTTAAGCTACTAGTGTCATTGCACATAAAGAATATTTGTTAATGCATGCGCTACGTTTAAGAAATGAGTGACTCTGCAGGCAAATTGTCACACTGAAGAGGATTCAAGAAAAATTCATCTCTGACATGCTATAGGAATGCTGTATAATTCTATAAAAACTAACTGATATGTTTCTATAATCTCAGATTAAAGCTTTTATTCCTTTTAGACTGGCCGAGGGAAAAATAACTGGTATAAGTGTGTGTGTGTGAGTATGTGTTTAGTCTCTCATCACGATAAAGATTAGCTTTCAAAATGTGTTCAGTACTATGTGTGATGTAAGGAGACTCTTCATAAAATAAATAACTTCCATGAAATATTGAGTGTTCTTACTCTTACAAGATATTGGTATACCAAGATAGGAAAATTAATCACCATATTGTATGTTTTAGGTCAAATCACGGGCCCCATTGTTATGGTGCTATATGGTGATATTTGCTCACTATTACTCAAAGAATCTCTAGTAATTATTTTGCTTGAACACAAGAATTAGAGAATTAGTGTGGGATATAGACTTCCTACACACATACCACTCCCCGCTATACCCACGTAGGTTAATGGATGGCTGTGGGTGTGTTCCACATGTGTGTGCATCTGTGGGTATGTGTATCAGTGTGTGTTCTGGAAGAGCATTAAGTTATTAAGTTGCATATTAAAATTGTCAGTGTCAAAATGAGAATTTTTTCATTGTTTTTAATTTTTATAATTAAAGATCTGCGAAAAACTGCCAAGAGAGTAAATATGCTAGCAGGAAATGTTAGCACATCATGTTGGAATACTGCCTCATCCCTCTGTAAGAATTATTCTTTCTACTTTTATAGAAAGACAATAAAAAGAAAGAGGCTGTGCTACTTTTATGTGGAGAAAAAAACCCAAAACTTTAAGATGTTAAAATGAATAAGCTAAACTCACTCTAGGAGTATGTGAATGAAGGCAGCTCCTGAAAAGAACTAAAGGAATCTTTTGCTGGGCCCTGCAGAATTTAATTATGGAAGATGGCAAGGAAAAAACATCATATGAAGTGATCTCCAGTACTGAGTGGGGAATTATAATATGTGAAACAATTTCATCACATAATTAAGAATGATTACAATGAGTGAAAGTTTGACTCAACCGATAACTGTTAAAAAATCGAATACACTGTTCAGTAGGGGAGTGAGTTCTTCACCCCTTGAAGTGTTTATGTAAAGGCTAGGTGAGTCTCCATCAGAGATATTGGAGAAGAGAGTCCTGCGTTGCACAGGGGATTCATACAAATGGTGTGGACATCTTTTTCAGCTCCAAGGTTCTAAGAATTTATCAGATTTGCCAGTACTGTGTTGACTTTATTTCTTTAAGTTAGCTGTTTGACCTAGACAATTTTTAAAAATATTAAATACCTAATTTTTCTCTTTTCCATCCCTACACTGCCTAAGTTCAGATACTCACTATGTTTTGCTTTATACTTGTAAAAGAGCCTCAAACCAAGCACCCTGGCTCCAGGTTTTTCTCATCTGCTTAAAAATTGTCATTGTCTCCCCATGTGTTGCCGAGGGAAATATTAAATCATTAGCACAATACTCAGGGTCTGATATTGCTTTTCTTTTAGCCACCCCTCTGAATGCATTGCTTTTTAAAGGAGGTGTTATGGACTGAATTGTCCCCCCCCAAAAAAGAAAATTATATGTTAATTAGGGGTGGTTATGGGTAAATGAGATCATAAGGGCGGTGCTCTAATGCGGTAGGACCAGTGTCCTTATAAGAAGAGGAAGAGACACCAAGGGTGTGCACCACAGAGAAAAGGCACTGTGAGGACATAACGAGACGATGGCCATCTGCAAGCCAAGGAGAGAGGCCCCAGGAGAAACCAAACCTGCCAACACCTTCATCTTGGACTTCTAGCCTCCAGAACTATGAGAAAATAAACTCCTGTTGTTTAAGCCAGGCAGTCTGTGATATTGTGTTATGGCAATTGATACAATTACAGTACAATCTAATTGATACAAGGGATCTATTTTATGCACCCCGTGTCAATTTCTATAGACATTATCTGTTGTCACAGCTCCAGGGATGCTAGTGGCATCTATTGGGCAGACGAGGGATGCTGCTAAACATGCTACAATGCAAAGGACAGCCCCGCATGTTTATTCCATCCTAAGTGCGTCCCCTTCTAATCAGTTAGAACAGCTCATATACTCACCTTAAGGAAAAATTTTTCGTCACCTCAAAGACAAATTCTTGCTTTTCACTTCTACCTTCACTGCTGCTTTATATTTTTTAAAAATCTCCTATTGCATTTTATACAATGAATTTTGAATATTAATTATTTGCCTTCAAATTTCTTCTATTAGTCTGCGAACTTTCTGGTAGTATGTGTCCGTGAATTTCTGAACCTTAAACTCCTATCTTTCAAAGGAATTTATATGATTTAACCTTGTCTTTTCCTAAGTATGAGCCTAATTATTATTTTGCCCCACTGTTAATAAAAGGAATATCTAGTTCTCTATCATGGAAATTCTGATTGAGTAGATTCAGGGAGACTAGGAATGTGTATTTTTAACAAGAATTTCAGGTGATACAACAAACTGGCAAGTTTAAGAAACAAGAGTTTTGTCGATCTTAATGTACTAAATGGCATGTATGACTGAGATATCTAATAGATTATGTAAGTAAATGTGGCATCTGACAAATTTGACAATCATAATTTTATAGAATTGTAGAATGTTGAAACTGTATAATTTCAGTTGACAAATAGGAAAATTGCAGCACAAAGAGTTTAAGACTCAATTATGGTCACAAAATTTTTAGAAGCCATCTCCCTTCTGGTGCTCATTAATGATTTTTATGTGAATGCATCATCAGAATATCATGGACATTTAAACTAGTTTGTGCCCTAAAGATAATCTATTCTAATTCTACCTTTTGTAACCAAGCACAATCCTCAGGGAGTTTCAGTGAATTGAACAGTTACCCAGCTCATAATGGGGATACTCAGACTGGAACTCCTACCCTTCACTGCTAGGGATTCCTCCTAAAATCATTTCAATTCACTCACTGAAAATTTTCACTCTATCACAAGTGTAAAATGTAAGTTAATATCAAAATGAAAATATTCACTTACCTTAATATGCAGTTGTTAGAGATGCTTAAGAAAAACTATAGTAACATTTCTATCAGATTAAAAAACAACATTCAACTTTGTATTCTAATCTCAAATAATAAATTGTGTGTGTGTGTGTGTATTTTAATCAATATCCTCTCTAGAATGAAATCCATGTTTGGAGATTGGGTTACATTTGGATACCTCTATCAAAGGTATCCAAAAAAAGTTTCTGGTCAAAATATGTTGCCTTCATTATCTTTCATTTTCATATGATCTTTATATTTATATAATGTTTTTGTGAAAATTGATAAAAATCTTAGATTTCCTCATTCTCTATATCAATTAGGAAACATTCATATGTTGATAGCAGAAATTCAGCTACAAGAGCTTAAACACAGGAGAGTTTATTCTCTTACGTTAAAACAAAAAATCTAGAAGTAGGCAGCCCTAAATTCATAGAAGCATCAGGAAACTAAGTATCTTATATTCTGCTCTGCCATCCCTAGTACACGACTTCCATGCTTAGGGTCAAAGATAGCCTGACTCTCAGACCATGACGTCCTCTTTTTGAACAGGAAATAAGGAATGGGAGGAGGACAAAAAGGGCCTCTGCCAGACATCTTCACTCTCTTGGTGAGCCTTCCCTGTAAGCACCACTAACATCTACTTAGAGCTCATTGGCCACTCCTAGTATGAAGGGAGACTGGAAAATAAAGTCTTTTGGGGGGAGACATTGTCATCTGTAATAAAATCAGGATTTTGTTACTATGACCAAGAAAATGCATACTGGGTAGTCAACCAGCAGTCTTTGCCAATATATGCTTTATTATTTTTGCTTCTCTTTAGCTATTTTCACTATTGGTTATGGGAACATGTTCATAAGGTCTAATTTGTTATAATTAAGGTGTTTTAATCTTTAGTTACATACTGTGCTCTTTTTTATTTTTTGGTGAGGAAGATTGGCACTGAGCTGACATCTGTTGCCAGTCTTCCTCTTTTTTGTACGTGGGACGCTGCCACAGCATGGCTTGATGAGTGATGTGTGGATCCGCACCTGGGATCCTAACCTGCATACCCCGGGCCACTGAAGTAGAGCATGCGAACTTAACCACTACACCACCAGGCCAGCCACTGCATACTGTACTCTTAACTCCAGCGTGAAATACTGAACACACTTGGTGTTCATCTCAAGAAAATTAATGGAAAAAATATCCACTATATTATTGAAAAAGGTCATCTAAATATTGAGGATGATGCAGGGCAGCATCTTTGTACATAAATCACAGCATATCATGCATAAACTCTTGTTTTCATAGATGTAAAATATAAGATAGACGATCATTTAGAAGTTGATCATCATTAGAAGAACTAGTAGTAAAAGTCATCAATATACACGATTTGATGTAATAGTCAGAATTCTTTTCTGCAGTTAACATTAATCATTACAAATTTTGTTTTATTTTTAGGAACTTAATTTGAATGTTTCAAATAAACATGCATTTTTCTAATTAATCTAATATTCTTAAATGCTATTTTCAAATGAACTATGTATAACTTTCAGCTTTAGATGGTCTCATCATAGGGTTTTCAAGGTAAAAAAAAAAAAAAGGAAAATACAGCAGTGGTTTACTATTGCCTTCAACTGCATGGCGTGTGGGTCCAAACCACATGTGCTCGCGTCAGTGGTGTCACAATCACCAAACGCCTCAAGATGTAGATGCCCCTGCTGTTTACCTTGGTTCAGTCATCAGTTTAAATGGAGACTGCAGCCAAGAAATCAAGAGAAGACTGAGACTTGGAAGAGCAGCAATGAAAGAATTAGAAAAGATCTTCAAGTGTAAGGAGGTGTCATTAGAGACCAAGGTCAAGATTATCCACACCCTCATATTCCCAATTACTGTGTCTGGATGTGAAAGCTGGACAGTGAAGAAGGCTCACAGGAAAAAAGTCTGATTCATTTGAAATACAGTGTTAGAGGAGAGCTCTACTGATGCCGTGGACTGCCAGAAAGACAAACGAATGGGTCCTAGAGCCAAGTAACCTGAACTGTTACTGGAGGCAAAAATGATGAAATTGAGCCTGTCCCACTTTGGGCACACATGAGAAAGCGGAATTCTTTGGAAAAAACAACAATGCTTGGAAAAGTAGAAGGCAGCAGGAGAAGAGGAAGACCAAATATGAGATGGACTGACTCCATAAAGGAAGCCATAGGGGTGAGTCTACAGGAGCTGAGGAGGACTGTGGAGGACCGGATGTTGTGGACGTCACTCACGCGTAGGGTCGCCAGGAGTTGGAGCCGACTTGACAACATGTAGCAACAACATGTATAACTTTATTACGTGACAGTTTACAGCTAGCTAAAAAATCTTCAGGTTCCTTCTTAACTGATTTTGTTTTCTCATACATATCTTGTCTGATGTTTAGAGTTATAACAAAGTATTCATTTTCATTGCATGATTTTTGCTTCTACAAAGACTACAATTTTAAGTCTTTTAAATTACGGAAGAGGAAGGAAAAGAGCATGAAAGATGCAGTGTTTTGAATAAGGCAGACGTGTTCATGCTAAAGACCTTTCTCACTAGAACTTAGCCCTTAGCATTTCAGTCCTTCATGAAGAAAGGGTGAATATGAGCTTCCTTCAGATAAGTGACACTGACAAGGTTTATGCCCATCCAAGACCTGTTAAGCGTTCTATTCAAGGTGATGAATATTCTGTGTATATTGCTCATCCTACAGTTAGGCTGTTCATGCATGGTAATAGGAAGCTAAAGGGATTAAAACTTCTTTTTATGCCTTCTGATCATATATTATTGTGTCCACCCATCCAAATATTTCATTAAACATTATTCTTTTCCTAGAGCATTGGCAAATGACTAGTGTACGTATTTGTAAGGATTTTTTTTATTTTTGCTTAAATAAGAAGTATGAAAATCTTTCACCTTGACTATTAAGCAAATCTGGTAATTTATACATTATCAAATAAATGACTGCAAATCATTAATTGAAATTATCAAACATTACCTATTTGGAATCAGTAGTGACATAACTTTATACACTTATTTCTCATGCTATTTAATTATTTTAAATTTCAAAGAGATTAAAATCTTCAAAGTGATTGAGGTTCACATTAAAATCTTCAGCATATTATAAAATAATTGAGATGATTGGAATTTTTTCCTGTATTATGTTTTCTTTAAATGCACAATTATCTTTTCCTCTTTCATTTTTTAGAATATGTAAGCCAACTTTTCATGCATATTATGCTATTTACTATAGGTCTCTTGTTCTTCAAGTGTAACTTCCACATTTGCTAATAATATATTAAGAAGGAACCTTTGAGGTATTAGATATGTCCCATATATTTATTTGAGTGCTTTTTGCATATTTTTCATATTCCTGTTTCATGTATGATACAAGGGCCTATGTAAAACTAATTGAACTGTGCAATTAGATATGTACATTTTATCGATGTATACTATATCTCAAAATTTTAAAATATATATTAGAAGTTATTTCTTGTATAGAGTGCTTTTCTATTATAAAACAAATGATATAGTGTGACTGGCTTCTAGTTTTCATTTTTAGGGATAAGGACTTTAAGGATAGTTGTATTTTGATTATCATCACTTTACAGATCTATATATGACAATGCATCATATTCAGACATGGATGTCCTCAAAGGGCTTACAGTAATACTATTATTTGTGTAAAACTGTTTTCTTTCTCCTTAATAAATATTTTCTTCAGGAATTTGGGGTTTACTGATACTTTGAGAAGTCTCCTAACTTTTGTTAGACTATTATTTTTGAAATAATAGTTTTGCTAATGCTTATTCTCCTAAGGCCTTTGTTCTCTTATTATCATAATTTTAAACCTGAAAAGGCTTTGCTTTGAACAATAATTTTACAAAATCAAGACTATGGAAAACACATATCCGTGAGGTGGTTTATCTAAATTTTTACCTTGTACATTTATTTTGGTAAATAAGTACTCATCAGATGTTTTCACTTAGTTCATCTATAAAATTGCTATCTGAGATTTGAAAATAGACTTCACAAGGTCCCTTATTAAAATCTATACATGTGACTTTTAGGAGAAACTTTAACAATTTTACTCAAAGGTTATTTACTTTTAAATCATAATTTGAAGTTTAGTTACCTGATTTTCAAGCCTGTGTGAGTAGACAGCAGAATCTTGAGGTAGATCTGGAAACACATTAGCAGTGATGGACAGACACAGTTGCAAAATAGAGAGAGCAGGGTACATCATATATGATGAAAGGGAAAAGGGAAAGATGAGAAGGAAAATTGGTGGCCTGGAGGGTCCACAGTGGGACTGCTTAAGAATGAGGCTGTGGTTTGGTGGCAAGATTCAGGTCTTCAACTTCAGTGTGGATAAGTGAGGGAAGGGGTGAAGAGGCCGAGGCTACTTAAAAAATGATTTTGGAGAGGAACTTAGCAGAATAGAAAATGATATCTGTTTTCAAAGATTGTTGCAAGGATAAAATGAGATAATTTTTCCAAAGTACTTTGAAAACTGAAAGTTATATAAATAATTTTTATTATTATTATTATTATATTTCACCTGATGGGTGAAATTTTGAAGTGAATTAATATAATATCTTGCTTTAATGTAGAAGTAGCTTGAGATATATTGTGATTATACAATTTTAATATATTCGTAGTGAACTTTGATCATTTAACTGAACTTTTGAATAATTCCAGAGGAAATGCTATGAAAACACAACTCAGAATAACTGTATGGTGGGATTTTAAGTGCTGCTTTTATAGAATTGGGGTTGACTTACAAGTAGTATTTTGACCTAAAAGATGGGAGTTTTACATGATTCCGTCTTACAGATCCACTCTTACAGTTTTGTAAGCATAGGTTTCTCAAATAATCCCCAAATGCTAACACATAAGTGAGAAAGATAATTTTGTATTGCTCCTTACTAGATATTGTCATTTAAAAATATGAACAAATCGACCTATAGAGTAAAAGCCAATTAGTAGAAGTTCCTGAACATTGAGGTGAATCACTTCAAAGATTAAGAATAGCAAATAACATTGTTTTCATTTAGATATTTGCCATCATTTTAAATATTTATTTAGTTAATTCCACAACATTGTTAAATAAAACATTTCTGTAACTTCAACTCTGCTTCCTCTTATTTAGAGAAGTATTGATAATAAGGAAAAAATTCATTTTTGTTTTGCTACTAAATTAATGTTTTTCCTCTTACATATTTCTTGATAGTAAGAACAATTATCTGGACTTTACCCATGAGAATGATTTTGTTTGATGTAGTTTTGTTTTTTCATCATATCCGATCTGTACATTGATGTCACATTTAAACCAACGGAATTTAATCTGTGGATTTGGATAACGGTATGTTTCGAAGATATTCATTTAATCGTCTTCAGCTCCATCACCATATTAGATGTAAATGTATAGTCTCAAAATATTTTTAAAAAGCGTATTTCCAACTTGATATGAAATTCCAACTTAATTAAACATTTTTTTAATGCCTGTCCTTATATGATTATTCTAACAAATAGGTAGGTGACCATCTTTTCCGATTTTAAGATTTAATATATTTTAATATGAATGTCATGTCATCTAGTCAGTCAAGAAAAGTTCATGAATATACCCTTTTACCCTTAAATATTTCAATAAAATTAAATATATGTGTATAACATTTTGAGGTTAATCCTCACATTTTTTAATTGCTGTATGTATCATTAGAAAATATAAAATTGTAGAATAATGTAAAATATTTGCAATATAATAAGAAAATCATCACCTTAGTGTTTGTTAATAGTCTTATAGAATGTAAAAGATAAGACTGGTGATATATTTAGGCGGCTAGAAGTTATGTCTAGACTTCTTTTCAAGTGACCATTGATCCAAATGCCGTGGAAAATAGCAGAGCGGGTGCCACATATGATCCATGTGAAAGTATTTTCCCCTAGAGAAGGATTTTTCTCTCTTCAAGGGTAGCAGTAAAGATCTTGATCTGGTAGTCTGAGCTATGTCATCTTTTTTTAAGATGGTTTAAAAGTCATTTGCTTTGCTATGAGAGTGAATTATGTGGTATTAAGTACCGTGGTAGCACCATTAAACATTTTGTCATCAATCTTTTTGGGATGTGGAAAGGTCAGTGTCCAAAAGGCCATTTTTTAATTCCCATTTTAACTTCAAGTTGAAGGCAATTTTCACTGTGTTTTTGCTTCTGCAACTGGCATAATCCACCAAAAAATAACAGCCTCTCAATACTGCTCATGCATATCCAGCCAAAATCCACGCATTGTAGAGATTGCCTTTAAAACATAGACAAACAGATGGAGCTGTGTTTAAAATTGGAACAGTAATATTAATTACCGTCAAGTAGCTAAGATGTAGCCACAATATTAAAATGACCCAGAATTTCTTGGATATGTAACTAGCAGAAATGGCATACTGTGTAGTTGCTTGTTCCAGATAATTAATGTCTCTAACATGTAATTTTAGGAATAAACATAATATTGAATTTTGTATTCTCTTATAGAAATTACAATTTTTTGTTGTGTGCAAGGTACTTTGTGGAGGAATTGAGAAGGAGGAAAAAATACAAGAAACTAATTTCTTTTTAATTCGAACTCAGTTATCTAACTGAAGAGTGAATTTTTTTGCTTTGAGTACTACATTTAAAAATAGGCTATATTTAAAGGCAACCTAGTAGAATTCATCTTGATTCTTGCTCTTTGCTTATATCAGTTAAAGAAACTGTGTCACAAAAGATATTTTTGGTGTTTTGTTATTTTCAGTGTGAGTGTGTCTGAGCTTTTTCAATTCTTTTATCTTGTTTGCTATAATTCTCTGGCTGATATTTTTTTTTTTTTGAAAAATACTGTCAAACCAACAAAGTAAAAGAAAAGACAGGAAATTGTACTTAACATAGATTTTTGAATACTTTTTGTGTACTTTAGCTTTTTACAAAAGCCGCTTTCTAAAAACTCTAAATTGTAAATTGACATTTCAATACCTGATCATAGAAGCACTTCTTGTTTTGCAAATGACAGAGTTGGAGTATATGATTTAAATATAACATTGGAGTTATCAGAACTAGCAATGCATTGCTAGTAGTTTTAAGATATTTAACTAACAAATGCAAAAGTGTTCAAAGAAATGGGGTGGGTGATGGTGAAATCCAAGAAATTAAAAAGAAAACTCCATACAAGCCACATTAATCTACTTGCTGTCCTGTAGGTTATTCCTGTCTCTTAAAATGCATGGTGTTTTACCTGCTTACACTTCTTGTCTGATATTTACATGTCTGTGGCTTCCTGTCTCTTACACATGCATTCCCTGCTTAGCCAGCTACTGGGGGAATTGCTTGACTTAGAGCCCAGTTTTAATAGAGATAATAAATAGTATTATAGACCCTCCTCTTTTTAGGTTGGACAACTTTATGTAAGAGGAATGTAGTAACTGATAGATACATTTATGATATCTGCTTTGAAAATGAGAGGGTTTGAACAATATTTTTTTCTAATGATTTCATATGTTGATCTTACATACTTTACTATCTCTCAAGGTTTTTATTGACTGTATATTACACTAATGTTATAGCCTTTTTAGCCCCTAGACTTGTGATGTAAGCATTGCAAGCACTCAAGGATACTTAAACGAATGGGAAGAAAGGCATGACATAAAGAAGATTAAATTTGAACCCTGAGAACCCCTTCCCTTTCGAAAAAGGCAAGATACGATGAAGACAGCACATCCGTATATGAATGTGAAGTGAAGGTAGATTTTAGGTTGCTGACACTGTTAAAGGACATTATTTAAGGATTTGCATTAAAAAAAGATGTTAGCCATCATTATTACATACTTTAAGAGACTGGAGGTTCTCAAGTATTTTTAGGCTTAAAATGGACCACCGTTGAATAACCTGGGAGAGGGCATGGAGAAGGAGGTTCCTATCTTTCCTGCTGGATTTAACCAAAGCTTAATTAAATAAATTTTAACCAGACAGCTCATTTGCGGATTATAAATGCAGATCTTCAAAATTAAGGATAGGAGTGTGCTTGAAATGAATGCACACATGTGACAGAACATGAAATACCTACAAGGAGAGTTGAGGCTCCTGGGAAGTACCTTGCCTGAAAGTCAATAAATATTTGGATGATTTCTAGTGTTTTACTCTTATAAGCAAACATGCTATTAATACTACATATGAATAAGAGTTTCTCTAGGGAACATACCAAATTGTGTAATGTATTTATTTATTCAAAATGTGTTTTTTCAGCCCCTGGTATCTCAAATACTGTTCTAAGCTATTTGGATAAATATAAAAAGGCAAAGGCTAGTGAGGAGAGGGATGAATAGGCAGAGTACAGAAGATTTTTAGGAAGGTGAAAATACTCTGTATGAAACCATAATGGTGGATTCGTGTTGTTATATATTTATCCAACCCCTAAAATGTACAACACCATGAGTAAATTGATGTAAATTGTGGTCTCCGGGTGATGATGATGTGTCAGTGTAGGTTCATCAGCTGTAACAAATGGACCACTCTGGTAGGGGATATTGATAATGAGGAGTCTGTGCATGTGTAGGGGTAAGGAGTATAAGGGGAAATCTCTGTACTTTCTGCTCAGTCAATTTTGCTTTGGACCTAAAACTGCTCTAAAAAAATGTCTATTAAAAAAAAAGACATTACTGGGGCTGGCCCCGTGGCGGAGTGGTTAAGTTCGCGCACTCTGCTGTAGGTGGCCCGGTGTTTCGTTGGGCACGGACATGGCACTGCTCATCAAACCACGCTGAGGCAGCATCCCACATGCCACAACTAGAAGGACCCACAACGAAGAATATACAACTATGTACTGGGGGGCTTTGGGGAGAAAAAGGAAAAAAATAAAATCTTTAAAAAAAAAAGACATTATTAAGTATACCTTTTAGCCAATAGAGTCAGACTATCCAAAGCAAATATAAAAACTGCATAAATTATATGTTATAAGATTATATGGTATTAAAAAATGAAAAGCAAAAAGTAGAATGGAATAAGTGGTATTGGGAGTGCCAGGAGTGAAAGAGAGGTGAGGAATTTTAAATAGAGTGGCCAGTGTCAGTCTCATGGAGGCACGTTTTAGCAAAAACTTGGAGGAAATAGAGATTTATCAATGTAGATATCTAGAGGAAGAGAATTTCAGGAAGAGTAGTCAGCTAGTTAACAGGCCAAAAGCAGGAGCATTGCCCGTGTGGGAAAACAGCAAAGAGACCAGAGCAGAGTGAGCCAGAGAGAGATGAATTGGACGTAACAGTGGTTGAATCAATTAAGATTTTAAAGTTAACTGTAAAAGTTTTAGGTTTTACTCTGAGTGAAATGAGGGGCCATTACAGAGTGTTGACCAGAGAGGTACATAATCCTTGCCTTTTAAAGAACCCTGGCTACTGTAGAGAATAGAGCAGAGGAGGAAAGCAAAGTTGCAAGTAGGGAAAATGATTAGGAGGTATTACCATCATCTTAGTTAGAGATGGTGGCACTGCCCATGGTGATAGCAGAAGAGGTGGTGAATGGTGATTCGATTCTGGACATCTTTTGAAGAGAGTGTCATCAGGATTTTCTGATAGGTTGATGGGCAATGAGAGAGAGAGAGGATTGAAGGATAATCACAGTTTTTAGCCTATATAAATGGAACAGATATGGCGAAGGTTGCAGGAATGGGTTTTGAAGGCAAAACAAGAGCTCAGTTAGATATATAACTTAATATTTCAAGGGAGTGTTCTAGGCCTAATATAGTTGTCCACATAGAGATGAAATTTCAAATCCTGAGCTTGGATGAAAATAACCAGGAATGTGAATATAGGCAGGGAAAAGAGGAGAAGCAAGGACATTCCCTGGGGGCATTCTAAAATTAAGAAATCTGGGGGAAAAGGAAGAAGCAGTAAAGGAAGCTGAAAGAAAGTCTCCCCTGAGTCAAGAGGAAAATTAAGCCTGTTGATACGTCAATTAAAAAGAGGACTGAGAGCAAACATTGGATTCAGCAGTGAGGAAGTTAATGTTGACCTTAGCAAGAGCAGGTTTAATAGAGTAGTGAAGACAAAAACCTGGTCAGAAAGGTTTTAATACAGAATAGAAGAAAGGGAAAGGGACTATAGCCAACTCTTTATTCGAGGAACTTTACTTTTAAGGAGAGCAAAGAACTGAAATGGTTGAGTTGTAGCAGCGTACACACGTGTTCATCTTTAAAGGAAACATACCAACATTTTTCTTTCAAATGTTCTCTGTGATTCACACTCCTTTTAGCAGTATGTAAGCATTCTCACTGATCCTTATCCTCATCAACAATTAGTATTATTTGTCTTCTAAAGTTTTACTAATTCTTATGTGTGAAAACTTATATCCCATTATGATCTTAATTTTCATTTTCTTGATTACAAGTCAGATTGAACATCTTTTCATATGTTTATTCGACATCTATCTTGAATTATCTCTTCGGAATGTCTGCTTGTATCTATCTTGATAGATCTATTTTGAAATTTAGCATTCTTTTTCTCTTGGGTTGTTTGCGCAGTCTCCTCCTGACACAGCCTTCCTTTATTCTTCCACTTGAGGGATGTGTTCTAGTTGATCATCTTGCATTGTTTGGGTGGCTAACATCTGAGGGACACATCTCTCTATTCAGCAATTTGATTTAATATTGAGGAAATAAAACATGTTTCTTAAGAAAATAAATATATATTTATTTGTTGTCAGCATAGTAAAATATAATATGTACTTATGTGATAAAATGCTGATAATCATGTATGTTTTATGCTTGAAAGATTTGCATATTATCAATTTTATCTTTAGAATAATGCTGTGAATTATACAGCCAGCTATTTTCACCCTTTTTTACAGATGAGGAGGTTGAGTCTTGGCAGTGACTTTACCAAATTACACAGCTAATGGGCGTTAAAACTGAGAATCAAACCCAGACATTATCTTGTTCCAAGTCCAGTACGTATTCTGGTAAACATACTAAGGGTTATAGTGAGAACAGAGGTATTTGGGACTCTGAAAGATTTTGCTCTGCATATTTTCAGAAATTATTTTAGTTTTGAGGTAAAAATTATATCATAATCACTTTTTGTCTAAAACCCAGATGGCAGTGGGATACAAGTCTCCTTTCAGTTAGACACGAAGATTCATTGATTGGACTATTTTCCCAACTGTTGCAGTTCAAGTACATAGGACTTATCTCCTTGCCTGTGCTTTGTAACCCTATATCTTAATGTAGCTCACATTAATTTAATGTGTCACCACTTTAGCACGATAGTGATATCTGACACATTTGAACAGGAGAAGGACTCTCCCAGGCACTATTCCATAGGGGATTTTGCCCAGTCTGGGTACCAGATCTTAATTATAGTTGTCATTGGGGATCAACTAGGTTAGATACCTAATATCAATAATAACTAAAGATCTCATTTTGAAATGAGAATACAAAGTTTTAAATAGAAACCAGAAAATATGGGTTGGTAATTAGTTAATTCATATAGTGGAATGAACTAATGCATTTATTATTTGCTTACTTGAGCATATGCCATAAATGGATTGGCAGATTACCTTTGTAGCAAATAACATTATAGATCTGAATATATATGGAATGTGGTATATGTGTAGGGGTGTGTGTGTGTGTATGTTACATACACACACACACACATATACATTAATAAAATTAGATATTTTAGGACTTTAAAATTAAGAGTTTGCATTATGGACTCAAAAAGACTTAGATCTGAATTCTGTTACCTTTATATATTAGCTCTATAATCTTGGATAATTTTAAACAGTTGTTTCCTAAGCTTTTTTCTTTTGATGACTTGCTTTTCTCAATAAGTGACAGATAATATTGTTGATATATTTAAAACTCTCAGCATTAGAAAATAAAGTGCTTTTCCAAGAACCCTAAATCCCATTTTTTTCCTTTTAGAGGTATTCTAGTGGAAAATTAAGCACAGGGACATAGGAGCCTGACTGCCTGGGTCTGAGTCCCATGTCCTCTTCTTAAAGATTATGATACTTGAGCAAGTATCTTTCATTCTTTATGCTTTAGTTTACTCATTTGTATAATAGGGAAAATATAAGTATCTGTCTTATGTGCTTCTTGTGAGAAGTAAATGTGTCACAGTCAAACTACATAGGGTGATGGTGGGACTCAGCAAATATTAGCTATGATTATCATCAGACCAGAAAAAAATCATATCCTAAATTGCTGGTAATAGTTACAGCTTACTAACGAAATACCCTAGATTAGAAAGACAGTGGATTTTTCCTTCTAAATTAGTGATAAACTAATGGGTAAGGAATCTATCTCAAGCGATTTAAAGTCAGCCCTAACTCTTCTCACCAGTGTCACCGTAACAAGTTGCTTAAAGTGTCAAATGCTCAGTTTTATTACCTACAAAATAAGGAAAATAGGGCTGATATGATAATGTAAAAAAAGTAATTACTGTAAAACATCTGAGTACACAATCTGCATGTAAAAATAAATGTCAGGTACGATTTTAATAATTAATTTTACTTTGTCAGCTAAATTTCACATGCTAGTAAATTTTTTGTTTTGCATAAGGAGCTATATAGTATTAACTTACTGATGTGCTTTCCTAACCTATTAGGAAGCTGTGGAAAACTGAATAATCCATTTCAGAAAGTCAGGACAGTAATATACACAAAATACAAGGGGAAAAAGTAAAATGAAACTAGTGGTATAGTGTCTGTTATTTCATGATCATAATGGAAGTGCTGGATCATCATTGAAGTGGTAAATTGTGTAAGGAGTTTCTAGGGCTAACGTGTAGTACATTGAGATAGAAATATCCCTTTGATTAAGCAGAACTCTGTAAGCAGTGTTGGTGCCATGGTTTTGCCCACACTGGACATCACAACGTTGACTCAGAATAGGTAGAACTCACTTGGGCTGGATATCTAAATTTAACAGTAACTGAAGAGCTTAAATGTGGGACTCTATGCAGCATTTTTGGATAATAGTGCTGAAATGAGAAATATATATATCTTTGTGAATATGGTAGAATAAACTCCAGACTGCCTTGTTTCCATAACATCAGGATTTTCCTACCAGCAGTTTTGTCCTCTTTGAGCTGTGGCCACGACATAGAGGGCTGTCCAAGACACTTGATGATCAAGAACCTCTTTCTACTTGGAATCTGAGCTGAAAATAGGTTCCAGCATTTCCTCGGCATCATGCAGTTACTGTGTGACATTAAGCTCTTCCCTGAACACATTATTGTTTAATTACTTAACTGTCCAATATCATATCATACTGGTTATATAAGAACTTGAGGGGATCTCAAGCATGTTATTAAAATCACCCCTAAGGCTGCGCAGAGTTCAGAGCTATTAGGAGAGGATGCTGTAGTTGGCCCCTGCCTCTTCCCGTCTCTCTCACTCTGACACCTGTGTGCAGTGCTATTGTTCTTGTACAATTCAGAGTGCTAGTTCACTTCCTGGTCCCTGGGAACTAAGAAAGAATTTCACTATCAGGAAAGAGAAAGAAAAAAATGCTTACTCTTTTCCCCTCTAAAATTAAATAACATTTTTTTGAAGAAGAAAAAGAAGCTCTTGGTACTGACCCATATAGTTCTTGGAGACATGGTCTAAAAATGTAATTGTTTGAAGACATTAGTGAGTGTTTATGATACTGTAGAATTATAGAGCATAGAGAAATACAACTTGCTCACATATTTACTGTTTCTTCTGCTGCCTTTGCATAATGGGGAGTGATTGAGAAGAACATAGGTAGAAAAGAAATTTTTACATTTGAATTTGTTTTGAGTGGGGCTACTAAGCTAAATGGGTATTGGTAAAACTAATCCATGGTCTGTGTAAAGTCAAAAAGTGTCTTGAAAATTTTAATTAAAGCTGTTAGAAATTCACAACATTTCTTTCTATTGTTACTTCACTTGTACTTTCTTAATACTCCTAGAAACAAATAACTTAATGGTAAATTTCATTTTTTTTCCTCTCCCTTGATCCTCCTACTTCTTTCTTAGATATTCCAGTATCATGAACTTTTGTGTGGTTAGAGTAACCAAGCTTCATTATTTTACAGAGGAGAAAATTGTTTCTGTGTTCATTCATGCAACAGTTTCATGTACCAGATCAGTGGCAAAGCTGAGCACAAAGGCAGTTTTCTTGATTTCAAATCTTGGCTGTTTTCCACTCTTTTGCCCAATGCTATACTTTAAATGTCCCTTTAACATTCTACAGTTACCTCTTACTTGACTTTTTACTTATTACTTTATTCGTATGTCTAATTTTTTGTTCCAAATTAAGTCTCTTTTTCTTAAGTATACCAGTGGATCTGCTTAACTGATTAAAATAATTTACAGTTGAGGTGTGAATGCTTTTGGCCATTCAAGGCCACCTGTCTTGAATTTGTGAGACCATTTATTTTTTCTAGAGTTATCGAGTGTGTCTTGTATATGTGTTTGAACTGAAAGTGTGCTTTCTGTTATTTCTTGATCACTCTGAGACATCACTCTCCCACTTTGTCCAGCCTTTGCTACTTTTTATGGTGAAAGACTCATGCATGAAAGGACAAAAATTAAAGCTCTTAACTCAAGTCTTGATTAAAATATTGCAGCGTATGGACGACTTTAAGATGAATTTTCTGCAGAGATCAAAGAATTTAAAGATTTTACAAGGGAAAATAGAGCAGATAAATGGAAGTTCAGTTGGTCACTGTTCAAATTCTCAGATGGTGGGTGGAGGCTTACAGATCAGGATGTAGGAGCAGCAAGACTGGGGTTGTAGTTCAGACTTTGTTTGGAAAACTGGAGTTTAGTAAGATGGGTAAGGAGGAAAACAGGGGACTGAGTTCTTGCAAGCCTCAGTGGAAAACTTGTCTTCAAATATGAAACATATGCAACCCATTTTGCAACTGGACACCAACTACTCTCTTGCCGAAAATGTATAGACTACCACCCTCCAGGTTATATATATACAATTTCCAATCCATGGAAAGAAAGATTGGGTTTGGATAGCAAAACACCAAAGAAGGATCTCTGTGCACAGCCTGCAGATTTAGATAGGTGGAGTGCTTTCTCACTTACGATCATCTAATAAATTGAATTCTTTATCTTCATTAATAAATAGTGAGCCTAGTGGACTCTGAAAGCCACCAGACACTCCAAGGAAAACATGTTAGCCTCAAGGTTAGATAGATGCTGTCCCAGAAGTAACCTAGTGAGTCTAGGGGGGGATCAAAAGGAAAAGAAAAAGGAAGAAATCAAGTCTTTTATGTCCTGATATATCCAAATGTGTAAACATGAAACTACACTGATCACCTACATTTAAGTTCCAAAGCACTTTTTCAAATTGAATCTAGTATAACAATTTAGGTCAAAAGCACCACACTTAACATATTTCCTCTTGCTTTCTTTTTTAAATAGTTATTCTGACGGAGAAGGGGCAACCTACTTCCTTGAATTTAGCCTTTAAAAGTCCTGGATCAAACAAGAGATATTACAATTAGCAAATTTTAAAAGTATTTCTTTTAAAAAAGTGCTTACTATCATTATTTTGCTCAGAACCACTTATTTGAGACACCACTTCCTATATTTTAAGAATGTCAACCTAGATATTTTGATATTTCAACCTAGATATTTTGATTTCAGACATGTTGTCATATATATATGAAAATACGTCAAATTTTAAAGATTTTGCCTAATAGCTAATTACTAAGTTTTAATTTTATACATCATATAGTGACAGTTGTGCCTGATGAGCTGTTAAAAATGTGTAAATCAAATAAGCTTACATCAAGAAGTACTGAAAAAAATGACAGGGCGAATATGTCAACATTGCTAAATATGACTCGAGGATTGAATGCTGTTGGTATTAAAGTCAATCAGGATTTCTCCTTGTGATGTCTTCCCAGTATTGTTATGAACATGCAGGAATTAAAGGGACTGATGTGGGGTCAGTGAGCCAAGAAGTCGAAAGAAAGATTTCTTGGACCCTCAAGGTCTGGCAGTAGTGCACTTTTATTTAGAGAATAGTACGGAATAGCATAGGGACAGGACCCACGGGCAGGAAGAGCTGCTGCAGGCATGGGGACAGGACCCATGGGCAGGAAGAGCTGCTGCATGGGGACAGGACCCATGGGCAGGAAGAGCTGCTGCATGGGGACAGGGCCCATGGGCAGGAAGAGCTGCTGCAAACATGGGTTGACAGTAGGGCTAAATTTAAGGCATAGGTATGTGAGTTATCCCTTTTCAATACAAAGTATAGAATATGTAAAAAAGGTTGTTAAAATGGTATCAGTGCAGGTGAGATCTGGTTACTGGGTGGTGGTCCTATAGCTTTAGATAAGACTCAGACCAGATTAAGTCAGGATGTCCTATGCTTCCCAGAGGATGTTGGTGGTGGGGGGAGTCAGCTACATGAGGTTACCAGACAGGCACAATAAACAAGACTTAAGTCCTTGCAGTCCCCATTAGGAGTTTCTAGAGATAAGGTCATCCCCCCTTCCTCCTGGTGCAGAGAGGGAGACACCCCCACAGATGGAGACTTCCTTCGCACATGCAAATGTCTCTCATCAAAGGGCAAGCAAATTCCACTCCTCAGAACCTCCTTCCCATCTGCACTTTTTAAAAGTAACCAGTCTGAAATAACCCTCCTCAGGACCACCACCAAGAACGTAGGATTAAGTTGCATACATATACTCCCAAGAGACCCTTAGAGATGATTTTCAAGAATGACAGACCAACTTTGAAAGATGGGTAACTTTCCATAGAGCCTTCCCTCTTAAAATTTGCATTTATCAGAAAACTCTCTGAGGGGTCTCTTTCTTAATAAGCCCAGATCCATCATCTACTTTATACAGTGTTGTAGTACTCACTGTTGATTTCTTCATAAGTATGTGGAATTACTATTCCCACCCGATAGATATAGGACTGCAAACTGGGCGTTCTCCTCTTTTGTACTTGGTCTACAACTAGGATATAGAGTGTCCAAGTCAGCAAGAAGTATACCCTTTGTATGCAACTTGCATGACCATGAATTAACAGAGAGAGAAGTTAACATGTTTATTTTTAAAATAATGTACAAATGTATTAGTTTGCTAGGGCTGCTATAACAAAATAGCCCACATTATGTGGCTTAAACAACAGCAATTTATCTTGCACAGTTCTGGAGGCTGGAATTCCAAGATCAATGTCTGTGAGTTTGGTGTCTTCTGAGACCTGTCTCTAGCTTGCAGATGGCACCTTACACTGTGATCTCTTATGGGTTTTTTTCCTGTGAACTCGTATCCCTGATGTCTCCTTCTGTGTCCAGATTTCCTCTTATTGTAAGCACACCAGCCAGATTGGATAAAGGTCCACCCTAATAGGCCACTTTAACTTAATCACCTCTTTAGAGGCCCTATTTCCAAATGCAGTCACATTCTGAGATATTTCAAATTAGAGCTTCTACATGAATGTGAATTTTGGGGAGGCACAATTAAGCCTATGACAGTAGTATCCCTTTCTCAAGGAAAATGTTTCCCACCAGACGAAGTCCAATTCTTCTGTTACATGCTCTTTTTTTTTTTTTTTTTTAAAGATTGGCACCTGGGCTAACAACTGTTGCCAATCTTTTTTTTTTTTTTTTTTTTTCTGCTTTATCTCCCCAAACCCCACCCCGTACACAGTTGTATATCTTAGTTGCAGGTCCTTCTAGTTGTGGGATGTGGGATGCCGCCTCAACGTGGCCTGAAGAGCGGTGCCATGTCGGCGCCCAGGATCTGAACCCTGGGCCGCCGCAGTGGAGCGTGCGGTGCGAACTTAACCACTCGGCCCCGGAGCTGGCCCCTACATGCTCTTAAATAACCTCTAATTCTCAGCATTTAGCACAATTGTATGTAAACAATTGTGCACTTAGCTTTTTGATGTCTGTTATGTTTAAACAATCATATTTTCACTCTGTCCCTAGCACCTCACACATGCCTTGAACAGGGTAAGAGTTCAGTAAGTATTAGTTCAATGAACAAATTATACTTACCATAATTAATATAATTTAATTTGCATTGTTTCTTTTTTTTTTAAGGTATGCTTTTTGGTGAAGAAGATTAGCCCTGAGCTAACATCTGTTGCCAATCTTCCTCTTTTTTTTTTTTTCTCCCCAAAGCCCCAGTACATAGTTGTATATCCTAGTTGTAAGTCCTTGTAGTTCTTCTATGTGGGACGCTGCCTCAGCATGGCTTGATGAGCAGGGTGTAAGTCTGTGCCCAGGATCTGAACTGGTGAACCCTGGGCTGCTGAAGCAGAGTGTGCAAACTTAACCGATCTGCCACTGGGCTGGTCCCTGCAAGGTATTTTTAATAGTCTTTCTCATATAGCATATTATTGGATCTGCAAACAAGCTCTGATTGGGTAATACTGCTACCACATTTTATATATAGAGAAAGAAAAATAATATTCAGTAACTTTACTAGAATAAGTCAGTTAAAGATATCTGTGAATTAGATATTTGAACCTGACTCTTTGACTCCAAATACTATTTTTTTCTGAAGTAGGATTTAAAAATTCTGAAGTTTTACTAGCTAGGGAGACAGCATAGCAAAGGAAATGTCAGTAACACAGAAAACAAAAATAACATAAAACATACTAACAAAAAAAAAATAAAAGGAAGAAAGAAACACATATAATGTACCTAGCAAAGCACCCTATGAAAGTACCTGTGTGATAAGAAGTAAAAATATTGAAGCAAGAAATTAAAATTATAAAGGAATCAATGTTGTGGATTTGCAGAACATACTCCAATAGTAGTATAAGCAAATAGAAAATACAATAGCACATATATCAATGGGGAGAGCATATTAATTGAGGGAGAGGTTAACCTTATTTGCATACACATGGTGTTAGAATAACAACAACAATTTTTGATATTGCTGCTGTTTACAGTCAGAATTAGCATCATAATCACTTGATACTTGTAGGCATCCAAAAATGAAGTATAGGTATAATGAGAAGACTGTCACCTTCACTGTGTAACGGAGGAGAAAAGAAGTCCAGAGAGGCATGGAGCTAGATCATCTGGTCTGGGACGCTGGGCTGTCAAACTCAGATATGGTGCTTAGGTCATAGTTGGATAGATTTAAGCACAATTTTGAGTTTCATATATAATGCATGCATTATTAAAGTCTTAAAACACAGAAAAATGGTTTAGATCTGAATACTGGCATAAATTTTTCTTAATTTCTATCTTGTTTGATTATTTATTCTCTCTTAGCATCAGTTTCCTCATCTGGAAACAGTGATAACCACAGCGCGTACCTTGAACAGATGTTGCACTGGTTAAAATACACAGCACATAAAAAATTCCTAGTTAACATCTGGTTCATTAATTATTGTTACACAAAGGGGAAAAAACACTAAGCATTTTTCTTCGAATACATTAACTATAGATGTATAAGGTTGTTCTTATTTCATTGGACATCGTGTCTCTAGGGGAGGCTGTGCCATGCCAGTCTCGCCAGAGGAGACACTGAGAATGCACACGACATGTACAGTCTCATGCAGCTGCTGGAAGTAATTCCCAACGATCTTTCTCTTTGTCAATCATTTACCTTATGGATAAGGTCTTGTCTTAGAATGCATTTTGTTTTATTTATTTATGTATTTTTTTTAGGAAGATTAGCCCTGAGCTAACTGCTGCCAATCCTCCTCTTTTCACTGAGGAAGACTGGCCCTGAGCTAACATCCATGCCCATATTCCTCTACTTTATATATGGGATGCCTACCACAGCCTGGCATGCCAAGTGGTGCCATGTCCGCACCCGGGATCTGAACCAGCGAACCCCGGGCCGCCGAAGCAGAACGTACGCACTTAACCGCTGTGCCACTGTGCCGGCCCGCATTTTGTTTTAAAAGTTTAACGCATGTTCGTAAAGTTATGCTAAATTCCTTGCATATTAATCATATGGATGAAATTTTATTTCTTTATGCAAGTAATTGATTTCTGTGATAATCTCTGAGCAAAAATCTTCTTTGTTTCTTTCTTCAGTTCTTAAAAATCTCACTTCCCTGAGGTAATCATCGTTACTTTGGAGTGTACCTTTTCTTGCTTTAAAACCTGTCTATAAATATTTAAAACATATTTTAGCATATAGATCTTTTTGGTATCTTTTACAACATGTATTATTCTGCTTTCAAGTCAATGTCTTCACTTAAGCTACATACCTTGAGCATATTTTCATGTGAATATTTATGTATAAAATAATTTCATTGTAAAAAGTAATATAAGCACATGGTAACTTCAAACCTAAAGTTAATAATATAGGCTAACATTATATACTGTTTAAGCAGATGCCAAGCGCTTTTCTGGTGCCTTACATATATTAGCGCATTTAGTCCTCGTATTAACCCCAAAAGGTAGGTTTTTTTTTTTTATTATCCCATTGTATAGATTAGGAAGCTGAAGCCAAAGGAAACTAAACAACTATCCCTAGGTCACAGAGGCACTGAGGAGCTTAGTTAAGATTTAAACCTGAGCAACCTGTCTCCATTGTCCATGCCCGAAGAAGTATACAGCGAAAACCATCTTGTCCGTTTTAATATTTCATAATACTCCATAGCATGAATATATATATTTAATTTACTATTTTATGCTCTCACATGTGCCAGTGTTTTCATTATAGGTTCTATCTTCCTTGTCTTGTCCCAAAGTTACAATTCTCCTGTTTTTCTTCTAATCACTTTACTTTCTTAAAAAAATAGACTTTATTTTTTAAAGTAATTTTAAGTTCACAACAAAATTAAGGAGAAAGGACAGAGTTTCCATATACTCCTCCCCACACATGCATAGCCCCTCCACCCCCACATTGTCAACATCCCCTGCCAGAGTGGTACCTTTGTCAGGGTTAATGAACCTGCATTGACACATCACTCTTGGTGTTTTCCATTCTTGGAGTTTTGATAAAGGCATAATGGCGTGTATCCACCATCATAGCATCATACAGAGTAGTTTTACTTTCCTAAAAATTTTCTGTGCTCCACCTATTAATCCTTTCCTTCCAACCCCTGGCTAGTTGTGCTTTTTATGTTAAAATCTTTCCTCTATCTGGGATATATCATAATTACTGTTGTTGCCAGAGAATCCAATGCTATTTTTTTAGGTGAGTAGTCCATTGTATCAATACTATTTATTATGTAATTAATCCTACATCCACTGCATTAAAAAGCTACAATTCTCATATGTTAAATTCCCAGTATATGCTTGGATCTATTTGTGGGCTCCCTGTTCTTTTTCCTACCTCTGTTTCTTTGTTCTTCTGAGAATGCCATACTGTTTTGGTTATAGTAGCTTTATTTTAATTTATCAAATCAAGTAGAGAAAAATGCCTGCATAGTATTCTTCCCTTGGGATAATAGCTTCAACATTCTTTCACATTTGTGTTACCAAGTGAAGTTTAAAATACTATATTCTAGGGGCCAGCCTGGTGGCACAGCAGTTAAGTGCGCACATTCTGCTTCTCGGAGGCCCAGGGTTCGCCAGTTCAGATCCCAGGTGTGGACATGGCACCACTTGGCATGCCATGCTTTGGTAGGCGTCCCACATATAAAGTAGAGGAAGATGGGCACGGATGTTAGCTCAGGGCCAGGCTTCCACAGGAAAGAAGAGGAGGACTGGCAGTAGTTTGCTCAGGGCTAATCTTCCTCAAAAAAAAAAAAAACTATATTCTAATCCCATTAAAGACACACATGCACACACAAATTCATTGGTCCTTTGCTTGGAATTTATTTAAAATTAAACATTACTTTTGGAGCATGGCATTTTATGATGTTGAATCTTCACACTCTGATATTTTGAGTATTGTCACCGACATGAATGAGATTTAATTTCGTTTTTGTGAACATATGTAGTAAACCACCTATGCACTACAGTCATATGCTGCATAACGACGTTTTGGTCAACAGCAGACAACATATAGGATGGATCTAGGTTTGTATAGGTGCACTCTATGATGTTCGCACAGTGACGAAATCATCTAAGGATGCATTTCTCAGAATGTATTTCCATCGTTAAGTGACATATGACTGTATATACCTAGATTTATACACACATATGTTCTATATTCGTACAAGTGTCATATTTTTCGTTTGTATATGTGCATCTTTGTTTTGAATGAGTCATTTGAACGTTAGAAGTATCTATCATGTTATCTGAAAAATAAATAAGGTGATTTTTATCTCTTCTTTTTCACTAATTATGCAACTTACTTTCTTAAGTTGTTGGATTTGATAAAATTTCCCACACTGTTAAATAATCATCGACTAGCATTCCTATCTTGGTCACGATTTTTTTTTTGGCAGTGCTTTTAGTATTTTGGAATTTAACATGAATTTTGTGTAAGATTTTTTAAAACCTCACGTATACAAATTTTATGAGCTTTTTCTAATCTATTTCACTTAGAGTTTAGTAAAATTATGACTAGCTGCTGAATTTTACCCAATACATATTCAAAATATATTTAAATAATTATACATTTTTATCTTTTAACTATTGCTGCAATAAAATATATTCAGAGAATTGTTAATATTGAACTGCCCTTGCATTTGTCACTTAAACCTACTTGTCCATGTTGCATACTCTAACGCACTGCTGGAATGAATTTGTAGTATTTTACCTAGAAGTTTTCATCTATATTTACGTGTGACATTGGCCTATAAATGATTTTTTTCTGATTTTTGATGTTGTTGTTAGGGCTTTGCTAACTTTGTAAAAGAATTTAGGAAGTTTTCCCTTTTTGAATATTCTGAATAACTGACTATCAAGGGCTTACCTGTTCCTTCAAAGTTAGTGGAATTCCACTATGAAATCACTGAGAATATTTTTGGCTATATGTCATTGATTTTAATAGATTCTTCCTTTTTTCTTCACTTTTCCATAGTTTGTAACTTCCATTTTGTTTTACTCCTTGCTCTGGTGGTTATTTAGAGGCATAATTGTTCATTTGCAAGATGCCTTTGAGCCAGCCCTGGTGGTCTAGTGTTTAAGGTTTGCACTTTCACCACTGTGGCCTGGATTCGTTTTCTGTAATGGAACCATGCCACCCGTCTGTTGGTTGTCATACTGTGGCAGCTGCGTGTTGCTTTGTGTTATGGATATCAGTCACATTCTCATCAATTTATATTTAACTAGATATTATATAAGATGTATTGCTCACTACTCTTCTTGTATTCATCAACTTTATCTTAATCTAATTTTTGTGTAGTAGAAATAGTAGTGGACTGATTATCTTAAATAGGGGATACGGATGGTATATTTTATGTGTTCATTGCATGTAATGAAAAAGAAGTCTGTCTTTTACCCTTTCATGAAAGCGATATCTTTCAGGTTAAGTTTCAAGATGTTTCATTTTCCCTTATGAATACCTCTGCAACTTTTTCTTCATTGCTCTATGCCCTCGGAAGCCGTACTATATGCACTATGTCAAGAGGGTTTTGCCCTTTGGCTTCCTGAAGGCTTTTGCCAAAGAAGGAGCATAAAGTCAGGCTATTTATCTTCTGAGGTTTATGCCTATGAGGTCACTGTGGCCTGGCTGTCTTTTGACCGAAGATTATAACATCTATCATGAGGCCCTCTCCAAATAGCTCTCTTTCTGGATTCCAGGAACTACTCTCTCTCTTCAATCTTTCAGACCTAGAAGGAAACCATGCCCTGGGGTACTGAACTATGCTTTCCTACCTTCTGTCCACACTTTTTCAAGTAGTCCCTTCGTTAAAACTTGTACTATTTGAGTGTACCATTTGATTCTTGCTTGGGCCTTGACTGACACAGCTGTGTCTAGGGTTCTTCTTGGAGACCTGGCTATTGGGGTCTGATGGTGGATTATCAGGCATGAAGAAATAGAGTTGGAAGGTTCGTAGCAAATAGACTCCCAGGCTATCGGGAAGCTGTGTGGTGAGGGATGGAGGAGAAGGAAGACAGGTAGCATTGTGGTTTCTCTAGGTCAAGATGTGGAGGGGCGGCTTCAGCCTGATACCATAATTCCTCCCTGGTGTTGCAAAAGCAGAGTAGGGGAGCAGTCACCCCTGTCCTGAGGGCATTCGTCTAAGTTGGTTATGAGGTCGCTGCCCCCATTCTTGGAAACCGTGAGATTGAAGATCTTCACCTTATGCTCTGCTGGAGTGGCAACCCTCCTCAGAGTGTTTCCCATAGTGGCTGTTCCTACACTGGTTTCTGGAATGCCTAAGTTTCAATTGTATTTAAAGTAGTCTCCAGGTCCCAACAGTAGTCCATGTTTAGAAGAGACGGAGGGTCAGAATATGGCCATGTAACCCCACGCCGAACAGTTCCCATATACATATTTGTTGACAGAGAAAAAACTATAGTGCTTTTTTACCAACAGGGCAAGCAGAGATCACAAGATGTGATCTATGTGGACAAAGAAAGAAAACAGACGTCTTCTTCAACTTATTATCTGCTTGTGGGAGCACTGCCCTGCGCTGTCTCTGTCATTACCCAGGCCCCTTCATTCCAGGGGTGCAGGTTAGGAATAGGGTTTGAATTAAAAGGAGCAGTATTATTGGGGCACATTTCTGTCTCATTAAAGTGCAAAACTTTTGTGAAACCAAAAGAGATCTTACAAAGAGTAGCTCGATAAGAAAACACAAGACTGCCCTCACAGATCAAAGAGATAGGATAAAACTGTTCATTGTCGGCTGCCTGTTTTGAAGGTAGTATTTGTTGTCAAAGTAATATCAGGCTCTTTTCTAGAGACTTCATATTTGGTTTTCTGCCTTGAGGAATGCTCTGAATCATTACTATTGACTTCCTCTTGATATAATGGCATTTACCTCTACAATATTTGAGAGAATAAAGCAAAACAAAGAATTGGCAGCTGTTAACTAAAGCTGGCATTCTATTTCCATTTTCTTAGTGAGAACTATAGTTTTGGGAAATTCAATATCCCTTTGTGACCACAATAAACTGATGTAACTTGAGAGTTTTCCTGGAGTCCCTGTTAGATACCATGCATATTTTATAACAATATCGTGGAGTTTTAACACATGTATAAATAAAAGCCTAGTAATAAATGTAGATATAATGGTTAAGTACAACAAAGATGGGAAGAAAATACATTACTTTGATGTCACTTTTGTTTTATCTTTTCCTAACAATGAGTGCTCTTCCTAATGGTAGATAACCCATATATTATGAGAAAAATTTGTATCTCCAGGACTTGATGCCGCTCCCAGCAGGCCCTGCCCTTCCTTTCATAGTAACTTTTCTTCCGTGTCTGTGCCATGTTAAATTCAGTGAAAGGATTCCCAGAGCATTTTTTATTTTGCTTCATCTGGAAACCATTCATGTGTTAGTTTTGTTTTTAAGGGAATCTGCATGTATGAAAATAATTACTTTTAATCCACCGAATGCTAAAAAATGTACAGCCATGCAGTCTTGGTGTCTTAGTTCCTTAAAGCTGCTGTAACAAAGTGCCACAAACTAGGTGGCTGAAAACAGTGGGAATTTATTCTCTCACAGTTCTGGAGGCAGGAAGTACAAATAAGGTGTCCGCAGAGTCACCGTCCTTTCACCGCTTCAAGGGATGGGCTCTTCTTTGCCTTTTCCAGCTTCTGGTAGCCCTTGGCATTCCTTGGCTTGTGGCAGCATTATTCTATTCTCTGCCTCTGTCTTCGCATGCCTGGCTTCCTTCTGTGTCTGTGTCTTCACATGGTCGTCTCCTCTCTGCATGTGTTTTTGTTCAAATTTCACTCTTCTTATATGGACACCAATCGTGTTTGATTAGATCCCACCCTAATGACCTCATCTCAACTTGGTAATATCAGCAAAGATCTTATTTCCAAATAAGGTCAGATTCACAGGCATGAGGGGTTAGATCTGCAACATAACTTTCTGGGAAACGCAATTCAACTCATAATGCTTGGCTTATTTAGTTTCTTTGTGCACATATAGTTTCATTATGCTATTAAATAAATCATATGGTGAAATATTCTATCTATTTAATTATCCTATTTTGTGTAATATATTTTTCAGAGTGAGCTTGGTTTGAAGATAAACATTAATAATTTTTGCATAAGCACAAAATTGTTCTAGTTTTAAGTATTAAAAATCCTAACAGATACTAGCAGTGGCAATTTGTGTGTCGAAGGCCACATTATTTATCCTATATGTTAGAAGAAAAAGCTGCAGAGGATACTGTGGTTTAGTTTGGTTATAAAATAAAAAATAAAAGCTTAAATTATTAGGTGATTTTGTATATGAGTATCCAGTATAACAATAATAGCAAAGTTTAGGATATGAATTTTAATGAGGTATTTTTGTTTTGTGTAAGAAATTGTTTCCTTGATTAGTATTCTCATGTAAGACTGCTTTAATTCTGTATTCTCTAGTCATAACTGAAAGGAGAATTGGGAAACTGAGAATTCAGCAGTTCCAAGTATCATGTAACTTAATTAATACATCAGGATTGCTTTGTGAGTTTGCAAATGCAACTGCAATTGAGGAAGTAACGTACTTATAGTTTATTCATAAGTGTCCTAGTTGAAGTCTGCTTTGTAAATAGTCTAAAGCCTAAATTTAATAACAATTTTAGCCTTATGGTTATTAGGGCAGCAGTTAACATTTAAGATGAAAAACTGATGGGAATAATAATTTACATTACTCAACTTTATTTGGTTATTTGTTCTTGCCTAAACTCTTATTACTAATGCTAATACTAGCTAATATTTCTTCTGCTTTTATTATGTGCCAAAGCTATTCTGAGCTTTACATATATTAACTCATTTACTCTCATAATAAGTCGATGAGATGTATACTATTATTATCTTCATTTTACACATGATGAAACAGAAACAGAGATGTTAAAAACTTTCTTTGTGTTTACACAGCTAAAAACTAGTGGAGTTCAGTCTTTTTAAACTATGTCATCATACCTCTTTTATCATATTCCTGTTACTTTCAGTAGGTGAATGGATACATAAACTGGCCCATTCAGACAATAAAATAGTTTTTCAGCACTAAAAAGTGTTATCAAGCCATTAAAGACATGGAAGAAGCTTAAATGGGTATTACTAAGTGAAAGAAGCCAGTCTGAAAAGGCTACATACTATATGATTTCAACCATGTGATGTTCTGGAAAAGATAAATCTATGGAAATAGTAAAAAAATCATCGGTTGCCATGGGTTAGGGGAAAGGACTGATGAAGAGGTGGAGCACAGAGGATTTTAAAGGCAGTGAAAATATCCTGTATGGTACTGTATTGGTGGAGACATGTCGTTATACATTTTTCCAAACCCACAGAATGTACAACACCAACAGTGAACAGTAATATAAACTATGGACTTTGGGTGATTGCAATGTGTCAATGTAGGTTCATCAATTGTAACAAATGTTCCACCCTTGAGGGATGTTGACAGTGTGGGAGGCTATGCACGTGTCTGGACAGCGGGGATCCGAGAAATCACTGTACGATCTGCTCAATTTTGTTGTAAACATAAAATGCCAAAAATAAAGTCCATTAAAAATAATCAGGTAAACCTTATCTTTCCTGCTTGTGATGGGTAGAAACACCTACTGATATGATGTATTTTGACGACACAATTTGGTAAATTCTGAATTTAGATGCTCTAGAGTTCTGTTAATCTCTAAAAAATCCAGTTATCTGCTATTTTAAAGAGGGTAATTTCCTCCTATTGAGAAACTCTAGAGTTTATCCATATATAATTTTTTTGGAGCTGTTTTCCAAGATTTATATTGTCTCTCTTTCATTTTCTTTTCAATTCTACAAATCATATTTGGTTTTCTTTTTCTCTCCTTCTTACAAAAACACACATACACCTTTATAGATATCAAAACAAAGTATATTTTCATCATTTTAAGAGATTCCATTCACTCTCTGTGAGACTGAAGCATGATTTAAGATTCAGCCTTATATAAAATCTTTCTTAAAAGAACCAAAAATCTTCCTCCTTCACAAAAAATTTTTACTAATATATGAGCATTGGACACTTGGTCATTTTGTTCTTATCAATAGTAAAGGATTATATTAAGTGAAGAAGTGCAGTAATAAAATTATTTTCACCTATTGTTCCAAACCTGACTCAGGTGCTCCTCCTCCAAGCTCTATAATACCATTTTCTGACCCCTTTCCTCATATGTATCTTGTTTAACAATTATTTAATAATTACCATTTATTTGTCTATCTCCACTATTAGGCTATATATTTTTCTTTACACCAAGTAATACATCCTATTTTTAATTTATATTTAGCATTAAGCATAATGACTATGACCTAGGGTATATCAGAGCCTCTCATATATATCCAAATATGGTCTAAGATATTAATAATTATTGTTATTTTGATGGCATTTATAATTTACACAGTAATTGTACTTGCAATATTTTGTTTTATCTTTCAAAAGTTCTGCATTTTATAGATAAGAAAACAAAGACTTAAGGGACATTAAGTGACTAACTCATTAAGTAGAGGAAGTCATTATTATAATTGAAATTGAAAGATTTATGATATTTAGATAGGCAGACAGCAAAGGCGAAGTCATTTCAGCAAAGAAAATAATCATGAATAAAAGTCCAGAGATGAAAATAATTGTGATACATGTTGTGAGACATAAAAGAGTGAAGTTCAGATAGAATATGGAATTTAAAAGCACTGTGTGAATTATTTATTTATAATCTTTAGAAATAGTCATCTTTTTTCTCTTGCAGTTATAAGGGCACATTTGTCTACATATGCACCCAATAAAGTTCTAAATTTCAGGCTATATGGTCATTTCCAAATATAAGTAATTGCCTTAAATACTTAAGATCGAATTTACTTTCATTTCATTTAATCCTGAGGAACTAATATGATTCTTAAAAGTTTGTCCTACAGAGAGAGTTTCTTATCTGATTTTTTTTTCTGGATTGTCTGTATATTGTCTCTACAGAAGAAGTGTACCTTTTGCTTATTTTCAGAAGACTTATAAGCGCAAGAACTATTTAGACAACATGTATGTTAATTAAAGTTGCTACTCATTTTTATATTTTTAGTATATTTCCTTTCAATGATGAATATTTTAACTGTGATGTCCAAAAATCCCACTATCAAACAAGCATTAGTGTCTGCACAAGAAAAGGAGTAAAATTAGGTAAGCAAAGGAGACAAGCTCTTGTAACTAGAATATTTCTCAGATGAATAATATGTGAAGATTTTATATGAATAATAAAAGCTATAACATTATGAAAGTAAAAAGAATTACTAGCAAAAAGATGGTCATGAGACATAGAATAATTACTATATGCATCTATATACAAAAAGCCTAAAATTGTAAATGAAAGGAGACACTGATAAGATATATTGAAAATGAGTGTACAGACAGAAGTAACAAGACTGGAAAAAATCTACATAGACTGTATCATTACAACTTCAAGTTCTGTTTTAAATATAGTTTTCCTGCCTTGTACTTTTATCTAAATGTTTACAACTTTTGTGTATATGTGTGTGTGCATGCATGTCTGCATATATGTGTGTGTATATGACTGTGTGTTTTATTGTGTGGATAGTAGCTTAAGGTGAACTATCTTAACTGTTTCGGTAGGCAGAATAATGGCCCGCAGTGGGTCCGGATCCTAATCCTTGAAACCTGTGAATGTGTTACCTAAAGGCAAAGGAGTTTTGCAGATATAATTAAATTGAGGATCTTGCCCAGATTATCTGAGGGTAGACTATAATCACAAGGGTCCTTATAAGAGAGAGACAAAAGTGTCAGAGCAGGAGAAAAATTTCAAGATGCTGCACTGCTGGCTCTGAAGATGAAGGAAAACGCCATGAGCCAAGGAATGTGGGTGGTCTTGAGATGCTGGAAAAAGCAAGGAAACAGATTCTCCTCTAAAGCTTCCAGAAGGAGCACAGCTCTGGTGAAACACTGGATTTAGCTCCATAAGATCCATTTTGGATTCCTGGCCTCTGGAATGGTAAGATAATATATTTATGTTGTTTAAAACCACTAATTTTGTGGTAATTTGTTACAGCATCAATAGGAAACTAATACAAATATCAACTATTTTACTTGAACCAGTAAGGTATAAAGTCAAACCAGAATTTCTTATTTGTCCATAAGATTAGCATAAACCATTATACTGCTTACAAACAGTTTAACAGAATAATTTTAGAATATAAATAAACAACTGCAGAGAATAAAGAATGTAAGAAGAGAAATGATTTAATTGTGAAAGGCAACTTCCATTCTAGAAGAAATCTTAAAGTCAAAGGAAGATAAGACACTCACCGAAAATTTCCTTAGTGCTTTCTTTTTTGTAAAACTTAAGCTTCTAAACAGGGCCAGAGACCAGTAGAACTGAGCTAAAAGATCAATTCACTAGACATATCTAAAGTGTTGGGTTCTAGCTAATGTCTACATTACACACAGTATTCCTTTGAGGTCACAGAACATGAAATTTGTAACTACTCTAACCCAGCAAAATGCACTCATGCTAATAAATTTTGCAAATGATTGTGAAATTGTTTTCACTGTTTCACTCCCACATTGGCTGACACTTAGAAACTGATATTCTCAATTGGATAGAGTGAAATGTTTAGAGACAATATTATATTCTAGAATAGATGATGGAAAAAAAGTGAGTCACTCAAAGGATGTCTTAGTTGAGAGCATTTTGATTGAATAAATATATAAACCAATAGAATGCTGAAGTTAATTTTCTTAATTTCAGGAATATTATGCAAATGTAATCCACATAGTAAAGCTGCAGAAATGGCTCCATCATCTCAGCAAGAAAACACATTCTGCCAAAATATTGCGGTAGTATATTGTTAAATTGTCTTCTCAGAAACATGACATTGTATTAATACTTTCTCATTCATGACCTTTAGCTTGACTATTATGAGCGATAGCATTCCTTAGTAGTTAGAATTAAGAAATCTTAGTTCCCATTGCTCAGTTGGAGCCAATATGCAAATAAAAATAAATATTAATTGGACCTTAGAAGGGTAAAAATAATCAGCAATAAATTAGAGCTGCATAAGTAATTTTGAGGTAATCTATGCTCAACTAACAACACTGCAAATTTACTATAGAGTACAGAATAAACTTTGTTAAAATCCTCTCTAGTCCAAATATCTGTTTAACAGATATTCATATAATACATGCCATAATTTGTGAAATATTTTATTGAATATGCATTTAACAATTTTGGACCACTTTTCCAAAGAACTTGATTAGTCTTCTTAATTACTTCAAGGAATTCCAGAATCTTATATTTGAAGGAGACCCCAAAAAGGGTCTTCTAGCCTAAATTGCAGCATTTCCTTTGCCAATATTCTTGATAAATGCCCACTCAGCCTCAGTTTGAGCAATTTCATGAATAGTCTCTTCCTTTAGCCCACCTTGGCCAGCTGTAGAGGTACAGAAATAGGATAAGAAAGGATGTTATTTTGAACTTACTTTTATTTTGAGAGAGGTCAAGGGCAAGAAGTGCATTTACGTCAAAGAGGGACTAGAAAAGGTCATGGTAATCATTTTAATTTAGTTAATCTTTATATGTGTATTCTACATTAATTATACTCAAGCCCTAGAAATTTATATCATTAATGAAATAGAGATGGCACACAGATATTAATATATAAAGATGCTCATCACAGACCTTCTAGTAATAAAAAATTAGGAAAATATAGGTATTCAGAAATAGAGAATGATTAAAGAAATGAGGCTTACTTATGCCTGGGAATGCTATGTATACATATTTATTTTTTCAGAGAATATGTAATAAAATAGGAGCAAGTTTATGTTAAAATAGATTAAAAATGCTAAAATCTATTAATGCTTCATGATGATAACATTACAAAATAATATAAAGTCAAATGACATATATCTTTGTTTTTGTCCACATGCATAAAGACTATTTGACACAGGTAAATAGTAGATATAATGAAAGCATCACAAAGGAAATTAAGCCAGTAACAAGAAAAATAACAGTGCATATTTGGGTGATAGAATTATGGATAGTTTTTAATTAAATTCGGATTTTACTACTTTTTTCAGATTGCACTATGCATGCGTCAATTTTTAGTTTTTCTCATACTAGGTAAGTAATCAACAAATGGTGATTCTGTTCACTTTTCTTTTCAAATATACACATACAATATTTCATCTGATACAAACTGAAAATTCTATTGATAATTCCTCAACATGAAACATAATTTTAACGTAACTTCATGTTTCCTATATTTGTGAATTATTGCTTAAAATATCAAGTTATTTTATATCAAGTTTAGTATTTGTCTTAACAATAGATATTTGAATGCCTCTTATGTCTCTAAAAGAGCTTATGATTTTTTGAAAATGTGTTCATTCATGGTATGGTCTTCTAATTTGATGGAATTAGAACTTTGAAGTCTTTTGCAAATTTAAGGGAAGATATTCTTTAAATTTGTAAGTCCTATTTTTTAACAACAGTTGGATGTGTTCATTTTCATGAGTCACAGCACACTGTAAGAATTTTAAAAAATTGTTACTCTACAAGTAACTTTTTTTATTTTTTTTGGTGAGGAAGATTTGCCCTGTGCTAACATCTGTTGCCAATTTTCCTCTTCTTGCGCCTGAGGAAGATTAGCCATGAGCAAACATCTATGCAAATCTTGCTCTATTTTGTATGTGGGATGCTGCCACAGCATGGCTGATGAGTGGTATAGGTCCGCGACCATGATCTGAACCCCTGAACCTGGGCTGCTGAAGCAGAGTGTGCCAAACTTAACCACTACGCCGTGGGGCCGGTCCCTACAAGTGACTTTTTATCATATTTCACATTGGCAGTATTATTGATACCCCAGAGATTATAAAAGTCATGAGATAATTATAAATACACAAGCCTATCTACAAATCACTTTCATAGGCAGTCTTACAAATTCTTACCACAGTAAGAAAAATGAATAATTGAAATAAAGTCATAACAGTTCATATTTCTGACTGAAAGTTTATATTTACTTAAATAGATACACATTATAAACTTCTCTGGAGCAAAAATCAAATCTTTTTAGTTCACCTGATACACAATATCTAGAATAAATTAAGGTGTACTTAGTTACCTAATCAAGAGTGTCTATATTTTTGCAGTATTCAACTGCCCCTGAATACCTTGACACAACTTCTAAAAGTATCTTTCTCTAACTGGAAATGTAGATTTCTTTTATATACTTTTTTTTTTGAGGAAGATTAGCCCTGAGCTAACATCTGCTGCCAATTCTCCTCTTTTTTGCTGAGAAAGACTGGCCCTGAGCCAACAGCCGTGCCCATCTTCCTTCACTTTATATGTGGGATGCCTGCCACAGCATGGCCTGACAAGCAGTGCACAGGTCCGCACCCGGGATCTGAAGGGGTGAGGCCCGGGCTGCGGAAGCAGAATGTGCAAACTTAACTGCTGCGCCACCAGGCCGGCCCCCTTCCATATACTTTTTAATATAATAAAGTAAACAAATATTTTAATATTTTCCCCATATTTATTCCTTTCTTCTACTCCAGTGTCATGTGTTGGAAAGGATATTTCTGTTGTTTTGTACATTGCATACCCAAATTTCCATATTTTTAAAAGTTTTCATTATTATCACTAAAATAATTGCTTTCAGTATGATTTTTTTTTATTTTGTATATTTTGCATGCATTTAACCGTCGTGTAATGGAAGGTTACATTTAATTGCAAAACACTGAGATAAACTGAAATTTATGTGGAATCATTAACCATCAAATTTACCTATGATGCCAAATATCCAGATGTTGGTAAAAAAGTAAATTGACTCAGTTTTCTATTTTTCTTTAGAGCTCCAAGATTAGATTGACATACCTAAAGAATGATTCGGGGGACGTGACCGATATGATTTTTTTTCCATGACCCTATTCAAATTAGTGTAATTAAATTTTAGACTATCGCTGTATTTTGAGTAAGACATAGACTGTTGACAAAAAAGAACAGTCACATTTAAATAGAAGAGATATCTAAAAATGCTAATACCATTGAACAAATGTTCAATAAACTTTTACAACCTATGAAGAGTTAAACAAATAATTTAAAATACTGAAGTACTTCTTCATGCGTAAGCACATTTTTAAGACATCTTTATCTGTCAAATTCGATCATCTTGAAGGAATGCTCATCAGCCAACTTTTAATGTCCTGAAAAAAGGCATCCCATCTAAGTGAACTCTGATTATTTGCTGCCTAGAACATTCAATATATTAACAGCTACAGAGCCTCCACTTGGAACGTCTGTACAATCTCCATGTGAATCTATTGAAAATTATTTTTAACAATAGCTTATTATGTAGGCTGATTTTCAAATGAAGTGTACGTTAATCATATAACTATCAGCATTTTCCCGAGAAAGGGAAGTATTCATTATCAAAAAGTGAAATCCATGTTAGTTTAGACATTTAAAAATAAATCAGTTTGATTTACCATTTTAATGCAGATTGCAAACACATCTTTACATAGTGAAAATGATAAATTAAAATCAGTGTAACAGATTTAATAAAAATATTCTTTTTGGGGATGCTGTGGTTTTGGAGGTAGAAACTCTCTTCCTTGAGAAAATGGAACAGTATTTGGATTCAAAAATTAGAGTAAAAGAAAGGATGCAAACACAAATTGAAATGCAAAGTCAAGTCCATGTTAATTGTAGCACTGCTTCTGTGATTTGATATGAAATGTTTCAATAGCAACCATCAATTTAGCCTAACACCTCTATTTTAATGAGACAACTTCATGTGGAGATTTTTGTTTTCTTAGCCAAGTGGAATTATATATGGTGATGCTAAGATCACCAGCATATGATGAATGAAAACCTGATGTATGCTGTGCAGGTACACAATGCTTTGTAAATAATCCTGCAACCTGATACAGAAAGTGTCTATAATTCTGGCGTGTTTGACATTCCCATTCATTGACATATACTTAATTTGCTACTTCTTGAAGGTGTTGCTTGAAGTTCCTTTCGACTTGACAGGTGCCTGACAGTTCAGCCTCACTCAGAGTGTAACAAAATGGGAAAAGAATGCATTATTTAAACCCCTGTGGAATATCCCTTTTATGACTTTGATAATGTCCCATCCAGGACTAAACTCAATTCCTTTAGATATTGACTAAGGTTCACCCTTTTGTGTGTGTGTGTGTGTGTGTGTGTGTGTGTGTGTGTCTGTGTGCGCATGCATGCACGGCTTTTAAAGACATGTATATATATCCTCAGTTTTCCATTGGGCTTTTTCTTGAAATGGTAAACCCTGTGCCCTGCAGTTCTCAAATTATAACTGATGATTAAAATATGGACATATGAAGGAAATTAATTAAATACACTTCTTCTGGTTCCCCACCATTTATATATTTTAGCAAAATACAAAAGTTTTAATATTCACAATACAAATAGTGCTCTCAGTGTCTGGCATCTTTGACAAATGCTTTCAGATGTTGTTCGTGTTTTGAATACATATTTATATTCATGCAGGCTTCTCAGAATTCTTCTCATACTTATTCATAGTGATGGATATATATACACATTTTTAAAGATGGGAGCATATGATTTTGTTTAAGGAGCAAGAAAGAGCATATTATATGTCAGGGCTCCTAAGATAAAGTAACTGATAACAAACTGGATTTCTAAAGGAAACAGACATTTTTTGGTGAAAATCTGTTTAGCTCACCAGTGTGATATGTGCAAAATCCTTGGCCTCACATTGAAAGATTGATTGTAACTGCTCCCACACATATTTCTAGCCTAATTAATCTCCTACATTTACCCTCCATCCTCTGTTCCTACTCAGTGATTCTCTAACAATGTAAAGAGAGTTCCTTTGCTAAAGCCATTCTCAGAAATTTGTCCCTTTCTTCTCTACCTGAAAAAAAATTCTCCTCTATCTTTAGAGATCTAACTCAAAGTCCATGAAACGTTTTATTGATACTTTTATCCTTTGGTGCAAGCTTGCTGTTCCTCCTATGCCTCAGGGCACATTTTGTGTTTTGTCTTGTATTATTGCTACTTGAGCTTTAGATTAAGTCTTGTGTTACTTTTGATGTATATAATAGTCAAAGGCTCATCAGGAAACAGAAGCCACGCAGTAATTTGAAGAGGCAAAGTTTAATATACAGAATAAACAGATATAACAGAGTATTGGAGTGATGGATTGACGAGTAATAATTAAAGAGGACTCATTTATAGAATATAGGAATAGTTGATATAAAGAGCAGCCACTACCTCTAGAGCTGAGCTGTTGCACCCAAGGAAGACCCTCCACACCCCCTGCAAGGGCTGACATACAGCCTCATTTGAGAGGACACAGCCATGGCTCACGGGATGGTGGATAAGTCACTGAGGTGCTGCACCAGCAGAATTTGCTGGACGTCTTCCTTCTGGGGTACTAAAGAAGCCATCCATAGGGAGGATCCTAGCTAGCGCCACTCCTCTGCAAAGCCACCCAAGGAGGTGCCAGCACTCCACAGCTGTGTCATCTGAGGGGGTGATGGAAAAAGCCATCCACAAGGAGAAGTTGCACGTTGGTTTTCATGGCAGAACAACTCAAGGGGATGTTGGAGTCAGCTCTTCACGGTGAGATACCTCGCTGGCAGCACTAGATTATGAAGTCACCTTGGCTTGGAATTCGTTTTAAAGCCACCAGAAAGCAAGCCAGAGGAAACTGCTGATTGCTGGGTGCTCCTGGCCACCATGTGCTACAGGAGCCAGGCACTGGAGCAGCTACGCTGCAGAAGCCTGGTGAGAGGAGCACGCTGGGACCAAATGGAGAAACGCTTGTTTCTCCAGTGTCCCTCTAGCGCCATCTATTGACAAGGTTTTCAAAAGTGCAAGTTGGCAAAGGAGAAATATTTTTAGAGCTCATCTCCATTATTGCAGAGGAGGCAACAGAGGGTGGATTTGGACCTGACAATCAATGCATTTGAAACTGGCACAATATGCAGTAGGCCCTCCATATCCACAGGTTCTCCATTAACAGACTGAACCAGCTTCTAATCAAAAGGCCTACGGTGGTTGCGTCTGTACTGAACATGTACCCACTTATTTTCTTGTCATTATTTCCTAAACAGTGCAGTATAACAACTGTTTACATGGAATTTACATTTTTTTAGATGTTGTATGCAATCTAGAGATGATTTAAAGTGCACGGGAGAATCTGCGTAGGTTCTATGCAAATACTACGGCCGTTTAATTTAAGAGACTTGAGCATCCGAGGACTTTGGTATCCGAATGGCTCCTGGAACCAATCCCAGGGATACTGAGGGATGACTGTACTTATTTACTGACTCTTTGAACAAATCAGAATTTCCTAGAAGAAACCATTCCTTTTATGCCCAGGACATAGTGTTTTGCACACAAATGGTAATCAAATCAAAAACACCTCAACTAAACGTTGCCTCTTTTAACAAATATATTCTTATAACTATGATGTAAATTCTGACATTTTACATGGAAAGACAGGTCATCACCATCAAAGATAACTACATTTATGTAAGTGCACATTCATTTTGCTTAGTATGTATGTGAGCATGTGTGTACGTGTGTGGGCCTATGTAAAGTCACTATCTGATTAAAAAGACTGACCAAGCTCCAGATTAATCAACTGAGCTTGCTGAAAGTTAGAGGAAAGCTATTTTAAACATCAGAAAGTTAAATGAGAAGTCTTGATATCAGCTAGTTAGAAATACAAGTTTCTATCCTTCAAAGGAAAGTGCTACACATTGATTTTTTTATTAATTTAGCTAAAGGTAGGTATAGGATATTTTCTTTATCATTTTACATTTGAACACTAAAATATTTTACTAACTAATATTTTATCAATATATTGATGCCTGAAGCATCTCAATCTTATTATACCTAAATATTTATTTTGGCTTTTTTTTTTTTTTTTGGTGAGGAAGCTTGGCCCTGAGCTAACATCTGTGCTAATCTTCCTCTATTTTGTATGTGGGACACCACTGCAGCATGGCTTGATAAGTGGTGTGTATGTTCACACTTGGGATCTCAACCAGCGAACCCCAGGCCGCTGAAGCAGAGCGTGTGAACCTAAGCACTACACGACCAGGCCGGCCCCAATAGTAATTTTTTTTAAAGTACATTTTACTGAAGATTTAATTGTCTCTTAATTTAATAACCTTAAAAATCTCACTCCTACTAATACATTAAAGCTTGTTTCCTTGTCAAGTTGTAGGTTTACATAGTGACTGTCTGAAATATAGCCAGGCAAAATAAGTATCAGAATCAGAATTTAGTAAAAAGCCACTATGGAGAGAAGGAAGGAGTCTTTGCAGATAGAGGTTAAATATGCTAAAATTACAGATAGTTTAAGCATTTTCTAAGGAAAGAGGTGCAAATATTAGATACTAAAAAGAGCTCAGGCACTTGATTCAAGTGGTCTAGATTCAACTTCTACTTTATTCACCTGCTATCTGGAAAAAAAAAAGCATCTTAAAAGCTTAGATACCTCTTCTGTAAAGTGGAGATTGTCATACTACTAATTGATGTGGATTTTCCATGGATTAATTGGAGTATTGCACATAAAGCATGTAACTCAGTAACAGCTTACAATGCTCTGTTTGTGTTTAAAATGAAGACAAATACCTTACAATGGATAAAAGCGGTTAATTTTAAAGATAGGTACAGATCCAGTGTTCCTGTGTTTTCAATGCATATCTCTCTTTTGAGGTCCGGAAGTTTGTATGCAACTACCTAGATGCCCTCCTGTACCTTAGGACTGCATTTGTTATCTTTCCCCTAATATCTGCTCCCACTTTTTAACCATCTTTGATGATGTTTCCGACTTTCACCTAATTATACAATTGAGGAACTTGGGAGGCCTCATGGACCCCTACGTTCACCACATTCAACATCTGCTTGGTCATTAGGTCATGTTGAATCTCCCTCCTTAAACTCAATTTAACACATTTCCTTCTTTCCTATTCGTTCTTCAAAATTTCTTTATTTCTAAATATCAACAATAACATCTTTTTGTCTATTTCTTAATTGAACTTAATCGCCTAGTTTATCAGTATCCTTTAGCCCAAGTTCCAGCATCTAATTGTTGTGGTTTTAAAAAAATTATAATCTGATCCTATTACTCCTCTCCTTAAAACTTTGAATGCCATTCCCCCAACTACCCCTTAATCCTATTGCCTAGAGGGAAATGTCCACACTCTTTAGGATCATATATAAAGCCCTTAAGTTCTAGCTTCAGCATAACTGTGCAGCTATATCTCCCTTTATTTCCCATAATCTTTAATACTCATTTTCCAATAAGTTGCTAACAGTTCCTTGAAATTGTCATGACTTTTTATGCTTTCCTTTTTTTGCATTCTTATTGTTCTATCTATAATACTATCATAATAATCTATGTTTGATCCATACAAAAAAATCTGTGATCTGTTGATGGCTTACTATATGTTTGATAACCTGCTAAATTCTTTATGCATATTGTTTAACCTGAATGCTATGGCAATTTGGTGATGAAATGATACAGCGAAGTTATATATCATATCCAAGTTACAGGACTATAAATAGTAAAGCGGGGCCAAGGATATGATTGACACCGAAATCTATGCAATCAAAAAGGCACTGCAAAACTGACCTCAATCATATCTATCTGTGTGAAATCTTTTCTGACCCATCTACCAGTGAGAAATCAATAATCATGCTCTGTTTTATGTTATAACTATATCCAAACCTGTTCTGTTGTCTCAACTATCACACAAAAATTCACTTGTGGCTTTTATGTCTGTTATTCCCACTAGACTATAAACTAATAAGGGGCAAGGATACCATTTTTGCTATGCTAACCGACTGCACAATGTATAGTTAGTGCTCAATAAATTATATTTCAATTCATGAGTGAATCAATGATGCAGATTCTGCTTTCTATTCTGTATTCTAGTTAGCTGATGCAAGAGAGACTGGAAGTGTCATTAGTTCTATCTTTGCATTCAGAAAGCATTTCAGAAGGAAAATGGAATTGGAGATAGATGTTAGAGGATGATGATGAGATTTTGACAGGTGGAGGTAGAATGAGAAAAGGCATTCTAAGCAGAAGGCTCAACTTAATAAGAGCCATTTTGCCTATTCTACTGGACAATTAACCCTCCAATTTGATGCGTCGCTTGCAAATGATCTTGCTCTCAGACTTATTAGCTGTTGATTTAGCTTTAATGATATGAGCAAGTAGTAAATATACGCAGAGTCAGAGGAAGCTTTCTCACATTAACCTGATGAGATGCTGTCCCACTGGAATCCCCACCCTCTCAGAGCCAAAGAGCCTCACTGGAAGCTCCCTTCACTCTTGGCGTCTCTTCTGGGAATGAGAGGCACACGGGAAGCTTATACAAAACCAAGCCGAACACGCTCAATTTGTTTCTGCCTGTGGGCAACCATCCTTCTGCAATACATATTTGAAGCATATTGTTTACATAAATGTCCCTGAAGCCACACTACCTATATATCTTATCTGTGATTTTATATACAGTATTATATCCTTCACAATAATTCTGCAAGGTGCATTTAATTTTTCTCATTTTTAAATAATGAGGAAATTTATGTTGTGAGTCTCATTCTCACTATATATAGCTAATCACTGTGATAGGTTGGTGATTCGAAACCATTTTTTTATTTACTTTTTTTATGAGGAAGATTGGCCCTGAGCTAACATCTGTTGCCAATCTTCCTCCTTTTGCTTGAGGAAGATGGTCTCTGAGCTAACATCCATGCCAGTCTTCCTCTACTTTGTATATGGGACGCCGTCACAGCATGGCTTGATAAGTGGTGTGTATGTCTGCGCCCAGAATCCTAACCAGCGGACCTGGGGCCACTGAAGCACAGCATGCAAACTTAACCACTATGCGATTGGGCCAGCCCCTCAGAACCATTTATTTCTGTCTTGCACCAAAGTCTTTGCTGTTTCAACCAGGCGACTCTCTGTCAGCATGGGCAGAGGTTCTGAGGGTAGGAAAGCATATTGTGTGTTCAGAGGATCATCCAGAAAGTAGACAATTTTGGCCAAATCTGAGATTCTCAGTGTTGTTTGTGCATCAGAATCACTAGGGGAGGATTTAAAACTTATGCTCACATTTCACCACAAACCTCCATCACAGACTAATTAAACCACAGTCTCTGAGAGAGGGGCCCGGGCATCAGAAGCTTTTTAAGTTCCTGCCTGATTCTGATGTGCAGCCAATACTGAGAACACTGCACTGAAGCAAGGGGCATGTGTACAGACGCATCATGAGCAGGCAACAGTGTTTAAAACAATGAATAATAGGGTCATGTCTGCAGGGTGCAATCCCAGCTGCCTCACTTAGTAACGCCATGATCTCAAGCTAATTATTAAATCTCCATTTATTTACCTATTAAATGGGAATAAACTAACATATGTAAAGTGCTTACCATATAAGATAGGTTTCATTAATGGTAATTCTTACTATTTAAAACAAAACAGTGAGTAAATTTAAAAAATTATACTAAGACTATGTTGAGAAATATCTGACTAAGCACAGGAGAGGATATTATCCTAAGAGTTTGGATGACATAAACAAGTTGGATTAGAGAGATATTTTTTACCCAGATGCTTGTGATTTTTAGGATTTTTCTATTCACATAGCCTTTGCGTAAGTAATCTTTGGTATTAATTAAATACAGTTTTTAATTGGCATAAACTTAGAAATTCTCAGTATCCCACAATGATGAGAAAGGATAAAAGAGTGTCTGGTTTTGATCACATATGAATAATAATGAGAATTAATGTGTGTTTTATTTTACTAAGCATCAGATATTTTTCGGATGAATGGAACTTTAGATGCTTTAACTACTGGCTGCACAATAGCACTTATATTTTCTTTTTTTAGACATTACTGGTTTTGAAATAATCTAGAAGTGACAAACAACAATGAAAGATTTACGTGTTAAAACACTTTCACATTCAATTCTCACTTGGTTCTCACCACAGCCCTGAGACATGGGAATGGAGAAAGTCACCGTGGTTTAATGGCTTGTCAAGAGAGAGCTGCACAAGAACCCTTTCTTCCTAACTGTTAAGCTAATGCTTCTTCCCTAACAGACACCCTTATTTAGAATTTGTTGAAAGTCTAGAAACTGAGAAATAATGCCTTGGCCCAGGTATCAGGGCAGCCCTATGAAGGGAGAATGAATATGTCATAAGAATTTGGGGGGTTAGTCTAATTCAAGGTGGTAGAAACCTAAAAATTCTGAAAGAAGCAAACAAGTGTTGCTGATTCAGCCAAAGTCCAGATGGTTCAAGACACTAATGCCAACAGAGGGAGAGTAAGGAAACCCCACAGTGTAACCTTGGATCTTGTCATGGAAGACAGGAGTAGTGCTGGCTGCAGAGGAGGTGATAGAAAGCCTTTGGCTGAGGAAAGTGTCAGAATCCTTGTAAATATTCTAGAAATAGTGGGTGGCGTGATGTCTTCTGCAGTCTCCTTTCGGTATGTAAACTCTTCAGTTCTATACAGAAAGCATCATTTGCACTATTGTTGATGTTTTAGAAAATAGTGATGTATACACAAATATTTCAACACTCCATTCAGGTCACATTCAAATTTTACTGAAAGCAGTATCTATTCAAATTATCACATTATGATTAACCATTTTATTGTAAGTTGTACAAAACTCCTACTCTTAATTTAATATCAGTTTAGATGTCTAAAATTTCAAATAAGAGGATAATCTAGATGCAATACTAAATCAAATTCTCTAATGTATAAACAGATAACATATAAATATATAAAACAGCTAGTTACAAACAGCTATTATATGTAGGAGAATGCATGAAGTATTGTAAATTTGACTTAAAGTGATAAAGAAATGGACAGAAAAGTTAAAATACACCAATATGTGTGGCCAATTTGAAACAAAAATGCTTAAAAAATAGATATTTTTAAATTGATACCTGTAAATGGCTTAATCCAGTAAAATTTAAACCAGATATTTTTATAAAATTTATTTTTTAATTTCAAAAGCAATAGGTACTCCTTGTAAATAATTCCAGTACTGAAATATACAGAACAAAATACAACAGTAAGAAACACATTAAACTTTATCATTGTTGCTGCCTCTGGCAATGAGGAAATGGGACTAGAAGAGGAACCAAAGGGGTGACCAAACTTATTTCTAAAGCTTAATGTTTTTAATTAAAAAAAAGGAAAGGTAAATGAAAAAATATTTCCATTGACAATTATGGATGTTATATAATGAGAAGTTATACTATTTTTTGTGGTTTTCACTTTTACTTTTCTTTTTATTTTTTGGTGAGGAAGATTCACCTTGAGCTAACATCTGTTGCCAATCTTCCTCTTTTTTTGCTTGAGGGAGATTAGCCTTGAGCTAACATCTGTCCCATCGTCTTCTATTTTGTATGTGGGATGCCCCCACAACATGGCGCATGAGTGGAGTAGGTCTGCGCCTGGGATCCGAACCCATGAACCCAGGCCTCTGAAGCAGAGCACATGAAACTTTAACCATTCAGCCATGGGGCTGGCCCCCTGTAGTTTTCTGTATTTTTTAAATTTCCCAGAAATGTTTAAAGATTTAAGTTAGACCTTGTTACTAGGTAATTGAGCTTGATTTAACTTCACTAAAATAAGAAAGATTCAAGCACTCTGTTTTTATAGATTGGTAATTATTTTAACGGATCCATTGATGCTTCCTTTACATCCAAATGTTCCCACAGAGTAGCCTTGGGAACCTCAGAAGTCATTGAGGAGAGTTCATTGATGTTTCTAATTCCATATTGCAACTACTAAGAAACTACCACTTGTTGTTTCAGTGTAGCATCAAAGAATATCCACAAATATCTGAAAAGATTGTTAAAATACACCTTTCTTCTCTAGTTACATTCCTATGTAAGGCTGGGCTTTCTTCATATACTTCAATCAATACTTTTCTCAACAGATCGAGTACAGAAGCAAATACAAGAATCCAGTTGTCCTCTGTTAAGTCAACTTTCAAAAGGAGTAGCAAAATTACAAGACAATGCAACTGGTGTCATTATTTTTTTGAAAACTGTTATTATTTTCCATAATATATTTATCATTTTTGTTGTCAGGTATTGAATTTATTGTTCTTTTAAGCGAATTAATAAATGAATATACTTAACCCACATAAACGAAAGTTCTTTGGAGTCGTCGATACTTTTTAAGAGTGTAAAAGAGTCTTGAGATTGAAAACAACATTGAAAAGTCAATATTCTTTATTATTTCCCCTGTGTCTTTTTGTTAAACACTGTCACAATCCCTTTAAACATCTCTTCCACCATCAAGTCCTTTGCTACTCCCTCCTCCCAGCCAGGTCGAGACATGGTTTTCTACCCTCCCTGTGGTAGTGGTAAATTCACACTACCGGATTTTGGTCAAATTGCTGGCATAGCTGCTATCATATTGTCTTACATATGAGTTTCTAGCTAAGAAACCACATTTCTGAGAATTTCTTTAATGGCAGTGACCTTCCCCTAATCTTTGTCTCTGATGGCATTAAGAGGGTGCAAAACAGTGTAGGTGCTCAATGAGTGAAAAACTAATGAATAAATTGATGTATGAATGGATGCATATAAATATTTTTTAATTAAAATAAATTTTATTCTTTATTTCATATTTCAAAACACTTAACATAGGGTTTTGTATATTGCTGACAGTTTTCTTTCCTTGTAAAACTTTTAGAATTATGCCAAGTCATTACGTCAAGTCATTTATTCAGTGTGGACCCAAAGCTAAGTAGCCAAATTTGCCAGTGAACTTTGATGACAGTGTCTAGAAATATCTCCACAAATTAACAAATCTCCACAGATTAACAAATATCTAGGAGTTCCTATTATGTATTCAGATTCCTGAACTTCATGACGGGCCTACTTAACTTGGATCTCCAAATATGAGCCTGGGAAACTGCATCCCCACCTCAGGTAATTGGTGATGTTGGTCAATAACTATATCGTAAATAAAACCAAAGCTTATTATATTTGCATTGCTAAAATCAAATAGGGCTATCCTGAGTTTTCAGTTTCCATATCCACTTTCAGTCTGCTACCAAAGTCACTGAGAGCCAGATTTTATTAATTTTGAATTAAATTCATTCAGAATTCATAATGATTTTATGGTAGAATTTTTTGGACTATATTTACACTTGATAGCTAGATAAAAATTATCTTTAATAAGGGGCCAGCCCGGTGGTGTAGCAGTTAAATTCACATGCTCCACTTTGGCAATCCGAAGGTTCGAAGGTTCAGATCCCCAGTGCCGGCCTACGCACTGCTTATTAAGCCATGCCTTGGCAGCATCCCACATGCAAAATAGAGGAAGATGAGCACAGATGTTAGCTCAGGGCCAATCTTCCTTAGCAAGAAAGAGGAGAATTGGCAGCGATGTTAGCTCAGGGCTAATCTTCCTCAAAAAAAATTATCCTGAATAAAATTAGCTAACTAAATTATTGCTTCAGTAGAGTTGGGTGATGACATAGGGAGAAATTCTTTAACCTAAAAAGAAAATACACTTGGTTTAAACATTCTACTAGGACAATTGCAGAGAATAGTGTGCTAATTGTGTGTCTCTTATCTGTTCATTAAAGTAGGTCTGTCAAGACTCTTATGTAGCAACATTTGTTTAATAATTGGTTTGTGCTGCTTTATGGTCCTGAAGGGAATAAATTCACACTTGTTTATGAATGCCCCACATTTCAGACTTTTAACTATTTAAGGATGATAACCTATTTACCTCAATTAAATCTTAATTAATGAAGTTTTACATTATTTGTTCTTTTTTTCTTCTTTTGTGTTTTTGGTAAGTAGGTAAACAACATCAACAACCATTGTTTTTCCAAAATTTGCTAGCTTGTTATTATGCTCTATTTCAATACGTGTTGAAATAGGGAAACATACTTAGAGAGACAAACAAAACTAATGCCGAGTGAGCACCTACAGCAAGCCTGGGATTCTGAGAATCACTTCCTTATTTTCTAATGTAGTTCTCGTAACAGCACCCAGTTCCTTCTAAGAACAGAAAACGGAGGCTCAGAAAGATAAACTATCTGTCTAAGATCATGTAGAAAGTAGGACAACTGGAATTTACGTTGTTTCTCTAGTTACAAAACATTCCTTCTTGTGTCTAACTTTAAAATATTTCCGTGTTCTCAGTAAACTGAACAGGGCTAAGCCTACATTTTGCAGTGTGTAATATATAACTATGACTTTTATCAGTCAGTGGGATACCACTTTGCTTTATGTTCCAGTGTATTCACTGTCTTCCAGATATTTCATGTATCATTAATGATTTTCTTTTTTTAACATAGTCTTCTGATAATTTTAGTATTAATAACCAATCTTTATTTATCAAAACATATTTTTCTTTCTCATTTAAAAAATCTCTTGGATCAGCCATAAGTTAAGTAAATGTACTCACCACAGACTTGCTGTGGGAAGACGCTGGGAGGTACCTGCTGCTGAATTTACTAAGAGATCCTTCATAGATTTTCTTTTGAGTTGTATTCTTTATGATTTTGTGGTTTTATTACACTCATTTAAAATAGAGCAAAATTCTTTCTTCTTCCCTGGTCTGCAATCTCCTTCATTTTAAAGAGAGAACGAGGTTATTCAATTTAAAGTAGCTATGGATTGCAGCAGTTCATTGTGTAGTTACAGAACGTATCATACAGCAACCATCTTTGGGGGAACTCTGTCTTTCTCAGGAGGAGATAGAATTATTGAGCTGTCATTATCATCTAGTGCCACTGAAAGGACATGCGTTCCAATGCCATATTGCCTGACATTTAAACTCATACCTTGGGATATTGAGAAAGAGAGCGATAGGGGAAGGAGAGATCCAGTTTTAAAATTCTGTTACTGTATAGGAAGATTTTAGGATTTTTACACACACTAAAATATAACTTGCATTTCATGTAACAGGAAAAACAGAGCACATAAAATGAACATCATCATTTTATGCCTTCTTTACATCACTGTGAAAGAAAGCAATAGAAACTTACCCAGAGAATCCAAGGATTGTGAATGACTGCAGAAACTGAGTATGCTTTGCAGAAAACCAAAGGGATGTTCTCCTAATTACTAATGGCTGGTCTGAGAGTTACAAAATGGCAATGAGATTGAAAAATGCACAACTCAAGAAAAATGCTGGACTAACTGCTTGGAGCTCCAGCTCCAGTATAAAGTTAAGCACTTTTATCCTCAAGTCAGGAAAACCTGAGTTCAAATGCTAGCTTCACTATTTATTAGCTTCATGGCCTTTGGGCAAGTTGACTGGCACAAGTCTCATTTCCTTATCTGTAAAATGAACATAACAACTGTCACCTACATCCTAACATTGCTGTGACAATTAATGATATAGTGCATAAAAATAGTTTGACACTGATTAGTATATAATAAGAATACAATAAACATTAATTGTGGCTATTAGCTCTATTTATCTATTGTATATATTAAAAAGGATAAAAAAGTAGTTAAGTAATTAGAGAATAAAAATATAAAATTAATTGTTTATGGCATATAGTGAGGTGAAGATTTCACGAGTGTATACTTGTCTCCAAACTCATCAAGTTGTATACTTTAAATATGTAGAGCTTTTTGCATGTCAATCGTATCTCAATAAAGTAGTTTAAAAATTTTTTAATAAAATAAATAAAAACATAAACTTAAGAAAATAAAAAACAAGGGAGCGATTCAGATATAAAGATGAATTATATATAGTCCTAGAAGTTGGCTGCCGTTTTTCTTCTAGAATCTAAGTGGACAGAGCAATGAATGAACTTGAGCAAGTACAATATTCATAGTGTCCATTAGAAGAAAACAAGCCAAATTAGTTAGATCATAGAGATATCTGAACTGATTTTAAAATGGACATTGAAAGATGCAGTGGATGTTATCAGCTAAATCCCTAGAATAAATGTAATAAGGTATGTCCAACTGTTCTTTTCTAAAGCACATGTCAGTGCAAGCCAGAGGCATAAAGACAATTCAGCACAGCAAAAATAATCCTAAGAGGGGCCACAGAAATACAGGCTAACTGTTCATAGTTCTTTTCTGTTTCTTTCCAGTTTTATTGAGTTATAATTCACAAATAAAATTGTAATATATTTAAAGTGTACCACAAGACGATTGGATATGCATATACATTGCGCAGGGATTCCCACAGTTTAGTTCATTAACACATCCATCACTTCACATAGTTAATCTTTTTATTGTTTTTGATGAGAATGCTTAAGATCCGTTCTGTTAGCAAAGTTCAATTATACAATACAGTATTATCAATTGTAGTCACCAAGCTATATGTCAGATCATTAGAATTTGTTTATCTTGTAACTGGATGGGCCTATTTCTTTATCCATGCATCTGTCAATAGACACATAGATTCCTTCCATACCCTGGCTATTGTGAGTAATGCTGCAGTGAACATAGGAATACAGATACCTCTGTGAGATCTGATTTCATTTCCTTCAAATGTATATCCGGAAGTGAGATTGCTGGATCATATAGTGGTTCTATTTTTAATTTCTTGAGGAACTTCTGTATTGTTTTCCATAATGGCTGTTCCAGTGTACATTCCCACAACACTGAACAAGGGTCTCTTTTTTCTTTACAACCTCATCAGCATTTGTTACCTCTTGGCTTTTTGATAATAGATATCCAGCAGGCATGACGTGATACCTCACTGTGGTTTTGTTTTGCATTTCCCTAATGATCAGAGATGTTGAGCACTCTATCACATACCTGTTGGCCATTAGTATGTTTTATTTGGAAAAATGTTTATTCAGGCCTTTGCCCATTTCTTAATTGGGTTATTTGGTTCTTTTGCTATTGAGTTGTATGAGTTCCTTGTATATTTTCAATATTAACCCATAATTGGGTATGCGGTTTACAAATATTTTCTCTCATTCCACAGGTTGCCTTTTCATTTTTTTGATGATTTCCTTTACTATGCAGAAGCTTTTTAGTTTGGTATTGTCCCACTTGTTTATTTTTATTTTTGTCACCTTTACTTTTGGTGTCATATCCAAAAAATTATTGCCAAGATCAGTGTCTAGGAGCTTACCCATATATTTTCTTCAAGAAGTTTTATGGTTTCAGGTTCAAATCTTTAATCCATTTTGAATTGCTTTTTGTGTATAGTGTAAGGTAGGGGTCCACTTTCATTCTTTTGCATTTGGCTGTCCAGTTTTCCTAGCACCATTTATTGAAGACGCTATCCTTTTCCTGTTGTGTATTCTCGGCACCTTTGTTGAAAATTAATCGACCATAAATGAGTGAGTGTATTTCTGGACACTCTGTTCTGCTCTGTTGATCTGTGTGTCTGTTTTTATGCCAATATCATACAGCTTTGATTACTAAAACTTTGTAATACAGTTTGAAATCAGGAAGCGTGACGCCTCCAGTTTTGCTCTTCTTGCTCAAAGTTGCTTTGGCTATTCAGGGTCTTTTGTGGTTCCATACAAATTTTCAAGGATTCAATTTAAATCAAGGGCAAAATTTAGAATATCAACATATTTCCAGGGGTGAAAAGGTTTGTAATGAAACCATTTGAGAAGCACTTCATATTATGCCTTTTCTGTTTTTTTTAATGAGTATTAACATATTCACAGGTTTGAGAAAAAGAATTGTAGAAAAAAGTCAGCTTCATTTGTTTGTTGTGAACTTAGACTTCTCCAAACGTATGGGATTCTAGAACTCTTTTTCTTCCATAATACCTAATAACATCCACGAAGCTAGTATCTTTGGAGCACTAGGAAATAGCTATAGAAAGTGATAGTGTTCAGGTGTTTATTAAGCATAAATATTACTTAATACAAATCAGATTTTGATTAAAAAAATCAAAATTAAGATTGTCCAAGACTCTGAGGTGTATTGCCATACATGATTCAACCATAAATCCCATTGAGGGGCTATCAATAAGGAATATCTGTCCTTTCATCCAATCACATTGGTGGCAATATCACTAGTAAGCAAATTTAACTTTTGTTGCCCTGGAACCCAGGAAGAATTTTGCCTTTGTCTACTTGATGATCTTTCTTAAATTCTATGTCACAATTTACATGACATTTTCTTATTTAGAGAAAAGAAATATACATGCCCTGCTTAACATATGCAAGTTTTAACCATCACATAAAGCACTATATATGAAGAATAAAATGTTAATCAATTCTAAAGGACTGTCATGATTTACTTTATGCTAAAATCATAGACATATTGAGGGGAGACTTGTAGTATGGCTTTTTATTAACAGCATACGATAGGGACGAACTATTTTCAAAACCTTGGATGTCAAAAAAGAATAGTTTTAGGCATCAGTTTGTCACTTAGCCTGTTGTCAACTGTGGTGACATGGCCTTGCAGGGCACCTTGCCTCCAGTTAGCTTCTGCTGGATGATGATCACTGTTGAGCAAAACCGGTACCTTTTAACTTGTACAGGAGCAACCGGCATGAAATGGGAAACCAACTGCTTTTAAAAGAGTGTTTTTAAAGATATCTGTTAAACTCAGATTCATGTCAAAGTAGTCAGGACCAAAACTCTATTTTTTGCAGCATTGATTTGAAAATGTCAGTTATGGTAGAGTAATATCTTGTTAAAGTTGGTTAAGAAAATGTTTTTCCCTTGTTAGCATCAACCTAAAGGCTTTTCCAATGACCTTGTGTTTATATTTCTGTGTAAGGAGCAAAAATTAGTGCTGAATACAAAGTTATTGTCATTCCAGTGAATATCATCAATATTTCCTTCAGAAATGTAGCAGGTTATATAAAGTTTTCATGTTTTGTTTTTGTTTTTGTTTCAAATGTTTTGTGGGAGGAATTTTATTTAATGTTTCAGGCAAAGATATAGTAAAACCAATTTTTTTTGGCCATGATAAACATTTCAAATGTTTCTGTTTTCCTTTGATTTTGTATTCATCAAAGCCTTAAATATTGTCATTTGGCATTATAAAGTGGAGCAGTGTCTATAGGTGATCTCCACATTCTGGCATAAAGATTAGTTCTTTTATGAGATAGAGGAATGAAGGAAAGGGTAGTGTTAGTCATTTAATTAGGTAGTATGTAAACATCTTTTATGAGCCAACTATTCTATTGCTGGGGATATGGTAATGAATAAAACAGACACAGTTTATACCCCCAAGAAGAAGGTTGCATCAGAGAAGAGGGACATTAAGCAAATGATTTCCCATAACTAAATATATTATTTCAAATATGCAAAGGGCTTTAGAGAGCTACTTGGTTAGAGACAGGTTAGAGAGTACTAATGCTTCTCTGTGCCCTTTCTGGACACTGCATTTCATCTTAATTAGACCTGCAATTCCTACTTGGGTCTGTGTGACTTTAGTGATGGGGATGGAGGAAAAAGAGTGAGAGGCCATGGAAGGATGTGTGCAGAATGTTCTGGGAATGAGATATAATAAAACATAGCACTCAAGAGTGTATCAAGTAAAACTCACTGTCACTTTGCACTGGAAATATACAATGAAACCACTTTTCTCAATTCAGTTAGCGTGGGTTGAGGATCCACAAAGTACCAGAAACTCTGTAACACCAGGAAGGCTTAAAGATCCCACCCTTCTTAGAGCTTCCTTTAATGGAGATAAAAGTCAAGCCATCACCTAATTATAATATACTAATATGAAAAGGCAGTGCTCAGTGCCAAGTACAATTTGCTGTAAGGAGAAAGCAGCAGTTGGGAATAATAAAGAAAAGTTTTATAGAAGAGTATAAAATTTAAAAAGTGAAGATGGGGTTGAGGGAAAGGGAGGATCTCAAAGTATAAAAGCAAAGATAGGAAGATGAGAGAGAATCTAAACTTTCTAAGGATACATTAATAATTTTTGGAGGCTACATAAGAGAATAAAGAGATGGGGAAAATAAGGTAAGATGAGCTAAAAATAGATAGCAAAGCCTGAACAAGTCTGTAGGAAGTATTATAAACAGGGGTAGCTGAAGACACATGGAGAAGTAGGTTGGCGGCTACATCTGTATTTAGTACAGAGGAAGTGCTTGCTCAGGAAATTCTGCAGGTAGCGCTTAGAGTACTGTTTCTAATATGTGCCTGTACATTATTTATCCACTACCTCCTGCATCAGAATTTTATGAGATCCTATTGACAAGGCAGATTTCATGGGCTACCATCACACACAGAAAGAATTTTTCAAGTGGGACCATTTCCCTCTCCCCCACCCTCAAATGATTCTGAAGCCCACTAAAATTTAAGAAAAATTGGGTGAAAGACTGTGGCAATTTCCTTCCAGTACATTTCCTAGAATTTGCATATGTAGATGTGTACATACAAATACATCTTAAGAAAGAAAAAAATAAATTGTATTCAGTATACATATTCTTACGCAATTTGGTTATCTTGGAGCTTTCCAACAAGATTTCATACTAACTAGTTGGTCAACCTCAATCTTTAAATGCCTACATAGTTTTCCGTAGAATGGCTTTCTCATTATTAATTTAGTCATTTCTGTATTGATAAGCATTGAAATTTCTTTGGCCAATTTGTGATATTACAAACAATGTTACAATGAATATTCTTAAGCATGAATCTTTGGAATATGTACACATATTTCTCCAAGGTAGATTGGTAGAAGTGGAATTTTTTTGTCAATTGAAGGCTTACTAAGGTGTGGTGGTTGTATTTCATTATATTACCAAAATGGTCATTAATTTTATAACTGCCACATTATAACCATGTGGCTACTAAGGTTACATAAGCTAGTTTCAAAATATATATGGTGAGGCTGGCCCAATTGCCTAGTGGTTAAGCTTGGCCCATGCCACTTTGGCGCCCCAGATCTGATTCCTGGGCGTGGACCTACACCACTCGTTGGTGGCCATGCTGTGGCAGCGAGTCACATACAAAATAGAGAAAGATTGGCACAGATGTTAGCTCAGTGCGAATCTTCCTCAGCAAAAAAGAAAAAAATATATATATAAATGGCATTTGCTAAAAATGTTTTTTCAAAATAAAAAATAGAAAATAACATCTTATGTTTGAGTCTTGAGCATCTTGGAATAAACTGAAAACTAATAATAAAACAGCAAGATAAACAATAAGCATTAATATAAGTGTTGGTGATGATTTCAAATTCAAATAGAATGAATACAGAATATAACTAAATATTCAGAGCATCAGGTAACTTTGTATTCCAGAGGTTAGCATTCTAGAAGATAGTGTTACTGTTAAAGTCTAGTAAGAGTTAATAAAGCTATTGAAATATATAAAATCTTTCCTGTTCAACTGAGATTTATACCATAAAAAGTGTCTGTGTTCCTATGTGAGGGCAGGATTATATACAGATAAAGAATGATTCTGACTTGGTCTCCTTAGAGTCTATAACCATCTTAGAGAAGTTAGGATTTAGAATTTAACATCAGCAATCCAAGCTTTTGCTGTCCAGAGACTACTCAGGCCAAGTTCATAAGCCCAGGTACTTTAAAATTTAAGTGAACACATATTCCACCTTTAGAATCTTTAACTATGAGATAGGTAATGAAATTGGAGAACAGAATAGAATTTATATTGGACTAGCAAATTCCTTCTTTTAAAAATAGCTTAGAGGGGCGTGCCCGGTGGCACAGTAGTTAAGTTCTCATGTTCCGCTTCAGCAGCCTGGGGTACGCCGGTTCAGATCCTGTGTGTAGACCTACGCACAGCTTGGCAAGCCATGTTGTGGTAGGCATCCCACATATAAAGGAGAGGAAGATGGGCATGGATGTTAGCTCACGGCCAGTCTTCCTCAGCACAAAGAGGAGGATTGGTGGCAGATGTTAGCTCAGGGCTAATCTTCCTCAAAAAAATAAATAAATAACTCAGATAAATGAGAAAAAATTAAAGCACATTATTCAAGATCAGTGATATATCTTAAATTTAACAATTAAAAATAATAAACAATTCAGGTAAGATGCATTAAGTTTGGCAAATAAGTCACCCTATTTTACTCTAAAGCACACAAACACAGAGTTTTCTAAGTATTACCTTGTGCCTTGATTTATGCATAGCACAGAAAAGAGAACTCCATAGCCCAAGATGGCTTTCCTCACCTTGACCTTGTACTGGACAGTATAGATATTTCTTCATGCTGTGTTCCTTGGTGATACTCAGACCTGTTCCTGGATGGAGATCCCCTTCCCGCTTCATATCATCTTTCAATTGTTGCAAGTATAACAGGGATCCCAATATATTGTGTCTAGCTTTCCCTCTAGAGAACTCCTTGTCAGTAGCATCCAAGGCTTAATTCAACTTTAGGAGACTTCCACAGTGGTTTTCAAAGTTCTTTGTCTCAGAACCACTTTACACTCTTAAAAATTTTTCATTGTTAGTGCCATTGAGTCGATTTCAACTCCCAGTGATGCTGTGGACAGCAGAGCGGAACCCTGCAGGTCCTTTTGCGTCATCCTCCCTCCTTCCCCCACTGTATCAGACAGTGCTCCATTGCTGTTCATAGGGTTTTCATGGCCAATCTTTTCAGAAGTGGATGGCCAGGTCCTTCTTCCTAGTCTGTCTTAGTCTGGAAGCTCCGCTGAAACCTGTCCACTATGGGTGCTCTTGCTGGTATTTGAAATACCAGTGGCGTAGCTTTCAGCATCACAGCAACGTGCTGCCACCACAGTATGACAACCGACAGACAGGTGGTGTGGTTCCCTGCCCAGGAAATGAACTGTGCTGTGGCTGTAAGAGTGCTAAATCTTAACCACTAGATCCCCAGGGCTTCTTAAAAAACATTGACGACTCCAAGACCAAAGGGGTTGGCAAACTATAGCCTACAGGCCAAATCCAGCTCATCTCCTGTTTTTGTAAGTGAAATATTACTGGAACAGAGCTACCTCCATTTATTTTTGTATTGTCTATGGCTGTTTTCTCACTGTAATGGCAGAGTTGAATAGTGGGACAGAGGCCGCATGGCCTGCCAAGCCTAAACTATTTACTGTCTTGTCCTTTACAGAAAACATTTACCAGCCTCTGGTTTATGTGGATTATAGCTAGTGATTTTTACTGTATTAGAGATTAAAGCTTAGAAAATTTTAGAATTGAGAAATACACAAGCACACTTTGCATTAGCTATCAGAGCTAATGATCACGCAGCCTTTGGGAAATCACTGAACATTCATGAGAAAATGACAGTGAAACAGGCAAATAACATCCTAGTATTGTTATGTAAATAGTCCTAACTTCCTGTGAGACCATGAATGTATATAAGGAACACTAGGGGTCCTCAGACCATAGTTTGAAAACTGCCAGGAATAGTATATGGCAAAACGTACTGCTTAATACATATTTGAATGAATAAGCAGTGAGAACAAAAGAGAACAAATATTCCCATAGTGCCTTACAGTTTAGAAAAAACTTTTATGTCCATTTCCACTTTAAGAAAATTTAAAGAGGCAGAAGTGTTAAAGAAAAGGGTTTTGGTATAGGACACCCTAGAGCATATTTGTAAGCTGAGGAGAAAGATGAACCTATAGCCTAATGAACATGATTAAGGATGTATATAACAGACAGAAAGGATTAATTTAAAATGGACCACGTAAAGGCAATGAAATGACTTAGTTGAATTTTTGATACACTGCAGAGAGTGGTATAATATAGTCCCAGAGCAAAGGAAATATGGTGTAGTAATGTAATATGTGGGGGAGCAGAAGAAGCAGCTTAGGAATAGTGAAACACAAATCATCTTCAAAAGAAAATCTTCAAAGGAAGTTTGCTTGAGGAAATCTTACAATGGAAGGCATACTGCCTTCAAAAAAGTTAGGGAACACTGTTCTCAGTGTTTGAGTCTGTCTTGATTTACCCTGTATGTGTACCCTGCAGGTAAAATTTTTTAAACGTTTTAAATTTATTATCTGACCTTCTGTGTAAGAAAAGTTAAAAATAGAAAATTTCAAGAAGAAATTTAAATTTATGTTCAGAAGAGTCAGAAATGGCTCAGGAACATTTCAACACCTCTTTTGTAGTCTGAGGGTAATTTAAGAAGGTCTCTGATACACTAATATATCATGACTGTGCCTTTACTGGCTTTATTCTGGAAAAAGTAGTCCACAAAAAGGATGGACCCGGATCTAGTTGTTCTCATCACCTTTATAGTTGCACTTAAATGCATTCTACTATAAATTAACCACAATACAGTTGTTGTTCAACAACGTATGATTGATGTTTGGGCCACATAAATGAATTAAAGTCTTTATTCAAGGTGTTTTTGGGAAAGGGCTTTTTTTTTTATGTCTATTGCTTAACCGTATGCTTTGTTCCTAGGGAAGATATCTAAATGCACGGTATCCAACCATTCCACTGAAAGAATGTGTAAAAGAAAAAGTGAGATGAGTAATTATAAGCCTAAATCCATCTAGAAACAATTTGTTCAGTTATGTTACTGAAAACAAACACAAGCAAAAACTTCCGTAAGCCATGGCGTTTTAGCTCCTTCCATAATATGTTTACATTATTTGTACAGCGGGATGAGAAAGTAATCCCTACGGAGATATTAAGGAAATCATCTATTTTTCTGTTAGATACACAAATGTGTGACTGTGTCTTATACAATACATAATTGCTTTTAATTGGGAGACATGAAAATTGAATATCACTACCATGTGTGACGTGAATTATGATGTGATATTTATAAATATTTTAGTAGTTACCATTTACCAGATGGAAGTAATGTGTGTTTTTGCAAGTCTGAAACATCTTTTTTATGATAATAGTCTACACTTGAGATAATTTATTCTGTCTTTGCAATATGGATGCAAGTCCTCTGCACTGTATATAGTATTCCAAGCTTGTTAGCAGATCAAATAATCCTAAACATGAATACACATCAAGATAAATGTTAACAATTCATTTGGCTAATGAAAATTAAATTGAAATGTTTTATCTCAGTGTGTGCTATAATTTGAAATAAAAAAGCTGAACAAACTTCCCATGTGTATTTTTGTTCATCCCATGTAACCTTGGAAAAATAACTCTAACGGTAACATTCTAACATGGAGGAAATGACATTAAAGCTTGTGTTCTCCTGGACATAAAACTTTATACCCAAGCAATACAATGTTATTGCCTATTTCGGGTGGTAAATTAATGTCATTCTCCTTTATCCATATTTTGTAATCCAGAAGAAATACCTGCTAAAGATTGCAATTTATGTTGTGGAAGAAGCTTCCCCCTCATTTTTCTTTCTCTCAATAGGCTGCTTTTCTCTACTCCCAGACTTCTATCACCTCTATCACCACCTTTCTAAAATACTATGGATTTTTTTAAAGCCCCATAGACTAGGTTTGGTGTGAGTTCTATAGATACCAGCATCAACAATAGAAATAAAGCATTATATTGTCACTCTTTCCTTTTCTACTGACTGACTCCATGGCTTATCTTGGCTGGCCCTCTACACATCGATTGGCGTGTCTAGGAATGCTGTGCCAGTCAAATTGTGAGATTTTCAAGCAAGTGTGCGTGTAATTTTAGCATTTCCTCATGCATGCTTGAAGAGCTACTCGTCGGTGCTTTCAATCATTTTAATGAGGTTTCTTAGTTTGATTTACAAATTTTGTAAACACAACTTGGCGTTGTTATGTTTAGACTTTGGTTCTTATTTCATAATGTGTGTTTTGAGAGTCTTTGATGCTGTAGAAGAATAAAGAAATTTCATCTTCTTCCTCCTACTGTATCAGCAGACAAAATAGGAAAAGAGATAAAGCAGAATTAGAAATGACTTTTTGGGTATCAAAGAAGATTAAAAGGTTTCAAGTCTCTTAGGATAGAATATTGATCATAGCAAGGTACACACACACATACCACAAACACACAACTTTGAAACAAAATAACATTGTTTTCACCAGTTGTTAGAAGGATTATGGTTAAATCTGAGACTCAAGAAAGTAATCTCCTAGCATTTGAATCCATTTGAAACTCTGTGTGAGATTTCACAGTTTTAAAATGTCCCAGGGAAACATATATCTTTGAGCAATGTCATGGAATTAAAGTGCTATGAACACTTGCAAGAGAAGCTAAATTGAAGGCACAAAATTTAGAAGGATATATTATTTCATACACAAATTGCTAGCATCCACTTTATAAATGAGAATTAGATTTGTAGTCTATAAAAATCCTTAGGTAGCTGTGATTTACATTTTTCTATTAGTTGTTATGGTTTAATATTTCTCTTAATGCATTGAAATTTGTTTATGTCACTTTTTGAGAGGCTAAAATGAAAATGCCACAGACAGGAATACATCAGTGAAAATGTTGCAAACAGGAGTACAACAATGACATAATCAGGTAGCTCAGCATCTTTGCAAGGCTGTAATAGTGGGAAGCTTAAAGTATTTGGAATTAATAGCTTCTCTCCCTTTTCTAGGTGACTGTATGCCTAAAATAGAAGAATTGTGGAAATAGATGATGAATACTGAGTTACTGTTAGATTCTGTTTTTCTTAGATTATTAGGTCCAGAGCAGCTCCATCTGGAGGAAGGCTGTGGAAATGCTGCCTAGGGTCAGTGAAGCATAGTGAAAGAAGAGTAATTTAAAATCAGGAGACTCAGTTTCTCATTTCACTTTAATCCGTAATAAACTCATTGATCTTTTACAAGTCATACTTTTTTGGTACCAGTCTGCTCCTTGCCTGCGAATTACATAATTAATTCCTGATCTTCTGTATTGATACAAATTACTTCCTGAAAAAAAAACGGTGTTTTCAAATTTTATTATGCAAATAATAATCTAGGTACTTGTGAAAACTTTAGATTTTCAGCCGTCATTCCAGAGATCCTGACTCAGTAAGTCTTGGGTGGGTTCCAGGAAGTTGCCCATCTCATTTGTATCCCATGGCATTTGGTGCTACCTTAGGAGGGTTGGCTATGTCCTTGATTATCCCCAGATTCTAGTTGGAACAGTCTTTCTGAAAGCCAGTCACTTACATTAATTCCTCCTGATAAGTACCAGAAATAAAAATATTACTTTGAGAAATACTGTTTGGAAATGTATAATCCTTTTTCTTAAGGGGTTGTGTATGCCTTCAGTGAGCAACTCTTTCACTGAGTATGTCCGTCCTCTCTTAGTTTCTTCTACAAAGCAAAATAATGGACACTAAAATGATACGCAGCCTAACAAGTAGTATCTCTTCAAGTGAACCTCAAGGAAATAGTTCAAAGAAATGTGTGAAAATCTCTTGCCCCTACTGCAACATTCCTATATTTGAAAAACAATTTTTTGCTTCTCTTGGCACCCTGCTTGTCTAAATAAGTAACCACATGGCTTACTTCCACCTGTTACAGGGCCTCAGATTCTGTTCTTCATAACCAATCCAAATGGGAAATGACCTCTGAAACCAAAAAACAACTGGTTTCCCAACTAATCCTGATTCCAAGGTCTGCTCTTATCTAATCAAGTAGAATTAGAGTATGGATGGTTTATATGGGTTGACACATGGTCAGCTTGTAATCTTCCTAGCAACTCGTCTCCTCATTAATCTAGGCTTTTCTTAAGAATTGCTTTTCCCACATAATGGAACAAGTTAATTGCAAAATTCTGCTTCCACTGGAACTGTCAGGTAAAGTTTACTGAATTAAAGTCAAGTGAAATTTTCCTGTCAGAAATGTACTGAACTGTTTCTCAAAATATGTAAACTTGCATGTTTTACAATATGACCAAATATATAGCTTTCAACAGGTACCACATTTTTTTTTCAGAAATAGTGAGGTAGCTGATGACCTATGTTATGTTTCCACAGCTATAATTTCACATCTGCAGAAGTAGGGGTTAGGAGCTCACTTGAGAAGCTATTTATGTCTTTTAATGTGCATCTGATATTATTAGATTGTTTTATTTCCAGATCACAGTACTCATTACTATATGCTCTATGTTTAGAGGAGGATTAGTTTATAAACATATAAGTATAATTAATATTAGTTTACCTACAAAAAAGTATAATGTTCCACATACATTCTTTGTCCATATGAACAGATACAGCATTATAAGTAAGGTGCATTTGGATGCCTGATTTCCTGACGATTTTCTCTATGGCAGTGTAGGCCAAATGAAGCCAGAAAGGTTACTGCTCAACGAGAAACATTTGTAGTTCTCACTTCATTTTTGCATCACTTACATAATATGGTACTCAAACAAATACATATGTGCGTGTGTGTGTGTGTGTGTGCATGCGTGTGTGTACACATAGCTTAAAATTTTTCCTTTAGCAATTCCGACAGCTGTGAGTTTTCCTCTTAAGCGAATGCATAGGAATGCCATCTTTAATTTTATTTTCCTTTTGTCTTCTTTCCTTTGTACAAGCTAAGGACTGTGAAGGAAAAGTCAAAGTACAAATAGGCAGGGCTGCAGTAAAATGAATACAGCTCCTTGGCTGGCATTAGCAAGATGTTTCTGGAGAAGTTACCACCAAATTGCAATGTTTGCAACTTTACAAAAACTCTTAAAAAAACCTACAGGTCATCTTGCTAAACACCACGGTTGGACTTTCAGGAAGGCTGCATTGTGTTATGCTTGTAAATTCTTCAGAGTGTTGTAACCCAGACTCTCTCCAGGGATGGGTTCGGCCCTCCTGTACAAAATGTCTAACCTGCTTGCCCACAAGTTGTTTTACTTAAAAGGGCTTGTGGTACTTGTGACCATAAATGGTTTGAGGTATAGTGATCACAAAGAAAAGATGGCATGCCTGCAATGCTCAGAGCCAAATGCAAGTGTCCAGAAACCCAGGAAGCAACTTTTTACGCAATATAGTAATAACTTACATTATTCATATTAATAAATAAGATTTGCTGGATGCCGATCACAAATATCTTAGTCGTATTTGAGAAAATTCCACATGCTTAATAAGGGAGAGTTTATGTACTCAGTTTATAGTTTAGAATGTTACTAAAATTTGGGAGGACAATATAATAAAACATCAATAGATTGCAACCTCCAGTCAGTAATCTAGGTCAAATCGTACATCCTCTTATAGACAACAGATGTGTTGGCAGCGGCTGAGAAGTGTTACTTTGTGTGCTGGGCTAGAGGAGCTGGATCTTTCCAGAAGGAGATGTGATCTGCAGGCAAAGGGCAAACTGAAGCCTAGGCCTGGAGTGCGAGCACTGCTTTAGAGGGCCACCCAAGTCTGAGGGGCGGTGAGGGGTCTGGCAGAGGGAGGCGTTGAGGGCATCGGTGATAGGAAAGGTGAGGCTGCAGATAAGAAATCAGAACCTGAAAGGACTAAAACTAAGTCAAGAAGCTGAGTATGAAATCAGATAGAGCAAAGGCTCATGAAGCCAGCCATCAACAACAGAAGGTCTAGTTACTGATTCTTCTTAAGTGGCAGTTACGTGGATTAGAGAAGTGGTTCTCAAACTTCTTGGAATCAGCAATTGTTTCCACTTAGAAAATTAGTGAAGGTGCCGCAGTGCTTTTGTCTGCATGAGTTGTATCTGTCGATGTCTGCTGTATCAGAAATTTAAACTTAGAAAATACAAAAATGTTTATTTAAAAATCGTGATATTAAATAATAAACACATTGCAGGTTAACATAACATTTTTAATGAAAATAACTATGTTTTTCAAAACAATTTCATGAGAAGATATTGTTTTACATTTGTACAAATCTATTTTATGTCCATCGTATAAGGAGAGTCTGCATTCAATCTATTTCAGTATTTTGTTTCTGTTGAAGTATGTGAGGAAAATCCAGCCTCACACAGATGCACAGTTGGAAAAGGAAGAAGCATTTCAGTAACCATTCCAGATAACTGGATATTCTTCTTTGATGCTACACCGAACCCAACAAAATGGGAGCTTCCCAAGTACTAGTTGCAATGTGGAATCTTGAAATCACATCAATGAACTTTTTACTCTGCTACATTAAATCCATAGATAGAATGTTCTCTTTGAATGCGTATTTACCCATGAATGCTTTTGTAAAATTCATTGGTTATTTGGAAAACTTTGGTTCACTGAGTTATGCAGATCTCCCAAATGTTGATGTATTTCATTACATAGTATCAAAACATTACATTCATTAATATCTCCATTGATTTCATCAAAAAACCTATTTAAGTATTGGCAACCTATCAAATTCACCATGGCAGATACAAGTTCCCCAGAATTCTAATTTTGCTTTGAAATTTGAATTTTATTTAAGTTAACAAGTTATATTGTTTGTTTTCCTTGAAATGACAAACTCATTTCGTTCATTTTTGAGAAAATGTCTGTCAGATGCTCAAGCCTGAGTTACCAGTTTTTCTGTCAGTCCTTCTTCCAAAGAAAGATAATGTTTGGTGAAAACACATGGCTACTTCAGCTCATATTTCAAACAACCACACAACTGCTTTATGCATACTTCTCATTTTTTCCATAAAGGATATGATAAAGGTGTCCTTAAGACTTAAAGATGCAATAAAATCTGTATTTTTTTTTACTGCTTTATAAAGGACACTATTAACTGAAACTGGATCTATATACTTGTTTGTTTGTTTATATATCTATTTATTTGTTTATTAACAGTGAGTTTGTGGCGACTGACCACTAACTAGTACAGTCCGGTGGCACTGTGTTAATTAGGACTGAGGCACCAACAGTTTTACCCACCTTTGCCTTAACAGCGTCACTGCGAATGTCAATACAACAAAAAAGGAAAAGAATGTCTCTGGTAATATTGTGTACTTTCATAATTTTGACCTCATTGGCCCTTCAGAGCCTTGGGGACTCCCAGGCACCTCATCCCACACTGTGAAAATCATTGGTTTAGAGGCAGTTTGATTGGTTTTAAAAAAATGTCATGTCTTGAATCTCTTTCTTCCCTTGATTTTTTGTTTTGGTTTGTTTTTCTTGCTCACTTTCATGGAGAGAAAAAGCAGTAGTTCTGCAATAATTTCCTGTCTTCTCTACTTTTCTGAGATGTAGCATAAATCAAGTTTTAAGTTGCTCAGTTATTCAACAAATACCTTATTAAGGGTTTACTACATCCTGGGCATTGTTTCAGAAACTAGACAACCCCTCTTTGTAAACATGATGTGAGGGTGGGAATTATGTTTCTTTTCTCTGCCGCTTTCGGATGGATAGATGGGATCCCTGACAAAAACTGGTAAATACATTGCCCCACTCTCTGCCCACCACCTCCCCTCCTTGCTTCTTCCCCCCACCTCCTTTCTATAATCCCTATCAGTGCATTGACTATCAGGCTCACACTTGGCAGTAACCACCCAAATGAAAGGGAGTTTTCTTGTTGCAGCTGTTTATTTTTCTTTAAAGCTGATCCATTTGACAGTTGCCCCAACTCTCTTTGTAGCCTTTCAACAAACTTACGTTATCTTTTGGCTCCTAGCAGATATTTGGAGTACAGATATAAGCTTTGCGCTAGTGTGCAGGAATTTAAGGAATGGCTTTTTTACTCTTGTTAGTTTGCTACGTAGTTACAACACTGGACAATCTTTTCCATTTTGTGGGCTTCTGAACCTTCATCCGTTCTTTTACCTGACGCTATTTCTACTCCCAATCCCAGAGCTATTTATATTCTTTACCCCCTTTTTAGTTACTAGAGAAATCCATCCCTTTTTAGAGTGTTAAATTCATCCCCTACTAATACTTAGTTAAAATTACTGACTACAGGGCCGGCCCGGTGGCGCAACGGTTAAGTTCGCACGTTCCGCTTCTCGGCGGCCCGGGGTTCGCTGGTTCGGATCCCGGGTGCGGACATGGCACTGCTTGGCAGCCATGCTGTGGTAGGCGTCCCACGTATAAACTAGAGGAAGATGGGCACGGATGTTAGCTCAGAGCCAGGCTTCCTCAGCAAAAAGAGGAGGACTGGCAGTAGTTAGCTGAGGGCTAATCTTCCTCCAAAAAAAAAAACAAAACAAAACAAAAAATTACTGACTACATAGCCAAGTCCTTCACCAATTTGGCCTTCATCCCCTGGGGAGAATGCCTCTAGTTCTCTTCTTTTCTTACTGTTTGATTTTTCAGACCTTGGTTTTAGTTACACATCAGGCTTCCCCGTCCAGTTGACATTAGTACAGTCTTGGACTCCTGTGCCCCTGTTTTGGTTAACCCACCTGCATCTCACTCTCTATCCTACTTATTCATAATTCTCCCATTTGGACAGATGAGGTGAAATGAATTCTACACTCATCCTCCTGGCTTAGGTTGCTCTCCAACTTAAAATATTTCACTCAGCTATCTACACAAAAATACTTGAAATAAAAGATACTAAATTTGTTTTACACCTTACATGTATCTGATCTTCACAATAACCGAAGATGTAGGCATTATTACCAGTCTTATTTACAGAGGAAGAAACTGAGTCATAGAAAGTTTCCTGTTTTCCCAATGATGAGGCCTGGATCCCAGGCAGATCATTGTCTTTAGCACCAGCACTCTTTATACGGAATACCGCCTCTCACCAACTATCTGAAAGACTCTCCATGGGCTCTTTCTCAACATTTAAAATATGAAGACACCGCCTTTCCATTTTCTCTCATTATTAGACTACCTTCTCGGTCTTCTGCCAATCCATAGACATTATGGGGAATGAAATATATTACTGAATAAATGTAAACTCTTACTACTTGGCTCAGAGCCTAGACTTTAGCCATTGTCAAGGTGTCAAATAGACAACCTCTTCCTTTTCTAATGATGCTACTGCTGTTGCTTCCCTTGGAGGCTTGCCTAAATTTTTGCTGAAGCATCAGGTAGACGCAACCAGGTCAAACCCTGCTAAAGCTCAGCTCCAGCACTTCTGCTCATGGCATTTCCCACGACTCAGTTGGTCACTTACACTCATGGAACAGCAGATCGCTGCCGCAGCTTTCTCCTGACTCCGTCCTCCATCCACACAGCAAGAGCTGCCGAGTGATCTGGGTCACATCTCCTTGTCTCTCTACCACTGTCGTCCTCTTCCCCTTCCTTTTCTTTGTAATCCTCCTAGGCTACATTTGTACCTTTGAATAATAAAACTGCATTACCTCAAAATGTGAAAATACCTGTTTTCAATAACATAAAGAAATGTCTTTCTCTTTAGATCTCTGTGATTTTAATATAACTATATTTTTTCTGAACACGGCTATACTGGTGAGTCTGTTCATATGCAATTTATAATGAGATATATCCCATCCCACATTTAGCCCTTTGTCATAAACTGAGTGATTTGTCAAGGAATGTTTGTTTTATGAGATGGAATCAAATAAAATGCTTTGTGTCTTATGATATGGAACAGTCAAATGAACGATGAAAGAATGGTATTCCAATTACTTTCTCTTTTGAAATTAAAATACAGTAATATACATTTATAAAAATTATCTAGTGACTTCTACCTGTTGGACACCATTAGCTTCATGAACATTCGTGCTTTCTGTGTATGTATGGCAAATATATGTCTTTAGGGAAGATTTTATTGTCTCAGGATCAGTGGTCAAAGGACAACAGAAATAAATCAAATCTTATCACTTTCTATTTACCTGACCAGATTTTACTACTATCTGTTCCTCTTGAAGTAACTTACATCTATACTGTTTCTGAGTGGTGGAAAAAATTACGTGCTACTCTGCATCTCTTCCCAATTCTGCATTCACTGATGGAACATGAAGAGCTTGACATCAGCCTTGGTGGAAGTATTTATACCACAGAAATGAACAAACACCTCAAATCAGGATTCTGTTTTGTTTTTTTCTTCATAGAGAGCCAGTTATGTTTGCAAGCTCACCATCAGTTTTAGGCCTGACTTAATCTAGAGACACAAATTAGGTTTTCAGTTCTCTCTTTTCTTTCCCTTACCCTCCCTCCTACCACCCTTTCCTTCCTTGCTTCCTCTACATGCCTCTCTCTTTTTCCCTCTCTTCTTCTCCATTTATTGCTTCTACTCCATATGTGTGTGGACCTTAATTCCTCCTAGTAAACACAGGCTTTCTTGATGTGGCAAGAGAAATTGCGACAATGAATGATCATCTTTAGAGTTCCATGATCTCAAAAGTCAAGTTCCTTCTCCAATTCCATTTTGCCATATACTTATCAGAGGACTTGGAGTGGCCTGTGATGGATCATATGTCTCTACCTGGAAAATTCATGTGGACAAGTTAATGGGTAACTAGGATTGTGGGTCCATCATTACCACCTAAGAATTTAATTTAGTGAGGAGGGCTACCGGAATTTGGAGTCACACCAGAATCATTCAGTTTGGGGATATAGGATAATTCCACACAAGAAGCTGGAGTATTAGACAGACAGAAACAAAAAGTGTTCTAACTCTGAGTCCCAATACATGAGAAATAGAGTAAATAATACTGGAAATTATTAATTATCAATTCTTGATTAAGGGTTTTCATACCACTTATCATTATTTGCTATACTTCCTTATTAAAATAATAATAGATATAGATAGATAAAATTAGCTTCCTAGCAATCATCATTTGTTTTACTTATGATTAACCCAACAGGAATATAGAGAGAAAAATGTGATTTAGTTTATAACTGTGTTTAAAGATTTAATGCACATAAAGAAATTAGTTCAGTGCCTAGTAATAGTTGTCAATGAATGTTGACCGTTGCCATTATTATCACAGTTGTTGTCATCAGTACTCTATACTCATTTGAAAGAATAAGCTACATGGAGGGTATACTCATATTTTTGTTAAATACATACACATGCATAAATACATATATTCATGTCTAATTATTTGTGTGTCCCTATGTTTTTATATTCATTGAAGAAATCGAGATGGCTTTACTTTAAACTGGATTACCTGTAGGAGTTTTAGATTTTGGCAAACTTTCACTTTTTGCATTGCACTCTTTTCAAAATTAAGTATTAGAAAGAGTTTGCTTTTCTTTAGAGTAAGAAATAAATATACTTTTAGGAAATAAGATTGTTTTATATGCTTAAATTAATCTGTTTAGAATTATTTCCATGTTATGATGATTCTTTATTTTAATATATGAAATCAAAATCTTTTAAATTATGTAAAAATATTAATTAATTATACCATAAAAATACCAAATACAGAATGTGACTGTATTTGGAAAGAAAGCCTTTAAAGAGGTGATTAAGTTTAAATGAAGCTGTTAGGGTGGGTCCTAATCCAATTTGACTGGTGGTCCTTATAAGAAGAGGAAATTTGGACACACAAAGAGAGACACCAGAAATGTGCCCACACAGAAGAAAGAACATGTGAGGACACATCAAGAAGGTGGCAGGTGGCCTTCTGCAAGCCAAGGAGAGGGGCCTCAGAAGACACCAACCATGCTGACACCTCCATCTTAGACTTCTAGCCTCCTGAACTGTGAGAACAGAAATTTCTGTTGTTTAAGCCCCCCAGTGTGGTACTCTATTACGGCAGTCCTAGCAGACTAATACACTAGCTTCAGCTTCCTGGGGTAGCGAGAATTATACAAATCTCCTCCACCACCACTATGGCCCCCGCCCCAGGCGTGGTGGTGAAACTCGGGGATGGAAATCCATGACGAGGGAAAGACTTGATTCTAAAATATGTAAAAATACTAATTAGTTATACCATAATGTATCAATCATAGATACAGTCATACTTTCCTAATTCAAATATTGTTTAAAGCTTAATTTCTCCCATATGTTTGGTATGACTTTAAATATTAAATATTAGATATTAAGTATTAACATATGTTAGATATTAACTTTATATTAATATACAATTTCTTAGTAATATTATTAGCTTTGTATTATATATTATATATAATTTATATTTTGAATATTATTTATATTTATGTATTTATAATATATGTTATTAGTATATGTTTATATATGCTAATATATATTTATATATTAGATATTAAATATTAAAAATTAAATATATGCTTTAAAATTTAAGTATTAGGATATGACATCAAGCTTGAAAATAACTTGAGTACTGCAATTTATTTGTCAAATGGCAGACATCAGCAGATACATCTTTCCTTAATTCTTGCCTTCATCTACACCGATCAGTTCCTCTGCTGGGAGAGGTGGGGTCCACTCTGACTTGGGGGCTGTAACAGCTGGAGCAGCGTTCTCTTCTATCTGCACTCTGTTTCTAAAGAAGAATGTTTGAGACCACATGGTGGGGAGTAGGGGGGAGAAATTGCCAACAGCTGGTAAAGGGTAAAGGTTGGCTAAAATATGGAGAAAACAGGTCCTGTAACAAAAGATGTAATTTCAGTAATTTAAATAGTTGTGGCTTTCCTTGTGTCTGATGGCCTCCTGTCTACTTCACATTTTCAGCTTATAGCTACTCCCACCACTCTCATTTGCATAACTCTTCAGCTCTACCATTCTCTACCTTATAACATTCCCTCCTTTCCCATAGTTTAATAAATGATCTCCATTTCAGTCTGAAGAGGACTTCTGTTTTCTTTGATATTATCAAGCCACTATAGTTCTATGCTACTTTTTTCTCTGTTATACTATACATAGTTGGCTTCTAACATGAGGCCAGATGATCATTTCAATGGAGTAAAGAACCAAGACGTTAAGATAGCTACTTACTTCAATGTTCATCTTTTACAATAATTTGCAATTTTTTCTGGATTCATGGTTATATTTTTTAATGATGGAAATTTCCAAAAATTTTTTTTAATTAAAGAATACTCGGTTTTTGTTTTTTTCTCCCCAAAGCCCCAGTACATAGTTATATATCCTAGTTGGAAGTCATTTTAGTTTCTCTATGTGGGATGCCACCACAGCATGGCTTGATGAATGGTGTGTAGGTCCATGCCCAGGATTCGAACTGGCAAACCCTGAGCTGCCCAAGTGGAACATGTGAACTTAACAACTTGGCCATGGAGCTGGCCCCCAGAAATCTATTTGATAGTGGGTTATTACATGTAAATTAAATTGCAAAAAGTAGCAAAGTAAAACAAAGCAAATAAAACAAGGCTTTAGTATTTTTTATATATTTCTACTTGAAAAACAGAATTAATCAGACGATATGCCAAAAAGCTTAAATCTTATAGAAAAAATCATTTTTATTGTTTGCAGAACATTTTGTGCTTTTCAAAAATAAATTGTTTATACTTCAAACAAATATTCAACTTCAAGCACAATATAGACTGTTCAAGTATTGAAAGGTCTATAAAGTTCATGAACATTAAGAGATCATTCATTTTTCCAGAAATCTATATTTAGTTGGTGTGTTTTTTAGATGGATACAATATATAATTATTTGAGTAAATCCATATAATACAACTTGGAGCTATTTATATATACACTGACGGAAAAAACTTTTAGTACCCTTTATTGTATTTTAAAATGATTATACACATGAACATATAGTCTTACAGTAGTATGCTTTATTTCAGATATTTTATCATTTGTAAAACTTTTTCTTTGTAACATTTACTTCTTGGTGATAGTTGGGCATTTTTCACAAATGCTAACAACTAATTTTGGTAGTGAACACAGACAGGATTCATTGATATAGATAGGGTTTTATTTGTTGTGTTTACACACAAACGTGCAAGATTTCAGAACTTATCAGCATTTTACAAACCCACATTGAATCTATAGTATCTTGTTCATCTCCTGCCCACATATTTCAGTATTTTTCCTTTGAGTGATCTAGCCACTTTTGGGAAATTTCAAGAAAAGTGAATCTGAATTCTCAAATGATACAAACGGGTCACTTATTTTTATTACAGTGTAGCAAACTCCTGCTGATGTCAGTGACCAGTTGAAAAGGTTGAAATGTGGAGTTGTTGAATGGAGGCCCACAATAACCCAAAAGCAACTACTTCCTTCAGATAACTGGATGTGTTAGAATACCATTTGAGCTACTAATTTCTGGCTTTCTAGAGACTTAGGGGACTGAGTTCTCTTTTTAACATTCTTTATGCAATGGCTTTGTTTTAAGCACCAACAGGAAGGCATTACAAATGTTTCACCTAGTAACTGTTTATTTGCTACAAGTGTATGCATATATGCACATGAAACTCAAATGATGGGAGAGGAGAGGCAGATGACATGATAATTTCACAATAGTCAAGTTGACTCTTAATTAATGTTGTTGATATATTTTAAATTTGCAGAACATTCACCTGTCGCTGCAATAAGAAATATCCTTAATGATATCAGATCAGGCTTCATGATCTTTTAGTGCCATGTGGTAGGAACTGCAGTATATATTTGTGGATTACTGGAAGACGTAAAACATTAGCGAATCGGCTAAAATAGTTTACATAGAAATTCAGCAGTTTAAAAACACTTGCTCTTGAGAATATATGATATTTTTTCTCTTGTTGGTTGTGGGAATATGTAAATACAGCCTGGTACCTTATCCATTACTGTTTCACCAGGAAAACATTTCCATTAAACAAAATGGAGGAAAGAGACAAAGATAAATACAAGTCATCTAAAATATATAGTAAACCTGTGAGAGGGTTCAGTTTATACTTCATCATAGTTATTTAATTCTTATTTAGTGCTCCAGAATTATTTAGAATAATATATCTGATCTGCAGATAATAACACACACCATAGTTTAAAATAGCTTTTCCCTCTATATAATCAGATATTAAGTATCTAAAAATGTGATTAAGAGATAATTACTCAGGTAATGTTTGATATGCCGTAGGTGAATATCAAACACTAATATATCTACATTTTAGTCAATGAAAGAAAAGTTTTGTTGCGTAGCACTTAAACGTTTGTCCAAACTCTCTAGTGAATCAGTAGAATAAGTAGACCTAGGAAGAAGTTCATAAATTCACCCTTTGCATCAGTGGTCATAGGAGTGCATGAAATTGCAGGTGGGTTAGCTATTAAGGTGAGAGGCCACCGTGAACCTGAAGTTCCCGCCTACAGAGGAAAGTGTGTGGAAACATGTGTGGGCTTTGTAGTGGCCATTTCCACAACAGGAACAGATCACAAAATGAGTTTTTTCTTTGCAAAAGAATGCAGAACAGCTCCTGAGGTCACCTAAAAATTTTGCAAAGAATTAATTCCTAAAGACATAGAGCCCTTTTGTGTAAGAATTTGTAAAGAGTGATAATTATTTAGAGCAATTAGGTCTGTGCAGATGGGAATTGCATGAAAGTTGCATGAAAAATACTATTAAAATATTCAGTGCAGGCGCAATGATAAGCAAATTAAGACTGAATCCAGGGTAAAAGAGGGACAGTTGTGAGCTGTGTGTGTGTGTATGTATGTGTGTATTTGTGGCACTGAAGGCAGGATGGCAATGTGTAAGAAAAAGACTTTTCTGTAAAAAATTCACATTGAAAAAAATTACTTGTCTGTATCAGCAGGAGATTGAACTTGGTCCATAACATTTGGGGACAAGAAATGTCCTACTTTATTTTCCACAAGCAGATAAATCTGGCTACACTTCTACTTGCCACAGGTTGTTGGAAGTTGCATCTCATGTATGTTTACGGGTTCTTTCCTCTCCCTAGGCTATAGAAGATTATGGGGAACGGTTTGTTTGGTATCTGGAAAATGGAGGTGTTTTAGTCCATCATGATCAATGCTGAGATGTGCCTTGTCCAGGCTCTTTTGGCCTTTTGGGGGTGGTAAGCTCCTTTCATTCATTTGCATTTTACTCAAAGTCATCCCATTAGTGTCTTGCTACCCTCTATCCCTTTTTCACACACACACTTTCACACGCTCAAATCATCCATAAACCAAGAGATCCTATCCCTCCATTAGTTCTGCAGGAAGTCTGACAAAAGTTTTGCTAGGACTACACAGAGAAATTTAAAGAAGATTTTAAGAAATAAGTAAAAGGAATCTCAAGCAGTGTTAAGGGTCCAACTAAGGTTGTAAATAAAAAAATATACCAAAAAAACCCTCTGTTGGGCAAATATTGTGTATTCACAATACACAATTTAAAAAGAAAGCTGCACATGCACAATACACAATAAAAAAAAGCTGGAGACTGGTGCAGGTTCCACTCCCCAGCTGAACCTCCAGGCATCCCTCCTCGGTATTGGATTAGCACTTTCCTCTATCCTTGGGCCAGTCCACTTACACCCAGTCCACTTATAGCAACAGCCTTCCATAATTACCCCACATGGTAGTACTTTGTAGTACTTTCCCATACTGTGGATCACATGGAATGTGATTATCTTTACTGTGTAGAGGAGGCAACCTTCCACTCTACTGGCTCACCCCAAGGCTGAAAGGGTGCATGTCCTTGTACTCCTACACACCGTTCAAAGCATGCACTCAGCATCTTGCTTCCTCCCAGATTCCAGCTGCTCTCTTTGGCACGGCAACACAGGAGCCGTGGATGAGAAAGTCTACACTCAGAACACAAAACTTTTTTGGATTTAAGTCAAGGGAAAAATTCCTTTTACTCATTATCTCAACAGTGACAATGAAGTCGACATTTTTATTTCAGTCAATTAGCATTCCACATTAGTAATATTTGCCCAACAGAGGCTATTTTTTATTTACAACCTTAGTTGGACCCTTAACACTGCTTGAGATTCCTCTTACTTATTTCTTAAAATCTTTTTTAAATTTCTCGATGTAGTCATAGCAAAACTTTTGTCAATTTTTTCAAGTCACTTTCCTTAATTTATACCATCAGCAGGCTCTTACTATCCCTGAGATTTTCTACTTTACAAGAGATTCTTCATCTTTACCTCTTTTTCTCAACTGAATACATGCTCTAGCCAGGTCAAGCCTTTCATCTCCATCTGTGCTGTCTCCTCTGTTCTCTTCCTGCCTCCTCCAGAAGCCTGAACCATTAATAATTTTTCTGCATCTCCCCCCACGTTAGCTCTTTTCCCCAGCTATGCGGAACTATCTTCCTCTTAAAACAACCAAACCCTGGTGTAGGAGATGCTCTTCCTTCAAATTCAAATCACGCGTCCCAATCCATTTACTTCAGCTGTCTTAAATATCAGGGTCTTCACGTCCACCTGTTTATGCTTCAATCTCCCACTTCCGAAGCCCTTTGATAAGGTTTCTTGATCCCCAAATGCAATGACCTTCCTCATGCCTCATACTAACTGAACTCTCCCTGGCCACAGATGTCATTAGCCACTCCCTCCTTGAAAGGCCCTCTCCCCCTGTTTCTGGGCCATTTCTCTCGTAGCTTCTCACAGCAAACTCTTTGCTGCAACCCGCTGAAATATTCTGCAGAGTCATGCTCTTTCACACCCCTTTACCTCCGCACGTGCTCTTCCTCATGCTTTGAACTTGCATTCTCCATTTTATGCCTGGTGAATTCTCACACTTCCTTAAAGTTTCAGCTTTATTGTTAATTCTCTTGTGAACCTCCCTTATGCCCTTCTATATGAACCCATCAAGAAGAATCAATCATTCTATCTTTTCTGCTGTAAATACTTTGCACTTTATTATGCCAGTGTTTGCATTTTATTAAAATGCATGTGCTTGGTCTCCTGTACTAGAATGTGAATTCTCTGGAAGGAGGGGCAAATCCTTGACATGTGGCACACACATTAGACTTACACAGAGCGTGGCTCAAGCCTTGTTTATTCCCTTTTAGCTCAGTGACCTTGGACGAATTGTTTAAGCTCACTAAACTTCAGGTTCCTTATCTGTAAAATGACTCTCAGAAAGTATTATAAAGATTAAATGATTTTTATTCATTTAAGAGAGAAGCAAAGTGAACTATCAAAAGAATGTCAAAAAATGAGCAATTAAAGCAATGAAACTCTGATTAAGACTGCTGCACACAATACACACTTGACAAATTCTGTTGAATAAATACATAGATGAATGAATGAATAAGAGCTATTTTCTTTGGTTCAAAATTATTCTCCTCTATCTTCCATGCTTACCTTCTCCAGTCTCATAGGAAGTTTAAATCTTTCCTTTTGTCACTCTGTTAAAATAATATTTATCATTTCTTTATTCCTCTTGTTACTTCCTGGCATGCTTATTTGACATCATTTTTCTCATCAAATTTTTCATTTTATGAAATAAATGACACGGCATGAACTTTTACCCTCTCTTTTTTTTCACCAGAGCCTACTCTGACACATAGTAGCCATTTATTAAAAATATGTGTATTTCAATTATAGCATGTTATTGAATAAGTTGAAATTAGGTTTGAATGTATACACCTCCCACTCTTCCCTCACACCTACAATATTAACAGTGCCTTAAACAACCTAAAAGTGGGCAGATCTGAGGCAGTGTAATGGCTCAATGGTGTCAGAGGACAAAGATTCTTTTTTCTTCTCTTTTCTCATCCTGTGGCTTCAACTCATGGTTTAGAATCTGCTGGAGCTTCAGGCATCAGATCTTCATTCCAGCCAGTAAAAAGAATGGAGGGGGCAGAAGTGTCAGCTCTCCCTTTAAATCTGCACCCAGCACTTGCCTGAGAGATGTACACAATACTTACGCTTATTTCTCAATGGGACAAAAATTTAAGTCATGGTCATACCTAACTGCAAGTGAAGGTAGAGGATGTCCACTTTATTCTGAGTGGCCATACACTAAAACATACAAGGAAACCAGTTTGAGGGTAGAAAACTAGCAGGATGTGCCACCATTTAAATAACAGCAAAATGATTATATTAATATGCTCCATTTTCTAGGTACCCAGAAGGACATTTAGCCCAATGGAAAGTTTGTTACTATTTCCTTACATTTAGGACAATCTGTATAATTGCTTCCTTTTTCACTTCTCTGAATTCCATGCTAGAACAAGGAAGAGGTCACTCCAAGGACAGAGAATTCTACTGAGAGAGCCTTCAAAACTTTTATCTATCTTTTCCTGAGATGCATGGGATGGTATTCTTAGACCCCAACAAGAACAGCTAGTTTAATGATACATGTTTAGGGCATTTCAATTTCTGGAGAGAAGTTGTGTGTGTGAGTGTGTGTGTGTGTTTTAAGATACATACGTTTTATCAAGTTAGAATCTAATTAAACATGATATATGAAATTCAGAAAACATAAAATTGAAACAGATTTTAAATAACTAATTGTACAATAGCAAATATATATAAACAAGGGCAGGAGATGAAAATATGCTTCTAAAGTATTTCCTAAGTAAAGTACATGAGCTTTCAAAATTAAAATCAATAATAATATAATGAAAAAAACAACTAAAACTGAAGATTGAAAGTTTATACTCTATGGAATAAAGTCTTATTTTTTGCCACTCTCTTTGCCGTAATGAAACTGAGTTTTCTGCTTAGTATTTGCTTAGAATACCCATTTTAGAAAAGTAAATATTTTCTTTGTGTATGTTACATCTGGTTTAAAAGACAAAGATTCAACTATAAATTATACCCATCAAAGTAGTTTCATTTGATAAAAGTTCTGCTGTGTCTATTGTTTCTACTTTTAAACTATTCTATATGAGAAGCCATTTTGAAACTATAGCCATACAGCATTAACTACAGGCTTTTTGGATGTCCCAAATCCAGCATTGTGAAACTACTTTTTATGCTATTTAGTGACAGAATGACAAATGAAGTCCTATTCATTGTAGTGAAAGATGACTGACTTAATGAGCTGTGTCCTACTTGTCAACTAAATTTCTTCCTGTATGTGTCTTTTTACAGATAAAGCAATTCCTTGAAACCACAGTATAGGGGAGAGAGAGAAGTATACGGCCCCTATCTTTGCCTTCAAGGAGAATAGCAATGCACATCAAATAAAAAATTATTTATTATGTGTTATTACTATTTTTATTATTAAGATTTTAAGCATTTACATATGCTATTATGTTAAATACTAATGGATTCAATGACCTCTCATGACCAAGGTTTTCTATATTCTCTTTGTCACTTTATGAATCAGCTTGTACATATTTTACTTTATCCTAGTCATTCAAAAGCCTATCATTAATATTGTAACTCTGTTTTCCACAAATAAAACAAAATCCATGTTACAAATATTCAAATTGTAAATTAGTATAATGGCCTTGGAAATATAAATTTTTAAAAATTGGTCATTTAATGGAAATTGGAAAATAACATTTCTTATTGTTTTGGGATTCTAATTAAAAAGCTTAACACATACTTTTTTTTCTTAATAACTGATTGATATCTTCACAAGCATAATATGAATTTTTTTTTATCCTGGAGGGGATTTTTTTGTTTGGAAATATTTATCATCATAGAGATGAATAGAGTCCAAGAAGGTACATAATATTAATGATTGTTTCTTCTTATTTTAAATAGATAAAAGGTAAAAATCATTATTTTTACTCATTGTATGTTGTTGATAGTCTACACTTATTAAGATCACATCTTGTTTCATGATGTTTCAAAGTTGTTCTGTTCAAAATATAAATATAACTAGAGAAAACCACAAGTAAAAATGATACTTTAAAACTATTACTGGAAAGAAATAGAGGAGTCTTTCCTCAAGTTACATTTTCTCCACTGATCCTTAGTTGTTAATCCACACCTCTACTTTTGTGTTGCCAATTTTGGTTTTTGGGTTTGTTCTTTTTTTTTTTTTTTTTGCTGATGAAGATTCACCCTGAGCTAACATCTGTTGCCAATCTTCTTCTTTTTGTGTGTGAGCCACTGTCACAGCATAGCCACTGATAGATAAGTGGTGTAAGTCTGTGCCTGGGAACTGAACCCAGGCCACTGAAATGGAGCATGCTCAACTTAACCGCCTGTTGCTTATTTCTTTTGAGGAAGATTAGCCCTGAGCTAACATCTCCTTCCAATCCTCCTCTTTTTGCGGAGGAACACTGGCTCTGAGCTAACATCCCTGCCCATCTTCCTCTATTTTATACATGGGGCTCCTGCCACACCATGGTTCAATAGGTAGTGTGTAGGTCTGTGCCTGGGATCTGAACCAGTGCACCCTGGGCCGCCGAAGCAGAGCATGTGAACTTAACTGCTACGCCACCGGGCCAGCCCCTCATTGCTGATTTCTTCTGATGGTAGTTGTATCCTCAGAGCGATCCATGCTCAAGAACTAAGCAACAGGTTTGATTCTTCCTTCTTCCTTGCTTTTTTTCATCAAATATTTACATGCAATATTTTTCAACAGTCATATTTTCATTTCTATCCACCTCGTCCTCTAAAATCTTGTATCTTCTATTTTACATCAGGTCATTATTTCCCACAACTCCCCACCTTCCTTCCCAGATCTCCCTCTTACCATTATGCTGGATCTTTCATTTCTTAATAAGCAATATATCCAAGGTTAAGTGTTTTAGTGAGAGTCTGAAGTGTAAATATCTATCTGATTGAAGCAACAGCCGTTAATGGTAAGGGAATGTTGTGGAAGAATTATAGGCACAAAAATACAAGTAAAACTGTGTATGTTGCCTTTGTACTTTTGATTAGTATTTTTTCTAGAAATATTAGTTCTAAAATCATAGTTCATAAAGTCAATCAGTAACAATGGCTAATTTACTCAAATAACACTGAGGCATGGGATTGCAATGAAGGTTTTCCTACTGGAGTTTAAAGGACGTCATTGTTAAAAAGCACAGGTTTTCTTCTATGAACATGTTACCAGATAAATTGGAGAAGTTATCCAAAAAGGTCAGCTCTTCTACAGTTAGGTGTATGTACAAAGATTATTAACTCTTCACCTGTATTCTGTTATTTTAAAGAATCAATCCAAAGTTCTAAATTGCATCCCCCTCCTTTCCAATCATCCCCCAGAATTAAAAATTACAACCAACCTGAGACTCATTTCTTAGGATTGTATTTCCAGGTTCACCTTGTAAAAATTCAAGCAATTCTAGGAGACAACCACACACAAATAAGATCAAATGACATATTAGTTGGGCATTAGATATCTCTACAAAGGGAACAAGGAGTTCCTTGAGGAACAGTGAGAAAGAAAAGATCCAGAGACCCAGAACAGACATATCTGCAGATAGTGGCAACATGCCTGCCTAGAGCAGGGTTTCTCAGTCTTGAATCCGTTGACATTTTTGGCCAGAAAGGTCTTTATTGCGGGGATCAGCTGTGCACATTATGGGGTCTTTAGTAGCATCCCTGTCTTCTACCCACTAGATGCCACTTGCACCCCCCATTCATGAATACCAAATATGTCTCCAACCTTGGGATAAATCTCTTGAGGGCAAAATTGCCCCCAGTTGAGAACCACAGACAAGATGAAAGATGGAGTAATAATCATATTAAATACTTTATAAATATCATCTCACTTAATTCTTAAAACAAACCAAAGGAGTGATGTTATTTGTCCATCTAAGGCCTAGAGATGTTAACTGATTTCATCTAAGGTTACAGACTTAACAACCGGCAGAACTCAGAAGTCAATCTTAAATTTACAGACAACAACCGTAATGAGTTGAATGGAAGGAGAGAAGGTGACAAAAAATACATTGTGCCCACCTGACAATTTTGCTCAGGGCCAGCACTAGTCAGTTTTCTCCCTGTTAATGTCAGTTTTTACAATACATTGCTCACTCAAGATGTTGGTCCATGTATAGAATTTTAAAAGTGATTCAGCATTATTTCCTACCTTGTACTCAGAGCTTGGACTACAGTTGTTAGATTATGATTTGTGAAAGTGCTTGGAAGCCAGGAAAAAGGCAGAATTTTACTGTTACGATGATAGATTTGATGGTATTTCAAAGTAAACATTGCCTATAAACAGTGTGCAAAACCTAGGAGATCAGCTATAAACTGTCAACATTTTTTCACCTTTTATCCCAAAATTTATCTATGAAGTGTTAACTTCCAAAACTTTCAGTTAAGGACTTGAAAGTGAGTGGAAAAGTCATTAGTTGATTTACCCATTCATTTATTCATTCATTCCGTCAACAAGGATGTAAATCTTCATGAGGATAGGGACTTCATCTTGCCCTTGTTTCTCCTAATTTTGACTGTTTCCCCTGAACCCTATACGTATCTGAAAGGTAGTTGACAACCCTAAATATTTGTCAAAAGAAAAACAATAGAAATGAATATGAATTGTTTTCTTGTGCTTTATACATATATATATATATATGTATATCAGAAAATGTGCTAAAAAGCTAATAGTCTAGGAAGTATGTGAGGCAAGGAGTAGATGAGAAATGGAGACATTTAAAGAAATAATATAATGTTTGAAGTTTACCATAGAGCTATGAATTTAAGTCTAAGCAAATAAATCTTTTCTTACTTATCACTCCTACCTATTTCAAGTCAAAAAAGCCCAGATTATTAAAATATGACCCTACTCAATTTTAACTGAGCAGGAGTTATCATTACTTTCCACAGCTGTGTTAGTTTTCTGTTGCTGGTAACAAATTATCACAATCTGAGCAGCTTAGAACAACACCCACTTAGTAGCTCTCAGTCCTGTAGGTCAGAACTCAGAGAGTAACTGGGTTCAGGGGATCACAAGGCCAAAATCAAAGTGTCAGTCAGGCTGAGTTCTTGTCTGTAGGCTCTGAGAGAGAAATCCACTTCCAAGTCCATTCTTGTTGTTAGCAGAATTCAGTTCCTTGTGGTTCTAGAACTGAGGTCACTGCTTGCTGGCTTGCTGGCTGGCTGGCTGGCTGGCTGCTGGAAGCCACTCAGCTCCTAGAGGCCATCCACATTCCTTGATTTGTGGCCTCCTCTATTGTGAAGCAATCAATAGGGTGTCAAATCCTCATTCATAGAATCTCCAATGTCTTTTGCCACCAGCTGGTAAAACTCTCTGCTTCTTGAAGGATCCTGTCTTTACCTCAGACCCATCCAGGTAATCTCCTTATCTTAAAGACAGCTCAGCCATATAGCATAACCTAAGGAGGGGAGTAACATCCATCAAGTACACAGTCCTGTGGATTATAGAGGGCATGTCCACCAGGGTGAGGGAAATTGAGGGGGCCGTTTTAGGATTCTGTCTACCAAAACAACCTTCCTTTTTTCGTGTTTTATTTCTCATATGATGCTCATTAACCACCATGGCCTTGATCTTAATAATCACTATCTTTATTGTTGCTGCTTTATTCAAATTTTTTGTCTTTCTTTTTAAACTGTAAGCATGGTAATGGCAAGATCTGGTCTGGCTTCACCACAGTTGCCTTCCTGGCACCTAATCCTTTCTGGCTACACAAAATGCATTCTCAATAAATATGTGTTGAAGAAGGAAATGAAAGCAAACACTAAAGAAATCATGTCATATAAGAGGCTTCTGATTGGCCTACTTGCATCCTTATTCTCATTCTTCAAGTAGAAGCTCAATGTTATCTTTCCAGCTCTTTGCGACATGGCAGATGGCCTCCCAGTGACTTCCAGTGCCAGCAAGCCCCTTGTTTACCTCCCATCTCTCATTTTCTATAATGATCTATTATACTTATTTATCTGTTTGTTGTCTGGCTCCACTAAAATATAAGACCCCAGAAGACGAATACTTTATCTGTTTCACTCATCAATTTATCTCCCAAGTCTAAACTAACACCTGGTCTATAAAGGTGCTCAATAAATACTGGAAGGATGAATTATCCCCTGATAGAACTGTCCTACAGGGGTGGCTGTAATTTTTCATGGCTGAGATGATAACCTGAACATTTAAAACTCTCAAATGCATTACAGAAGTTTTTCAACACTGGTTGACAATTATTTCAATCTTCGTGAAACTACAATCCGTAATCTTCACTCTAACTACACATATATTTACCTCACACTTTACTACCCCAAAAATCAGGAACGTTTTATCCAAATTAATTAACAAAATTAAGGCAAATATGGGTAAAATGAATTAGGGATTTAAAAAATTTGTTCTAATAACAGCTATGCTCAAAAAAGGGGCAAGGGGGTACTAGTTACACCAAGAAATTCATATAATCGAAATGCTAATTTAGATGTAAATTTACTTAGCACTCATTTAGCCATAATGATTTTTCATGAAGTGCATTGGTCCCTGTGTTTGGCTTCTGATAGTAGTTGCTTGTCCTTTGATTTTTAAACTTTAATTAGTCAACATCTTCCTGTGTTCCCCCTTATGTCGTGCTGGAAACCCGAAGTAAAAACAACATGACATGTGTCACTGTTTGTAAAGCATTTTGAGCCTCTCAGAGCTTCCTGTGCCATCACCAATTATTACTCTGAGCATGTTCTCCTATTCCCCCATGTCAAATGGAAAGTGACAGTTTCTGGTACTTTGCAGCTTGATAAACTGTCTCCTAGAAAACATCTTAATCAGCATAAATTTAGATTGTTGTAGGTTCATTTTTTATAAGCTGAATGTCCAGATGTAATTTTTCGTATCCTAAAATGTAATTATTTAAACAGAAACTGCAAGTAAATAAATCCTCAATTCATTTCCTTTTAAATCCTGAAAGCTCAGTGCCCTAAATACTGCTTTGGTAGAAAAATCATTGACAGCTGCAGACTACTGCCACTTGAGACAGATTGATAAATGCACAATTTTTGAAAAATCTCCCTTCATTATTTATCTGTAATTATTTCTACTGGCTCTTCTGTCAACACTTACCCATTACCCACTGTCAAATTAACTGATTAATGCTAAATAACTTTCTAAATCTTTTACCTAAAATAGTAAATTTTAGGTGCTATCTTGGAAATATGTGTTATACAGAATCTTAGAGTTTTCCTAGCTTATGAAAAATAGCTGAATTTTCATTTATCTTTTGATTTAGGCCTTTATTTGCTGCCAACATGTACACGTCTACATTTTCTCTCTCTTCCCATCATTTGCCCATGGTGAGATAATTGTCTTTTAAACTCCTGTCATCCGAGTATGACCTTGTGTTGTCCTCTTTGTGCCTCCTCTGTGTACAGTACTACCTTCTGTTATGGTCGCTATGAAGTTTTCAAATAGTCATGGCTGCACACGTCTGTCTAGTCCAGCACCCTGTGAAAATCACTGGTTTTTTCCTCTATTGACAGTTCAGGCACCTAGAATGACCAAACTAGGCCTCAGTAAGTGACAAAGGAAAATTTGCCAAACAAGATTACATCACAACAGCCTTCTCTCCTCATGTTCAAATATTTTGTAGCCCTTGTTCTGAAATCCACATTAGCTTTTAACCAGTAGAGTGGGCACTTATTTGAGAGGCTCCCTATACATAGAATATACGGATGTCTTCACTTGCACCATTGTAACTGTGTTAGGAAAAATACGTCTTCATTTTATGGCTCTGATAATGTGTTGGGAAGTGTAAGTGGAAATTCAAGTCAAAGGTCTATAGAGTGGATGTTTCCAATGGTTTTGCTATTATTAGGTTACCATGGAAGGAAGACCTTTGAAGTCAATCAGTGTAGCTATGATACCCTGAGAGCATCGCGCTCTGGATGTTATACAATAAAGATCTGTGACTTCAATTACAGTAGAAAGGACTCATCTTCTCTCAACTCCACAAGCTTAGCAAAGTCTCAGTCTTTCAGTTCAAATGATCAAAGACCATGTGTAAGATGGTTAGTATGAAGACTACGTTTCTAAATGGAGACAGTTGAGATGAGCCTCAAGATGTTTCCCATTAATGAGACAAATTATGTTCACCAGTTGCATAACATCATTTCTATTGACAAATTATTTAAATTCAAAACTAAAGTATCAGACTACTGGTGTTTTACAATAACAGACATAGCTGTCATTTGACATCAATCTGTCTTCACTCTGAGCCAAGCAAAAGATCAACATATTGAAGATCTTTTTTAAAAGTCTGGTGAAAAGAAATTTGGATTGTTGACCAAAAACTTCTTGGTAACTTCCCATGGGAAAAGAAATTCTTTTGGAGGGCAGTGCTGAATAGCTTGGCATATGCTGACACTTTGTTACAGTCTTTTCAATAGCAGAATCATTTCCAGGCCACCAGACACAGTGAATAATTCCTGAATGTGCTACATGTGGTGTGGCCAAGATGACAGTACTGCCATCTGGAATAATAACAAAATTTCCTCAAAACAGACATCCTTTATGGACAGATAACTCATGCAGATCATGTGTCAAGGGCTTGATTTCTTCAGACATTTTCCCCCCTGGACTTTGCAGTCACAAGCAGAAGCACATTTATAGCAACAAAATATTGTTACAGAGAACTACGTAAACCAGGCTCTATTGCCTTTTTTATTTTTAAAGATATTAGGAAGGGTATAGCATCCACTGGTATTTAGAAACAGGTGCTCAGCTTTTCCATAGAATGTGAGGAACTCACATTGTTATTTGATATAGAAAAAGAAAAAAGTTCATCAGTGACTCGGACACCACAGATGACTAAGAAGATAACGGTAATACCTGGAGAGGCCAAGGAATCTTATCGCTGCCTGCGTCACCAAACATGAATGCAGCACTTCCTCACAATAGCCTGATTTAAGTCCATTTTGACAGCATTGTTTTATTGTCTCACCTTTATAGTCTACCTCCTCTTCTGGAACCCCCAAGTTTATTTTATATCCGCCAATTGATTTTTCTTTCAGGCTCTCTTTATTAGTGAATTCATTATTCAATGATTTTCAAGCCTTTTGCTAAATTAACAAAGGTTTTTCATATGAAATCAACATAGAAGTTGAAAGATCGAAATATAGAAAATATCTGATTGATTAAATTAGAAGTGAGATGCGTGATTCTCTGACAGTTTGGATTGATTCTTACCATTCCTAGAATTATTTCCACAGCACTCTAGGACTCCAGCTAGTCATTTTCAAGAACTTCTGCCTTTACTGTGATGATATTTATGGAGTCACTTCTCTTTCTCTAGTGTGAAAGAAATCTATCATAAACTTTAATTCCTGAGGCAATGTTCAGAGACGGTGTCTAACTATGGACGTTCTGATCTAGGGTATTGAACTACTAGAACACAAAGTTCGTTTGCTATTCATAATCAATTAAAGTGAAACAAAAAGTTAGATAAAAGAAAATATACAAAAGGTTGCATGAAGGAAAAATGTGAAATTTAATTATATTCTCCCGGTTGTCAACAAGCATCTTTGGCTGTAAATTGCTGATAAGTTACATAAACGTGTGAAATCTTGCCTTGAGACATACACGTTTCATCCTTGCTATCATACTCCCTTTTACAAAAGTGGTCTATGAAATTGTGTCTAAATGAAACACGTTGTGACTTTTTTAGTCCATAGTTTTATTCTTTGGCCTACTTGATATACAAGACAAAAATAGGCTGTTGCTTGTTTTTCTGGCTGTTGAAAAAGTTTACCTTAATTGCATTTATGTGCTCCACTCAATACGCTGCATATTCAACCCACCATTCCCTGTACACAGAGGCAAAGATCTCACTCATAGTGAGGAACTGGATAGAAGCAAAATTATGAAAAGTTCTAATCAGCATTCCATTTATACTGAAAACATTGTATATTAGCATAAAAAGAATACATAATGAAAGAAATGACATTAAGATAAATTTTAACTTATTAGGAATTTACAACGTACTAGTTCTTTATTTCACTAACCAGTTAGTTTATATGACGTGGACTTATACATATGATTATATTATAAATAGTACATATGAATATATACTATATATATATTACTATGTAAACATATATAGTATATATATACTATATATTGTAAATAGTAATAAAATAATAGTTATTTTATTACATTCGCCTTGATAATGTGCAAGAAATATTTATTTAATATTTTTGCCTGCCTAGTTTTTCATTAATGCAGATTGATAGAAAGCATATGAGAAATAAATTGTCGCTGTGTTAAACCAATTCTGAGGGAGTTGTGTATATATCTGCTTTAGTATTAAAGAAATGACATATTATTCATTGAACTTAGCATAAAATACAAACTCATTACCATAGACCATAAGTCCTATGTGATCTGGCTTCTTCCAAACTCTGATTTCACCGTATCATTTTCTCACTTATTTGCTAGCTCTAGCCATCCCGGCTGTCTTTACATTTCTCAGACAAGTTAAGCTTGCTTTTTATCTCTGCTTAGATATAACCTTCTGCTCCAGATCTCCGTACAGTAGGTCTCAAATTAAATTTTACCTTTGCCATTTGGTCTTCACTACAAAACCAGTAACAGGGTCTCCCAGAGCTTATCTCTATCCCTCCCTTATGTTTTTCTTATTTTTTAAATGATTTTAGTTGTTTATATCTTCTTGTTTATTGTCTTCCTCCCACCAGCATGTAATTTGCACAAAGGAAAGGACCTTACATGTCTCATTCAACGTTCTGTTTCTTATGCCAAGAATAGTATATGGCAAAGAGCAGATATTCAATATGTGTCTGTTGAATAAATTGAGTGAATAACTGAAGGAATAAACACATACTGGAGCCATAAACCATATGCCTTTTAAAATCTGATTGTCAAAAAATGACAGGCCAAAAATACTCTTGCTTGAAAATATGCAATACACCCTGTAAGACTAACAAGACAAACTGCAAAAATAAAGCAAACATCGCTATCATATACTAATGTTAATTTATCACTTAAAAGTGAGAAAAGGAAAATTAAAAATGAGAAGTTCCAAACAGCATTAATAGTCAATTGATGAAAATTGGCAATAAATGTAAGTGGTTATGCTTTCACAAAGTCAAAGACAAAATATACTTGAAGGACTTTCTTGTTCCACCAGACTTCGAGGAATACTGTACTCTTATTGAGGCGGTTGGGGATGGGGGAGTGAAATGGTGTGAGGAAGTGTTGTCAGAGCTTCAGTAGGGTTTTATAGTCCACCATCATTGAGCTGCTGATACAGACATGGATCACCTTGTTGCCTCTCTCAGCCACTCTTACCCACCAGCCAGTTGCTTCTTCCTCTATCATCCTGGCATCACTTCATACAACCTTTAGCTATTTTCGCATTGCATTTAGTGTATCTGTTTACATATAAGTCTCTCCCTCTCCATTGGGATCTCTTTAATGGTAAGAATTTATTTTTAGGTTTTCTTTGCTTTGTTCCGTGCCTAGAAAATAAGTGTCCACTGGCTGTCAGTGGACTAAGTATTTAATTTTTCATGAAGGCAATTTTAAGAATCAAGTGGTGTGGTGTTAGGAATCCGTGATATTTTTCTTGTTTTGACAACTAATTCAAATACTGTCTTGCATAATTTATGTTGCCCTACCATGTCAACATGTAGAAATTCTGTTTAAAAAAACATCTGCAATGAATGGCTCATTCAATTACCTTTTGATGTACATCATGTTATCATGTGTTCCCTCAGTGTTCCTGTAGATATTTCTTGATGTCTTAGAGAAGTAATGCAAATGACTTTGATTACATTTTAAGACATTTAAGAATATTGTATTTCTTTACCTAAATAGAAAATCCATCAGAAGTAGTTAAATTTTTGATTAATGAGGTCTGATATTGAGCTCAAATGGTTTAGTCCATTGTGTCTTATAATTCAGAGTAATAGCTGACCGAAGTGGTAGTGGGACAGCTTATCAGTACAGTCATTGAAGAAAAATGCTGTTGATTCTCCTTATCTGCAATTAACGAAATGCTTTGTTCACTAGAGGCAGTGAAGAAAGCTGGAGGGATAGACATCAAATGTCAGCTAGAGCAGTGTACTCTGCTGCTACGTCCACAGACAACATCATAGTACTAAGCAGAGAAGACAGCGCAGTCCCATACATACAAAGTCAAGAGTGCTGATGCTAATTTGGCTCTACTACACTTGTCAGTCAAAAATAGGAATCATGGACATAGATTTGAGCAAGTGATTTGGGAACACCTGAATGTGGAGATAAGTTTAATGGAATTATTATTTATTTAATTTTTGGGGTGAGGAAGATTGGCCCTGAGCTAACATCTGTTACCCGTCTTCCCCTGTTTGCTTGAGGAAGATTGTTGCTGAGCTAGCATCTGTGCCAATCTTCCTCTATTTTGTATGTGGGATGCCAGTTCAGCCTGGCTTGATGAGAGGTGTGTAGGTCCACACCTGGGATCCAAATTCGCCAACCCTGGGCCACCGAAGCAGAGTGGACGAACTTAACTACAACACCACCAGGCCGGCCCCTAATGGAACTATTTTTTGAATCCCAAAACTTTAGAGAAGAACAGTAGTTAATGTATTGATAAAAGGCTATCAATAAAATGGTTTCTTAACCCTTTATGACTCAATAGAATTTCCAAAATGCTCATGATCTGGAATCTGGGGTTCCTGTCCTACTACATTTGTTATCCTGCTTCTTAAAGATCCATCTGTACAAAACTAACTAGATGTCTTGCTAGATATGCGCAGGATATGTGCAGAAGTACTCAAAAATGTTTAGAATAGAGTATCATATAAAATATACAAGTCATAAAATGTTAATCACTAGAATGATTTAGCAGATAAGGAAATTTGAATCACCAAAGGGTGGTGATTCTCAAAATTCAGTGTACGTTGGATTCCTGGGCCCCATTCCCACAGTTGGTTGAGAAAGCTGGAGTTTGGACCAGATGATTTCAAAGTAGGTGATAGGTAGTTAATACTGAGAGGTATTTTTTTAATGTGCAGAACACAAGTCAACTATTCCTTAGTCCAATGTATTTCTATTACTCCATAATTTTTAACATATTAAGACAACTTACAAACTGAAATCTCCACTACTTCTCTCAATACATCTATTGTGAAACAGTATTAATTTTCAATCATAGAGCTTAGGTACGTAGAGTTTTTATAGGGAAAAGTTACTTGAAAAAAGAAAATACTCTTGCCCACCCTCATACACCAATGCCACAGCAAACCTAGAGCCTTTCAAGCCACGTAGGAGTTGGTTTCCTGCCAGCTGCAGCTATTAGAGAATTTGGTTATATTGCTCCTACAACTATAAATTTATTTATTACAAAATACTTATTCTCTAAAGATTTCATTTTTCTGCTAATTTAAAATTCTAGTAAAATAGATGAGTGGAAAATTAAAATAGAAACAACTAGTCTATTTTTCCTCCTTTAAAACATCAAAGGCAATCAGTTTGTTGTTATAATTTGTGACTAGTTTCTAAAATGTGTCATCTTTGCAGTAACTTGCATTTTATCTTTTGATAAAATTATGTTTGACATGTAGACGAAAGAGCAGAGGAAATCTCCATTTTACGTAAGTGTGTGTGTGTGTGTTTGTGTGTCTGTGGTGTATTTTAGAATGGTATTTCATGATGAAATCTGATGAAACACCCTATTAATTTTATGAAACAACTTCTAAAGACTGTCAAAAATAGATTGCCAGGTACATCTTAGCATTCATCAAGAGTAATGTGGCTGTAATATCTTTTTATATTGCTTAAAAAGATGGGTTAAAAATCTCTTTTTCAAATGTGGAAATGTAAGCCATGGATTCCAAATTATGTTACTTTTTTCTAGGTCCCTGTATGACATCTAAATTAAATGTTGGGATGATAGGTATGCACTGTTTTGTAGCCTCTGAAGAAAATGAGATTATTTTTAAATTTTATATAAGTGTGAGAGCATTATGTGTGGGTTTTCTTCTCTCTCTCTCTGTCTCTGGGTGTAAGGGGAAATTTTTCATCTGACGTTAAAAACATTAGATAACATCCTAGTTACAGTAATTACAGCTTACTGGTGACACTGTCATTAGCAGAGCAGTCCTAATGTATAACATATAGCAATGTCATGAATGATAAATTCGATATGAATTTGATCATCAAGTGTAATCATAATGAAATGGGTTGATACTCAAGACAGAACCCTTTGGCAACCATCATACATGAGGTTGTACCTAAAAAATTATTTAAATAGTTTTGGTGAAAAAAAAAAACCGAACAGATTGTGGTTTAAAATAGATGCTAAATAAACTGAAGTTCTCTGTCAGAAATAGTCAAAGAAGCTGGTAGTTTGAGTGCTTCATGTTGCCTTCGGTCTGAAAAGAGCAGAGATCTAGCCCATCTTTGTGTTCTTGGTGTCCAAAACATGAAAGGACTAAAATATTTATTTTTGAATGAATAAATGATAACTGAGTTACCCTGAGTTATAAGGTGCAGTATTATCTCACCTGACAGTTTCTGACTTTCTCTTTGACACTGCCTGTCCCAGCCACACTCCAGCCATACTAGTCAGCTTCCCTTTCCTTGGATATGCCAAGCTCCTTCCCACCTTTCATATGACTATTTTTCTCTTCATGTAATCCTTTTCCTGTAGGTTCAGAACACGATTGTTTCTCATCATGAAGTCTGTCTCCTGTCCAGCGAGGCCTTCCAGGCCACCCTAACTTCAACTGTCACCTGAAATGTGTGTGTGTGTTATATACTTATATATTTCTACTATATATATTTCTACTATGTATGTGTGTGTGTGTATATATATATAGTAGTGTATAATGGTGCTTAGTGCTTAGTTTACCACTTTAAGTTGTAACAGGAAACAATATAAAATCATAAGACAGACTGTGATAACATCAGCCCCTGATAATCCCTAGTGCCTTTTGTACTATTCAAATAAAAAGTAAAATAAAAATAAATAGAAAATCCTTTAAACATTTTTTCTCATAAGACAAGTAGCTATGCATTTTCTCCCTCTACCTACCCCTTCTCGTTGTTTTAAAACTTCTTGCAGTAATAGGTGAACAGACAGTGGTTAGATAGAGATAAATAGCAATAAAAAGCATTCTGCCCTGGAGTTTTGATGTTAAACTTCTCATCCTCTCTTCATTATTAACTTGTTACTTAACCTTCAGACCTCAGGTTTTTTTACATGTAAAATAAGAAGCTTGACTTAGTTGATCTCTAATATGGTAAGATCATATGACTCTAATAAATATAGTTGGGTTCATTGATTAAAATTCATTTTAAGTTGGTTTTCAGAAGTTTCAGAACCAAGTCCTAGTATTTAATTTCTGCCAACCATACCCTTGGGCTTCTTTCTGGCTGAGATGTGAGTGTGGAGGACTGACCCCCCCAGTGAATCAGAGGAGCGAGCTGTGTAGCCTGGGGAAGCTGGTATCAGAAGCCAACAATTGAGAGACTTTGGTGATTTATGCTCTACCTTGGATACTGGCAAATATGAAAGCATTTTTTTTTTTAATTTAACTTTTCAGGGAAACAATTTTAAGGTTCTGGAGTCCAATGGCTTAGAGAAACACTGCAACAAAATGTACAAAAATGGCCCTGGATTCATATTGTAAGAGTCTCAGGGGGAGTAATATTGCCTAATGTTTTCTATGGATAGGATAGTTGCTTAGTTTAAATGCAAAATGCATTTGCTACCTTGAGAGGCTCTTTCTGTTTTTGTTTCTTTGTTGTTTTGGGAAGAGAAGATAGGTCCTATTGAATTAAATTTGTGGTGGAATTTGTGTATAAAAAGAAAGAAACTCTCTAAGAAATCCATGGTCAGGCCTGTTTGTCTGTGTGTGTGAATATTAAATTTTGCATTTGGTAAGAAAGCAGGATTCTGAAAATTGATCTCAAGGAATTTTTACTTATATTAAATTATTTTTCAATAGAGAAATTACACATAGTCCCTTGCCATAATTATGTGGAATAATTTATTAGGATGAAATGAAAATGTTTGTGAAACTCCAATATTACTTTCTCTTTATAGTACTAATTTATGAATATATTTAAAAAGAAAGAATATGTACAGAAAGCTATTTGTTTAAATGTAAACCCCAAGAAGATCTATGAATGGCATCTTAGTAAATCAATGAAACTTTTAGATCTCGTCCTATAAAAGAAACTAGAAACAAAAAAGATTTATTTATGGGATTTTCCACAAATGAGAAAAAAATCCAGAATTTTATAGTTTGTTTTTCTGTGGTAAAGAGAAATATTTTTAAAATTTTATCTAAAAATTATCCAGAATTGTGAAATTGCATGATAGAAATTGAGAATTATTGAAAGATTAAAAAGAAATGGATATTTTTCTTGGATCTGAAAAAATAATACAACATCAAAAACAGTGAATACAGTATTATAACAGTATTGGATATGCACAAAAATAAAAGAAAGACGTTGGGAGACGATAGAGCTTAAATTTCATAAATTGAAATTTTGTTTTGTTTGGTTTCATCTGCTTCTTTGGGTCATATATCATAATTGTTTTTATTATTTTGTCTATTTATAGTAATAATAATACAAAATCATGTAGATTTTCAGTTTATTAAGCTCTTCCATCCTATTACATAATATGGTTTTCACAGACTCAGTGAGAGAGGCAGAATAGATTTTATTAACTTTATTTTAAGGATGAAGAAACTGAAACTTAGAGAAATCAAATATCTTAAGAAACCTAGTAAATTGAAATGCCAGAATTCAGCCCAAGCGTTTTTAGTCTGTTGATTGTGTTTTTTTAACATAACCACAGTTCTGTACATTTTCCAAAAATAATTTAAATGTTATATTATTTATTATAATTGGATTTGAATTCTGGTCTTATTCTAGTTTATACTCCATATTCAATTCTTAATTTTTACCTCCAAGTTTATATTAGATAAATAAAAGATAATAATTCAGATACGTTTCCATTGTCAAATGCCTCCTTTACCCAGAGCTAAAATCACTTCTGATTTCCTACCCATGAAAGAGAGGCATAGGGAGAATTACCGCTGAATTCGATACTAATTTAACTTTCTCTCATTCTTTTTATTAAAGAGCCCTGCCCTGAAACTCCTGCTGCCCCCTATTCTTCTCACATGCAGGAAGTGGGAGGAGCAGGAACGGATAAAATGGAGGGACCATTCTCGACTGTGATTCCTCAGTCCTTGAATATCTAGATTTTCTGCCACATCTATCATTTGATACTGTCACAAAATTTGGCACTTTTGTAGAAGTCTGTGACAGATGTAGTCTATGTTGCCTTATTTACTGTAGCTTCAAATGTTGCTGAGTCTCCCAATTAGGCTGTCACTTCTTCATGAGCATGAGATTCAGGGAGTTTCCTTAGAATTAAAGAGAAGATACCTGCTCAAAAGAAACTTGTAGATTAAATTAATTAGGCTAAAATGAAATGATTAAGTTCGCATTCTACTCCTTAGTTTTTAGTTCATTTTAAATCAAATATTGTATCTTCTGTGTTGATAAATCTGTGTAGTGTTACCTCTATTTCATTAATAGTAAAAAAAAAATAGTAAAAATTGGGTTCAGTGTAACTTTTATGACACCACTTTAAACATCCAAAGTTTATTCAGTTTCTGTCATACTTTCTGTTAATTTTGAAAGCAGGTTTGTAATATCAGAAAACTTTAAAAAATCATTACAGCAGCTGTATGTATGAATAAAGGCTAGAATTTAAACATAGGAGCTACAGATAATGACTCGTGTCTCGTGTAAAAAGCCACCAGACCCGTCTGATGCATTCCATGAGGATTTGGGGGATTTTGCCTGAAAAGCTGATTTGTAGAAAAATATAATTAGAGTTGCTGTCAATTGAGTTACAATACTACTCCGGGATCAAATACAGCATGATATTTGGTAGTGCAAGAATGAGGATTTGAAAAAGGTTAATAAACGTGCTAATTTTACTGCATTTTAGAAAAATATAGCTAACACTTTGAAATGTTATTTTAAAAAAATACTAATAATAATATAGGTGGAATACAGATGTGGCACAATATATGTAGGCGGGCTGAATTATGAAAAACACTGTTTAGTATAACATTTATTTATTAGATAAGGAAATTGAGATCCAGAGAAGTTAAATAAGTTACCCCAAATCAAATAGTTTCAGGATAGAGATTTAAATAATGCTTAAAACTAAAACCATATCTATCTAGAATAAATGAAAATGACATTTTTTAACAGTAAACATTAAGCATTTACTGAGGACTTACGTGCATTGTGGGATGTTATGATGGATAGCAAAACAACAAAAAGAATTGCCTTCCAACACTCCTAGCCTTGTTAGGGAATATTCTTGCCTTAAAAGCGTTTGAAATAGCAGAGAATACCTTTACTGGGGCCATGTGGTACGCTGAAATTGTATCCACAGATATATAGTGTTCTCTTGCCAATATGCCCTCTAGTACTTTAAATTTCATTCATCCTCCTGTGCATCTAATACCATAAAACTAAAATTCTATTATTTTTGGCTTGTTGCTTTCAAGTCATTTAATCCTCAGTCAGCTTCCAGAGGGATCACTTTGGAATGTTTCATGCTTATCACCTCATGTTAAAATTACGTGTTTTGGCAGGATATGGATTCTCTGTTTTGCACACTTTACAAATTATCAAAGCCAATCTTTACTCTTGATTATTATTACAGACCAACAATATCAATGTGCATCATATCTACCAGGAAAATCTGGTAAAATAGATATTCCAGGATCTTTATCTCCAGAGATTCTGATTCATTAATTTTTATTTTTTCAAGTGGGAGTGTGGAATCTGTAATTTTCAGAAGCAGCATGCTAATTCTGATGTCAGTGGACTGCTTTGAGAAACACCGATGTTATTAAATATGGAGACAAAAGTGGACATCGCTGAATTGAATTAATCCCTTGAAAACTTTATTCAGTGCTATTTTTATTGCATATTTCCAAGTAAAAGAGAACATGTTATTTCACCATTCATCGAGTGAATTACTTTTCGTATTTGAAATATCCTGGGTATGCACACTTATAAGAAATAAAGCAAAATAAATTTTAAAAAAAATTTTCATTAAACGACCTCCGTGCTAAACTCCAGGAACTCAGTCTATGTGTAGAGTCTTAACAGGAGGCTTAAATGACAAGGAAATGAGAAACGATTTTGTCTTCTTATTCCTGGTTGAGTGGAATTACACAATCCAAGGTCAGTACACTGTATCTAAGATAGGGAGTTGCATATGCAGTTTTCAAAGGTTCATTCTGCTCCCAGGTGATGCTTTTCCATTTGAAAGGAATAAGTTTAGCCAAGAGCAAAAATATTCATCGTTAAATTTTCTCTAAATCAGAAAACTCTCAGTATTTTCTATCTCCTTTATTGTACGTGGGGAACAATATGTCGCATTGAAGTAACTTTGCAACTGTGCCGAGTTGATGAAGGATGTACACCAGGTGAATAATTAGAGCGAACAAAGCATCATTTATCAAAAAAAAAAATCTTCAAAATCCTGTCTTGCTTCACACACATTCTTCAGCAGAACAAGTAAAGGGGATTAAGTTATCCAGTTCGGCATCAGCCCAAATGGACACAGTTTATTCTGTTATTGTCAGCACAACCAGTCTACCTCCCGTCCTTATCAGAATATTACCAAGTCCATTAGTGTGCCCTGTCACTCTGAAAACCATTTAGTCCTGCAAAGTGGCTCTAAGTCCATGTTGATAGATTTATGCCACACCTTCAGGGACAAGGATCAGACATCTTAGCTACCTCATAATTTGGAGAATGACTTCAGATTTCAAGATAGGAAAGGCTTTTTATATTTTGCTGTCCTTAAGCTTTTAATCCTTTGCTCAATATATTCACTTTTCAGATGAATTTCATAGACTTGGAGATGAGACAAAAAACACATCTGGTGCTTTGTGCTCCCCAGATATTTGTAAACAGTTCAATAATTTGGATACAAATACCTTATTTGTGTTATTCAAAATAAAGACTTAAAGTTTCGAAATTGCAGGGGAAAGATAGAGACAACATGGCAGTCTTGATTGATGTAACTGGGTTAGAATCTTCCATGCAGAAAAGTTTTTCAAGGAGCAGATACTTACCTGCACAGGTGGATTTTAACAGGAATGTCACTCAAACAAAGAAAAATTTCTTCCTACCTTGTCTTCAAGACATTAGTTTTTCATTAAAAAATGTTTATTAATTCAGTATTAGGAGGTTGTTTTACTCCATCATCTTGTGAATGTCTGCATCACACATTTCTCCTGATGGATCGTGGTGGTAGGTTAAAGTGATCAAAAAAGCCCCTAGTATTTTGAAATAACAAATATAATCCAGGAGTTCATTTAGTTTACTTCAGTAAATTTATTTTCATTGTTTGTTTCGAATAATATTGGTGTCCATTATTTGTTGACACTCTGGCGAGGGGATAGGGGAAAAGAGAGACTACCTCAACACTGGTTTGAACTTTAACATTCTCTACTACTAAGAAGTTCAAGAATGTTTTCACTTCTGTAGGATGTGTTGTTTGTTTAATATTTCCTGGCTTTGTGTTTTTAAAGCAAAACAGACACATTTACTTTTTATGCACATTGACAAATCCCTTATACTGAATTGGACTTGTTTTTCTACTTTTGGTATTCATGTATTCATTCTTTTAGCAAATATTTATTGAATTCTTAATTTGTATAAGATATAGTGATATAAGAAATACTCCATAAGCTCAAAATTTTTAATCTACTTAAAGAGATGACATGCATACAAATAATAATAGAAGAAGATAGCATATATTAAATGTCACAAAGGGATAAGAAAAAATTTTAGTAAGAGTTCAAACAAAGATGAGCTCACTTCAGGGAAAACCCCATTATTCTAAGCTCATGGGGCCATCTAAATTCTGCTGGTGTACTAAATGTCATTTGGTGCTTTGCTGTTCACCAAGCTCTTGGGGAAATGGCATTATATTAAATTAATTACCCTTAATTAGTATAATGATTCTCTGGCTTTCTAGGGCTTTATCTTATTTTGACATCAGATTATTAAAAGGATACAGAAATGTCTGTGTGTACATTCCATTTGCAATTGTGTTTAATGTAAATCTAAATAGACAAAGATTAGAAGGATATAAAATGTGTTATGATTTTATTTTCATAAGTCTTAATATCTTTCTAGATATGTATATATATATATATATATATATATATGTATTTTTTTTTTTCTGCTGAGGAAGATTCGCCCTAAGCTAACATCTTGTTGCCAGTCTTCCTCTTTTTGCTTGAGGAAGATTTGCCCTGAACTAATATCTGTACAAATATTTCTCTACTTTGTGTGTGAGTTTCCGCCACAACATGGCCACTGACGAGTGATGTAGGTCGGTGCCAAACCCAAACTGGGCTCGAAAGTAGAGTGTGCTGAACTTACCCACTAGACCATGGGGCCAGCCCCTAGATATATATCTTTTCAAAGTAGAAAATGTAAGAGTACTGATATCTTGACTCTCTCAATCAAGAAAGAGTGATTACTGATGTGACCCATTTTGTGGTTACTTGATGCAAATAAAATGACATCCATAACAGTACTTTTCCATTGTACTGGGAATTAAAGGAAAAAATGCAGTAAAGTGCCTCACGCCACACTTGACACACTGTAAGCCCACGATAAATGTGAGCCTTAATAATTGTTACTGATCTTATTTGGCGCATAATATCCTACAGACTAAGTAAAAGGGCAAAGTGCAGTTTGTTCTCCCTTTGTTTTCTACCATGAAGAATAGTGAGACAAATCTTGAATATAACAAGTTATGTCTGTATATTACGATTGTCTATGTCATTGTAAGGAGGAGAAATGCAACTATTCTCAATAGAGATCCTCTGATTCTTGGTTGTAATGGAAAGCCCAGCCCTTTCTTACCATTCTTTCCAGTGCATACACAGATAGATGCAGAGAGTTCACTAGCCCATACTGTAACTCTCTCTCTGGAGGTTCTGGGATATTTGCCCTATCCGTACAGCTCTGGAAACTAAGCTGGATCATTTTATTAAAACTAAGTGTGTCCTAACACCTACCTATAGCTTGATCGAGTTTCTCTATGTGCATGCTCACAGTTCAGTACCCATTTGGTCTTCAAGGTATTGAGCAACCTTTTCAGTGTACAGACAGGTAGACTAGTAGTGGTGTACACCCATAGGGTTGACCTCAGAGACTGTCAAAGCTTCTTTGTGCTAGAAGTTTTATCTTGGGTCAGAAATCCCTCATACATTAGCTTGTGAGGGCAAGGAATGATGTCAGTATTATTCATAATGATATTCCCAGGGTATAACTAGGTATTTGGCACAAAGAGACCTTCAATAATTGTCAAATTAACCAGTCATAAAGACAAAAGAAGCTTTAGCTATATTTGAATGTAGGAATTCAATGTGAAGGAAGAATTAAGTAAACATTGTACAGTGTTTCTCAGTGTTAACCTGTTCTATCTGGGTCAGTACTGACATTTCTCCTTACAAAAAGTCAGGCATGCAACTGACCTTCAGCCGTAGCTTCTGAATCTCATGGCACAATGAACTAAGGAATCCAATAGAAATCCGATAGATAACAGCTTAAATATAAGATCAAAATAAAATGATATATTCTTTATTTTTTAAAGTACAGGAAAATTTTAAAACAGTTTTGCATGTAGGAAAATCCAAAGGCTGATTTAAAAAAATTCTTTTTCAGTCTACTGATCCAGATTTACCTTACAGAACTGAGATTCCAGGCTGTAGTCAGAGAATCAGGATCTGAAGTCAGGCCAATTCCCCAAGCCGTGATTCATCCCCTTCTGTGCTCCCGCTGCCTTCCCGAAGCAACTCAAGATGCAGCGGACAGACAAGAATGAAAACAAAATGTCTCTAGTGAAACATTTGCAATAGTATTAACAACCTCTTGCACTTAGTTACCTATTAACTGCTATTTGAAGGACTCAAGTTTACTTTCCTATAAAGTGGATGCCAAAGTTTAATCTGTTTCATCTTAAGTATCTTCAAGAGACAATTTAAACTATAAACATTCCAGATCATAATATTTTTCTCTAAGAGTAACTTCCTAACCTCCTGCCTAGTTTAGATTTCAAATGCCAAAGCTTAATTTCCTCTTTTATTATCACAAAAGGATGAGTAATGAGTGATTGTAATTATCTGATTTTTATCTATTGCTGCAGCTTAAGAGAGCTGAATTTTGAAATTTTATCATTCAACTATAACTCATGGAAAGTGTTTTGTTCATCTCAATATATCTTAAATGCATTTTTAAGGATAAAAATTAGTACAAATATTCTAGGCTGTTAATACGTCTGTTTGGACCACTTTAGCCATGGAGATGTTTATTTCCTTCCCTCTTTATTTCCTTCCTTCCTTCCTTTTCTTTTTCTCAACAGTAAAAACACTCACTCACTCACCATCACAGTGTTGTCATCCTGAGAGCTCCCCCTCATGTATTCCTCAACCACAAACAGATGATCATTTTCCTGGCTCTTTTTCTTTCATGATCCATGATCTTCTCTTTTTTTTTTTTTTCACTTTTTATTTTATTTTATTTATTTATTTTTTTGAGGAAGACTATTCCTGAGCTAACTACTGCCAGTCCTCCTCTTTTTTGCTGAGGAAGCCGGGCCCTGAGCTAACATCCATGCCCATCTTCCTCTACTGTGTATGTGGGACGCCTACCACAGCGTGGCGTGCCAAGCGATGCCATGTCCACACCCGGGATTCAAACTGTTGAACCCCGGGCCTCGGAGAAGCTGAATGTGTGAACTTAACTGCTATGTCACTGGGCCGGCCCCCATGATCTTCTCTTGATTATGCCTATATTCTTTTTTCCTTTCACTTTCAGATCTAGAAGCTATGTGTTTGGTCGATCACATCATACACTGAACTACTGGAGGGCTCTGAAAGTACCCATGGGGAAGGGTGGAGGAATTAGTGCAATATGTAAAACTGAACAAAATGTAGTCTGCTCATTTGTTTCTGACCCCATAATTGATTTGCTTTAAAACATAGTTTGAAGTAGAAATTCTACATTTCTGATTTTCTTTGCCCCCTGTTTTATTGAGATATAATTGACATATTTTAGGTGTACATGACAATTTGATATATGTATATATTGCAAAATGATAACCACAATGAGTTTAGTCAACATCCATCACTTCACATAATTACAATTTCTTTGTCCTGTAATGAGAACTTTTAAGGCGTACTCTCTCAGCAATGTTCAAATATGTACTACAGTATTATTAACTGTAGTCAACATGCTGTATATTACATTCCCAGAACTTATTTATGTTAAAACTGGAGGTCTGTGCCTTTTGACCACCTTCACCCATTTTGTCCACCCCCCACCCCCTGCCTCTGACAACCACTAGTCTGTTCGATCTATGAGTTTGATTTTTTTAGATTCCACATAAAAGCAAGGTCATGTGATGTTTATCTTCCTTTGCCTGACTTAATTCAATTAGTATAATGCCCTCAAGGTACATTCATGTTGTCACAAATGGCAGGATTTCCTTATTTTTTTATGGCTGAATAATATTCCATTGTACATATATATATGTGTATATATACACACCAGATTTTCTTTATCCATTCATCTGTCAGGAGACACTTGGGTTGTCTCCATGTCTTGGCTATTGTAAATAAGGCTGCAATGAACATAGGAGCGCACATATCTTTTCCAGATAGCCATTTCATTTCCTTCAGATATATACCCAAAGGGAGAACATGAAGATGGCACCCGCTGGCCTCCCCATTCTCCGGAGAGGACTGCATTTTGCCGCTAGATCTGTGTTAAAATAGAAGCCTGACCCTCAGGCTGCAGCTGTAAAGAGGTGCAAATAGGCCTCTTTCAGGAAAGACTGGGTGGGCTGGTCCCTACCCTTGCACTGGGGCCCACTGGGAGGGTAGGTTAAGAAGTGCTTCTATGTTTGTTCCAGCCCTGGGAGACACGTGGACAAAACCCCAGACACCAGAGCCACCAGAGCCAGGTGATCAAGGGATGTGCCCCCTTCACTGCAGCCACAAAAACGGGGGCACCTAGCTTCTTCCGGGGAGACACCAGTGACCTAAAGCAGGGCAGACGACGAGCTCAAAGATGGCACCTGCCGGTGTCCCTGATGTCTGGAGAGGATTCGCGGCAGCCCCTGGATGCATGTGAGATTAGAAACCTGGCTCTCTTTGGGCCGCAGCTTGGCAGATGTGCCAGGAGGCCTTTGTAGGGCGAGGCTGATGGTCAGTGGGCTGCCCCTGCCCTGAGCCTTGCGGGGATGGCTGCAGAGAGCCCGCGCCAGCCCAGTAAGGACTGGGTTCTGTTTACTACGGTATCATGAATCTCTGGATTCGAGCCCTGCTGACTTTGAGAGCTAGATGTTTGGGGAGCCCTCAGGTGGAAGGCTTAAAAGTTGGGGCACTAGATATTGGGTCCAAACCCATCTCTCTGGGAGAAACTGGGAATTGGGAGCTCCCTCCTGACTGTGCCCCCAAGTGGGCTGGGGTTGATACGGAGACTGTTCCTCGGCCTCTCCTACCTCTTCCATCTGGGTGTTTGCTTGTTCACCTAACGTGCAGGAATCACTCGCTCGCTTTGGGATTTCTCTTAGGTGGAACTGTTCTCAATGACCCTTAGATTTGGTAAGTCTGTAAGAGGAGGCGAGTTCAGGAGCCTCCTGGGTTCCCATCTGGAACTGGCACTCTTTGTCTATTTCTTATTCTATTCTTGCAAGTGGATGATAGGCCAAGACCCTTATTATAGAAATATAAGACTGCAGTGCTTAGACAGTCTGAAATACCTGCTGAAACTTTTGTTATTATGCAAATAACATTATTTTTTTGATGTTGTTTTTGTTAATAGGAAAAGAGTGCTGGGAAGAACCCTGCCCCTCAAATAATGTGATGGGCTGACGAAGTTACTGGGGAAATTTTGTGAAATAAAAGTTTTGATATGATGTGCTAACGTGTAGCATCATAAGCAATAATATTTTTTAAAGCACTTTTAAAATATTGTTTCAGAGATAAAATTGGAGAGGTGATTTAAATAATATGACTAGGTAATGTGCAAGGAATTAGTTTCATATACATTTCTTGAAAACAGGCATTAGTATTATTTATATATTGGTCTTTTTAAAAGTCCATATGCTTATTACATTTTCAGTTTGCATTATGTGCTGGTAATATCCTTAGGACACATATCATTTGCTAGGGATTAGTGCCAGCTGGGGCAGGTGATAGCTCAGGAATAATCCTTACAAAGTGCCCAGATTCAATTATTCTTACTTAAATGATTTAGTTTGGACATATTTGGTGGGGTAGAGTTTTATTTTAGAAGCAAGGTGAGATTTTTCATCTTTAGTTCTACTCTTGAAATAGTCTGCCAGATTGATGGAGCCTCATTTAGTGCTCATCAGAAACCAGGAGCACGGCAGTGTGGGGTGATTATCATGCTAAACATCAAGCAGCACAGACAAGAATACGATTTAGCCAGGTGTGGTTTATGCATACTTTCAATAAAAAATATTTTATTCAAAATTTAAGATAGTTTGTTTTGCACAGAAAGCACATTATATGGGTCTTAGAAAGCGAAAAGTTTTAAACAATATATAATTGTAAATAATTTTGGTAAAGTGTTATTTTTATTAAAAAGACATTAGTAACAATGCCCTTAAAGATGAGGCAATATTGGATAGCCAGCGGCTCTCTCTTTTTTCTTATTTCAAATGCCCAGAGCTGTATTAGGACATTCAAGTTAGAAAAATATTCTGTTAAATAAAAATAGGCCATTTTATTTGTGATAAAGTTTCTGAGAGCCTTTACCAAGCTAATACACCTATGTCCAAGAAGGATTACCAAGAAGTAGATCTACATTTGACCAGGGAATCTTTAAATTTGAAATATCTCACCCCACTACTATTTTGGGGGAAAAATACTTAGGAATCACTAATCTGTAGATTACTGCTTCCACTTTACAATTATTCATTTCTTCACTCATTTGCTAGATTGAAAATAAATAATTGCATATGTGATCATTGTAAAGAGGAATGTAAACCTACGGTACTGTTATGATGGTATTCTTTGCCCTTATCATCATTATCACTGTTGCTGGTTCCTTGTACTATTTCCCATCCTCTGGTCTAAACTCTCCTGAGTGGTGGTAAAGAGGGAAAGCCCAGAACCATAATGTCTGGATGTCTCTGAATCCTTACAGAGACCCACAGAGCAAGACTTCTTTTCCCAACTCAAGGTCCCTGATTTCTGGGGTTTCCTTTCACAGAGCTGCATGCCTGATGAGAAGACAGAGATTTGCATATCGTGTACTTTGTTTTGTTTTTATTTTTCTGGATCGATGAAGGATGGTAGAAGCATCAGCAGGTCAGAGAAGTTGTCTTGAGAGTTCAGCCTCTAACACATGTCTACAGAAGTCATGCCCTTCCTCTTCATCATGTTACTCATTGTCTGTAGCAAATAAATCCCTTTCAAACTCTTCAAAACATCTCCGTAGCTGGAATCAACTAGATTCTGATGGACTGTGCCGCTAGCTGCATGATGGTTTTCCGATTGCAATGCCATCATAAGGTGGGGGTTCTGGGATTAGGGCCACTGAGATTGGGGTTCACTCAGTGCACCTTTGACTAAGATCTTTAATTCTACTTATTTAGATTTCTCCTGTGTTTTTTAGCTGCTCTTACTATTGAAGCAAAGAAAATAGTGAATAAATCTTTCCAAAGCGTTCCCTGTTTTCTTTATTTTGTCTCTTTCCCTCCCCCCCAAAATCTGACTCTGTCCTCAAGGTCTGGCTGACCTACATATTTTCAAATTTTCTACCTCATTGTCTTTAATCCCCTCTGTCCTCCTATATACCACATTCTTCCATTGATCAATATTTCCCATTTGAAGCATACACTGTTGCTATCCATCTAATTCCAAGTGCTTACCAGAAAGAATAGTGCATAGTAGACTCTTTCATACATATTGGTTCAATGAATAATCAAATCAATGAGTAAATGAATGAATGTGATAGCATCTATGGAACCAAGAGTTTCAAGGAATATGATGCAGCCTATACAGTGCATGATGAACAACCCAGGATAACTCTTTTAAAGAAAGAGTTATATGAATAGAATTACATTATTTCCTCTTCAGTTCTACTATAATCAGAATTTGATCCAAGACAATTATTTTTAATTGATATAGTGATACTTTTGAGTGAATTTCACTCTATATTTTACTAATAGTAATCACCTTTAGTTTTGGTGGTTTCATAAGCTTTCTTTACTAATTTTGTACATCTGATAATAAGACAGTGATCTCTAAGTTTTGTAATGTACCACATACATTATATACCTGTGTTGTGGAGATTGTTTTAAGATATAAGTAGATTTTGGAACTGGAATCCTGTAGCAAATTCACATTAACTTGGTGGTTGCTTGGCCATATAAAAGTTGCTGAGAAAACTTTTCTATGTGAATCAGTCCTTCCTCCATTGTACAAAATGCTGCTGAGTTAGTCTAGTGTAGGCACTTATTGATGAGTTTTAAGCATAGTATAGCTAATCCCTCTTAAAATGAGCTTATAGTCTTGGGAAATCCCAATTTCTTATGCTCAAGTTTTAAAGATCTGAAATGTAATTTGAAAATAAAACAAAGTAAAAGCCATACTAGACTTTAAAAAATTAACATTGTAGAACCAGCCGTGATGGCCTAGCAGTTAAAGTTTGGCGTGCTCAGCTTTGGTGGCCCAAATTTGGTTCCCAAGCATAAAATCACACCACTTGTCTATGTCCGAGAGTAGCCACATAGCAGAACTAGAAGGATTTACAACTAGAATATACAACTATGTACTGGGGCTTTGGAGAAGGGGATGGGGGCGGGGAACTGACCATAGAAAGAAAAATAACATTGTAAAAATGAATTATGCATAGTTCTCATTTTTTATGTTATCTACAAAATTCTGTGTGTTCATAAATGTTAAATAGGAGAGTCTTTCAAATTTTACTTTAATTTGGTGTTACTGCACTTTTATCTAAAGGGCAGAGAGATGGGTGTTCACGTTGTAAGATTCTGTAGATTTGCTCTGTTCGTTTACAGCCTTTGCATTCAAGTCTTCATTATATACTCCAAGTTGTAGGCTGTCCACTATCCCTGCTTTTTCTAAAACACTGTTAGGTGGCAACAGAGAGAAACAATGAATACAGGAGCTCTAGGAAAAAAAATCTGTTAACTTGACAACTACACCGTGCTCTTACACATCTCTCCAGTGCTATGGAGGTGAGTTGGGTATCAGAACACTGTACAGAGCACTTTTTCACATCTTTAACGATAGTTTGTATAATGCCTTTGTATTTGTGGATTTATAGCGTTTTTAGGATCTGAGCTTAAACTTAAATACATCTCTGCTTTTTACTAATCATAAAAAGACTTACTTTTCTTAACATTTATTCTCATGTCTAAGATTCGGATATCAATTTTAGTTACTGATTTATGTGTAAAAAAAGATATAAGAAAATCCATAGAAATAAGTCATTTTAAATACATAGAATATATTGTTTTACTTATAGCTTAATTAAGGTTTAGTTTGAAATGAAAACATTCTTTTATAAAAAAAAGTATAGTTCTAGGGGCTGGCCTGGGGGCATAGCGGTTAAGTTTGTATGTTCTGCTTCAGTGGCCTGGGGTTTTTCGGTTTGGATCCCGGGTGAGGACATGGCACTGCTTGGCAAGCCATGCTGTGGTAGGCGTCCCACGTATAAAGTAGAGGAAGGTGGGTATGGATGTTAGCTCAGGGCCAGTGTTCCTCAGCTAAAAAAAGAGGATTGCCAGCAGATGTTAGCTCAGGGCTAATCTTCCTCAAAGAGAAAAAAAAAAAAGTATAGTTCTAGGGAAGGTATTTTAATGTTATATATAACTCAATTTTCTGGTACCCAATCTATGCAATAGCTATAGTTCAAAGCTGCCAGTTTTTTCATATTATTGACTCAAGTACACATATTGAATGTACTTAATAGAGATGCAGCATCTTAAGGTAGAATGAGGAGTTGAGGTTTTGGAGGGAAGATGTGCTGAATTGAAGATGTAGTAAGAAACAATTTTTCATCATATTATTTAGATATTCTTGAAGCTCATGATTTTCTGGGCTTGGCTAGCCAACTAAACCTGGGGTTCAGATAAACATATTTCTGCTGACACTCACACACAGACTAAACATTGATGTGCTGAGAATTGTGATTAAGGACGAGTGAATGATGCTGCCAGTGGTACACGGTGATATTCCTAGAGGGTGAAACAACCAAACCTCTCTTTCAGTAAATAAATATTTAATTTCACACACCATTCAATCTTTTGTATTATTCCAGGTGCATGGAAGTTATGTAGAAAAATATAATGCACATATTTAGCATAATAGAACTAACTTTAAAATATGGTATTCTTATTTGATGATTGTTTTCTTTTGTTTTGTTCTGTTTTTTTGAGGAAGATTAGCCCTGAGCTAACATCTGCCACCAATCCTCCTCTTTTTGCTGAGGAAGACTGGCCCTGAGCTGACATCCGTGCCCATCTTTCTCTGTTTTATGTGGGGTGCCTGCCAAAGCATGGCTTGACAAACTGTGTAGGTCCCCACCCAGGATCCAAACCGGCAAATCCTGGGCTGCAGAATCAGAACGTGTGAACTTAACCGCTATACCACTGGGCCGGCTCCTTGATGATGTTTTGATGAACTTTTTGAACTTTTATGCTTCAAACATCTTTAGAACATATTTCTCTTGAACGTTTTGCCTAGCTTCTGCCAGCCATATAGTAATCCATATATCAATTCTTTTTAATGCAAGTGAATCCATATTTCTTGGCTGTTAGGTCACCATGAAAGAACAGAACGAAAATTCATATTTCATGGTTTATATTATCTACATATAATCCAAAATATACATTTTAAGGGTCAATTTTATTGTATTTTGAAAATGCTATTTTTTCCTTTTTTTTCTCTACCCTAGCCTTCTGTTTGTGACCACTTTAGAATCAAACCTGGATTGCTTTACTGCATATTAATGCAATGCAAGCATTTCATAGATGGCTTGAACAGATTCTTTATCACTCCCTTGGAAAAAGTTCATTGAAGTAAACTTTTAGGTATAGAAAAGGGTCCAAGAGAAGTCTTTTGACCATTTAAGTAGTAATCTTTACCACTTCTGTTTATGTGAATCTCAGCAAATACTTTCATCGTTATAAAGAAACAGAAGTAATTAACAGTATTGTACATTTATTTTTAATTCTAAAAATGAGTACCCATTATGCGCCAGACACTGAATTAGGCACTAAAGATGCAGACTGAGTAAGAAATTAGACCTGATCTTCAGACTCAAATAGCAGACTAAGCGAAGAACACAGAGAAGTCCTGGGTGAACCACAAGACTGTTTCTAATCTATTCTGAAAAGGAAATGCGAGGTGTTTTGGAAAAGAAAGGGAGAATTTGCCATCTTTTTCACTGGGCATCTGGTTGTCATCTGGGACTGAACAGCAAAAAATTTTGCATCAATAAATGTACTAGATGAAAAGAGCGTATTTTCTATTTCAGTAAGCTAGGTACATAGAAAGGAAGGATGTAAAATTTTCCTAACGTAGATTCAGTATAAGCTGCAATGTTTTACAGCCTGAATCTGGGAGAGACATGTCTATGTGAGAAGTGATTGCTACATCAGAGTCACACAAGTCATAATTATCAAGGGTGCAGAGTTCAGAGCCCACTTCTTGAGTCATACTTGCAGATGTAATGGTTTTCAATTTTTGATATATGTAACGCGAAAATGGTCATTAAACTCAGATTTTCAAGGGAAGTTCTGTCCTATTTTTTGAATATTGCAGTAAAATATTTGAGAATTCCCATTATATTGCCTTCCAAAGTATACCTCTTACAGTGTGGTTGCACCCAAAAGTAGCACTACACACACATTTTGATTATATTTGAATAAGAAAACATAATCATAACAGTTTTGATGTTGGTTACCAAATATTCTGTTAAAAGACATGGGGAATTTGTTCAAAAGGGTAGGTGATGTTGTTCTGAGATAAATTCTTATGTTTAAAACAATTGTTCTTAAAGATGTGTTTTCATTGTTATATTAGAAATTCATTGTGCAAGCTATATGATTATGTTGTGTTAATAAGAAATGTATTTTCTCTAAAAATGTGACACGTCATTCTTCATTCACAGTACTGGTTAGAGATGGTAGGCAGCAAATATTAACTATTACATCCATTAATACACTCAAATTGCCAACTCACAACCCTGAAACTGGAGAAATTAATAAGAAAGACAAAAATAATTTTTAAAATAATTTAAAAGAAAACCATTTTTTTAAAGAGCTACCATTTTTGAGATCTTACATCACTTAGCCATGAAATTCACAGGATAAAGACTTGCCAAATGATCTGTTCTTTTACCATGGAAAAAATAATGGATTATTATGGATTTGTAAAATTCTTATATTGACATTTTAAAAATAATTTCATTTATTCAAGAGAACAACAATTTACTAGCTAATATAAACTATTTAGCATAGGGCAAAACAGTATCTACAGCATTTCATTTACAGCAGACAAGAAATACGAATTGCAAATGGAGAAAATATGAGAGAAACTCATTCCTTTCATCACCTGAAAAGGCATATCAAGTAAAAGTGTTGATATACTTTGAAATTGGTGAAGGAGTCCTAATACTTGAATATGGATGTGTTGATTTTTCTTTCTTGGTGTTTGAACTACTTTTATTAAAATAAAATTGCAGTGTGAATCCTATACCGCAGTATGGTCCCTATCTTACTCATCTCTATACTCCATAGAGTTTTAGTGACTAGCAGAAGTGAATGCTCAGTAATTGGAAATAAAACAAATCATGGTTGGATGAGTAAATAAAGTTAACCATCTCCTCCTTCTTGTTCACTTCCCCAGAACTCCTTATTCTAGATTTATTGGAGTATAACCTTTCAATCAAGGAGCACTGTAGCAAGACAGACAGGAGCCTGAATTGACAGACATCCTGAGCCCTTGTGCTAACTCTGATCCTTTCTAGCTATCCGGCGTTAGGCAAATCACTGAACATCCTCCACCTGGGGAAGGAACTGGATATACAAATCCATGAAGCTAATAGAACACTTGCAAAAGACTTTCTCCAAGACACATAATAATAAAACTGTCACAAATCAATGACAAAGAAAGAATATTAAAGGCAGCCAGGGGAAAAAAAAGACAATAACCTACAAGGGAACCCCCATTAGGCTATCAGGAGATATCTCAGCAGAAACCTGCATGCCGGGAGAGAGTGGAAAGATATATTCAAAATATTGAAAGATAAAAAGTGTCAGCTAAGAATACTCTATCCAACAAAGTTATCTTTCACATATGAAGGCATAATAAAGGCTTTCCCAGACAAACAAAAGCAGAGGGAGTTCATCGCCGATAGACCTGCCTAACAAGAAGTGTTGAAAGGAGTCCTCCTACCTGAAATGAAAAGGCAAAGCCATGCAAAGCTTTGAGCAAGGTGATAAACACATTGAGGGAACCGGAAAATAGCAACTCTATGTCAGAATAGCATAGTACCACTTAATTATAACATAAAGGTTAAAGGGAAAGGAAGCATTAAAAATAACTATAACCACTTCAATATGGTAATAAACTCACAAGACAAAAGGGGATAATTTGAAACAAAGAAACATCGAAGGGAAAGAGGAAAAGGACAGAACCTACATAGACAATTGAACATCCCTGAGGCTGTTTCTTCATCTGCAAAATAATGGATTTGGAGTAGAATAACCTCCCAAATTATGCTTCTTTGATGTTAGAAACGCAGTATATGGTCCCATATGGAATTTTTCTTTCTCTTAATGGTTGAAGTTTGATAAATTTCTGCTTTATGCTTTGCTTAGGTTCAGAGAGATAATTCATTATTACTGTTTAAAAGATTTCCTCCTGTGCTACAGCTGGCACAGGTGAAAGAAATTAAGTAAGAGTGCAGTAGCACGATAAGATTTCATCACCTACTCTGCTTAATTATAGAAGTCAGAACTTGAAAATGAGATTTATGAAGATAAGTTGAAATGCAGATAATATGTTTCAGGATAATGTAGGGTTGATGGTGTTGTTTTGGAATCTTAAGTTTCCAAGTTCTGCATAAGTAAAGAAGGATGGTATCAGAAATCTAAAAGGGAAAGTGGATCCTGCAGTCTCTAGGCCAGTGAGTTTAAAGTTGATTTTGATAGAAAATTCTAAATTTGGTGCTTAATTACCTAGTGTGAGCACTGAGAAAATAACCAGACACTAACAGGAACTTTTTGGTTAGAACTAATATCAGCTCAAAGGATTGTGTAAAAATAATGGACTTTAATTTATACAAGGTGGTTATCAAAAACACTCATTATATTCTTTCCCACATGCTGGAGAAATCTGGACTGAAGTACATTCATAACTGGTTAATGAAACCCACCCAAACACGGTTAATTAATGCATCAATATAAACCGAGGGAGAGGATCTCTTTCCCTGTGGGGGGTCTCTTTTCTACTATTAGTTTTTCAATGATTAGGTGGTTATTTGTTGGTTAATTTTCAGTGGCTGGATATGATATTTTCAAGTTTCTAGATGATATCTTAGTGCTTGAATTTGTATAAAATGTTTAGTATTACCGTGAATGACCAGAAGGATAGACTAAACCAAGTAGGATTAAATTTTATCATTCAGAGGGTTTTACATTTGGCATTTAACTTTAGAAAATAAACTAGATAAGTACAGATTGCTCAAGGACCCGGCTTGAAAATATTTCAAGTGAAGAATATCAAAGTGGTTAGAGAAATCTTAGGTTTCATTAATAGAAGTGTAGATTTTAGGCAAAAGCTGGTAATATTCTTGCTCTACACTATATTAGTCACACGTCATGCCAAGTATTTAATTATGGAGAGCATATTTAATTGAACAATTGCTTATCTGAAATTAATTCAGCAAAGGAATTAGGTTGTTGGATGTTCTGAAAACCATGATTGTTTTTGGTATCCAATACTACTTGACCATTTGTCTTTCTTCTAGTAACCATAATTCTGCTTTCCTGTGGGAATTGAAACTCCTGCCACTCTCAGTTCTTACCGTAAGGGTGAAGTTGACTTTACAGTCAGCTCTGGGGACACGTCAGGGGAAATACTTGAAATAGAATTAAGATCAGTACAGCTGCACTCTGCAGCCATGATTGGTGTTTATGGCCATCCCCTACTTAAGTTAATCAGCATATTCTACTTGCCTTGCCATGGTGGTTGATTTCATGATTAATGAGAATTAAGCATATTTTCTTTTCCACTAGACTCAGAGTTTTGAATATATAAGTCTGGAGCTACCTTAACACTAAAATGGGAAAATCCGTGAGGCCAATATGGGGTTGGTGAGAAAAGTTTTGGAGATGGCAAAACAAGGTTCTGATGACATAATTTGAGCCCCTGGATCATACTAAACCCGAAGCTAGTAAATCTACTTCAGTATCTGGATCAAAATAGTAATTCAGTTTTGCTTAAGCCAAAACTAAAAGAGTCCTAACTGATTCATCATGTAGGAAACAAACACACACACACACAAAAACTTCCAGATGTTTATCTTATAATAGAGAAAGGGATATAAGTTATTTATATATGATTGATCTGTTGTCAGACTTCTCTTCATTATTTAGAAAGTATCAAAGGGCACACATGGATGGAAGCTCCAGGTAGACAGATTTGGGATCAGAGAGGAAGGACATCTTCACAATTTGGGTCATCCAATAACAATATAAGCTGTCTTCTGTGGTAATAACTACTAAAACAGAGCCTGGATTGTAAAGAATATTGTATTGGGTCGAAGGATCCACTAGCTATTACTAAAAATCCTTAAGATTTATTGAATAATTACTCTGCCAGACATTGTATCAGGCATTTACATACATTGCCTGCAAAGTCGGTACTACAACTAAATGAAGAACCCGGGGAGCAAGGAAGGTGAACAACTTACCCAAGAAAAGAAAGCTTGGAAGTAGCAATGATGGGAACCAAACCCATTTTGTATCTGACTGACTTTAAAACTTTGGTCTCTCTCCACTAACATTCTAACAGTGCCTGGATTTTTATGGATTCAAAGCAATTATACAACTCTGTATTTTGCCAATATTTTAGCAATGATTTACATAAAAAGGAAAATGAACTAATGTAGTCCAAAAATGAATCATCTTTGATTTATGGACAATAAAGTTTTATGGAATTTCTAAAAATACACTAAAAGCACTTTAATATGTAAATTCCATGATGACTAAAAGGTACCATACCTATGTACGTTTAATTGGGCTATGAAGCTTCTATAACTCCATAAATGCTAAGAGAAAAAAAATCAAAACACAATTAGTCAAAAAGTTGCAAAACAAATGTGTTATAATTTCTGAAAAAGCCTAACAGAATTCCCAGACAATATGTATTCAAGTACTAACTAGCCACAAATTCTCCCAAGAATTGTGTTCAACACTAATTTTTTGAGAATTAAGATAGTAAAGATACATAGAAGACAAGCTTTCTGCAGTAAATGAGGTCCTGATAAAAATTATAGAAAGGAATTTTGGTTAATAATTACATTGCTAATTTATTGCCTCTCACAACGTCTCTAAAAATAAAAAAAAATACCATTGCAGGCTCATTCAGAAAATTTTTACTGGTGCAGGTAATCTGGTAGCATGATTATATAAGCATCATGATAAGACCTCATTGTTTGAAGTCGCTGTAATTTATAATATGAGAAATATTCTATACGGTAGACTGTAGGACTAGTATAGTCAAGAAAGCACTTTGCCTGATATAACCGCTAACTTGAATTCATTTTCATCCTAATACTTTCTGAGTTCTTTAAAAGCAGAGGTTTAAAAGCAGATTCTTTATGTGGTTTATTAGATTGAATTTTGTGGTCTAACAGAACCAGGTTTTAATCACACCCTGCTATCTGCTGGTTGACTTCCTTAACCTTTGCGTATCGCCTTTTTTCTCATCTGGTAATGGGAATGCTAATATTTACTTACTTCAGAGATTATTACTGGAAGTAAGTAATATAATCTTAAACTTCTCTGCCTGCCTAGAAAGGTGCTCAATGGACACTAGCCGCCCTCCCTGCTCTTTCGCTCCACACTCTCCCCCTGCGTCTCTAACTTCCCCGCAGTAATCTAAGAAGTAATGAAAAAACGACTATCTCCTTAACACAGTCAGATTTTAGGCCTATGTTTTTGTGTATAAGCTATTCTCAATCATATGGAGAGTGTATTTCTGGGAAAAGGGCATAGGTTGAATAATAAAGAAATTTAGAGTGAATGGGAGTCCATTTTTAAATCAAACTCCATTTCTTCTTTTTACCATCCCACTTCATTTCAGAATCTTTCTATGCTCCTTCCAGTAAATCATGTCACCTGGCTGCTGTAGCTTTTCTTAGTTGCATTGCAGAATAGTTATTTTACACACAAAGTCTTTCACTGCCTAATTTGAACTTGGAGCATTAGGTCTTCCCTAATTTGGGAAAGTTACTCAAGTGCGTAACTACGCAGGAAACATATTACCTCCTAAATATAGAGAGCCTTGGAGCTGTTGCTGGAACACAGCGAAAAAGGAAATTAAATCAAACCTCATTAGTTCGGGCCCTAAATGTCTTGTAAGCAGATAGCAGTTCCCTTGAAATGGGAAACTAGGAAAGAGGCCACAAAGAAATTAAATGATTATTCTTCTAAGATCACATCATAATAGAGTGCAATAGTCATGAGCACAACCTAAGACGATTTAGGATGCCAAAATTTTGGCTAAGCAAGCCCATGTACTTTTGCAGCTTAGGACAAGCTTTACAAGAACAGAGCTACATTTGATCTTGGTTTTGGTATCCACTGAATCTAAAAACTGTAGAATAGACGAGTAAAATTTGTAGATCATATGTATCAAAGCCCACATGTTTATTTTTCACATATTTTAAAATGTTATTAGCCATTAATTGTATATGTTGAGTATACATGGGATGAATCAGTGCCCTGGCAAGATGAAATAAATTTCAGATCAACAGTAAATAAAAAGATGCATATTCATCCTCCCTTCCCCATTCCCAACAAAATGAGAACATAAACACTTAATCCGTGAAAGTTTTAATTTACCAGAAAAACAAAGGAATAAAGTTACACATCCTTTTTTTAAACCACGTATGGGATCCAGCTGTGCAACAGACTTGAAACAGAAAACACTAGTTTTATCCCAATGTTTTTAAAAGCAGCAAACCATGAAATACAGTTTCATTTTCTTCTAATGATGATAAAAGATATTACATGTCACCACCAAACATATACTGTATATACTTGTATATACAGTACATATAGAACATATATATTTGTATCTCTCTCTCTCTCTCTCTATATATATATATACTTGTGAATGTGTATATACTTGTGTCTTCAAAGTCTATTTTTTTGTTAGCTTAAAACCCGGAGCTGTTAAATGTAGCATAAAACTTCTCTGAAATTCCACTGCTCTGCAGCAGGGGAAAAAATTCTTTTAATTGGATGATTGCAAAGAGGAAAGAAAAAAGAGAGAGCTTTTAAAGTTTGGGTAGTTCAGATAAGAAAAATTCTGGATGCTTCAGCGAAATTGCCAACCCTCTGAGATTCGGCTTTGACTATTATTACTAATGTAATGCTTTCAGTGTACAGTAAATTAGATCTTGAACACATTATGGGCCAAATACTATCCTTTTATACTCATGTGTAACCCTTAATAGGTTTCAATGGGAGATGTGTATGGTTACTTGAGAGCAGTTTCCCCATTATTTTTCTACCCTAAATCTGATACAATGGAGGCAATGCGAAGAAATATGTGTAAAAAATTTAGTAGCAATAATCTCTTTAATTTATATAGCACTTTGCCAATTATGAAGTTTTACACCACGTATCATTTCATATATTTGTATAATGAAGTAAATTTAATTGTATATATCAAATGTATTAAAGAATCTTCAAAATAGAAATTTAATAGAGTTTCAAAGGAAAGATGACTGCTTGGATTTATGTTTAACACAACAGCACATTGAAAATAATAAAATTGTGAATTTAATTATGTCAAATGGCCAAACATGCTAATTCTGATAACAGAAGTAATTCATTCTCTATAAAACCTATAGACACTATTACAATTGTAAAATACTTTTAATTAACATTTTTCTCATGTTTATAAACACCCTGTCTCTTGCTTTTCTTTTCTTTTGTTTTTTTTTTGCTTGTTCGCATGTTTCTTTTTTACTTTTACTTTGTTCAGTTTATTTTTGTTTTCATTTTATGGTTCATTATCTTGGAAAATATTCACCAGGATACAGGCTTTCAACAAGGGATATTCTGAGGCAGCAACCTGAGTCATCGTCATAGGTGATTTAATTTCGGAGAGCTGACATCAGTCTTGAGCTACTTCCATCGTGTAAGCTAGGCTAGACCCCATGTTTTCTAGCTACTCAGTAGGGGTCTGTGTTTCTTAAGTCTCTTTGAGGGTGCATTTACTGATTTAATCGTCAGAGTTCATCTCGTGCTTGTTATTTTATTTATTTATTTTACAGAAGGGCAGATTACTATGATCTTCAGATCAAAAAACAAACAACAAAGGAAAAAAAAAGAGTCGGATGCCATTGTGCAAAATGTAAGCTCTCAATAGAGTATCTGGAGAAGGGATTTCATTCATTCATTTACTCAGCAAAATATTTATTGAACTCATATTAGTGTGTCTGAGATGGTTCTAGGTACTGGGAATGTATAAGTAAACAAGAACAAAACAAAAACAAGAATGATCCCTTCCTTGAGAGCGGAGGAGAGAATGATCATAACAAAGCATAAGGAATAAATAAATTTATTAGCCTGTTGGAAGATGATAAATGCCATGGAGAAAGAAGAACCACACCAGACAGATCAGGAACATGTGGGAGAGGGGATTGCAGTCAGTCCTGTAAGGAAGGGGTATTTGAACAGACTTGAGGGAGGTGAGAGGTTTAGTCAAGACCCATCAGGGAGAGGAGTGTTTTAGAGATGGGGTGCAAGGGGCCTAAATTTGGGAATGTGCCTGATGACTTTGAGGGCCAGCTGAAGCTGATGTGTTTGGAGAATAGTAAACCAGGAAGAAAGTAGGAGGAGAAGAGGTCAGAAAGAGAAGGTGGGAGGAGAGCATTACCGAACACTGTCAACTTTAACACTCCTTGAGATGGGACGCTCTAACAGATTTTGAGCAGATTGACATAAAATGCTTGTATTTTGACAGGATCACACTGGTTGCTTTCTGAAGAATAGGCTGCAGGAGGCCAAGGGCAGGGGCAATTAACGTTTTAAAAGAATGAAAGGAAGATTGAAATAAGAGCACGAACCTGAGAAAATGCTTTGGGGGTTCTTAGCTGTATATAACATTATGAAGTAGGTAAATTAATCTACAATATTCTTAGATTTCCTTTTTATCACCTTTTTTCTTACCTCCCCTCTACACCTTTCTCTTTGTCAAACTTGATCTCAGCAAAGGATCTTATGACCACAGAGTAAAGTAAGGATGTCTGTTTGCCCCTTCAATGATTTACTTAGGTTTTAACGATGAGTAACCCGTGGGAACAAATTTCAAATGGTTCAGTCCCAAGACTTAAAAAGCCAGAGGAGAGATTTTTGGTTTGGGAGGAGATTTAACCTTATGGCCAAGCTTAGTCAGTTCTGGTTCTTGATTTACTTCACAAGTTTCCCTCCTTTGCTAGAAAACTAAATAGAAAAATTTAAAAATGACACTACTTTTATTTGAGGCAGATTGCTGAGTCTACACTAACTTCTCTGGAAATATTCATTGAATTGTCATAGGGAAACAATTAATTGCAGGGAAGAATAAAGGCACTAGAAATAAAATCTGAATAAGACGCGGCACTTCCCTCCCCAAAAAAGTGCTCAGAGCCTCGAGCAAGGACATCAGATGTGTAAATAATTGCAGGGTGGTAGTGAAAGATCTGTTGAAGAGGAAAGTGCCCGTGTCTATGACAGTTTATCCAAAAATCATTTGCCTCTTCTACTTCTGATCAATCCTCACCACCATTCACCTCAGTCCAATTTCTTCTCTTATTTCTATAAACAGCACCATCTTCTCTCAGTCACATAGGCTCCTAAACCTGGAGTTGTCACTAACTTCTCCCTTCTCTTCACCTTTAACATTCTTGCATGTAAGACTTATGTCCTATAGATTTGAGTCCACATTGTCTCTAACCTCCTTTCAAACTTCCATACCCCCTCTTACATCCCTGATTACCCCTACTGCAGACTCTTAAAACTATTACTAATGGAATGCTGTCTCTTCAATCTTTCTACCTGCCCCAGTGTGTTCAAATAAAGCTTACAGCACATCTCTGATCATACTAGCCACACGTTCAACTAATGATTAATAACAGCAGTAACAGTAACAGCTTTCTGTTTACTGTGTCGTTAGATGCAAAGTGCTTTGTCTGACCATCGTGATCTTCTGTGACCTGACCTTAATGTGTTCTTTTAGCCACATCATTTATTTTCTCACTATCCAAATCTGCCTGTTTGCTGCACCCCCAGCATGCTCTGCACTCTGCACTCTCTGTGCCTTTTGTTATATGTTCCCTCTGCTGAAATGACCTCATTCACCCCTTCATCTATAAAAGTCATGCGATCCTTCAAGGCTCTAAAGTCATCTTCCTCATAAAAATCTTTCTTCAAACACATGTCTTTTTCTCATAAACTCCAAGAAAGCAGTAACTGTGGCTCCATCATTTTTGGTTTCTAGAATTATTCCTTAGACTTGAATGTTAGTGGTATATTGAATATTAATCATGTATTCAACTTAATTGAATATTAATATACTGCCTTATCTTTTTTCAAAATTATTTTGATTACTTCTGTTTACCCATTTTAAGTTTCAATGCATTGCTTCGTAATTTTGTAGGTGTATATACCCAAAGGTGGAAATAATTCTAATAATTCTATAATAAAATAAATCTAATAATTCTAATTTTTTCCACTAAATGTGAATATTGCCTTGACATTTCTGCACTCACAGTTATTATTCATTTAATAACTCAATATGGAGATTTCTTGTTTTCAGCAGTGTACTGAGAGATTGTTAGTGCTTTTTTTTGTACACAAAAGAGTATATATGCATTTATCAACCAGAGCGTAAAGTGCTTGGAGTACTCTGGTAGTATAGCTTCTGATATAAAGTAGATGTGAAAGTATGCAGGAAAGGAGAAAGCAATACAGGGAAAGCTTTAATTAGGCAAAGCCTCAAAAATAGTGCCCAGTATAAATTAATTGTGACAATGTAACAGGTAATAAAACTTGAAGGGGAAAACAAATTAGGAAATTAAAATCATAGATGTAAAATAGAATCAGTTCAGAGGAGCAGTGGCAATGGATAGAATGAAAGAAGGAGAATGTTTATGAATTACGGAAAAGGAATTTTAGATTAATGAAGGTGGAGAGGCTTCATCTTGTAAACATATCAGTTGAGAGGAGTGGTCCATAAAACTTTATGACTTTAGCCTGAATTCTGGTGGAAAAGAATGCTATAGCAGATCATGTTAATCTAACTTTACTGTGCAAAAATGTAACGGCTTTTCAAATTGTTGACTGAACAATTCAAGGCGGTGCTTTGCTTCATCAACATAGGTACTCTGTGGCGATCTTGTCTGAATACTGAACTGAGTACCAGTGACACTTATTTGAAACAAATGTGCGATAGAGCTTTTTCTAATTTTCCAGATTAATTAAGAAATTACCTTTATTTTATTTAAATACACAAATTTTCCATGGTACGGTAGATCATATATTAGATAACGAAGCGGACTATTGAATTCAAAACTTAGTCCATCGTCACCCAGGACAAAGATAAGAACTGAATTTTGAATACCATTGAATAAATTAATTCCACAAATTGCACAAAGCTTAGCCCCCAGGATCTTTAACCTCAACTTTGTTCTAAAAAAAACAGTGTGACCCTCCTTTTTAAAATATAGTGATATTAACATTTATTTTTAATATCATGGTTGTGAGAATAAAGTTAGGTGAAATGCTAAATGGTTTAAAAATTAACACATGCACAAGAGATCTCAGCATTCAAATAGGATTGAATTTTCCAACAAAATTTTCTGTGATGTTGGAAATTTTTGTATAGTTTTGTATGCTATTCCAACATGGCAGCCACAGGCCACAAATGGCTACTGAACACTTGAAATGTGGCTCATGTGATGAATCAAATGAATTTATTTTGTTGTATTTAATTTTAATTAATATAAATTTAAATAGGCAGATGGGGTTAGTGTCTCCAAGGTTGAACAATACAGATATAGAATAAACCTCTTAAATTTGATTTGACCATTGAATAGCAGGTTGGTAATTCATGTAGCTGGTGCAAGGTTTCACTGTTTAGACCATCAGAATTTTTCCCTAGGGTTTGCATTAGAGATTTATGACAAACTGTAAGCCAGTCTCATTTAATGATAAATTAATAATTAGCATATTAATTTGGTTATCAACCTAGCTCTATAACTAAGTTTTAGTGTTTGTGCTACTTTAATCAAGTCGTAAAGACTAATTTTTGGTTTTCTCAGTTGTAGATGGGTAGAAAAGGTGGATAAAGATTTTAAAAAGTTAATTCATGTACAAATCTTACAGTGACAGGTGAATAGTATGTTTTCAGTACATATTAGCTTCCTTTAATAAAAGCAAACATTATGGAAAAATAAACATAGTTAGGCCCTCTTCTGAATCAAAAAGTATTTATTACTAGCAATTTGATTATTCGTAGGGTTTGGGCAATATACGGACCCGGGGCTCCCCTTGAACCAGAATTAAAGACAAATACACTGCTAGTGTTCTTGCTATGCTTCGATGTTTGTGCTCTTGGCAGAGCTTTTACTACTTTACTCAACCCTAAGCTGATTTTTAAAACTTTCCAAGAACTCTGCCATTTCTGAGTTGAGCTCAGAGACAGGAGAGAAGCTGGGTCTCGGCCACCGTCCTTGAGACAGCCTTTCATGCCTCTCAGACCCACACTTACATCTTCCTTACCTCCGGGCGGCTTGGTAGAGCTCTCTCGGTCTGTGTGTCCTTTTAGTTTCTAAACTACGTGAAAAGCTACCCTTCCCATGTTCAAAGAAAGAAATTTCTGGAACTTTAAATCTTCCCCAGGAATAAAATTCCCTGGCATTTTCATATGTCTTCTTTATAACTTAGATTACCCTCAACTTTATAGCTTTACTATTCAGTTTTGACTTTCAACTAGCAGTGTCACCTCCCCTTGAGCTTGTTAGAAATGCAGACTACCAGACCCCACAGCGGACCTCCTCAATCGGAATCTGTGAATTGTGATTCCTTGGTGTTTCACTGGTAGGTACATAAAAGTCTAAGTACTGCTTTTAGCACACTTCCTTTGGTTTGCTCAGAAAGAAGTGTTAGATGTGTTCTTAATAATACTTCCTCAAATGAGCCAAACTTCATTGTCTTCAAGCAATCTATGCCCCATTGTTTGTTTCAAATCATTTTATCTATTTCATTTCCCTCTTAACATTTTTTTAAAAAATCAAACAAGTGTAAGAAATAGCCGGACTTTCATTCTTCCCTTATCTTAATATAAAGTGTCACTGTTGGTGTTTCTCATCCCAACCTTCCTTTAGGGCTCCGTAGGTCTCACTTGAAGCACAACTCTAAAGAGTAAAATGACCGCTATTTCTATAAGTGGGAGTTTGCTATCACTCTGAGTATTATCAACTTGTCCTAGTAATCTTTTCTCCCATTTTAGTTTAAACTGTCTTTTAGAAAACATTGATTTTTCTCTCTCATAATATTTTCAGTCTTTGTTCTATGAAACATTCATTCCTTGATCTTTCAATCAACACAGCTCCCTTTTTGTCTGCCCCTTTGTTATTTGGCATCTAGCCACCAGATAAGATGTAAGAAATATAGGTTGATCGCTTCTTGGCTTTTTGGCTAAGATCAAGTGAAGAAATATAGGTTGACTCAACAATTCTTATTGTTAGTTTTGCTAACTCTTCATGATGTAAGAGAAAGAATTAACCCCTGTTTGCCTTAATATATTTGTGACATGTCATAGAATAAAGTGCTTGTTATTTAAAATGACATTTAGAAGTAGATCAATTTTCTTTATATTTGCTATTGTTATTTAATGCGATTTATTCCTGCAGGGAAAATCTTTAATTATCATTATACAAATATAAGAGCAAAAACCCTGTTAAATATCGTGTGATATATCACCTATATTTACGTTAAATATCCTGAAACAAAAGGCACAGGAGAAATTTTGACGGGTTATTTTTTCTTTGGTTGGAACCCTAATCCTCTTATATTTGTTAAATAAAATAATAAAACTAAATTAAATTAAAGAGACATACAAAGAAGACATAACGCTCTATAAGATCGATATTCTATTCTATTGTTCAGGCCTCTTCGTTGATAAAAATCTTGTATTGTATAACCTAAATATCACCTATTATCTAATGCTGTCTTTTGTGGACCAATGTGAATAACTGGACAACAAAACCCTTTAAACAAAATCTGGCTTAGAAAAGAAAAACCTTTTTTCTGGTACTTTTCATTTTGACTTAGCTACTTCAGAACAATTACTCTCATACTTTAGGTATTTTCCCGCTTGGATAAGTGTTTTATGCCTACATAATATCATTTCTGCCTTGATCTATAATTACTTTTCAGTATTATTTGTTGGTCTTCTTGTGTATTTCCAAAAGTTTCTCCAATATCTCTGAAATAAGTCTCTCAAAATGCAGCATGTAGCAAGATACACGTTATATTTAAATTTATTGTTAATGATAGTGGTTCTATTTGTTGTCTCTTTAATTGGCATTTTTGATAAACGTTTTGGTTTAGTTTTGTTCAGAAATGGTTTTCTGAGTAGATCTTGTAGCTTAAGTCTGATATTGAGTTCTTTTTTATTATTCTGCCTAGAACTATATATTGAATGTCAAAGAGTAAGGGAAATAAGAAAACAAAGAGGAGAGGAACAAAACTACTACTATATTTTTCTTTCTTATTGTGGTAACCATCAAACATTCTAAGCACTGTTTAATTTTATATATAGTTAAGTTTCAAATAAGCCTAAACTCACAAAATAACAGAAACTTTTCCTACATGATGGACTAAAACTAAAATAGAATATCAAAATAGTGAATTGAATTTTGGGAAATAGTATAGCTAATAGTGGTTATATGAAGGAAACTGGGTTGATCACACTGAGTTATCCTAATTAAAGCTCACAGAGAAGCTGTTTCTTAGCCCATTCCATGTGACCATGTGGAATTGGTTCTGTGCCCTGGCACCCAACACGTGGTCACCAGACAGGGTCCATCATGTAAACCAGCAGGAGGTATCATAGGATTCGTGGGCCATTACCAGGATCGTGATGACGTAGGAACTAAAGTCTCTTAGATGCATTCTTAATCTGACACCCTGTTAATAGCTCCATTTTTATTAACATTCATTCATTACAGATAAGTACTTGTGTCTTTTCTCATATAACATTATCCAGTATAATTATATCCCCAATATTTTAATAATAATTGGTATATTCATACTGTAAACAACCACTGAGTACATACTTTGAGAAACATTGTGCTAACTGCTGGAATACAGGGGTAAAAATTAAAGTAAAATTAAATTAAAGGGTAAAATTAAAGTAAAATTAAAGCTCATGTTATTTCATGAAATATACTAATGAAGTTCACATTAATCAATGATCAATTGCTAAATACATCCTTTAATAATGCAAAAGACACTCAAAGGCAAGTTAGAATTTTGTTAGAAAAATATCAGCATTAAAACTGTGACCATCAAAAAACAAAAACAGGGGTCGGCCCGGTGGCGCAGCAGTTAAGTTCAAGAGTTCCGCTTCTCTGCGGCCTGGGGTTTGCTGGTTCAGATCCTGGGTGCAGACATGGCACTGCTTGGCACACCATGCTGTTGTAGGCATCCCACGTATAAAGTAGAGGAAGATGGGCATGGATGTTAGCTCACGGCCAGTCTTCCTCAGCAAAAAGAGGAGGATTGGCGGTAGTTAGCTCAGGGCTAATCTTCCTCAAAAAAAAAAACCCAATCAAAACAGAGCTGACATAATTACTAGCACATTTTGCCATCATTAAGATAAATTTTGTAATCTTATTCAAAACAGTATAATATAGATTAGTTCTTCAAGAGAATAATTAAGTATAATGCATAAAATTTCTAATTTCTCTTAACAATTTCAAGATCAATAAATCTCTGCCTGAAACTTTAAAGTTTATAAATAGATGTACATTCATTTTAATGTGTTGACAGAGTTCTGGGGTTATCTAAATCCTGCAGTGACTGCATGTACTTCGTCTTTAATTTGTCAGGCATCTCTGTAGCCATGCTGTATCCATAACGTTTTTTCAATATAATCGATGAGACCATGAATAGAAATTAATTGCCATTAAATTGATATGTGTAATAAACAGATGTATTTTAGGTAATTAAAAGATTATAAATGCACAGGAATTGATTGCTTAATTTTCTTGAAAACTGATGATTATTTTGATTTTAGTGTATTTGGGAGACAATTATATATTCATTTTTCAAAGTAGAGCTTTATAAGAGTGATCAGACCTACGTTATTCTTAAAATAATTGTTTATTTTTAATTTAAGTAAGGATTATCCTAATATAGCAATTTATATGAGGTCTTAGATACAAACTTTACCGGGTAAATTCAATCTAAATTATCATAAAACCAAAGAACAATCATATAGCAAAAACAAGTAATTTTTCATTTTCTTTAGAGAAATGCTCTAGCAAGCCCAATTTTATGTCTATGTTTTAGTATAGAAGGAGCTTACTCCAATATATATCTATAAGAAAAGACCAATTTTCATAGCTATTTCATTATATGTACCTTTTATCAAAAGTGCAATCAATTTTTTAATATTTGGAGAAGTGGCAACTCATATATACCTTCTAAAATATTTCCTACAGGTAACAAAACCCCTGATTATTATGGCTTTAATTTTAAATTTAATTTTTAATTTAAAATTTTAAAATTTATTTTTAAAAAATGTCTCCAATTGTCCTACTTTGCCTAACACTGTCCCAGGTTTAGGACTGAAATTCTTGCACCCTGGGAAACTTCAGTCCAGGGAAACCGCGATGGTTGGTCACACTAATGTAACATTTCTATTGTCTTTATTACTTTACTATTTTAGTATTTAAAAAATGAAAATACATCCTATATAGGAATCCAGAGCATGTTGGGATTTGTATAGTGACAACTATAATGTTAATCACAAATGCCTTCATTCTTTTAACATCCATGGATTGAGCATCTATATTATTTCCTATAGAGCATTATTTCCTACATTTAAAAGATCAGTAGATTATGTTCTCTGGCTTTAAGGAACTCATAGCCTAGTCAAAGAGCCAAGCATATGAAATAATAAAGTAGAGTTATACAAATTGATAATTGTTAAAATAAAAGAAAGAGCAAAGGCTTTGATGGCATAAGACGTCTTAAACACTCATCTGCCTGGGAGGAATTAAAGAAGTCCTCACAGAGAAGATGTGGTAATTTAAGAAGAATAGGAGTTCATGAAGGACTAGGAAAGGAGGAGGGGATTTCTAGGCTTGCAGATGTGAAAGGACAGACCGCGCTCAGGATGTGTGAGAAATGTAGGGCCATTATAATATAATATAGGTGGAGATGCTCAGTTTGGTTTTATCAGAAGGAGCATTGATGGCTAGGCTGTAGTAGGTAGGATTTATTCTATGTCCAGTGATTTAGGAAGATAAATTATGCTCAGGGATTCATCAGAATCATCCAGGAAGATTTTAAAATTACAGAACCCTGCACTTGCCTTCAGCTCCATCCGCCAGAGAATCTGCCCAGGATTCTGAGGTGCCAGTAATTTGTATTCATATATTTCTAATGATCTTCATATGATTATGATACCCATACAGATTGAGAACCATCGATTTTGCCCAGAGAGAGACAACAGTGGTAATCAAGTATTTGAATTACATGATTTTATTTAAATTTTAAAAAGTAACTCTGGGACTGGCCCTGTTGCTGAGTGGTTAAGTTCACATGCTCTGCTTTGGTGGCCAGGGTTTCACTGGTTCAGATCCTGGGCATGGACATGGCACCACTCATCAGGCCATGCTGAGGGGGCATCTCATATAGCACAACCAGAAGGATTCGTAGCTATGATATACAACTATCTACTGGGGGACTTTGGGGAGAAGAAAAAAAAAGAAGATTGGCAAGAGATGTTAGCTCAGGTGCCAATCTTTAAAAAAAAATAAATTACTCATTTTAAAAGTAAATAAATAAATCTGAAAGTTTTGTGTGGAATCAATAGCCAACCAAGATTTCTTTGAAGAGTGTGCTTGAGAGATTAGGCTTTGTCAAGGTAGAAAGGGGTGATGTTACAGGAGAAATTTCAAAAATGGAGGACAGTCTGCTGTGTCAGATGCTTAGAGTATGTGTTTTATGAATACTTGTTTATCCAATTTATGTCATACCAGTTTCTGATACTGTCAATACAGTACAAATGGAGTACAAAACACTGCCTCAAATATTAATCTATAATATACCAAATAACGAGCTATCCTTGCTCTTGTGTTTTCCTTTAGATGTAAGTTTATTTTTTCTTTTGTTATCGTAGTTATTCATCCAGTTAACAAATAATTTTTGAATGCTCACAATATGTCAAATAGTGCTAACTAGATGCGTGTCCATTTATAACAAAAATTGTGTATTTTTGAAAGAACCATACATTTCATAGAGATATCTTCATTGAAGTGTTCTCCCTATCCTCATTGCTTAGATTCACTAGTATCTTTGCCTTTTCAAAGGTGACTTGCTGTTCTGATCCCCAGTCTCACGCGTGCCCTTTCTTTTTTTTTAATTTTTTGTGAGGAAGCTTGTCCTTGAGCTTATGTCTGTACCAGTCTTCCTCTATTTTGTATGTGGGACACTGCCACAGCATGGCTTGATGAGCGGATGTTCCTGAGGCCCTCTGGAATATTTCAAAGTTAGTTCAAGGCCAATAAGACTCCATCTAGGGGCCAGCCCCCATGGCCGAGTGGTTAAGTTCGCGCGCTTCACCTTCAGTGGCCCAGGGTTTCGCCAGTTCGGATCCTGGGCGCAGACATGGCACCACTCATCAGGCCACGTTGAGGCGGCGTCCCACATGCCACAACTGGAAGGACTCACAACTAAAATATACAACTATGTACTGGGGGTATTGGGGGAGAAAAAAAGTGGAGAAAAAAGAAAGAAGATTGGCAACAGTTGTTAGTTCAGGGCCAACCTTCTTCAGCAAAAAGGGGGAGATTGGCAGCAGATGTTAGCTCAGGGGTAATCTTTCTCAAAAGGAAAAGAAGAAACTTATTTTTCTTTAATGCAATTAAATACAGCTCTTATAGAAATTAATGTTGGCAAGACCCTCTGGAGGTAGAAAAACATCACATATTCATAACATATATCCATAGACATGTATAAACATACAGACAGACATAAACAGAGAACCATAGTTTTCATAAAACTTTAGCCATGAATCAACACTACAAAACTCATTAGTTTATAAAACAGCTGACTCCAAATGTGTCTCTGGCAGATGGAACAAGTTAAGGTAACCCATTCACATGGCTAAAGCTTTCTGCTAACATTTGTGAAGACTTTTAAGATTTGTATTTGCCCTTGACAAATAATTTTATGGAGACTGTGAACTAAATTTTGGGCAAGCGAGCTCCTATAGTGGTCCATATGATAAAATCATCTTTTCCCCTTCTTTTTTTCTCCAGTCTCTGTTGGCAATATTTTAGTTGTCTCCTGGGACGTTTACATTTCAAGGCATGATAAGATTTATAACTTTAAGGAACAGAGAAAGAATGCAAGTTTTCTCCTAGGAGTTTTGGGATACATTTTTCTATTATCAGAAGTCTAGGGTAACTGCTACTGAAAGTTTTCTTTGTATTAGGGGTTGGATGTCGTGGGCCACTTATCTGTTTCACCATTAATCACATCCTCCCATTTGCTCTCCTCACTTTCCGAGTTTCAATCAGGATCTTAGTCTGCAGCAGCTTGTGCCCTCCTATCTCTGCAAAATGGCGCTTCAAGGTCTCCAACTTATTACCCTGCTTCCCACCTTGTCTGCCAGCCCCAAAGCTAGCAGAGACAACCACGTGTCCTCTAATCTCAGCTCTTCTTCCTACTTTCTGGTTCAAGCTTCAGCCTCTAGCTGGCATTGGTGGCCAGCTACAGTAGAGGCCAGACCACTGCAGCAGCCATTTGTTTGCCTTCTTGGCTGCAGTGTGCTATGCACAGTCCATCAAACAAGCACTTTATACTAACTGACATTTTCAGGTTGTCCTTGTCCTCATGCAGCACTCCACAAGCATCTAATACAGAGGCCACCCTTCCCCATATAGGTCAATAGCCAACTCAAGATTTTCCCCGAGGATGCCTCTTTCCCAAGATCCATTTCTTTAGTTTCCTGGTTGATTTGTCTATTGGTTCACAAACTGGCCCCATACATGGAGGGCAGCGAGAGACAAAAGAAAGAGGCAGACCACTCCACATTGGTAAGTGGCAGTTTTAATAAGCAAGAGAACTTTCTTAGGAGGTTGTCTTGAGTGCCCACAAGAAATGTAGATCTGTGTACCTGCCCACCAAATTTTAAAACTTTATATAGGAGTCAGCCCAGTGGCACAGCAGTTAAGTTCCTATGTTCCACTTCAGCGGCCCAGAATTTGCCAGTTCAGATCCCAGGTGTGGACATGGCACCGCTTGGCAAGCCATGCTGTGGCAGGCGTTGCACATATAAAGTAGAGGAAGATGGGCATGGATGTTAGCTCAGGGCCAGTCTTCCTCAGCAAAAAGAGGGAGATTGGCAGCAGATTTAGCCAGGGCTAATCTTCCTTAAATAAATAAATAAGTAAGTAAGTAAGTAAGTAAGTTTATATAGAGGCTTTACCTGGGTTCAGCCATGTATACTGTCCAGATGGTCTTAACAGGAGCTTACTCTCGCAAGGCTATGTCCTTGGAATAGCTCCCTCTGTGGGGACAGTAGGCAGAGCATACATTCCAAGGACAGGGGAGGTGGTGAGAAGCCTCTGATTGCCCAGGTCCAGCTTGAGGGTCCACTAGCGGACGTGTCCCTTGATTATCTCCTCCAACAATTTGTACCCCCTTTCTGGAGGACAACTTAACTGTAGGTATCAAAAACATTTAACGTGTGCAACATGTAATGGTTATATATTTCTGCAAGTAGTTAGACATTGCTGTGATTGCTGAAATTGTATCCTTGCTTCATGTATTTGGTATTATTGGATAGCCACTATAAAGCAAATGCTATGGCAACATTGAATGCGTATCTCTTTTCCAGTACAACAAATTTATACAGATATTCTTGAACTGCAAAATAACTGGTGGTGTGTCATGAGGGAAATATATTGTGCAAATAATATGTTCCATCTCTAGTTCCCTTTTCAAACTTACTACCTTAATACACAACTGTATCTCTAAATCAAATAACCTTGGGCAATAAATAGAGACCTGCTTTTACAAGTATTGGCGAAGAAATGCCTTTTTTACAAAAGCTATTCTTTCTGGTTTATGTGCATTTAGTATAAAAAGGCACAACAACAATAAATCATTTGTGGTGTTAGTTCTTAGGGATTGTAACAAACAGTATTAAAAATAATGAAATTAGCCTATATAGGCTTCTAATTATTCCTATTTATGAATTAATAACAATTAGGATATAGGGGCCAGCCCCATGGCCGAATGGTTAAGTTCGCACGCTTGGCTGCAGTGGCCCAGGATTTCACTGGTTCGGATCCTGAGTGCGGACATGACACCACTCCTTAGGCCACGCTGAGGCGGCGTCCCACATGCCACAACTAGAAGGACCTACAACTTATACAATATTATACAATATAAAATATTGTACAATATTGTACAATATACAACTATGTACTGGGGTTTTGGGGGAGAAAAAAGCAGAAAAAAATAATAATGATAATAATAATAATAATTAGTGTGTAAAGATGCCTAGTCTTACCAACAACTTATTGGCCCATGTTTTACATTAGTGAAATGGTAATAATAAACTTTTATCATAAATATTTTTGTTTTCATGTTTGTAATTCACTTTACCATATTACTGCTAAAGATGAAACACTTTCTTGAAAAAGTTTTATTTAGTGTATACAAGATGTTTTATTTGAGTCTCCTTAACTTTTTCACAATAAAGTTCAAAGTCATTTTACATTTCTACAAGGATGGATAAGGTTTAAGTTTATAGAAGAGAAGGGTATTCTACACATGGTATTCATCCGCTCAGCAGCAATAAAGTCAAGAAGCTAAATGAATATACCCACTAGACTATATGTAAAAAATAGATCTTGTAAGGAAGAGACACTAAGATATTAAATTTGAAACAGGTAGCATTTTTGAAACTCAGCTGCAACACACCATTTGTAAAATGTATTTCCCACATGCTTATTGGTAATTGTTATGCATTTTAGTTACATAGGTAGTGATTGATATGTACAGAAACAATCTATATCTTTTTGAATGGGCCTTAGTCTAGCAAATAAGTAAAGATGTTTACAGTCATTACCAGATACAAAGAAACCGAAAGTCTTTATGTCAATAGAGGAAATCAAACAATCCTTGAATATGAAATGTTTCAATATTATTTGTGATTTTTAAAAATAGATGATTCCACTGAGTGATGCTTAAATTTAACATTATTTCTTTAATTGTAAAGGCATTAAATTGTAGGACATTGAATATAAATTCCTTTACAATTTCAAATATAGAACTGTGATTCCTTAAACTTTGGAACTCTGATAAATACAGTGGATCCTTCTTCCAGAAAACTGCACATAGAAACATTCACACAAAAGTTAAACAATTTGGTGAGAATCATAAGCTAATTTCACCTACCCACAATACCCAGAGCTATTTTTAGAACCTAAAGTAGAAACTCCTATGGAAGTATAGGAGATTTGGTTTACTTCCTATGTATAAATAGAATACTGATCTTAATTTTGATTCATTGAAGAAAATGACTTTGTGGCTTAAGACTATATATTGATAGTGAATAATTATCAATACTAACAAAATATATGAAAATTACACCCTGACTTTAAAATTTCTATTGATTTCTTCATTCGTAACACAGGCAGAATAATATTACTCCACTGGAGTGTATATGAGAACATTTTATTTCTTCAGAATAAAAGTTTTATAAAAATCAAGTTTGAAACAAATTACAGACATCTACCGCTTGTTCCCTCATTTTAATTCTATGAACAGAATCATCAGGAAAATAACTGGGAAAACTGACCTGCGTGGTGTAGAGAAGAAACTAATAAGATATGACAATTAGGAGATCTGTATATTGGTGCTACCCCAGACACTAATCATTATTATTATCATCTTGTTTTTGGCCTTATAACAACTCCCATTTTTCAAGTCTCACTGTAGTCACCTACATGGCACATAAGTCTAAAAGACAATAGTAAATCCAGATTTTATGTAGACTCCCTTATCTTTTGTATTCCACTTTCATCTCTCTAGGGACTGATTTCCTCCATGACCTCATCCTGGATTATACTCGTTCCCATCATGTTCTTTTCTCTGGGCTTAGGTTGTAAGATACATGGGCATGTTGTTTGGTCTTATTTCATGTTTGTCCCTAGGAAATTTGCAACATTTGAAAACAAAGAACATGTTTTCACTATAGTATTTGACACAGTTTTGAACCCATAAAAGACATTTAGTCGATAATAAATAACTTACAGATTGAGAGAGAAAATTCTCTGAATAAAAAAAAGTCAAAAACAGAATGAAGAGTTATTTTACTAAACTGTCATTCCATATCCCAAAGTCTAATAAATAAAATAAACTAGTTCAAATTATGTAAAAGAAAATTTCTCCTCTCCCTTAAAAAATCATCACTGTTTTTCCAAACTTTCACTAGAAATTGGCAGTGAGTTCTGCTTATGAGTGTAAAATTATTTAAAAAATTATCATTATCAAGTCTGCTAGTCATCCATAGCATACTGTACTTGAACAGTTAGAAATAGAAAAGGGTTGATCTAAATTTCTTTCAACTTTACATTAAATAATATAATTCTGATATAATTATACTTAATAAAATGTACTTACAGATTTAAAAAACGTCAACGGTATTTATCCTGATGCGAAACAGTCATGAGTTAGGGCAGACTATGTGTAGAAACTTTTACTAAATACATTTTTGAGTAAAATACTTACTTCCCGTGCTGTGTGTAGAATTTGTAAAAGTGTAACTTTCCCTTCTTATACCATATCTTTATCCTAACACTTTGAAAATAGATATATTTCTTTGTTCTTCAAATGTCAGCTCTCTATTCTTTGAAAATATGATTTATCATTTTATTCTCAAGTGATGATTTTGAAGATTAGAAAGTATCTTTGCCTCTGCAATTCTAGAGAATATTCTACTTAATTTATAAGCCCCTTTAATGCAAAATTGACTGTTCTGGGAGGTGAGCCCTGTGGCATAGTGGTTAAGTTTGCATGTTCCACTACTGCAACCCAGGGTTCATGGGTTCAGATCTCAGGCATAGACCTACGTACTGCTCATCAAGCCCTGCTGTGGTGGCATCACACATACAAAATAGAAGGGGATTGGCACAGATGTTAGCTAAAGGGCCAATCTTCTTCCCTCACACAGAAAAAAATGACTCTTCTGTCCTGAATGGTTATTTAAAAATCAAATATACTTTTTCTAGAAACAGTACAAGAATAATATTAGAAACCCTCTACGCAATACCCAAAAATCTAATAACACAAATGTACATCAACAGGAGAATAAATACATATATATATTTTTTATTGAGGTCACATTGGTTTATAACATTATATAAATTTCAGGTTTACATTGTTATATTTTGACTTCTATATAGACTACATCACGTTCACCATAAAGTGTCTAGTTGCCATCTGTCACCATACAAATGTGCTCCTTTACCTTTTTCTCCCTTCCCCTACCCCCTTCCCCTCTGGTAACCACCAATATATTCTTCGTATCTATGTTTGCTCGTTGTTGTTGTTGTTGTTTTATCCTCCACATATGAGTGAAGTCATATAGTATTTGGGTTTCTCCATCTGGCTTATTCAGCTTAGCATAATGCCCTCAAGCTCCATCCATGTTGTTGCAAATGGCAAGATTTCATCTTTTATTATCGCTGAGTAGTATTCTATTGTGTATATATATATATATGACATCTTCTATATCCATTTATCTATCAATGGGCACCTAAGTTGTTCCAAGTCTTGGCTATTGTGAATAATGCTGCAATGAACAGAGGGCTGCATATATCTTAATGTTTTCATATTGTTTGGACAAATACCCAGAAGTGGACCAGTTGGATTATACAGTAGTTCTATTTTTAAATATTGAGGAATTTCCATACTGTTTTCCATAGTTGCTGCATCAATTTACATTCCCACCAGCAATGTATGAGGATTCCCTTTTCTCCACATTCTCTTCAACACTTGTTATTTCTTTTTTTTTTTATAATAGCAATTGTGAAGAGTGTTAGGTGATATCTCACTGTGGTTTTGCTTTGCATTTCCCTAATAATTAGTGATGTTGAACATTTTTTTATGTATCTGTTGGTCATCGGTATATCTTATTGGAAAATTATCTGCTCAGATTCTCTGTCCATTTTTTAATCAGGTTGTTTGTATTTTGTTGTTGAGTTGTATGAGTTCTTTATATATTTTGTATTTTAACCCCTAATTTGATATGTGATTTGTAAATATCTTCTTCAAATTGGTAGGGTTTTCTTTGGTTTTGTTGATGGTTTCTTTCACCATGCAGAAGCTTTTTAGTTTGATGTAATCCCATTTTCTTTTTCTTTTCTCTCCCTTGCCTCAGCAGACATACTAAAAAAGATATTGCTAACACCAATGTCAAAGAGCATACTGTCTGTGTTTTCTTCTAGAAGTTTTATGGTTTCAGGTCTTACTTTCAAGTCTTTAATCCATTTTAAATAAATTATGTTTATGGTGTAAGATAGTGGTCTGCTTTCATTCTTTTGCGTGTAGCTGTCTAGTTTTCCCAACACTGCTTAGTGAAGAGATTTCCTATCTCCACTGTATGTTCTCAGTTCCTTTGTCAAAGACTAGCTGTCCGTAAATATTTGGTTTTGTTTCTGGGCTCTCAGTTCTGTTCCATTGATCTGTGTGTCTGTTTTTCTGCCAGCACCATCCTGTGATGATTACTACAGCTTTGTAGTGTATTTTGAAATCAGGGAATGTGATGCCTCCAGCTTTGTTCTTTTTTCTCAGGATTGTTTTGGCTATTCAGCTCTTTTGTTGTTCCATATAAATTTTAGAATTCTTTGTTCTGTTTGAAAAATGGCATTGAAACTTTGATAGGGATCACATTGAATCAGTAGATTACTTAGGTAGTATGGACATTTTAACCATGAACACAGGATATCCCTCCATTTCTTTGTGTTTTTCAATTTATTTCAACAATGTTTCATAGTTTTCAGTGTAAAGGCCTTTCACCTCTCTGGTTAAATTTGTTGCTACATGTTTTATTTTATTTTTTGTTGTGATTATAAATGAGATGGCATTCTTGATATCTTTCTGCTATTTTGTTGTTAGTGTATAGAAATGCAAATTATTTTTATATGTTGATTTTGTACCCTGAAACTTCATTCATTTATTATTTCTAATAGTTTTTTGGTGGATTCTTTAGGGTTTTCTATGTATAAAATCATGTCATCTTTATGTTAAGTGAAATAAGCCAGTTAGAGAAGGACAATCTCTGTATGACTCCACTCATATGAGGAATTTAAAAATGTAGACAAAGAGAGCAGATTAATGGCTACCAGAGGAAAGATGGGGTGGGGGTGGGCACAAAGGGTGAAGGGGTGTACCTACAACATGACTGACAAACAATAATGTACAACTGAAATTTCACAAGATTGCAACCTATCATTAACTCAATAAAAATTTTTTAAAAAATCATGCCATCTGCAAATAGTGACAGTTTTACTTCTTCTTTCCAATTTGGATCCCTTTTATTTCTTTTTTTTACCTAGTTGTTTTGGCTGGGACTTGCAATACTATATTAAATAAGAGTGGTGAAAATGGGCATCCTTATCTTGTTCCTGTTCTTAGAGGGATAGCTGTCAGTTTTTCACCATCGAGTATGATGTTGGCTGTGGGTTTGTCATGTATGGCCTTTATTATGTTGAGGGACTTTCTTTCTGTACTCACTTTATTAAGAGTAAGGTTTTATCATAAATGGACGCTGAAGGCTTTCTGTGCATCTATTGAGATGATCATTTGATTTTTATTCTTCATTTTGTTAATGTGATATATCACATTGATTGATTTGCTGATGTTGAACCATCATTGCGTCCCTGGGATAAATTCCACCTGATCATGGTGTATGATTATTTTAATGTATTGTTGTATTTGATTCACTAATATTTTCTGGAGGATTTTTGCATCTATATTCATCAGTGATATTGGCCTGTAATTTTCTCTTTTTTTGTGCTATTCTTTTATGATTTTGATATCAGAGTAATGTTGGCCTTGTAAAATGAGTTAAAAAGTGTCTCCTCCCCTTCAATTTTTTAGAAGAGTTTGAGGAGGATGGGTAGTAAATCTTTTTTGAAGGTTTTTGGCAGAATTCACCAGGGAAGCCCTCTGGTCATGGACTCTTGTTTGGGAGGAGGTTTTTGGTTACTGTGTCAATCTCTTTACTTTTGATCGGTTTATTCAGATTCTCTATTTCTTCTTGATTCACTTTTGGAAAGCTGTATGATTTTAGGAATTGATTCATTTCTTCTGTTTTCCAATTTGTTCGCATATAGCTTTTCATAGTATTCTCTTGTAATTTTTTGTCTATGTTATCTGTTATAATTTCTACTCTCATTTGTGATTTCGTTTATCTGAGCCTTGTCTCTTTTTTTCTCAGTGACTCCATCTAGAAGTTTGTCAATTGTGTTTATCTTTTCAAAGAAAGAGCTCTTGCTTTCATTGATGTTTTTCTTTAGTCGCTATTTTATTTATTTCAACTCTGATTCTTCTTATTTCCTTCCTTCTACTGATTTTGGGCTTTGTTCTTCTTTTCCTATTTCCTTTAAATATATTGTTAGATCGTTTATTTAAGATTTTTCTTGTTTCTTCAGATAGGCTTGTATTGTTATAAACTTCCCTCTTAGTACTGGCTTTTGATGTATTCCATAGATTTTGTTATGTCATGTTTTCATTTTTATTTGTCTCTAGGTAGCTTTGGATTTCTTGTTTGATTTCTTCATTGGCCTAATAATTCATCAGTAGCATTTTTTAATCTACGCAAATTTGTGACTTTTCCAGTTTCATACTACTGTGATCAGAAAGGATGCTTGATGTGATTTCAGTCTTCTTAAATTTATTGAGACTTTTTTTGTGGTCTAACATGTCATATATCCTGGAGAATATTCCATGTGCATTTGAAAAGAATGTGTATTCTGCTGTTTTTGGGTGGAATGGTCTGCATATAACTATTAAATCTATCTGGTCTAATGTGTCATTTAGGGCCAGTGTTTCCTTATTTACTGTCTGGATGATTATTGATGTAAGTGAGGTATTAAATTCCCTACTATTATTCTGTTACTGTCAATTTCTCCTTTTATGTCTGTTAATATTTGCTCTATTATTCTGTTACTGTCCATTTCTCCTTTTATGTTTGTTAATATTTGCTTTATGTATTTAGTTGCTCCTATGTTGGGTGCATAGATGTTTACAAGTGTTATATCCTCTTGTTGGATTGTTCCCTTTATCATCATGTAATACCCCTCTTTGACTCTTGTTACAGTTTTTATTTCTATGCCATCTACTCTGCTATTGATTCCCTTTGGTGAATTTTTTACTTCAATTATTGTGTTCTTTACCTCTGATTGGCTCTGTTTTATATTTTCTAAGTCTTTGTTGAAGTTCTGTCTGTGCTCATCTATTTGAAGTTGCAAAATATTCAACATCAGATTTTTAAATAAAGATGAAAATTCGAGTAAAGTCTGCTAATACCACATTTTATTAGAAATCAGTAGAAAGGTTATTACTTTATTTCTTATAACTAATTTCTCTTCTGCCATTTTTTGTTATAAAAGTCAATAAAAAATGGCAAAATCATTTTAGGAAAAATATCCAAGACATAACTGGAGAGTTGAATGCATTATACACATACTATTTTGGCAATATAAAAGTAGTGGACCATCAGTAAGTATGGAGAGCCACCTGGATATTTACCAGGGAGGCAGTTAATGAGAACTCCTGCAGTAGCATTAAGGAGACTGCAACACTAAAATGAAGTTATCCAATCCACCAGAATGACAGTGTGCTGACTTTACAGTAGATGTGGAAGATATTGTCACAATTTCTAAAATCTAAGATGTGTGTGTTGAAGAGAAAGTACCTCATCTTTTTTGACATTTAAAAAAATTCATTTTCTAAAACGCTGCCACATGAGCAAGGTTTAGAGCACTAGAGTTTGAAGATAGATTCATCCATGCCATGGCATTGCGTTTGTCTATACTTTCCTAGCTGCACTCATTGTAGTATAGCCCGGAGAAAAAAAACCAGCATGACTGAGATCCTGAAGAATTTAAGACATTTTTCATCTACCCTCCTTCTTAGCTTTTCTTTTAACACTGATTAAAATACTTTGCATGGCTTTATCATACTAGTGTGGAAGCTTCTTACTGAAGATGGCATTCCACATTCTGGTTAGTTCCTGAGCTGCTTCACCAGTTTCGTTTCTCCTGTGTCTGTGATTGATCGTTTAGGACAGCCTTTCCCCAAAATGTAAGGAGCCTTTGCTTTTAGGAAGGAGTCTTTCCACATTTTTTTTTTTTTTTGAGGAAGATTAGCCCTGAGCTAACATCTGCTGCCAATCTGCCTCCTTTTGCTGAGGAAGACTGGCCCTGAGTTAACATCTGTGCCCATCTTCCTCTACTTTATATATGGGGCACCTGCCAAAGCATGGCTTGCCAAGTGGTGTGTAGGTCTGCACCAGGGATCCAAACTGGTGAAACCCGGGCCACCGAAGCGGAAGGCATGAACTTAACTGCTCAGCCACAGGGCTGGCCCCATGATTTATTGTTTAATCCAGGTACATGATTCATATTCTCTTCCCTCTCTCTCTGGATTCTCTCTCCCTCTCTGTCTCTCTCTCAATCTCTCTCTCTGTCTCTATCTTTCTATCTCTCTCTCCCTCTCTATCTTTCTCTCTCCTCCCATTCCTACCAGAGAACTTTAAAAAAGTAAACTACAATGCTGAGATTTCTGTGTCAAGGTGAAAGAGAGTCATTTCAGAAATTAAAGGTGTCACTCATGTTGAGAAACTTCTCCGGAGTGATCTCTGGCGGCTTGCACCAATGTATTAGCTAGCACATGGAAAAATAAATTGAGAAAGAAAAGCCCTGAAGTAAGGAAGTCTGACTATATCTTCAAAGCAACTGCCATCATTAAAACAACATAATTTCCTCTGTCCACAAACAAGTAGAAGTTATGAACTGGGTGTGTAACAATGTATTACCTTCTTTATGATATTTACATATGGGTTGTGCAATCTGAACTAGAGAAAATGATTTTAAAAATGACATTTATATGGGTAAAATCTTTGCAAATAGTATGTAGCATTTGTGTGTGTGTGTGTGGTTGGCATCTAGGTTTGGAATTATCTAGATATAGATTAAGAAACCAGCATATGTTAACCTGAAACTCCTCCCCGTGCATCCACTTGAAATGTACGCAAATGTCTATTTGATAACAACATATTAAGAAGTGGTGTTTTATTTTAGTTTTGGAAGCTTCTGCTTTCTGTTTTGATTGACTTCTTTCTACGTTACACAAATGAACACCTTCAAACCTTTTTCATTTGAATTATAATATTGTTTTTATTTCAGTAAGTTCACTAGCACAGGTTCAAAGTTCAAGAGTTAGTTTTAGATATAATGTAAGCTATCAGAAAGTGCCACCATTTGTGTGTCCTTATAATGTCACTGTAAATAGTCCAGACATTTTCCTTACTACAGAGTTAGAGTTGCCCCAGTGAGTGTTGTCTCAGAGTGTGTTTAATTATGAACAAGGAAAATAACAAAATAAGATTTTAATATTTCAGATTGTTATGGTGGTATTAAAAGGCTGTATTTTATTAAGTGACATTTCTAAAACACTTTTCAATGATGTAGATTAATTGTGCCCTTGGGTATTTTGGTGCAAGTAAATTAGAAGTGATTGGTGTTCCCACTAAACAAAATAACTATAAGGAAAATGCAGTGATTTCTTTTCCTTTGTTAGTGAGTATTTTGAAGAAGGTTAATTTATGGCTATACATGTAGACGTGGTGCGAATAGCTTGATTTTAAATAACATGTTTTACACCTATGAAAGCCACTGTTTTATAGTGGTGACCTATGTGCCATGAGAATCAGGATGTAGAATGAAGAATGACCCATTACGTACAAGAGAGAGTGCTACTAGTTCATCGTGGCAGTTCTCCTTTGCTGTAAGAGATTTCACATATTCTTTGATTTCTCAACAAGACCTATAAATTTGCTATATGTTCACATTACCAAGGACATCCAATATAAGTGCTGAAAAGGATCTGTTGAATGAGGTAGTAAATAGACGATTCTCAACTTACAAAGGTTTTTTTCTGCAATAAACTTATTTACAAAATGAATTTCAATGGTTTGATATTGTGACCTTATCTCACCCTCTTCCTGTCCAAAAAAGCAAAGCTGGACTACCTACCTTGTAGGGCATTTGAAGTAATAAAATGCAATAATGTCTCTAAAGCATCTTGCTCATATCTCTTGGAAATAAATGAACACAATCCAAGTTGAATATAGCTTATGTTCATGAACCATCCTACACCTTGCATTAAGGCAGCCATTTTCCATAGTCCAAGAGAAGTTTCATATCAAAAGAGAAATGCAAAGAGTACTACCCCTATGCTAGTTGTTTGGGGAACCTGCTAAGAATTTTGAAGAGTCTGAGGTTTTATCCTAATCAGTAGCTTAGAACGTAGCCTGTTAGTTTCATGGATACTGGCAAAAAATATGAGACTCCTGGGACAGAGACAAAGAGCTTTATTATTCACAGGAACCTTAGCCAGAGTATAAACATTTTCTTGTATTAGTTTCCAAGCTCCAATTCCCACCGGGTGTCATGAAAAGGGCCAGGTGATCCCTGTGCACAACTGGGTTGCATTTCAGGAGAGGAACCTTGACTCTAAGGAAGTAAATCTTTAATGATGGTCAGTAACGATGCAGGCCCTTGGTCCCAAAAAGAGACTTTATCTCTGTTGTCCTGGACAGTAAGCATGCCTGCCCCTTGTTCTAGAGGGAGACACTGTTTCTATCTTGCAATGTTGTTTGTTATACAACGTTTGAAAAGATAGCCTGGAAGAAAAGGTCACTCAGTGCTTTGCTTGCAAGACATGAAGAAATGTGAGGGACCCACAGAGTATTGTCTCTCAACTGAACCCGTGCTGGTACAGTATGAAGATCACCTCTTTTACTATCTCCGTTAATTCAGTGTTGGTCAAGCCAATCAGTTCAGCAATGGGGAATTAAAAATGGAAATTTACCTGAGGAATAAAAAGGGGATTGAATTATGTGCATTCATTAATACAATTATCATATTTCTTTGATTTAAAAATCGAAAGATTTAAGTCAAGTTTTGATGTTTAGAAATGAATAAGAGAATTTGGTGAACTCAGAATTGGGTGAATACTAGTTGAGTTTCCCATTCATATTTAAGTTCTTATATATGAAGAATTAAGCACAAAGAAACAAAAAGTGGTGACTACAAAGTTTGCAGAAAACATGCTGGGCCAATGTTCTGCAGTTTAATATATCTCTAAATTCTCTTGCCTTTATTGAATTTATGTAAATTCTCCTATCTAACATTTACTTGAGATAGATTCTTGCAATTTAATTAAAAGAATGATATTTGTGGCAAAGAATTGGAAAGCAGTATTCAGCTTTAGTAGGTAATTAGCCACTGAACTAAAAGTCTGATCTTTTTTCTGATTTCACACTAAAATGATAACACTGAACAAAAATAACATAACAGGTAGGAGATGTTTTCCATTTCAAGCTGATAAAGTTTCTAATGATTTTCTGATTTACAAAATTCCCCTAACCTTTGTATGGTCATTCAAAATACAAAGTATTTGAGGCAGTTAACTCTTGAGAATCATCTTTGGCAACATATAGTAATGTTTTGATTTCACCAGCTGGTAATAGCAACAAACCAAAAGAAATCCACCCCACCCCAATAAATCCCAAGTTAAGTTGTTCCTTCTACATAGGCATTGCACTGAACCTATTTGTTTTTCTTAGGCTTAATTTAGAATATTAAATCAATGTGGTCAATTTATCTTTCTTTTTTTAACCCATTAAAAACACTCACAATAGGCTTACTCTGTATAAAGCTTTAATCTTTAAAGAAGCTACAAGAGTATCAGCTTTAAAAATGTCCTTCTTTTTAATGAATATTATTGTTGAATGGAACTGTCTCTGCAGACTCCTTGTCTAGAAAGCCTTTGATTGGAATGAAGATGCTAAATATTCTTTGGATACTTATTTCCCTGCTTCACTTCTTCATATATTCCCTTTGTCCCTTTTATATAACACCAAGCTTTTGGTTTAAAAAACGTGATTCTTCCTTAATAAACAATGTATTCTACTTAAAAATAAAACCACTAACTTATAACAAGTCATTTTTCTGGTTGTTAGGTCATAATATTTTACTTATAGTATTTGTATAATCAGTATGGCCACATTTTTTGTACCATAGAGCTGACAAAATATCAAAGTAATGTGAGAATAGGCTGTGTGGTATAATATAATTTATGGACTAAATTATTATGTAAAAGTCATGCAAACATTCATCTATTTGATAAAGTGTTCTTGAAGAATTTTGAAGATACTGACAGTACAAATAAAATGCACAATTTAAAAGTGAGATGACTTCTTATTCAATGAAGATCTGTACTTAAGTCCAAACACCTGAGTTAAAATGTTGCCTTCACCACTGACTTTGTGAAATTTTTGAAGTCCCTTAACCTTAACTTTTCTGCATGTAACATGGTATTAATAATTTCCAATTTATAGGTTTTATTTGTTAAATAAGGTTAAGTATAAAAATATTTAATACATACTTGTTGCTCTTAATAAACCTCCATTAAATATAAATAACTTCTACTGGACTCTGGGTTCTGCAGCATTATAGTGTCTTAAATTTGAAGTGAACTTTTGTGTTCTGGTCTAACAACAATTCTACCTCTGAGAATCTGGAAAATTCTTCTCCTTCCCTCTTCCCCTTCTACCCAAATGAATTGTAGTATTTAATTTTCATAACTTTTTCATAAATGAGGCAACTGGAAGTCATAAAAATTAAATGGCTTACTCAAGATCACATAGCCAGAATGGACAAAGGTATGATTTACACCCAGAACTGTCTGAGTCTGAAGTTCTCTTACTTTTCACCACTTTATCTTGTTTCTCAGAGTTTAGAGATTGTCCTAGCATGGTACAGAACTTCGCAGTATCTGTGGACTTAAGTATCTTTGATTCCCACTCAAACTTTTCCATCTTCAACCAGAGTTTTTATTAAATACAAAGTATTTTATAAGCATAAACATTTAATTTCTTAATTTTATTTAATTTATATTTTGCCTTGTTATAAATAAAGAATTAGAGAAGACAGATTTTGATATGTTTGTTATACTTCCTTCTTACTGTAGTATTTCAAATTCAAAAAGCAAAGCAGACTATAAAGTCATGACTCAAGATTAAGACTATTAGTAAAATTCCTTATTCTGTTACCCTTTCAGCATGTTTTTCCTGTTTCTCACTTCTGCAACACCTAATGCACAAAAAACTTTTATAATTATGTCATCTCTTCCACTGAGTGTGTATATTTATATATATGCACACACATATATGTGTGTATATATATATATGTATATCTTCCCTCACATTTTACCTCATAATGAGATTATCATGAAAATATATTCTTAAAAGCATTGCTTGTTTCTGCAATTCAACAGCAAGAAAAACAAATAACCTAATTAAAAAATGGACAAAGGACTTGAGTAGATATTTTTCCAAAGAAGACATACAATGGCCAACAGGCATGTGAAAAGGTGCTCAGTATCATTAATCATCAGAGAAATGCAAATCAAAACCACAATGAGACATCACCTCACACCTGTTAAGATAGCTATTATTAAAAAGTCAAAAGATCACAGATGTTGGTGATGATTTGAGGAAAGGGAACTTTTGTGCTGTTGGCGGGAATGTAATTTGGTACAGCTGTTATGGAAAACAGTATGGAAGTTCCTCAAAAAGTTAGAAGTAGGACTACTGTATGATCCAGCAGTCTCACTTCTAGTTATATATCCAAAGGAAATGAAATCAGGATCTTGAAGAGATCTGCGCTCCCAGGTTCATTGCAGCATATTCACAATAACCAAGATATGGAAACAACCAAAGGGTTCATCAATGGATGAAAGGATAAATAAAATGTTATGTATATACATTATGCATACATATACAGTGGAATATTATTCAGCCTTAAAAAAAGAAGAAAATCCTGTCACTCATGACAACATGGATGAGCCTGGGGAACATTATGCTAAGTGAAAAAAGCCAGATATGGAAAGATATATACTGCCTAATCTCACTTAAATGTGGAATCTAAAACAGTTGAACTCAAAAGTAGAGGGTAGAATGGTGGTTTCCTGTGGGGCTTAAGAGTGGGAGAAATGGGAAGATGTTGGTTAAAGAGTACAAAATTTGTCATAAATGATGAATAAGTTCTAGAAATCTAATGAACAGCATAATGATTATAGTTAGTAATAATCTATCAGACACTTGAAATTTGCTAAAAGAGTAGATCTTAAGTGTTCTCACTACACACACAAAAAAATTGTGGCAGTGTGAGGTAATGGATAAGTTAGCTTAATAGTGGTAATTATTTCACAATGTATATGTATATCAAAATATTATGTACACCTGAAATATATATATAATGTTATTTGTCAATTATACTTCAATAGAACTGGCAAAAATTTTTTTGAAAAACAGTATTGTGTGTTTCCTTTGCAAATTTGACTTACGTAATTTTTTAGATGATATAAGATATTGTGAGAAGCTTGATATAGAATGCACATTGACCACCAATTTATTTATATTGTAAAAATCATTATGTTCTAATCAACATTTCGTATTGGTTACCTCAGTTCTATTGAATTCTATTCTTTACAAACTGTATAAGAAGACAGAAATATATTTGTATATTGGGTGCTACATTGAACTTATTTCCCAAAAGTTGAAAGGATATAAGACTTCAAAGATTCAGTTTTGTGGTCAAGAAAAAGTGATTTCTAAGCTTAGGAAATGATAAGCCATGCCATGAGACTGGAACATAGAGTTGAGGCTGAATAACTGTGATTTTCCAAGTTTATTTCTGTTTATTAGAAAGTTTCATACTAGTTCCATAACATTTCCCTCCACTTGGTCTCTTTAAAATGCTACTGAACTTCTGGCTAAAATTTAGAATGATTTGGTCCATTGGATACTATGGCAAATAAATACAAAATGAAAATTTTTTTTCTTTTTCTTCCTTGCCATTTTCTGAGTATTTTATCTTTGGTTGTGCTTTATTTAAAAGTCAACCATTTCCTCAGAAGCAGAGTATTGTGTATCATTTTAGATTGACTTCGTGTGTGAAATGGAGGTACATCTGCAGGACAATGATTTCTAATATTATACAGATAGTGTCTGTCTACTCTCATGCAAATATATATTTACACACATTTTAAAATAACTGTATGTTTACAGAGCAGGTTTGTAAATTTTTATTTTAATATTAGTAAAGAATGAGTGGATAGCAGTTTTATTTTTAAAAAGTCTTGAAGCCTGAAATACTTTTCCCTGCTTTAGAAACTTACATGAGATCTATTAGGAGAGTATATTTGTATTGGAATACATTATACAAAAGAAATGCATTTTTTAAATTATACAATGCATTTTTCTGTCTCTTTCATTTTCTTCTGATTGCAACTTTTATTTTGTGATCTTCACAAATGAATCATTATGAAACACTTTTGACATCAATATGTTCTGTTTGCGTAATAGTTCATGTAATTAATAACTGATGCCTCATTGCCTTACAAATTGATTAAATGTTTGTATCATTTAAAAATAGAAGTAGTTTACACTAATGCATCATCTGAGGTTTGTTTATAAATATAAGTCATGCCATTAATTACGCTGCCTTTTTCATGATAATAGAGTTAAGGGTCATTTCTGATTTATACTATTTTCAGAGAATTGTAACATGAAAGAAACAACCCATAAAAAAATCAGCAATAAATTTTCCCATTGTGAAAAAGTTGACATGATGCTACTGTTTAGTACATGATAATATAAAATTAGTAGATGGTGATTTCTAGTCTTTTTGAGATAATTACTTCCTCTTTTCCCAGCAAAGTTCAAAACTGACTTTGTAGATCTTTTGTTTGTCATTTGAAAGGTCATGATCAAATTCTGTCTTAATTTCATAGTATTTTTATATCTTGAATTGTGACACTTCTTTTTAAAAAAATAAGCTTTCATCTTAGAGCAGTTTTAGGTTCACAGCAAAATGGAGTGGAAGGGACAGAAATTTCTCATATACCTCCTGCTCCCATACATGAATACACTCCCCTATTATCAAAGTCCTCCACCAGAATAATGCATTTGTTAAAACTGGTAAACCTACAGGGTCACATTATCATCACCCAAAGTCCATAGTTTACATTAGGGTTCACTCTTGGTCTTGTGCATCCAATGGGTTTGGAAAATTATGAGATTTTTTAGGAGACTGCCTTACATTTTGGTCTCTGCATATACATAAACCTTGAACTATGCATTGCTTTGAACCGGTCATTTTTGAGAATCCTCAGTCTTTATTGAAACTTAGCCAAACGTGTGTGTTTTGTTTTTGTGTTTTATTATAGCTATCTTAGTGGATGTGAAGTGGTATCTCATGTTGTTTTAATTTGCATTTCCCTGATGACTAATAGTCTTGGGCATCTTTTCATGTGTTTGTTCATCATATCTCATTTGGAGAAATGTCTATTAAAGTCCTTTGTCCATTTTTTGAATTGTCTCTTTATTGTTGAGTTGTAAGGGTTCTTTATATATTCTGCATAGTAGACTCTTATTAGATATATGATTTGGACATGTTTTCTTTCCTTCTATGGATTGTCTTTCACTTTCTAGCTAGTGTCCTTTAATACACAACATATTTTAGTTTTGATATAGTCCAACTTATCTATTTTTCTCTTGTTGCTGCTGTTTTTGGCATCATATCTAAGAAACCATCACCAAATCACAAATCATCAAGATTTTTTCCTATGTTTTATGGTTTAGTGGCTCGATGTAGATCTTCTATCCATTATAAGCTAATTTTCATACGGTGTGAAGTAGGGTCCAGCTTCATTCTTTTGCATATAGATATCTAGTTTTCCTAGGACCATTTGTTGAAGAGATTATTTTTGCCCTTATTGAATGATCTTGGCACCTTTTTTGACAATCAGCAGACCAAAGGTACTTGGGTTTGTTTCTGGATTCTCAATTGTATTCCATTGATCCCTGTGTTTATTCTTATGCCAATACCACATTGTCTTGATTAGTGGTGTTTTGTAATAAGTTTTGAAATCAGGAAGAGTAAATCCTATGTTTTTGAAGGTTGTTTTGCTTTGAGGCCCCTTGCATTTCATGTTAATTTTAGGATCAGCTTTTAACATTTTTGCAAAAGAGCCACTGAGATTTTGATAGAGATTGCATTGAATCTCTCGGTTGCCTTTGGTAGTATTGCCATCTTAATAATATTAATTTTTCCAATCTATGAACATGGGGTGTCTTTCCATTTTTTAGGTCCTCTTTAATTTATTTCTGCAATATTTTGTAGTTTTCTCTGCTCAAATCTTGCACCTCTTTGGTTAAATTTATTCCTAAGCATTTTATTATTTTTTTTATGCCCTTATAAATGGAATACTTTTCTTGATTTACTTTTTGGATTGTGCATTGAAATTGTATAGAAATAAAACTGATTTTTATATTTTGATCTTGTACTCTGCGACTTTGCTGACTTTGTTTACTACCTCTAATAGTTTTTTTGGATTCTTTATAATTTTCTTTGTATTGTGTCATCTGTGAATAGAGATAGCTGTACTTTTCCTTTCCAGTTTGATGCCTTTTATTTCTCTCTTTTGCCTAATTACTCTAGCTAGAATTTCCAGTACAGTGTTAAATCACAGTGGCAAAAGTGGCCATCCTTGTCCTGTTCCTCACCTACAGGGGAAGATTTCAGTCTTTCACCATTAAGTATGATGATAGCTGTGGGATTTTTTATGAATACCTTTTATCATATTGAAGGAATTCTCTTTTAGTCTTAGATTTCTAAGTGTTTTTATGATGAAAAGTTGTTAGATTTTTGTCAAATCATTTTTCTGCACCAATTGAAAAGAAATTCTATTTTACTTTTTCTTTCATTTTACTAATGTGTTATATACTACATTGATTGATTTTTTTATGTTGAACCACCCTTGCTGGGATAAATCCCACATGATCATTTAAATATGATGTATGATCCTTTTAATATACTGCTGAATTCGGTTAACTGGTAATTTGTGAGAATTCATAAGCTCTTTTTTTATTGGGAATTTTTTCTTAGTAATAACTAAATCTTCTTTGTTGTCAATTTCTCTGGTTTTGTTTCCCAGGAATTTCAGAAGAATCTTTATGAATAATCTTTCTTTTCCATGAAGTCAATTTCAAATCTCTTTAGATCGTTTTTCGTAAGAGAAATAATTCTTTCTCAGTACTTCCTACTAGTTCTATTTTCAAATCTCTTAAATTGAGATGGCTGAAGTACAGCATAATAACCATACTAGCTGTTTGGTATCAAGAGTAGTGGGAGGAGTATTGTCAATCTTTCTGATGCATTATAATTCATTTGATTTCTTATCAGCTCACGAGCTTTGATAGTTGCTATATTTGCGTATCAGTATGTTTTTTCTACAAGTCATTGAACAAAGCAGAGTGTAAAATATACAAAATTTACCCTTTGAAGTTTACCGTTAATTTTTGGCCTCTAATGCAATGATTATAAAGTACTTAGACATGGGACCTAAGTACCTAAAGAATTTTTCTTCAAAGTATGTTACATTTGCTTCTCTATGCATAGACCATATTAAACCTATAAACAATTGCTTTTGTTTAGATTGATTCTTCAGTTTCATTAATTAATAGGGCCTAGTTCAAAATTTTTCTGATATCTAACTTGAAATTAGAGCTTTACTTTTCCTGTTAAGTCCTTCATTCATTAAGCACGTTTTCTAATATTATTCTATTGCTGGCATACATCCTCAAGTAACTTCCTATGTTCTATGATGCAAGTGAAATATAATTTTGAGTCCTTGTGTATGTAAACATCACTTTATTCTACCTTTATCTTTGATTTAGTTTAAATAAGGATGTTTATTGTGTAATATAAAATAAATTGTATGGGTCGAAAGCAATTTTCTTTCAGAACTTTGAAGGCATGGTTCTAATGTTTCACAGAACTCAAAATTAGTTATGAGACTAATACCAACCATGTTATCATGTCTTTGTAAAGGATCTGGATTTGTTTTAATGGGGAAAGTATAGGATCAACTTAATAATTTTTGCAACTCTAAAGATCTACAAAATTGTGACTAGTTATTTGTATTTTTAATTATTATTCATTGAGCAATACAGTCAAAGAATACTATAATTTGTCAACTCTGGGAAATGACATTCCATGTTTTCCTGATAATGTTTATCTTTCTTTTTTTTTTTTCTATTCCAGTATGCTAAGGAACTACTATTGGTCATTGGGAAGAGGGTTTTATTAAGGACTATCAAGATCCATGCTAGTTACTCCAATTTGTCCCAGACCATTTTTAGAGAAAAAAATCCTTTGGTTTGTTTGTTTGTTTTGTTTTGAAAGAGAGAATCTAAACTGACTGTCATTAATTCTATTAAGGATGCTGGAGTACAGTTGATGGGAATATTTTCAGTTGATCCTCTTGTTTTCAGCCTTTTTACTGCCTGTCCTTCTTGATTCATCAAGTCTGCCTCCAAACCCTCTGAAGAATATTTTAGGAAAGATTCTTGCCTCCTTAAATTCAATCCTCTCCATAAATATTTTTTGGCTGCAACTACCTGCACTGTGCTTTATGAGTCAATACCTTTCCTCCTGCCTTCTAGAAATTTGTTGAAATGTCTAGTTTGCTGATGACCTACCACTTGTTTTCTTCATTTTTATGGCTTATAGCTTTTAAAAACACCTTTACTATCATAGTTTAGGTCGCTCAGAGGGGAGAAAAAGCATTGCATTTTCTCAGTCCATATTCTTCAGTCACGAGTTTTCTTAACACAAATCGCTGACAGATGGTATTTGTGTATATGAATAGATTTTATTGAAGCTTTGGAAGATGGAAGGTCCTGCAAGCAATTTATTCTTATTGCAACATATACCCAAAAGTCTTTTGACTGCTTTTTCTATTACGTGATCATTTGATTATTTTTTTCTATTATTTAGCCTGAATTCTCATAATCCATTCCTCTCTCACCTATTCCGTAGCCTAAATTTTCTTTATATTTTTATACAGATTATTTTATAATATCTTTTTTCTTATCCTTTTCTGAATATATCCTCAGGATTTCACCTTCCTCTCAAGTAGCTTATCCAAGTATTTTCCTAGCTTATCCAAGTATTTTCCTAACCACTTTCCTTTCAAAAAGGAATTCTAGTGACAGCTGTGTTATTTAAATTGCTTGCTTTAACTTTGTTCCATTATGAATTCCAATGCTTTGTTTGTACTACTAGGAAAATTCTACTATATGGTACTCAGTACTGTTGACTCTAGCTAGTTGTATCCAATGATATATCCAATGATGAATACTCTCATCTCCAACACACACACTGCTGTCTCTGCAAAGAAAGGATCATTTATGAGGTCGACATAGAAAATCTCACAACTTTCTATACCTTAGAGTTATGGTTCTCAAACTTTAGCATTCATTAGAATCAGCTGAAGGACTCGGTAATACACAGGTTTCTCTGTCACATTTCGTAATTTCTGATTCAATAGTTCTGATGGAGCCCAATAATTTCCATTTTTATTAAGCTCCCCAGTGATTCTGATACTGCTGATCTGGGGACTATAATATGAGAACCATTGCCTAGAGAATCACTATTCCACTGAAAAATAGTATCGCTCAAACGCCCTCATTATGAGATGGAAGGGTTTAGAGAAAGTCCAAACATGTCAGTAGTTTCTGAGAGTATCATCTTACATAGTTTTGACATGTTTGTATTTTCAATAGGTATTCAACAACAGAGAAAGATATTTGAGGAGAACATAGCAGAAAACTGACTGTATTTATGTGATTAGTAGTTTCATCCTCTGGTAAAATGAGTCAAAGCACACATAAGCATTAAACTCCAGCTAACTTGCAAATACTATGAGAACTATACAAAACACAGAAGTGAAAATGGACCTCATCCTCTCTGTCAGCATTTGTGGTTTCTCCATGCAAGCCTAATACTTATGAGTCTTTGTGTACTAATACGGAAGAAATATTTGTTAAAAAATAGTATTTTTAACAAAAATACTCCTCTAATAATCATTAAGTCTGTAAGAGTGGCTAAAATAAAATCAGAATTGCTAGTTTCCCATTCTGTAGAGCAGTAACATGAATGTCCCCTGTGGAATACTAAAGATACACTATAAAAGGATTTTTATTATAAAAGTGAAATTGCTGGGCCCACCTCGTAGCTCAGTAGTTAAGTTTGCACATTCCGCTTTGGCAGCCCGGGGTCGCTGGTTCAGATCCAGGGTGCGGACACGGCACTGCTTGACCAGCCATGGGGTGGCAGGTGTCCCACATATAAAACAGAGGAAGATGGGCACAGATGTTAGCTCAGGGCCACTCTTCCTCAGCAAAAAGAGGAAGATTGGCAGCAGATGTTAGTTCAGGGCTAACCTTCCTCAAAAAAAAGAAAAGTGAATTTGCAAAGTCTCATATTTACATTTTTTCAACAATTGAATATATCTCATGATTTAACTTTTAGGTTAGATACATGAACGAATGTCCATTTTCAGAGAATAGATTTAATGAAAAACTGCTTCTTGAACATGCAGCCTTCAGATATCCTTCAGTGTGTATGTCTGTGTGATGATGTAGTCAATATAGAACATTTTTTAAAACGTTATTAACACTGAAAAAGATACATTAGAAAGGCTGCCTTCCAAGTCATATTTATCAACAAGCTTTTGCAGTTTTATCTGATGAGGTATATTTTTGGTTGATTACCTCTAGTGTGATAATAAAATGAAGCTCATGCTCTTTGTTCAGTTTAATTACTTTTTGTCAAAAATCATTACTGCCTCTTATCATTTTATTTCTATGTTTACCAATTTGATAGGTGAAATCTTAAGATGTCAGTGTAGTCTAAATTTGCATTTTTGTGACTGTGTGTGTAGTAGACCAGTCTTAATATGCTGTTTGGCCATTTGTTTTCTTCAGGTTCAAATAGAGCTATGGTTTTAGTGAGTATAATCTATTCTATAAAGAAGGAAAAGAATTACGAAGATTCTGGAAAGATTACTTCTCTGCTATTTTCCTTTTAAATCTGGAAGTCTAAGGTAAATATGTGTATGATTGTTATAGCTGATTTTAGTAAGTGAAAATTACAGACAATTCTTTCTCTCTCCCTTTTTTGTTTACTTTTTGCTCTCTACTTTTAATGCACTTAAGAAACTCACTTATCAAATCCAGAATCGGTGCATAAATAGTTTCATGGTTAAGAAAAACTTCAGTTCATATATGGTCCAAAATGTCGTATATGAATGATACATTGTCTAGAATTAACGCTCTTAATTCTTGGGGTAATAGAACACATTATAAACTGTATGAGCATGTTTATTTGCTTAACAGTTTCCCAAATCAAAATCATTTTATTTGCAAATTGCAGCATGATGAATTAGTAAAACCTTTGAGAGCACAAAGGGAGACACCACGTGAGAATGAAATCTACAGCATTCAACCTTCATATTTATTCTGTCACTTGTTCTAGGTGTGTATGAATCAGCTGTAACATTATTGACTTTCTTTTCTAGTATAGGACTAATATGAGATTTTACTTTTTTCCCAAGAAGAAATGCATTCGTTCCAAACAACTCATTACTAAACATGACATGTGTGTGTGTGTGTGTGTAAGTGTCTATGTTTTTGTGAGCTTGATGTGCTTTTTCTCAGTCAGATAACAGTATCAATCCTATAATTCTGTGATTTGAGAGGACCACCTAAAAAGGATCTGGAGGCATCATTGTTATAAATTAGACAAAGAAAATAGTGGGGTGTGTGTGTGTGTGTGTGTGTGTGTGTAAGAGAGAGAGAGAGAGGGAGTGAGAGAGAGGGAGAGAGAAGAGAGAGTATTTCAGGAGTAAATTTTAAATGTTTTAGATGGGATGGATTAAATACAACTAATTGTTGAATTTATAATTATTGAATATCTATCTAAAGATTAAGAACAAATTTAAAAATGAAAATAGAACACAACACTTTAGGAAAATGATTACTGAATGAAAAGCTAAAATAGCCTTTACAACTTCAGAGGTGACTGAATTTTAGTTTATGCCTGGCTCTCTCCCAGCAGTAGAATTGGCAGAGTTCAGATAGGGAGCTAAATGTGGCTCCGCTGTGATAAGAAATGGGAAAAAATAGAAAAAGTAATTGCTTTAGCAATGATCTAGTTTGGAAGTGATGGACTCTTCCAGGCAGAATTTGGTAACCTTTCTGTTCCTGGCACACTCTTCTGAGCACTCTGTGAGGTCAAATATCTCTGTCTAGGGAGGTAGAAACCTGCTACCGTCTTAATATTGCAGCTGAACTGATGCTGGTGTAGTCGTGCACCACGGCTCGTTTCTCTCCGTGTACGTGAGCATGAGGTGAATAGACACTATCTCCTAAAGATTTTTCTATCTGATATTCTTCAGGATCTAATGAGATCAGTCACCTTCAGATACACATCCTGATGCTGCACTCGCAATGGGCCGTCTTCCTCGGCTAATCCATTTGTCTTTAGCTGTTCTCACAGAGGGAATGGTAATGGATAGGGCAAAAGAAGTGCCTATTTTTATACGACTATTTGAGAAAAGTAACCAGACAAATCAATAAAGATGTAGCAAAGTTGGGCTTTGGATTTGTTCTGTTTTGCTCCTCTGACCAGCTGCACATGTTTGGGAAACTATTCATTTACTTGGACAGACTTTTTCTGCATCATGCCTTCCACTGAGTTTTCTGAAAAAGCGAAAAGTATTTTGTCCTCTGGCATGCACACGCCAGGGAGTCTAATTTTTGCCTGTTGGCTCACAAGAGGTGTTTGGAGGTTTTCTCTCTGCCCTGAATCGATTCTCCAACTGACAGAGCTAAGTTAATCTTGGACAAGAACAACCGAGAATATGTTTCCACTAGCAAGGTCAGTGTAACTTATGGAGGATTTATGGACTAAGGTGATGTATTTGAATCCTATGAATGCTTTGGATTGAGTAGAAATATCAAAATATCAAGGTGCGTGGACTTAGACAGATACCTGATCTTTTCAGTTCAGTTTTGACGATTGCTTTATGTTACTTCCCTCCCCTGATGCTTCATCAGTTGCACAACTAGGACTTGCACAGGTTCCCTGCTCCAGTCCCAGAAGAAACAGAGTGAGTCACAGATGATTCTTCCCACCATGGTCCCTCTGACTGTCACCAAGGCAGCGTGGCAGTAGGATAGGTGTCCTCCTAATCACTGCCCTCAAAAGTTGGTCCTTCATTTCGGCTCTAATTCCCGTTATTTATATAAACCTTTGAAAAATGTACTTAAGTTCTATGATTTTGACATCATTTGAAGTAATATATTCTAGAAAAACATTGCCCTCTGAGCCAATTAAAATAGTTTCTTTCTTTCTTATGTTTACACTGGGACTTAATTGTATTTCAGTTATGGGATGCTCCGTATTCTACTATTTGGAGTGTTACTTGTCAAATTCATATTCAAGTCATGTATACTGATCATGGCTTTACAGATTTGTTCTGATTCACTTTCAATATTTTCCTTTCCTATTATAAAATCTAAATGCTTTTAACCTATTTTTCTAAAATTAACTGTATAATCAATTTTCTCTGGAGTCTCCCTGGTTTCCTGACATCTTTTTGCAAATGAGAACTAGAACCATGGAATTTATTAGAGGTACATATATATTCTGTGAGTTTTATCTGTGTGGAGATAGGATAATGTTTTCTGATGTTTTCAGTACTCTGATTATCCCCATGGTTTTCATCACTGCAACAGAATTATCATTAAGCTTTCTAATTGTTAGTTGTCTAAGCTTATCAAATGAAAGGAAATTTTCAACTACAGATTTTATGATATGCTATATAAAATACTTCTCCAAAAATTAGCAACAGAAAATTTGATCTCTTAAATAGATAATGTATTCACATCTTTAAATTTTAAAAAGCAGAAAGCCCAGTGATTAGTTTTCTACCCATCTCTGTAGCCCAACCACTCACTTCTTTTTCCAGATATTCGTTGTAGATACATAAGCCAATCCTAATTTCCTATCTTTTTTTATTCGCTTTGCTTCATAGTATACACCTTGTTCTGCACCTTGCTTCAAGTACTAATATTTTTTGAATAATGATCCTGTTCTCTTGAAAAGCTCCATGTGCTTTTTATGGCTGCATATTATTTCAGTGCAAGGGTATTTAATTTTACCTATGCAGTGTTGATAGACACATAAGGTTTTTCCAGTGTTTTTCTATGGAAAACGATGATTAAGTGAAATGTGTACATACGTTCTTTCACATATGTGAAATAAGGTAGAGAATACATTTCTAAAAGCGAGGTTTAGGGGGTTAAGGGGGGTCAATGTATTTGTATCATCGATCTATAGCCAAATTGCCCTCCAAAGGAGTCGTGCCAGTATATCCTTACCCCAGCAATCTTTGACAATACTGTTTTCATCCATATTCACTAAGTACCCTAACAAAATCTTAGATCTTTATCAGCCTGATAGGTGAAAATGTTTTGTTTTAAATCATGTTGAGCATCAATATATTGTACTTTCTGTGAAACATCCATGTTCTTTACTCATATGTTTCATTTGTTCCTTTTCTTACCATTTTTAAACAACCTTTCTTCATGAGAAAGAGCAGACTTCTCTGAGTTACAAATATTGTATCCTTTGTGTGCTCCGCCTTTACCTTCGTTATCATGACATAATTTTAAAAAATTTATTTAGTTTAACATTTTGTGGGTGTGGTATCATCTTAGAAGGCATTCTCTATTCCAAGAAATAATTATCAATGGCTAATTCTATTGCTTTTTGGTTTCAATTTTTTACTTTTTAATTTTTCAATTTTAACACAAATATTTTATCAATTTAGAATTCATTGATATAAATTGTCAATGATAGATCACTATTCGTCTTTATTTTCAGCTGACAATCCAAGTGTCACAGCATAATTTATTGAATAAGCTAACTTTTCTTTGATTTAATAATTTACCAAATTCTCACACCTTATCTGGAGTTTCTATAATTTTCCATTGTAAACTTGAAATTATTTTGTTTACTTTACAACAAAAGCATACTGTTAACATTTTATTGAAAATTGAATCAAATTTATAGATTAATTCAGAGAAATTTTATGTCTTTATGAATTTGTTCAAATCCAAGAAGAGGGTACAACTTGTGGTCTTTTAAAGTCTTCTTTTAGCATTTCAACCTTCTCTGGTGTAGATATCGAAATTTTCTTGTAAAGTTAATTTTGAGGTATTTTATTTGTTAGACGATTTGTGATTGTTGTTGGTTTTGCTATATGTATCCTAATGGCTTTTTATATATTCTGTGAAAATTATGGTTTACTGTATGTTAATTTTGTACCCCACAAGCTTACTGATTTATTTGTCATTTGGAGTAGGTTTTCAGTGTTTCTCCTGTGATTTCTAGGTTTATTAATGCATCTTTTATGAATAATGCTACTACTCCTACTTACCAATTTTCACATCCCTAATTTCACTTTCTAATTGACCAATGACTTTAAAAAAAATATGAATTGATAGTGGCTAGAATACTTATTTGTTCCTATTGCGAGGAGGGTTATTTCTAACATTTGCCCACTAAACATAATGTTGACTGAGGTTGAGACAGATTTATTTTCCTCTGTTAATAATGTGTCAATCCAATCTTATTTTATTCAGAAATTTAATCTGGAAGCATAGTAATTTTTGGCCTTATAATCTCTTATAATGCCTTTATAATCTTCAAAGATGGTTGTATTTGTTTTTTTAATTTGATGATGAGTTGTATCAATCAATATTCTACATCAAAACCATCCTTGCCTATTTGGGATGAACTCCATTTGTTCGTTCATTTAATTAGCTGTTGATTTTTGTTTGTCAATATTTAATTTGGGATATTTGATTAATATTCATAATTGAAAATCATCATTATTTATATTTATGTGCATTCTTCAGCAGTTAAAGGTATCAATGTTGTACATGCTTAATAAAAATAACTGGTGAATAAAATGGAATTAAAAGATATTAAAGTATAGCATTTTCTTAAGCAGTTCAATTAGCATTAAAACAATCTCTTTATTAAATTTTTAGTTGAGTTTCTCTATGGAATTTTGTGAACCTGACAATTATCATTATTGTTGTTTTGAGAGTGGGGGCTGTAAAGGGCAGGAAACTCCAACAACGTTTGCTATTTCTTCTCTGGTAATTAGTGTTTAGAATTTTCTGTATTTCCTAGAGTTAGTTCTGTTTATCTAAAAATATCCCATTTCATCTAAGCTTTCAAATGTATTTGCATAGAGTTGAGCAAAGCATATTTTATGACTTTTATAATTTTCTTTTTATCTGCTTACTTCCTCATTACTATTTCTTGTTTTAACTGAGATATAATCGACATGTAGCATTATATTAATTTCCAGTGTACAACATAATGACTCAATATTTGTATATATTGCAAAATGATCACCACACTAAGTCTGGTTAACATCCAACACCACACATAGTTACAATTTTTTTCTTCTTGAAAGTTCTCATTACTATTTCTTATTTTGTTTACTTATACTTTCTTTATATTTTTATTGTTAGCTATCAGTTATCTAGAATTTTGATTTTTAAAAACTAGCTCTGAATTTCTTAATTTTACTAGTTTTCTAACTTCTAATTTATCATTATGTTTTTATCATTATTAATTTGTTTATTTTATGTATATTTTTCCCTTTTTTCCAATTTTTTGAGTAGACTGCTCGATTTCCTTATTTTCATTTTTCTTATTAATATACATATTTAAGACTGGTTCACCTCTGATCATCACTGCTTTAGCTGTACCTTATAGGTTCTGAGGTGCGATGTTTGCATTGCTATTTTCATCATTTTCTGGAGTCTGCAGCATCTATTTTGATTTCCCCTTTGAAGAGTCCCTTAGATTATTTTCTAATGCCCAGGATGTTGGAGCTCTTTGTTTTCCAAAGTTCTGTTAATTCTAATTTTATTTAATTGCTATTAGAGAATTAAAATAACAATTTATGGAGTTTCTTGGTAGCCTAATATATGGTCATTTTTGTGATTATTTAGTGGACCCTTGACAAGAAGACATTTTCCTTTTTATATATTATATATCCTATAATTATATTATAAATTTTGTAGTTTAGTTTATATTTTTACTTTTATATTCTCACTTGCATAAGTATATTCACTGACCTATATTTTATATACTTTTATCAATTTTATCTGTCATGTGCTTCTCCCTTTGATGTACTTAATTCATAGATGGCTTAGAATATAATAATTATTCTTTTGTATTTTTCTTCTGGAATCTCCTGAAATTTGCACTTTTAGGGCTTTATTGTGTCTTTAACATTTTTGCATTAAAACTGTACTTCTTGTTTCACTTAATGCTGTTTGTTATAAATTGAAAATTATTTGCAACTGATATTATAAATCCTTTCTTTTCTCTTTGCCTTTGCCTATTCTTTTATTTTCAAACTTTCTTAATAGTTCTGTTTTAACCATCTGATTTTTGTATATCATAGACTCTACTTTTACTTTATGATCCCATTTAAAATTTTTTCTTTTAGTAGGTAATTTTACCAATTTATAATTATTTATGAGGTAGCTATGCTTCTGGAAATGACATATTATTGATTTTAAAATTATTCCTTAGGTTTGGGGATATTATGATTTTTAAGACAGTTAATGTACCATTCTCAATTTCTTTATTCGGTTTTCTTAAACCTGTTCAGAAATTATAATCCAAACATAAATGATCTTATATTATTACGCTAATTCAGACTGCTTATACGTAAATATATCATATTGTATTTGTGTTTCTCTACTTTGTAATCATCTCTTTTTTTCTGCTTCTACAAGAAAGGTCCACAGTCTTGTACAATTTTGTTAAGAGGTGGTATTTGGTAGCTTTTTTGAAGAAAGTCATGGTTTGTTATGAAATTAGTGATAGCAAAGTGAGTAGACAAACATAACTCAATTGCATAGCTCAGTGTATAAGACAATCTTTGAAGTCAAGCAGAAATCTTTCTCTCCCCTGCCCATTTTGGAGTCCTCATGTTTCAAACTGCTTTTGCTGATTGCATTTTATTTCCCAATTCTGTAAATCCTATACTCTAGTGTGTTAGTTTCCTGGGGCTACTGTGACAAATTATCGCAAATCGAGTAGCTTAAAACCACAGAAATTGATTGTCTCATAGTTCTAGAGGCTAAAAGTAAAGAATCAAGGTGTCAGCAGGGCTGTGCTCCCTCGGAACCCTGTAGAAGAGAATGCTTTCTTTGCCTCTTCGTAGTTCCTAGTGGTGGCCGTTAATCCTTGGCGTTCCTTCGATTTCAGCTGCATCACTCCAGTCTCTACCTCTGTTGTCATATGAGACACCAGTCACATTGAATTAGGGCCCAGGCCAATGATCTGATCTTAACTTGATCACATCTGCAGAGTTCTGATTTACATATAAGGTCACATTTGCAGGGACTGACAGTTATGATTTCAACATCTTTTTGGGAGGAAGGGGACCCAATTCAAACCATAACACTGAATAATAGAAGGTAACCCCAGTGCTTCAGTAATCTCGTAAAAGTGATGTCTCAAAGTAAGCACTGTGTCCTAGAGCTTATTTTAATTGCATATGTTATAAGATTTGCCTAATACTCTTTGTAATGTATGAATATATCTTAAGATTGTGGTCTACTGTAAAAATTGATGTTTTCAGCCTTAGAAAAATTCAGTAAGGAAAATTTTTAAAATTTCGTTCAAATTGTGCTGAATTGAACTGTGATCTTAATAGTTTTGTCTGTCACATCAAATTGGGAAAGAAGTATATTTTTATGTTATATTTTCCCTTTATTCATGATGGGCATAGTCAAGCAGTGATTGGCTGATGTTATTCATTTTACTGCATTTAATAGAAATTACTAACCAGAATTATCATCAACTTTGTCATCAGGGAACAAATCACAGCAAACAAATCCAACAGGAATCAATATGATGACTCATTAGCAATGAGCTCTCACCAAGAGTCCCTACCAGCTGAAGACGTCACCCCATATTTTTTCATATGGACCAGATGTCAGTAGTTAAATTAAATTCTGAAAATTGACACAGGAATGTACTCTATTTTTATATCAAGTCTTTCCAGGTTTTTAAATATTGAAATTAATTTGTGTCCTTTGTTTTCCCTCCTAACATTTATTGTAAAATGCAGTTTTTTTCGCTTTTCAAAGATCATATCTGATTGATTCTTAGGATTTTTATAAAGTCTGTTCCTAAAAATGCTTACTATATTTTATGTCCTGGTACTCTCACTTGAATATGATCCTATTACACAATAATTTAACAGTTTCCCCATGAATCCAAATGTAGTGTGTACATTGACGCATGTGTACATGTATGCATACAGTCACACACACATACATATATATACAGGCAGAACACAAATTTCAAAGCACATTGAAAGAGAATTCAAAGAAATAATGTTGGGTATGATATCTAATCCAGCTCCAAATCTCCCTAATTATACTATCATGACCCATGAATATCTATCTGCTGTTATCTACTATTACATTCTTAAAAATGAAGTAGGTCAACAGTGGGATGTTAGAATGGAGAGCACAGCATGTTCTAATGGTGGTAGAGCATATTTTCTCTAGAAGAATGGACAGAATCAATCTAAAAGTCAAATATCTGAATTCTGAAATGACTAAATTTGGTAGGTTTTCTTTATTTTGATTCTCTGATATATAGATAATCAGACCCTGCTCCAAGTATAGTCAGGAGAATTTGTCCCCTTGACCAAATTGTTGTTCATTGATTGAATTATATAAAAAGCCTACCCTAGGGGCCGGCTCCGTGGCCGAGTGGTTAAGTTCGCGCGCTGCGCTGCAGCGGCCCAGGGTTCGGATCCTGGGCGCCGACATGGCACCATTCGTCAGGCCACGTTGAGGCGGCATCCCACATCCCGCAACTAGAAGGACCTGTAACTAGGATATACAACTATGTACCGGGGGGAGTTTGGGAAATAAAGCAGAAAAAAAAAAAAAAAAGATTGGCAACAGTTGTTAGCCCAGGTGCCAATCTTTAAAAAAAAAAAAAAAAAAAAAAAAGCCTACCCTATACCAGAATTTAAGCTAAAGTTTGGAAATAGAGAGGATCATAGATCCTGCCCTCAGTGACTCACGGTATAATAAAGTTTTCATGCCACGTTAAAAATTCAGTAGGAAACTCTCATTATAAGTGATATAAATCTACAACTGAAGAAGTCATGAACTCCTCCTCTTTGCAAGGCGTGCTTTAGGGTACTATTGAAGACAGGAGGAAGTACAGAGCAAGGTCTCTGCCCTCAAGATTCACCATTTCACTGGGGAGAGGAGGCCTGAAGGTGAGATGTCAAGTTTTGGTATAAGAAAAGCACATGGTATTAAGGCTTAATTGCCTTGTAAGCCATGGAAGTGGTATAATAATACTTGCTGGGAGTTCATGTGAGAGGTAGTCACTTTGGCCAAAAGAGATGGAGTGGACCACACAGAGGACAAAGCCCTTGACCTACACATTAGGTGAAATAGAACTTCAGTAAAATTTTAAGCTCATGATTCATTTTATGCTATTATCCCATTCAGATTTAATTGGGCTCTGTGCTTTTACCTTTTGAAAGCATAATCAGAGCCAACTTTAATCAATAACTTATGTGTCAGGTACTGTCCTAAGCACTTTAATGAGTACAAAGATGCTCTGATGTAGACACTATTATGATGCTCATTTTAGGTCGAGAAATTGAGGCATGGGGAGAGTATGTAACTCTCCTTAGCTCACACAGCTCAGAATAAGTGTGGTCTAACCCAGGAGACTAATGACAAAGCACACCCACCAGTCATGCTCTCCACGCACTTGAGGCAATGACCTGATAAAGCTGGTCAGTTTGTTCAAGTTAATGTTTTAAATCAGGGTCTCTGTTTAATAAATGTACAAATTGTATTACATAGGGAGTCATATGAATTTTAGTGGATTAATTAAGCAAACTAATTAAACTTGGTTCACCATTGGCTTGGATTGATTTTATATCAAATAATTCAACCTGTCAAATGATTATAAAATACAAAAATGATTATTAATTTTTAAATAAAATGCAAATTGCTACCTTTTTGTTTGAATAAAAAATTTCAAATGCATCATAGTAAAATTCAAATATTCTTACTTTTGAAATTGATACATTAGGCAAATTGCTTTTATATTTAATCCAAAGGGTAAATTTTTTGTTTATTAATTATTTCTTAATCTGGGCTGCTTAGATTTTATTTATTTATATTTATTATTGTTTGTAAATAATATTTGTTAGTAAGAAAGGTATAGGTCATGTTGGGAAATTAGAAGGAAGCAGTCTCTGTTTACATTTTACTTAATTTTATGACTTCAGCTTTCCTCTGAAGTACTTTTTGAGTTTTTCTTTGTTTGTTTTGGTGAGGAAGATTGTCACTGAGCTAACATCGTGCCAGCCTTCCTCTATTTTGTATGTAGGACACAGCCACAGCATGGCCTGATGAGTAGTGTAGGTCCGCACCCAGGATCTGAACCCACGAACCCCGGACCACTGAAGCAGAGTGCACAAACTTTTTTCTTTGAGCTATGTGATATTTATTAGTGTATCATTTGATCTCCACATATTTTGAGATTTTCCAGTTTTTACTCTGTTATTGATTTCTAGTTTAATTCCATTGTGATCTGAGAGCAGACATTGTATGATTTCTATTCTTTAAATATATTAAAGTATGTTTTATGGCCCAGATGTGGTCTTGTCTTGGAGTATATTCCATGTGAGCTTGATAATAATGTATATTTTGCTGTTGTTGGATGAAGTAGTCTATAGATGTGAATTATATCCAGTTGATTGTTGGTGGTGTTGAGTTCAACTTTGTCCTTACTGATTTTCTACCTGCTGGATCTGTCCATTTCTGAGGGAGGGGGTTAGTGAAGTCTCCACCTGTGGTAGTGGACTCATCTATTTTCTGTGCACTTCTTGGATTTTTCCTCACATAGTTTGATGCTCTGTTGTTAGATTTATACACATTAAGGATTGTGATGTCTTCATGGACAATTGACCACTTTATCATTATGTAATCCCCTTCTTTAGCTCTGATAACTTTCCTTGCTTTGACGTCAGCTCTGTGTGAAATTAATATAGCTAGCCTTGCTTTCTTATGATTAGTGTTAGCATTGTATAGTTTTCTCCATCTTTTTACTCTTCATCTACATGTATCTTTATATTTAAGATGGATTACTTGTAGACAACGTAGAAGTGTCTTGTTGTTTTAATCCACTCTGACAATCTCTGTCTTTTATTTGATGCATTTAGACCATTGATGTTCAAAGTAGTTGTTGATATATTTGTATTAAATTCACTTTCAAATAACAATATACTACTTCACAGTAATGTGAGTACCGTATAATAACCAAATAATCCTAGTTTCTCCCTTCTGTCCCTTGTATCATTACTGTCATTCATTTCACTTATACATATGTGTATGTGTATATAAATACATACATATATAGCTGCTCTTATTATTTTGAACAGATTGTAGTCTGTTACATCAATTAAGAATAAGAAAAATAGAAGTTTTTATTTTAGCCTCACTTATTCATTTTTCCTTGCACTTCCTTACTTTACATAGATCCAGGTTTCTGACCTATATTATTTTCCATTTTTCTAAAGAACTTCTTTTAACATTTCTTGCAAGGCAGGTCTATTGGCAACAAATTCCCTCTGCTTTCCTTTGTCTGAAAAGTCTTTATATCTCCTTTACTTTTGAAGGATAATTTCTCAGGGTGCAGAATTTTGTGTTGGTGGTTTTTTTCTCTTGACATTTTAAATATTTCACTCCACTCTATTCTTCTTGGTTGTATGATTTGTGAGGAAAAATCAGATATAATTCTTATCTTTGTTCCACTATAGGTAAAGTATTTTTTTCCTCTGACTTCTTTCAGGATATTTATCATCCATTTTCTGCGGTTTTAAAATGATATGCCCAGGGGTAGTGTATTTGGTATTTATCCTACTTGATGTCCTGGATTTGAGCTTCCTGGATCTGTGATTTGGTGTGGGACATTAATAAAATATATATATTCAATCAAATGCCATCAACCAAAGAAAGCCATTGTTTTTTACTGTTTGGCCATTTCATATTTTGGTCTTTTTCCAAGTGTTAAAAATATAAAGCCATATTGGATATAACAATTTCTTATTACACAGAACTCTTGATTATTCAAGAAGGTAGTGGTAGCATAGCTAATGCCTAAGCCATTTCTGTTTACCTTTGAGATACACTATGTGTACTTTTGACAGCATGTTTGCTTGAATAACTGTATTTAGCTAGAGTAATACCAAAATCACTTTGAATTCCCTAGCATATGTCAACTAGAAGCAGATAAAGATGGATTTGAAGTGTCATATCAAGCAGAAGCCAGCCATAGATTAACGTCTCATTATGAACAATCCATAACGTGAACTAGCCAACTATGGACAAACAATTTTGACTGCATGTTGTATAACTGCTTTGTTTGGTGTACAAAAGCACAGACATTAACACCAACTTGGATGGAAATTTTAATCATGATAATTAATTATTTTTATGGTAATTTTATAATTAAGAGAATATTCTTCTTGGAATCTGTGATATATGAGTTCTTTGTGGAAATTTGATAAAATTAATTAACCTAGCAGGAATTAATAATAGTAATAATGTTAATAATAAAGCTAACATTTATAGAGTTCTTACACGCCCCAGGCACTGCTCTAAGGAATTTATATACATTCACTAATGTATGTAACTATGAGAGCCAGGGAGGAGAAAATATATCGCCTACGGACCTCCAGGAACCATTGGTAGATGTACTACTTTTTAAAATTTATTTGTATACTTTGGCTTTCAATGTGTTTTTGACATAGAAAAATTGAATTATTGGCAATTATTTTCTCCAGTGACAAATACTACTTTTCCTAGCACCGGTAGAATTCCTTATTCCCTTTCGAAGGAAACATGGGAGCCTGAGGACTAGATAACTAATGCTTCATGAGGAAAACATTACAAGAAGAGTGGACAGTTCTGCTCCAATAAAGATACTTCTTGAAACATAAAATGGTTTTAAAAGTCTTTTAATATGAAAATGTATTCTTAGTCAGGTTTGTTTTTTTTAAAGATTGGCACCTGAGCTAACGTCTGTTGCCAATCTTCTTTTTTCCCCTCTTCTTCTCTCCAAAGCCCCCCAGTTCATAGTTGTATATTCTAGTTGTAGGTCCCTCTGGTTGTGCTATGTGGGAAGCTGCCTCAGTATGGCCTGACGAGCAGTGCCATTTCTGTGCCCAGGATCCGAACTGAGAAACCCTGGGCCACCAAAGTGGAGTGCACGAACTTAACCACTTGGCTCAGGAGCCAGCCACATTAGTCAGATATTTTTAATCCTAATTTCAATTAATTCTAGAATTTTAGAGCTAAAAAAAAGTTCCTGAAAATTTCAGTCAAGTGCTTTCATTTTTAGCAGAGTTAAGGTTAGTTTGAAATCCTTTTTTTTTTTTTTAAAGATTTTATTTTTTTTCCTTTTTCTCCCCAACGCCCCCCGGTACATAGTTGTGTATTCTTCGTTGTGGGTTCTTCTAGTTGTGGCATGTGGGACGCTGCCTCAGCGTGGTCTGACGAGCAGTGCCATGTCCGCGCCCAGGATTCGAACCAACGAAACACTGGGCCTCCTGCAGCGGAGCGCGCGAACTCAACCACTCGGCCACGGGGCCAGCCCCTGAAATCCTTTTTTGATGTCTCAGTATTGCTCAATCAAATAGAAAATGTATGACTAAGAAATATTGTTAACCTTGAGTAAGAATGCCATGGAGTGCAAAGATGTGGTGGCAGCCGAGATTCCACTAACCCACAGAGTTATGGGTCACTTAACACAAATTGTACTCTTTTCAGAGGAAGATTTTCATTAAACTACAGTAAGTCCGTTTAGTCTATCCATTTTCGATCTCTTGTATCACCAAAACAGTATAGGATATATGTATCTTTTAGGAAATATCTGATTTATTATGTATATATTAATTTATATAGAATAGAATAGATTGTTTAATGAACAATAACTCGTATATTTTGTGATATATATGAAAATGGAATAGCTAAAACTCAATTGAGGCTATTTGGCCAATGTAACCAAATTAGACCTATGTCCTTTTGTTTAACACATAAATACTGAGAGCATGTCTTTAGACTATAATAATAAAGACTTAAATTTTGAACAGTACTTTGATAGTAGTCTTAAAAAATAGTAATTAGTGAGAGACAATGTTTTAGAAATAATTTTGCTAAATTCTATTAGAGTAATGCTATAAAGCTAACTGAAAGAATCATTTCCAAATATTTCTGTTTAACCAGGATCTTAGCTACAAGTCAGTGATGGACAAGGAATCACTGATAATGAGGAAATATTTACCAATGAATCCCATTTCATAATATTACAGTGCATGTATTATTGATAAAGTACCCTTTTCTATAATGTGTATTGCTTATGACAGATAACATAAAAATATTAATTAGCAATTCTTATATATATATGTATGTGTGTCTGTGTGTGTATGTATTGTAAAAGCCTTAGACTAAGCAAGAAGTACAGAAACAATGAGTTTTAGGAATAAACCTTTGTAGACATCATTTTCATAATGTGCTCTCTCGATTAAACATTGAAGAAGTTTTTAAATGAATATCTAAGGCTGGAAATGCCTGGAAGTAGACCCATTATGCAAAAATAGTGACTTAGTTCAGTTGTTTGTGATCAAATCCTGGATAATAGCATGGGAGTAATAAGAGTATGGTTAAGTAACTTAAAATTTACTAGTTTTTAAATTGATAATGAAGGGTGCATTTTAATAGCATATTTAGAGAAATATGAGAACAAGGAGTAAAATATTTTATGAATTTGGGAAATACAAATTAATTTACTGTATAAAGCATGGTTTATGGGTAACATGAATAATATATTATTATAACACAGGGTGGTCTCCTGTCAATGAAAATATATCTGTAACCAAGAGTAACTTAAGCATAAATTTGCTTATTGCCTGCATATTTAGGGATATATTTAGGGATCTTATTGATCTCAATTTTCTTGCCCTTTCAGAAAAAACAGTTATTCTCTCCCCTGGGGAGAGACAGTCTTCCCTAGGTTTCTCTATATACCATGATATTTGGATAAAAGAGAACAATGAGAATATACCAGAAGCAGGTAGATTTGGACCCCATGCTCTTATAAGACAGGATAAATAGTCATAATAATTGACATTTATGGAATGACAACTATTTACAAAGCATTATGCTCATTGCTTCAAATATCGTAACTTATGAGTCAACAGCACTAAAGGGAATCCAGTTTCGTAGCGATTGGTAGATGGATTAATGCTATTCTAACACCATTATTTATTAATTTATAAAGAGGAAGGAATTAGTTTATATCCCAGTGAATTAAGTTTTGACTGGAATAAGTGCAGGAAGATTAAAAGTATTAGAACCTAAAGGCAAAAATGAAAGTAGCTATACCAATGTGAGAAGTGAAGGTCGCAAAAGTTATTTTATAAGGTAGACTATTATAATTTTACTAAACTCTTTACACTTAGCAAATATTAAATAACACTTTCCACTAATTGTTTGAAATACTAAATCTTATCTAAAATTCGCTGGAAACCATAATATTCACTGTAGACACTTTGGTTTTAATGCATGTTAGTTAATAACTGCCTCATAATATGTATACAATCTAATGTATTGAGTGAATGAAATAAAATATTTCTGTAACATGTGAAACTGATTGTACTCCAATACACTTTATTTTTTAAACTGGTTTTGAGAATTTAATCTTAACCAGATGCTTCTGGCAGGCAGAATTCAATTTCTTAACATAATGGAATAGACCAGGATAATCTTGGATTAAAATTGACTTGAAGAGGGAATTATAATGCAATCTAATAATGTATAATGACCACAACATCTGTATCATTACTTGTTGATTGCAAACTAGTGGTGATCAACCCTTTCTCTCATCTCACTTTTCATTTTGTTATGTGAGGAAATTTTTATGAACTTATTTTACAAAGTAAATGCTTTTCACAATCAGTACACTATTATTAGTAACAACTTGCTTGCAATCAGTTTCCCAACTGATGACAACACAGCAGCATATCAAGAGAGTTGAGCACTGACGCATGCATCTAGATTACAAATTACTGTTAACAAAATTGGATAATGTCCAGATTACATAAATTTAATATCTGACAATGGATTACCAAGTGTTCTGATAACAGACACTCTAACTTCCTCTCCTGCTCTCTGAGGTGTAGCTGGCTTAGTTACAAACTCAAGAGAAGTAAATTTGCATGACAATGTAAGATGTTTATGTCTTTACTCATGAGCCACATACAAGTGCTCTGTCTTAGGCCAAGCTTTAGTCAATTAATGTACTACTTGATTAAATTATTGAACCTTACCCATGTATAAATACAGAGTATTCTTTCAGTTACTATGTTTTGATTCTTCCACAAAATCATAGAGTGTTGATCATTTAGAAGACACTAAGACTACTTCAGCTTGATTATAATAAGTAATCATCTGATAAAGTAAAAAAAATTAACTGATAACAAATCTCTCTATAGACATAAGGATTAGACATGGATTAAAACACGGATTTGCAAAGCATGAGCAAAAACAAAGGATGGCATTTTTAAATAAATGAATGCACACTACAAGTTTAAACCCTCTTTTATAGTAACATAAGATATATATGTAAGACGTTTCTGCCTGTAACTATCATTTCATGGATAGTGAATTACAGAGATAGAAGCACACATAAACATCAATACAACTGAACTTTGTATTGTGAGTGCCTATATCAATATTGTATATGAGTGTAGTCAACTCTTGATTATATATATGTCTTTTCATGATCAGTTTTAATTTTAGTCCTGGGATATTTTGCCCTAAACATGGAATACATTTCTGGCATGTTTATTCCCATTTCTTGACTTACTTATGCTCAGAGACTACAAGGCAATTTAGTATTACTAAAACGAAACACCAGCTCTAGGGGTCTAGTGGTTAAGATTCAATGCTGTCACCACTGCACCCTGGGTTCATTTCCTGGTCAGGGAACCACACCATTCATCTGTCAGCTGTCGTACTGTGGCGGTTGTGTATTGCTGTGATCCTGAAAATTATGCTACTAGTATTTCAAATACCAGCAGGGTCATCCATGGTGGACAGGTTTCAGTGGAGCTTCCAGACTAAGTGACTAAGACAGACTAGGAAGATGGACCTGGCCACCCACTTCCGAGAAAATTGGCCATGAATAGCGATGGCGAGTTGTCTTATACAGCCCCGGCAGGGTCAGAATCACTGCATGGCACTAAGAACAAAAAGCAAAATAAAATTGCAGAAGTGCAAAATCTGCCATTTGGTATTATCTCTACACTTCTTCCTACATTAGCAAACAAAATTCAATTGATGTCTGTTGCTGACTCTTCCAGAATTGTGGTTTCAGCATAGCTGAGTGATTTTATGGATATATTAGCCAGTTGGCATGAATGTTTTATAGTAAATAAGTAAATAGTTTCTCTATTAATTACTTTTTTAATTATCTGTTCTCTTAGTTCATAAAATCATAAACTCATATTAAAATGGGAACCCATATTAAGATGCTTATTTTATTCATGAAGAAACTGAGACTTACAGGTTAGCATCCATGACTGACTAAAGTAGAGTTTGTAAGCAGATCTGAGAGGAGAATTCACTTCTTCCCACAATTATGCAATTCATTCAACAATCAATCAACAAATATTTATAGTATGTCTAACGTGTGCCAGGCTCTGGGAAACTTACCTGCTATTATGAGAGTCAGAAAACTAAAAGGTAAGCAAATAAATATAGAAGATATTTACATATTGAAATACGTACTATGAGGGAAATAAATAAGGTGATCTGTGAAAGTGTAGCTGACAGGAGAGGTAGTGGTAATGTTGATCAACACAGCTTGCTAGGTATTTTTCCTAAGGAGATGGCATTTAGTGTGAAAACTGAGTGACAAAAAAGAGTCAACCATGAAAAGAAGTAGGAGAGGAATATTTTACACAAAAGGAACAAGAAAAGCAAGGTCTCAGGGTTAAGAAAGAGCTTGGTGATTTCCAGAAACAGAAAAGAAATTAACATTACTGATGTATTGTGATGGGGGCATAGTAGGAGATGAAATGGAGAGGTAGGCAGGGGCCAGATCTTTACAGCACTTTATGCTTTAGCAAAAAATTTGGATTTTATTCAAGTGGGAATCCTCTAAAGAGCCTTAAGCATACATTATCCGATTTGACTTTTATAGAGAACATTCTGACTGCAATGTGAAGAATCAATTGGAGCAAAGCAGAAATGAAAGCCATTGCTATGGTTTAGGAATAAAATTATTATGATGTGGACTAAAGTGTTTGTAATGGAGTAGGAGAGAAGTGGATGCATTCAAAATATATGTTTGATTTAAAACCAATACACTTTGTTGATGGGTTGGACGTGAAGAGGAAAGAAAGGGAGAGATCAAGGATGATTCCCACATTTTCTAGCCTGAGCAATTGTATAGACTATGATGCTATTTATTGAGATAGAAAAGACTAATAAAGAAATAGAAGTAGGAAGAGTAATTAATAAAGAATTATTTTCACAGTATGTGAAGTTTGAGATGCTAGATATACAGTCAAGAGGATACCTTGGCACGAGTTATAAATTTGGTGGTACTGCTAGGCATAAGCCTTATCAAGATAACCAAAGGAAAGTCTATCTAAAGAGGAGAAGAAGGCTCAGGACCACTCCATGGATGCTTTCAGTTAGAGTCTGGCTATGGAAAGAGGACAGAGGAGAGGAAAGTAAGAAGGACTACCTAGAGGTGTAGGAGGAAACCAAGGAGCATGACTTTATGGTAACCAGAAGAAGACATTTCCTAAAAGAAGAAAGGTCAATGATGTAGACCACTGCTGCTGGTTAGAAAACTTTTATTATAATTAAGAGAGAAGTAGTCATTTGAAAGAAATAATACGCATCATAAAATATTCAAACTGAGCACCTGCCAGCATCCTCAACAGTGCTTGGACTTAGGGTGTTTTCTTTTTAAAATGAAAACTTACAATAGCCGAGTTCGTTCTTTTATCTCTGTACATATAGTCAAACTTACATTTTTCGAATGCCATGGTAATCAAAAACTTAGATTTTCTCGATCTGAGGATATTAGCATAAAACTTTTATGTAACCGAACTCTGCCATACTCATTTTGTATTGCCAGATGCTTTAAATATTTTTCTTCATTGACTGTCCCCTCTTTGGCCTAGAAGGGTTATTCATGCATAAATTTCTACCACAGTTTGATTTCTAACCCCCATCTGTTTCTTCCTGCTCACTATCTTCAAGAGCCCTGATAAGGAAGCACATTATTCTTGTTCACTGTTATAATTCCACTGCCAGCGCAGTGTCTGGAACATAGAGGACACTCAAAAGAATATCTGGTGAAGGAACATATTTCCATTCTTGCGGTTGTTGCCTTTACTCCTACTTTGCTTCTTCCTCTGATTATCCTGTTTCAAGATCTTCAATGGTCTCATCAAGGCTTCAGGGGCCACCTCTAGATACTTTCATTTCCTTATCAGGAATAAATAAGTTATGGGTGCTGTTATCATAGGACTACACTTCAACAGAAAGCACCTAGAGACCATGAATTAAAAAGAAAGGAGCAATTTAGAGAAGAGCATAACCCACCATTTCACCACTAAAATGTTAATTAATGTGCTTCTTTCTCAATCAGATAGATTACTTTATACCTGTGCTGTCCAATATGATAGCTGCTAGCCACATGTAGCTATTGAACTTTTGAAATGTCGCTAGTACAAATTGTGATGTTCCATAAGTATAAAATGCAGCAGATTTGAAGACAGTACTAACAGAAGAATGTAAAACATCTCATTATCAATGGTATATTGATTATATACTGACATGGTAATATTTTGTATATATTTGTTGTAATAAAATAAAATTTTTTGCGCCTTTTATAAGGATTGGTTAATGTGGATACGTATGTGGCTCCCATTGTGTTTCGTAGGACAGAGTTGCTCTATACTTTTGATACACAAAACAAAGACCTTAGATCATGGCTTAGGTATCACTTAGGATATTGTTAGACATGCAGAATCTCAGGCCCACTTCCAGATTTATGAGTCAAAATCTGCTTTTTAACAAGATCCCCAGATAATTTGTGTGCATGCTGAAGTTTGAAAACTGCTGCTTTATATATTGTTTATGTCTCCAAAGAGCAAGGTGTGATTGTGCCATTGAATAATGACACATCCAACCTCATTTCCTATGTAATTCAGACTGAAATCTTAAAACTGCAAATCCTACAGTGATGCACAGAAAGGTTAATGTCAAATGTGAACCCAGCTTGCAAGCCATGGTCCCGCATTTTCCACTACAAGGATTCATGTGCCATACTTTGGAATCAGTGCAAGCAAAAGCCAGCTCACATTGCTTCTGCTCTTTGTTACCTAGAGAGATTTGCATTTAGCAAATTTAGCTCAGCTGGCACTTATAAAAAGCCATTGCCAGAAGGCCTGAGAAATTTATTCCCTTATTTGATACTTAGAGTGGTCAGTAGGAATGCTAGCAGGCAACATCCCATTTGGGGAGTTGATCTGCTTCATTACAATAGCGTAATTTAAAAGAGCTTTGTCTAGCAAGAATCTGTTTTTGTTTGTTGGGGTTGTGATTTTTCCAGGCTATACGTTACTCCCATACCAATTTTTACCTTAAATATACTATGTTGACCAATAGAAGTATGATTTTCTGAGTATGTTAATTACAATAGTGTTGCAGTGACATCTAGAACCCAATTTTATGACTACTTGATCTCTACATTTTATTTAGTATATTTTGTAGGCTCCTGAGTTATTTAGATAGGGTTGGGGAGAGTAGTGTAGCTTTTTAAAAATATTAAATTGTACATGGACATAGTCATGTCATCTAAGTATTTGCACTTAGTAGAGTTTCAGAAAATCTTTATTTAATAAATAGTTTTAAATTATATAGTTAATTGGTATAATACTATTGCTCTAGAAAAGCATTGAAGATAATTTTTATTCTTAAATTGATCATATTTTTCCATTTAAAATCATATAGTACTCAGGGAACAGAAGCAGCATTTAGACACCTCCTCTTTTCAAGTTGAATTATATTAAGAGGAATAAAATAAATTAGTTATAAACACATCTCTATATTCACCAATTATATATTTGTTATTATGTAGGAAATATTTGCACTTATCAAATACTCTATTCAAGAGTCAGAAGTAGATTTTAAGAGTCAGACTTTTTATTCTCCTTATTTTTCACAATACCACAAACATGCAAAACAATTTCAAACTCCTAGAAAATCAAATCTTACTCTTCATACATAACAATGATATAAGCACTGAAAATGATCACAACTATGCAATTGAGAAAACAATTGAAAATATGTCAAACATAATATAAAATTAACCAAAGTAATATTAAGGAAAGATAAATAATATAGCATTTGAAGATGAAGTCAGTTATCCCCAAAACATGTAGATAGTTATCCAGTTTGTATTCTTTGTCTCCAACTAAGCAAGATACTGTTCCCACATTGTTTCACTTACTTTTCATAATCAGTCTCCAAAATAGATATCTTCATCCTTATATTAAAGCTGAACGTCAGAAAAGTCAAGTAAATTACTCAAGAGCACAAAGCTAACTGAAACAGAAAGTATAATTCATGTCTGATTCTAAAGTTTCTGATCAGTCCATTACTAATGCCTCAATAACAGTCAAAACTCAATATTCCTTTAGCTTTAACATCATTTTCTTAATCCTTCGGGTGAGCAGGTATAATACAGCAAGTTTTCCCGATAGTTTTGTCTGAGCCTGTGTGCATGTGCATGTCTTAATTTATTGACAATCACTAGCCAAGTCAGTCATTCATGTGACCTCATAACCACTGGGTGCCACAAGTATCCAAGTTAATAGCTATACTTTATTGATAATTATTTAATTGTGACAGTAACAGCAATTATGCATTTTAGTAATTCTTGTAATTATAATTAGATAATTATTTTTGTAAACATGGAAAGAATCAATAGTTCAAAAGTTTTAACCAAGGGCAGAAAGATTAAATCTGCAGCTAATCCACATTCCCAAAGCCTTTTTCTTGTTATATTATATCTTTATGGATTAAAAGTTAATGTGGTTTCTCAGAGTCCGTATCAACAGCAAATAATATGTAGTGAGCTGAAGCTGGATTTATAGGAACAATTACTCTTGCTTAAATTTGGTATATAAATACATGTGATGATTGCCAAGAGTTCTGGAGAGACATGCTCTTAATAATTCAGGAAAATCTTGGGAATATATTCTTTAAAAACACGGCTAATCAATACAATGCAAGACTAATAATAAAATAACTTTTTTTTTTCATTTTCCCACTTTAACTCTTTGCTGAGTTGTGAAAATTCACATCTATTCAGATTAACAACTGTAAACGGTTTAGATTGTACAGGATGGAAGTAAGCATTGCTGATTTGCCCAGTCCAGACAATGCTGATGTATGGAAAGTTTAGTTTATTTTAGTTTTTACGAAAAAGTATCTTCACAGTGTAAAGTTCTGTTAAGAAAAGGTGACTCAGGAATCAACACTTCCATGTGATAAATAGGAGCCTCATTTTTACTCTCCTGTCCTCCCTTCCCTCTATTGGATGTGATAATGAACTGTGAAATGGTCAAAATGACAGTGCAAAAAAAGGATGTGGCGAATTCCCAAACTAGATCGTCTCAAATTCAGATTGTCTACAGTAACATCAGCTGTTAGTATTAAAGATAAACATATGATATTGCAAATATATACTCTCAGCTCAAGAAATGTGGTAATATGAAGATTATACATCATTATTTATAATGGTTTTGGATTGAAAAAGTTGAAATGAGTTCAGATTATTCTATGGAAATGTCATTTTAGCAGTTACCTAATATTATGAGTTATTAGAAGATTATTTAAATTCTGTTGAATAACCTAAGTGCTAAAAACATTAGAATCTTTCTTGACACTCCAATTTCATTAATTTCGACATCTGATTTGTTCCCAAATCCTGATCCTTTTGCTCTCTTCTTGTCATCTCCATCCTCAATGCCTTAGTTCAGTTTCTTGTCACCTGTCACTTGGATTTTTGCAAGAGTCCTCTGTCTGCTTTCACATTTTCTTTCCTCGTTCCATTCTCCACATTGGCTCCATTGTTATTCGGATTCCATTTATTGTAAAGTTTGCTATTTCATAGCTCTTTGGCTAAAGTCTTGTATAGAGAATAAAGTGATAAGTTTTAGTAATTAGGCAGAGCCATGTATCAAGGTTGCAGATAATTGTAGAACAAATACCTTCCGTTTTCAATTTAACAAAGACTCATTAATTAAGATTCATTAAACTTTTAGGGATATAAAAGTTGTAGTATACATCCCCTTCTGAAGACCTCCAAGCAGAGAGGAAGCACGTCTTCTCAATGCCAGGAAATGGAGGCTATTGGTCTGTCTGGTTCAGCTCTGTTCATAGGAAGCAAAGAATCTCCTCAATGAGAGATAGGAAGGGAAATCTCCCACCTGTGAAAAGTAAGAGTGGTTTCAGTTTTCATCAAGGAATTCATAAAGTGGAGTATATGAATTGAGTAAAGTGATTTAGCACACAAAGTAAAGCCATAGTGGCATGGATAATTTGGTGTGATAAAGAAAATTCAAAATAGTACTCCACATAGTTTTGATTTCGTAAAAGTAAGCCTCATGATGTATTTACATTATTTGGTATGAGTTATAAATATTTTTGTATTGAGAATCATCAAATAGTTTTTATGAATATATAGTGTGAAAATTTCTCATTTTTTAATTAAATATAGTCTTGTAAGCAAGAAGGAATGATTTAATCCAAAATAAGAGAAACAATGTTTATAGTGGTCTTGATATGCATTATTCTTTTTCTCTCCTTTCCTATTTCTAGAATGAATGAAGGCAGCATTTCTTGAAGGCTGTTTCCTCCAAAAGATTAGGATATTAGATTCTTTTCAATACCCAAAGTTGTATTGCAACATTCCAACAGATTTGAGAAATATTCCACTCATGAGTGAGCCAGATGTTGTCAATCAACCATAACTCATCTTCTAGAGTTTGAACTTCCTATAGAAGTTATACATCAATTATGGAAGCTGACTGAAATATTATCATAGATTATATATGTGATAGTTTCTACATCTGAAGAGGAAAGCATCCATAATGCATTTTCATTAAAGCAGCTCAAATCACCATCTGCTTAATCCTTACATCCTCTTGCAGGTGACTTATGAGCAGTTTTCAAAGAAAGAAAGAAAAGTAAAAATGTAGCACTGCCAAGGCATGCATTGATGAACCAGGTAAAATTGATTTTTATATTTGGTTGGGAACATGGATCACTACCTGAATCTGGTTTGCATTGATTAGTGCTGATGGACTATAGATTAAATGTCATACTTAAGGCCCAAGTTTCAAATCCTTTATCCTAGGGGAAAGCTATCTGAAGAAAAGTCTATATTTACAATCCATGCCAATATCAAGATGGAATTCAACACATCCAAAATTAAGAAGCCCTAGGGAGAATACTATTTACATTAATAAGAGATAAAACACTTTCAATGCAGAGTCTCTTAAAGGTCTATTTTGGGGATTAATTTAACCAATAATTCAAGAGGAAATGAAAAATATGTACTGAGTGTGTACTTTGTGCCTGTCTTTCTGGGTATTGAGATACAGCGGTTAACCAGAGACAGTCTTTATACTCAAGTGTTAAGTATTATTTGTTCTATGGTAGCAGAAGAACAACGTCATAGAGGCACAGTAGGAGTTTCCAGTGATTCAGAAAGGAAAACAAGTACGTATGAGAGAAATGAAAGGATAACAATGTTTGCATATATGATTTAAACTGGCTTATTGTGAAAGTAAATTATCACACTAATTTTTGTTTCATTGTGAAATAAATTTCATAACAACACTTTCATTGAATATAAAGAAAACTTGCAGGTCATCTAACTGAAGTTTCTTATTGTGAAGATGAAAAACGGAGACCCAAAGAGGTTTATGCCTTGCCCAAAGTTACGTGTTGAGTAACCAGAAAATAACTCCAGTTTACTCCACCCCAGGCCACTGTTCCTTTCTTCAAATCCAGTTTTGTCTTCTACAAGACCACAAGGGCTCAAAAAGACCTCTCTTATCAATGACATAAAAATAAACAGAGCTCTGGCGGAAAGGCCGTCCTACTCTTACTGTGCCCTTCTATACAGAGGCTTACTGGCCAGTATGAGTTTAAAGAGGGAACAAGTAAGTAATCTGTAAGACTTGGCTCATTTCTTCTTAGTTTTTCTGTGTAGACACTAACTATAGAAATATTTCAATGTTACAAAGCTGTAATTGAAATGAAAGTAGAAGAAATTAGAAAAATAAGGTATCATCACTAGCAAACACCACTCTAATAATTATTGCAAATAAGATCTACGGATGGATGCTGAAATTAGTGGGCAAATATTTGAAGACAAACAGGATATCAGGATATTAGTAGAGTCTCAAAGTATCCTCCCTCACCAGATATTTGTCAGTTACAAAGAGGACAATATACGTGTTATAGCGGAGAAGCCTGTCAAATAGTTGGTCAAGGTTAATACCATCAGTAATAAAGGATTGATATCATGTATCCCTGAGAACTCTTTGTGGTATTTTCTTGCCAAACTTGCGTAATCTCAATCTAATTGCAAGAAACTAAAATTGAGAGAGATTCTACAAAACAGCTGACCACTACTCATCAAATGTCAAAATCATGAGAGAAAAGAAGTTTGAGGAATCGTCACAGATTGTAGGATACTAAGGAGACTCGACGCTAAGTTCAATGTGGGATCCTGGATTGGGTCCTGGAACAGAAAAGGGACATTTGGTGAAAATATAGTGAAATTCAAATAAAGTCTGTAGTTTAGCTAATAACAGTGAAATGCTAGGGCTGGCTTGTACCAGCTGGCCTGAGCTGATTCTGTGCATCTCCTTCCAACGTTAAGTTTAGTTATGTGTTGGTAGGTTGAAATTGGCCATAGTGGAAGTAAGAACACAAGAAGATTGGCAAACACTACAGATCACAGTTTCTCCCCTCCCCTCCCTGGAAAGCTACCTTTGCAGACACCACTGGTTGATAGTATTGTGCCAAAGTTAATATCCTGGTTTCCATAATTGTGCCAAGATTATATAAGTTAACATCAAAGGAAGCTGAGAGAGGGGTGTATGTGAATTCTCTGTACTATATTTGCAACTTTTCAGTAAGTCTAAAATTATTTCAACATAAAAACTTTAAAAGAAAATAATAGAGCAGTGATAAATATCATGAATAAAGTATAAGAGTAAAATAATTCACATTTTTAAAGATCTTAGATACGAGACAGAGATATAAAGATAAACAGAGTTCTTGTCTTCAAGGATTTACTGTTGTACATAGTTTAGAAAATTTGGGGAACCTAGTGAATCGGCAGAAACTCTGAGTAGTATAGGGTTCTTTTTTCTTTTTTGTTGTTGTCACTCATTTAGCCTCAGAACCTGAAATCTTCCAAGAGTTAATCAGAAAATAACGTATGCTCTTGATCAACGTTTAATAAGAAAGCTTCAGAACAGACTCTACAAAGAATGAGGCCTTTGCAAAGATTTGTTCATATGTATTTCAAATTGATTCATATTAATTAACATTTACCAAGCACTGATTTTATGCCAGCTCTCCTGGTTCTGAAAGGAAAGTATTACTATATTAGTTTTACAAGTAAAGAATCTGAATCTCTGAGATATTATGATTTGCGCAAGATTTTTAGTGACAGGAAATAAAGTAAGAGTTGAACTTCCTCATTATTAAAAAAGCCATAGGCAATGTTAACAGCCACAGCACAACACATGGAGGAAACTCTGCATATAGTGTCTTCATTGAGAAATTATAGTCTAGCTGTAGATATGTGCACTCAGTGGAATTACCAGAACAGTAAGGTTCCCGTTGCCCTATGATTGTTACTAATAATAAATCCTATTGATGTTAGAAAAAGTCGTTACAAATTATTTTTCTTCTGACGATGTGTTTTTAGAAATGTTTTATTAATGATTGAATTTAGACTTAGACATAAAATGTGCTTTTTTAGAGATTAAAACAAAAATATTCTTCTAGAACTTGGAGAATTCCAACTCTGTAACTGTGTTGTAACTGTGTTAAAAATCCAAATAATCTATGGTATTGAGAAAGACAGGTATAAGAGAAGGAAATATTTAATTTGATATCTGCTAATATTACATAAAAGTTAGATTTTGTGTTTTATGAGATAATTTCTGCAAGTTGACGTTTGTTACGGAGTGCGTGTTGTGTTACAGACTTAAAATTTTATGTTAATTGGTTGACCAATTAATTTACTCACTAAGTATTTGTATTGGTTATCTATGGCTATGTAACACATTACCCCAAAACGTAACGACTTAACACAACAAACATTTATGTTCCCAGTTTTTTTGGGTCAGGACTCAGGAGTGGTCAGGAGTGGGTGGCTCTGGCTCAGGGTTTGTCACAAAGCTACAATAAATGTGTCAGGGCTGTCATCTCAGGGCCCAATTGGATAAAGATCCACTTCAAAGCTCATTCAGGTGGTTGTGGGCAGGTTTGGTTTCTCGGGGACTGTTGAACTAAAAGCTTCAGATCTTGCCGATTGGTGGCTGAAAACCAACAAGACCCTCTCTACAGGGCATTCAAAGCATAGCAACCGGTTTCCTTCAGAGGGAGCAAGTGAGACAGCAAGAGAAGGCAAGCAAGACAGAAGACAGAGTCTCGGAAGTGGCATACCGTTACTTCTGCCACATTCTCTTCATTAGAAGCAAGTCACCAGATTCAGCCCCCACATGAGGAGAGGAGATTACACAAAGAGGAATTGGGGTTATTGGGACCATCCTACAAGCTATCTATCACAGTATTTATTAAGTTAAACTAGATAATCCAATTATAAACAACAGAAATATGTCATTTTGTATAGTGACTTAGGTCATGGTCCCTATTCTAGAGGCATTTAAACTCTCTGGAAGGATATAGAAAAGTAAAATGATAAATTGTAGGAATAATGTGATAGTAGTACAATTGCGGAATGAACAAAATGCCACAAAGAGTCCAGACAGCATGCTATTTATTCTGTTCAAGACTGTACGAATGTCTGTAGAGAAAGGGCATAATTGACAAGTGAAGAGAATCATCTTCACAATTAGCATCTAGGTATTTTGCATTTACCCCAAATAATAACATTATTAAATATAATATTTAACTGTACTTCAATTTGTAAACAATTAGCTTAAGTATATATAAAATTCCCATAGCTATTTTATATGTGTGTGTATATATATAATATGTATGTATGTATATACATGTTTGCACATGTGTGTATGTGTAGGCATATAAAATATTACACAAAAGAGAATGAGAGGGACTTAAGGACAATGCAGCCTTTATGAATCATACTGTGACCCCTTCACTGTGATGAGCTAACATATAAATTAGACTCGCTCAAGGATTTCAAATTACAATGAAAAAGATATGATGGATATTAAACTGTAGAAATTAATGTATAGTTAATATTTTAATGTATTTTTAATAATTATCAACACAACCGCTCTGGTCTGAAATGTTGATCTCATGTCCGAGCTAATTTTAATAAAAGGTGACCATTTTATGATCCCAAAATAATTTACACACCAATGTAAGCATCTGCTGTACCAAAGTACCATAATATTAACCTGATAACTTTGATCCAGAATCTTTCACACAATTCATCATAATTTATTTTGGTGACATATACTTATGACTTGCAGGTGCTACATCTCTTTACTGAATAATATCATGTTTTGTAAGTTGAACTAAGACAAAATAAATATTCTGTGTATTTCGTTCTGTTTATAGTAAAGAAATATAGAACATACAAACATGTTTCAAGATTACAGCAGAACTTATGAAAAAGTTTCACTTTATTAAGAAACAGGCATCAGGAAGTAAAAGAAGAAAAACATAGATGAGAGTTAACTGAAATCTTCCCATAAAGATAGAATGTAGCACTTGTTTGGCTTTGAAAATACTTTCACAATAATCACCCAAAATAGCCTTTTGATAGGAAACACTTGGAAGTGAAAATAGGCTAAGTTCTTACTTTAATCTTTTTAAAAGTAGGCTTCTTAGTGTCAGTGTATAGCAAAGATATGTAAATCCAAAATAGCGTGGCAATGATCTTAAAACATTTTATATTACATTGTAAATGTGTTGGAATAGCAAATCTCAAGTATGGATCTGTTCACGTTGCAAATATTACACTCCAAATCATTATCATTGAAATGACTAAGGAAAAACAAAATAAGTGAAGGCCAATAGTAGTAGAGACTCAGAATGTATTTAAACTACAGAGACCTAATTGAACAAACAACAGATGACAGCCTGAGAAGTGGATTTGATTATGAATAATGAAAATTTACAAACACTATTTTCATTGTTTTGCATAAAAGTAAAAAAATAAGACAGAGCAACAACTCTCTAAAAGACAAGTCTGAATATATTTCAGTTCAGATTATTCCAGCACAAGTTAAGGAATACTGTCATAAAATGACTATTATGAAGAAAAGGGTGATAATGCTGATAATGATAACCATACTGAATGTCTAATCTGTGCCAAGAATTATGCAAAACTCTTTATACGTTTTCCCCATTACTGACAATCACTTTGCAAGTTGAGTATTATCATTTTTTTTTTTACTGTTTAAGATTACCTGAGATTCATAAATATTAAGGTTGGCCCAAGACACACAGAAAGTGGGATTGAAACCCCATCTCTGTCTGAATCTAAAGCTCAGAATCGTTCAATGCTCTTAGAATCATAGTTTCTAATACCAGTAACTATATTTAAAGAGATAAGAAGTGGCTTTTTCAGAGAAATATACAGACTATCCGGACTCTAGGCAAAAGAAAAAGTAGGCCACAAATTACTGTGTTCTGTATTTGTGTCTTAGATAAACATACACAGTAACTATAGAACTGATAGTAAGCGTGAAATCGTGAACTGGAACAAGTGTGAAGTAAATTAGATTTCATTTAATAAAGACCATACCATAGAAATTACAAGAACCATCTCCATCAAATAATTAATGCTGTTTAACTACCCAAAAGGTAAATAGAATAAGGATCAATTCCTCAGTTTGGTTTTATTTATGAGCAGTAAAAAAATCTAAAGACTGTTGCTAAGTATAGGGTAAGCAACAATTATAAAGTAGAGGAAATGCTTTTCTTAGACTTGGCTACACATTTATAGATCTGAGATTCTTAAAAGGAATTTGCCAAAGGTTGTAGAAAATTAATGAATAAAAACTTAATGTACCAGAACGTATCAGGAAAATGAGAGACACACCTGCAAGTAATTTAGGTCTGAGTACAAATACACAACAGTTACAAATTAAATCTAAATGACATTTTTAAATTCACTCTTAAAAACAAAACAGACAAAAAAACTTTGCTACATTAGAGGATATTAGACTATTACATTTTTTTAGTTTTTTTTCTTAGATGGAGAAATGTGCTTCTCCAATATTCTATATCAGCATCTCCTGTGAAGGGAATGGGGGGTGCACTAGCAGTGGTAGGTTGCACTCTAGTCTCTTAGCCCTACACGCATATAAAAATAGACAGTCAGCTGGGGTGCCCCAAAATTATATTAGGCAGATAGAGGGTAAACTTAGTTTAAAGAGCTGGATTAGTTGTCAGACCAAGTGTCTTTACATTTTCATAATTTATCAAAGGATGGCCACTTACCTAAGGTAAATATGGAACTTTTCTGAACCACTTTTGTGAGTGGTACAACTGTTAGCTGCAAAACGATTTGGGAGATTCCAGTGACACCTCTGAGAATGAATGCTAGCCATTGCTTTCATGACAACTTCAGATTCACTTGTCACAGCTTCTCATCATTTCTATGTACACAAATAATATGACAGTCCTACTAATTACCACTTGGGCACCAAATATGCTGATCTACTTCATATAGCAACTAAGAACTGGTAGTACTTTTTTATGTTTTAATGATAGTATCTAGAATTATTTTTATTTCCTTTGTGGTATTATATCCGTAAAATGAAATGTATCTTTTCTATTTTTCCTCATTTTCTGTGTTACATTTTCAACTACATTTTGTGATTTCTATGTAATGAGGAGTAATTAGTGCACATTAGTTGAAACTCATCCTTATTGTCAGAATTTTCATTTAAACTTGGACATATGTGCTTCTGCGTGACTGCTTCTGATTTTACCTGCAAAATAATGATTTTTGTGGTTCATTGAGCAATAAATGGTTTCTACCTCTCAACTATATTTACCAGTAGGTAATAATGAAATGTCACAGACTTGGAAATCATTAAACTTATATTTGAGATTCCTTTCAGAATTTGTCACCTTTCCTGCTGCCGTGTGTCTTTTCTCCTCTTTGTTGTGACTCATAAATTTTTATGACCTCTTTGCGTTGGAAATCTGTAATTTTTCCCAGAGCTCCACTAGGTAGCTTTTGGCAGTAATAAAACTCTTGTCACTTTCCATTGCACCTACTTTTAGAGTAAGGTCTACTGGCTTCACTCTGCAGCATATTAGATAAAATGATCAATATGCTCAGGTTGAAAAATTAAATGCAGCATTTGCGTAGCCATTGGGTTACAGTGCTTTGAGCTTGGAACGGATGGCCTTTTAAGAGATTTGCTAGGTTTCTTGAGAGTGGGTATTTTCCCCCCTCTTTTTCTATCAACTTGCTTTTGCATGTACAACAAAAAAAGAATTGCCCAGGACAATTGGTATGAATTCCGTTTGGCTCTTCTCAAAAAGCAGAGTATTGTACTACTGAAAACAACTGTAGCGTTAAAAAGAATTTCCTAGGGAATGCAGCTACCTTCCCAGTAAATTTCAATTATTCTTTTAGCTTTTATTTGTGAACTTTATATGTGTATTCATCCTTACTGACTTCTCTTTTTTAGTCTATATGGACTTGCATTGACGCTGTAAGATTTCTATTACAAAATTATTTTAACTACTGAGAATGTAATACATTTTTAATGTTATGAAGGGATGTCCATATTGTTTATTTTCTTCTTACCCAATATAAAGTTACCATGGAACCCTATCTCTGGCCCCATATTTCTCCTGCAGCCTAATGCTTTTCTAGAATGTGAAAAATACTTCTCAAATATCCCACTTCAATTTGATAATAATAATATATAGTCACTATAGTGCCTTCTTTACATAGGCAGTCTAGAGAAGGACAATTAAGCATTTAAGAAAATGTTTCCTCATTTCCCCATGGGTTCTCAGGTCATTGATTATTTAGTGAAATTTTGACAACTCCAAAGACCACGGAACAAGGAATTAATTTATTTATGCAAGAAATATTTGTTGAGCATCTACTATGAGCTAGGTAGACGTGCTGGATCCTAGATGTAAAGCAGTCTATAAGATATACAAGAACTTGTAGTCATAGAATTTTGTTGTGATTTAAATATGCTGTGAATTAAATGAATGCTTTTTTGTTTGAAGAGTAAGATAAGCTCCTCATTTTCCCAAGGTGGCCTCAGTAAGGATCTTTAAATTGTAAACATTATTAAACTTTGACTGACTTGATTGTCCAATCAACATGTAACTTCGGGGGCTGGTCAAGGGAAACCTCTGCTCTTTTCTCAAATGTCTGAGGATACAATGAGATTGTACTTAAAATTTGCAGATAGTTGAAGACATGACCTTTGCAGTTTGAAGACAATGGAAAACAATCCAGAATTGCATTAAAATAGAGAAATTAGAGTAGATGCACAAAGAGAGGGAGAAGAAAGCAAATTGGAACATGACCAGCAATGAAGCAGAAAGAAAAGCATGGTTAGATATATACATTTTTAATCTTAAATTCCACTATGTTTTATAAATTCAGTGATTTTTATTATTAGACTAATGCTTGAGAAGAATGTAGATTATATTTCACACTTTAAAATATCATTACTTTTAATTCTTATATTTTATAGAAATGTCAGCTCTCATCTGATCTTCAAAAAAATGTAACATATGGGACTGGGGCCCAAAATGGATTAGTTTGATTAAAGGTTGTGTTGTAAAGGCAAGTGGTACACGATCTCTCACACTGGTGTCAACAAAGCCATTTTGGTATATCTTCTGGATGCAGCCAAGTTCTGGGTGAGAATCCATTGAATGGGACTTGGCTTGTGCAGGCTTGGGAATGCTTTCTTCTCAACTCTGTGTTGGGTAACATCATATTGGCAGTCAGTCATGACAGGAGTGTTTACACCACAGAAATCAGCAAATTCTGCAAACAATTTTTTCTCCCAGAAAGTCAGTCATTAAACGTTATCCAGCCAACAGCGGGCCCTGGAGGAATGAAAGGTTCTGGAGGATGGCCTTTTTGCCTTCCTCATAGGTTCCCCATGGAAACTGCAGCCAAGCATAGCCTCTCAGCACCTAGGACTGGGCACCTCCTCCATCGACAGAGAACTTTCATTCTTCCCAGTGTAAGCAAATTCCATGTTTATCAATAGGGGTGAGATTGTTCGCTCACTTTTCCTCAGAGGGAGAGAAATCTTTCTTCTTCCCTATCTCTCTCCCCTTTCTATTTCTCCCCTTTCATATGTGTGATTACACAATGTGACTGTGTGTTTAGTTGGGTTGTTGGCAGGTTGAGTGAGAAGGGAGAAAACCTTTATTGGGCACTGACCATTGACAGCATTGTGCTAGATGCTTTACATATGCTAACTCATTTTTACTTATTTTTTGAAACTCCGACCACATCATTGTGAGAAGAACTGACTTCCAAGAAAAAAAAATATGGAACTTTAATTTATCTTGAAAAGTCAAAGAAGTGATTTTAACAGAAGTGAAGACATGAAGCAGGGTCTTGTGTAAGCTAGAGTTACATAATACCAAAATTTATATAATAGTACAATAATATATCATTACATGTAATACTATTAAAGTTTAATATGTTAAATTTCTTGATTTTCTTAATGATTTATGATATTTGCTTTGATATCATTTTATATCATCTGGACATTATTCTGCTATATGCTACAGTATGCAAAAATATCTTGGCACAATGAACGATTCTGGCATTTTCCTCTCTTTTAGATTTCTGGGCATAATGCTACACTATGCAGAAATATCTGGACTTAATAAACAATTCTTGCATTTCTCCCATCTTTTAGGTTTCTTGGTTTTGGACTACTTAGTGTGGTCCAGTGATCACTGCTGTTATATGTAATGACACCTGTTGTTGTTTTTAAAAAGTTTATTCTATTAAAAACAATGTAACATGACTTTGTCATTAAAAACATTGATCTTACTTCAATTTTTGCTATTACAAACTTATTCAGTTTTTTCTTTCATGTAACATATCAGGTCCTTGTTTCATAGAAGAACATGGAGCTCGAACCCAAGTGTGGGTCTGGCCCCTGGGGAACCAGGTTAACCTTACATTGCAGTGCACATCTGCATGCACTGTACATTCTCCAAGTTGTTTGGAGATTGATGAGATAAAGGTCCTCATCCCACAAGCTGAAGATGGGGAATGAGAAGCCAGGAGCCAGGAAGTCTCAAATTCTTTTAGATCACTCTGATTCCATCTAGTAAATTACCTTTCTCTGAGATATTTTCAAGGCCTGAAATGGTAATGTACTTTCAAGAGGTCATTACAAGTTCTGTGAATCCATCAGAGCAGGTCTAATGTCTTGTAGTGAATATGAAAGTCTAAATGCATTGCTGTACGTGTCAGGCTAGCAGCAAATGCATTCTCCTTCTCCAATTAACCGTTTCTGCTCCTGTCTCTCACATTCTTCACCAATCAGTGAACAGGTTATCCTCTCCAGAGGATTATTTTGTAACAGATGTGGCTATTTAAAAAAGAGCCGTGCTGCTAAAAATCTGAAAGCCTTGAAAGAGGCTAATCCATCATACCTTAGCTAGATGCTACTGTCTTGGTACTTATAAACTAGCCTTACTGTGTTTGATATCTTATATCTTCGAAATAATGTTTCTATATTCATTTTAGGTGCTATGCCTATTAATATTAGGATGTACTTTGTGCTACAGTAGAGTTGTGTGGCAACATTTAGGCTTAACACTATCACAACAAAAGCATTATGTATCAAGGCAGTGACATGGATAGCGTGTTAGGAAGCATCATCCTCCAAGTGAGGTGGTTTAAGAGCTACTCATACTGTGAGCTGTACGTTTGGTATAGTCAAAAGAACAAACACAGGGGCTTAACCATCTGGGCCATAATCCTGAGACTTTGCCCAAGTCTGCATGACCCTGTGTGAGAAAATTACTTGTGATGGGAATAGAAAAGGTTTTGGGGGAGGTCAGAGACCCTAGTGTAGAGATCCTTAAAGTTATAAATTATTCACTCATAAAATGCAAGGAGACATGTATTATTTTATCCTGATACTGTTGGGAAGAGACAGCTTTATGGAAGAAGTTGTTTTGTGTAGCACACTTTTAACCTCAGGGCGCTGCAGGAAGTTGGAGAGGATATGGGTTGTGGCTCTACTGTCAGCGGTCAAGGCAGTGGCTGGTCTCGTAGTAGTGAAGGTCTGATAGTTTGGGGAAACAAAGCACATCATCTTATCACTCTGGCTGTTGGTTTCTTCTTCTGTGAAACTGTGGATTTGAAATAATCTTACAGGCTCCAGAATCAGAAGACCTGCATTGAAATTTCAGCTCTGGCATTTACTAGTTGTGTGATATTGTGGTTAAGACCCTCTCTGTTGAAAACACCAGGAAATCCAACTCTCACTGGCTCAAAGAAAAAAGAAAAAGAACAAAATAATGGACTTGATTTATTGCTCACATATTATGAACTCCAGGAAAAACTGGTCAAACCATATCCCCAGACCTCTCTTCCCACATTTGTCCTGGTGGCAGCCAGCAGCTATGGTTTTATTTACCTTGAGTTCAAATACTTTGAAAGCAGTAGATCGATTTGAGTCACATATGGCCCTGAACCAATCCCTATGATCCAGTGCATTCTCTGGGTTAACAGATCATACTCTGGCTTAATACTCCAGTCCTTATTCCATAGAAATTAATAAAATTGGGCAACATTGAAATTACTTTTTAATTTCCTGTAATGAAATCAATCATTTAAAATGGTATGTTGCACTAAAAGCATTAAGTTATTATAATAACAATCATGCACTGATCTTCTCCCATTGGCCCACAGTATTGCTTAATTGTATTTTGAATTGTTTTTATCCATCATAAGGGAAAATAAGCCATATTCTCTATATCGTAGTGAAGTAAAAGTCTGAATATGTTGTTTCTGTATTTTCCTTACTTTTCACATTAAAGCACGAGTTGCTTTGAAATTTAATTGAGACCATTGGGAGCCAAGGGTCCTCACATTAAGAAAGTTAGGTTTCCCCATGTGTACAGTTTCAGTTAATTGCAGTATAATATCAAGTATGTGGGATAGTATGTTGAGAAGAGAGAAAGTTAATTTCTTTTGGCATGTTTCTAGCAAATATTTTCAGTATTATTGTTCAAATAAGCTGAAATTATTCACAGAATTACATATATTTTTTTTCTGGGAAGAGGGTTCACAGGTTTTATCAGACTGTGAAAGGCATCCAATATTCAAAAATGATTAAGAATAAATGTATGAGATGATTTCTTTTTTTAAATTTCAGCTTTATTGATGTATTGTTGACAAATAAAATTGTGAGATATTAAAAGTGTATATCGTGGTGATTTGATATACATATACATTGTGAAAGGATCATCCCTATCTAGTTAATTAACACATCCATCACTTCACATATTTATCTTTTTGGTGAGAACATTTAAGTCCTACTCTCTTAGCGAATTTCAAATATATGATACAGTGCTATCAACTATAGTCACCTTGTTTGACAATAGACCCTCAGACCTTATTCATCTTACAGCTGAAACTTTGTACCCTTTTACCCAGTCTCTCTGTTTCCCTTACTCCTGAGATGATTTACTTTTCTTCTAACAGCTTATGAACCTAGCTTAGAAAATATTCATCCTTGTATTTATACTAAAGTTCATTTATTTAGGCAGCTAAAGTACTATTTTATTTAAGTTTTAATCACAATTGTCTTATGGTAAAGCAGTGCCTAGATTTCAAATTTCCCTCTGAGAATTTACTTTTTGGTCCCACAGATTCCCATGGTAATCAATAGTGATTTATATAAAATTATAATATAGCTGGAGGTCCTTATTTTAAAATGTTCTGGGGCCGGCCCGGTGGTGCAGCGGTCAAGTGCACACATTCTGCTTCAGGGGTCTGGGGTTCGCCAGTTCAGATCCCGGGTGTGGACATGGCACCACTTGGCAAGCCATGCTGTGGTAGGCATCCCACATATAAAGTGGAGGAAGATGGGCACGGATGTTAGCTCAGGGCCAGTCTTCCTCAGCAAAAAGAGGAGGATTGGCAGCAGATCTTAGCTCAGGGCTAATCTTCCTCAAAAAATAAATAAATAAATAAGATGTTCTTTGTGGCAAGATACTTGGCTAGTCATTATTTCATTTCATTTATTATTTTTATTGGCATATGGTTATCATGCAATATTATATTAGTTTCAGATGTACAACATAGTGATTTGACATTTATATACAGTATGAAGTGCTCACCATGACAAGCCTAGTAATCAAGTGTCGCCATACAAAGTTATTACAATATTATTGTACGTTACATCCCCATGACTTATTTATTTTATAACTGGATGTTTATACCTTTTAATCTTCTTCACCTGTTTTTGCCCATGCCCCCACCACACATCCCTCTGGCGATCACTGATTTGTTCCCTGTATCTATTGAGCTTGTTTCTGTTTTGTTTTGTTTGTTCATTTGTTTTGTTTTTTAGATTCCACATATAAGTGAAATCATACAGTTATTGTTTTATTGGTCTCTCAATTCTTGCTCAAAATCTGGTGTCTTTTTGTAATGTATTTTTCCCCATAGGAAATGAAAGCTCACTATATAAATTTTTTTAGTGTTTATAAAAATAAAAATGAGAACAACTTCCTTATTTTTAACATAGCCTCTTTCAAAATTTTGTGCATTACTCTTATGAAAATTTTTATACAAGAAAAACATATGAGTGGGACTGGCCCCATGGCCTAGTGGTTAAGTTTGACACGCCTGGGCCTGGATTCTGGGCGCAGACCTACACCACTTGTTGGGGGCCACGCTGTATGCAGGCATCCCACATACAAAATAGAGGAAGATTGGCACACTTGTTAGCTCAGAGCAAATCTTTCTCAGCAAAAACAGGTATGATATTTTAATTGTACCATGTATAGAACTTTGTCTTCATTTATTAATTAAGGTATCAAACATATGTCAAATTCCTACAAAGTAGGGTGACCAAACATCTCAGTTTGCCTGGGACCATCCTGCTTTTATCAATGGAAGTCTCACATCCTGGGAAATCTGTCAGTCCCTGGCAAACTGGGACGTTTAGTCACCCTGCACCAAAGATGGAGATGAACAACAAGAGACTAAAGTAACATTGATTTTAGTATGGGAGTGATATGATACTTTCCAAAGTTGTTATATCTTAAATTTTTATTAGTATTTTTCATGTTACAACATCATTTTTCTGTAGTACTTTTATAACAATAAACTTCCATAGAGTTAATGTAACATAAGTTTATAAATCTATTCCTTTATTTCTCCGTTTTGCTGTCATAGACAATGCTGACGTGACAACTCTGATTACAACTCTTTTTGATGTTTATGATAATTTCTTTGGATAGAGTCATAAGATATGGGTTGCTGAGATGAAGAGCATAGATTTGTTGGGTCTCTGATGCTGCCAAGTTGCTTTCCAAAAATATTTTAACAATTTATATTTCCGTTTATTTTTCTCAGCCAGACATAAAATTTATTCATCTGGAATAGCTTTTCTGTAGTTTATTTTTTATATTTATAATCAAACAGTATTCACCCAGGTATTCTGAAAGATAACTCGAAAGGGTAGTAAAAAGAAATATGCTTACACTGCCATAAGAGAGTTTTAGTTAAATGTAACAATCTCATTGGAACCAAAAGTCTTTATTTCCTCAGGACTGTAAAAAGTAGATTTCCATTTGGCTGAGATGCTTAATGCGTAGTTGTGTCAGAAAGATTCTCAAACTTAGAAAATTTAATAACTCTATGTAGATTTGAAAACTCTTTAATTTACTTTACTTTAGGAAGTGATATATGAATGAGTGAGAATAGTATCTTGTGACCATAGGCTCTATTAGTCAAGGTCTTGAACCCATCCTCACATAAGAACTCTTTTTCTTAAAAAAAATCTGATATCAGATTTTCAAAGTAAGTTTAAAACTTGGCTGAGAATTATTCAAAACTCTCAGCTGAACCGTAGGATGAGGATTCTAATAGAACTTTCATTTCCCAGCAGAGAGAAGACTGTAGCTTAATAAAAAATATATATATAGTCTAATTAACTCTGATTTGATCAAAGACAGGTATCATCTTTTGGCTCAAAGTAGCTTAGTAACTTAGAAAAAATAAATTATTAAGGTGTTCTTTAGTTAACAGTTCTCTAGCACAGAAGAATAAACTTTTAGCTATTTTATAGATAAAAATTAATATTTAGATTTACTAGCAATTTACTTATAATAATTTCCTTATATATCTGTTTCATATCTTCTTAAGCCATAATAAATATGCCAACAAGTTTTTAATTTTCATCAATTAAATATTCAATTAAATTTGAAAATGCAAGACTAAAATGGTTTTGCTAGTAATTAAACACTTAGCACGGGATAAAAAATATTTACTTTGGTTTAGTAATGTTACGCTAACAAGTATGTGTTCAATATTAACTACATAAATATTGCAACATTTCCCTCTATATTCAGCATATACTTTAACTCCAAATTAAAATTGACTCATCATGAGACCATGAGGTCAGGGAAAAAATTATATGAAAAAATAAAAATTTTATGGGTAAGCATACAAGTGTATCAATTGCCTTTTTTCTTTTATAAAATAAAGCCACAGTAAGCCTCATTTCAACACATGCTCTCCTGTCTATTAATGATTGATAGTACAAGCACGTGATAAAGTGGGGAAGGGGAACCGAAGAATGCAGTAGAGATAAAGAGATTTAGATTGGATTCATTTGTGAAATGAATTATCATATAGGAATCAAAGTTGTGCTATATGCTGGAATTTAACCTTTATAAGAATAAATAGGATATTAAATGCCATTGCATAATATGAACCTGTTAGCTGTTAAAACTAAATAAAAGCAACATTAAAATTTTCGTGTATTTAATTGAGTATTTAGTGAGTATTCATAGTATTTGTATCAGAATATCAAGTCTCCAAGTGAATGAGAGTCATAGACCAAAGGAAAGGGGAGAGACCTCTTTGAGAATCTACCATGCTCAGCTGTGCGCTAGGTCAGTAAATTTACTCAACAATTCTAGCAAGTGTTACTAATTCCAGTTCGTTGACAGAAAACCTAAAATTAAGAGAGGTTATGCATCTTTTCCAAATGTACATGGCCAGTGAATTGTAGAACTTCTCTTTAAATTCATGTCTATCTCCCAAGTCTGTGCATTTGATCACACCGATGTTAATGGTAAACACTGGGGTAATTATTTTTAGAATGTCTCTAAAGTTCTCCATTTTTCAAATAGTGCTCAAATAAAAATCTTTGAAGACATTTTGTGCAAGTAAGTAATTCTGTGGGATAGACTCTCGGTGGTAAAATTTCTGGAACAAGGTGAATAATTTAACTCTCGACATATTTGGTACTATCAAATTATTCTTTCCACAGTCTTAGCAGTTTTCAATACACAGTGCAGAAGAGTGTTTTCAGCAGCCCTGCCACCAATGAAAATTATGATAGTTTTACAATAATTTTCTCTAATATATGTGAAAAATAATATCTAATTCAAGAAGGTAATGTCATTATTAAATATTTTGAAGAGAATTATTTTTGGTATGCCAAAAACATCAAAGATTTTTAAAATTTTTATTTATTTATTTTTTGAAGAAGATTAGCTCTGAGCTAACATCCCCCACCACTCCTCCTCTTTTTGCTAAGGGAGATTGGCCTTGAGCTAATAACTTTGCCCATCTTCCTCCACTTTATATGTGGGACGCCTGCCACAGCATTGCTTGACAAGCGGTGCCATGTCCGCACCCAGGATCCGAACCGGCAAATCTCAGGTCATTGAAGCGGAGTGCACGAACTCAACCACTATGCCACTGGGATGGCCCCTGAAAGATTTCGTTTTTATTACAGCTGGCCAAATTAAGTTTAGCCATGGTTTTCCATCATGATATAGTAAAAACTTGCTAAGCTGTATTATTTACTTAGAGACAAAGACCGTGTATGGAGTAGCTCGCTAAAAACTGGCATTAACATTGTTGATGGAGCCAGTGATTTCATTTTAGCCACGATTCCTCTGTGTGTTTTAACTATTGCTAACACTAAATATTTGCCGGACTCACCCTTCTTGGGGTCATAAATTCCTGGAAATCAGAGAATAATTTTTTCCGTCTGCAAAGAATAAGTTTGGTCAAAAGAGAAAATATCCAGTTGAGCAGATGGAGATAATTCAGGATAATCTCTCCATCTCAAGAAGTTTAACTTAAACACATTTGCAAAGTGCCCTTTGCCATATAAGATAACATTCACAGGTTCCAGGGATTAGCACCTACATATCTTTGGGGGCATTATTCAGCCTGTCAAAAAGATACAAATCACCAGTCATTAGTGTTATTTATCTTATATTTTTATTCGTTGTTATTATGCTCAACTGAAGTGCAGACTTTTCAAGGCAATTCTTTCAAGGGTAAAGCTTGTGAATTACTTAAATGATTCATTACATTTTCAGCCATTTATTCAGAGATCCATAGTCATTTGAACTTCTAGATTTCTTTACTATAGTATAGTGTTACATAACTGCATAACAGTCTAACACAAATGGTCCTGATGATTTCTATCTATTTTTTGCCTACATCTGTCTAAATTAAGAAATATGCAAAATGTGATTAAGTACATTCAATTTCCATGGCTATGGCCACACGATTACCAGAAGCATTTTTTCTGGGAATGAATTGTGTACATTTTTGAAATTCCTTCCTTTTCTATTCTCTCCTCACAATTTTATGTGTGTGCCTGTGAGGAAGACTGGCCCTGAGCTAACATTTCTTGCCAGTCTCCCTCTATTTTATGTGGAACGCCACCACAGCATGGCTTGACAGGCAATGCTAGGTCCATGCCCAGGATCCAAACCTGTGAACCCCAGGCCTCCAAAGTGGAACATGCAAACTTAACCACTACACCACGAGGCCAGTGCCTGTCCTCGCTATTTTGAGAAATTTCACCCATGCTCTTAAACCCTAGTGTATGGAATAATTAGTCTGGACATGTTAATAGTGGTGCTAAGGGGGAAAAAAAAACTAGAAAAAATATTTCTTTAAGAATTAAAGATAAATAGTGGTGTCTTCTCAGATCACTTATGCTAATATACATCAGCAATCTCCAAGAAGGTAATTTAGTTATGTGATATTTCCATAACTTTACTTAATCATGGACTCTTTTTGTTCTTGGAGCCTCAGTTAACGTCTTCAGTAACTAGTAAACCAAGGAAATCCCATACATTAAACATCCATAGGCCTTTATTTACAATTGGGAAGTCTGAAAAGCTCTAAAAGCAAAGATACTCCTTAACTCATTTGGAATCTAAACTAAACCAGAACGACGTGGTACCATTTTTTTGTTTTTGTGTCTTTTTCATCACATTTATTTGTGGCTATTGATAGCTTTGCTACAGGAATATGAATAAGCTTCATTTTGGGGTGCTGCTGCAGACCCTCCTGGGAGTGTTAGATCAAAGATGGTATATGCACAATATTGCCTTTCTAAAGCCCCAAATATTCTGAATATTTTAACATATCACATTCCAGGAGTTACTGATAAAGGATTATGGATCTCTGCTACCAAAAGCATCTGCATTCTTTCACAGATGACACAAAAGTCTTTTGTTTCTTTATTTGTGAACACAGATCTTGATTAAGTCTACAGCCCTACCCAAGCATGCACTATCCTTCCTTAGAGTTCGAGTTCTTTGTTTCATTTGAAAAAGGAAGCAATCAGCAGAGGCCTGCCTCATTTTCCCTTCACTGACACTGCTGACCCAGCTGCATGAGTACCAACACACTCTGTTTAACCTCTGTGGCAGAGCTTGAGCTGTCTTCTTGCTTACTTAAGGCCACCCCACGTTCTCATCTGCATACTGCTTCTGCAATTATCATCTCCCACAAGCAAGTGTGTGTGTGTGCACACACTCATGAATCCTAGATTCTCCCTTTCTATGTCCTCCTTCCCAATAGAAGGCAAACAGGCTGTCTTACCTCTTATATCACAACACCTTCGCTCTCTAAATACCACGCACTCATCTAGTGACTGCCACTACCATCTCTCCCCTTCAGAGCAAAACTCCTAGATAAGCTGTCCACACTCACAGTCTCTACTCCCTCACTTGCGTTTCTCTCTTCAATCTGCTCCTGTCCATTGAAATTTCTCTTATCAAGGTTACTAATAATCTTTATTGTGACAATTCAGTGGTCAGTTCTCTGTCCCTACATTACATTAAAATTTTACCTAGTAAATTGTTATTACTCATTCTAGAAACTACTTTTTCACTTTGCTTGCAATTTGTTTTTTTTTCCTTTCTGCCTTCCTCAAGGCTCCTTCCCCTCTATCTCTTCCAGACCTCTATATGATTGAGTGTTTAGTTTGAAGACTTTGTCTCTTCTCTGCACTCATTGCCTGTGATTCCATCTATTCCTGTGGCTTCCAGATTTCTAAATTTACCACAACGTCTCTGCTGTGCTCGAGATTCGCTTATTCCTTGTCCATCTTCAAGGGCATGGCTCACAAGAATTCCAAACGATGTTTCCAAAACAAGAACTGTTGTTTTCCTCTATGAACCTGTTCCTTTCCTATTTTTTTTTATTTTTAACCTCAGTAAATTACGTTATTCCTCAAAATACTTAATCCATAAACTTATGGGTCATTCTTTTTTTTTCTTTGCTGAGGAAGATTCACCCTGAGCTAAAATCTGTTTCTAATCTTCCTCTTTTGGTATGTGAACCGGCACCACAGCATAGCCACCGACAGACAAGTGATGAAGTTCCATGCCCAGGAACCGAACCCGGGCCGCCAAAGCAGAGCATGCCAAAATTAACCAGTAGGCCAGCATGGCTGGCTTAGGTCATTCTTGAAAGATAATTTCTCTTACACTCTCGTTTCCTCAATCAGTAAGTGCTACTGGTGTCACCTTCACAACATGTCACATTCCACCACTTTTCCACATGTTTCCTGCTATTGTCCTAGTCCAACTCACTAAGGTCACTCCAGTCACCCCTATCTCCCTGCTTCCCAATTTTTGTCCTTTTATCAGCAACAAACAGGAGCTTTTAAAAATAGAAATTAGTTCATGCCTCTTTTCTCAAAACCCTTGAATACCTTCTCATCACACTCAGGTAAAAAGAAAACTCTTATATCCCACAGAATTGAAAATACGTATTCAAATACTTGTACACACATGTACTAAGCAGCACTGTTCACAATAGCCAAACCTGGAGACAACTCAAATGTGCGTCAACTGGTGAATGATCAATAAGTTATGGTATTATACAGACAACGGAGTACTCGTATTCAGTCATTAAAAGAAATGAAGTACTGATACACGCTACAACACAGAGGATCTTTGAAAACATTATGCTAAGTGAAAGAGCCTGTCACAAAAGGCCACGTGTTGTATTATTCCACTTATATGAAACATCCAAATTAGGTAAATTCAAGATACAGAGAACAAGGCTGCTATGTAGCTCTTCAACCTCATCCTTACCACTCTCCATTTACATCTCCCATTCTAGCCACATGGATCCCTGTTTATTCTTAGTCTCTTAGCATATTCTCACACAGTTTACTTGTAATTGCTTTCCTCTCTGCTTGGATTTCTCAAGTCAAATCCTGGAATGACTTATTCTGGTATTTTATTCAGGTATCTTCTAAAAATGTCACCTCCTCACAAAATATCACGTCTGCAATAGCTCATGCAAAGTTTCCATAAGATAATAGTGGCTTCCTAAATCGGTATCTCCTCAAACATCCTAAAAACTGTATATATTTTACGCAGCATTAACGACCTACAAAAAATATCTTTAGCACAGCTAGTATATGGGAAATACGACAAACTTAAAATTACCTGAGTGTAAGGACATAAACCTGTCTGTAACAGAGTCAGACAGAGATTGCGAAGCAAAAGAAGAGAAAGTGGAGGAAAATGGAGGCTGACCACAGATAAAAATTACCCCACAAGGAGAGAATACCACCCCAATACCAAGAAGAAGTCTCAGGAAATACTGAGAACAGGTCTAAGACCAGGTGAGTAGAAAGGAAGTGCTTGAAATTATGTGGGACCAAGTGTAACAGTCTTGGGAAGATAGTATTTCTGAGCAAGAATGGGCAAATTAGACAGGAGTGGAATATTTCTTGGAGACTCTGTAGTTAATGGAAACAAATAATCAAGAAGTTGAAATTAAAGGTCCTACAGGAGCAAAAGAGAATCGCTATATCAGAAAATCCTATTGTGGGGCCTGCCCAGTGGCGTAGTAATTAAGTTCATGTGCTCCGCTTCGGCACCTGGGGTTTGCCAGTTCAAATCCCAGGCATGGACCTACTCACTGCTTGTCAAGCCATGCTGTGGCAGTGTCCCACATATAAAGTAGAGGAAGATGCACACAGATGTTAGCCCAGGGCTAATCTTCCTCAAAAGAAAAAAAAAAAAGAAATGCTATTGCCTTAAAAAATACATATACTGAATTAAAGAAGACTCTTTCCACTTTAACAACACAAGACAATGTTCACGAACAAAGAAATGTATAAAGCCGCAAAAATTCTCTTTGGCTTCCCACCAGCTATTGCTTGTTTAGGGAAAAAAATTGATATTTCGAAGTGAACAGAAAACCATACACAATACTCATACAAATTGACTATAGAAGGAAAAGAGATATTGAGTATCAAAAAATTTTAAATCGTGAAAATTCTCTCCCCACCCTCTTACAAACACATAAAACAGCTAAGAAAAAGAGGACTACTGAGACAAAATATTCTTAAGCAAAGCACTTTAATTAAGCATCTTTTTAGAAATCACTTGCAGATATGAAAATATATATTTTGAATCACTGAAACTCAAAAATAGAAATGGACAAGATATACACAGATGTGAAATCAGCATTGAGGGGATCAGGATATAAAAGATAAGAAAAAGAAAAGAACAAAGAAAAACCAGCAATAAAGGTTAAACTGACAGGCACCTAAGGAAGAAGAGATTCCCATGAGTATTTTTTATAAGTGGTCTTGAAGAGAATGTGTGGAGAGGAAGGAAAGAGCCAAAAGTAAATAAATAAAAAAAAAATGAGCTAAAAAGATTCAGATAAAAAAAATAATAGATATAGTTATCCAAGAAGATGCAGAATTCTTAGAATTGGAATCCCTGAAGAAGAAAACCAAAACAAAACAGAAAAATATTATTAAGGCTATGACTCAAAAAAGCTTTTCAGAAATGAAAGATCTTGTTACATATTGAAAGAGCACATTTCATTAACTCTTAAAAATACCCTAGAAAAACTTTTAGCCCTTATGGATGTTTTAAAAAAATCTGCTGGGATTTCAGGCAAAAATACCGAGTTACTTCTAAGGGAAGGAGAATCAGGTTGTTGCCAAACTATTCCACAACAATACTCAAAACGAGACAACGTTGGAAGCCCATTTTCAAAAAATACAAGGAAGGACTATGTGGGCCAAGCTGTCAATCAGATGTTAAAGTTATAAAAAAAAATAGTTTTAAACTTGAAAGAATTTAGAGAACATTATACTCGCCAGAGGATGAGCTTTACCCAACTCAGTGGTTATTAGCTAAACTTTGACAAAAGGATTGATGGTGGACTCTGAATATATTTAATTATAGATCTAAGACTAAAAGTTGTGAAAGGGGGTAGAATAATAGTATGTAAATATGTTATGTTCCTGTAAGGTATGAATTTTGCAACTTCAAACAAATGGAGGATATAGAAGAGAAAAATGGAAATGATGTCAATTTTCACATACATAATAGATGGGAGTCAAAGAATAGGATTTAAAGCTTAAAGTGTATTCTAAATTTAAAAAAAAATGGACTAAGAGCTTCATAAAAGCTTAATTCTTTCTCTCAAAGAGCTCAAAATGTTCTAGGAAAGATAACACACACATTCATGGTTTCTTTCATAGCTTAATCTCTGAAAATGGTTTCAAAAGTAACATTAAAAAATGAGCATGTCTGGATTCTAGGAAGGAATTCTTATATAAAGTAATGAAAATTGTATTGTGAATTTAGAAATCTGTTGAAATTCTGGGCAAGAAATGATACTGTATTTACAAGTAAGCTGTTTGTTGATTAAAATGTATGGAAACATAAATATGCCTTTGCAAGTGAAGTGGCTGCCTTTTCAAGTATCCTTAGTTCAATTCCTATTCTATTTGGAATAAGTCAATTTTCTTTCTTCCTTCCTTCCTTCTCCTCTCTGAAAATGATTATATGTTTTGAAACTCTTCCTGCAGACTGTGTGCGTGTGGGTTGTTTGGGGGTGTTTCTGGTTTTGTTGGTGTTGGTGTGTTTCGGTGGTGGTAGTGGTGATATTTCATGTAAATCATCTACTTCAAAATGCATTTTCAAATGTATTGTGTGGCAGTTGCTGCTTTTGTGTTCTTTTGCATCAGCTCTAGCTAGCTGTTTTCAATATTTTTGCTTAATGAAGTCAAAAGCAATATAAACAAAATTTCTCATCCAGCTGCATTCAGCTATGAAGGAGCTCTCCAGAAAGCCTATCCATTAATTTTCATTTCAAAAATATTTTGTAAAGTGGTTCATGGACCTTTGTTAATGGCTGGCCTAATGTCCTCTGGATCACCATATGCTGTCTTCACAAAATATCAGGTCCATGGAGAAATGGCCCTCCTGGTTTTTTAGATTAAGTTGTTGGGAAAAGATCACTAAGTCAAAGCAAGTAATTCCATTTCCTTAACCAAGTACTTCTGTGATTTGATGGCGTAAAAACAGAGAAATGTTTTTAATTTCTTCCACTACATCTAGTAGAATTGGCAATAGAAGAATAAGAGAATACCTGAGGGGATGTAAGTTAACTGAGCGAATCTATTGAACAACCCAGGAGATCTGCCTTTCTTACCCCAGAAGAAAACAATCTATATATGGTAGTCAGGATGGTATCTTATGGGCACTATCACCCCAGCCTAAGCTGGAGGCAGAGCTTTTCTACACAGGGAGAAAAAATAATCAGGGTCTGGTGAGAGGACAGACAGCAGGATGCTCAACACCAGGGACCTCGCCATCAGGAAGGAGAGCACAGTCATTCCTCTTGTAATGAACACACAAAGCCAAACCTGGATAGAACCAAAGGGTTGTGCCTGGAGAAAAGCCTATCTTATTCTCTTTAATATGTGATGTTTGTATAGTCATCTTGCTTTTTCATTCTTCTTTGTCAGGGAGAAATCAGTAACTTGAATTACACCTTCTATTTTTTCTAACATAGGTAGGCGAATTCCGTTTGATCCCCTTTCCCACAGTATCTGAATTCACTTTTCTCTTCCTTACCATCTTAGAGGTTGAATTATCTTGATAAAAAAAATAGAGTTGCACGTGTAAGTGTGCTTCAGATAAGAAGAGATTAGGGAGTAATAGTTCCCTAGTGCAGCTTTTGTCATTACTTTTACTTCCATTCTTTCATTTTTAGATGAAGGTAAACCAATTGGAACATCACTTACTTTTGCATTTTCCTCTTTGTCTTCTCTTCCTTTTGTCTCTGCTTCAAAGCCAGAAGAGGCAGAGATGTGTTTTTACTCAAAACTGTGGATTCACATCCATACTCATATACAGACAGACGTATACTCATGTACAGACAGGCATACATTTTGCTTAGCATCACCCCTATTCTGTATACCTAAGACCTCTCTTTGTTTATTGTTTGATTATCCACACAAAAGTAAGACAGAGCAATGAAAATATCGGAAAAACATGGTTGGCCTACTCAAGTTTAGGGCAACCTGGTTCAAATCTACCACACGGTTGGTAGGTGCTGATAGCTTATTACCACATCGTGAGCCATGTATCATCCAGGGCTTGAATTTGGAATTGTCTCTGTATCAAATTAACTAGTAAGGCAAGATGGCTGGAGTCTTTGGAGAAACAGATATTTATTATTTAAAAGAGCAAAGGATAATATAGTGAACAAAAAAAAATCCTATGTTTTTGAAGTCTCTAAAAATGCTTGTTATGCTAGGGCATGAGAATGGGATGTAACTGCCTTAAAATAGCTGGGTCCTTCGATTTGCTTACCCCAAATTATTCTTACTATGTAGAAATAAAAACTTACTCTGAAGACATGAGAAAGCTATAGCTGAGCCAGAGCATACATATATATGTGTGCAAGTGTGATTTTATATACGTGTATTATATAAAATAAAAATATATATCACATTATCATCAAGGATGAAACTGAAATAATTATATAGAAGTTAGAAATGAAGAAAGCACCTTTAATATTTAATATTCTGACAGCTTTGTTTTGATTCAAATGGGAAATTTTGTACATAATTGCTTACCTGGCAGGATTGATATGAGGATTACTATTTATGTGACAGAAACATTTGTAAACTGCCCTGACCTTCTCAAAGAAAGATTGTAGTAATGATTAGAGAATAACATTTGCTTTCCTTTTAACCCCAACCTGAGATCAGATCTCCTTTGACAGTGTGGGAGAGGAAGTTGGTATAATGAAAAAGATTCTAATAAGTAGGCAGATGGTCTTGAGAGATGGTATGGATCACCATGGGAAGAGTTTTATAGCCTTATTTTGTTTGTAGAGATTTTTTCAAACTCTATATTTATTGTGGATAACTTTATGTTTATTGGCACCATATGCTAATACTATATAAACATGAGATGTCTATGTATTTAGTTAATATTCCACTCACCGAACTCAGTGAGTTGAAAGATTTACAATAAGTCCACATACATCATCCATGTGTTGCTAGTTGATCCATATTTGATATTTTCAGCAAGGGTGGTAAAAAAATGTAAGGTTTTTGACTTGCCATGCAGAGATATAGATATAGATAGATATAGATACATATCCACATATCGCATATTAAAGACTCTCTTTCTATATTAGAGGTTTTGCTTGTCCTCAATGTTTTTAGGTAAGTGTGTATGTATTCCCCTTACTATCACTATGAACTCATACTTTATGGCTGCTTAATACGTAGGATATACCACATATCCTACCTATTAAATCTGTATTTTCACAAGAAAGTTACTAGATAACTTGATTATTTGTTAATTATTCTTAACCATGAATTATTTAACTCCTCCACTTTCAGTATTTAAAAGTGGAGGATAAATACCATATAATCATGTATTTTAGTAAACATTATTTGAGGGGTAACGATGAGCCAGCATTTTATACCGCCTATTGATGGGACTACTGAAAAGTAGATGGAAGAGTGAAAGATGATAAAATATTGACAAGAAGTCATACAGATCTCCAAAAGATAAAATTCCATGGTAAAGACTGGATCCAAGGTTAATAATTATAAAACAGTATATATCATAATAGAAATATGCATAAGTAAAATGTTTGAGCACTTTGTGGAAAGAAGGGGGATAATTAATTTTGCGTATATATCAATTGAAAAGCATATGGAGGTATGGGTTTTCTACACGCCAGAGGTAAGTGGGCATTCTAAGAAGAGAGAAATGTACACAAACAATAATGCAAATAACACAAAATTATGTGAAAGAAAAAGCAAATAGTTTGCAGTAGCAGGAGCTATACCTTAAAGAATGAGGATGGGAGATTGAGGCCCTTGTATGAATAATTATTACATCAAGACTATACAGGCCTCTCACAGAATTTCAATCAGACTAGTCACACAAGAAATTTGTGTTTTAGAAAGTTCAATCCTGCAGACAATACAAAGGATGCGCTGGGAGATTAGCAAGGGAGAGTTTATGTGATAACCAGTATAATATTAATGAGCTTTCCATGAAAAACATTTTGTGGTCAAATGCAATTAGGAAATTCTCAGTGAAAATAATAAGCATTTAAAAAATGATTAATGGATTAGTGGTATTTTAATATATTAATATGCATTGCGAAGCATATACATGCAAACACACATATATACATACATATGTGTATAGTGTCTCCATCTTTACTCAACTTATTTTGCAGTAGGAAAAAATATATGTAAGTTGCTCAAGGAAACACAGCTAAAGAAATAGTGGAGCTGGGAGTCTAATCCATATCTATTTAACTCCAAGGCTGTTAATCACCACACTAGACTCATTTCACTGGAAAAAAGATGTGATGATAAGTGACTATTCATAGGCAATGTAAGAGGGATGGGATGGAGGAAGAAACTTCAAGAGATGATCAGCATATAATATTAACAAGAGTTGTTAAATACTGAATCTTGGATTCTTAGCAGATGGGCTTCATGAGGTAAGTTAATCTCCTGAAGTTGTGTGTGAAGCCATGCTTATGGACACATATTTGTCTTATTCAGAAAAAAGAATTTCCAGCTTTTGCTTCAGATTCTCAAAAGTATCTGAAACCACTGAAAGAATAATACCCAGTGATAGTAAAGCAAGGATAGATCTCTGAGGTAGACTAGTAGATCTAGAGGGGAAAAAAAAGGAAATGAGGGAGACAGTCTTGAGAAAGCAATGTTCCAGATGTCCAAGCAACAGGGGAGCTACAAAACAGCCTAGGGGTTAAGAAAACAGATACTAGAGCCAGACCATGTGTGATTTGTGCCCACATGCTCTGGCACAAATCCAGTAGCTAAGATTTGGGTTGCGTTATTTAACCCTTTTGTGAAATTTTTCTGCACTTATAATGTGAATAAAAATGGTAACCTACCTCATAGGATAGTAATGAACATCAAATGGTTTTATACAAGTTAATTATTTAGAAAATGCCCTAACACATAGGAAGTGTTGCTTCAGTGTAAATTATGAACAAGGATCTTCACTGAGGATTTATGTGTGCTATTTAATTCTCACAGCAAACCATGAGCTGGATGTTATGAGTCCCAGCATGCAGTAAAGAAACGATCATTACAACTAAGTAGACCCACAGCTCTGTTTGTCTCCTAAGCCCAAACTTCTTCAACTATACTGTATGCTCATGACAGAACATCAAAAGAGAGGATTTTGATCCAGCATTTGCTTGCCAAATTCTACAGAGGAGAACCTGAAATGTGGGAAGCTATTAGATCAAGGTCTCTTATCGGAGGGCATAAGATCGCAAAGAATTGACAGTTTCAAAAGAATGTATTTGATTAATGGCAGACTGCAGTAGAAGGTAAGCACATAGAAACAACAAACACAGACCAAACTCTGACAAGTTTTTACATTAGAGGGGAATAAGCAGATTGGAGAGTACCCGTGAGGAGTTAAGACATTTTCCTGTGGAATTTGTGGGTGTGTGTATTTAACATTTTTTACTCTTTTGTGTGTTTCAAAGATGAGTGAGGCTTTAAGCATTCTAGAATGCTTAGGAGAAGAAACCATTGGAAAGAAAAATGATATAAATGAAAGAAGAAAAAGTTGATGTATCAAAAATTGGGGTAGAATTTATCTTTAGAAATAGGGAGAGATGCCTAGTCTCCTAAAACAGGAGGGAAGTTAAGGAATCCCACGGGCTCTATTAACCCAGTGACTCAGTAACAAGGATCAGTAATACTTCCCGAGTACATACCATGCCTTTGCACTGTGGTAAGTGTTTGATGTAAATCAATTCCTGCAATTCTTACAGCAGCCTTTTTGAGGTAGCTGCTGTTACTAAGGGATAGTGAGGTATGGAGAAGTTCCTACAATGGCCGTGCTGGAACTTAAACTTTTGCAGTTGGACTCTAAATTCCGTGTACTTACCGCCCCTATGCACTGCCTCTCTGCCTCACCCCCAGTCTGGGCAGTGAGAGGTGGGCGGCTGGTTCAGCATCTTCGAAAGGTGTGGAACGTAGGGGTGTCTGAAGAAAGAGAAATGGAAAGAAACTGAAACATAAAGATAGAAGCAAGTGAAAAATGAGGAGGCATAGGAGTCAAAACAGGAGACAGAAAATTAGCGGAAGATTCTAGTAAGAAACTGGCTTAGAGGAAAAGAGAAATGAAGACAAATGCAAACTATATTAGATACCAAGTTAAAAGTGTGTTATAATTAAACTACTTTAGTCATATTTAGCTCATTTATTTTTAGAATAACATCACTTTATTAGGTTTGAAATTCAGTCTGTTTCTTTATAAATTAACTTCTATGAGTAGCTTCAACTACCTTTTAAAAAATTACCCTCTCTTCTGCAATGCTCCTGTCATTTTGTGGAGTAGCTGCACAGAAAGGATGAAATTATGTTGAGGAAGATATGGCAGGAACGGCCTAATTGCTTTAAGGGTAAAGACTGAAAGTTATAAATTATTAAATTTGGAAACTTCATAAAAAAACCCTTTAATTCCCCTAAATAGCTTGTGTCCTTGTAAAATTACCACTACATTTCAAATGTAATATTGTGCTTCCCATGGGGATTTTTGAAGATGTTTGGACAAAATCAAGAATATTAATGTTACACATTAATTAGTTAATAATGTTTCTCATAAAAATTGTTAACTAAGATAAATGAATTTATTTTCCTATGGAAAAATGACATACAATTTTAGATTTTAAATAATAAGTTATGTGTATATAGTTTATAGAGTGTGGCTTTTTAAAAAAATAAGTAGATACTTTATTTTCAATCTACCTTATATTTAAGGATGAAATCCATTGGAACATGAAAAATTAGCTTTCGATGTTGCTATATTCAAGAAAAAGATTTGTAAAAAAAGAGTATTGATAAAATGTAAATATTTGTTTTTATTTTTCTTTTCTACCCTCTGTTCTTCACTTAAGGAATAAAAATCTTTGCTTTTATTCATTACTTGAAGGGAGAAGAATTAAAAAAATCAATCCTTCACTATAGTAGTTTAACTAAGTAAGGATTCCAATGGTTATACTGCTTTGAATATAAAAGAATAAAAATAAAAATTGTGCTCTTCATTATATCCAGAGTATTTTTTCTCCAGTACCATGTTTATTTTCTTTGGTTAATGTGCAACAAAACAAATGCCATCTTTTGAAACTTCTGTTACCTTGGTTAATAAAGAGAAGAAAGTAATGAGTATTTATGCTTTCCTTTTCTTGTTGGTTTTTTAATAAAACATAATTGGAAAACAGAACATCTAAATTTCAATCAATACAGAAAAATACATCTAGGTGTTTCTTGTTTTAGTTTGGTACTTTCCATGGCTTTAGCTTACTGAGGAAAGCCATGAAAGGCTTCCACAAAATATACATTCTTAATCAGGATCTGACCAAGAGCATTTCACGATCAACAATTAAAACAGCTTTTTCATCTAAAGCCTCAGTTGAATCCATGGTGCATTTAGTGTGAAAGGGATTGTAAATCTAGATGAAAAGGGCTTCGTCTTAGTAAAGGAAATTATTCTAGCAAAATGCAAGGAACTTCAAAATGGATAGCAATTGTCTTTCTTTGAGGCTTCCTGTGTCATAGTGTCTGTGCCTCAGTATTTATGTATTACGATATTAAGCACCAATCAAGGTGGGTTTTTCTTGCTTACTTCCTGCTGAAAATTCCATGCTACTAATTCCATCTATTAAAAAGAAAAGTAAAATATTTACTGTTATATGGATATTAAGACCAAACACCAAGTAGTCTATTAGAACATGGCACATACCATGCGCACCCAGACATAAGAAACTGGGCATTTTTTTCTATTTCAGTCCATTAGCAGTTTTGTAGAACATTTTCTTAATTGTCAGTTAATAAATGATTTACAAAAATTGTATGGGATAGGGCTTCTGTGGGATTATAATTTAATTGCATAACAGGCAGAGAACAACAGAATTTTATTCTATGAAATATCCTACCATATTTCACTGTTCAGTGTAAATTTTTTTTTTCTTGAGGAAAGACAGCAATGTTGAGGGATACAAAACAAGGATATTTCACTAGTTTGTTAAGAGCAATTATTTCATTTCATCTTAAGATATCAATGTGCTTTGTAAAAAAATGCTATAGGAAAAGTTCTTGTTACTCAGAAACTAATTACTTAGCTGGTCATTTGTCTATATGACGCTTTATTGCGGATTTGCCTTTACCTTCCCCTGTAGTGATATTATTGCTCGTTATTTCTTCATGAGTAGAAGTAGAAATAAAAATTAAACTAGTTCATGTCAGCTTGTTTGGCTGTATGTTTGGTGAGAAAAAATGTTGACTGGAGTAAAGTGGAGCTGTTATTTGTTTTGAGTCATTACTTATCCATCACTAGTTTTCACTAATGAAAAGTTAGCTATGGTTTACCCATCAACAGATCAATTCCATTTTAAGAGCAATTTATAAATCTTGAAGACAACCATGAATATAAAGTGGCACAATTCATCAGGTCTTAACAATGGACAACCAAAATTGACTAACCAAAATCTAATTGCACTGCTGGCCTAAAGAGAAAGTAAGATAGGATTTCCTAGATCCTCTTTCTGTTGGCTTAGGACCCTGCCTTTCTTATTAGTCTTTGTTTCCCTCTGTTGTGTCGAGCACAGTGTATAATATTAAGGGAAAACTAACATTTCTAGTAAATTGTAGGAGAGCATTCGCACAAAGAAGCTCAGGCAAAGGAAGGACAGATCCAACTCTACACAAAACTTGTGTGACAGGTGGAAAATCTAGAGGAAATTTTCTTAAGTTTCCAACCCTAAAGCAGAAAATGCATATTCACCTTTGCTTTGTTTTGCAATATGTGAGTTATCCAGCTCAAGAAGGATTTAACTGTATGTGCAGTATTAACAGAGAATGTCTAGAGAGCACTACAGAGTCCACCGTGAAATTTTTTATATTGATCAGTGTTTTCCAGACTAGTTCCAGTGTGTATTCTCCAGGATCTACAGATCTCTATGAGATTTTATTTTTCAGTGATTTCAATGTGTACACACACATCTGCTTATACACAAACATGGCTGCTGGAAGAGCTACGTCACAAGCTTTTAGCCAAGTACCTCCATGCATTTTTATTACCTCCATTTGCTTCTGTTTGGCACCAAATGATGAATAAGTGTTTTTATTTGTCAGTTTGAGTTTCTCAAGCTGGCATCCAAGAACATATTCTTGGGACTTGAAGGTTTTCAAATTTAAGAAACCCTGGCTTAGGTGGCCCTTCATTAACCCGTTGCTGCCATCAGTTCTGCGATGGTGGTAAGACCTGGGTAAAGTACTGCACATGAAACAGCAGGAAAGGAATCTGCATCGGAGCCGTCATCATACTCTCCATGTTCACACTCTCGTCCTTTTTTAGACATAGTCTTAAAAATAAGTTAACAGGGCAGAGCACAGCCAGCCTGATGGGACTCGCACTGGCTTTCCTAGCCTCCCTCGAACCACGGCTGCCTCTTCCCTAATGGCTGGAATAGAAACCCAAAGCCTGAGGTAATTCTCTCAAATGGTTCCATTGCCTTTACCTCCCTGTCGTCTTATCAGTTCCAGATGATCTCTTCTTTGTATAAAATCCAACACTTTGTCATCGTTTCATGAAAGACATCAAAGGGCAATAAATTACAAATACTGTAGAGTGTGTAGTTAACAAATGAATTCTGGAGCCAGATGGCCTTATTCAGATTCTCTACTCTGCTGCTTATTAGTTGTGTGACATTGAACTTAATATTTGACTTCTTTGTGCCACAGTTCACAATCTGTAAAATGGGAGTGAAAATAGCACTCACCTTATGTGTATTATTTGATGAATTCACAAAACATATTATTAACTAATCTAAATTATTAAATCTTATTTTCTTAAGGTGATGTTTGGGTGCAATGCCATATTACAATTATGACCATGTCTTCTTGATAAAAGTAGTGGTATGACATTAAACGGCCAGTCTGCTCTAATATTTCCATGGCATTTTTCTTTCCAAACCTCACAGATGACTTGTAATATTATTAACCATAAAGCGAAATCGTAAAATTCTATGAAAAGTGCAAAGGAATCTTCCTGTTTGCATAACTATATTAATTAAGCAACATCATTTTTTCTCAAGATCATTAAAAGTTCTCATGCGTATGCCATTGTAGCAAATGGATTCTTATTACTGAAAAAGAGAAAACTATTAAATGATCAAGAATTTAGTTTTGTTTAACTTTGGTGACCATAAATAGTCAAAAAGGAAACTGTCAAATGTGGATTTAAAAAGGAATTATGTTTATTGATGCTAAAGAAAATCGAAAACCATAAGCAGCTAATCTTTTACATTCAGGGAAAAAAAACATAAGATTTGTGGTACCTTTATTTTTCATTTTACAGCATATTTATTTGTATTGTTTGTGTTTTTTAAAAGAAAAGTTTAATAGAAAATAAATCAATAATCCTGTCATTAAATACAGGCCCATTAATAATTAATATTTCAGGTATTTTTGTAGTTTTTTATATTTTCTATTTTACACATTTGTTGTTAGTGCCACTGAGTTGATTCCAACTCCCAGTGACACTGTGGACAGGAGAGCAGACCCCTGCCTGTTTTCTTGCGCCATCCTCTCACCCGGTGCTGTATCAGATGGTGCTCCACTGCTATGCGTAGCATTTTCATGGCCAATTTCTTCGTTAAGTGGGTAGCCAGGTCCTTCTTCCTAGTTTGTCTTAGCGTGAAAGCTCTGCTGAAACCTGTCCACCATGGGTGATCCTGCTGGTATTTGAAATACTGATGGCATAGCTTTCAGCATCACAGTAACACACAACTGCCACAGTATGACAGTGACAGGTGGGTGGTGTGGTTCTCTGACCAGGAAATGAGCCCGGGCAGTGGATGTGAGACTACCGAATCTTAACCACTAGACCACCAGGGCTGGCTATTTTATACATGAAATCGTGAAATCCTGAAAAATCAAATTTATTTGTGAAAATAGCTAGAGCATTCTTTTAAAATTTCTTATATAATGTTTGTATTCATTCAAGTAATAGTCTTATTGGAAAATTTGCAGATGCTTGTCTAAAACTATTTTATTAGACAATGTAAAAATTAATATCTTAGAAGAGAATTTGAATTCAGATTTAAAGAACATGTTAAGTGATTTAAAATATCACAAATGTTAAAAGGATTACTTAACAACATATTCCTATTATGAAGAAGATAGATATTTAATACAAGAATATGTATGAAAAGACTCAGGTTTACTTTTGATAGCCATTTGCAAAATAGAAAAGAATTAGAAAACTTGTTTTTTTCATTATAAACAAAAAAATGTTAAAGAAGTGTCTGTGGCTTCAACTCTGGAGGAAGGTATTTTGTTTATATAAATTTTATACTGTCGGCCCTCCGTATCCTCAGGTTCCACATCCTCAGATTCAACCATCCATAGATCGAAATGCCTACAATGGTTGCATCTGTATGGAACATGTATGTACAGACTTTTTTTCTTGTCATTATTCCCTAAAAAATGCAGTATAACAACTGTTTGCATAGTATTTGCATTGTATTAGGTAATGTAAGTAATCTAGAGATGATTTAAAGTACTGAGGAGGATGTGCATAGGTTACATGCAAATGCTACACCATTTTGTATGAGGGACTTGAGCATCTATGGATTTTGGTATCTGCAGGGGTCCTGGGACCAATCCCCCACAGATACTGAGGTATGACTGGAATTGAGAATTTAAATTTGCGGACAGCAAATATATAATATGTATTATCCAATTAAATGGATGCCATCCAAACTCTTTTCTTTGGCTATAGGGTTTTTACACAAAAGAAGAAACCTACTGGCATTTTACATAGCATTGTTTTATCCCCTTCTATTTCTCTCTAGGAGATGGATTTTGTTTCTAAAAGTACCAAACCAATGAAGATAACAGCATAGGCCCAAAGTAGGCCTGTTGGTTCAGACTATGTCAAATAGTCAACTATATAAATATAATTTGATATATAAAATGATATAAAAAGTGAAATATTTATCATCTCAAAAATAAACAATTTGTTGATGGCCATTCTCACCTTTCAGAACGTCTTTTGAAGGTTTCTTATCATCAGGCAATGTTTAGATCTTTCCCTTATGTAATTTATAATTAAAAATAGAATGAGAAGTAATTATAAATTAAGATACCAGTTATCAGACTTGAATGAGTAGGTTTCTTTATTTTCACTGAGCTTGTTATTAAAACTCTCTTTTATAAAAGAGATGAAAGAAAATTACCTGTCAGTATTTGCTATTATTTTAGTAGAAGAAAAACTTCCTAGGGTTTGGAAGATAAAGGGAAGAACAAAACCTGAACTTTTTTGCAAAAGATAAGATGGGTGGGTTAATTTGTGAGTGAGTGAGTGTGTGTGTGTAAAGTAACATGACCTAAAAATGATGAACTCAAAGGTACTAGTAATAAGGTGAAAAGTATAGATATATGTAACCCAATGCAAATATAATTTCCAGATGAGCTATGATGACAGTTGTGGCTTGAACTCCAATCATGACTTAAAAAAACAAAATAAAAAGTGATTTTTACATCAGAAGATAAGTGAGATTTTCTCATGAAATGTTGCATTCAGGCTTGTAAGTGGATCATTTAGCTTTTGAGAAGGTTCAGATGATTTATCTTACCTAAAGAAATTAGCTCATTGTATAGTTCAACTGGTTGTAAGGAAAACTTGCTTTAGCTAATTATTTGTTTCTTTTATTGTTTTAACCCTACAGTTCTTGGTCCAATGTTATGAAATCATGACATCTGCTTTTACCTGGTTTGTTATGGATAGGTTGCATAAACTTCCTTATGTTAGGCATTCTGTCCAGGATATTTGAACCTTTTATTTGTTTGCTTTATATTGTTTTTATGATATAAGAACACATATTTAAAAAGTACAAGCAGTACAGAAATATAAAAAGGACATACCTTCAGTACAAAGTCACCATACCCACTTTGCAGAGGTTTATGTATCTTTCCATAAATTTTCTGTGCATGCTAAAGCACGTACATATGTGTATGCATATGGATGGATGGATACAGGCACGTATATATGTGCATATATGCATACATATATAGAGAGGCATATATGTTTGCTTAGGTACATATAAATTCATATATATGCTTAGATACTTTCTTAAATATTCATATATGAATATAGAGAGAGAAGGAGAGAAAGCAGCTCTTCCTTTTTAATACACCAAAGATATGATTTTAAAATTTTCTTTCATAGCAACTCAAATAGATTCTTATCCTCCTATACATTTAGTCTTTTGCATAGATGCTCTATAATTTATATTTCCACTTATCTATTCCTGTACATTTAGGGTTTCTTTTAAAGATTCTCCTGGTTGTTTGCATGCTTGCTACTATGAACAATGCTGCAGTAAATGTGTTAGATCACAGATCTTTGCAAAATTTTTCAGGAACACATTTTCAGTAGAGCAATTCCTAGTCAAAGAAATTGTGCTACATGTTTTGTAAATATATCCCCCAACTGGTCATTAAGAAAATTTTCATTTATGGTATTTTTTCTCAATTGAGAGTTTAACATTTTAAAAACATATCTTTAACATTCAGTATTATCTCATCACACAACTACAATCAAACCCAAAAGCTAACAGAATATGTTGATACTATTTACACATCAAAAATGAACAGTGTCAGGTTGTAAAAACATTTAATTAATAGGTTAAATTATATGTCCCCAAATTATATGTATATGAGAATGTGTGTGAGTGTTATGTATCTTTGAAGAGCAGTTGTTACTTACTGGGTAGATACAGCTGATTTTAACATCCCTATTTGTATACTATTCCTTATAATTTCTTGAATGGTATTTTATATGATAGAACTTCTCAAAATGTTAATAAGTCCAAGAAAAAGAGAATTTAGTAGTAAAATATTCGGGAAAACATTGCCTAAGATATTCATCTCCTGGAGAGGCACAGGAGACCATCCAGATCTGAAGAAGACCTGCAGGAAGCAAACGTGCTTAATTTCAGTGATTCTCAAGCCATTCACCCCCACACACGTCCTCTTCCCATGGAGCACCTTTAACAGGACTCTAAGGGGAAATTATAGCCAAGCTAACGGCGTTGTCTCTTCTGACAAAGGAGTTAATATCTGCAACTTTGAAAAGAGAAGGAAACAACATTCCAAATATGAGCTATAATTTTTGGTAGATATCCTAAGGCTTAAAAGCAGTGATATTTGCCTTGAAAAGAGGCTTAGGACAGTGATCAGACAGCCCCAAATATCTTAAACTGAAGGTACGTTTACCCCTCACAAGTCAAATAAGCTAAAAGTATCTGAGAGTATGATGTGTGGTACTTTTGCTTCTCGGATGTGGAGAAATAAAAGGTAAACTAAAATTTAAAAAAGCTAAAATATGTTTACCTTACTTGAAAGAAAGGAATGATAGAGTAACTATAACTGTGCTTCCGTAGCACTCAGAAAGCTTTAACTATTCATAACCTTCTGTAGTTCATTGAAACAAAATGAAATGCTAAAAAGCATTTAGTTCATTTTTTTTCCTCTCAGTTTCTCCCATCAGCTCGTTTTCTAGTGTGAAGAAGAAAAAAGAAAAACTTCTATCAAAAACAATTTACAGGGGCTGGCCTGGTGGCATAGTGGTTAAGTTCACGCACTCCACTTCAGTGGCTCGGGGTTTGCAGGTTAGGATCCTGGGAGCAGATCTACACATTGCTTATCAAGCCATGCTGTGCCAGGCATCCTACATATAAAGTAGAAGAAGGTGGTCACGGAAGTTAGCTCATAGCCAATCTTCCCCGGCAAAAAGAGGAGGATTGGCGGCAGATGTTAGCTCAGGGCTAACCTTCCTCAAAAAAATAAAAACAAACTAGAACAATTTACAAATCATTTCAGTTGTCTCTTACTTTAAGCAATTCTATTGGTGCAAAATAGAATAAAAAGCCAATCTCCAAATTACATTCTGTGCCTCATTAATTCAAAACTTGCCATTTTGTTTTATAAATGCCATAATTTCAAGACCTACTAAGATCATTCTAGTACCCTAAGCCCTCTTTAATGAGACTCCAAAATATGTTAAGCAAACAGGGCCTAATCAAATGAGACCTGAATCTTCCTAGGAGAGAAATGCATAGCAATTTGTGTTTTTGAGTATGCAACAGATTTACAGAGATTTTAATGTTAAGGAATGATCTTGATTCTTAGAGATCTTAGGACACAACTCTCAGGATATTGGTTATATAATTATATTGCAGAATTTATTATGAGAAGTTTTAAAAATACAATGGGTTATTTAACTGTAAATTTCTTGACTTCTGGGGATTTAAAATTCTCTTCTGAAGCTAAGAATATTTGCATATATAATTTATTAAAAATTAAAAAACTTTATGGTCTAGCACAAGGCATCAGAACTTTCAAGAAGACAGATTTTAAACACTGCAAAAGCTCATATATTTCATGCTATTTAATATATTTTAAAGGTACTTCAGTTCTATAGTTTTATGAGAGTGGTGATTTCATTGGCAGAGGTAATTGTCAAAATTAATAAACTAAACACTTTATATATGTGTATATTGTGTGTAAATTAAACCTCAATTTTAAAAAGCACTTCAGTTACTATTAATTTCTTCTTCTTTCTATTCCTGATGACCAGCCTCCCATCCATCTACTACCACACTGAAATAAAACTATAAGGATTACATTGATATAGCATCATTCCTTTGTCAGTGAAGATTAAATATCCTATATTTCAAGTAACAAAAAGGAGAAAGGAGAGGAAGGAAAAAAAAGAGAGAGGACTCTAACAATTTTATCCCTATGATGCAGAGAAATGATAACTAAAATGGCATTCGTCTATTTGATCCGTATCCTATAAGTGTGTATTAGAATATAGTGCTTAATAATAAGGTCCCCCTCAGCTCAAACCCTCAAAAATATTTGAGTCAATAAATATTTGAGTCAGTAAAATTTGAGTATGCCCTCAATAATATTTGTTGATAAAAGGAAACAAGGAAGGAAGGAATGAAGGAAAAAGGAAAGGAGGGAGGGAGAGAGAGAGAAGGAAGGAAGAAGGAAATTTTAACTCAAGACTACGGAAGCATTTGGAAACATTCCTGTTCTCAGAGAGTACATCTTTGTAAGAGAAAAGTAACTTCTCTGTAAGTTTATGCTAAGCAGCATTTTAGGCTCCATGTTTATATTCTTCAGAATTCAATATTAATGTTTTATTTATTTAACAGATATTTATTAATTCCCTGGTAGAATCTCCTATTCCTTATTCTAGAGTTAGTAATATTAGCTAGTAATGTAGGCCCACATAATCGAGCATTGCCTTCAATCTGTAGATGTGTTTCAATGTGTCCCATTTACATTTTTCTCATCACAAAATCAAGTTCCCTAGTTTTCAACTGGGAATGGCATAAATCTTTGCTTAAAACGGATTTAAGCACTCCAGTATCAGATAGGGTTTGTATGTGAATCATTGTTTTAGATGGTCATTTACCAATTATAATATTAAAATATTTTACCTTAATATTCCTAACATTGGTACTGAACTTACATTGTAGTAAAGTAAGTTGGAAAAAAAACCACAGTGAGAAATAAGCTTTAAATATAAGCATTTTAACTAAGTAATATGGTTCAAACATAATAGCTTCCCACAGGAGGATGTAGAGAGGTAAGCATTTACTGAAATGTGAAACATGGTATCTTTATCAAGTTATTCTACATTTCCTTTTTTAAATGCGTATTTCTTGGTTAACACCTACCTCTCCAAATTAAAATATAACAAATTCAAAGAGAAGGTCCATTGGAGGTATGTTAATTTGGAAAAAATTAGTATCTAGACATCAATCTTAGTAGTTGTGTTTGAAAACATTATATTCATTACTTAGAAGAGAATGAAAAGTAAAACAAGTAGATAATTTTAAAACTCATTAAAAAAATCCATTATGAATTGTAATTGCCTTTTACTCAGAGAAATAGTGTAATATCAAGAAAATAGGTACATTTTTGACTAACAAACTGTAAAAGGAAAGTAGTTTTCCTCTCCTTCTGTATAATTACTATCTTCCCTTTCATCAGTTATAATCAATTAGGGTTTAATGGGGATTTATGGTCTTAGTTATAATCTGTTTCTGCTTTATTCAAATGCTTTCTGAGACTTCCTTTGTAGTTTAATGTGTTTTTTTAATACATTAAGCTCATTATAAAATGATTTATAGGGCACATTTGGCCTCAAGGTCTACTTTAAGCAGAGGATAACCTATGGATCATCAGGAAACAATTGTTCTGTTTGAAGGTAAACATGTCTTATCTGTATAGAATCAAGTATACTTGTACATGAATCATCTCTATATCCCAGGTTTGGTTTTATTTCTTATCACCATGAGTGTTTGCCATTTCATAATATATATTAATATATATATATATTTTTTTAAAGTTTGAAAATCAGTTCCATTGTATTCTAGTCCACAAATATTTTGAGATTTACTTTGATGGTACAGAAGTAGAATGGTGTAGAGAAATGTATTCATAATAGAATTGCAGTGTGTGTGTGTGTGTGTGTGTGTGTGTGTGTGTGTATCTGGCATTCTAACCCCTTAAAAAGTATCCTCGAGCCATCATTTGTCCTTTTCTGATCATTGCATCTTGAGTTTTTAATGCTGGGGGAAGTATATTTATAAATACCTAAATTTAAGAATGAAACTTCTAAAACTTGTTTTGACTTCTGATATATTATTTTAAAAAAGAATATAGGAAATTGTACTCAAAAGTTTATATCTAGTACTAGTTGCTAAGAACAAATGAAATGTAAGCATCATTCATTTATTTTACACTTGCATGTTGCACATTCTAACTTGCCTACTATTTGGAAAGATAATGACCTGAAAACTCATTTTCAGTAGGTAACCAAGAATAGGCAGGCCATGAAAATGGGAAGGATGTTTGTACACATGTGAAGTACAGATGTTACTCAGAACTGAAACGAGAAAAAGCGAAGAGTAAGGAAATTGCCTCTTGAATACACATTGGTAAATCAACTGATGAATGCACTCAACAGTTTTTTCTTGTCTTACATATAAAATTATTTTTTCAGTTCTTCTTTAACTATATATATGGAAGCAGTGCCATTGTTGTAGGGATGATTTATTTGTTTCCATTTGGCTACTGCTTATATGGTATGACATGAATTGCTATTTATCAGTGGTTAGAACAGTCATAAATTCTTAGAGTCCATGTGCCCATTATCTTAGTTTATTTCACTAATGCATAGCAGGCAGGCCCTCTATTTTTCGCACTTTATTACTAACCCTAACATTCACAAAGGAAACAGTGAAGAGAAAATTGAAGTGGGATTGTACAGTTTGTTAGCATGCTAGAAAATAAAAATCAAAGTGCGTAGTATGTATCATTGGACAAAGAATGAGTGTACTGATGGTTGTATGCTGAGCAGTGCTCTTTTTCTAGGCTTTACAGAGGACATCACCAGCCAAGTTTATACTCTTTCCTACCAGTCTTGTATTTTCCCAGTGAGAATGTTCAGTGAGTCAAAACACCTTCATATACCATTATCTTATTTCTGGAGATAAGAGAAAGATTGGATAAATGTTAAAATGCACACTGATTTTTATAGTGAAATTCAGAGGTTAATAAACATTTTTTTAATCTTCAAATTCTTTTCACTGAGGTTGGATAACAATATATTTAAACATATGTTAGCTTATATTATTTTGTCACACTGATTTTTATAGTGAAATTCAGAGGTTAATAAACATTTTTTTAATCTTCAAATTCTTTTCACTGAGGTTGGATAACAATATATTTAAACATATGTTAGCTTATATTATTTTGTTAGAAAGCTAAATAAGAGATTTAAAATCTTGGGAGATACTTTTTTATTTTTCTGTGGCAAATTGTTAATGCAAATATTATTTCAAGGAGTGTAACACGTACCTATTAATAAGAGTGGGATATTCTAATCCAGATTTAGGTAATCTAAGTTATTTTATTGGTAACATTAAAATAGTAATATTGATAAATGTTTTTAAGTTTAGTTATCTCTGTTCCTCGTTTTGCAGGCTAGGAAACTGGATGGACACAAAGTCAATGCAATATCTAATTCACACTTGGAAAGATTTCTGTTACACATAATCTATTTAGAAAGAAGAGAGTCAGGCTCTTCTTTAATTTATTCATCCAACAAATAGTCATGTAGTACCTAAAGTTTGCCAAGTGCTGTTTTAGGCATGAGAACAATGAATAAATTAAAACAGTCCCTGGGCTCATGATGCTTGTGAGGAAGATAGGATATACCAATAAACACAGAAATATAGAAAAGATAATATGGGGTAGTGACAGGCAGTGCTGCTTTGGATAGTCTTTAGAGAAGGCATTCGGAGCAGAATCTTGAATTAATTCAAAGTGTAGGCCTCCAGAGGGGTCGAGGACAAGCACCTGAGGCCGCAGAGGGCTTAGTGCTCCATGGAGCAGCAGCACTGGCAGTGCTGGAGGAGAGTGAGTGCCAGGGCAGTAAGAAATGAGATTGGAGAAGACCCCAAAAGGCAGACCACTTAGGGCCTTTCTAAGAAGTGACATGGTGAATCATATTTTATAAGGCAGACCATGGAACTTTGGACTACTGTGATAGCAGTAGCTATGCAAAGAAAATATGATTTGTGAATCACCTTGAAAACAGAAGCATCTGCATTTGTTGATGGCATGTGATGCAGGGTCGGTGAGCCGAGGAGTCGAAAGAAAGATTTCTTAGACTCTCAAGATCTGGCAGTAGTGCTCTTTTATTTAGAGAATAGTGTGGAATAGCATGGGGACAGGACCCATGGGCAGGCAGAGCTTCTGCTGCTGCCGCTTCTGCTGCCCCCGCTGGCATGGGGACAGGACCCATGGGCAGGCAGAGCTGGTGCGTGGGGACAAGACCCACGGGCAGTCAGAGCTCCTGCTGCTGCCCTGAGTTGAGGGTTAGGGCTAATTTTATAAGGCATGGGTACGTGACTTATTTTTACCATATTCATTAATTATTTCTAATAGTTTTTTGGTGGGTTTTTTAGGGTATTCTATTTACAAACCATGTAATCTGCAAATAGTGACAGTTTTACTTCTTCTTTTCCAATTTGGATATTCTTTATTTCTTTTTCTTGTGGAATGGCACTGCCTGAGACTTCCAATACCGTGTTGAATAAGAGTAATGAGTGTGAGAGTCTTGTCTTGTTATTTCTAGATTTCTTAATTTGAGCTCACTAATTCTCTCTTCCATATGGTCTGCTCTACTTTCAAATGCTTTCTAGGTTATTCTTCGGCTGCAGAACTTTTGTTTGGTCTTTTTAGTTTCAATCTCTTTGGTGAAGTACTCCTTCTGTTCATTAATTTTATTCCTGAGTTCACTGAACTATCTCTGAGTTCACTTGTATCATGTTGAGTTTCTTCAGGACAGCTCTTTTGAATTCTGTCAGTTAGACAGTAATCTGTGATTTTAAGTTTGGTTTTTGGAGAGTTGTCATTTTCTTTCTGTTCTACTGTGCTACTGTAGTTCGTCATGGTGCTTGATGAGTTGATCCTCTGTGGTGCATTTGTGGTTGTAAACACCTTTCTTGTTTGGATAAGTCTTTGGTTACCTTGACTCTGAGCTGCTTCTGGTTGTAGTTGAGAGCCTGGGCTTTCCACCCTTCACTACCTCTGTTAGAGGTATCATCAGTGCCCTCCTTGTGCTGCTTATGCCTCCCTGGTTTCGGGTGCCTTGCTGTTTATTATGTTGCTGCAGTCACAGATGTCACCACCAGGGTGACTGGGCTGCAAGCACCTCTGCTGCTTCTAGGTTTACCTGGGTCACATGTTGCCCTATTGTGGCAGGGAGGAAGGGGAAAGTTGGGCAGGACCCAGGCTCACAGGCACCTCCACCATGTCCAGGTTTGTAGGTTCTGCAGGCACTGCTGCTCTGGGTTGAGAGGCTGAAGTTGTGGGTACCTCTACAGCTGGGGGGACTGGGATCATGGGCTCCACTGTTTCTGTCACCCAGCTCTCTGTGTGCTTTGTATGGGCTCGGCACTGCTGCCATGCACATGGCCTGTGTTGCTGCTCTCAGATTATCTGGGGGTGCTGGTTTCATGAATGTCACCACCCCTACCAGGGGCCTAAGGTCTTATATGCAGTCCCTGATGCTGGAAGTGCTGGTGTTAGAGGCATCACCTGAAGCCTCAAGTTGCAGGTGCCACCCGCCACCACTCGGGGAAGGGGAGAGGCTGAGCCGCAAGTGTTGTTGCAAAGCACACTGGCTCTTCCACCTCTGTGTGGGTATCTTTGTCTTGATTGCAGCTCCTGCTAGAGGAAAGGCTCATTTTGAAGGTGCTGGCACCAGGGGTTGGGGAGGTGGCTGGGTCACAGGTATTGTCATGGTTCCTGGAGTTTTGGGTCATGGCTCACAGTGATTCCTGGTGCCTCTGGGAGCCTGGGCTTCCTGGGGCCTTTGTTGATGGGTGTTACTGCAGTTCCTGGGACCTCTGGTCACAAGAACAGCTGCAGATCCTGGATCCTCTGGTCTGGGGAGCTGCCTCTGCTTCTCCCCTGGTTCCACTGCCTCCAGGAGGTCCAGTCCACTGCCTTCAGTGTTTAGATATATGAATCTCTCAGGCGTTCTGGTGTGCTGTGCAGAGAGTTCTTTGTTGGTCAGTGGCTGTCCTACTTGTTGTAACTTTAGAGACAGAGGGAACCACTCACTCTGCTGTGAGGCTCACATCACCCTGATGCCCCTCTTATTTTTTTAAATAAGCATCCATGATCCGCTGTCCCAGTTTTCCCCTGCGTAGCTGATCTCCCTTGTCATCACCTTTGCTTGTTTACCTCAACTCCCTGACTTCTCAACACTAGAATATTCTTTGCCTAAACTCATCTTTAAGTAGAATTCACAGCTTAAAATTTCACAGCTTAAAATACCATCACATACTGATGAATCTTACATTTATGATGCTAGTCTCAATCGTGACCCCAAGATTCCAGACTCATATGTCTAATTGCCTATTCTAAATCTTCACATGCCTACTCTAAATCTAAACTGTTGAAGTCCTGAACTGAACATATGGTCTACACTTTCTAAACTTGGGCCTCTCAGATCAATTTCAGTAAAGGTAACTACATCCTACTGCTTGCTCAGATAAAAATTCTTAAAATCACCCCATATTTTTCTTTTTCTTTCAAACTCCATATCCAAATATCATGGTGCTTTAAAAATCTCATTCAGAATATGACTATTTTCCAAACCTCCTCCACTAATTCCCTGATCTAAGACTCCATCCTCTCTTTCCTGGATGAAAGCAGTGGCCTCTTAACTGTTCTTTTTTATCTATCGTTGTCCTCCTAGTCTATGAAAAAACAACAACCAGAACAAATTCTCTAAGATGTAAGTCAGATCTCTCAGCAATCTACCCTAAATCCTCCAATGGCTTCACTTTTCACTCTAACAGCCAAAGTTCATAAAATGTCTACAAGACCATAAGTGATTTGCTTTCTTCAGCTTTCTGATCTTATCTCCCAATACTCTCTCTTTTGATCTTAATATTCTATCCATAGAAGCGTCCTAGTTGTTCCTCCAGCAAGCTAGTACTCTCCTGCCCCAGAGCTTTTAAACTTACTGTTCTACTCGTTTCCCTTCCAGCCATCCAGATAGCTTTCTCTCCCCCTTTAGGACTCTGCCCCAATGAGGATTATAAGTGAGTTTCTCTTTAGTACCTATGTAAAATAGCAACTCCCACCTGACTCCAGAACTCTTTTCTTCTTTCCACACTTTATTTTTCTCCATACTACTTTCACCACCTGGCAAACACTTATTTACTTCTTCATTGCCAGTCTCCTACTCTGCACCCTTCCCATTAGAGTGTATGATCCATTCAGGCAAAAATATGAATCTCTTTTGTTCATTGTAGTATTCCCAGCAATTGGCATAGAGCCTAGTAGATAGTGGATGCTTGAAAAGTACTTGGAGAATGACTGAAGAGAATCCTTAGAGGTTGAGCTTTATGTTTGATGAATAATCTTATGTTTATTATCTTACATTCATTATTTTCTGTTATTATCTTTGTTTCTTCACTTCTTCTATATGGAATTATATCCTAACCGTAGCTCAAATGTTCTTCACTTCCATTTTAAGAGTGGTACGTTATATTTTCTTGGACCCCCAAAATATTTAAGCCTAAACACCCAACTAATGAGTATATGCTGGGCAACTGTCAAGTGACTCGCACTGTTGATAAACACAGAGTCCTTTTTGATAAGTGATTTACAAATAATTAAGTGAAAACTCATAAATCCATTTGAAACTCCACAGTTCCATCATACAATTTATGAATAAAACACCCATATGTATACTCATGTCAGCTATTAAACACGTTCTTGCCGTCCACTGGAGAGCTGCATGCTATGACCCGTTGTCCTCCCGGCTGTCCTTTTCTTTCCTCTTTCTTCACTCTCTGCTAGGGCTGGTTTCAGGTCTGTGGGAGCCATGCAGTCTCACAGAATCCCACATGGAGAAGCGCCTAGGTTTGGTTTAGTGCTCTACTCTTACTGTCTTGAAATTCTTAATAATTTTTGAACAAGAAGTCCTCATTTTCATTTTTCAAGAGGCCTTGAAAGTTATATAGCTGGTCCTGCTCCTGCTCCCACTTAAAGAATCTCCAGAAACAATAACATATGTAAATGATGCAGTTAAAAAAGAGTGGCTTTTAATTTCTGAAGACCAGAAAAATTATGAAGCCATTATTTAAGGAAAAATTTCATGCACATAAATATAATTAGAGCAGGAGAATAATGAGCTAATACAGTGATCTTATTTTGTGAAGAGATTAACTGAGATGAGTGGAATTTCTCAAAATTTTAGGTTAACATTGTGTTATTAATCTTCATAAATATCACATCCTGATTTCCCATTAGGTGAAGAGGGAACCATTTACAGATGATTAAAATGAGGCACAGAGCAAATAAATTGTAAACTTTCCAAGGAAGCACCAACTCGTAGTTTTAAACTAAGAAAGGGCAAATAGACATAAAGAGAAACTTTGTGTTCTTTTAACTTCAAGACATAAATCGACTAACTACCTTCAAAATTTTTCTCAGATTAAAACCTACGCTTTCCTCGTTGACTTATATCTTTTTTAAATATGTTTTTTACTAATATTTTAATGCAGAAGATATACTAATATGTGTTAATTTTGAATTTGAAGACACACTGAACATTTCAAAATGTGCGCCTCTTAGATAGTATGAATGTTATATTTTTTCCTTTTTATTCACACTATACAGTAATATATTGTAATACTACATATAATCACTATATTGTGATCGTGTTACTATTAAGCTGTGTTCGTTTCTAAAAGTCTCTCTTTATAGTTATAAACAAAGCAACGTATAAAGTACCAATGTACTACAGTTTTCTTTCATACTAAAAATGCCATCTTTTAAAAGATACAATATTTATATTTGAAGCAAGAGGAAGTAGGACTAATGAAAACTATTATATTAAAATAACAATAAAAACAACAAAAAAGGAATACTAAATAGTGGTTAATTATTTTCCAGAAGAGACCACAGTTCATCAATATTTTCAAATGTTTAATGGAAGTTCTCAAATTATTCATATGACAAAAAGTGAATTATTGGAAAGATTGTTTTAAAAAAATTACCTCACTCCTTCTGCCCACTCTTTAAAAAAAAGAAAGAAAGATGTTTAACTATAAGTGACTTACTGGGAGGGTGTGGTAAGGAAGAAGTATGTTTTATTCATGTACCAGGCTGCTCTTTCTTAGCGATGCAAATAAAACTGCATGTGAACTACCAGCTGCTCTTCGAGCACTGCATGTGCCTGTCTGCTAAGGGAACACAGCTGGAGAAATGTGCGGAGCATTTTCATCTTTAAATCAAACACAGACTAGGAAGACATTTAGTACTACATATGTAATACTATTACTATTGACAAAGTAGAGTTTCTGTTCTCTCTCCTTTTCCTGGCACCCCTTTTAAGCTATGCCTCAATGGTTCTTTAGAGGGAAGCTTATGAAATACACAACTATTCTGTGGCATTTAATTATGAATATTTTGTAATTCAAATTTTTATTTTCCTACTTCTTCCCTTCCTTCCTGTCTCCCTTCCTTCCCTCCTTCTTTTATTCCTTATAATGTTTCTGTATCATCTTCAAGTTTTAGGTCCTGTTCTAGGTATTGGAGACAATGTGATGAATAGCTGAGGTCACTGCTCTCATGGAGCTGACTAGAATCTAGTGGCCAAAAGCTGTATCTCTAAAGGCCACAATAACATCTACAAACAGATCTTTTAATAATAGACATATGAAAATTCATAAGATAAAAAAATTGCAACACAAGTTGAGAGAGAAGAGAGGGAGAAAAAGTGGATTAGAAAGAGATGGGAGAGGAGAGGAGAGTGGAGAGGAGGGGAGGAGAGGAGAGGGAGAAAACTAGTTTATTTCACGCCTTTTCGATATTTGGAGGAGAAGGAAGGGAGGTTGTGGAGTCTACTGTTATGAGCACTCATTATCATGGAATTTTAAGGACTTGAAAAGTCCTGAGCCTGGCCTGATGGCCTGATGGTTAAAGTTTGGCATGCTTCACTTTGGCAGCCTGAGTTCAGTTCACAGGCTCAGAACCATACTACTTTTCAGTCAGTAGCCATGCTGTGGTGGTGGCTCACATAGAACTAGAAGGGCTTACAACTAGAATATGCAACTATGTACTGGGGCTTTGGGGAAGGAAGGGGAAAAAAAAAGAGAGAGAGAGGAAGATTGGTGACAGATGTTCACTTAAGGTGAACCTTTCCCAGAAAAAAAAAAAAAAGTCCTGCTACTAAAGGTTTTATGTGATCCACTATCTTATAGATATAATTTAGAATCCACATTGCTTAGAACTTCAGCTCTCTAGAAGTCTTCCTTTGGGAGCTATAGTGAATACCTGACACCATGGACATTTTCCAGATATCTTGGCTCTAAGTAGACTAAGGTTCTTCTCACTTTAGGGAGAAAAATGCTGATCTCTTCTAACTCTACAAATATTTTTGAACTAGTTATATAGTTATGAACTATTTCCACCTGAAAATTTGCCAGCAGATTCTGTGTGTTCCCATTTAGGTATAATTCAAGAGTAGGAAGTATTACAAAGAGATTAACCTAAAGCAATGTGAGGAATTCCAAGAGCTCCACTTGTCTGTAATTCAATAAGAAAATAAGGAAAGCACAATCTCAGAAAGATAAGAAAACTTCTTCAAACACCTGGGTAAAAATACACTGAATTCAACCTGACCTAACAAATCCTCTCATACTGTAGTTTAGGATTATGAGTGCATGGTTATTTTCAGCTAGAGAGTAGTCCTCATAATTTCATCTCATTTGTAAGTTATATTTGAAAGATTCAGAGGTCAGGGCCAAAACCAAAGGATGATTTTGAGCTAGTTTACAGGAGTCTTTGCAAAAGAGAGAAGATAGAGCTAAACTAGTTCTCAAAGTTTCTCTTGAGCAGGATCACAGACCTGAATGTTAAGACACTAATTTAAGAATACTTTTCTATGACTAATCATGCTAACAGCAAATTTTTAAAGAAATAAAACACATGACATTGAACCATATTTTTGCATTTTACATTGCAGAGCAACCTAAAAGCATTGTCACACATTGCTCTTAAGTAATTATCTCTTGCCTCTTATTATCCTAAAGGACAAAATAGATATTTCTTAACTCTTGCTCTTATTGAAAACTATTTATTAATGTTTTCTGTCAGAATGCAAATAAGCTAACTTTGCTTGAGAACTGTGTTCCACTGGAGCGATCCTGTGCAACACTACATTTAGTGTCTGCTTTTTTTTTTTTTAATAGGTATGTAGTTTTGTTTTCTCTCATTAAGGAGATGTCCAAAGGAGAAAAAGTTTTATAACATTTAGGCTGAAAAGATAGAATATATTTGTCATGTAATTTGAAAATAGAATCCCATTTCTCAGAAATGACAAAAAAAATTAGGCTACAACAATCAGTTAACACCCTTGGATTGAGGTATGGATGCTATAACCACACATTCTACTAAAGAACAGTATCTGGCAGAGTTCAACTGCTCATTCAGGTCTTTCTATTCTGAAGGCCACTACAAGTCTTATTTTTGTAATAAAATATGACATTGCTGTGAATTGGCATCACTAAATCCTAGTACTTGTGTCAAAGGAAAAGAGAAAATGTTATCTGACATTGAAATAGTTTCACTCAAATATCTATATCCAAAGTCACACATAATGATAAAGACTTATGCATGCTAATTTGTTGCTGTGGAGAGTTATGGCAACTGTGAAGTTAGAGAGAGCAAGTCCACTCGAGATCACCCTCACTTCTGACACCAACTGAAAATTCAGGATGTTCCCAAAACCACCGTCAGGCTTGATAATTTGCTGGAAGGACTCACAGAAAACTACTATACTCATGGTTATGGTTTATTACAGGGAAATAATACTGATAAAATCCACTAAAGGAGGAAGCTCATAGTGCAGAATCTAAGAAAGTACCAAACAGTGAGCTTCTGTTGTCCTCGTCCTGTTGAGTCAGTGCAACCTTACATTTTTGGAATCAATGAAACAATACAAATGGAGTGTTGCCATCCAGGAAAGCTCACTAGAGCCTCAATGTCCAGAATTTTCATTGGGGCTCCGTTATATAAGAATGGTTGATGGTTCCCACGGCTGATCTCAGGAAGTCTAGCTACATGAACCAAAGCCCTGGTCCTAAATAATATTGTTGATCTTTCTGGCATGGTCAGCCCCAACCCTAAATACTATCTGGTGTGGCCAACCCTCACCCTAAGTCACATTGTTAGTCTATCTAGCATGACCCATGTCACCCAGGAAATCAAAGACACTATTCAGGCATCACATTCCCACGGTCTGTGATCACCTCTGCCAGCTGAGGGCAAAGGCCAGATCTCACTTTGGGAAAAGATAAATTCTTCATTACAAAAGCCCCAAAGATCAGTCTAAGCCAATGAAGTAAGTTTCTTGACTGCTAAGCAAAAAGGTTTGCAAAATCTTTTAGACTGCATTAATTAAAGTAATGATCACCCTGTTCTGATTGATAGACCCTATCTGGAGGTGTAGCTGCCACTCATTAGGAAAAGAGAAACAACAGAGTTGGAGAAGAGTCTAGAAATTTTAGGTCATTTACTTATCCATTCTTTTTACTTTGATTCAGCGAACATTTTGGGGACAATTACTATGTGCCAAACCCTCTGCTTATTGTGATTAATATCGGGCATAGACAAAGACATAGTCATGGAGTATGATAGGTACTGTAATGGCCATATGCACAAGGTACCCATCCAAGAAGCATGATCAGCTCTGCCTGAAGGGCTTCTGCTTCACAGAGGAGAAAACCTCTGAGCTGCCTTTGAGCTGGTCTTGAAGAACATCTAGCAGTCTGCGGGGTTGACACTTTGTGGGGAGGTGGGCAGTGCTATCCAGGCAGGGGAAGAGCACAGCGAAAGAATAACGTAGCAACATAACACATTTCCAGTAACATTTAACAACAAAGCAGATTTAGACAGATAAGTGGAAAACTCAGAGGCAAGAAAAATAGAAGTTTTCAAATAATGGAAGGCAGTAACGTGAGCAAGGCAATCAGTCTATGCTGTGTTGTTTCAGAGTTGTTTGTATTTAACCTCTGTGTCTTTTCAGTGTATTTTTCTAAAACCAAGCTTTGATGCTACAAACTTGGGGGATTAAATCTCAGAATAGTGGTAAACAAGCCAGCAACAGCACTAACCCCATCACTGACGTGTGACGCAGCAGTATTTCACTCTGCCTCAGAAAGCTCTCACAGTTGCATTGCTCATTGAGTGCACCTTTTATGCTGCATGGCTGTTGGGTTTGAACTCCTTTCTGTCCTAACTGTGCTCCCTTATATACTCACTAAACATGTCCTAATAAATGTGCGACCTTCATTGAGTGCAGGCTTGACATTACATTGCATTTCTTGTTTCTTCCCTCGGCAAACGCTATCCCCCTGAATACCAAGGCACATAACTCACTGGGTCCAATGTTTCAACAGAAGAGATCTCCAGAGTAGTGTATACATAGTATATTAAACACACTCAATTTGGAACATAATGAAAAATGTATCTTTATTCCGGTCTCAGAGTCTCTCTGTAAAATATATTCAGTGGAGGTTATCTCTCCCTGACCCACCATGGAAACATGGCAGGCCCCAGGCCTTTTTTAGTTTATTCTTAGCTAGTACACATTCTTGCAGTCATTTTAAGATCTACTATATTCACCATTCATTAAAAAACTTTACAATACAAGACTACATCAAAAAATCATAACTAGATGTAACAAAATATTTCTCCTCTCTCCAGCTCAGGTCTATGTGTGAAAGAGAGCCTAAGCTTTTCCCTCTTCTTCTCATCTTCATCTTTCTAAGTCTCCCAGGATGGGGGTCAGGGGCAGTGGAGGACAGAGTATAAGTTACTTGAACTAGTTTCCAATAATATGGTTTTATCCCTGCATTAGTTATCTCTCTTTTCTGTAACAAGTTACCCTAAAATTTAATGGGATAGAACAAGAAACATTAATTATCTCACAGTTTCTGTGGGTTAGCAAATTGGGCATGGCTTACCTTGGTCCTTTACCTCAGAATCTCTCACAAGTCTGCAATTGAGGTACTGGCTGCCAATAAAGTAGTCAATAAAGCTCGTGTTATGACAAGGTTCCATATGCGGAAAACTCACTCCCACACTCACTTCCATGGCTGTTGGGCAGGCCTCAAATCCTCCCTGCCTGAAACAGGAAAATCAGTTCCTTGCCACGTGTGCCTCTCCATAGAGCAGCTCAGCTCACAAAGTGGCCTCTGGTTTCTCTCACAGAAAGCAAACGGCAGAGGAGAGCCCAAAACAGAATTCATGGTCTCATAATCTAATCTCAGGAGTGACTTTCCAATATTGCAGTATCGTATTCATTAGAAGCCAGTTATTAGGTCCAGCACATTCTCAAGGGAAAGGGATAACAAGAGTGTGAATACTAATTGATGGAGACAATTGGGGGCCGTATTAGAGGCTACTTACCACAATCCTGCTGGACCAGAAAGATTTAAAAGGATGATTCTTTGCCTGCCTGGGCACCTTTGTGGGTTTTTGGGAGATTCCTGTCACTGGAGACTGGCCACCAGCGCAATGAATCTCTATTTTAGATCATCAATTAGATTCCTCCCTTAGCCTCTCAGCCAAGATATCCTTAGCAGCCTCCTTAGGATCTAAAACACATTCTCTCCTCCTGGTGATGTATATCTGGTGTACCAAAAAAATCTTCTATATTCCTTATCTCTACAAATGTTAAGAGTGCAGATTGATCCCAGCACAACTCTCTATCATATATGCTATTAAGATGCACGTTTACCTATGATGCCATATAACTTAGTGGTCTCCTACAGTCCTGTCACCCAATTGTGCTCTCTCTACTCTTCTCTTGGTAAAACAATCCCTTATTTAAAAAAAAAAAAAAAAAAGAAAGCTAAAAGCTAACATGATTTAGTATACAAATGAATACCCTAGAAAAATTCAGTTATATTAATGGAAACCAAAATTGTTTAAAATATAATCATTGTCTTTACAGAAAAATATTTTTATTTATCATTTTCCTAATAGTCATGAAGAGATAGGAAATTAGCTAATAAAGTCAATGAGTTATCCAAAATATATAGCAAATATATCTTTTAGATGCCCTTAGCTATCAGCAAAATCAAATATAATTTGCTTTCTCTTATTTATTACTAGCAGTGTTCTTCCATATTTCTCTATGGTCCCACACTATTGGGGAATTTCTACATTACATTGGGTTCTGATTATTTTGTAGTGGTGTTGCAATTTAACACTTCCATGGTATGGGCATGAAATTATACTAGATAATAGGGGAAAACTGAAAGGACGTAGCTCTTATTCTGTATACGGAAATAAGCTACTTCACTTGTTTTCATCTAAACACTTGATATCATAGGATAAAACTTTTTGTTTTGGTAGTGCTGTGGAGTCAATTCCAACTCCTAGTGACGCTATGTACAGCACAGCAGAACCTTGCCTGATCTTTTCCTGCCATCCTCTCACCTTCTGGTCGATAGATGGGTGACATGGTTCCTTGACAGGGAAAGGAACCTGGGCTGAGCAGTGAGAGCACCAAGTTTTAACCACTAGACCATCAGAGCTGGTTAAAATAAAACTTATTGATTCTATTAACTAAAGATAGTAATGAGAAAAAATTCACAGTAGGAAAAGTACAAAGCATTATGTTTACAGATTGTCAGTCCTAAGCTGTGTAGCACTTCTAGTAATTACACAACTCTGGAGTATGTCTTAGATTTTCAGTGCAGCTGATTAAAGAGAATACAGATAGACACTCAAATCAAATTATGGTTTTATTTTAATTTGAAGCTGCACTTATTTGAGCATCTACGAAACACCAATTTTTCTCTACATCTTAATTTCCCTATTTATATAAGGGGAAGATAGAATTTGAAGACCTCTCAAGGCCCTACTACTTCTAGACTTCCAAATTCATATTAAAAGTGCTGGAATAGCCACTTCTTGGGAAAGGAGAAAAAAGAAAAGAAGTGCATTCTTGAACCCTCTCCATAAAGGTTATACAGACGTTAAAGAAAAGATCACTAACAACGAAAGCAGTAGCTAATAAACATAAGGGGTTTTGAATAGCACAAACAATCTAAGATTTGAAAGGTAATTATGGGCCAAGATAGTGACAGAAATTTTGGGACGTGAATTTGGACTTGAAGTTTGGTAAAATTTTAATACAGGTACGTCTTTGAAATAGTGTTCTTTTCCTGTTGTTCTCCTCCACACCGTAACAATTTAAAGGGTACATGACTATTATCAACAGGAATGATTAGACCAAAACACATCAGAATGGATATAGTTTTAATTCTATCCTGGTTAATTGTGATAACTTAAGCATTTTTTGTATTTTCACTTGATTGATGAGCCAATTTGTGTCTTCTAACAACAAAAATTCAGAGTAGTGTTATACAGCGAATGAATACTTTTGAAATATTACGTGTATAAAAGTTATGATTATTAAGTTCAGTAGTTAATTTCTTTTTAGAAAGTTTCACTGTATGTGTTATGAAATTTTAAGTAATTTTGAGATTGATGCAGTTACAAGTGGCTGTATGTATGGTATCTTTGTGTGTCCTATTTTCGCATTATATTTTTCAGGTCAAGTTTATTAGGGTTTCCAGAAGGGGTCAGAATCACTAAAAGAGATCATATGAAAAATATGAATCTATGAAATAAGGGTAGAAACTAAGGGTAGAGGCTGTAAAATTAAGAACAAAAATCAGACTTTACACACAACTTAAAAGTTTGATAGATACTTTTCAGTTTTGAATGATTGAATGAGATATTATTAGTGAAGGAAGTTAAGAGTTTTGACATTGAGGAATTCAAGGTAGTTTAAAATAGCAATCCAATTTTGTCGGCAGAATGAAAGTGTATCATTCAGTGGGAAACTCAAGTTAACTAAACTCTCAGAGACCAATGTATAAATCAAAGTGTAAAAATGCTATTTTGGATAACTTGTAAGGCACTGCCTGAGTGTTTTCTCATGATCTCCCTTAACTACATTTTTCGGCATGACAAACCTCTCACCTTTTGACTGACGTATTCCTTCTTTGCGTGTGTTAACACCATTAATTAGAATTGTGTAAATATCACTGGTTTAGGAGCTCTTCTATCTCTAGAAATTGAGATTACAGATTTATGACTTAAACCATTGATTTCCAGTTTAACTTCCATAAGGGAAACGCTAATTCTTAGAAGAAGCCTCCCAGATGTCAGTTGCTAGGTACAAGCTACAAAAAGTAATTCATGTTTTAAATGTGATCATTTGAACGGCACAAGACTACCCCAGCATATTTTTTCATAAAAAGTTACTGTTTTCAAAACTCATGAAAAGGATCGTGTTTACATAATCAATGATGAACTATCTCAGTTGATACTTCTATTATCAAGTATTCTAGTGTGTTATGAATTGTGCTTAACAGAGTCGTAGCTTCTGTATGGAATTATGGAATGCAGAGTCTTCATCTAGAGAAACTCTACCTTTATATATTTTTTATAACTTAAAAATCTTCATTTGTCTGACTCTACCAGAAATTTCTAAGATTATTTTCATTATTAAAATATAATTAAAGTAAAAAAAAGGCTAGATATGTTATATGGGCAAATTTGCACGTGTAAAAAGTTTTAGTGTTTGCCAAATCTGATAATTCTTATGATTTCAATATGAAACTTAAAAATGAGAGATTCTATAATTTCCTCAAAAATTATATCCAATAAATGAGGAAAAGGTTAATTAGATGGTAGGGGCAATCATATATTCAAGAGAATGTAAGAAGATCTATTCAAAAGAATTTAAGAATATAAGTAAGATATAAATGATAGTTAAAAGGAATCTGTTTTTTCATAGATGAGAGAATATATGGAATTATTTGCGCTTATATCTTTTTTGTTACTGTTCCCTGAATCTTTTCCATACTTTGTTAGCCTTTGGACATATGACTACAAAATTTAATCAGTTTATTAGGAAAAATGTAATGTCTGTATAACTAGTTGTTTGCAATGGCTCATATAATTTTCTCATGAGGAAAAAGTACACATGTATAAAGTAGGAGAAATCACATTCTTAGCATTTATTTTAACCATCGAGGCCTTTTGTGAACAAACCATTGATTTTTTTCCCAGGAAAGAAATCATGGCATAACTTTGTTTCACATTTATCCCAAGACTATTCTAGACATTATGCCGAGCAGCCACTCTTATACTTGGAGAAAGAGCAAGTAGGCATAGAAACGGCCATTCTTACTTGCGGTTGCAGTAATACAGTCAGGGGGTTATGAGGGCCTTGCTTTAGCTGCTGATTAGAAAGGAAAGAAAATATTTTAGAGGAGTGAGAAGAGAAACAATGCTTCTGAGTATCGGACTACAAAAAGTAATAATAGGCATCCGTCCCAGCAGATAATTCCTTTCTCATTGCTAGGCAGGATGTCGAAGTCTGTTAAAGAAAAAGGTTAGCTTGAGTAATAGACTTGGATATAATGACCAAGGTTCTTTTACACCAATTTCTTGAAAATGAGTTATGAATTTGACAATTAGACATCTTTTTGTGACTTTCAAGATCATTCAAATATCAAACTACAGTTCTGTAACTCGGAGTTAAGTGATTTGAAAAATTCAGTATTTACTTACTGAACTTCTACCTTGTGCTAGATACACTTAACATATAAATTCAGAGACAATCCATGCCCTCAATAAACTTATAGCTCATGAAGGAGAAAGGCACATGGATGGTGCAACACATCATTCAAAGACATTGCACAAAAGGAGAGAAGGTAGCAAAAAGTAGGGAGCACAGAGGCCATCCTGAGAGGATAGGGGCCAGCTTCACAGACTGTGCATGAGCCTTCTCGGAAAAAAGAAATACAAACCTACCTCTCAAATAAGGGTGTTTATTCCAGGAAGAGTAAGAGCAGGTTCACAGAACACGTAAGAGGTGCACATATAAGAACATGGTGTATTTTCTGGGAGATGCAGTTTAAAATAAGGAGCCATGTGAAAAGAGAACAGACCGTCATTGGAATCTTCTCATCAGAGATGTGTGAGTGATAGAAAAGACTACTGTCACTACTCTTAAGTACCTTACTTTATAAGAGAAGAGAACCTTACATGAAAAAGCAATAGCATGAGAGGAGTATTCTTCTTAATTCAGAAGAACAATAGGTATTTTCCCATCTTAAACCTCAGTCCTCAGGACTTGCTTTCCAGAATGAGCATTTTTTTTTTGACGTGCAAAAAGCTTTGTACAGTTCAGATGAAGTGTCTGAACTAGACCTGCTCAGTTTATCTATCTCTAGGCATTGCATAATTTTCCAGAACAGAAACTTAGAAATGAATGTTGGCATACCTTTGGATAGTATCAAGCAGTTTGTATATTACATTTGAAAAGAATGGGTTGTAGATGAGGTAAAATCTCTTTAGTTAAGAAATCATCATTTTTCTTACCAAAAACGCTCAGCTAGAGGTCACTATCATCCTTTAGATTTAGAAAAGAGGTCTTCAGAACCTCTTTCAAATATAGGAAAGAAGAGATCTTTCGAAGAGCATGTAGAATAGGCATTATAGGAGATAAATGTTCAAATTGGTCTATGGCGAATCTAAAGTGATCCTTGGTTTTGCATCCTCTATGGTCATTTTGAAAAATCAAAAAGAAAAATTGAAGGTTTTGTTGTTGTTGCTTAAGCACCTTTCAGCATCCTGGTTAAGTAACCCATTGTTTCTTGTATATACCTCACATTCTGAATGTAACTTGGGCATTTGTACAAGGTGCATTAGTGATCATTTAAATGTATTCAAGCCATAATCACGTAGAATGGTTGATAACCTTATGGTCTGAAAGAGCTTATGTCAACCTTGTGCGTGCTTCAGGGCATTTCCGATCACTGCAAGGTATCATTAGTGTCATGGAAAGTTAAAGTATGCAGCATATATCCTAAAGATTCACATTAGTAGCTTCGTGCGACCAATTATGTTATGTCTTTAGGATGCTCAGAAAAGAATTTTAATTAAAGAAAGGCTAATGAAGATTGAGAGAAAATAGCTAATAATTTCAGCAAATGCCCTTTCTTATTTTATGTTGTTGAGAGACTATATTTGTTGCATCCAGTTTCCTGGATTTTTCTGTAGGCCATGAAGATGGTACAATAGTGATATTTCTGATATTTTTTCTCCTAAAGCACTACACACAAGCTAAAGAAAATACGACAGATTGCAGACTTTGACTATGTCTAATTCTTCTGCTTGTTTGTAGATATATGTCATAACTCTAAGGCCTCACACACTGCTCCACAGAATACGTAACACTATTAAGGTGACTATATGCTCCGGACATGTGTCTAGCTGGCCTGCGTCTGTGTACTCTCTTTCTCTGCATCTCTTTCTTCCTCGTACCTCTAGCTTTGGCATCCTGTTACATATGCTCCTGTGGTATCTGTCTTATTTCACCCAAATTCATGGGTTGACTCCCCCATTATATCACATAGGTTCAAAGATTCTATTTATTAATTTCACTTTGCTCTTAGAATCTTCTACTAGGCACTAGGCACTGTCCTGGGTCTTTCTTATTTCTCAATCCATCCTTACAGATCAGGAGACTTTTCTACAAATGATTTCTGCCTACCAATTTATCAACTGAAATGTTATTCTCTCACACTTTGCTTTTGCCACTTTCAGGGTATATGTATTTATATAGACTTTCTGAAGAAATGAAGACCATTAAAAGGAACACCATGCCATCAGTAGTTATTTCCTAAGCCAAGAAGCTCTGGGCACTGCATAATATCACAATGTTTTAGAATTTGGTATGATACCAGCAAAATAAAAGAATCGTTTGAGTAGAGCAGGCTTAATTTGTCAACATCTTAGAAGAATATATTTTAATTGATAAAAAATGACAATCAAGGATACAAACACATGTAGAATGCTTACAAGTCTTATAGAATATAAAGTAGGCAATAGAAAAGGCACCACTTGTTTGCTGTGTGTTTGAATCCATGTAATAAATAATCATTGTCACGAATTGTATATAAGTAAATCACATTGTCCTATAACTGTCAAATGCTCTTCTAATATTCACAGTTTTTAATATTTGCATGTTCCTCTTTCTTTCTCTCACAATGTTACATCTTTTGCACATTTAAGCCATGAGCAATGATGACCAATAACAGTCTTTGTCAGTCATTCTTTAGGTTTCTAGCTCTTGTAATAAAAATGCCAGGATTCCCCACTGAATTTCTTTTAAAGTTCACATTTTTCTTTTACCTAAAGGGCAATGTAGAGTGAGAGAAATAGTGAAAGATTCCAAGATAAAAAGTAATGCTGAAGGAATTTCAACAGATGAGACTCTCATAACCATCTTAGCCACCTTCTTTCATGTATATAAAGGATATAGAAAGTTTACAGAAACTGATTTAAATATTTATAAATACAATTTTATAAATTGTATTCAAGATCTCTTTTAGTAACTGAAAGAGTACTCAGGAGTTACCCGATACTAACATTTTAATCAGAGTAGCTTTCAGTAAGGGCGATCTACTGAATTTCCTCACTCTTTTTAGGAGGAAATACTGCCTCATCTCCCACGTCCATCTCTCACTGACAAGTGGTATTTCTGAATCAGATTTATTTAGAATGCACCATGCAAGCATTTTCACACTAAGTTAAATCATTTAGCTTTGCCTGTTTGCCTTAAGTCTTGTAATGGAATCTATTAAAATTCCGTTGCCCAAAGTGTAAAATAATTACCCATGAGTCTATAGTGATATAAGTAAATGATTGAATAAATTAACAAATGAGAGAGAAGAGACAAATTCCCCAAGCAGAAGAATCCCAAATACTTTTGTGGCTACATCATCACCCTCAAGCAGAGGGAGTATAGCTCCCCTCTCTTTAAGTGTGTGCTGCACATAGTGCTGTCCTTCCACAGTCTCAAGTAAGGAAGAGAGTAACTTGACAGCAGAGAAACTCCACAAACACTGTCTCAGCTAGGTGATGGAGACCGACACCAATGGTCATAGATAATGTTAACAGTATGTACACTTCATGTGATGATATGATGTGATGGAAATGACACTTCACCTCTGTGATCTTCCTTCCAATAACCAAAAACCACACTCTTATCATGAGAAGAACCTCAGAAAAATTCCACTAGTGAGGCATCTTACAAAATACCTGACGAGCACTCCTCAAAACTGTCGAGGTTATCAAAAATAAGGCATGTCTGGGAAACTGCCACAGCCAAGAGAAGCCTAAAGAGACATGGCAACTAAATGCAGTGTAGTATCCTGATTGGGCTGCTGGTAGAGAAAAATGGTATTAAGTAAAAACTAAGGAAATCTAAATAAACTGTGAACTTTAGTTAGTAATAATGGGTCAGTATTAGCACATTAATTATAATGAATGTATCATACTAATATAAGATGTTAATAAGGGAAACTAAGTGTGGGATGTATGGGAACTCTTAAAATTTCTGTAAATCTAAGTCTGTTCTAAAAGATAAAGTATTTTAAAAAGAAAAGATATTTAGATGCTTATGTATCTTACATTTGGACCACCGTGCTTTCGTACCATCCATTTTAGTGCACTCTTACAAGGACAAATGGCATTGCCAAAATAATTCACTAAATCTTTCCCTCACCTCAAAAACAATCAGAATTATTGTACTTAATATGGAGTTATAATAACAAATTTAACCAATACAAAACAATATTTAAAATATTGGTTCAGTGTTGTTACAGGAAACAAGCAAATTCACTTTTTCCCAGATGGCCAAATCCTTGTTTAAATCAGCTACACGACCGAAAAAAGCCATCTTTTCCAATGATTTCTAATACCAAACAAACTTTATGGATGACCTCAGTTGGCCATTTTAATTTCTCTTCTAGGACGTTCAGATGTTTAAAAAAACAAAACCAAACACTCATCTGTTTTAATGAGAAAATAAAACTGGGACCAAAGACTTCTCTAATCCAGCTCAGAGGTGAAGTTCTGGGAGTTGAGGCTCCGGGGAAGAAAATGGATCACAGTTTTTTAAACTGGGTATCAAAGTCTGCAAATATGCTGATGATACCTAGGCAAATGGTTAAATAATGTGAGTTTTCTCATAAGGGATGTTTGCTAAATATGTTAGGTGCCCCACTCGGAATGATGGTCGTTTTTAGGAAGTCATGTGTGCACCACTGTCAGCTGGCTAGAAGCCCATGTGAAGATTCAACATCTCAGTGCCAGCCAGTCTCTATTGTTTTGCATTTTGGGCTCAGCCAGGAAGCACTATCATCATTTCACAAGCATTTTATCCTTCCTCTTGTATCCAGAACTTTTCTGCTTTCTAGAGCACCTGTGTGTTTTGAGTTTCTGTAGTTTTCTTTCTGCTTTTCAGCAAGTCTATCAGCTTGCCTGGAGGGACCTTCTCAGTTAGATATCTGGTCCCTTTTCTATGGGACTTCCTGAACAAATTCCAATTCGTGGCAAGCCTTTGGCTTCTGGAAATCATGGTTTTTTGACCTAATGCTTAAAAATGAAAGGGGATCCTTTCAGAAATGTCTCCCCACTCCAAAAAAATTATCTGTGTGAAAATCGCAGAAAACTTTCTTGGTTACTTATTATAACCTTTCCAACTGAAAGAGACATAGGAAAGATGAGTTACAACTTAGAGCTAGATAGGCAGCCAGCTAGATAGGCAAAGGAAGAGAAAGCAAATCCCTAACTTCTCCTTGAAGGAGACTTAGACTCTACACTTTTTGTTATGGAGAAAGACAATCACAGGTCTGAGGTCCAGGCAGCCATGACCTTTCCTTTGCTGGAGCATAGTGTTATCCGAATACAGTTAAGAAAGAATTAGATGGAAGGTTTTGATCCACGAGGACCTGGTATGATGGTGAAAGCCCAAACTTGTTGAGAGAAATGTTAAATATGGCCCTTGGGTTTATTAAAAGGTCTTGATCTCCTTGGTGGCTGCTGGCGTCAGAGCAATCTAAAGCAGAACACACATTTGAGTGAAGATCTCTTTATTATAAGAACAAGTTATACAGAGCAACATCTCTAATAATAGAAATGTATTAATTAAGGGCTCTACAAAGTAACTGTGGAGTGACTTTTTTCTTTAAATTCTGCATTTAATTAGTACAGTATATAAAAGTATTATTCTATTTTAAAATGAGTTATATTTTTCTTCAAATGGAAATTTTAAAATAGAGGAAATTTCAGAATAATACATCAATAGTGTGGTTTTGCCACCTAACAACATTGTCATTTAGCTGTATGTATAAAACTCTCATAAAATAATTAAACACCAAATTTTCTAGAATATATACATGCAGATTTAGTCCTGTCCAAAATAACAGAAGATCACAATTTTTATATATTTCATTTTGATTCTCTATTTTCTCTACTCTTTCATTAATCACAATTCAGAATATGATTTCATTGATTTGCACTTCATTAGTATAAAGTTAGCAAATGAGAAATTATCCTATAAAAAAAATTAGTGCATTAATATAACCTTTAGGGCATAAAATTTGTCCAAATACAAAGGTCCCCAGCAGAAAAAAATAATTAAATATGTATTTATTATTATCACACAGACTATAAAGTGGTTATCTTTTTAGAATTATATCAAGGGAACCCAGGGAATTGAAAAATAGATATGACTTTTAAATGGAATAATTAGAAATATTTTCTCCCCATTTCTTTGCTCACTATATAAAGATATATAATTCTCTTAGTGCTTTTACCTTTTCTTAACTAATAGAATACACAGATGGCCGAAGGTAGTATTTCAAAATTGTACAGTCTTACCCAGTAAAGTTCCATGTTGCTACAGAGTCCTTGTCTCTCTATTTCTGCTCTAGTAATCACTAGTAATTATTATACTTTCTCTTCCTATATTATAATTGGTAGAATAAATTCCTGTGAACATAAAAAGGCCAAGGACAAGTGACATTTAATATCAAAGAGCATCCTTCCTGAAAGTACATTGCATGATTTGAACAAATTATACTGTACTGAATATCTTTAAGTTCTTTTATCTTAATCCGGTCCTAGAACAGAAATATGTATTTATTATTTTCTGAAAGCAGAGAGACCATTATTACTAGAAAATAAAAATTGTCTACATGGTTTTTGTAGGTAATAGTGTACAGCCTTGCAAATTGCAAAAGTTCAAGATGGTAATGGCATCTTCATTTAACAATGTTGCAATAGCCAGTCAACCATTAAATAAAAGTTTCTGAAATCCTGGTATCTCTTCTTATTCTTTTATTTTTAATTAAAGCTGCAGAGAATCATTGATTGAAATGTCTTTTATCCTCTTATTGCTTTTTAAAAATTTTTTTTACCTCAGTCTTTTATACTCCTCCTTAATCACAAATGCAAATAAAATTCAAAGTGTAATCAGCAGCTGCTGAAAGAGAACACTGAGCAAACTGGGTTGCCATGGGAACTGTGAAGTCAGTCCTTGACCAGACAAAGAAGAATACCTGGTGTGTGTGTATGGTGTGTGTGGGTGCAGATGCTTCTCAACAGTTTACAAAGAACAACTGGAAATATGTCAAGGTGTTTTCCCCCAAGTAAATGGTTCATTTTTAGATATTTAGGTTAAAGGTGAATGAATAAATTCAACTATTGCATTAAATTAGTAAGAAGTTGCTTCTCATTTGAGACTGAATAGTCCTAACCTGGATGAAGCTATAGCCATTAAAATGGTACCACTAGACCAGAATTGAACACGATAAATATTGAATGCCTTCCTTTGCAAACACATAAACAATTAACATAATTATTTGGCCTATTATTGCTGTCATTATCCTTGCTTTCACTTCTCTAACAGGCGTTGTAGCATTTTAATCTCATTTTCTCTTGGGAAAGAATTATCTCCTACTCTAAGCTGCTGGGGGAAAGTATTGTTAAGCTTTCTAAATGTTGACTATAAAGGTCATACCACTGTGGGATTTCAGCTGTGAGTAAACACGTTCAGAGGAAATACTGCTCCACATCACTCTTACCCAACAAATGCGGCTTTAAATTGACTGCCACAGTGTTTGAGTATCTTAATTTAGCATGAGCAATGGCCATTGCTGGCAATAATATCATTAGAATCCAATGTTAGAAGGACTTTATTAAAACTTATTAATATGTCTGTATAAAAACAATAAAGAACGGTTGAGTCCTGTGACTTTAGTTTTATTCTACCTTGTGAATACCTTGAGGGAGAAACATATCCCTGATTAATCAGAAATGAAAGCAGTTGCCTTTGCTGGTGGAGAATCTGGATTTAAGTTTGGGACACATGGACAGATAATATACCAATGGCCAAAGGCATTAGGAAGGCGTTCATCTTTGCTCTCTATCCCTTTTTCTAGAAGGCTAAGATGCTACCATTCTTCTTGTACATGTCACACCCTGCCTGGAAGGTGCCTCTTTTTTAAGCAGGTGCTCTCTTCATCACCTGTGCAAGATAGATCATTGTGATTCCGTGTTACAGCTGAGAAAACAGAAGCATAGGAGGCTCAGTGACTTGTCTAAGATGGCTGAACAAGTTATTCACAGCAGAAATTGGAATTTACTTTTGAATGGAGTAACTTTTAAAGAAGGTTTTACTCTTTTCCTGACTTGGTAAATTTGGAATTAAGTGTAGGAGCTGGCAAGGTTGCTAACTGAAGTTAGAAGAATGTAGAAATAGCATTCCTATCAGGTTGTAGCCTGAAATGCTTCATTAAAACCATACATTCTGCCTCAACTAACAAAGGAAGACAGAGAATGTGGCTAGCAACTTATTTACCATTTTTTTGGAGTTTTCTTTTATTTATCTGTCCAGTTTCTCTTATCCTGTCATTTTGCAGTCTACTTTATTGTCGCATCAATCACTTTCGCAGAACTGTCTCAAGCAATCATTGCAAACTCATTTTGTTCTAATTGGTTCAACTTGGTAATGGTATTAAAGATGGCAAAGAGTTGTTTTTACTTAGAAAATAAACAGTTCACTTTATTGGAGTTCTTAAACAGAGTATTTCTGATGTCTTTTTATTTGCAGGATAGTTTAATTTCTGTGGAATTGCATGATTATTTTTCAAATATTTTAAAAATCCCCACGATTATGGAACTTAGAGCCAATTGGTCAGGTTTCTCATCTGAGTACACTCCTACTCTATCGCTGTATCTGCTTCATAGAGAAAGCAACTGTTGGTAGCACACTTACACATTAATTGATATCTATTGCAATATAGAATGACATTTCTTTGAATGTTCACAGTAATATGATTCTGAGTCTGAGCCTCTGAATTATAGAAAACCAGTTCTTCTCCTGGGCTTCCCCTCATCAGATATTCCAGAGGAACTCCAGAATGGTTTCTTCACTCCAAAGGAATCTGTCTCTGTTTCTATGCTGGAATGTTGCCTCTGTCAGCCTATGGATTCCGTTTTTCTCCAGTGTTGCTGGTTAATCAGCACTGCATAGGGTCACTCACGAAATCCAGGGCTGTCTTGGCCGTCTGGAAAAAATGCCCATTAACCTTTACTATTTCTACTCTCTTACAGCAGTGTCTCATGTTGGTTCAGAGTAAGTAGCATCAACTACCGCTGGTGGAAAGAATAACCCACCCTAGCAGATTTAGACCACAAGCTCCTCCCACTCTGCTATTTACTGTAGGTAAATTCCATAGCAGTAGGCTGGTTGGATAGGACCTAACTGTTACCACTGTCAACAGATTCTCAGGCTAATTGTAGCTGTATTTTCTCTTAACATTTTCTTCTCTTTTATATTGTACAGAATGCATTTTTGTAAATGACCTCAAAACTTAACCTGAAGGAGGCAGATTGTAAACTCAGTGATTTCTTCAAAATCCCCTTAAGAAATGCGAACTGAAATGAAAAAGCATGTATAGATGTTTATTACAGCTATGAAAAAAGAATAAACATAAATAAATTATGATCGCAAAATTAAGATTAGTCATGGTGTAGCAATGGAATTATAGGCGATTCTCCTTTCTTTTGTTTCCAAAATTGTCTTTAGTATCATTAAGTTATTGTACGTTGTTTAAAGAAAATAAGCAATAAATGAGTTTAAGCGGCTATTTTGTCCAGTCTTTACCTGTTTGGTAGGATAATAAATGTGCCATTCAAGAAAGTAGTTGTCTATTTGTTAACCTTATCTATCAGGCCTGGGTTCTATTTTCTGATTTGTTGAGAAATTTGGAGAGTATAGTAAACTTTCCTATCCTAGGCCAAGAACAGCAGATTTCAAGTAACGTCTTAGAGTCAAATACAAAATGGCACTGTGTATTTAAATTTTAACACACACCAGATCAGCTTTAACACCTCTTTTCTGCTTTTGTTGAGCCTTATTCAATATTAGCTGATGTGTATATCATTAAGAGAGTGTTTTACAAAAAAGAAAATACATTTTGAATATGGAGATATAATTTATCACATTCCATTGAACTCTACAAAAGAAATCTAGTAAGAAATAAAATTGCTTAAAAAAAATCTAAAGAAAATAAAAAATTTAGGGGCCAGGCCGGTGGCGCAGTGGTTAAGTTCGCACGTTCCACTTCTCATCTGCCCGGGGGTCGCCGGTTGGGATCCTGGGTGCGGACATGGCACTGCTTGGCACGCCATGCTGTGGGAGGCATCCCACATATAAAGTAGAGGAAGATGGGCACAGATGTTAGCTCAGGGCCAGTCTTCCTCAGCGAAAAGAGGAGGATTGGCAGTAGTTAGCTCAGGACTAATCTTCCTCAAAAAAAAAAAAAAGGAAAGAAAAGAAAAGAAAAAATTTAAAATTACACATTATAGTAAGAAGAAAAATAAACTTTGTTTTGATCTTACAATGAGAAATTTCTAAAATATTTATTTTAATAAAACGATGTGACATTTTCTCCTTCATGCTCATTTTTAGCCTCTTTTACACACATTGAGATATGTACTATGTCTTTTTTATTTCAATTTTTCAATAATTCCCCACAGCAGAGTTGGGCATTATCTTTATTTTTAAAATATTTTATTCAGCTTTATTCAGTTATAATTGACAAATCAAATTGTAAGATGTTAAAAGTGTACATCGTGGTGATTTTATAGACACATACATTGTGAAAGGATTCCCCTCATCTAGTTAATTAACACATCCATCACCTCACGTATTTATCTCTTTTGTTTTTTGTGTTTTTTTAGTGAGAACATTTAAGTTCTACTCTCTTAGCAGATTACAATTATACATATATACAGTGCTATCACCTCTAGTCATCATGTTTTATGTTAGATCCTCAGATCCTGTTCATCATATAGCTGAAAGTTTGCGCCATTTGATCAACCTCTCCCTGTTTCCCTGACCCCCAAGCCCCTGGAAACCATTTTTCTACTCTGTTTCTATGTGTTTTAGTTTGAGTTTTTGTTTTGTTTTTTTTAGATTTCACATATGAGTAATACCATGCAGTATTTGTCTGTCTCTGTCTGGCTTATTTTACCTAGCATAATGCCCTCAAAGTCTGCCCATGTTGTCACAAATGGCAGGATTTCCTTCTGTCTCTTGGCTGAATAATATTCTATTGTGTATATATGTATATATATACACACAATATATGTATATATTCCACATCTTCTTTATTCATTCACTCACTGATAGACACTTAGATTGTTTCCATATCTTAACTGTTGTGAATAATGCTTCAATGAACAGGGAAGTCCAGATATCACTTTGAAATCCTGTTTTCATTTCCTTTGGATATATACTCAGAAGTGGGACTGCTAGATCATATGATACTTCTAATTTTAATTTTTTAAGGAACTTCTGTATTGTTTTCCACAGTGGCCACACCAATTTACATTCCCACCAAAGTGTGCGAGGGTTTCCTTTTCTCTACTACCTCGCCAAGACTTTTTATCTTGTCTTTTTTATGATAGCCATTCTAACAGGTGATAGCTCATTGTGGTTTTGGTTTGCATTTCCTTGATGATTAGTGATGTTGAACATCTTTTCATGTACCTCTTGGCCATTTGTATGTCTTCTTTGGAAAAATACCTATTCAGATCCTCTGCCCATTTTTTAATATGATTGCTGCAGCCACTGCACTGAGCCTTGGAGGATAGCCACAGAGAGTCCTCAGGAGCCAGTTGAGAGCTGTTTGCTCTTCTTTGTTTGCTATACTCTTGTGGGCTTCCTGGATGCCAGCTGCATTGGCTTACAGAAATAGGTGTTTGGGGGACCTGTCCTTCAGGTGGAAGTCTTAAAAGTTGCGATGCTAGGTGTAGGTCCAAACTCTTCATTCCTCGGGGAGAAGCTGGAAATTGTGTGTTCCCTTCCGATTGTATATGGCTGTGCCAAGGGTGGGGTTTATGGTGAGAGTGATTCCCTGTCCCTTTCAATGTGGTGTTTTCTCTTTTGCCCTATGAACAGGGGTTGCTCAGCTAGTTTCTGGATTTCTTTCACGTGCAGCTGTAGATTTGGTATGTCAGTGGGAAGGAGTGAGGTCAGGATCTTCCTGTGTTGCTCTCTTGGAACAGAATGCCCACTGTGTCTTTGACTGTTACCTAATATTAGGACAGTATTTCTTACTAATGGTGAGTTATCAGTGCAGCTAAAAACAGTTTAATATGATAGTCTTATAGTTTGATATGCTAATGGATTTTGACGAATACTTTAATCCTTTACTTACATTTAAGCTGTACTTTTATTTCTTTTTTGTTTTTCTTTTTTGGCTATTTTTGCAAAGTAGGATGAGTTTTCTGAATCATAGGCAAAAGAGTTTCCTGGAATTGTAATACCTTTATCACACAAGGTTCTACCCCCCTTCCATGGTCCAGTAGTGATGAATTTGTTAGTGTTAATGAAACAGTGCTGGATTTTCCACACTATGATTTTCTATTCATAGGTCCTTCTCTTACTCAGAGAAGACTAAGAAAAACTTAGAAAAACTGCTAATAAATTTGATATCTTATCCAATTTAAAACAATATTTTTTGTACTACTTTTCCACACAGAAAAATATAATACATTTGGCTTAAAATAACTGACAGCCTTGAATGATTCACTCTAAATTTCAGATAATTTTATTGAATGAATTGATTTCTGGTGTTATAGTTGTCCCAGGGAGTTAACAAACAACAAACAAAGACTTAGATTCTTTTGGGTAATAAGGTTTTAAGACCTTTTAATCTCATTTACTGAAGAAGACAAATGTCACATGTATTCACTAAAATTTCTTGCTTGTGTCTAGTTACAGGCTGCCCTTGTAACTCATTTGCAGTATAAACTCTTTTCACATAGGACCGTGAAAGAGCCCACTTTACGCTCCCCTCATCTGCAACAGTCATCTTTTGAATTCACTCTTAATTTACAACATGCTGCTTTTTTTGAATCCTTTGCTGCTATAATGATGCCATCGTCTTTTGAACTCATTAAGGTTCCACATAGGTTTATATGTGTTGCGGTGACATCTTTATCTTTCAGAGCAGTTTGGAAACCTGCAGGGGTGTAGAATTGCTACAGATGGACCGTTATGCAAAGCTGAGTACATCAAGCCTCCCCAAACTGAAAAGGGAAAGTATTCTGGAATGTAAAAGAGACATATGTTCCAGCCATAGACATTGGTTTATGGAGGTCAGATCTGCACACTGTTTTCTATTAGCGGCTTAGAGAGCTGACCATAAGGATTTATTTACGACTTTAAGAGGTCTAGAAGAAGAAACATGCTGATAATTTACTTGATTATAAACCTCCTGTTCTCAAAGGAGATAACACAGAGATCAGAGTCACCCAATGCTTGATTGAAATAGGAATATAAATGAAAGAAAATGGATAATTATAATGCTGAGTGGACTTAAAAAAAACACATCAAATGAAAGAGTAGCATATCTGGAGATTCCTCTAAACCTGCATCATGATCCTCTAAATGGAATAATCTGAACTTTCAAAGTAAACAAGTAGAAGAGCAACCTAGATTCCACCACTCTCAATTTCTAAATACCCTTTCCAATTATAACTATTCTTCTTATTGTTAATACATTATTCATTAGAAAGGATTATTCATTTTCAGAAGTTCTAACTTAGAGAATTAACTGAATTGGAAAGTGAGAAGTTCCAGTGTCACCCATGACTAGTATATAGTTTACAATGGAGTATGAAGACTCGAGTATATAAACAGCTCAAAAGTTGTCTCAATTAGAAAAAAAAGTGGCAGGGAGGAAAGAAGATTGGCTTTCATGGCTCAATATTAGTAGTTCTGGCACTAAGCTCATCAGAGTGAGCCCATCATAAAACTCCTGTTTCATTATCATTGACCACATCTATTTTAACAAACAGTACAGCAAGTGAAGCACACAGAATAGGTGTGCAGAGGAGACAGAGAGAAGGAATCGTCAATCTTACAAAAACTATATTTGTGTATGATAAGTAATATTTCTCATTGACCTCTAACTACTATTGACCTCTAACTAGAAAAGTAAATTACTTCTCTAGGGTCAAATAGGGATATAGTAAAGGAAGCATGAAATTTATTGTCCTCGAATTTCCCACCTGTTGCCTAGCTACTGAATCTTGCTGTACTTGTAAAGGTTTAAATTCAAGTACTGTGTAGTGTAGTAATTAGAATCATAACATTTCTTTCTTCTAAATTCTGTCAGATAAAACATAGTAGCTGCCACTAGAATTGATTATTGTAATAGAAAGTTGTTCTGGGTTTAACATAACGGATATAATTTGATAAGTTCTAAGGAAAAAATTTTCTGTTTTATGAAATGTTGGTAGTAAGATTATGATTATAAAGAAAAACAAGAAAGAATGAAAGGAGGTGCAGTTCTATATAACTCAAGAGAACTTTAGGAAGATACCAAAGGAGTAACTGGATCTGGAAAGAACTTTGTGTGTGTGTGTGTGTGTGTGTGTGTTTGTATGAGAGAGAAATTTCTTAGCATATTTGACGAATACCAATTATTGCTTCCTAATATAGGAGTAGGATTACTTATGCTTTATAGGCACATATTAAGTGTTCTAGTTTCAGTTAGTCAAGCTTTTACAATGAGAAAAAACACTTGACCTATAGTGATACACCTTCTCCTCTATTTTTAAGAAACAAAATTCACTGAAAGTTGATGTGTGTAACCATGTGGTAAAATTCAGGTTTTGCTAATTTTTTCTGTCTCTTTAATTTTGCATGTTCCACCTTCAGTTTAATTCTTTAGAGTATTTTCTACCAAAAGAAATGTTGTTAGTGTGTTGCGGCGTGACTAGCACATTGAATTGTCAGACGATGTGCTCTCAAATAAAGTTTACTTGAAATACTGTGTCAAATTCTAAAATTTCATAATATACATAACTCCAGTAATAAGCTGAAAACAAAAGCTAGGTTTAATCTGCTCTCTTCTCAAACACTATTAACACAAAGTACATTAATAAAAAATGTTTTCATGATCAGAAGCTGGTTTTTTAAAGCATTTGCTGACCACTGTTATGAATAAATTTCTAGAAGTCATAGATACGCTTTACAGTAAAGTAACTATATTTATTACGCTTTTCTCAGCAATAACTTTCATGGAAATATTTTACTTTATTTTTCTACTCATTTTCTATTCACTATTTTTCTACCCATCCACCTCAAAATTGGGGAATGTCTATATTCGTCAGTAGTTGTTTTTTGGGACTGAGAATAATTCAGCTACTGAAATCAGCCAAGAAAATTTTGCTTCTTTCTTTTGAAGAGTTGTTCTTTGATTCAGTTGGGGTTGGTAACCAGCAAACTCTCTGCTTTGGATGCCATTCTTCCTCAAAGCATGATCTAAGGTAGAATTCTTGCTTTATTTCAGGAAATAGAAAAGTCCCCTAAATCTATCAATTTCTATATCATACAAATGTTTCTTGCTAGTACATACTGGTTTTCTTAAAGGCCATTATATGTGTACATCTTAATATGTGAAATTATTTTTAGATATTCTAATTAAAAGTATCTTTTTATATGACTCATTCCAAATAAGTGCTTTTCTTTACTCAATGAATTTAATGCAAGTTCAATTTATTAAAATTAAAATAATTATGTTATAAAAGAGATTGCTAGTGCTCAGTTCACTGTGGTGTCAGAATGTTAGCAATACTCATTGCAGCAAAAAGGGAATGTATTCAATCTGTTCTGACACCGTATAATCATTTGCATTGCACTTGATCACGTAGCAGAAAGATAGTCATCTTGCAAAATTTCACCAAAAAGTACATTCTATCTCTAGAAACACTAGGAGCTCTCAGTAATTTGAGCTTGCTGAGGGGCAAGTACATATAATGTAAATACATCAATCAGGTTAATGCAAGGAGCTCTCTTTCATTTGGTAACATTTGAAGTGCATGTCTAAAATGCAGAAACGTAACTAAGGCAAATGACTATAGCATGCTAATATTCCAATCTAGAATAGGAAACGTTTTGCATATTTCTCCAACTTTTATTAATGACTGAAAGAAAGTCGAATTGGACAAATAAGGTGTTTCATTTCAGAGTAAGGCAAGGTTTCTTAAATTCATCATGATTGACATTTTAGACTGGATGCTTCTCTGATGTGGGGGACCATCTGTGCATCGTAGAATATTTAACAGCATCTCTAGCATACACTAGTTCCCAGTGGGATTCCTCAAGCCCTGACATTAAAAAGTGTCTGCAGACATTGCCAAACGTCACCTGGGGGACAAAATTGCCCCCAGGTAATCACCGCTGGACTAATGTTTGAATCAAATTATTTCAATATTATGTTGGTCACGTTGGACATTTGAATGTTATGGGACATGTTAAGAATAGTAGGTTTTCGGTACTAAGGATATGGCAAATACTAGTTTGGTTAACATTGTTCCGTCAAGAAAAACATTTTAATTAAACATATATTCTATGACACATACAAAGATAAATGAGAGAAACAGTTCTACTACTTACAAATTCTTAAACTTTTCTCATTCTATTTGGAAAATAGAATGATTAAAAAAGTATTCTTAGAAGTGTGTTTCTATCATTCCTGGACAAAACAAGATCACTAAATGTATAAACCTGGTGCTTCTACCTATTTTATAGATAGCTCCCTTTTTCAAATATCGAGTCCACTGCTATCTTTAATATTTTTCACATAGAATTCAAAGTGTCCACAAATTATTTTTTTAGTTTACTCTTTACTCAGAGATCCGTTTCTTTGTCTGCTTATGGTTTAAATTAAAATCAATATGAAGTCTATGTTTAGTCAAAGCACAGCTAGATATTTTGATGGAGAGAACTTGCTTTGGCATGAAATGCTGCTGTTTATTTGTAAACCTCTCTATGTATGTAATTTGACAGCATTTTAGACTCCCCAGTGAATGAGGTTAGCAGCAGCCTCTATCCCCTGGGCCTAGTCAATTTGATACTGTCTCTGTGTAGGTTGTCATAGCTATGTTGACTTCATTTGCTTTATTGGGAAAATAAAAATCAGATTCTTCAGGTTGAAGGGAAAATAATTCCTTTCTTATCCTTCTCCAGTTTCTCCTGTCCATACACATAGCAGATTTCTGTCTACTTGCTACATCTCTATAAAATAATATGTTGAATAGATGGAAATATTAACTGGTCTTTCCTTTTGAATGATCTGGATAATTGGACAGATATATCTCTTTCCAAAAGTCACATATTTTCAGTGCAAGTACCAACCTCTATATAAAAGCATAATTATGTAATGAAATGAAGCAGCATTTATGTTAACTTGATAATTGAATTGCACAAGACCATGAGTCCTCATAGGATAAAACGGAGGAGGCAGGAAGGATTAGATCATTGTTAGTTCTTCAGTCTATGTTTTTTCAACAGACATAATTTTACCATGCAATCTTTTTTTAAAGTCTTTGTTTAGTTTTTCTGTTTTTTCAAAAGTAAGTTTACAGAATTTTATGGAAGCCAGGTTGGCTAGTTAATTAAATGTAAGTTTGAAGTTATCATGGTGTGCTACAGATAAAGTGAAAGGCCATTTTAGAAACACCTTTCTTAATGCTATGTATTTGTCAGATTTCTCCTATTTTGGATGATATCTAACAAATACCTCAAAATTTCAGTGGCTTACAACAAAAGCATTTTTTTATTCAGGTCTGTGAAGGGACTGGAGTGGTTCTGATTCGGGCTGTAGGTCAGGCTTCTCTCACAACGGTGACCAGAAGCACCAGAGACCAGGCCAAATCATGGCTACGAGCATTCCATTGGCTGTGGAAGTCACATGGCCAAGCCCAAATCAATGAGCAGGGAAATAAACTCTGGCAATTCCTATGATGGGCATTACAATATCAGTGGTGTGGATGTACAATTCTATTAAGGAAGAGAGTGAAGAATTGGGAATCATGTGTACCCAAAAAGGCTGAATTGTCAGAGCAGACTTACCACTTCACAAATACTTGTCAACACTCACCTTAATCATTGGCAAAGGATGCAGGCACAAACTAGGCACAGATAGAGCAATCCTCTCTGGAATGATCTGCCCACCTGTCAGATGCAACTTCTGAAAGTAACTTTTTCTACACTGGAACACATTTTCTATGCCAACCAACCACATATAGATACTAAGATATCACACTAAGGTAGAGAGACTATATAGAAACAGATTATTGAGTTTAGATCTCTCTTTTTTTCTAATATATCCATTCAATGCTATAAATTTCCCTTCTGAGCATTGCTTTCACTCCATCTCACACATTTTGATAAATTGTGTTTTTATTTTCATATAGTTCAAAATATTTTTTTAATTTCTCTTGAGATTTCTTCTTTGATCCACATGTTATTTAGAAGTGTGTTGTTTAATCTCCATGTAATTTGGGATTTTCTAGTTATCTTTCTGTTACCGAGTTCTAGTTTAATTCCATTATGGTCTGAGCACAAAAGTGTGTGATTTCTATTCCTTTAAATTTCTTAAGATGTGTTTCGTGGTCCAGAATGTGGTCTATGTTGGTGAATGTTCCATATAAAGTTGAAAACAATGTGTGTTCTCCTGTTGTGGAATGAAATAGTCTATAAATGCCAATGATATCCAGTTGATTGATGGCATTATTGAGTTCAACTATATTCTTACTGATTTTCAGCTTGCTGGATCTGTCCATTTCTAAAAGAAGGATGTTGAAGTCTACAAATACGATAGTGCCTTTACTTATTTCTCCTTGTAGTTCTATCAGTTTTTTGTCCCATGTAGTTTGGCACTCTCTTGTTAGGTAACTTCTTGGAGAATTGATCTCTTATTATCATTATGTAATGCCCGTCATTATCCTTGAAACTTTCCTTACTTTAAAGTCTGTTTTGTTTAAAATTAATATAGCTACTCTTGTTTTCTTTTGATTAGTGTTAGCATGGTATGATGTTCTCCATCCATCTACTATCAATCTATAAGTGTATTCACATTTAAAGTGAGTTTCTTGTATACAACAAACAGTTTGTATTTTTGATCCACTTTGACACTCTGTCTTTTGATTGGTGGATTTAGACCATTGACATTCAAAGTGATCATTGATATAAATGGATTGATATCTACCATATTTGTTACCATTTTTCTATTTGTTATCCTTGTCCTTTGTTCCAGTTTTTGTCTTCCACTCTTTTTCTGCCTTTTGTGGTTTTCATTGAGCATTCTATATAATTCCATTTTCTCTTTCTTAGCAGAGCAGCATACTTATTTTTAGACTTTTTTTTTAGTGATTGTCCTAGATTTTGCAATATCCTTTTACAACTAACCCAAGTCCAACAACACTGTATTTCAAATAACACTGTGCCTCTTCATGGATAGTATGAGTCCCTTATAATACCGAAATAATCCCTATTCCTTCCTCTCACCCCTTGTATTATTACTGTCATTCATTTCACTTATATATAAGCATACATAAGCGTATATATATATATACACACACACACATAAGATGTATACATAAGCATACATCACCAAAACTGTTGCTATTATTATTTTGAACATACTATCTGTTAAATCAATTAAGAATAAGAAAAATAAAAAGTTTTATTTTACTTTCACTTATTCCTTCTTTGATGCTCTACTTTTTTTATATAAGTATGAGTTTCTGATGTATATTATTTTCCTTCTCTCTAAAGAACTTCTTTTAACATTTCTTGCAAGAAGGTTTATTGGCAAAAGATTTCCTCAAGTTTTGATTGTCTGATAAAGTATTTACTTCTCCTTCACTTTTGAAGGATAATTTCTCAGAATACAGAATTCTAGGTTGGCTCTTTTTCTCACAACACTGTAAATATTTCACTCTACTCTCTTCTGGCTTGCATGGTTTCTAAGCAGTAGGACGTAATTCTTAGCTTTCTTCCTGTACAAGTAAGGTGTTTTCCCCTCTGGCTTCTTTCAGAGTTTTTTCTTTATCTTTGAATTTCTGTAATTTGAAAATGATATGTCTAGGTGTAGTGGTTTTGGAATTTTTCCTCTCTGGTGTTCTCTGAGTTTTCTGGATCTGTGATTTGGTGTCTGATATTAATTTGGGGAAAGTGTCAGCCATATTTCTTCTGTTCCTTTCTCTCTTCTTCTTTTAGTATTCCCATTACACTTATGTTACACCATTCATATTTGTCCTACAGTCCTTGGATATTTTTTTTCAGGTCTTATTCTCTTTGCTTTGTTGGTTTTTGAGGATTCTATTCATATATCCTCAGAGATGTTTCCTCAGCCATGTCCAGCTTACTAATAGGCCCAGAAAAGATATTCCTGATTTTCTTACAGTGTTTTTTTTTTTTTTTTTTTATCTCTAGCATGTCTTTTTGGTTCATTCTTAGGATTTTTATTTCTCTGCTTACATAACCCATCTGTTCTTGCATGCTGTCTACTTTATCCATTAGAGTCCTTAGCTTTCTAAACACAGTTGTTTTAAATCCCTGGCCTGATAACAAACCTACCATGTCTGGTTCTGATGCTTGCACTGTTTCTTCAAATTATGTTTTTTACCTTTTGATATGCCTTATAATTTTTTCTTGATAACCAGACATGATACACTGGGTAAAAGGAACTGCTGTAAACAGGACTTTAGTAATGTTGTGGTGGTGTGAGGGGAGGGGAAGCGTTCCAGTCCTAAGATTAGAACTCAGTCTTTCAGTGAGCCTGTGCCTCTGGACTGTGAACTTCACAAGGGCGTCTCAATTTTTTTTCTCCCCTGGGGTAGGACAGAGTGGCTAGAACAGGCTGAAATTGGGTATTCTCTTCTCCAGGTAAGTTAGGCTGTGATAATACCCCAGCATTTCGATTCTGGTTAAGTAGTTTCCCCTAAAGGCAGGCCTCCTTTGGAAGAACAGAGTACTCTGGTATATTTCAGAAGGGTTCCTTTCCTTTCCCCTGCTGAAAAAGCCTAAGAGGACTTTTCGTTGACATTTACTTCAGGAACATGGTCAAACTCCTGGAAGTAAATCTTACCACATTGTGGGAGCTGCTATGACCAGGTTTCCCTGGAGTTTTTAACTCAGAATTCTCTGCACTCAATTCGTGCATTGCAGTTCAGTTTTTCCCACCCTGACACTTGTTTCTGGTGGTTTTCAGGAGTGAGTCTCTGCTCTGGTAAGCTGCTAAGCCATGATGACCTGTATTGGCCTGTCTTTTTCTCCAAAATGAGGGTCAGCTGTTTGCTCTGTATCCTCCTATCTTATGGATCCAAGAAGAGTTGTCGGTTTTTCCATCTCTTTAGTTTTTTACTTGCTGTTAGGACTACATGGTGACTTCCAAGTTACCTACATGCAGAACCATAAACCGGAAGTCCAATATTATTTTTTAAGTGGGGTTTTGGCTTATGGTTTTGCCATTAATCTAATATCCATATCTTACACACCTAAGTATAAAAATACATCTTGTCTTTAATTTGGAAATATAATTTGGCAATATGTTCAATCAGTGGTGGGAATTGGGGTATTTGTTATTTTCTTTTCACATTTTATATTTACTGATATTAAAGAAAGGGAAGGATGAAGAAGAAGAAGAAGAAAAATAATCTTTAGAAGAAGTTATCCTGAGATCCAGACACACATCTAAAGCATACTGTATATTTCTACCTCTTGTGTAATATCTTTCTGACTAGAACCTGAAGACAGCAGTTAATATATATACCAAAGATCAAGATTAGGGATAAATATGAGATGTTCTCCAGCAGTTATATTCCCTCTGATGAACACAATATGAGCACAAATATCCCATATCTTCTTTGAGTCTAATTTTTCCTGACATTTTACTCATTGCTCTAATCCCTTCATCTGTTGTCTTTAGAAAGTGCAGCTACAGTCTGTCAAAGTCACTTTAGGACTAAAAAGGGAGTATTTCTATTACATATGTTTTGAAATAAACCTTTAGGTAGTTTCAGAATCAATTCAACATTTTCGTACTCTTGCAAGGGAACAAACATAGCCTTGACTCTATAAAAATGTTTTCCTTATTCAGAGAAGGATGCAGTTTCTCTATCAGTGCTAATATTAATAGAGTATTTGTTTCTGACTTGCATTGCCTGCGTGGAGATCATCACTATCTTCAAAACGGAAAATTAAAGTTCCATGTATCTATCAATGAAACAGGTTGCTAGAAAAGAGTTTATCCCAATACAATGTTATCAACCATGTTGAAGACATTACAATTCAAAACGAAGAAACTCTAAAGTTATTTTAGTGAGGTGACTACATTCTATTTCAAGACTTTTATTTATCAGCAGTAATATTTTGGCATTCTGATACTTCGTTCACTTTGAACTACTGAAGTTTTCTTGTATGACAGGAGAAATGTAAAAAATAGTACAGTAAAATTCAACTTGTGAGAAGCATTTGCAATTTGGAATTATGATGATCTCATTTTACCCTTAATTAAAAAAGATCGACACCAAGAGGTGTATATGTTTTCGCTTACATCTGATAATTAATACTATATACCAAAGATTCTATTTCAGTGCACAATTTGATCTACTTTAGCCTAATCCTTAATAGATATTCCATAGGGAATTATGTGCAGAGGATACATGCTTGATAACAATCAAGTTTTACAATAAACTTTAGGATTATTTATTCAGGGGAGCAAATCTGTAATTAATTTCTCCTAAGTGCTTATGAACAAACCTCATTTTTCTTCCATTTAGACAACCTAAACACTAATATATTCAAATTCGTAGAGTGAAACCTGAGAAATGATCTTGATTGATGCTTGGGATATGACTAATGGTATGCTGTCAGTTGCAAAAATTGCATATGATAGTGTTAATTTTTATAAAAAGTGTTTTCCTGTTTAGGAATAAATATAATTTTATTTTATGTACTTTTGCATTTCTGAAACCAATAAATAACTATCTTTTAATAGCTGCAATAATAGCTTTCATTTTTCAAATATTTACTATTTTCAAGCTTAATTCCTGTAAGCTTTAGTGCCTCCATTTTGCAAATAAGTAAAGTGAGACTTGTGAATTTTATTTAGGAAGTTATATACCCAAGCTGCCTTTATCCCTTTATAAGATCTTTAAATGTAATAATTGTATTTCAATCACCAAAGCCCATAGGGTAGCTTCTTAATACATATTCACTTAAATTAAATTGAATTGTCTTTTCTCAGTGTCCCACAATATCAGGTTAAGTAACATAAGTAATATATATATATGAGTATATATAATATATGGCATATATGATATATTTAATATGTTAAATACATCAGTATACAGTATATAACAGTAAAATATTGTAACATTATTATAATATTAAAATTGCATAATACTACCTATTCATATATTTTTCTTCTTGTATGTTCCCCATCACTACTCACTACTTATATATTATGTTTAATATGTTAAATACATCAGTATACAGTATATAACAGTATAATATTGTAACATTATTATAATATTAAAATCCTATAATACTACCTATTCATATATTTTTCTCATCACTACTTACAGAGAATAAAATCAAGAATAACATTTTCTATGTAATTCTTGTCTATGCATTTTCTTTTTCCGCTTTGAAATAGTAATGTAAGATGCCACCATAAAACTTTGGCATTACGTATAAGCTAGTTTTATAGTTTTATAAATTGTAATGCTAAAATTATAATTTTAGAAATATAAGCTAATTTTATATTAGCAGTCACTAGCTCCTTGCCAGGGCTTATACTCGTTAAATTCGAGAGCTCCAAGCACTATGGATTTTTAAATTTCTCTCTCCACTTCTAACTGCATTGGTCTAAGCTCTTCCTTCTGAGTCCAGTCTCCCTGACTAACAGGCAAACACAAAGCCTGGATAGAGTAGCTGACACTACACTGATCTGATCAAGGTAGAAGCTACTCTTGAGAATTACTAATTAAGATTGGGTTTACCCAAATGTCCATATCTTTTTTCCCTGAACCAGAGATTTTTGTTCTTCACTTCCAAAACTTGAAATGAAACCCACATCATTTCCTAATCATTTTCTACTGCATCCCCAAGTCTTTGGTGTCAATCTTCTAAATACATTAGCATACATTTAAAGACGTTTCATTTTAATGAGTTAACTAAGTTTATCTTTAGTCTAGTTATCTTTGTTTTAAAATTTCCTATAGTGAGTCAATGGAAGAATTAGCTTATTCCAAGTTGATTTGGCTACTTATTTCTATTATAGATTTGGCAAATCATTCTGTTCCTTATTGTATAAATGGAATTGTTAATCTCCAAGGCTAATTTAATGTTTTAAAAATGATAATTGAATAAGACATGGATTATCACATATTTGTGTTTTTCAAAACAAAGTGAAAAAATGGAAATGTAAGCAAGAAAAATGTGTTAGACTTTTTTAAAACATATTTTGAGATAATAATAGTACATTTTATTATTTTATTTGCATTTTTCACTTAACTGATGAGAGAGAACCCAATGAGTTCTAAGAATCGTGAGAGAATCTGAACTTGGTTTTGAAATGATGTCAACCAAGAGATCATGTTTAAAAGAAGATCTCACTTAAATTCTGATTAAAAAACTTGTCATTGTGGGTCTCGACATTGGTTTCTTTTCAGCACAATCACAGTCTTAGCAAGATGTTTCAGGGACATACGCAGTTTGTATAAGTTTATTTACTCACGGTGAGAGAACATGTCAAGCTGATAGCTTTAATTATTTTAGCTGATTCCCGTGATTGCATTCACGGAAGGGCCAAAAGAGGAGACTGTCTGTGGTTAATCACTCCAGTCATAACTTACACCTAGCTCTGAGGCACGCTCAGCTTGGAAAACTGTTTTGATCTCCTTCAGAAAATGCTAGTAAAAGAAGACGTGTAAGAAATATAGGATATGAACATTTCGAGAATGGTTGAAACTCTAAATCCAGAACTATAGCTTGAGAGGCAAGAAGGAATTTTCATGGAATTCATTTTTTTAATTAAAGCATCAAACACAGATTTGCACATAATAGGTATCCAGTAGTCATTTGTTGTGTGAGTAGTGATTCGAAATTTCCTCTACTACCTTAACAATCCATTTTTCTTATGTTTGTTTAAGCTCTTGTCTAACTATAACCCATCTGCCCTTCCCGATAGACTATTTTACAGCCTCCCATCCTGAAGTCTATTCTGTTAAAAATTCAAATTTCAAAACAGTGGCTAACATTTACTGAGCACTCACTGTATCAGGCACTTCCTTAAAACGTATTAACATTTAATTCTTATGATAATTCTCAGTGGTATATATTGATATTGTTACCAGAGCCAACATGCATCCCTTCTTGGGAGCTAAATAAAATAGCACCAGAAGTAGTTGTCTCACAGAGCAGAAATTTTATTTGTGGCATGCAGCAAAGAAAATGTAGACCATAGGGAATAATTTCACAAAGCTATGGCTCCCCTAGCATGGCGAGGTGGGTACCTTTATTTGGAGTAGGGAGTGAATATTCAAACAGGAAGTTTCACCGTAGCATGTGGGGGTAGGCACAAGCTTGCACATGTGTAGTTTGAAATCATGCTTTTACGTACATTGCATGATCTAAGAATGGCTGCTTCGCCTCTCCCAGAGGAGGGGAATTTATGATGTTAAAGAGGGCAGGTTACTTTGGTACAACTCTCAGCCTATCCATGCAGGTGCCAGTCTTATGGTTGTGTTCTGGGCCAGCCTGATCTGGTTCAGCACAGCTGGGTCATGGGGGTTGTCGCTTAGAGCTTCTCCCTGGAACATAACTGAAAACTGCATAAGCTCAAGGCCCCAAGGTGTTAGATAAAGGAACACGTGCACTTTGCAAGACGGCAAGAGTGTTAGGTCAAACATAAAAGTTAGATTTTTTGTGTGTGAGTGTGAGGAAGATTGGCCCTGAGCTAACATCTATTGCCAATCTTCCTCTTTTTTTCTTGAGGAAGATTGTCCCTAAGCTAACATTTGTGCCAGTCTTCCTCTGTTTTGCATGTGGGACACCTCCACAGCATGGCTTGTTGAGCCGTGTGTACGTCCACACCCAGGATTTGAACCTGAAAACCCAGGTCTGCTGAAGCAGGCTGTGTGAACTTAACCACTACACGGTCAGACTGGCCCCCAAAGTTACATTTTTAAGCAGGTCAAAAGAAACAGGTTAGGGTCCATGACTGGTGACAAAATCTTTTTTACTTTAATGTTGAAGAAATGAGGTCCATCCAGGTTAAATAACTTTCTTGAAGTCTTCCAGCTAAAAAGCATAGGAACTGGAACGAAAATCCAGGCGCTCTAATTTCAGAGCACATACATGTAACCAGCACAACAGAGTTTAGATTTTATTCTGCCCTAAACATCTTTTGAAACATTATTTGTTGTCTCTCTCTTTGTATTATAGATTCCATAAAAAATCAACATGTAGTGGTATCAAGATGTATGGAGAACAGTAACATAGTAACTTGGCTACATTTGTTTTATCTCATTACTATTAAACCTTTACTCAGTAAACAGACCATTATTTGAAGAGGATGTTAGTGATTGTAATCACTATTCCCAGATAAAACATGTGCCTGGAAAAATTGCTACTTAAACATCAGTTCTCTCTGCCTGACACATAAATGAATACTCTTCCTTGCCGTTTATAATTCCTAGTGCTCTCTAAAATTCCTCCTCTTAAGCTAACACTGTGACAAGCCATTCTCTGATTGCTGCACTAGAAGTTGAACTACTCTCAGTGAGGTTGCCCAGGAGCCTTGAGATAATACACATATTTTGAAATCAGAGTTCCATTACTTCTTGAGTTATCTCTTTTGCCAAGGTGACTTATGGCAACCCTTTTTCAGCTCAACCTGAAAACAAGAGCAAGGTTGTCTCACAGTGGTCTGTTTTCTCTGTTGTCTTCCCAAAGGAAAGAACTCATTATACAGATCTTTTCTCTACATTCCAGGATACTCTTCTCCTTCCTGCTTAGTTGTCAAAACCAAGCGTTTCTTCAAGATCCACCTTATTTTTGGTTCAATAATATTTCTTAAACACAGACTCTATGCTAATAAAAAATGAATAAGAAGATGGTACCCATTTTAAAGGACTTAAGGGTTAATGTTTTTTCTTAGCAAAAAATTCTGCAACTAGTTCAGACCAAGTTGATCCAATTCACATTAAAATGTGAGTCCTGTTTGAACCTAAATAATATTTGAACACTTAGTCATATGTTTTCTTTAAAAAAAAATCTTGCGTATATTTGATTAATATTGGGTGGCCTAGACTATTCAATGCAACTATAAGCTTCTAAAGAGTGTGGACACCTTGTATCACATTGCTTTTATATTCTTTTGGCCATGTCCTTAAAAGTCGATTGAATAAATGATTATAGACCTTAATCTCTAAGTGACTGTAATCTTTCGTAGTCACTTAATTCAAACTTTTCTTCAGGATTCTTCAAGTAAAAGATTAGAGTCATGTGAATAAGGTTAATACAAATTATGGTAAAGTATAACTTTGCTGTTGAAAAAGGACTTTCACCTATCTGTTTTCATTTGTGATAAACAAAAGTTCTGTGAGGCAAATAGGGTATAATGATCAGTGTTTACTTCCTGGTATTTGTGGTGGTGAAAGGAGATAAAAGTGCTTTGAAATGAAATCTCTAAAATTATGAAAAGTATCATTATGTTATTCCTACTAAGGATAAAACATTTCTTTGCAATTGAGGCACCTAACTCTCATTATAACAATTTCCGTGGATATCGTTTGTGGGAAGAGTTCAGGGTGGTACGACATAGAAGGTGCTGGGAAGTGAAGAACAGTGCAGTGTTTCGTGGAAAGATACAAGGAAGAGAATGTCATCATAAGAAATATTTCTAGAGACTGCTCCTTTGAGCAGTAAATCCACATGAATCCGAATTTCCGTGTCTTTCTTTTCTCTTAAAAAAGGGAAAGTTCTCAGTAATCAGAATATTATGTTAGCACTTTCCCCTTTCTCCTTTTTTTTTGGCAGGGGAAAATGAAGAGAAGGTGTTAAATTTGGCAGTATATATGTGTATATATATATGGTCTTCATACAAGCAGATAGACCTTTATTTGAAAGAGCCATTAACACTTACACAGTGAAAAAAATCCAAAATGCCAGAGCATTTTAAAACAGGCATATTATAAATAAAATCCATCATACTCTTCAGTGTAAGTTTGCAGGAATATACTGATTCACCAGTAGCATCCAACCCCACGTGGAAATGGGAAAATAAAAAATGTCCTTCTAATGAATCAAAACAGAGATATGTAAAGTCACCTTAAAGAAATAAAAAACCTATTTCTGTTTCTAGGCCAAAATGTATCCAATTAAGTTAGAAGATGGCAACTAGAGGAAACATTGGTCAATAGAAGCAAGGAGAGGAGAGAGTGGGAAATGTCGATGTGGCATCTCCTGAGGAGCCATCTAGTCTAATCACCACCTTTAATACATGAGGAACTTGAAACCCAAAGAGAAAAAATGATTCTTGCCCAAGGACAACAGAATCACATCTGAACCAGGACTAAAAATCAGGACTCCTACATACACACTAGGTCTCTAGATTATAGAGCCAACACATTTCCCCGTACTTTTTCTCCGAAAGCAACAGTTTCTAGGCAATAGAGAAGTAGAAGAGGTTTAGTTGGTTGGGTTTTTCTTTTTTTTTTTTTTTCCATGCTGGTGTCAATGGTTAGGAAGATTGTCATGTCAGCCTAGTGTTTTGATTTTATATCTTCCCTTGGAAGAAACATTATCTTTGCATGTTTAAGTGAATTGCACACAAAGAGAATTAATGTCAAAGATTTAAACACAGGTCTTTTCAACAACTTGCACAGTGCTGCTTCAAAAACATATAAGAGAAAGGAGTCCACGTGACTTAGAGAAAAGCTGTCTTTTGAAAAAGTTGCTACAAATTTTATGCCATACTTTTCAGGAATTATCTCCTTTCACTTCATAATTGCTGCTAGCAGTGGCCAAGCTAACTATTAAATAGTGTCTCTGACCTTACGCACTGTTCCATCATTCTGTAAAGTACATAGACGGTTTTTTCCCCAGAAATAGAAATGCTTCTGATACTATGTTGAAAGGCATTATTAGTGAAATTAGAATATGATAGCAAACTGCAGATGGTAAAAGATTACTTCCTGGCAGAGAATAAATCCAAGTGCATTTTATGCTAAGTGAATGTGATTATCCATAAACTGTGATAGTGGTGATCAATTCAAGAATGGAGAACTGTGATCAGGCCCCTGCTGCAAACTATATGTCTTAATCAGATCAAGATAAAATCATAGATTAAACATTGAGAAAAAAAGTTTAAATCATCCTACAATGAATTGGTCTATGCTACATTATAAAATCATATGAATTTTCATAGTTGCTGTAATAGATCATACAAATAGCCATTTTACTTCATTTAAAAACCAAACTGAATTCTTCTGCTTAATTTAAAATCATCTAAACCGTGTATAGTATTAAAAGGCTATTTTAGTCAAATAAATTTTCAAGCACTTTTAAAATGAATGTTTACAGACTGAAGAGAGAACAGACTGCATTTGACACATTACTCCTGTAAAAGCAGCCATGGAGAATATTGTTTCTAAACATAAATTAAATGTTCTAATCTATTACATATTATATTGTATCCATGCTTTCAAGAAATATTTACTGAGGTCTTCTATATGCCAAGAACGTCTGAGTTAAAACAAATTCACAACATCTCTGGTTTCATGGAGCTTACATATGCTAGACCCATGACAAAGGAACATCAATATTTCTAAATAGCGCATATAGGGAATGCTAAACAACACTTTTGTTATGAAGGACAGGTTCTTCTCATTGCCCTTTTCACTGTTGTCAACTCCACCTAGGGTTCTTCTTTATCAGCAGAGGTACACTGCTTCCGTGAAACAGGCAGACTTTAAGTAACAAAGTGAAATATTAAGGCTAAAATGCCATTTGCGGTGTAAGTAAGCAACCTTACACCATGTTCACTTTGAAGAGTAGATTGCAACTATACTGTTTATTCACTTTTCCATTCACTCACCATATATTCATTGAATGCCTACATTAGACCAGTCTCTGTTTAGGTTTTGGGCATAAAGCATTGAGCAAAATAGACAAAGCTCCTGCTCTGATGTAGCTTCTGTTTTTGTGGGGAAGAAAAAGTGAACATATGGAAACAAACACATACATGGTCAGACGATGATAAAGGTTAAGGAAAAATAAAGTAGGGTCATGAGATAGGGAGTAACAGGGATGCTATTGAGAGAGGGCCTAGCATGAGGAAATAAAGTGAAGGAATATATAGGTAAAAAGCACTGCAAGCAGAAGAAATACAGAAAAAAAGAGGCCGCACAGAAAAGCAATGAGACCAGTGTGGCTGGAGCAGAATGAGCAAGGTTGAGGGTGATAGTTTAGGTCAGAGTTGTGGCCAAGCAAGAGCTTACGGAGGATCTATAGGCCGTGATAAGAATATTTCCATGAAGAGAAATGATTTCTTTTCATATAATGTGTGAGCCTGAATGACATTGCTGTCAAGAAATAAAATATTAGTAAAAGAGATAAAATTATTCATGGTGATATTCAAGAACAGGGCACTCTTTCTAATCAAAAGTACTTAAAGTCTATCTAAGCGTAACTAACAAACTGTGATTGAGTTTGTAAGGTGCAAGTTCCTTTGTCCCAAATAAGCATTGGAGAAGATAGGTCTGATCCAGAAGTTGTTAGTGCCATCCAGTCAATTCTGACTTCTAGCAACCCTGTGTACAGCAGAGCAGAAACCTACCCAGTCTTTTTGCACCATTCTCTCACCTTCCAGCACCATATCAGACAATGCTCATTCATAGGGTTTTCATGGTCAGTTTTTTTTGGAAGTAGGTAGCCAGGTCCTTCTTCCTGGTCTCTTAGTCTGGAAGCTCTGCTGAAATCTGTCCACCACGGGTGACCCTGCTAGTATTTGAAATACCGGTGGCATACCTTTCAGCTTCGCAGTAACATGCAGCCACCACAGTACAACAACTGATAGACAGGTGGTGTGGTTCCCTGACTGGAAAATAAACCTGAACTTGATGGGTGAGAGTGCTGAATCTTAACCACTAGACCATCAGGGCTGGCTAATCCAGAAGACTGGCATGTAAACAGATAATTACAGTGCAGTGGCACTTACAAAATAGTATAGGAATAATCAAGGAGTGGCTGAACTTCCACCTTTGCTTAGAATGTAAAAAGGTGCAAAGAAAGTCATTCCCACCCTAAAAAATGAGAAAATGCCAAATAATCTTCAAAATCATAACATTTTTCATGTCATAGTTTTTTTCAAAGTAACCAAGGAAACCAAAATCCAAAGAAGGACAAGCTCCTTCAAGGAGAGACAAGACACATAAACAATATGGCCTTTGACAGAATATCAGAGAAATATGTTACTGAATTCCACACAGTGTAGAAGGAATCACTTAGAATTTTTATCAATTTGTAAAGGCCACGTGTGAGCTACTGCATTTGTGTGGAATAGCTATGGATCGCAGACACAAAGGGAATTCATACTTATTTGTAGGCTATTGCCATTGTCCTGCTCTGAGTGCTCATAAGAAGGTTGGGGACAGGAGGATCTCAGATAGAGCTTCCCTCAGTGGTACAGCCATGCTGTAGGTGCTGGGTGGCTGTTGGGGAGCAGGCATAATCCTTTACCCATTTAGCCAGCCTTTATCACCTACAAAGTAAAAATCTTAAGGTGCTGATAGAGAGGCAAGAAATCTTCTTACCTGTGGGGTGTTTGCTCAGATCCATTACTGCTGGTGAAAGAGTCAAAACAAAAGTCCTCTATTCCTGGGGGAGAGGTAGGAAACCATCCTGAGTCCAAGATCTTTTACAGATATCAAGCAGGGGTCTACTAACTCTACGAAGCAGGGAACTCTCTCCTGATCCAGCACCAAAGATAAAGGGTAGTGTTTGGCTCTCAGAGATGAGGGGCAGCAACACTGAGAAAGGTCCACCTTCTAGGTTCAGGTGCACAGAGCCTGCCAGAGACCAAGGCTGAACCAGGACAGCGGAGAACCTAGTGCTAAGTAGCATACAGCAGTCTACCACAGTGAATGGATCCAAGACATGAAGGGATGTGTGCTGTGGTGCATCTGGGAAGGGACAGCTGAAAGCTGAGGGAGAAGCGGGAAACTGAAGAAAACCTTCTGGCAACGCAGGCCTCATCCTAAGTACAAAATAATGGCAAGCTACTGTAGAGGAATTTGAAGCTGATGGTGCATTGCAAATAGTGATGACAATGACAACAAAAAACACATATCCAGATCAATTCCTGACTAGATTGACTCACCTCCATGCTAAAAGCCTGATAGAAGGAGAAGTGCACCAATATATTCTATTTACCTCAGTCTCTAAAATTGTTTACCTCAGTCTCTAGCAATCCATCTAAAATTATGAGACACATACAGAAATGCAAGAAAAATCTATCCGTTTTCAAAAAGAAAAGTCAGCAACAGAAATAGACTGAGCTATATCCCAGATGTTGGAACTATCAAACAGAAACTACAACAATAGCTCTGGTTAAATATGTTAGCAGGGAAGGTGAATAACATAAGTGAATAATAGGTAGAATTTAGCTGAAAGAGGAGAAACTAAAGCAGTACACAAAGGGAAATTTATAGGACTAAATAGCTATATTAGAAAAAAAGAAAGGTCTAAAATTGATGATCACAGCTTCCCCCTTAGAAAAACAAAAGAGCAAACTAAACTCAAATTAAGCAGAAGAAAGGAAATTATAAAGATCAGAGTGGAAATCAAAGAAATGTAAAACAAAAAGCAATAAAGAAAATCAATGAAACTAAAAGCTGTTTCTTTGAGAAAATTAATAAAATTGATAAACCTCTAGCCAGACTGATCAGGAAAAAAAGAGAAATGATACAAATTACCAGTATCTGGAATGAGAAAGGCAAAATCACTACAGATTCCACAAATATTAAAAGAATTACGAGGGATTATTATAAAAGCCTTTATGCCCATAAGTTTGACAATTTAGATAAAAAGGGCAAATTTCTTGAAAGACATAAACTACCCAAGTTCACTGGAAAGGAATAGATAAGCTGAATATCCCTTTATTTAGTGGAACGTGCGACCTTAACCGCTGCACCACCCGGTCAGCCCCCCTTTATCTATTTTTTAAATTGATTTTATAGTTAAAAACTTTCTTACAAATGAAACTCCGCTACCAGAAAGGTTTACCAGTAAATTCTACCAAACATTTAAGAGAGAAATAACACTAATTATATACAATCTCTTCCAGAAAACTGAATAGATGTAGTTACATTCCAGCTTATTTACTGAGGCCAGCATTATCCATGCAAGGATAGTTTAACATTCAGAAATCAATCAATGTAATTATTCATATCAGGAGACTAAGAAAAAAATCCATGAAATTGTTTCATAGATGCAGAAAAAGCTTTCGACAAAATCCAACATTCATCCCTGATGAAAACTTACAGCAAACTAGAAATAGAAGGAAACTTCCTCAACTTCATAGAGAGCGTGGTCAAAAAAATCTTACAGGTTGCTTCATATTTAATTGTCAAACACTGAATGTTTTCCCCTTAAGATCAGAACAAGGGAAGGGTGGCTGCTCTTACTATTTATATTCAACATTGTGCTGGTGATAGCCAATGCAATAAAGCATGAAAGGGAAATAAAAAGCATACAGATTGGAAAGGAAGACGTACAATTGCCTTTATCTGAAGATGATGTGATGGTCTATGTAGAAAATCCTACAGAATCTACAAAAAGGAAACTAGAACTAACAAGTGAATTTGATAAGACTTCATTATACAAAATCAATATGCAACAATCTGATGTGTTTCTACATTCTAGCAATGAAAAGTTGGAAATTAAAAATACCATTTACAATAAAATATAAATATACAAAGCACTTAGTAATAAATATGACAAAATAAATACAAGGCATATTCACTGTATACTACAAAATATTGCTTAGAAAAATTTAAAAAGACTGAATTAAATGAAGATATATAGCATGTTCCTGAATCAAAAGACTCAGTATCATTAAGAGGCCAAAAACGGTACTTTGTATAAGCACCTAGGCTGCTGAAAAAATAATATAGTTGAAGTATAAATAGCATGGTGGTAGGTGAGTGTGTGGAATGCCAGGAATTTGTGATGGCAAGGAAAATGAGCTGGAGGTGAACATGAAAATGTAGGTTGGGGCCAGGTCATCAAGGGTTTTGTATGCCGTGCTAAGAGTTTGGGCTTTTTCTTGCAGTAGTTGGAAGTCATTGACAGCTTTATCTGTTTTTAAGCTTTAATTTTGGAGTAACTATAGATTTATAGAGCAATGGCAAAAATAGTGCAGAGTTCTTTTATATTCCTCACCCCACTTCCCCTAATATTAACATCTTACATAACCATATTATATCATAACCAATGATCAAGAACAGTCAATTAACGTTGGTACAATATTATTAACTGAACTACAAATCTTATTCAAAATTCACCAATTTCTTTAATAACTTTTTCTGTTCCAGGGTCTTATCCAGGATCCCATATTGGATTTAGTTGTCATTTCTCCGTAGTTCCTCCACTCTATAATCATTCCTTTTATGGCTTTTAAAACATGTAAATAATGAGATTGTTAAGAAATAGATATCTTGTCTACAATGTAGATGATTGAAGAAAGGTTAAGCGGGGACTATGTAAGCACACTAGCATGGAGACAGTTTTAGTAATTGGATTAGTGATGATATAGATTGAACTAAGGAACTGGCAGTGAATATTTCAAGAACAGAATAGTTTTGAGAGACATTTAGTAGGTAGAATTAACATTATGTGTTAACCAACGTTGATGTGAAGGAGTACAGGGAATATGAGAAAGGAAATAATTGAAGATGACTTCTGAGTTTTGGCTTTGATATTCTGGATAAATGGTAATAACTGAGAGAGTAGTGTAAAATATTAGTTCTTTGTCATTCTCTGTTTTCTTCTTGCACAAACATAAACACACAGCTCCTTATATCTTCTTATCAAGTTCTTATTCATATTTCTACAAGGTGTAATTTGCTTTAATATATTAAATATTCTGTCACTCCTCTTGAAGGAATCAGTCCTAAATCCAGGGTGTACCATATTGTAAAAGAATAATAATTTTAATGACTAGAATTTCTGTAAAATGATGGAAAAAGTTTTGAAGACAGACATATAATATGATGTGGAGCCATTCTTGTCACAAATATGTTTAATCTTCACTTTTTGCTAGCTAAGATTGTACAGATAAAGATAAAATTTTACCTTTATTTACAAAATATAGCATTCTGCACTCACCTGGTTTCCTAAATTCGTATTGCTGTATTTTCTATCAGCTGATGATCAACTATGAGGTATAGGATGGGAAAGATGTTGTTTTAGATAAACTGATCCTTTTATAGGTAAGTCTGTAGGCTGTGGGAAACATGGTATGAAACATAATATTCCTGAAAGTAAAAGATTAACAAATTTGATTGTATATTTAAAACTATAAATATAAAATAAATATAAAAAGTTTATATTTAAATTATATATAAATTTCAAATACAAGAAGTAAATAGGCAGATATTTAACATATAAATAACAGATAAAGGGTTGATATTGAAAAATATGTAAAGCTCTTTGAATTAACAACAAAAAGACAAACAAACCCAGTCAAACTTCTCCCCCCCACCTTTTTGGTGAGGAAGATTGGCCCTGGGCTAACACCTGTTGCCAATCTTCTTCCTTTTTGGTGAGGAAAAGTGGCCCTGAGCTAACGTCTGTGCCAGTCTTCCTCTATTTTGTGTATGGGATGCCTCCACAGCATGTCTTGATGTGTGATGTGTAGTTCCATGCCCGGGATCCAATCCCACGAACCCCAGACTGCCAAAGCAGAGTGCATGAACTTAACTACCACACTACTGAGCCAGCCCCAAGATCATATTCTTTGACTTCCCCTCCATCTTCATCTTGTACCACTCTCCAGCATGGTCTCTGCACTCCAGCTACCTGGCTCCTCTTTCTCCTTCTCAGGTATTCCAAGATCTTTCTGCCACAAGATCTTTGCACATTCTATTTCTTCTGTTTGGAAGTATTTTCATCACCCTTTTTCATCAAGTTAACTTCTCTTCACTTAACTAGCTTCTATTTATCCTTCAGATTGCAGCTCCAGATTCACTTCTGCATAAAAGGCTTCCCCAACCCACACTCCAGGGAAAATGATTTGGGGCCGTCATAGAATAATGAATGACTCTTTTGGGCCTAGCGGCTACTCAGCACATGATTACACATTCACGTGACTATCTTCTGTCTCTCTCATTACACACTTGCCTATTCTTGGATCTACCTTGCATGCTATCTGGCACTTGCCTGTTATAGTATACACGTTTTACATATGTAACATATAGATGTATATGCAAATAAATAAATGTGTTCATTGCATAATTGTTGCTAACATTAAAAAGGGAGGAGACTAATCTGACTTTACATACATAGGAGGCAATGAAAATATATAATCAAAAAATTGTAAAGTAAATATCATAAAATCTATGTTCCAGCCTTGTCTCCACTACTTATTAGAATGTAAGAATGAGCTTCAAATTAGTGTTCAATAAATGAGAATAGGAATTTACCCAATATAGCCATGCTGATAAAATGACAAAATGCATATAAAAATATTCTTGTAAATTCCAAACAGCTATAAAGTAATGCTTAGTCATCATTTTTATCATTTTTATCACATCATTGTTGGTAGAGCCACTATAAGGCTTGATTGAAAGTACAGTCAATACTTTGTTGGTTCTTCTCAGTAGCTTTTTTCACCCTTGTTGAAATTTTCTGAATATACTCTTTTTGTTTGGAGCTGAAACTAGATGGAAGTAGTGCCTTAATCTCAACCGGAAAAGAAAAGAGAGACTGGTATTAAAAGCATTATTATCCTTTTCTCTTTTACATCCAGGAGGCTGAAATTTCCTGAATCTTGTAGTACGAGAGAGTTAAATGACTTCCAGTTTTTATATTGGTCTTTATGTTTAAAATAGTGATTTTATAGTTCTCTCTGGCCCAGGCATTGAAGTCTGGGCCAGGTTTGAAACCCAACTCTGCCATTTACTAACGCTATGAATTTGGACCAAAAAAAAAAATGCATTTAATTTCACTGAGCCAGTTTTCTTATTTGAAAATGAGAATAATAATAGCTTTTCTACACTGGGTTGTTATGAAATATAAATGGAAAAATAAAGTGACTTATAATAGGTGCTAGGTTAAATGTTTAGTTCATCTCAAGCTTAGATCACGAATTATCACAAAAGGTTCATACTGGCTTTAGATGACTGAAAAAACAGTTGACTGATAATTGTTCAGTTGAGTTCATTTGATGACTGGTAATCAATCATTTTAGTTTCTCGTATTCTTTGTAGAAAGAAACTGTCTTAATTTTTTAAAATTATACTTAAATGAATTTTTTCTGTATTCTCACTTCCTAAGTAGATAATTATGATTAAATTGGACCTTGTAACACTATTTATATATAAAGCCCATCTTTATTTAAAAGAATTTCTTTCAAATGATTATACTTCTTGTCAAACCACATTGATGATGTATCAAATTAATCCCACCTTTTATATGCCACCTCTCGGATGGTTTCTGAAAATCATATTTGCAAAGAATACTAAACGTCTGGATAGGCTGAAAATGTTTTGTGTTACTATATTCTTACAAGTATAAAAGCAAAGGTCAGATAGCTTTTGGTGGATGAAAAAGGAAAAAGCAATTGTAAATACTATGCTTGTGATTCATTAATGAATTAAAAAGAAAAAAATTAGTTAAATTAAATTCAGCCATTGTAGAAAGAGTATAATCTTTCTCATCTTCCCTGGAAGCTCACCTTATTTTCCCACTTATAAGAGCTCACTAACCATAAAATTCAATATTGATTAATGAATTTTTCAGAAAGAATAATCTGTCATATTAAATATATTGTTCAATTTTTAAATATTCCCTGATTTCAGATATGATAATACAGAAATTACATACATTTTAGAATTATGGATATGTGGTATGTTTCATCTGAGTTGGAGGAACTTAAAGAATGAAGTCTTCTTAGTTTTTATTTGGAAATAAAAAGAAGATAAGGATCACCTTTTGGGGCACTATGATTCTTACTAACTTTGTGTATCTTCTTTTCCTATACCCCACCCCCACTCACAAACTAAGAGAATTAGAAAAATAAGGAAGTTCCACTCCCGGTTATGGTTATATTTTCAACAATATTACTGAAAAAAAAAGTAAAGGAAAATCAACAAATATTAGATGTTCTACAACAATCACATCAAAAAGCATTGTGGTTATAATCCACTAGATTAATGTTTTCCAGAAGGGGTTACACAACAGAACTACTTGGATAACATATGATCATGCAAATACATGACTACTAGCTTGGAATGAATAAGGTAGATCTTCTAGGAGTGGGCTAAGTCATCTGCATTTTTTAAAATCTCCACTTTGAATTCTGACACAGGGGAGATTTTGGAAACACTATGGTGAATAGGTTAGGGGATCTTTGAGGATAGAACCTACCATATACATTCTCTGATCTCCAAAGAAGTTTCTGGCACATGGTTGAAAGCTGATAAATGTGTGTTGAAGAACAAGTGTATTAATGGAATATGCTAAAGTTCTGATGTAACTTAAAATCATTGGCAGAGGTTATATTAGGAAAAACTGGTCGATACAAATAAGTCAGAAAAATATTACAGGGAATAAATGTATTCAAAAAGTGTATTCAAAATTCGGATGGGCTATCCAAATATATTTCACTGAGTTCTCACTGAGTATTCACTAAAAAGTAATCAATTTCAAGACTCTTTATAGGTTTTATTTTACTTAGTAAGAAAAAGAAGACAAACTGATTAGTTTCAGAAATGAAAAAAGAAAGTGTACATAAACATCATGTAACTTAAATTTATACCTTTATACATAGAACTTTATTTCCATAACTTTTGAATGACCATAAAAGGTGAAAGTGTTGATGATTGCCATTGCTATTGAAAAAAAAAAAAAAACAGAAAAGAAAGAGAGAATGAAAGAAAAAGAAAGAAAGGTATGCTTTCAGTAACTAGTGCAGGCTCCTAACATCTTTAATAGTGTTGATAGGTCAAACAGCTGGAGTCACAAAACCAGCAAGCCGTTCAGTATGCTCTATATGTTTCGAGGTGTGTGTGTACATGCCTACACAATTTAAATAAGTCACGGGGGTTGAAATAATAGTGGGAAAGAAGTATGCCACTGAGAAGTCCTTGGCTTGGATTCTTGTAATAAAAATGTGGCAGATACCCACAAAAACATACTCTTATCTTCCAAATTCAGTTTCACACTATATCTAATGAACTGCAGTATGCATGGTATGGAACTCTAAAGAATGCAGTCTTCCAACAGTCAAGAATGGAAGTCTTGTAGAAAAAGGTGTTCTGCTTCACTAAGCTCTGTTTCTGTTCTTGGTGTAGCTCTTTATCTCCTCAACTCTCTCTTCTGCCGTAGTGAGGTATAGTCTCTTTTTCATACTAATCTTTATACAGATTATACCAAGTGCACTTTATATGGGGCCCTGTGAAGGGTCGATGTCCAGAGCAAATCAATCTGCATCTTCTCTGCTTCAACCAACATTTTATATTGGTAAAATAGGGCAAAATGGGCATCAAATATAGCCTTGATAGGTTACCTTGCAGACCCATTCTTATATGTGCCCGACCTGGGTTGCGTTTTGAGTCAATCAGTCGCAGTCTGTTTTAGATGTGTGATCCCTTCCTTTTCTCTTTAGTGGGACTGCCTCTTTTTACCAAACCTGACAATAGACAATAGACAATCTCCAGTTGAGCTTTCTCTTATGGAGAACTCCATCTGTTCTTTGCCATGCAAAACTTTAAGGTTACAAATATTGTTTGCTTGCCCTGGTGAAAAAGATATTGAACAATGAATTAGAGACCTGGGTCTTTTTTTTTCAATGGAGGAGTGTGTGCTTTCTTGACAGCTGTGAACAAGAGAAGGTTGGGCACTATAAGAGAGAAGTATGTCTATGACTTGCAGGTTACTCTTCTCCCAGTCTCTTCCTATGAGAAACCTAACGCAATGATTTTGGCACTCCGAGTCTCAGAATCTTTCTCAAAATAGTGTTCCAGGATGCCAACTTAACAACCAGTTATGACTGGCATAGCAGTTAAAGCTGATTTTTCCATCCCTGGACTACATGATCTTTAAATTACCTTTCAGATCTAATATTATATTGTTTTCTGATTGCAATTTTTGATGATTCCTATTTTGATTTTATAGAGAAATTTCAGTTATCCTTGCTAATATGTAGAGCAGGATGGATAATACCAAATAGTAGATAATTTTAAAATGGTACATTTGCTTATATAATAAGAATTATTTCTAGTATCTGCTTAGTTTGTCTTCTTACTAACAGAGGCTGACAGGAAATAACATAGATGGTTGGAGGAAATCACAGAATATTTACTAAAGCAATTGTATCTGCTAAATAATGATTAATATATGATTCTTCAGAGTCTATCTTTCCCAATCTGAAGATTAAAATAATTTTCATATATTTTTATATGTGACAGAATATAATACCAAAACTGAATTTTTCCATCTTTTATATTTATAATTTTGTAACTTTTGTGGTAGATTTATACAAAATCTTATATTTGTTTGATCATCTTTAATTACTGTAATCTAAAGATTGAATTCAACTGTGTATATCTTAAGGCACTCCTCTTATTTTGATCTTAAATGCTAAATGAGCCAAGCTTTTAAACAAAATCTTTTTTTAAAGTGAATTTCTATTTGCTTATATAAATCAGCAATGGCCTTACTTACCACAATAAGGAAACAAACTTTTGACCAGTGTTTTTTCATAAATTCATTCAAAGTATAACTATAAATTCATACTGCTTTCTATAAGTGTTAAATTCACGAACATGAGTAGGCTCTATGATTTTTACTGAAACATCAACCTCAATCTGTTACAGTCTAAGAAGCATTCATCCCTGATGTTATCTTTCACATTTATTTGAAATCATATAATGTCTCTCATGCTTGAAAATTGTGTCTCTAATAATTAGTAATTTATTTTGCATCTATTGGTTGGCTTTACATTAATCATAATAAATTTATTTGATGCTTATATACGTGTCGTTAGAATAGTACTTTTAAACTTGCACTTTGTCAGCCTTCATTAACTGGCAAATTAATTACATGGAGGTACTTATCTAAGTTGTCCTTTGAATTTTTCAAGCATTATGTAAAACAATCTATAACAAAGTCTGATAGTGAGAATGCTATACCTAGAATGCCTAAAATCTAGAATAAAGACTGGGTCGATTATAATAACTGACCTTCTCAAATGGAATTAATTTTATCTTATTCCTTCTGAATTTACTTTTGGTTTTATTTCTAATATCTTTCCTTCAAAGATTGGCATTCTGAGATATCACTTCTTAACTCTTTTTTTCTGTATATGCTGTGTCTTTACTTATAATTTATATTTGATCTGTTTTCAAATATGTTTTGAAGTAAGCATATATGCATATGCAGGATAGTTACAATGAAATTAAAACAGAGATAATCAATCATATAGTAGAAATTAGAAATTGTTCAGCTAGAAACCAGAATGAAGTAGTAGCTGAAATTTAGTATTTGATTTGACCAGGAGTTTTCTGATTGTCAAGGAAAAGAACAAAAATATTTTCATTTCTCTAGTTTAATAAAGGAGGCAAAATGTCATCAAAGTTTTAGCTACCCGAATGGCTGTTTTCTGTGGCCAGAAATGCTTTCCTCAAACCTTTTGTCGCATATTATCTCCTTTTTGAAAACCTTGTATTATATACTCAATAAAGAATTATCTTTTCTCTGAATTATACATTGATAATTATAAAAGTATAGCTATCACTAATGAATGCTTACCATGTGAGAGGCAAATGACAGATACTGAATTCTCTCCAGTGCTTGCAATCATCCTGCAAGCTGCATGCTATTTTACCCTGTCTACAGATGAAAAAACTGAGACCGAGAGAAGCTAACCCATTTGCACATGGTCAGCTAGCTGATAAGGGCAGAATTCTTGACCTGAAATCCAACAGTACCTTATAATTTGAGTATCTCCTCATGTAGAATGTACCTTTTAAAAAAATTTCCATAGTTGATGTAATAATTCCATAAGATTTATTCACTGCTCCACAAAAAGAGAAAATCTAGGAAACCCATTGACATTTGCATGTTATTGTGCTTTTTTGCAGCCTGTGAACTTATGAATCAGGGCATCTTGGCCCTGGTCAGCTCCATTGGCTGCACGTCCGCGGGGTCCCTCCAGTCTTTGGCAGACGCCATGCATATCCCTCACCTTTTCATTCAGCGCTCAACAGCTGGGACCCCAAGAAGTGGTTGTGGACTCACCAGGAGCAACAGGAATGATGACTACACTCTCTCTGTTCGGCCACCTGTCTACTTAAATGAGGTTATCCTGAGAGTGGTCACAGAATATGCCTGGCAGAAATTCATTATATTCTATGATAGTGAATATGGTAAGTATTTTGAGATTTGTGTGTTTTGTAAGCTCATATTTGCATAGCAAGCAACTTCATTAAATCTTGAAAAACTTCAAGGAGCTTACTCATTGTTATTTGTGGTTTTCTTCTCCTGTTATATTCTTCTTAGAAATCTAGCAGCAACAACAACAACAACAAAAATTTTAAGGCTGCAAGTTCAATCTTTCATATTAAATGCCTTTGAAGTCAATTTGAAAGTAAATACCTGTACATAATGCTCAGTTTATAAATGTTTCTAAAGAGAATCTGACTCCAATATATCTTGGTTTTTCAAATAATGAGAAGTCAGAAATACAATACTGTCCTTCTCCCCTTTCAGAAACATTTATATCCCTTATAATAATAAAAGACCATTTTGGGCAAATTCTGGAACACTGAAAAAAATTGTCTATTTCTATTTATTGGTTAAAAAAAATTATGACGTATCTTTCGTACACCAAGTGTGGACTTTAATATCTACTTAGTATTTAACTCTTTTGGGGTCACTGAAATCATGTTACTTTATAGTTAGCATGGCATATTGCCTGCAATATGAAATCTCACAAAAATTCTGAGTAGTATAGAGACAATTTATTTAACTTTTCAAGGTAAAACAAAGAAATTTCCCTAAATTCACCGTAATTTGAGGAAAAGAGACTTTGTCTTGGTATTTTTAATTGTATTATGTTAGGAAAAATAAGCAAAATAATGTTATTTTTGTTTAAATATTTTTTCCTGAATTAATCTACCTGTTTTCTGACTGATCCCAGAGGTGTTCAGATATAGTTTCTCTCTTATTTTTGTCATTAGGGGAAGTAGAGATAGATAGAATCAAATGAGAGAAAATAAACAGATCATGATAAAGAATATATATTTTGAAACCTGTATTTCCTTAGAGATTTACCTTAAGAAAGAGTCTCAGAAAATTTTTCCAGTCAGTATGGATGGGTCTAGTTTTAACATTTTTATTAAATAAAAAATCAAGAAGATTTCACCCTCTGTAGTGCGACTTATTTTTCTTAGCAAATAAGTAAATAAACATTTTCTAAAATAGTGTTTTTCTTGTTATAATCTACCCAGCATTATGAACAATATTGGACAACAGTTACATAAGAATGGGCCAGAAAGTGGCATCAATAGAGCTGAGCATAAACAGGTTGGGAGAAATCTGGGAAGCAACAAATATGAGCTCCCGTGGACTCCCAGGGAGGGAGAGCAAGTGGCAGTTACATTTAGCCCTAAATATTCAAAGATTGCATGGGGTTTTGGCAGCCAGAGTTGCATTAAACTTGATGGGTTGATTTCAGCCAAAAGTCTGTGGCACTCTGGAAGCACACTTCTTTGTCTCCAGGAAGGAAATCTTTATTTTTGTTGCTTAATTCATGTTATTTAGGGGTCACAGAACAAACACCAAGAGACTGAAATGAATAAAATAAATAAAAAGGAAATAAAAAATAATTGGCTCATCAGTAAAAGTAAGGATTGGATAGAAATCTGAAATCCACTGATAGGATTACTTAGTTACCTCTCCCTCTGGGAGTCGGCATGCTGACTGTGGTTTTGTCAGTTTTCTTCCAGGCAGATTATCTATGGTTTTCATAAACTTAAAGGACATTCTTATGACCTTTGCTCAAACATAAAATAATGAATTTTTAAACCCTAAATTTTTCTTTAAGGGAGGGAAACACTTTTTAGTTAGCCCTATAAAATAAACAACAGAAAAGTGATTTTTGATGGAAGCATTTTCACAACACTAAAACAATAATTTTTCTCTTTGATTATAAGTGTCCATGAGGAAAGAAAATCTTGTTTCCAAGTTCTACATGGATTACGGTTAGGAAATTCTTATAAGAGAAGACGTTTATTGATTAGGTGAATATTTTTGAAAATATACACTAAATTCATAGTCACACAGAATCATTTACTTACATTTGAAATTCCTCATTCTCTTTTCCTCTGTTTTCCTTTGAGTAAATAAGATGCTATAATCACAGCATATTACTGGGTCCTCTGTCAGAAGCAGGATTTGTTTTAGGAATGATAAAAAACATTTTTTCCTTTACTTTGGTGATAAACTTGCTTTTGACTTACGATTTAATTTAATAATCTATGAAAAATTACCTTGCTTGTATCATTAAAATTATTTCCAGTAATACTTTTGTTTAATGAAAGAAAATTTCCCTTTGATACTTACAATAAATCTTGCTAGTAAAGAAGAACTGGGCTAGAGTCCAAAATAAACATCAAGTTATCCAAATACCTCGTACCTTGAGGAGGGCTACATGTATTTACATAGCCATTCGTCAATGTCATCATTTTAAGTTCAAACTGGAATTATACTTGACTTTTACCTTGGTTATCAGGAGTTGCTTTCATTAAGGAATGGATTAAGCATCAGTTCTGGATGGAATCAGACAGCCTGCTGGAGCCAAATCTCATTGAAGATGTATTTTGCCTAGAAAAATATACTTAAAAAAAAAAGATTGTTTCTGTATTCAGTTAATTAGAGAAACACCTTTTTTAAAAGCAGCTAATTATTAAAAGCATAGTATAAAAGCCTACTTTAAATTCCATAACAAAAATATTCAAGTCTTTAATTCTAAGTAAATGGATGAAACGAGAAGAAAACGTGGAAACTTGATTTGAATGGATTGGTTCAAGGCATTTTTAAAAAGGAAGTGTTGAACTTTCAAATATATGTCATTCAGGAAATGTGCTTTGCTCACTTGCATAAAGCAATGCAAAACATGAAATAAAAAGTTTTACAGAAGGTAGTCTTAGCCTTTAAGAAGCTTACAATTAACAAAAGAGGCAAAATGTTTATCTGACTCTCCTAATAGAGAAAATAGTGTAAGTGTCACGAATGGTGCAATAGTGTCATGAATGCTAGTGGTGTGTAATGAAGAAAGTGTTTAATTTCAGCAGTGGTGATTAAAGAAGGCTTTATGGGTAGACTTTGATCTTGATTGTTGCCTCTTAAAATCCTACCTAACTTTCACAATGTGTGAGAGATAGCCACTCTAACAGAGAGAAAGTGTGAACAAGTCTTGCAGCCATGAAAATATTAAACATAATATCTCTGTGGCACTAGAATAAGTATTTTACATCATATCATCTAATCTTCTCAATAGCTCTATGAGGTAGGTAATATTATTATCACAATCTTACAAATAGGAAAACAGAAACAACTGATGGGTAACTTGTTCCCAAAACTTAGCTAAGTGTCAGAGCTGAGATTTAACGTCAGACCAGAGCCTATACTCCTAACTATGTGTAATGACTATAAAGAGGTTGCAGTGACCTATCACCCAAAAATATAATAAGGGCTAATCTTGGAGAGAGAGATTATTATGTACAGGCCCTGTTCTAAGTGCCTTACATGTGTCATCTCATTTACTCCTCACAACAATCCTCTGAGATGATGATGATGATGATGATGATTTTACAAATGAAAAAAACTGAGGCAGTAAGAGGTCAGGTAACTCAAAAGCATGTTGAGAAGCCTGAATTCAAACACTGATAATCTCATATTATATGATAATATTGTATTCCTTGCTTTCAACCACTAGAGTATTTTGATGCTATAGAAATAAGAATAAGATTGATTTCTGACAAACTGTGAAATAAAAAATGTTTACAAATGAAATGTAGAGAATCATCTTTATTAAAGAGAGACAATGACTTCAAGCCTGCATATCTTCAATGTATTAACATCATTCAAGGAAAAATATTATATGTCAATTCAGGTTTGGTTATCATTGGAAGCATGGAAACAGGACAGTCATTGGGCCAAAGTAGGCTGACTCATCAGCAGAAAATAACCTCTTGCCTACACAATAACCATTCTCCATTTTAAATTTACCAACAAAATGCCAAATTTATTTGAGAGAGCAATACTTCCAGTTGAAAAACTACATTGCCCAGGATCTCTTACAGCTGAGGTTTGTGATATAATATCATCAAGAACTGTGAAGGTCTGAGACTTTGCCCTACTTTCAAACTATCAAGTGACCCTGCATCAATTTCATGATTATTGGCAGAAAACACTACATTCCTGGGTTGGAGAGAAAGGACTTTAATACCCATGGCAAAGCAAGCAGCATTAACCTTGTATTAATGTTTGTTCCTCTTGGCCTCAAGTCCCGCAGGCTATGTGGAGACACTCAGGTGGATGCTGTAGATGCAGTGGGTTTGTATGACAGCTAAGGAGCCCCGACTTAGGGAATCTGTATCTTTTATAATGGGCTTCTAGTAAACCTGCTCAGCATGTGTCCTGGAAGGATACATTATTTTTTCCTGTAAATAAGTCTCTTCTCCTATCTAGGGAGAGCTTCTGCTTGCAAAATGTGCAGTAATATGAGAGACTTATGGAGAATTGTCTCCTCAAAATATTTACTCTTTGTTTCTACAACATTTTTGGCTTCTAGCAAATTTCTCCATGAATATGCCAGTCTAAGACCAATCTGGTTAATCTGACCGACAGAAGTCGGGATCAAATCTATTTAATTTGTCTCCTCTGCATTTGTTTAAGGATATCATAAACAAGATTTTAATGAGCAGGATGATCTCAGCCATGCCCACCAGGGTCCTGGACTCAACCAGCTGAACAAATTCCATGACCATCAAGAATCTACTTTAAAAAGTCAGAGAGCTTTCTCCTTAAATTTCTGTATAAACTTTTCTACTTAGCCAGAGACATTAATCCAAGTACAATAGGATTTATTTGTAATTGAAAGATTCCATCTTTCTCACAAGGAGAAAGTCTGTCATCTATAACCATCTTGACCAGTGAGTTGATGCTGACCTGAATGACTTCCAAGGCTGAAGTGGTGCCATTGATCACTTCAGTGAAATTCAGGGGAAAATTTCTAGTCAGACAAATCCTTTCATGGGGAAAACTACCTACAGGACCCATATAAATTGCAAGGTAGATATTGCTATATGTGGCTCCCCCAAATAAATAAGGGTAGCCTCACTTTAGGAGATCTCAACAGAGTAGTACATTATCTGCCACTGGTATTTACTTCAACACTTGAAGGTCACTTATAGCAACCCTAATGTGCAACTCATCTGTCTTTGGGAGGGAGGTAACCTCTACACAAGAACTACAGTCTTGGAAGTTCACATGACATCCCTGGTTAGGGGAGAGGTAAGAGTGGAGGGAAGGGTTAGTTAGAATTGCTGAGCCCCCCTAAAACACATCAATAGGGCCTCCAATATGACCTCCTTGCCAGCTGTTAGTGCTAAGCTTTCTCAATTTATATAGAATATTTGAGTCCAGTTTGTGTTGAGGAGAATCAGTCTGAAGGAAATTGGTGCAATCTAGTTTATAACATGAAATTTCAGTAGTATATTATTATTTGTCAATCACCGTATATACATGCCCCTTTACCCCTTATGCCCACCCTCAAGTCCCCTTCCGCTCTGTTAACCACTGATCTGTTCTCTTTGTCCATGTGTTAGTTTATCTTCCACGTATAGGTGATATCATATGGTGTTTGTCTTTCTTCGTCTGGCTTGTCACACTTAACATAATACTCTCAAGGTCCTTCCATGTTGTTGCAGATCAGATGATTTTGTATTTTTTATGGCTGAGTAGTATTCCATATATATATATATATATATATATATATATATATACCACATCCTCTTTATCCATTCATCAGTCGATGGGCATTTGGGTTGCTTCCACATCTTGGCTATGTAAATAAACTTTTCTTGGAACACAGCATGTTCATTTGTTTGTATACTGTCTGTGCCTGCTTTTGATCTACAATAGAAGAGTTGAGCAATTGCAATAGAAACAGGATAACCCATAAACCTGAAGTATCACTATCTGGCCTTTAAGAATTTATTTACCAATCCCTATTCTATGACTTCAGTCTAGTAACTTTCTTAACACCCTATGTAATGAGTCAGAATAGGGATGGAAAAGGTATTTGGAAACATTGACAGATTTTTTGCATGAGGAGTGCATCCCCCACTGTTTCCAGGAGACTTTTTGGTAAGATTAAGGAAATGGTGATCAAATTGTGGGTACAGACCTCTGGTGAGGAATAGCAGATCCAGCAGTCAGTTAAATTTAAGGCACTTATTCCAGTTTGAAAGGTCTGTGCCAGGAGACCTTTCTTCTGAACAACTCCAGGAGTTGTTCTGAAAGACAAAGATCATTAGTGTCCATCCCTTCTCCCTATTTCTAGGGTCTAAGCATGTTCTCTTCCCAGGTGTTGGAGTTGTTGCTCTCCGTCCAGCTCCAGAAATTTGGTGTATCCCATTCCAATTGCTGTAACTTTATCTTTTTCTCCATTTACTCCTATTTGCACCTCTCATCAGGAATGATTAGGTGCAAAAGAGACAAGGACATTTTTATAAAACTTACAGAGACCAATTGTGTCTCGTACTTTGGCCTGCATTGGCCATTATAGGAGGACTTGACAAACAGCATACTCACAAAATGCTCATTATCTTTATGATCCACAATCACAGTAATCCAACAAGAGACTCCAGAGGCTGAGATAGAATTAAGTCCAAATCCCCCTAAGCTCTCTGTAGGCCAGGCTGCCACTCAGGTTGATGTGGGGAAACATAAAGAAGCATCATGCCCAGGACAGACATCTGAGCCCCAACAACAATAACTACAAAAATCAAAAAAAACTATGCCTATATTTAAAAAAGAAAGGTCTAAATAGCAAGAAATTAAACTTCCACTTTCAGAATATAGCAAAATAAGACTGTATTAAACCCAAAGTAGAAAACAGAAAATATTAAAAACATGAGTGCAGATTAAAATGAAATAGAAAACTAATAGTTTAACATTAATTTCTATAAGATTAATAAAATTGATAAGCCCCTAGCAAAATCAATCAGTATATTTAAAAAAAAAAACACAGAAAACAAAAGGTATCAGTATCAGGAATAAAAGAGAAAATATCACTACAGATCCTCCGCACAAAACAATATTGTGCTAGAAGTTCTACCCACTGAAACAAAACAAGGAATAAAAACTAATATGCATACAGTTTCAAGAGGAAGAAGTATAAATGTCTCTATTTGTTAATACTCAATTATATACAAAGAAAATCCAATATAATCTCCAAAATCTTCTACTAAAACTTTTAAGTTAATTTAGTGAGTTTATAGCCTAAAAGGTGAATATTTGAAAATAATTATATATCTCTATAACAGCAGTAAAAAATTGGAAAGTGAAATAAACAGAAATATGAAAACATCAAATGGCTTAGAATAAATCTACAAAATATTGCAATGTGTTTACACCAAAAACTACAAAACTTGACAAAAGCAATTAAAAAAGACCTAAATAATGGAGAGATATATGTTCATGATTTAGAAAATGTGATATTGTTAAGATGCTCATTCTCCATGAATTGATTTATAGATTCAATGCAATCCCTATCAAAATATCTCAGGCTCTTTAAAAGAAATTGATCAGCTGATTCTAAAATTTAAATGGAATGTCCGAAGATCTTGTATAATCACAAGAATATTGAAAAAAAAGTAAAACTGGATTAAATGCTTTACCTAATTTCAAGGCTCATTTCGTATTGTCCTAGGATTGACAAACAGATCACAATAAGATTCAGAAATCACACCATATGTACATAGTCAATTTTTTGTTGACCAACATGCCAAGTCAATTCAGTGGGGGAATGTTCTTAACCAATAGTATTTGAACAACTGTGTTTTTGTATGAAAAGAAAGAAAAAAGAAAAAAAACTTTGACTGCTATCTCACACTATACAAAAATTAATTCAATTGATCTTAGACCTAAACTAAAAGCGAGAATTATAAATCTTTTAGAAAAAAAATAAGAGAATATATTTGTGACTCTAGGGTATACAGAGATTTCTTAGACACATCAAAAGGAACTAACCAAATGCACACAATAATTTGGACTTCACCAAAATTAAACATTTCTACTCATTAACAGACACCATTAAGAAAGTAAATAGGCAAACTACAAACCTGGGAATACATTTCAGTACATACATCTGAAAGACTTACATAAGCACATAGGCTATGGAAAGAGCTCAGAGAATTAAAAGAAGAAAACAAAACAAAACTCCCACAAAGAAACAATATTAGACCAATAAAAATAGACAATTAAAAATGGCAAAAGGCTTATGCAGACAATTCATGTAAGAAGATATATAAAAGGCCAATAAACACAAGAAGAACTCCTCAATGTTTCTTGTCCATAGGTAAATGCAAATTAAAACAAGATATCAATTTGTACCCTCTGGATTGGCTGAAGGCCATTACTACATGTCGCCAAGAATGTGGCATAACTGGAACTCTCATACTTTGCTGGTTGAATGTAAAAATGTACAACCATTTTGGAAAGTTGATTGGACATAAAAATGTACAAGCACTTTGAAATCTGTTTGGCAGTTTCTTACGAAGTTGGATAAACATCTGCCTTATGTTTTCCCCATTTCACTCCCAGGTGTTTTCCAAGATAATGAGAATGAGTATCAACACCAACTCTTATATTAGAATGTTCATATGAGCATTATTCATTGTGTCCAAAACTAGAAACAACTTAAATGCCCATCATTTTGAAAATGGTTAAAAGCATTGTAGCGTATCTCCACAATGGACTACTATCCAGCAGTAAGAAAGAATGAACCATTGAAGTATGCAGCCACATTATTTTGAGTGAAATAAGCCTGAAATAAAAAGAGTACATGCTGCATTATTCCATTTTTATAAAGTGTAATAAAATACAAAACTAATCATGGTGATACCAATCAGAAAGTGGTTACATCTCTGGATCACGAGTGGATTGTGTAGAAAAGGGCACAATCTTCTGTGGTAACACAAATATTTAATATCTTGTTTTGAATGGTAGTTACAGCAGAATACAATAAATACTCTTTGAACTGCACATGTAAGGTCTGTTATTTTATTGTACATAAATTGTATCTTAATAAAATTTAGAAGACAGAAAATCCCGTCAAATAGTTGAAGACAAAAACAATTTTAAAAAAAGGAAAGAAGGGCAGCCCAGTGGCATAGTGGTTAAGTTCGCACACTGTTTCCATGGCCTGGGGTTCACAGGTTTGGATCCTGGGTGCAAACCCAGCACCACTTCTCAAGCCACACTGTAGCAGCATCCCACATAAGATATAGGAAGATTGGCAAAGATGTTAGCTCAGGGCCGGTCTTCCACAAGCAAAAAGACGAAGGTTGGCAACAGATGTTAGCTCAGGGCCAGTCTTCCTCACACACAGAAAAAAAAGTGGGGGAAAAAAGCAAAAAGGGAAAAAATCAATTTGCCTATCAAAATTTTAAACTAAGTAGCATGATTGACTCATGATCACTTACAGATTACAGAGTCATAGACAAAAGGTTAGAATTGAATGCAGTGGACACCCAAAACCCAAATTTGGTAGTAGATCAGAATGACTAGAAGAGCTTTTTAGTCATCATAATACCTGGGTCCCATCCCAGTCTCCTGAAATCAGAATTTTGGCAAGGTAGGCAGCAACAACATGTATATTTTAACACTTCACAAGTGATTCTGATGCAGCCAGCTTTGTTCCTCGATGAGGCATTTGGAAACAAGACGTTTCAACAGGACTCTTCTTCAGCATCTTTGATCAGTAACATTGTTTCTCCCACCAGGATACTCCGAGAGAGAGAAACTATATTTTGAAGAATCCTGTTTCACATTTGGACATTGGACATTTCTAGTTGTCAGAAAGTTTTTCTTTAAACGATTGATTTTTTTGGAATAACATAAGTAATCTTTTGCTTATATTCATTTATCAGTAAGCAAAGAAAATGACTAAACCCTCCTTAGATTTCTACTGCTTAAGTACCAAGAGCAACTTCCCATTTCCACTATGGTGTGCTTTTCAGACATTCCGTCTTTCTAAATACTTTATCCCCATCTATTCTAGTTTTTCAGTATCTCTGCATCTGATCTGACATATTTACTGATTACACAATATGCCACAGGCTATCTTATTGCCTTAGAGAGATGAGACCTTTGCTTTTTTTTAGAAAAATAAAAAACACTTTTACCCTGTTGTGTTTTCTCATAATTTCTGCTTTTTAAAAAAAATTTATATTAAATCTTTATTGTATCGCGTATTATATTCCCCTTCTCTTAGAATTTTACATCACCCTCGATTTACTTAGCTTTCAACCAAATCTCTGAGAGAAAGTTTGGTCAGGTAGGTGGAATGTGATATCCAGGAAGGCACGTTAACAGCAATTGGCAGTAGTCGGGGAAGGCTCAGTATCAAAGAGGCCTAGGGAAGGAATTACTTGAATGTACCAGCCAGTTCCAGCATTAAGGAACTGACAACATACAGAAAGCAGAAAGTTAGAGGAGTAGGTGGTCCTTAAAACAGAAGAAAGTGATTGTTTTAATGGGAGTATTCTATTCTGAGAGTATTGATGGCAGAAAAGTTGAATTTCAGGGCTGGGAGGACTGAACAGCACTGATGGACGAGAGAGACAAGCAGTAAGGTTGAAGTGCTCTTCATCAAATGAGCTACTTGGGTTCTTTAATTTCCTTTGCCCAAAACAATATTGGTCCCACAGCCTAGGACTAGGATAGATTTACTGATAGATCTGTTAGATGGATGTAGTTATGGATACTAGAGGGATAATATGATGACAGGGATCTGAGCAGCTTGTTACAGTAATGACATAGAGAAATGAACTCATTGAAAGTAGTTAGATCCCCTCTTACCATATTTTCATTTCTGCTTCGGTTCATGCATTGGCTTTATTCTTAGCCAAGACAGATGACACTGGTGACTCGAAGCATATCCTTACAGATTATTATACTAAAGAAAGATCCTTTGCTTTCTTTGTTCATAAATCTACTATCATACATATTGATATATACCCATATACCAAATCTCAGGGCCTGTTTGGGTCCTGTGCTAATCCCTGGAACAGATAATTTTGTCAGGGACATGGCAGGCTCTCAGTCACCAGCCTGAGTCACACGATGACCCTCTGGGTGGAGGGTAGGCATACCTGGACACATGCGCTTCCCTTTCCAGTTTGAAGGAAACTTTGCTTATAAGAAAACAATTCTTTAAATATTAATTAGATTATGTTAAATTAATTAATGATATTAAATTAGTTTGATTTTAAATTTTAGTTTAATATTATTAAATGGAATTACATTAAATATTTATTATTAAGTTTAGAAATTATAAATATTTGTCTTTATAGTTCAACATTAAAATTGCTTTTAAAACATACACTTTTTAGGTTTAGTTTGAATTTGGTTTTTTTGGTTTGTTTTGGTCAGCTTAAACTTATTTTATATTCTTAGCCTTTCTGACATTTTTCTTATAATTTCAGGATAGTATTTTCTCTTTTACAACATAATTTTTGACCATATGTGAATGTCTACCATAATTTGTTAAACTAAGTGTTTCTGAAAATCAGAGACCTGAAAGTGAGAATTAGGTGTTGATAAAATAAAATGTCTTAGCATGGAAATGACTAAATCAAATATATACTTAAGTACTACCCTTAAGTACCTCAGTATATCACTCTTTCCTTACAATTAAGTTGCCATATGGTAGCCCCTTTGAAATGAACACTGGGTGACCAGCCTCATGAATGCATTCCTAAGAATCACAGCATTCATCCCATACGGTCTGGATGTAGGTTTAATCAAGGCCCATAAAATGGACACATTCCTCTTAATTGATTGCAAATGTTTATAATTACCCTGAGAGTGTTTTCAAATGTCTGATGACTATAATATTATTAACTATCTCTCTAGACAGTCTTAAAGCTGTTTATTACTCGTTTGGCCACTTTCCAGCTTTCAGTTCTCTCATTTTACTCCAAAGTGCATCAATAAGCATATAATTAATCCTAGCAGGTTATTGAACTATTTCCTTTGTATTAGTACATATTATGTCAAATAGGTAACAATGATATATTCTACTAGTTCAGATTTGTTCATCAATAAAAAGACCTTAAAAAATATTGATCAGCATTACTGTAATGATAACCCTCATACTGAAACACTATGATCTAAAGCTAAAATCGCAAGTTCTTATCAAATAGAAAATCTCAATGATGGACTGACCGCTATTGCTGGATATGTCACCTCAAAATCTAATATAGCATATTATTATCTTTATTTTCTAAATATGCTATAAATGGCAAGGAAATAATAAAGACTCAAATTATTTTTGAAGTGAAGTTTCTTCTAAACAAAATTTTTTAAATCCCTCAATGGTTAAAAGCCTTATTTTCTCAGGAAAATAGGCTTTTATAGAGTATGCTTACTTGCTTACTTAGTTTGACATGAGCTTCTGTCACTTGCAAGAGAAAGGCTATTGGAAACAAGGCGTTTATAGAGTATACTTTGCTATTCATAAACTGGGAAAATCCATTCAGCTCAATGATGTATCTCATGTGTCCAGCAGTACGACATATTCCTTTTCATCTAAAAAAAAAGTCACAAGATTCTAAATATTACTTTTAAAGCTTGGCATTCTGTCATGATTTCAGAAACACCAACACTGGCTGAATGCAGCACTGAAGTCTCCTGCTCTCAAGTGAGATCTTGGTTGCATTAAGTGATCAAAGTAATTAAATGTGCCTAACCTACTCAAATGAGAGGGAGAGATGAGGAGAGGAAAAAACTCAGATTTACATAGACTTAGTGACAAATCTCTTTTCCTACCAAATTCAGTATTTTAAAGGTGATATTTGAATACAATGATCAGAATTACTGTTTGATATATTCCAGAGAAGGTCACTAAATTTAGTTAAATTGCAACTACAATTTGGAAAATGAAAGAGTATTGTAAGATTCCTCTATCTCTGCTCCATCTGTTTTATCATCAGATAGTGTAGATAACAAACTCCTTGAGGGAAGGGATTGTTTCTGTCTTGCTCAACATTCTCTTCTATGTACCTCTCACCATGCTTGGCATATACTAAGCAGAGACTTGGTTCCAAAAAGGATCTATCCGGATGCAGACAACTGGTTTGCAATGAACAATAGGATGTCAGACTTCTGGTTGGGGGTCAATTTAGAAATATGTTTATACGTTAGATTCTGATGTAGACTGGGATTTTTTTACCCTGGTCTACTTAAACCATTTTTAATATAGACATTAAATTTAATCTTATATTACTGATCATAATAAAGTCATTATTTTACACTATTTTACACATTATTTTATTTAATTTAATAACTAAATCATTGAGCTTCAATCAGCTTTCTCCAACTTCTTGGAGAGTTGTTGTGGGAAGTGGTCTAAATAAGTTACACAATTCAGATATCAGAGAAACTGATGGTTGCTAGGATATCAAGATCTGAGGATGTTACCTAGATCAACTTTTAGTCCTTATCAAGATTTTCTTTTGTTTTCCGTTTTTCCATAGAAAAAGACAGCAGAAGAAAATTAAGAATAAATGGGACTTTTGACTGGGTTAATAAAGTCTTGATAATGAAAATATACATTGCTTAGAAATGTGTAGCTTGCGAACTGCTTTAGTATTTCACACACCCTATTTCTTTTTATCAGAACAACCCAGTAATTAGCTTAAATAATTTTCTTTTCACATTGATAAGTTGTGGTTAGTTGCTACTTATCCTATGCTACCATTCCTTTGTTCCATTTCTTGTATTGACATTAATCACATTAAAACATAATTATCTGTTTAATCTGTCATCCCTTCCACTGAACTGGACATACCTCAACGGTAAGAACTCTGCCTTCACTTTCATCACCAAAGTATCAGATTTTCAGCACAAGACTTCGTATTAGTCAATAGCCTTTCTCTGGCAAGTGACAGAAGCTCATTTCAAACTAAGTAAGCAAAAAAAAAAATTCTGATTGACTCGCGTAGTTGGAAAATCTATGGAACATCTGGCTTCCCTCTGCTTCACTTCGCTTATTGGTTTCATTCTCAGTTTCTGTCTAAGCACACCAGCTCTTGCAATCCCAAAGCTACATCATTACAACTCATGATACAAAAGAGGGATCATTTCTTTTTAATTATTCATATATCAAATTTCAATCCCTATTTGAGCCCTGTGACTATTCCTGAACTAATTTGTTAGGCCAAGGACATGGAGAGCTCAAATTGACTATCCTGGGACACATGACCATCCAGTAATAGATTGTAGAACAAAATAAAAATGGAACACCAGGGATGGGTCCAGGTTTATTTCTTGAATGAAAAATGAGGTCTTGTCCCTTGAATAAAAGAGAAGAAGCACTGGGAAGGTAAAAACAACAGACATTAGCTATACAATTTGTTCCAAGTTTACAGGGCTATATGAGTAACAAAGTAAGGATCCAAACCTGGTTTTCTGACATCATGTGTAGTGTGTTTTCCCCTATAAAAAGAGATTTCAGAAAAGAAAAATGCAGTGTTGACTAGAAATGATTTATAAGGGCTTTTCACGTCAACTTACCCTGGAAACCAAAATAGCTTTGCCTCCATAAACGCAAGGAATATTCCCTAATGCTTTCTGTCCTGCGCCACCCAAATCTCCTTCTCAATGGAAGTACTTATTCTCTCAGCAGCTGACTGCTCTCGCCAGGAATTGCCCTCAGCTGAGGAGAGCCACCAAAGTCCACACAGGATTATGGTCTCTTATTCCACCAGCCCTAACTTGGGATAACTCTGAAGGCCATCCCACTTCCAGAGGCCTGGGCAGGTCTCTGTTGAGACTGCATCACAGCTCTCCCTCTGCTGAATTTTGCTTATTTCCCTTGGTGCACAAGTGCTATTCCTGAGAGCAGTCCCTAACAAATTTTCTGTTCTTCCTTCTTCTCAGAGTCAGCTTCCCTGGGAACCCAATCTTCTACAGCTTAGTAGGTTTTTCTTGGACCTGAAGGACAACTAGAGTTTGACTAAATCATAACTGAAAACAATTGAAGGTTTTGGGAAACGTCTTTATGTGTTTGTTATGTTTCTTAATATTTTTATTTAAAATGTTCCTCTATTTAAGTAAAATGTAATACGCACTACTAGTTGACGTGAATATCTATACTTCACCTTCTTATATAGTACGGAAAGAAAATAAATCATTAAGAGCAATGACAATATGCTAATCTAGGTTCTCCAATAACTACCCTGAGAAGCATGCAGATCAGACTGAGAGACCATAATCTAGGTGGAGTGTGGAATGTTTTGGTTATGTACATTTACTGGGGAGAGAGAGGATCCATAATCTTCATGATTTTCTCAAAGGAGTCTGTGATGCAAAGAAGATTAAGAAATTGCAGCATTGGTTCCCAAACTGATTTCTTAAGAATCATCAGTGAGAAAATCTCTAGGCTTCATCTTGAGAGTTTCAGATTCCATAGGAATGGAGTGAGGCTCAGAAATCTTTCTTTTCAACAAGTTCTCCAGATGATTCCAAAACAAAATTCAGTGGACCATGATTTGAAAAATGCCGACCTAAGGACTAACGTATACTTCTACATTAGTTTTCTATTGCTGGTGTAACAAATGACCATAAATTTAAAGGCTTAAACAACACAAATTAGTACTTTATAGTTCTGTAGGTCAGAAATCTGACATGGGATCTTAAAAAATGGGCTAAAACCAAAATATCTGCAAGGCTGTGTTCCTTTCTGGAGTTTCTCAGGGAGAAACTTCCTTACTTTTCCCGGCATCTTGAGACCATCCACATTTCTTCTCTCCAGATCCCCTTCCTCTGTGTTCAAAGCCAGCAATGTTGCATCTCTCTGAAGTTGCCCAAAAGTCAACTCATTCATCAGAAGTCAGATTTCCTTTTGAGTCTCATTTTCTGCCTCCCTCCTCCAATTTAAGGACCCTGTGATTATACTAGACCCACCCAAATAATATGAGATATCTCCCCATCTAAGGTCAGATGATTAGCAACCTTAATGCATTTGGCACATTAATTCCTCTTTGCTAGCTAACCTAAATATTCACAGATTCCAGGGGTTAGGACCTGGGCATCTTTGGAAGGTCACTATTCTGCCAACCACAAGCTCCTTTAGAGTGCCCAGGAAAAAAAGACTTTTTTTTCTTCCTAATCTTATGTTTAATAAATCAGTTAATGAACCTTCCACCACTTACTGTTATTTAATTATCTGGTCAGTAGAACTAATAGTCGCTGAAACTTCTGAATTGAAACTATTATTTAAATTTCTGTTATGAATAAACAGCACCCAGCCACACCCACAGGCCTGCAAGCTCCTTGAGGTCAGGCACCAAGTCTTGACTTTTCTATTCTCATTTCCTGCAAATTAATAGGCATACAGATAATGTAGTTGAATAATTGTGATGGTTGATTATGTTCATGAATTAGCAAAACCAAACTCCCACTCTCTCTTTTCATGACACTTTCCCACAGATCAGCTAATAGACAGCATGATTCTGGCTCTTCTCACATCAACCTTACCAGTTGCCACATATCATGAGTGTTTGGTGCTATTCTCAAACAAGCAAAGCTATTATTATTTAACTCCTGCAATCCAAGAGTCTAAAATATTGTGCTTGCTATTTGGGCCAGCTAGCCATCTGTAGATTTTAGTCAATTTCACCCTATTGGTGGATGAAGAAATGGCCTCTTGACAAGTACTTATGTACTATTGTTAACAATGGCAGCAACTACCATGGGTTAGACCCTACACTGGATTTTGCACACATACACACAAGCCCTCACTAATATAATCTTTGAAGACATCTATAAAATAAATGTTTCTTCACTTACAGATCAGAAAAATTTTCAAAACTTTTACAATCACATCTCTAGGCAGTGATACTCAGAATTCCAGACTAAGGAAGCAGAGGGATAATAGCAACCTTTTATCACATCACTTTTCTGGCTAAATAACAATATAGATATTACTTAACTTCTGGTCAAAAATAAAAGCTAAAAGGTGTCATACTGTTCTAAATCAAGGAGAGATCATTTACAAGCTCAATTTGAATCATAGTGTCTAAGAAGTCACTCAGACAGACTACTTTTCATTCTACACACATAGCCCATCAGCCACTTAGTCAGATCCTCTACTTAAAACTTTCAACAGATTAAAACTCTATCTAGAATAGAATCAAAACCCCTTCCTGCATCTCACCAGAGTCCGCATAATCCAACCCTCCCTGTCCACACGGCTTCCCCTAACTCTGCTCTCCTCCTCACTAGCTTGGCTGCAGCCACACTGGCATGCTTAAGGTGCTTCAGACACAAGCTCCTCGCTGCCCTAGGGTATTTTCCTTTGCTCTTGTCCTCTCTTCATATTTCTTGCCTGGATAATGTCTTCTCATCCCTTAGATCACAGTATAAATACCAGTTTTCCAGAGAAACTTTCCCTGAGTATTCTAAGACTCATCTTCCTCCCCACCCTGTCATTAGCTACCAGAGCACCCCTATTGTTTGTTTCCAAGCACTTAGTGCCATTTGTACGTATTAGTTTGTTTACTTGTTTATTGTCTGTCTCAGTGTGGGGAAGTGTATTCACTGCTGTATTCCTTGCACTGTGTCCCATAGTCAATAAATGTTTTTTGGAACAATTTTTTTCTCAAACTTAAGGTATGAAATTGCACTGGCATATTATTTCTGTAAACAGAAGATTTTCTATAACGTGAATGATCTAGAGCCTTAGATCATGTTTTCTGAGTATTTTTTTTATTTCAATATATTTTTGGTTTTGTTTGTCTTATATTTAGATGCACATTTGAGTAATAAATTAAAGAAACAACAACTAAAGAACCACATACAATTCAAAATCAAGGATCTGCTCTGACACGTGTTTTAAAGGTTTATTGATTCTGGGGTGGGCAAAAGCTTCTGTATTTTTAATGATTCCTGGGTGATTCTGATTCACACCAAAGTTTGAGAATGCCTGCTGGAGTGTATTCATAGTCCTGTTATATGTCTACCTGCGTCTGCTAAATTTCATCAGATCCAACCCTTTGTTTAATCCATGCTTGAATATTTTAGGCCCTTAGGTACTTTCTGACTTGGATGTTTAATGAGTACATAATACTTTTATTATTCCAGCTCTTTTATCTCTTGTTCTGCTCTAGATGAGGCTCTGTTCTTTTAAGGTGCTTTGATGCTGACATCTTGGGTTTATAAAATAATTAGGAATAAGGAATATAAGGTATAATTTATGCAATTATCTATTTTGAAGAGTTTGAGAGTTTTCAGATAACTAAACATATAATTTATAGTAATTGTTTTGAAGTAAAACTAATCACAGGAAGAAAGCAAAGGGTTTTTTAAATTAATTTGTAACCTTGCAAATAGAAACATTTATTATGAGCAAATGTCAGTTTCCAAATTTGTAGCTGTTTGTTTTCTTATTTGAAGTGCTTATATATTGCCTTTAATTATTAACATTGAAAAAACACATGAACTAATTATTTCCCTCGAGAGGCAAATTTTACTTGATGCAATCAGACACAATTAGGAATTTTGAGATACAGTCCATTCATAAAAAAGCAACCTACAATCCCATTTACTTCATAGTTTTCACCAATTTTTCCCTTTAAAGATTTTATGCCATGGACATATACAGAAAAATATAACCTATTATACAGTAAAAGCAAAATCTGCTATATCAAAATTATATTGTGCTAGGTACATCTTCGAATCATATTTATCAATGTTGAGATCCCTTCTTCTGTAAACAGCCAATGTGGTGCTAGGAAAACTATTTGTAACATTTGAGATACTTCTTGTTCCTTAAATATATATCAAAGTATAAACTTATAAACTCTTTTATTTAGACTAGATTTTACCCTCCTCATTTAAATGTGAAATGGACACAATTTGTTATTTGATAATCTTTCAGAACTTTGCATATTTTGGAATGGATGTGTGAAGGTTTTGTTACAATTTGTTCTGCACACAAAGTACATTCCCCACACTCTTGAAAAGAAAACTCTCCTACCAAGTTTGCCAGATTTGAGCTAACGAGGTAGTACTCATAAAATAGACAAAATGTAGTTATTTTATTTGTGGTCTAAGTGACCAGAGAAGCTCTGAAGACAACCTCTCAAATCACTTTTTCTACTTAGATTGTAAAAGTCAAGTTTAGTGATATTGTTAGCTGTTTTAGGAAACATTAGTAATCTTGATTTAGATTCATCTGCCGTTAATAATATTCATGTTTACATAAGGTTAACATCACTTTTTAATGCTTTTTAATGCTGAGGAAAATAAGGAATGCACTTTCCTTATCTCACATTTGCTTTAGGGAAGTGAGGATTCTCCCTAACCACCTCCCTCCACCCTATCATAACATTGTGGGAGGTGAGATAATTTAGAAATTATCAGTGGAGAGAAAGAAATTCATTAAAAAAATAATAGTTCGTATGTTTTTCGTGTAAACACATTAAATCCTACTAAAGCTTAAACATATTTGAGAGTTCCATCAGCTACTCAGTTACTACTTTTACACAAACTACAGTGTCGAACAATAAACTATTCTGATATAAGTGAAATAGCTTTTACCTCCCTTCTGTGCTGTAATTCACTTTTTGATGGGCTTTTGATGTTCCTAGATATCCGTGGAATACAGGAGTTTTTGGACAAAGTATCTCAGCAGGGGATGGATGTTGCACTTCAGAAGGTAGAAAACAACATCAATAAAATGATCACCACTCTCTTCGATACCATGAGAATAGAGGAACTGAATCGCTATCGAGACACTCTCAGGCGAGCCATCCTTGTTATGAATCCTGCCACAGCCAAATCCTTCATTACTGAGGTAAGTAAAAGTTGTCATGGGCTGGGAGGAGCGGGTAAAAACCTAATGCTTTGGAATGGACTCCGCAGAGGAGAGGAAAATTAAGAGCAGTACAAGGGAATTAACTACACAGCTCTCATTAGCACTAATGGAGTGAGTTCCCTGCTCATGGCATTTACCTCATACTGTCTGGTTAATTGCTGAGAATGTTTGTATTTATATATGTTTAGGCACATGGCCAGGATGACGTTAAGAAATTCAAAGTGAGTTTAAAAGTGCCGTTGACCTGAATGAATATAACATGTTCAAGAATGAATTCACAAGTGCATAGTTCTCTAACTAATCCTTAAATTTTTTGGCAAGTAAAAATTTTACTTCTGAGAAAAGATTTACCTGAATTTCCTAAACATGATTACTTTTACAAAAACATATAGTGGATTTACTTCTGTTCTGTGAACTCTGTACCAGGACAAATAATTAAAACTGTCTGAAACTCTACAAAGTGATGACCACTGTACATTTTTTGATGCTGCATCCTCGAATTTTTAATCTTATCTGTTCATTTGCCTAGAAGCTCTGAAACTTTGTAAAACTACAATTAAGATTTTTTAATCATTGATATAACATCTCTTTGTGCTAAAATGCTTGCTGTTGCCTTACAAAGAATTGTTGTCAGCTCATTTTTGCCTTACTTCCAGTTTTAAATTTTATATAGTGCTAGAGCTAGTCTTGACATTACGTACTTTCACATGGGTCTTATTATTAGCGTTTTTAATTTTGCTGAGTTTATTTGACTAATACTTTTTCCTCATTCCTCAATTAAGCTTTCTTTAGCCCCCAAAATACTGCTATAAAGTCTCCAAATTAGGAATGTATAAGAAGTTCCTTGACTCTCTAATATAACTGGTGTCAAGGGACTCAAAGCAGAATATAAATCACTAAGAAGAATAAAACTTTCAGAAAATCATCAATAATAACTTTTTTGTTTTAATGGAAAATTTTGTGATGCAGTTTAAGAACAAATATAGAACTTTGACCTTTGCTAGTCTAGCCAATGACTTAAGAGAGTCTCATTGAACCACTAGATTTTTCCACCATAGGAAATGTAAAATAGGAAATATTCTTTCCTTCCTTCCTCCAAGAAACACAAAATCTACTAGAAGATTGAAGTCAAATATACAAAGACATGTAATAGACACTAGAATCTTAAAATTAGAGTAAATGAAGTTGAAGTATCTGTGGTCATTTTTGGCTGGGAAGATCAGAGAAGACTTCATTGAGAAGGCACATTTGAACCAGACTTAGCATCGTGAGTAGGGATTCACAAAAGGAAAATGGTATGTAACCTACAAATAGAAGTCCATTTCAGTCACTTTCTGGCCATGTGGTGTTGGCAAATTACTTAACATTTCTGAGCCTCCATTTTGTCATCAGTAAAATAATTATTAATCAATAATAATGATATATTGATTTCAACTTATTAAATTTGTAATTTAGATTACTGAGATATCCTATAATATGTCTTAAAGGGTTGGGAGGGTGGCACCTAGTAGATACTCAAGAAATGGTATCTTCTAGATCGCTTTTTCTAGCAGATGCTATGGCCCCCATCCTTGACTGTGACCTTTGCTATTTATAATAATCTGCTGCCTCCCTCTTTGTTCCCAAACACATAAAATCTACTTTTGTGATTTTCCTGGGAGACTTCTCTCCCTTTCTTTACCCAACCACCGTTTTTTGTCCCTCTCACTTGTCTTTCACAATCACTGATTTTATGTCTCCAAACTGTGGACTAAGCATATCCTACAGTCTCAAGCAGTGATGTAGAAGTGACAAAAAGAGTGTGAACCCACCCCCTTCCCTGTGCTATGCTGGCTGTACTGTTCTCTGGACCTCTACAGTGGTTGGTGTACACCTCCCAGCGTGCTTCTGCTCTCCCATGGGTTCTAGGAACATTTCCCCACTTACGATATAGGCTAACTCTTTAAGTACTAGAAACAGTCAATTCAAAAGGCAAACAGCACTGAATTCAAAAGGCAGGCAGCACTGAAGGTCTGGAGACACAAGGAATAGCTCCTGACTTAGAGGATCACTGCATCTAGTGGAGGAGGCAGGCATGTAACTAACAAAATGCAAAAGAAAAAGCTGTAGTAGTGATGGGTACACTGCAGGGAGTTTGGCTGGGGTCAGGAAAAGTTTCACAGAGAATTTGCTTTACTCGAATCTTGCAAAATGAATAAGAATTCATTAGGCAGACAATGACAGGCAAACAACAATTCAGTGTGTGTGTGTGTGTGTGTGTGAGGGATATATGGACAGAGTTTAAAAAGTCAAATACAACTGGGGGTTTTATAATGAAAAGGAAAAGTGCCGTGGTCAATTTCTTTCTACCTCTCGTTATTCTTTTCAGAAGGAATTACTTGTTTTTTACTTTTTAAAATGTAATTGATATTTACTTTTAGAATACTCTGTGGATTCACGTTTTTCAAGATTTAAAAGGTTCAAAAGAATAACCTCCTGCCATTGTTCCTTGAGCCCCTGATTTTCTTCTCTGAAGGCAGTATATCTTGTATGACATTTCAGGCATATACATACACTTTCACATATACATATTCATATGAGCACATGCACACACACACACACTTTTTACTCTTTTTTACACAAATAGTGGTATACCAAGTATAAGTTCTATGCCTGGATTTTTGTTATTGTAGTAACGTCAAGGAGCTCATTCCATTGGGATATACGAAGTGCTCTTAATAGCTGCATAATATTCTGTTGATAGATGGAGTCACTCTTAGCTATTTAAATTTTCTATTTTTACTTAATCTGGTATTATTTGTTGTTATTTTATCTCCTACATTTCTGATATGAAAAATGAAGATTTAGTTAATTTGCTTCACCAATCCTCACACCTCACCTCAATATAACACAATGTTGAATAACTTCAAATAACATAGCCAGGCCTTTGCTCTTATACTGTCCCCTCTACAGAGCACAGTGTCCCTAAGCTCCTTTCACCATGATCCACTCTTCAGCCTCCCAACTTCTAAGACATCCAACTTTACTTTGATATTGGGTGTGTAAGAATCATGTATTTTCTACTCTGTAATCATAAGTAAATCTTTCATTCTTTGGCTAAAAGTTGATTCTATAGGGTGGAAATCTATAAATGTGCTTATATTTTTATCACTATAAATACTTTTCCCTGCACAACAAAGTATTGAGATATTATTTTGTTGAGATATTTTCCTCACTCAGCTTCAGGTTTTTCATTTCAGTTATTACTTTCCTTACTTTTTCCTTCTTTTTATTGTTGTCTGCTACTTAATTTCTAAGTTCCTGTCTTTAGTAGCAAATCTCCAAAATTTCTCTTTTCTGCCTGGAGCCTTCCTTCCCAGAACCTCTCTTTCCTGCCCTATTTCTGGCACTTCCTTCCTCATTCATCTGGGTCAGATCCCAAAATTCCTAGATTCCATGTCTTCTAGTTTCTTATTTTGCTGAAGAATATTCTGAAGTAACTTCCTAAAGAATGGTATGTGGAACATAGAGTTTATCATTCTTTTCATTTACGAAAATATATTTATTCTAATTTCATCCTTCATGAATAAGTTGGCTAATTATAAATTCCTAGGCTACAAATCATTTACCTCAGAACATCAATAGCATTAATGTATTGTATTCTGGCTCTCAGGTATTAGTCAGGTGACTAATAGAAATCCAATGGATGCCTCATTCGTATGCAGTTGAAGGCAGTTGGTTGTTTGCACCTTGAAACATTTTGAGAACTTTAACATTTTAAAAGTTCACAATTGTGTCTAAATGGGTTTCTTTTGCCATCCATTTCACTCCGTGCTTGGCAAACCTTTGTTTTCTTATTTTATTGAGGTCATAATAGTTCATAACATTGTAAAATTTCTGTTGTACATTATTATTTGTCAGTCACCATATAAATGTGCCTCTTTACCCCTTATGCCCACTCTCCAACCCCCTTCCCCTCTGGTAATCACTAATCTGTTCTCACTGTCCATGTGTTAGTTTATCTTCCACATATGAGTGAAATCATACAGTGTTTGACTTTCTCTGTCTGGCTTATTTCGTTTACCATAAAACCTCAAGATCCATCCATGTTGTTCCAACTGGGATAATTTTTTTCTTTTTTATGGCTGAGTAGTATTCCATTGTACATATATACCACTTCTTCTTTATCCATTTGTCAGTCAGTGGGCACTTGGGTGGTTTCCACATCTTGGCTATTGTGAATAATGCTGCAATGAACATAAGGGTGCATAAGTATCTTTGAATTGTGGATTTCAAGTTTTGGATAAATACCCAGTAGTAGGATAGCCAGGTCATTTGGTATTTCTGTTTTTAATTTTTTGAAAAATACCCACACTGTTTTCCATAATGACTGTACCAGTTTGCATTCCCGCCAACAGTCTGTGAGGGTTGCCTTTTTCTGCATCCTCTCCACATTTGTTATTTTTTGTCTTGGTGGTTGTCTTGGTCATTCTAATGGGTCTAAGGTGACATCTCAGTGTAGTTTTGATTTGCATTTATTTCCCTGATTATTAGTGATGTTGACCATCTTTTCATGTGCCTATTGGCCATCTGTATATCTTCTGTGAAAAAATGTCTGCTCTCATCCTCTGACCATTTTTCGATCGGATTGTTTGCTTTTTTGTGTAGAGCTGTGTGAATTCTTTGTATATTTTGGAGGTTAATCCTTTGTTGGATATATGAGTTGCAAATGTTTTCTCCCAGTTGCTGGGTTGTCTTTTTGTTTTGTTCCTGATTTCCTTTGCCTTGCAGAAGCTCTTAGTCTGATGAAGTCCCGTTTGTTTATTTTTTCTTTTGTTTCCCTTGCCTGAGTAGACATAGTATTTGAAAATATCCTTCAAAGACCAATGTCAAAGAGTGTACTGACTAATTTTCTTCTAGAAGTTTTAAGTTTTCATGTCTTAACTTCAAGTCTTTGATCTATTTTGAGTTAATTTTTGTGTATGGTGAAAGATGATCTATTTTCACTCTTTTGCATGTGGCTGCCCGGTTTCCCCAACACCATTTATTGAAGAGATTTTCCTTTCTCCATTGTATGTTCTTAGCTCCTTTGTCAAAGGTTAGCTGTCCATAGATGTGTAGTTCTATTTTTGGGCTTTCAATTCTGTTCCATTGATCTGTGTATCTGTTTTTGCAGTATATTTTGAAGTCAGGGATTGTGATGTCTCCAGCTCTGTGCTTTTTTCTCAGGATTGCTTTAGCTGTTGGGGGTCTTTTGTTGCCCCATATGAATTTTAGGATTTTTTGTTCTATTTCCATGAAGAAAGTCATTGGGATTCTGAACTGCATTGAATCTGTAGATTGCTTTAGGAAATATGGATATTTTAACTCTGTTTATTCTTCCAATACATGTGCATGGAATATCTTTCCATTTCTTTATGTCATCATCAATTTCTTGCAATAGTGTCCTATAGTTTTCATTGTATAGGTCTTTCACCTCCTGGGTTGAATTTATTCTTAGATATTTTACTCTATTTGTTGCAATTGTAAATGGGATTGTATTCTTGAGTCCTCTTTCAGTTAGTTCGTTATTAGGTTATAGAAATGCAACTGACTTTTGTAAGTTGATTTTGTACTCTGCAACTTTGCTGTAGTTACTGACTACTTCCAATAGTTTTACAATGGATTCTTTAGGTTTTCTCTATATAAAATCACGTTGTCTGCAAACAGCAAGAGTTTCACTTCTTTTAGATACCCTTTATTTCTTTTACTTGCCTAATGGCTCTGGCCAAAACCTCCAGTACTATGTTGAATAAGAGTGGTGAGAGTGAGTATCTTTGTCCCATTTCTGTACTCAGAGGAATGGCTTTCAGTTTTCCCTTTCGAGTCTGATATTGGCTGTGGGTTTATCATGTATGGCTTTTATTATGTTGAGGTAATTTCCTTCTATACCCATTTTATTGAGAGTCTTTTATCATAAATGGATGTTGGATCTTGTCAAATGCTTTCTCTGCATCTATTGAGATGATCATGTGCTGTTTATTCCTCATTTTATTAATGTGATGTATCACCTTGATTGCTTTGTAGATGATGAACCATCCCTGCGTCCCTGGTATAAATCCCACTTGATCAGAGTGTATGATCCTTTTAATGTGTTGCATTTGGTTTGCCAATATTTTGTTGATGATTTTTGCATCTATGTTCATCAGTGATATCAGCCTATAATTTTACTTCTTTGTCTTGTCTTTGTCTGGCTTTGGGATCAGGGTGATATTGGCCTCGTAAAATGTGTTGGGAAGTGTTCCACCTTCTTAAATTTTTTGGACTAGTTTGAGAAGGATAGCTATTAAATCTTCTTTCAATGTTTGGTAGAATTCTCCAGAGAAGCCATCTGGTCCTGGACTTTTATTTTGGGGGAGGTTTTTTATTACTGTTTCAATCTCTTTACTTATGATTGTTCTTTTCAGATTCTCTGTTTCCTCTTGATTCAGTTTGGGGAGGTTTTATGAGTCTAAAAATTTATCCATTTCTTCTAGATTGTCTAATTTGTTGGCATATAATTTTTCATAGTATTCTCTTATGATCCTTTATATTTCTGTGATATCCTTTGTAATTTCTCCTCTTTTATTTCTTTTTTCTTTCTGCTCTATCTCCCCCCACACCCCCCCCCCCACCAGGCACATAGTTGTATATCCTAGCTGCAGGTCCCTCCAGTTGTGGCATGTGGGATGCCCCCTCACCATGGCCTGACGAGTGGTGCCATGTCCGTGCCTAGGATCCGAACCGGCGGAACCCTGGGTTGCTGCAGTGGAGCACTTGAACTTAACCACTTGGCCACGGGGCCGGCCCCTCCTCTATCATTTCTAATTTTATTTGTTTGAGGCTTCTCTGTTTTTTTCTTAGTGAGTCTGGCTAAGAGTTTGACAATTTTGTTTATCTTCTCAAGGAACCAGCTCTTAGTTTCATTGATCCTTTCTACTTTTTTTTTTGCTTCAATTTCATTTATTTCTACTCAAATTTTTATTATTTCCCTCTATCTGCTGACTTTGGGCTTTGTTTGTTCTTCTTTTTTTAATTTCTTAGGTTTGATTTAAAATTGCTTAATTGAGGTTTTCCTTGTTTGTTAAGGTGGGCCTGTATTGTTATGAATTAAGACCTCTTTTGCTGTATCTCATATAGTTGGTATGGTGTATTTTCATTTTCTTGTGTCTTGAGATATGTTTTGATTTTTCTCCTTTAATTTCTCCAATGATCCATTGGTTGTTTAGTAGCATGTTGTTTTGTCTCCACATATTTGTAACTTTCCCAGCTTTTTCCTTATAGTTGATTTCTAATTTCATAGCATTATAGTCAGAAAAGATAGTTGATATGATTTCAATCTTAAATTTATTCAGGCATTCTTTGATAATGTTCCATGTGTACTTGAGAAGAATGTGTATTCTGGTGCTTTCAGCTAGAATGTTATATATATAAAAGTCTATCTGGTCTAGTGTTTCATTTAAGGCCAGTGTTTTCTTGTTGACTTTCTGTCTGGATGACCTATCCATTGATGTAAGTGGGATGCTAAGGTCCACTACTATTATTGTGTGTTGTTGATATCTCCTTTTAGGTTTGTTAATAGTTGCTTTATGTAATTTGATGCTCCTGTGTTGGGTACATATATATTTATAAGTCTTATGTCTTCTTTGTGGAATGTCCCTTTTATCATTATATACTGCCCCTCTTTATTTCTCATTGTCTTTTTATCTTGAAGTCTACTTTGTCTGATAAAAGTGTGGCAACACCTGCTTTCTTTTCTTTGCCATTAGCTTGGAATATGGACTCCTATCCACTCACTCTGAGCCTGTGTTTGCCTTTAGAGCTGAGATGTTTCCTGTTAGAGAGCAGCAATTTTCTGATTTTGGCTGCCTATTTATCTCCTTGTTCAAGGCTTTATAAACTCTTTTTTCTCAGTTATGAAGACCTTCTTGCTCCCTTCTTGTAGGTGGGGGTCTTGTGGGGATGAACTCCTTCAGCTTTTGTTTATCTGGGAGAAGTTTTATTTCTCCATCATATCTGAAGGATATTTCCACTGAATAGAGTATTCTTGGCTGAAGGATTTTGTCTTTCAGAATTTTGAATATATCATTTCACTCTCTCCTAGCCTGTAAAGTTTCTGCTGAGAAATCTGCTGAAAGCCTGATAAAGGTTCTTTTGTAAGTCATTTTCTTCTCCCTTGCTGTCCTTAGTATTTTTCTTTATCATTGACTTTTGCCAGTTTTACTACTATATGCCTTGGGGAAGGTCTTTTTACATTGATGTAAAGAGTTATATTCACTTCTTTTAGTTGTATTTCCAGATTGTTCCACAGGTTTGTGAAGTTCTAAGCTATTATTTCTTTGAACAAGCTCTCTGCTCTTTTCTCCTGCTCTTCTCCCTTGGGGATACCTATAATCCTTATGTTACATTTCCTAATTGAGTCAGATATTTCTCAAAGAATTTCTTCATTTCTTTTTAGTCTTAGGTCTGTCTTCTCCATCTGAATTATTTCTATATTTCTGTCCTCCAAATTACTAATTCTGTCCTCCATAATATCTGCTCCATTATTCGAGGACTCCAGATTTTTCTTTATCTCATTCATTGTATTTTTCATCTCCATCATTTTTGATTGGTTTTTCTTTATAGTTTCAATCTCTTTTGTGAAAAATTCTCTCCATTGATTAATTTTATTCTTGAACTCATTGAACTGTCTTTCCAAGTTTTCTCATAACTCATTGAGTTTTTTTATGGTAGCTATTTTGAATTCTCTCTCTTTTATATTGTAAGTTTCTGTGCCTTCAGGATTTATTTCTGGGTGCTTGTCATTTTCCTTCTGACCTGGAGTATTAATATACCTCATCATATTTTTTTGATGAGGTGGATTTGTGCCTTTGCATATTGGTAGTATCTGGTCACAGATTCCACCTGCTGCCATTGGGGGTGGGGTTAGGAGCTTTGTATTCTGAGCCAGCCATGATCTCTGGCATCTGTGCCTGTCCTTTGGAATCTATGGTGACAGGGCCCATCTGTGATTGCCAGGTCTCGGCTACTGCTTTACTAACATATGTGCAGGTGCTCTGGCAGGTATCCCTTGCTCTGGCTGACTGGCTGAGCTGGTGCATCAGGTTGGAGGAGGTGCAGTTTCTTTCAGCGCCTGATTCTAGTGGCATTCGCACTCTTCTCTCACTATCTGCCCTCCTGGGGTGCTGACTCAATGAAGACACCCCCACAATAGCTTAGCCTCCTCTGTGTGGAGCTTTCCCACATTGGAGAGGCAATTTAGAGAGTAAAGGTGTTCCTGCGGAGAGCCACCCCTCCTCTCTCTCCTTTCAGAGCTGCACACAGTTCCATGGCCTAGGTCACTGCCAGGGAGCAAGACGAGATCCCCTCACCTCCTTACTCTTCCTCCTGGGAGGCCCAGCACCTCCACCCTCAGACGGATGGCTGTGTGGGGCTCTCAGATGTCTATTGTGTTGTATGAATGTCCTCTATTGGTTTATGAATGTCCTTTTCATTGTATCTTAGGGTGGAGAGTATAAGGGAAGAGCTCACTGTGCCATGATGCTTGGTAAGCCTTTTTTAATGTGTAAAATAGCTTCTTACATTTCTCAAAAGTGATCACTTAGAATTTTTAAGTCCTCTTATTTTCTCAAATTATCTGTCTATCTTTTCTAAGGTAAATTTTTCCTTGTTTTATCTTAATCTTTTTCATATTGCAGTTGTCTTCAAATGTCTTGTAATCCTTGGTTGACATTCATATTTAGGAATGAATTAATAAAAAGTTGATTTAAAGCTGTCCATATGAAGAAGGAATTTTGGCTTGTCCATTGACAAGCTTCCATATACATTGATCAGACAGGACACTGCCATTTTACTAGGGGTAATTCTAGATTTTGTATGTGCATTTGTGAGTGACCTTTGCTCTAGGACATTAATGCCAACATTAGTCTCCCTAAATTACTCCAGAAAGTCAATTTGGTTTCTTTAGAATCTTACTCCTTTTTTTTTTTTTTTTGCATAAAGATGAATGTCAGCTCTCAGGGACATTTTGCACAAGACAGTGTGTGAGAAGGCCCCTGTGAAAATTGGCTTACATTTTAAGTAGAGTCAATCCTCTTTATTCACTGATTTTCTATTTGCAAATTCACCTACTCACTAGAATTTGTGAGTAGTAATCCCAAAACCAATAATAAGGATGCTTTCATAGTCCTTCACAGAAATGGGCAGAGCTGTGAAAAATTCAAGTTGCCCCACAGCCCATATTCCCAGCTAAGTTCCAACGAAACTGTGCTCTGCATTCTTGCTTTGGCTTTCATACTGTAGGCAACTGTTCTTTTTGCAGTCTTTAGTGTCATCTTTTGTATTTTTTTGCCTTTTGTTGGTGATTTCACTATTTAAAATGGCCTCCAACTGTAGTGCTGATGTGCTTCCCAGTGTTCCTAAGCACAATAAAGGCTGTGATATGTCTTACGGAGGTAACACCTGTGTTACATAAGGTTCATTTGGGCATGAGTTATGGTGCTGTTGGCCATCAGTTCAATGTTAATGAATCAACGTGCTTTTGTTTGAATGTTTGTGTTCTCCAAAATTTATGTGTTGAAATCCTATGCCCAATGTGATGGTATCAGGACTTTGGGCCTTTGGGAAGTATTTAAGTTATGAGGGTGGGGCCCTCATAAATAAATTTAGCATTCTAAATGCTAAAGAGATCCCACTGAGCTCCATTGCCCCTTCCACTATGTAAAAATACAATGAGAATGATAAGTCTGTAGAAGAGGACCCTCACACAACTATGGTGGCATCTTAATTTAGGACTTCCAGCTTCCAGAGCTATGAGAAATAAATTTTTGTTGTTTATAAGCTACCCAATATGTGGTATTTTGTTATGGCCGTCCAAATGCGCTAAGACTCAACAATATATGTATACTATACATTAAATAAAGTGTTTTTAAATAGAAACATAAATAAAACCCAAGTCTTGCAGGAACTGAACTGTATTTCCTTGTTTTATCTTAATCTTTTTCATATTAAAGTTGTCTTCAAATGTCTTGTAATCCTTGATTGCAGTGGCATTGCAATGGGGTTGCAATGGGGTTGCAATCCTTGGGAGCAATGGTTCAGTATTCACTAATTCTGTGTTCACAGGAAATGTCTGGAACATATCTATTGCAAATGAGCAGAATCAACTGTACTCCCATACTTTTCAGCTCCCCATCTCACACCTGCCATCCGTTTGGCTTGGTACATCCAAGTGTCAAAATTTCTAGGACTTGGCAGGGTAGAGGTCTCTCTGCTCCTGCCCCGTGTGATGATCTCTAGTTTATGGCTCCTCCTACCATCCTTCATCAGTTATCACTACTTCATCTGCTTTCTTTTTTTCACTAATTTATTTAAAAACACTTTTCTGAGGACCTTTTCCCCTTTTTCCTCATAGTTGTTGGTTTATATAACTATTCAATCCCTTATGTTTTATTGGGGCTCTGGGGGTGATCCTCTTTAACATTCTTGAGTTGGAAGTTCCACAATATTCTTTCAGGTTTTTAGAGATTAAAATTTAACAAACTTAATTACTTTTAAGAACTGTTGTTACAATTTTTAAGAAATAACATGTTGAATCATGATATTTTAGATTTGGAAAGTATGGCATGTAGCATTGTCCAGATTCCAAATTTACACTTGAAAAAATTAAAGGCCTCTCTGGATCTAATCAATATTGTTCTCTAGCTTCCTCCAGCAACATGCAACACCTTTGCAGCTAGTGCTTATATGGACGATAGGGAACACTCATGGTTTGAAATTGGTAAAGTAAGTTGTCAGTGAGTCAAAAGGGTACATGACTGTCAGGTCCTGAGAAAAGTATTTGTACAAATTACTTCGTGTGGATTGTATGATGGATAGGAAGGCAAATGGAATTAGAAAGAAACTGATGGATTGGGATAATAGGGAAAATAGAGGAACTAAAGGTTATGATGAGGGCAGAGATGGTGAGGTTCAGTAAGGGCCTAAGAGAGGGAGAGATAGAAGAGAGAAATTCTAGTCAAAGAAGGGAAATAGCAGAACTCCCACCTTTACTGCTTCCTATACTTTATAAGGTGGCATGGAAAGTCATTGAAATATTCAAGGGAAATATTAACTTTAAAGTCAAAAGAATGAGTTTTTAAAAAAGAAATTGCTCACTTAGCATTGTCATTTAATTGCTAAGGGGAAAAATGGGCAGATCAATTCCATTTGCATCGTTTTTTCTGTCCTTGGAGCAATTATGTAGCATTGAGTTAATTATGCTCCCTTTGAAGTCTTAGAAATTTAATATATTAAATGTCTACAGTTAGTGCTCCACCTCTCATTCAAGAGTTTCAAAGCGTTAAGAAAACTACTGCAGCTCTGTGCAGTTGAGTAAATCGACCTGCTGTGGGAGCTGTAGAAAATTGTTATCACAATGCACCTGTTGTATCCTTGAAATGAATGTGGTGAAACAGAAGTGCTCCGTGGTTTGATTTAAATATGGTTTAGAATATTATTTTGAAAAACAGTGTTTTTTATACAGGAAAAACTTTGCATTGGATGACAAATAAATTATAATCTTTCCAGAAAGTATACGGAAATCCCATATAAGTTAGAACTTTTGGGTCATGGCTTTTAGTTTTCAGGTTTGATAAGAAAATCAATTCTTTGAAAACAAGAACTTTTATTACTTATACGGTAATTAATATCACTTCCTGTTTGCATTTTCTCAAGTTTTCAGAAAAGGACCGTACTGTTACATGAAATCCTTTTGTTCTGCCATAAGAAAAGAGTGTTATCTCTTATTCCTAAAACATACTTCATGAAATAATTTTCACTCCATTGTACTGTATCCTAGAGAACTTTGATCCTGTCAAAACAAAAAGGCAATGTTACTTACTTCAAATATTTAAGCAGCTTGCCAGAAATAAGCCTTGGGGAAGGTTTAGGAAACAAGTGAAGGCATCTTGTCTCAACGGAAATAGAAAGGTTCCTAGTCATCAAAAGGGTACACTGAATATTCAAACTACTCTGATAGCTATTTAAATAACCCAGTTTTTATGAATAAATAAATTATTTGGAGACATTATACAATACACAGTTTTTAAGATGAGGTTAGTGTAATGACATTTGAAAAGGGAACAATTTTTTCTCCAAATTTATCCATTGCATGAAAGTCTCTCTGATAATACTGTTCGTAGATGACTGCTATGCATTTTTTAAAGTTAAATTTTTATTGAAATATAACATACCTAAGAATATATTATAAGTGTACAACTCAATGAATTCCTATGCAGCCAGAATCCAGATTAAGAAACAATATAACAAGTACTCCCAGATTCCCCTTTTATGCACCACCCAGTTATAATCCCTTGAGGTGGCCGTTACCCTGACTTCTAACACAATGTTAGTCGTGATTGATTGTAAACTGTATATGAATAGAATCATAACGTATATGCTGTCTGTTCTCTTTTGATTGACATTATGTTTATGAGATTCATCTATGTTGAAATACGCAGGAAAGGTTCATTCATTTTGATTTTTCCAAAGTAGTTTGTTTTATGAATGTACCATAGTTTACATAACTTATGTTGCTGTTTATTCCAGTTTTGCCTATTACAAATAGTGGTTCTATGCACGTCTTTTTAGGTGTATATCTATGTATGTATTTTTGTTGGGTGTATATCTAGAAATGGAATTGCTAGTTCAGGAGGTATGGATAAGGTGTGTCTTTTATTAGTGTTAGCTGATACAGCTAGTTTTCCAAAGTGTTTATAACAATTTAGACTCCTATTAGTAGTGACTAGAAGCACTTCAATTTTCCACTTCCTCACCAACATTTGTTATTTTTCTAGTTTCTTCATTTTATTTATACTGGTAGGTATGTATTAGATTCAGATTTTGCTTTTCATTTGCATTTTTCTGATCGATGATTTTTAAAATATATTTATTGACTTTTTTGATTTTTTTTATGGAGTGCCCATGCAAGTCATTTTCCTTTGTTTTCATCTTGATTTGTAGTGCTATATATGTTAGAGATAATATTTCATTGTCAATTGAGTGTTTTTTAAATATATTCTCTCATCATTTGTCTTTTCACTCTTCAAATGGTGAATTTTGTTGAACATAAGCTCTCATTTGTAACGTAGTCCAATTTACTGTTTTCTTTATAGTCAGCAATTTTTGTCTTTTTTAAAGAAAGTTTCCTATGCCAAGATCATGAAGAAACACTCGTGTTTTTCTAGAAATTTTGTTTTATAATTTAAATTTAAATCTGAAATTGATTGTTTCTCATGGTGGGTGGCAGAGGTAGAGGTACATTTACTTTCCATATGGTGTCTACTATTTATTTCAACACAGGACCAGTGTGCGTGAATGGAAAACAAAGTTAGACGTTTCCATCACCACTGAATAAAAGGGGAGTTATTAGTGTATTTGAAAGCATAGGGCTATTATTACTGTACAGCATCTTGTGTTTATATCATTTTTTTCTAACAGGAAGCACATGACTTTAGGAGAAAATGAAAGGCTATATTTATGATTTCATTGGAATAAGAATTTTTCTATGATCCTATGATCATGAAGTCAGTGGTGCTGGATTCTATAATAAATCCAGCATCTTGAGTGGTTGTAACTCTTTCCAAGGGCCCAATAGTTATGAGTCATTAAGTATCAGATAGTGGCTAGTCACTTAAAAGTTCAGCTGTCCCATATGAACATGGTTTTTACAATAGCATGGAATTTTAAGAGAAAAAAGAATTTTACTTTCACTGGGTGAAAAAACCTCTAACAGGCACTGCTTCTTTTTTTACTTAAGTTTTCTTATATCACAGTTATCAATTATTATTGAACTGCTTTTCAATCCAAGTTTTCGCTTAAGCTCAGTAAGCTTATATTGAACTTGAAAGACAGCTTTGTAACTAACCCACAGCTTTGGAAATTTGTCTTTTCAAATGAAAAAGTCTTAAATTTATTTTACTTTCTACTTGACCCAAATCATGTTTGACAGCTCACACTTCTGTTAATGAGGCCTGAAACAGCATCAGGCTTTGCCTTACTGAGCGGAGCTCTGTTTAACTCTCAGAAGGTTCCACTGAAGATGGGAACTAAGCAGAGAACGAGGTTCCAATGAGTCCAAACTTCCAAATAAGACAGACCCAACTCACCTCTCTCCTGTGACCACTGACAGGATACTGATTTTGTGGGCAGTTTACTACTAACTTCTCCTAATAGGCTGAAGGTCATTTAACAATTTTTGCCTTTGCAGCATCTAATTTGCCAGTTTTTCCTTTCTATTAGGTTCTTGAATGGGTTCAACATTTCCATTCTATTCTATATATTGAAACAAAGTTCAATAAAAAAATATCCAAATATAAGTGAAAGTTGTACTCTTATTTGAAATATAAAATCACAGTTTCACCTTCAAAACAAGGGAATTGAAGTCCTTCTCCAATCCATTATTCATTTATTCATTCATTCAGACAATATGTTTAAAGCTATTCTGTGCAAGACAATGTGAAAGTGCTGCTAGGAATACAGTAATGAATGATATATGGTTCTAGCCCTGAAGGAGTATATAAACTAAAAGGAAAATGTTGTAAACATAAAATGTACAGAATAATAAAGCCGTAAGAAAGGAAGCAATTATGTTCCTCCCCTCAACTCCCAAAGGGAATTGAAAATAAAGAAAACAAACTTGCTATCTAAAACCTGATCAAATGAAGTTAGCAGATAATCTTAAGAGAATATTTATATCTAAAAATAAACCAAAATTTTATTTCTTATGGAATAACTGAGGAGGGTTGGCTGTTTCAAGAAATTTTTACCATAACTTGCTATAGTCTTAGCAAAGCAAGTCTAGAATGTAAATGGATCCAAGAGTGATTAAATTTATATTGAATTTTCTCTTCATGAAGTTATATGGACAAAACAAAAACAAAAGGAGTAGTTAGAATGGACCTAATGATATTTGAAGGTTGGAATTTAGCAGTGTTTGTCTATTACCGCCTAGAGAAGAAAGACATCAGACCAGGGCAAGCAAAGGCTTGCCAACATATAAAGGTATTCTCTGTAGCATGCCAGGCGCAATTTATCAGAGCTTTCCATGGTCTGAGTGAAGTAATTTTCAAAATTATGCACCTTCTTTTTTCTGTTCCCATTCTGGACATCACCTTTTGAAATTAGGAGAATGATGAGCCCCTGTACTTTAAGCACTAGAGAGAGAAGTTTGCTGCAAATAAATAAACAACTTAATTAATATGCCAGTTTCCACTAAATCTGTTTAGTATATAAATGGCAAATATATGCTACAAGTACCATTATTTCCTGGACCAAAACATAGATTACTACAGTCTGCCCAGCTGTTCTAGGCAGCCATGGCAAGTGGATCTTAGTTAGCACTGGAGTCTAAATCTATTTGCCAACCTGCATTAGTGTAAATCAGTCTCCCAGAACTTAATCCATTCCTTAAATGCTTACTGACAAAATCAATATTTTAGATTTGTAGAGGACCAGAATTTAAAGTATAGCCACCCCCTGAAGCTTTGTTGAAAAGTTAGCTAGTACTCCTAGATTACACTTCTATCCAGACTTTTTCTCACTGTAATATAGATACACAGGAGGGGAACAAACTGTGTAGGTAGAAAAAGTTGAGAAGGTTCATTTGATTTTTCTAGTAAATCCTATTTTTAATAGAATACACAAAACTTTAGCATAAGAGGATTAAAAGATTAAAATGTGTCCACCCAATGCTAAATGAGAATAAATAATAATTATTTAAATATGTATGCTACTTACTGAGGCGACATTCATGTCAGTACTTGAAACTCATATTTAAGATTTGGATTTAAGGCAATACAATGGAAGGGTATCCATCCATGAATGGAGTAAAGCATGAACAAAGATGCTACAGTGGAAATTCACGAAGAGCAGGATGGGACAGAGGACATGGGCTGTCTGAAGTAGAATTTTAAGATGCAAAGTCAGGAAGTAAGGTGATGCCAGATTGGTAGGTGAAAAACTTCGGTTTCCACATAATACTTATCTCTCTAGCATTCAACTGGTATGTTTATGTTACAGTCTTTGAATATGCCACATGAGGGGCAAATCAGTCTTCCTGAGACTTTTAGCAAAAAATACATAAAGCAGCAAAGAAAAAAAAGCAATTAATTGTATACATAAAGAAGGAGACAGGCGGCAAGATAGCATGAACATGGAATTTGGATTTAGGTTTTGCCTAATGAGCTGTGTAGTCCTGGCCAAGTCCCATAAAATCATTCAGCTTTATTTTCCTCATCTATAAAATGGAGTAATTCCTGGATCACAGAGTTATTTCAAACCTGTATTTGGGAAGACATATACAATGTCTAGAATAATGTTCACACGTAGTAAAAATTTAACAAGTTTTAGTTGTATAATGCTCCAGAACTGTAGAGTAGGATAAAGAAGAAAATGCGTATGATGTTTGAATTAATAGACTTGGGAATTGATTGGGTGTGTGAAATGAGGCTGAGAGGTGAGCAACAGAAATGGATCCTATGTTTCAAGTATGGGTTTCAAGCAAGTTCATGTTTTGAAATCAAGAACATAAGAAGGTGAACAGGTTTTGAGATAATATGATAAATGCAATTTCAGTCTTGAAATTTGTGTTGTTCTAGAACATCTAGATTGAAACATGCATTAGATTGGTGGAAATGAAGGAATGGAACCCAGCAGTCCTAAGGAAAAGCTGTTGTATCGGTTAATGATATGATCATTGGTGACCTTTCAAAAACCATTTTTATTAAAGTAGTGTGGGGAAAAAAAGATTCTAAGGAAATAAATAGTGATGGGTTGTCAGCAAATGAGGAGAATATAAGTAGGCAACTCTTTCAAGTTTGGAAGCAAAACTGAGGGTCAGGGACCTGCCCGGTGGCACAGCAGCTAAGTTCACACTCTCCGCTTCCCCAGCCTGAGGTTTGCTGGTTCAGATCCCCGGCGCAGACCTACGCACTACTTATCAAGCCATGCTGTGGCAGGTGTCCCACATGTAAAGTAGGGGAAGGTGGGCACAGATGTTAGCTCAGGACCAATCTTCCTTAGCACAAAAAGGAGGATTGGCGGTGGATATTAGCTCAGGGCTAATCTTCCTCAAAAAAAAAAAAAAAAAAAATGAGGGTCAAATAATACTGTATCTTGGAAAGAAACCTATTTCAAGGAAGATGTTTTCTAATGAGGGAGATCAGATGGAAAGGGAAAAATTGAAGATGCAAGATATAGAAGAATCAATACAGAATAACTGAAATGAAGTTGGGTAAGTTTTATAAATAGATTATGTTTGAATTGGTGAGAGGCAGAGGAAGTAAGAAAGGGTAAAAATATAGAAAGAATTTTAAAGGTAATGAAGAAGGCTCAATTGCATTTGGATGGGATGCATTTATAGTAGAATCTGTGGATTCTAATTCATTTGTTTTCTGTAAGTACTTAGGAGACTGGATGCGGAGGGAGAAAAAAATGAAGTAAAAATGGATGGCTTACTCAGGTAGGGGGACTAGCCGAAAAGCAACTACAGAAGGACTAGGCTGTCTATGGGGACCATAACACAGGTGGCGTAAGGCATGCTGGAAAACAAATGATTTTCAGCAAGAAATCTCCTTCCAAATGTGTCACTAGCTTTAAAGAAAAAAATCTACTAAATTTCCCTTATTTTATGGTTTTCTTTTTGTGTGTGTGAGGAAGATTGGCTCTGAGCTAACATCTGTACCAATCCTCCTCTATTTTGTATATAGGATACTACCACAGTATGGCTTGATGAGCGGTGTGTAGGTCTGCACCCAGGATCTGAACCTGTGGACCTCTGGTCGCAGAAGCAGAGCATGCAAATTTAACCACTATGCCACCAAGCCGGACCCTGTTACTGTCTTTAAACATGCCATCTGAGGGGCAAATCAGTCTGTCCAAGATTTTTAGCACAAAATAAATGAAGAAATGAAAAAAGACCAAAACAAAACAGTTAATTGTATACGTAAATTGATAAGGCATAACTAATTGGCCTGAGTTTATCCTGAACATTGTAAAGTAGTTGTAATAGGCAATAACTAACATTTATTCAGGTTTTTATTATGTGCCAGACACTGCTCCACACATATTTTACATATTAGTACATTTAATTTTTACACCAAATCTATGAGGTAGATGCAGTGTGTGGCCTCATTTTACAAAAAGGAAAATGAGACACAAAGAGGTTGTGAAACTAGCCCCAGGTCACACAGCAAGTGTGACCCAAAGCCCATTCTTAACATGTGTGCTATGCTATGCCTCCCCAGGTATACAATGCAAGTGGAAAAGATCATCCCAACTTTTTATTCTTGACAAAGAAGTAGGTGATATACCTAACTCCTGTTAAGTCCTTTATAGGGAGAGTGTTCCCTGGGGTGAGCTGGTAGAAAATTATTGAAGGACATTATTGCAGAGGAGGGTCAATGTGATTAGGCAATTTATGTTTGGTAATTTGTGTTTACCAAAGATAGGCTCCTACCCAACCACAGAGCCCTGGAAATAGAGGCTCTGGCTTCCTCGATTATTACACATCAAAGGGATGGCTCCAGGTTCTTGAGAAAGATATTACTGGGTTGTAAAACTGGCAAGAGGCTGACAGAAGAGGTAGGTCTCAAAGAGGCAGAAAAAGAATTTACAATTGCAAGTTTTCTATGGCAAATATTCTAAGAAAGGGACATCAAGGGCCTAAAGTCAGGAAAGAGACCTGTCTAAAGCTTAGTTAAGCTGTGAGGAATATTGAGGCTGCCTTGGGTCAAGAATAGACAGGATATTTGGACTAAATAGATTTAGTTTGATCATGTGTGCTTAATATATATATATATAGAGAGAGAGAGAGAGAGAGAGATTTATATATTTCCAAATATAGAGATTGTAGAAATGTATTATCATATGAAGGAATTTTGTGGGTGAAAGGAATTGTTAGAACTGCAGTGGCTCACAAGATAGAACTTAATTCCTGATATGACAAGACCTCTAGATATGCTAAGCATGAACTTTCAGAACAAGAGAGTAATGCTGACTGAATCTAAGAGGTTCAAGCAGACAACCTCCCATTGGACTTCTGGAGGAAACAGATGGCAATAATGACCACTCCATTGCTAAAGTTCGCTGTGCAGGGCTAAAGAGGGACAGGGCCAAAAAGAGGCCCAAGAAGCCTGGGGTCCAGAAAGGGGCATGGGCCTGATTATATTTTGTGACAATACAAATTTGCCTTTGTTGAGAGGCCTGGGATAAATTCTCAGCATAGCCCAAACCATTTCTTGGTGCACCTGACCTGAGCTCACTATAGCTACCAACAAAAGTTTCACAAACTTTTGGCAAAATGGAATCATAATTTCAATAGACTTGGATTTTGATGAGTAAACCTGATGCTTTACAGTTCTATGACTGTTTTTAGAATTGTAAACCTCAAGGTATTTCTACATTATCCAGCCCCTATTCTATTAGTGTCTCTATTTCAAGATAAATTGATTGGTTTGAAAGCAAACTAAGACCATAAAATAATCCTATCAACCTAGCATTTTAGAAATATATGTATGAATTTAAGAATAAGCTGTAATTTTTGGATATTTCACCAAATTCCGGGCTCACTGATGTCCTGAAGTTAGATCCACTTGACTCCTTGGAAATGAATTGTTTTTCATGGAACTACTTAAATTGTGAAAAAGTTACTATTATTGCTACAAACCTAAATAAGATTTGAGAAGTGCTGGGCCTCTATATATCTCTGCAATTTCAATAATATTTCCATCTTGTAAATGCTAGAATTCACGTTGGCTAAGACACAAAGGATCAACAGCTAACACTAAACATGTAATTTTGCACTTTTGTATAAATGTTGTTAATTATATTATTGGATTGTTGAAGTACTATTGCTGACTAAAAACGTTCATATTTCTGAAGAGCTGTTTGTCCATTGGGATTCACTGTTAAATGCATGCAACTCTTATATCTGTGGATATGTGGCTCTATCCATGGGGAATTTCAAAAATACCTTTATCTAGATCTTATCCCAAAACCTTAAATCGTAGCCTTTGGATGGAACACAGGCATTGGTATTATTAAAAACCTCCTCAGATGACTGGCTCTAAGATTCAGGCAAGTTTGAGAACCACTCTTCTAGACTAGCACCTCTCAAGCTTTCATGTGCATACTAATCTCCAAGAGAGTCTGTAAAAATGTAAATTCTGACTCTGTAAGTCTGAGCCTGAGATTTTGTATTTTTATCAAGCCCCCAGGTGTAGGCAAGGAACAATTTTCCCCCTATGCTTCTAGGTTCTTTTGGTTGGTATATTAATTAAATTCACATAAGACAACAGGATAAAAACTATTTAATTATATATGCAAGGGAGCCTCATAAAAATATGATACCAAAGGACAAGTAGAGAAATTGAGGCTTACCTGCCATCGTGAGCTAAGGAATGGGATAGGGATCTGGGGCCTCAAAGGAGAGGAGTTTGATTCACAGGACAATAAGAAGAGTAGATGTTTGGTAATTGAATGTTTGTCCTGCCATACAGATAGGTCGTTCAAATAAAAATTTATCTTTGGTAATACCTCTCTTTCTGGGCCAGTCCCCCATCTAAATTCTTTCAGGTAGTTAAGGAAGAGGGAAAAAAGTTTTACTTGAATCTGCTGGGTCTGAATTGCCTTCAGCTCAAAATAATCCACATGCCAAAGTGGCATATTTTGGGGACACGTATTCTGCTCTTCCTTAGAGGTAACACTGGACAGAGTATACATAGAGTATTTCCATCATCACAGAAAGTTCTATTGGCCAGCACTACTCTAAGCCTTGGATTTATATCTAAAAAGCTTGTTTTCTTCTAAAATTCAGAATAACTGTCCTTAGAAGAGTGTAGAAATCTGGTAACAAACGTAGCCTAACAATATAAATAACTTTTCAGTATAAGTAACTGAGAAGGTTAGCGATCAATACACCTACCTAATTGCACTTCAAACTGTAGCAGTTGCTTCTCACCCACTTGCATAAGGCACATTAGTTGTTGAAAATAATAATAATTAAAGAGTTATTTTCTGGCAGTCTCCACTAGCTAAAAGTGTTGGAACACTGGTTATCTCTAAACTGATAGTGCAGGATCCCTAGAGTCTTTCAAAACCTACCATTTCCTTTCACGTTTCCACAAGGATTCTGAGGTCAAGGTTTTTATGTTGATGACCCAGTTGCTCCAAATGGAACTTGGAAACTGCTGCCCCTTCTAGGAAAATTCAGAAATCACACTGACACTAGGCTGATGCCAATATCATTGCACAGGGCCTACTGACCACAGCAAAACATCTCCTCCAGCCCAACAGCCATCTCAGGTATCCAAACACTAACCTCACTCCCCCAAGCATTGAGCTCTTAGTTGAGTCAAAAGTTTTAGTATATTGTGTTCCCTTAGTTTGATAGCAAAACCCTGGTGATCTGGTATTAATTTTACCTATTTTTTTTAATTGTGACTCCTTTCTCTGTAGTGTTTAGCACACAGACACATGGAGCATAGCAAGGAGTCTCTCTGAGTAATGCCTCCAATTAGACTCTAACTTCACAAATACCAAATTTGAGGTGCTCCATTTCATGCAATGTCTAGTGAGGTTGAAGGTTGGCCATTATCCCCCAGAGAATGAGTGGATCTAACTAGGACATCTAGCCATCAGCTCCCAAGTGTCCAGCTATTGTCCCTTATAATTAAGCCCCTTAAGCAAATAGACCACTGTATTCTCACCTTGCCAGACTTTCAGACATTAAAGGATTAAATGATGTAGCTGAAATGGCTGAATCTGAGCCATGCTGGGAACCCAATGCAAATCAAAATTCCTTCTTAAAATGTTAATATACTTTGAATACAATAAACCCTTGATATTTACTCTGATGAAGAATTATTGTGATAATAATGAGAGAAACCAAAAATAAAGAAACAAAAACAACGCCTCCTTATATTTCCCCACAGTCTAATTCAGGTTGTTTTTCTAGCTTTGTTTAATGGACACATATCTTTGAAAATTTTGCATCTTTTAAATCTATTACTAGCATTCTCATTATTATTGTTTTCCTTCATTAGACTAGAAACTTCGTGGGGTTAGGTTCTTTATTTAGTCAACTTTAAATTCCACACCATATGCAATCTAATCTATTGCAAATAGCAGACTGCAAATAAATGGTAAATTTTTGTGGTGAAATTTTCCTTGGAGATTGATAATTCTAGTTACTTTATTTTGAGGGTTTTAGATATCTTATAACTGATTAAAATAAGAGCTAATTCATATATACCAAGATGAACCAAACATTTTCCTTCATATCTAACTGGATTCTTTCCCCCTTCCATCCATGTATGAGAGTGTTTGTCTCACATTGAATTTAATCTTCAAATTGGGTAAATTCTAGCTAATCAATAATTTCTTGAGACATAACTGAAAGTAATGATTTCTCCTCAGCAATGACCCCTCCCCTCCTTAGACTGTCTACTCTTGATCATTTCTAGGCAGATTACTAAAATTTCCATGAAGAGATTAAATGTAACAACATTAAAAATAATCCAGTCTAATCCGATTATTTTTTTTAATTGAGGGGAGGTTAAAATAGCTCATAGAACATGAGTATATTTATATATTTATTTTTAATATTGTTGTTTTAATTATCTAGGTTGAGAACTAGCCTGGTTCAAAATTAGCATAGGATATAAGATTTGAGACATCCAGATCTCATCTCTGAACAAGAAATCCCTGTTTTGTTTTGTAGGGGATGAAAGAAATTCTTCCTCTACCCAACTGGAGTCCTAAGAATCAAACTGATAAAACAGAGATTAACAAGAGAAAAAAAGAGACTTAATTACAAACTGCAGCGGAAGAAAAAAATCCATTCCTTCTACTCTTGCAGGTTCTTGGCTGAGGCCCCTGTAAGGAAAGACAGATTAGCAAGAGAAAAACAAACAGAAGTTTATTAATATGTATATTTCATATATACATGGGAGAAATTCAGGGATGACTAATTCAAAAAATTGGCTAGAACTCGTGCTTAAATACCATCTTCACCTAAAACAAAGAAAGAAGGGTATGGGGGAGGCAAGTTATGGAAAAGTGACCAGGAAAAGTACGGTAAACAAGAGTCAGGTTTGGAATGCAGATTTAAGTTGGTACCTTCTCGATCGATGAGTCTTGTGATTTAGTCATCCTTCTCTTATTGGTACAGAGATGTGACTCGAGAAGAACTTGAGGGTTTATATACCATCCCAAAGGATGACAGAATGTGGGGAAGAGGCTAAACAAAGGAAAAGGGGTTTTGGGCTCCTGGGAAGGGAGGCATTAAGTATGGGACGATGACTAGAGAAAGCCTGCTAAACAAGGGTTGTTTAGCAAGGTTAGTTATGCAGATTCAAGTCAGTGCCTTCTCCATTGATAATTGTTAAGAATCATCCTCATCTTCCCAGTACAGGAGAAAGAGACACTTTTACAAACGCAAATTTCCTTTATAAATGTAAATTTTCTTTACAAAAGGGAAACTTATGCTGTTTCGGAGCTTTCCCTGCATCAGCTTTTCCTCAGTTGTCTTCAGCTCAAAATAATCGTTATGCAAAAGTGGCATATTTGGGGGTGGCATATTCCATTCAGTTCTTTTTCGTACATATGCAATCAGCATTATAGAGCTGTAATCTAGGAAGGCCAGCTGTTTGCTTGGACAAGGCCTCCTAGAATGTCATTTCTTGGAATTGTTATATCCAGTATCTGATCCGGGCACTTATTCTTTGGTTATTTATATCGACTTCATTCCATAAGGAAACAAATAAACAACCTACTAAAATTGACTGGAAACTCATACCTGTGACAAAATGGTAAAATGTAATTTAACTATCAAGACTAAGGAAAGGATAAATTAGACCAGAAGGTTATATTTTAGGAGAGAAACTAACTACCATGTCAAAATACAGATCAGTTGTGTTATTTCTTCCAACAAAATGGTAAACTCCTTGAGGTCAGTGTAGGGGAAGAAGAACTATTCCTCTACCCTCTAGGTCCTTCTGGCTGGTCTAAGAATTAAATTGACATGAGACAGAGTAACAGGAGAAAATCAAACAAAGTTTAATAACATGTATATGTGGGAGAAACCAAGGAAAACTGAGTAATTCACTAAAATGGCCAAAGCCACCACCTTAAATACCATCTTCAGCTAAAGACAAAGGAGAATGTTGTGGGTAGCGGTTTGGGACTTCAGAGGAGAGGAAGGCAGTTCACATGGAGACGGAAAAGCAAACGTTCAATAAACAAATGTTTGGTGGGCCATCTATAGACAATTTGGACCTAGAGAGAGAACTTTTTGATAAAAATGGGCCTCACAAGGTTCCTCCCAGTCTACCACACCTAGAGCTCTCTATAGTGATAGCTGCTTTCTGGGACAGGCTTTCTATCTTAAATTCTTTTACCCAGTTAGGGGAAAGTCAGAGCTTCTTTCAGAGTCTTTTGTCCCAAAAAATAATCAAGCCAAAGAGACACATTTTGAGGTGGCAAATTTTGATCCTGTACGTCAGGATGTATTATAAGTTTCAGATTCTCATCAATCTTTGATAAATCACCTACATATAATTGATGCTCAATAAATACTTAATGGTGTGTTTTATTTCATTATTTCTGCAAAAAGTAGAGCAGGAAAAAAATGATTGCTTTACATATCATGAAAACATTTTCTTTTTTATTGTTGAGAGCCTGCCCCAGAGAGAACCTCGACACAATTGTAAAGTGCTAGGGAATTGAACAAGCTCTCAGATTGCTTCACTTCATGGCCGATTTTAAACACCTGGAGGAATAAACCATTGAAAATCCTTTGCAGTGTCCACAGTTAAGTCTGGGCACAATCTCACAGCTCTCAGGATGGACACTAATTTCCAAAGTTTAACTTGAGCCAGTGAGGGATGAAATTGGCTTAACTGATATCTCTTTAGAAGAAATGAACTTCAATATGACATATATTCAGTAATTATTATTATTCTTAATTCTCTTAAAACATAAAAGATGAAAGGCTAGAATGTAATTCTAATTGACAAAAGAATGTCATACCAGGAAGGCACCTCTTGATTAGCAGCTGTGTAGGCAGAGGGAGGGTTGGGGGTATGGAAATTTGGCTAAGAATTCACACAGAAAAGTGCTCTATGTGCTTCGAAATAGCTCAATCAGTACTCAGCGTGCTGTGAAAGCGCTCAACTGGTGCTCAACTTCCAGCAAATTTAAATGAGTTGAAAGCTTACTTTTTAAAAGTACTCAATCGGGAGTGCTCAAGTTGTGGTGCCTATTAGTTGAATGCTAATTAACTTTTCCTTTTCATATGGTTCACTTCTCAGTTAAGCAGACAGACAGTTGTGCTGCTCATGTTTTCAGGTTGAACCTGGACTTTCCATGAGACAGGGAGAGGTGTGCATTTATTTTGGAGGAGGCAAATATTCTTCCAACCATTCCCATAGCGTTCTTTGGCTCATTCTCATTCTCTCTCTGCCTCTGTCTCTCTCTTTCTCTGTCTCATGTTTTCACATTATGCTCCTCACTATTTCTGAGGTTTATTGTCTTGTTTGAAGCTATTTTGAGACAAGTAAAATGAGAGAGCTTGCTGTGTTAATCTGGTATCTTTTTATTTCTGATGCATGGGTTTGATTTTTCCCAAGTGCCTTTTCAATAATTTTGAAAACATTGCTCCTCGCAAATGGTTTTGAGATTTATTTTGAGTTTAAGAAACGGTATAGCTTTGTACTATGTTCTATGATGTCCACGTTTACCTTTGGTTAACTCATTAGTATCTTAGTTTTTAAAGTAAGCAAGATGAGTCCCATAATGTGCTACCTAACAAATAAATAACTCCATTAACTAATTTGCTTGAGACCAAATTTGAGCTATATATTTTGAGAATGCACTTTGGGAAAAATATATTGTGTCTTTTTAATTACCTCACTATTGTAAGTTGAGAGGAAGATTTAAATAGAATTCTGTTTTCTGTAACAACTTCAGAATCTCCTAGGCAGATGCATTGATGTGTGAAAGCATTATTAAAACTTATTCTAGAGATATCATGTATTCCTTTTGCAAGTACTTCATTATATTTAAAAAAATTGAAGTATATGCATTTATGTGATAATTATGGCATGACGGCTCTCCTAGGCCTATTGTTCAGTGTGTTTTTTAATTTATTGGATGCAACATAGCAGTGGTATCCTGTTGCCCCTGTTTACCAATACAAAGTCTGTACTCACATGAAGGAATCCTTTGAGATCATTCTTCTTTAAATGAAGAAAAAGCCAAGCCAAGCTTTACTTGTCAAAATACAAAGAATCAAAACCTTTATTTCAGTTTAATTCTTGATCTTCTATAATGGTGTGGCAAGTTGTTGTTCGAAGTAAAGGTTAAGGAAAGTTTAGGTAAATAGAAAGGTAAGATTCCGTGCACTTCACACAGCAGCTGAAGAAGAACGTGCAGTCTTCATTTTAAGGCAAGTAAAATAATGTTTAATTAACATCTAGTGCAGGATTAATGTATTAGCCTCCTAAGTCATCTCCCAGCCAGCAACTCCCCAGGGCAAAAGTGCCTTCCAATCTATAAACATCACTGGAAAGACCATGGGTCTTGGTGGAGACGTATGTCAAGGCTAAATAAAATGTTTTGAAAACGTCAGTCACTATAATGTTATATGTCAATTATACCTCAATAAAAAGAAAGAAAGAAAATAAGTTAGTCACACTCCAGCATGTGTGTCAAAAATCAAACTCTGCATACTGAATAAAACAAAGGCAGAAACATGAATTTATTGCAAGGCTTTGACTCAAGGCTAGGGGAGCAGTGAATTCTGGGTTGCTCATGGGCTAAGAAATTTTTATGGGATAAATATGGAAGTTATTTGGCTTTTTCAGCTGCTTGGCTGCCTAGTGGTCTTTCTTATTTAGCTGAGTCAAGGGAACGGGAAGTCCAGAGATGGTGTGAAGAGAATTGGCATTTTGGGATCAGCTGCTGTCCTCTTCTGATTTCTGAGAAGAGCTGTAAATTCCTGTAAGGTTAGGTTCAGTTTCCTTTATGCTCCTGTGTTGACCATCCCCATTTTGCCCTTGACATAAGTGACTCCATTTTAGTTTAGTTCTGCATATATGAAAGAGATATCACTTTCACTGGAAATTAGTAAATTTGCATCAAGGCTTTCTATCAGTCTGAATTTTGCTGGTTTGAATCTACACTGGATGAGGGGACGGTGCTTAGTGTTCTCGTGATAGCAAATTTTGGAGTCTGCAGTGCTAATGGGCTGACTGTGGATGGCAATAAATTCACCAAGGAAGTGACTATCACACCTTGAAGCCTCTTTGGGAAAACTTGCCGAATGTCAAAATTGCTTTTTAAAATTTTCTCATTGAATTTCTGTTGAATTAGTCTGGTGTTTCCACAATAATGCCATGCTCAGTTTTGTAAGTACAATGAACATTATTTTTTTACTCTTATGCTGATATTCAAAACTACAAAACTAAAGGCATTTCAATGAAAGTTAAAATTTGATATTTTTAGCAACCTGGGGTAACTTAGAAGGATAATATCCAATTAGTAGAATCTTTTTTACAGAACAAAATGAACGAAGTTGGGTAGCAGAGGTTTCTTTACAAATTCTACCCAGTGGCTATAAGAGGCAGTACGGTGTTATTGCTTTAAAATGAAGATAGAAATGTATGCCCGGTTGCCCCTCTCTGTTTGGCATATTGAAACTTGCCTATTAAATCACCCTTTATAGGGTTTCACCATGTTCTCTCTCTCTGAAAATAAAAGGAAATTCAGCTTTCTTGTCTTTATAAGAAAAAATAATACCTGGAGTAGGAGTTTACTGAGTAGTCATATGTTCAAGTGAACTTACTGTAATAAACCAAGGAGGTATTTAGGTGGTTTGCATCAATTTTAAATAATTATCTTTTTGTGTTTACTTGACCTAGTTGGATAATGATGTGCAAACAGATTTGATTCAACGACACATTAGTAGAAATGTTCAGCTAGATCTTAAAACAACTGCTTTTAATATTGCTGAACAATGGGAGGCTAGGGGTTCAGCCTCCTGTGAGATGTGTGGTACTTGTTTGCAATCAGCTATGACATTTTCAGATATTTCCACTACAAAGGAGTTCTATTTTGCAAACACTTATTAGAGAGCCACTGAACAGGTGTCTTCCATTGAGCACTATTTCTTTTCGTTGTTGTTTTTCTTGTTTTCAGTTGTTGGTGGCCAAGATTAAGAAGCTATTGAGAAAACATCAGTGTATGTCATTTGATTGGTATGCAAAATAATATTTTTTAATATTATCTTTTCCAAATTAGGATTTTGTAATGTCTTATTAATATGTAAATGCTTATTATGACTGTTTTTCCTCTACTGTATGATCTGTTTTCCAGTTGAAAATTAATAAAGGCTCTCAACTGGTCCTAAAATTTTCATCAATATGAGCAGATGTTGCTATTGTTTGTTTGACTGGAGCATTTACTTTGAAAGATATAATCTGAGTTTGAAAATAAGCTAAGCCCCAGTCCTGTTTTTGTATAGTAGTATCAGGAAAATATTTTGTTTTGTTTTGATTTCAGTGGTAAACCAATGGTAGTTATCTGATCATTTTTAGGATGTGAATTTCAGAGAAGTCATGCTGTTTTTTGGTTTTCTTTTTATATTAATGTCCAGTCAACAACAATAACAAAACACTTGTTTAGATAGGGGTCAAATGGCAATGCATTTATAATAGTGCTTTTTATAAACTATGTGGTATGCCAAAATTTCACTCACTTTATCCATTTTCTAAAAATTGAACAAACATATAATGCAAACCATGTGCTACTGTTGAAACCCATTACAAATTATTTTAAATGTCATAATATCCCTGCTAGGATAGATACTATTATCCCCATTTTATAGATGAAGAAACTAAGGTACTGGAAAATATAGCCTTCCCAAGGTCACACTGTGGATAGTAACCCAGTCTGTGCTTGTAACTGCTATACTATGCTAAAAATTCCAAGTGTTTCCATTACTCCCATATGAATTCTAGCCTTTGGATGTTTGTGAGTAAGTCCTTGCCTTAATGGTCAGAGAGTGGATTTTCCAGTAATGGTGTTGCTATTGTTTGAATGAAAATATTGTCAAAGTTCTGAGGTTTATACATCCAAAAGAGAGGAAGGAGAGATAGAGAGGCTCACAAGTTATGCCAATCCTGAAGATCAATGGGATGAAAATATCTTGCCAGCCCACTTATTTATTTAATCTTAAAGTTTAAAACTTTCAACGAGAAAGAGTCATTAAAAAATCTTAACATATCCATAAATGTGGACTGCAATATTCTTGTTTATTACCTTATGCATAGTAGAATAGATCATTTGAATAGATTGTGTGTAAAAGTTATATACTGGTTATAAATGCAAGAAAAATGGAATACTAAAGGAGAAAGTGTAGAAGAATCTGTTGTTGAAGCAAATTTACCTCTTTAAAGATACCTTATTGTTCTAGAACCAACTGTAATACTAAGTAAGTAAGACTTCATTAAATTTGTAAGGTGATTTCATCATCTAACCAAGACATCTGGGAGGTTAAAGGCCCGAGGATTTCCAGGGTGTAGAATAATTGATGAATCCTAAAGGCAAAGTAGCTTCCTTTGTCACATCACCAGAAATACAAAACCTTTATTTTTTCTTTAAAAATATTTTGATAAAGGAAAGACAATATGGTCTCTTCCATTGGGTAGTTTATAATCTAAGACTATTGCTGATGGCATAGACAAAAATTAATATAAAAATGTAAGTACATGCAAAGAAAATGTGTAATTGTTTAAAATCTTGGACCATATGTCAATTATTTCAAATTCTAAATGATGAGATTTGGCTTATAAATTCCATCATTGCAGCCAGTTGATATTTGGAAGAGTCATGCTTAACCCTTCTCAAGTTTCAGTAGGGAATCAACATTTCTCAGTTTGTTCACCCTAGGCAGACAGTTATAGCAAAACTCCGGCCTGAGTTTATTTGCCCCTTGAACTTGGGTAAAAAAAACTAAATGCAAAATAAAATAAACCTTTGAGTTATTTTAGAATTTTTAAATAGGCGTTATGTTGATTACTAAGCCGAGTGATACCATGCCCTTGAGAAATTTGCATTTTACGTTAAGCAAACTACCAATTTATACTACTGCTGCTTGAGGTGACGCAAATATACTATAGGCACCTTGTCCTTTAGGTCCAGAAGGAACCCACAGAACTTCTCTGTCAATATCATTCATGCAAGTGACAAATAATGTCAAGCCTATTTAGTGAAGCAAGTAAACAGAGTAAAGAGGGTTTCATGATAGAAAGAAATTGTGTATGAATGCACGGATGGGGCTTGGATATGGTTTGAGATGATAGTGAGACATGCAATTTCGGCTTTCTTTCTCTGTTTCGTATATTATCTAATAGATACAAAATGTATTATACTTGAAACAAGTGAGTTTTATCTCTATGAGACAGAGAATATCATGGGGATGTTTTAACTTTAGCATCTTTAGTAACATTTTATCATGAAACCAAACTTGTGGGACCACTGAAAAGACACTATATTTTATACTTATGTACCTCAAAAGCATTTAAAAAATTAAACCACAAATTTAGTATAATTAGAAAAATAAGTGCTCTTTCTGAAACTATTCACCTATTTCCTAATCCAGAGTTGAGCTTTTTGATATTGAACATAAAAGTGTACCAAGAATTCCTCCTTAATTTAGCACATAAAGGCATTTCAGTTTTATTTTTGTACCACATTTGTGTCATTATCCACACACCCAAGAATATTATGGCTAGATGCAGAATGTTTATGAAAGATATTCATGTACATATTATTGGCTAATTTCAGGAATAAGTAGGATGAACTCAAAATTGGAGAAATATTAACAGTAGTCATCATGAAGATTTGCAGGAAAGGAAAGGTGGGGAGGAATGAAAGGAAATCATGAAGAATAGGTATTATAATATCTGTTTCTATAGGAGAGGAATCTAAACTCAAAGAGGTCAGGTTGCTAACTCAGAAATCACATAGCTAATAAATGAATGAACAACTACTTCAAATCGTATCTGCCTGAATACACAGACACACGTACACACACACACAGGCACACTCCTGATTTGTGCCTGACACCATTCTCAGCATTGAGGGTACTACGGTAGTAAAAAAGAGAGATAGACTTTATCCTTTCATTTAATTTATTTTCTAATAGTGAAAGCAGAAATAAACATGGTGACAAATATTCAGATATTAATAAGTGCTATAATGAAACAAGATAGTGTGGAATTTCTTTCCAAGGAGGTAATTTATTTTTGTAAGCCGGTAAGTATCAACATCCGACAAAGCTCCTCTTTGCTGTTAAGAACACTTCACAGAGTTAGGCCCTTTGTAACTTTTGACTCTAGTCGGACTTCCTGGGTTCTACAGGCGTTTTCTTTATGACCTTGCACCTGTCAATTTCCTCAGTGGCAAAAAGGAGTTAATACCGACATCTGTAGTTGTTAACGGGATTAAACTACTCAATTTATGTAAAACACTTAAAATAGTGTCTGATACCCAATGAAAACTCAAATATGTGCTATTCTTGTTCTTTTCCCTATAATTATTATTGATCATGGTTTACAATACTGTGAAGCCATAATAGACTTTTATGTTAGTGGACTCTTGGTCCAGTTTCACAAACACTCAGTAAATTAGGATTTCAGTACCTCTAAGAATATCCGCAGTGAACCTATTCACTGAAAGTCAAGGTTCTCTCTGAGTATGATATGCTTGAACTCTCATGGATGATGCTTTTCTACATTGTAGGTCCTCCCTTATTCACTCTTCTGTAAACTCTTATTGATATATTATGCCCTTCCTGCTCTATGCTTATGTTTACTCTTCTAATTGAACCACCAATCCTTCTTCAAATCTCTGTATTGCTACTTTACAGTATATTCAGCCAAAATATTTAACACGTTAATTTGCCTCTTACATTCTAACCTAAATGTTGCTGACTTGCTATTGTCAAATTGACTCAGGAATCTTTACTTCAGATGCTCTTCTAACTACTCCCTCGGTTAATTACACTTCTATCCACTCAGTTACTGAAGACAGATATCTGGGAGTCACCTTCCTCTCACACCTCACATGACCTCGCTGTTCTGCCGGTTGCTTCCTCTCTCTCCATCACCATCTCCACCACTCTTGTTAAAGTATCTGTTTCTGTTATCTGCTTATTACTTTAAGTTGCTAACTGCTGTAAGTCTAGCTTCTCTCCAAAACCCTTTCCTAATTGATGCCCAAATAATCTTTCTAAAATGCAAATAGGATTATGTCACTGCTTTACCTGAAATCTTTGCATAGTTTATTATCTATAGGATTGTCTCCATACTTCTTATAAATGATTACAAATCCTTTCTCTCTTCATATCTTGCTATTTTCTTTCATTTACTCAATACTTTTTACAGTTCTCTGAAAAATTCTTTGCTCTCCTACTTACCCTTCAAGACTCAAGTTGTGTAAATCAGAATCCCAACCAGAAAAAGATTTCACACTTAAATTATTCAAATATCTCAAGAAGAGTATATTATTTGGGTCTATTTACAAAAGTTTAGGCAGAGTGAAGGGAATACACAAGTGATAATGCAATAATAATAAATATTATTATTTATCTGGTCTAATAAAAGAGTAAGAGGTATTACAATCCCAGGCCCAAAGTGCTGAGGGGAGAGAATGGTTATCAGAAGCTGGAAGGAAAAAGAGTTATATAGAGAAGGCTATTGGAGAGGACTAGTGACTGTAGGACACGGAAACTTTGCATGGAGACAGCTGGGGGAATAAACACACTGAACACATTCTTCTCCCTTACTCCGATTCAGCTCTTGGGGCTCCCTATCGTCTGAACCTCCTGGAAGTCAGAGGCTTGGTAGCCGTTCACATGATCCCCATAATCTGGCGGGTCAGAAAGCTAGAGGGAGAGAGGTGGAGGTAGATCTAGATAGCCAAATGGAAGCTTCCTGAAACAAAGCTTTTCCAGGTTCTTCCCACATCTAGTTACGGCCTTCCTCTCGCATGTTTCCATAGTCCATATTCTCCTATTATAGCACATGTGCCTTGTATGTGATCACCTTTTGCTGGTCTGTGTCCTACTGGACCATGATGTCCTAGGGTCCCTAGGAGACCCTTTCCTGCATTACAGCTCCGCTTCCTTTCACTTCACAACACAGGTAAATCAACATCAAAACTTTAAATATATTTTATTACATTGTCTTTTTATTTCACTGCGAAACTAGACCTATCTTTTGGGAAATACACACACATATACACTGAATCTCATAATTCTAGCTTTATTGGAGTCATACACAGAATGTAAAATTTCACAAATCATTTATATGATGGAAAGCCAAACATTTTGAGAAAACAGTTAATATTATGAAATGGAAGTATATAAATATCTCTGGATCCTTCTTGGGTGATTAAGAATGAGTATAATAATATTCTAAGTAATTGTACACTCACTGTAAAGGAAGAAACTAAGCAATAAAATTTTGCTCTCTAATGAGGTATAAATCTGAACCATATATATACAGAAAAAAGTTAGCAAACAGAATTTAAAACAACACAAATGTCAAGTGGGGGCATGACAGACTCTGCCATTCCTTAATCTCTATAAGAATCCATGCCATAATTGATATAGACAATTGACATCAGCTCAATTTTATGTAAATGCAATAAAAATACAACCTCGTATGACTCCTCAACCCATACACCACCCTGTACCTCCACGTACCCTCTGTCATAGGAATTCTGAAACTGACTTAAGAAATGTAACTGTAAGGGAGCTGGTTCCGTGGCATAGTGGCTAAGTTGGGCAAGCTCTGCTTTGGTGGCCTGGGTTCATGGGTTCTGATCCTGGGTGCTGGCCTACACCACTCATTACCCATGCTGTGGCAGTGACTCACATATAAAATAGAGAAGGACTGGCACAGATGTTAGCTTAGGACTAATCTTCCTCTGCAAAAAGAAAAAAAACAAAAAGAAAAAGAAAAGGAAAGAAATGTAACTGACATATTACTAAAAAAGCCAGGGATACAATGAAGATAAATATACTAGAATTTTGTATACCATGTTAACTGGGTATTATAAAATACGTTTTCTTTGAGCCTAACTTTCTAGTACTTAAAGCAAATTTCAAAATATTGAAATTAAAAGATTTAGGTCAATTAATGCAATTTATTTAAGTAAGTAAGATTATATCCTGGGTTCCCAGAATAGATAAAACTTTGTGACTAGAAATTTTAGAAAATATTAAGATAGTGTGGCTTTTGCACTGCAGCCCCTTCCTACTCCTAGAGATTCTGGGTGGTTCAGTAAGTTCACAGAAAAACCTCACCTCAAATTTAAATTATATCCATGTCACATTTTATAAAATTGCTTTAGTCTCTGGAGAACTGTCTGATTGTTTTATTTACAAAGTTTTAGTATTTCTGCTGGAGAAAATGCATTTAAATGTTCCCATTTTCCACAATTCAGTTTATTTGATGTAAAGTTTAATTTTATATTCAGATTTCTGTATTGATAGATTGCTATTATTTCTTGCTATTTTGTAGTTCTATTTATTTTTTATTGTGATTTCTTTCCATTGTATTTTAAAATTTATTTTCTATTCTGTCTTAATTAATAGGTATCTGAGACTGATATTAGATTTAAAACTACACATGCGGTGTCTCTCTCAATTTCTTTTTTAATCTTGTGATAAAATTTATTTAAACCAGTTGCATATGAGCTACTCCTGAACCAAAGGCCTTTGGTTTTGTGCTGTGGTCTGGAAGCCAGACACAAGTGGGTCAAAGATCTTGATCTCCTGGCAGTTGCTTGGACTCAGATAGTGAGGAAATCTGACCGACCTGCAATTTCAAGCCCCTGAAGTATCTTCATGAAAGAAGAATTGAAAGCAATGCTATTTGCAGACCTAAAATAGGAAACCAGGATACAGAGTCTTAAAGGTTTTGCAAACAAGTGGTTTCTCTTTTACTTGGAATATATGTGTTTAAATTATTAAAAAACATCCATGTACAATACAAAATGCTGTCAAGTTAACTCGTGACTGGTTAAAGAAACAAAACTTATGGTCTGGATATATTTATGCAGGAAATACATTTCTGCCAGACATTTGCCACACTCAGATGACAGCTGAGGCTTTGGGCCAACTGCTCGTGAATGCTCCTCTCATGGCACAATTTTTGTGCAGTGGAGAGTTAACAAGGTTTTTGTTGCCTTGTTCTGTATTATGAATGGTGTCAGTGTTTATTACAAGTTTCAGGAAGCCTTGTTTGAATTTTGCATATAACAAGGAATTTGGACAGTTGGTAAGCAATATTTGTGATTCAGTATTTAAAACAAATTCCTACTGCTTCTTTTTTCAATTTTCCCTCTTAGTTCTTAGAGAGATTTTTAAATTGCCATGGGAGCTATTATAATACAGTCACCACTGACAGACGTGTACTTGTGTAGACCAGATTCACTTTAAAAAAAAAATTCAACTACATCAAGATACAGCAACAGATTGAAAGAGTTGTGAGCCTCCTCTAAGACTGTGCTTGTCACATGTGTATCAAGAACTGTGAAGGGTCTACATGCAAGCTGAAAGTTCAGCCTGATGCTGTTTCATGAACAAAGGCAGAATATATCAGTTTTCTTGGTCAAAGACAGAGGATTTTATTACTCACAGCAATGATAACAGCCATTTGTTTTGGTTCCCCATGTCCCCCAGGTCACTCAGGACAATATGGAGGACTCAGATGGATGCTATGTGAGCAGCAGGCTTGCATCACAGCTGAGGAACCTGTGCTTAGGGAATCCAACTCTTTTATAATAGGCTGCAAGAAAACATGCCCTAGCCCCAGAGGGAGAGATTATCTTTATTATATTGACAGTAAACAAATCTACCTTTTGCTCTCAAGGCAGACATTCCCTTTATCTTCCAAGGCTATTTGCTATACAAACATCCTTACAAAGATAGTTTGAAAATAAAAGAGAGTTGGTGCGTTGTTCATAAGATGTGCAAAAATGCAGCAACCTGAGGAGAATTGTCTCTGACAATGTGATATTCAATTTCAACTTTTTCATTTTTATCCAAGGAAACTAATCCCCTTTGATTGGATTTAAAGTAAGAATAGATATGCATTTGAACTGTGAGTGAAATAAATTTATGCTAATGTTGGTTGACTCAATCTTGTATATTTTTGTTTCTCATGAGATTGCATTATAAAATAAAAATTCTCCTGCTAAAAAAGTATGTTAAAACCACCAGTTTAGAACAAGACTACAAGGACAAGATACTTAGATCAATTTATCTTGCATTACAACTGCAGATTTTTCTCTTAGTTGCCTCATCCCTTGTTAATTATTTCATAAATATACTAGAGTTTGCACAAAATCAAAACATTCGAATGACAGTCCTGGATATAAATATGTTCTGTTGATGCAGCTCACGTTACCATCCTTATACAGGAGACCAATATGGCGTGGAATAGAGGATGTAAACTACACATGTTAAGTGGAATTGAAAAAAAATATTTCTATCCTGTTTCTTGTGCATGTAAGTCCCAGTTGCTCTTTCAGCGGAAAAGTGTGAAGTTTGCTAAAGATGACAATCTGGTATAGTATTTATTATTGCACTGCACTTTGAGGTGGTATATCTAATTTCTGAATATATGAAAAATCGTATATATAATTAAGTTCTACTATTTTATTTTATGGCTAAGTTATCATTTTTATGAGAATTGAAGCCAGTATGAAAACTTTCTAGGGGCAATTATGCCTTCGTTGACTGCTGTGAGAGTTTTCAGAGGATTATTCTAACATCTGGATACAGCTAGAGTTATCTCTGAAGGAAAAAAATACATTTTGTTTGTCTACATTTTATTTGCATTGCCTATGAGCTATGTTCTAAATATAAGTGATTTTGTTTAAAATAATTGTCTAGGAAATTTTTTTTTTTAAAAAGGATCTTATAAATTTCTGAGCTACTCACTCCAGCACATCTGATGAACCTAATTATGAACAACTAGGGACATAGATAATAAGATAATACATTTCCTTTAATGCAACATTAGCATGTGTCCGAATCACCAAGAGGGTTTGGCAAAACACAGATTCCTGGGCCCCAACCCAGAGCTTCTGATTCAGTAACGCCATAGAATTTGCATTGCCAGGAGATGCTCACTGCTGCTCCAGTGACCAAGATTTGAGGACCACTGCTCTAAGGAAAAGGTACCCACATGATGGAAATGAAGATGATGAAGATGAGGGTAGCGGGTAATGCATACTACATGTTACCCTGGTGCTTGGCAATCTGTTAAATTGTTTACATACGTAAACTCATTGTGTCTCAGGATTATTTTTCTTTAATGAGAAATCTGAAGCTTAAAGAGGATAAGTAAATTGCCCAAATTCACAATGTGAGAAATGCAAGGGTCAGTCCTTATACCAAAGCCTTTCCAACTCCAACTCCTTTCACTCTTTGCTTCACAAATAGTAGAAAAAGTACCTACAGAAGAGAAAGAAATTGTCACACAGGAGGGGACATAATTGTGCAGTCCATGAAGGGTTAGCTCTAAGAAGGAGATATGAGAGATGTGCGGTGATTCAGGAGGGCCAGTGGCTTCCAGTAAGAGACAAGCGGAAGTTCCCTGTGTGGGAATTAGCTCTTGGAGTCTAACTCCTTTACTGAGTTAGAGATGGCTCTAAGTCATGGAAAGACCAGAAGAAACCTGTAAAGGACAAGGGGAAAGATAAACACCCAATCAGCTCAAACCAGGATTTCTTCATAGTTTTCATATATTTAAAAATAAATGGCTTCTTTTACTTAGAGTAAATAACAATATTTCTTCATCAAAATACTGGAGACTGAAATGGCATACTCTCTGTGCCTTGTGACCAATAAAAGTCTAAGATGATGCATTTGCTACAGTACTCATAAAAAGCCCCATTAATCATCTGGTTTCCAGTGACAAGGGCAGAGACAAAGTATCAGGGGGACCTGGTGGATAAGCCTTAAAATCTGAACCACAGGGCAACACAAAAATATCAGCACCTCTCCTACCTTTATGTTTCCTGACCTTATTTCTTCCATTCCTTGAACACACTAAGCTTGTTTCTCACTTGCAGACATTGCAATAGCTGTTTCCTCTTCCCAGAATGCTTTCTATTCTGATTTCCACACGGCTGGCTCCTTCTTGCTATTCAGATCTCAACCTCTGGGAGACCCAGCCCTGGTCACCCACACACCATAGCATTATCACTAAATGTTGCAACATATATTTCAGTTACCTATTTGTTAATTATCCTTTTCTCCAACCAGTTTAATAAAAGCTTTGTTAAAAAGGGTGGGGTTTTTTTTTTTGCCTGTTTTTTACTACTATGTTTCTAGTATATAAATAGTATCTAGGGCATATTAGGTTTTCAATAGTTATTACTTTTTTGAATAAATGAGTGAAGGAGGGAAAAGGAGGAAAGAGGAATAAAAAAAGAAGGAAAGCATAGAAATTGCAGTACTTGAACTCTGAATGGACTAGTCACAGGATTTTCATGCCTTAAATCTGCACCAAGTTCCTAGGCTGGCAGCCCTCTGCAAGCACTGTTCTGCTTATGGTCTTCAGTGTGTGGTGAGGATCCAGCGTGTACTTACAGTCTCTTTGGTTTTTGCCTCCCCCCTTTTCTCTCAATGCCCGAGATAGACAAAGGGGTATACATATGCACAATAATGCTGAAAACTGAAAACAAGTTCTCAGTTCAAAATTTGGTCAATATTTTAATTAGATTGAACCTCTTAAAAGATAATTCACTCAGCTCCAGAAGTAGTATGAATTATGTAAGAGACCTTAAATCAACATTTTAATTCTACTTTTCCCCTCTGTCAGGAAAACCACCTAAAAGCCCAACCACATGTGTATATTCTTGTAATCAATTGCAAACTAATTCTATTCTTGAAGTCATATTTAAACTAACAGTGACATGGAGAGTTGACTCTGGTAATTTATTTAGATTTTCATTTGGTATAGAATTTAAATCAAGAGATTTGGAAATAAAATGAAGAGGGCAATTCAATTCTGATAGAAATTGAGTCAATGATGAAAGCAGCATTCTGTAATCTCTGATGTAGACCCAGTCTTTGAAAAATTACATGCATGCTACTTGCAAATGCTCTTAAGAAGGAAAGCTTTTCATGTGTGATCTTCTTAAAACAGAATTTATGTTCAAATTGTATGGATCCTTGTGCACAAAGAGCAATAATGCATCCCAAGAGTCTTTCTAGATTTTCTGTATGTGTGTGTATGTGTATGTTTGTGTGTGTGAGAGAGAGAAACAGGCAGAAGAAAAGAGAGACTGAGCAAGAGAGACCTACCAAGACAAGAGCCACTACACACACCTGAGAGGTGGAATCTTTCAAGAAAAGATTGTTGCAGATTTATAAATATTATGCTTTGGACTTACTATATAAATAAAATGTTTTGTCAAACTTGCTTAGCTACTATAATTTTTCATTGGTAAGAAGTAGGGATAATGCAATATGTTTCCTTTGTGGCTTTTAACTCATTTGTTCACTCACTCTTAAAAATATTTATTGAGTAATATTATGTGCTAGTCACTATCCTGAATGTTGAGAATGCAGCAAAGCCTTTACTTTTCTGACTCTTTCACAATTTTCTTAACTGAAAAGAAGAGATACTAGTTCTTGGATGTAGAGTGATTGAAGATATAATGAGATTGAATACAAATGTATTCTGTAAAAGTCTATGCCATATTTCTTTGGTTTAGTATTTTATTATAATGTAATTTAATGACTTTCCAAAAATATAAGAAAATCAAGTAGAATTTTTTTTTTTTAATTTTGAAAAGCAATCTTAGGCTAAAGAACAGAGCTATAAGTAAAAGTGAACAGAGTTTTGTGTATTTATATTGAGACCTATATGTATTATCAGTGCAAGAGGAAATGAAGTTTATATGCTTCATAAGGAGATGTATTGCTAGGAACATACCTTTTATTTGCAGGAAAAAGTAATCTAAAAGTAAGTTGTAGGCGTAATGCCTACCATTTTAGAAAATGGCTAATGGATGTTATATAAATTATAAGAAAGCCTTCTTCTAACGTATGGAATACATACATTCTGAAAGATCACCTGTGGAGTAATTAATGCTCATCAAATATTTTCTCTTCAACCTACATGATACTTGACACTTTCTATGGGAAAAATTTGCACCCAGATCAAATATAATCTCAGAGCAATCCTTTTAATGTCAGATTTTTGGAAAAGAAAATGTAATTCCTTTTGCAATTTAATACTCATTGAAAAACAGAAAGAATCAAACTAGAAATGCAAGACGCAATGCTGATCACTTCTTGAGGTGCTGCTGCTAGGACTTGTGGGGAGAGAAGAGAGGACATTAGGACTGCCTGCTTCCTGCTGGGAGCCATTAGCTGACTGCTCCAGGCTCTGCTACCAACAGGGAGCAGAATGGGAGGTGGCCTGGATGCAGGGGAGGAAAGAGAAAAGGCAGATCTGTTGTCTTCTCCATAGGATCTTATTTCCATTCTACTTTAGTGCTGTTTTATAAGACATTAAATAGATTTCTTAACCCTTTACTATTTGTATTCTTTGTGATCCGAACAAATGGGAAGGTATTTATATTTTGGCTTAAAAAATCATTTTAAAATGCTTTATTTTTAAATATTTATCACTTTATACTTACACATTTTAAGTATAGCTTCCTAAAGACAATGCCCTTGAAACTGGATTTCTCTAAAGAGTGATTTATGAGTTTGGTTCACTCCTATGTGCTTTTCTAGTGCTTAGAGTGCTGCCTGGCACATGGTAAGTGCTTAAAAGATATGTTCCCTCAATGAATGAATAGTTGTTATCTTTCGTTTGTGACAAATTTAAATAATAAGGAAGGATACAAGCCATGATATGCAGGATATCAAGAAGAGTTCAGAGTGAAGGATGGAATAGCACAGCGCCCAGAGGCTTCTCTCGTACAGGCCATGGTTCAAAACCCAGCTTTGACACTTACTTGTCATGTGTCTTGGAATAAGTGAGTTGACGTCTCTAAATTTGTTTTCTCTTTTGCAAAATAGCAATGACACTACTACGAACTTCACAAATTGCACATGAAATAATGCCAGTCACACATTAAGCCCTCAAGCCATTCATGTCTTGAATATCAGTATGATTATTTTGAGTGACATAACATACATAAATAGAAGAGAAAAAAATAGTGAAATGAAATTGGAAGAGATCTTGTAAAAAGGAAAGAATTGACACTGCTTTACATATAATTAACTTAAAAATGTAATTCTCCTTTATATATTTTATGAAGGTAAATTCTGCATTCTCTACTATAGCATATTAATATATTTCCAGATTCAGTATATTCAATGAAGTGTGACTTTAAGTGAGGATTGTTTAGAATGCACCAACAGGCATTACTTTGTGTGTTTAGTTACCTAAGGTGACTCTGAGTAGGCTCATTTCATTTGTAAAACTGTAGTTATAAGAAAAGTTACAAATCATGTCGATTTAGTGCTAGAATGTCAACTCTACCAGGGCAGGGATTTCTGTCTGTTTTGTTCATTGCTAGTTCCCTAGTTTCCAGGGTACATCTTAAATATGGCAAATGTGCAATAAATATTTGTTGACTGAAGCAATGACTGTGGCAGCATTATATGTATTTAGATTGAAAGAATTTTGACATTGCCAGTATAAATCAACCTCATGCATCCCATAACACAGAAAAGTTCTGTTCCCATATCCTTTGCTTGGACAAATAGCACCATCAATTTATGTCTCAGTGAGAAGCAGAGGATGCAATTGTGTTCCTCAGTGCCTCATTCCCTTGGCTGCCAATTCTATACAGTCCAGAGGAAAGGATGCCACCAGCCTGGAGCTCATCACACCAGACCCTGTATGACACTCCTGCACACAGAGAGGAATATACCCACTGTGCTTATGCAAAGCTTGTGGATCAACAATGCATATAAAATTCAAAATCTTCATTTCCTCCCACAGGTGCAAAACAGCCACAAGGGAACCTATGATACCAAAGAATCTGAAGATTGTCTTAGAAGTAACTACCCAAATGTTTAGCTCAGAGAAGACCTTTTATAGCCATAATAGTAGTCTTTAGATATTGAAATCCTGTCAAGAGAAATATCAACTAGACAATTTTGCACTTCTACTCAGGGCAGAAGCAGGATAATAGGTAAAATTTCCAAAGAAGCAGTTTTCAATTCAGTACCGGGAAAGTGATTTTAAGAAGTAGAGTTGCCCCAAAATGGATTAACCTACCTGATTAGTTAATGTGCTAGTTAATTCTGTGCTTGGAAGTTTTCAAGGAGAGACTAGTTGTACATATTCAAAAGTTGTGGGGTGTTTCGACTGAAAAATTGGAGGAGACGACTTAAGATTGGTTTTCTTGAAAGGGATGTAATTTATTGTGACAGTGCAGAGCAACTTAGATCTAAATATTATATCTGTTATATATTAATGAGGTTGTAAACATTTTCACACCATGCTTAAATACACAAAACAGAGGCAATACTTATATAGTTAACGTAATCTTTCTAGCAAAGGCCACAATACATAGGGTGGGAGTAGGGAAAAGATGGGGGGTGAGTATCTCTTTGAATTTGCCTTTATATCTCTTCTGGTTTATATAGTCTCTTTCTTAGAAAGGCTTTCCACTAGCCCACAGCCTCTCTAAAAGACACCACTTAGAGGCAGGAGCCTATTCCCCTTTTTTGGGAGTTAAGGGGTCAGAGAGCTAAGGGGTCAGAGGTCTGGTCTGCTCTGCAAGTTGAGACCACAGAGATGCAATGGTTTCATCTAGCTTTTTCTTGGTGTTTCTCTTGCATTCACTCTGTGCTCATTTGTCCTTATTTGGGAAGTCCCTGGAAATGGTGGTCTCATTGTCTGAAGCTTGCTGCTTGGGCTTTCTTGGAAGATTTGGGTCCTTGTACAGGGCATATGAACATCACCCACAGACCACAGCAAGAAGCACTGCCTCAGGCTCATCTTTTTTTCTGCTTTCTGCAACCATCACCTTCCTTGATATTTCAGAAATGGGTGTAGAGCTTTTCCTAGAGGCTTGAATCCGAGGTCTAGTATGCCTGGAAAGACTGCTTCTAGAATCCCAAAATCACACATGCTAATACACATTTTTGTCAGCTTCCCAATCCTTTCCCATCCTCTTAGCATCCAGATTCCACCTCAAGGGGGAAGCTATACAGACATGCAACTTTGATACCACCTCCTACAATGGTCTTGTTATCAAAAGTTTGGTCTCTGAACTCAGTGCCAATTCAAATAACAACAGAGTTTTGGGTGAAAGGGAAAAAAACAGTTTATTATTTTCTTTGCCAGGCAAAGGGAGTACCAGCTGGTTAATGCCTTAGGAACTGCTGGCTCCCTGTTATGAAATGGATAACGGGTTTTAAAGGTTTGCTGCTTGTAGGGAGGGGAGCCTGTGACCTTGCTAATTGGTGCTTTCCCATCAGTTTGGCCTTATGAGGCTGCTTGCAGTGAGATAAGGGAATCTGCAGGTGGTTAGCCTTGGTTGTCTGCCTCTGTGGTGGTTGGTGGATTCTGGTGCCAGGAAGCCGAGGAGCTGGGGCCTGGGAAGCTCCAGCTTCTTGATTTTCTCTGGACATCAGTTTCCCTGTAATAAATTTCAAGGACCTGTGATTAGGCAAAACTTTAGTGTGATGCCACCTGGGCTTTAACAATGTGTAACTTCTATTTGGTTGTAAAGCTCAGGGAGTCAAAGTTTAAAGAAACAGTTATTTACATATGATTATAACTGTAGAAGCAGGGAAAAGGGAAGAGTGCTTTTGGTTTTAACCCCATACATGCTGGGTTCAATATAGGGGAACCCATATCAGGGCCAGTATTAATTAAAAGCCTGTCACAGTCTTAAGCTTTTCACCAGCAATGAAGGCAGAACTTGGGCACTATTTTCTTAATGTTGAAACTCTGAGATCCAGTCAGCCATGCCTGGGTAAGGGTAACAAAAATCATATTAAAACAACATCCCCAAAATATTATAGTTATGACACGTATGAACTATGCAGAACAAAAGTTTAGAACAAGCGTGATATAAGCACATTTAATTTCATACTCTGAGTAATATGAAAGATGTGGAAATTATGTTTGCATTTTTTAAACCAACAATGCCAGGGAACAATATTAGTTCTAGAGAAAGAGTAATTTTCATCTCTGAAGATGATATTTTAATCCAATAATCATGTTAAATGGACTTGTTTTATGTGCCTCAATGCACAGTAAAATAAAAATGTGTGTCTGAGTTCTGAAACTCTTGATTTAAATTTGGTAAAGTATGCATCAGATTTTAATAGATACAAATCAGCCTCAGTATAAACAGACTTAATACAGAATGCAAGCTGTTTGATTTATTTTGGAATGCTCTAGTTGCACTTTGTAAAATATACAAATGAATACTAATCTCCAAAAGTGTGAAAGGAACAGTAGTTCAAGGAATAGCACAAAGGACTTCAAAAAAGCAATCTAGGGGCCAGCCCTGTGTCTGAGTGGTTAAGTTTGTGTGCTCTGCTGCAGCGGTCTAGGGTTTCGCTGGTTTGGATCCTGGGTGAGGACATGGCACCACTCAGGCCATGCTGAGGTGGCATCCCACGTCCTACAACTAGAAGGACCCACAACTAAAATATATACAACCATGCACTGGGGGGATTTGGGGAGAAGAAAAAAAGCAGAAAGAAAAAAAAAAAGAAGATTGGTAGCAGTTGTTAGCTCTGGTGCCAATCTTTAAAAAAAAAAAAAAACGCAATCTAATTCTCTTTGCTTCAGCTTATAGATTTGGGGTGAAAATATATCCAAAATAACAAGATAATTAAGTCCTCACAATTTAATCTTAAAACCTTAAGGTGGTATCTTTAAACCTAAAAATTTTGCCTTTAAACTATCTAATTCTTTGACAATTTTAAAGTAGACTTTCATCAGGTTTGATATTTCACTTTGTGAACTAGAATGGAAAAATAAGTAGCAAAAAAAAGGAGAGAGAAACCTACTTTAAAAGTTATTTGGAGATGATAAGCAAAGGTCGTTGTTTACCCTTGATTAAAAAAGATGAAGACAGAAATTACAGAATTGCCTTTCTAAGAAAAGCAGAAGAAACAGACTTGAGATATAATTGTACTAGAAATGAAAGAGGGACAGAATATAATTATCCACAGCTTAATTGCACAGGTGGATACATACAAGTTGGCATGTGTATTTCAAGTTTGCTAAACTATTGCTGCTCCAGGTCTGAGTCTAGAACCAAGTGGAGTTTGATACCAACTCTGTTGTCACCAGCAATGACAGTAACAGACTGAGAACTCCCTTTGTGCGGCTTTGTGTGTCTGGTAAACGAAATGTTGCCTCAAAATTAACAATAGTAAAGATCTAATCAGATGTGTGACATATAGTTTAGAAAATATTTTAGATGTTTCAGAGGGGAAAGGATGATTTGTGTATGGCCAGGAAGTAAATGGCTCAAAGAGTGTTGGGCAGTTGTAAAATCTAACTCTGAAAGTATTCTTGCAAATGTCCTGAAGAAGATAAAAGTATAACATGATCAAAGGAACCAACATAGTAGTTCATGTTTTTCAGTGTTTACCTGGAGAAAGACTGCTGGGAAAGGTAGTCTCACGGGCAGTTTTTTGAGCCCCTCTCAGCCACATAATAATGGGCCTTGGGCCGGGAACACTTCCCTACCAAGAGATGAAGAGCCTGCACTGCTTGCGCCAAGCTCCTTGCCTTGTGTGGGAATATCTTTCCCTGTTGCAGACTCAAGGTCTCTCCTTCGTCCTGCTTAAGCATGTGTGTCAGTGGCCCTCAGTCACACACCTAGCTTTCAGTATTTCAGGCTCCACAGGTTGGAGTCCTTCTGCTACAGCACAAAAGCTGTGCATACAGGCCAATTGCCCTGTGTCAGCTGTGGGGTTGGGGGGCTGGGAGTGTTGGCCATGGGGGACTAACACACACTATTGGAGCTGATCTTGCACTGTCTCTTCTCTCAGTAAGAAAAAGCATTGTTCCATCTCGTACTTGACTAAATTGTGTTTCCCTTCCCAACTCCAATACCAAGATGCAGTGGGCAGAAGTATTTGCACTTCTACTCCTGGTGGTTGGCGCAGTGACGATCTTTGCTATCCTCCATGTAGTTGGTGTCTTCCCCTGGCAATGGGAACTGGTGCATGGTATTTTGCTCTACAAAGCCCTATGATGTTATTTTGTCTTGAATCTGTCTTACTGAACGTTTTTTTTCAGTGAGGAAGATTGTCCCTGACCTAAGCTAACATCTGTACCAGTCTTCCTCTGTTTTGTATGTGGGATACTGCCACAGCATGGCTTGATGAGTGGTGTGTAGGTCCATGCCTGAGATCCAAACCTGTGAACTTTGGGCTGCTGAAACAGAGTGTGCGAACTTAACCACTATGCCACCAGGCTGGTCTCTTGAGCATTTATTTTTTTAAAGATTGGCCCTGAGCTAACATCTATTGCCAATAATTTTTTTCCTTCTACCCAAAGGCCCCCAATACACAGGTGTATGTTCTAGTTGTGGGTCCTTCTAGTTATGCTACGGGGGATGCTGCCTTAGCATGGCTTGATGAGCGGTCCTAGGTCCATGCCCAGGATCTGAACTGGCGAAACCCTGGGCTGCCAAAGCAGATTACATGAACTTAACCACTCAGCCATGGGGCTGGGCCCTGAACATTTTTTGTCAATGACTTTGATGAAGACAAAGAAAGCCTAACTATGAAATTAGGAAATAGTGCCTGAAAATGATTAAATATACTTTGAGTAGTAATCAACATCTAATTTATTAAGATAGATTGGAAGAAAAGACTCAAAAAGGACTAGAGGTAAAATTGACAAAAACAAATATAAAATTTCAACATGATATACCAGGTAGCTAGAATGATCTTCCACTTAAAATAACTATAATAGGTACATACATTTTTGAAAATATCTTCATAAATGCTTCCATGAGCTGGCAAAAACACCTAGGCCAGAATCAAGTGGGGTACTGAATCTGGCTTTCATTTTTAGGGCATTTACCAAACCAGGTAAGTTGGAGCGTTGGTTTTTGCATGCTTGCAGTACTCAGAGGACAGGGACACAGGCCCAGGGCTGCTCTTCCTACCAGAGAAGTGACAGAGTCCAGCTATTTGCTTGCCGATTTCATTTATTTTCCTAAGTACAGTGGAAGATGATAGTTCCCTACCCTTCTTGAGTTAGGTAAGGGTCATGCAGCTGAATCCTGGCCAATGTGATATGAATGAAAGTGTCATATGCTCCTTGTCAGCCAGGCTATAACATGTTTCTTCTCCTTCCAGGAGGCACTGTCATCATGTGTTGAAGATGGCAGTGTCCTAGTTAGAAAGAAACTAGATTACTGACTCAATGCACAGGAAAGAGCCTTCCAGGGAGAATTGGGATTTACCTTAACAAGTCCTTGAATGTCTCTGATTTTAATTTTCTCACTTTCATGTAAAGTAATTGAGATTCAGGTACCCCAAGATTCTTCTAGACCTAAAGTTTTACGATATTTTTTCTAAACACATTATGAACTGTTTGAAGACAGGAATGATGTTTTGTTTATATTAGTGTGTATTCTACCTTGTATAACATCTGGCATAAAATAGGCACTTGGTATATTTTGAATGGATGAGTGAACAATTGATTCAAAAACTACTTTCTCCTGCAAAAATATCCTCTGTGGCAACCACCCCTACTTTTAGTCAAAATTCTATTCCTTCAGTGTCGTCATCTTATTAAGGCATAAGTTTTTAGGGAAAAAAGTTATTCCACAAACTTGCACTGAGGAATAATGAGATAAACTCTATAGGCTGACTGATACTGATATTCAATTGCTATTCAGCAGCATTGTTTATACAAGTTGCTGAAATATTGAAATATTCCTATAACATTTTAAAACCTCCAGTATTCCCACCCCTACAACCTATTGGCCATCTTTGCCTGGGTTTCTATAGGTTCCTAAATTGTCATCTTTCTTATTCTCATCATTTCTCAATACCTATGTAGTCTCAGTGGTTGGCTTAATGACCTACCTTTTAGACTAAACTTGAAGTGGTATATTCATGACCAACTCATTTTTATTCTTACTTCTTTTATTCAAGTATTCACCAAATGCTCTTAATTCTCCTTCTTAAATATCTCTTGAACTCATTCTCTTTCTTCATGCCCATCTCCACACATAGGATGGTCCAGTCATTCTGAGCTGTATGAAATTCCCCCACGTGCCCTGCTTTCTTGTACCTCTGTGTATTCTGTTTCTCTGCAGAGAATGCCTTTATCAACCCAACAGCTCTATTCTGTTTTGCTGATCCCGCCTACTTAACCTTTTATACTCAATTCATAGGTCACCCTCTTACGAACCTGTCCTCACTCCTGCTTTCCCCTGGAGAGAGTCACAGGATACTACATCTCTATTACTGCACTGAACACATTTTGCTGTGATAAATTCTGAACTAAGCCAAAATATCCTAGACCTTAAGCCAGTTTATCAATAAGGCTTACCGTAAGATCATGGAACTAAACTATTTGCCAACAATTCAGTCAGGTATTCTAATAACCCGATAAGGTGCATAAGGTGACATAGGAATTAGCCTGAAAATTTTAGCTGGAAAAACACTGGAGATGTGTGTACAAACGGTGGAGAAGAGAGGGAGAAGCAAGTGTAGGAAATTTAAGCAGCTTCATGTGGCTCGAGCATAGGATGCAACGGCGAAAGGCAAGATACAGGTGTGGAGAAAAACACAGAGGCTTCACCTAAAGATGCTTATAAGAAAAATTAAAGATACTGGACTTTGTCTCTGAAACTGGTGAGGAATTATTAATATATTTTATTAGCATGGAAGTAATCTGATCCAATTTGCCATCTAGAAATATCACTCAGACAGCATAGTACTTGGATAAATTGGAGTGCAATAATAATAAAAACAAACAATAATCCAGGTCAAACAGAAGGGTGTGAGCTCAAAAATCATAGAGGATAGAGGAAAAATAAGGGAAGGGTCAAAGAATTTTAGGAGATAGTATTGGTAGAACGTGGTGTTTGATTTGATGTGGAGGGTGAAATGGAGGGAGGAATTTAGAAAAAGCCTGAGATTCTGGCATGAATGACTGGATATGATAGAGCTCTGAACTAAAATGGGAAAAACAAAGGACACTTTGACAAGGCTGGGGGGGTTAGTGATTTTGATTTAGATCTAATAATTTTAAGGGGTATATAGGGATGCAGGGGGAGATGTCCTGTAGGTAGTTGTATATATGAAAGTAGAGCATAGGTGAGAGTTCTGGGCTGGGCAGATGTGAAAGTCATCAGACTATCGGTGGTGGTTATAACAACACTCTCTACCCTTGCCTTACTGGTTAGTAAGGATGGATGAAAGGAAAAGGAACTATGGTCACCCTACTTACCCTCTGTTCCTATGTCATAATTTTCAGCACAAATATTCAGCTGATAGTAGGAAGAAACACAATTAAGGGAAGATAGACTGAGGTTCTAGTCAGTCGTGTTTCTTAGAAGGCTTTCTATCTGCATTTAAAGCGAATCCCGGTTCAAATGAAAAGCCTCTCAGGGCTGTCAGTGCCCCCGCTTATTCAGTCATAGATGTAAGACACTTACCTTGTACTCACTTTGAGACTTGTTGAACCCCCATGTACCCTGGGTATACCAGAATTCCATGCTCAGGGGATGTGGCAAATGCCATATGAGAATGGAGCAACAAGGAATGATGGATACACATATTACACACGTCTGCTTTGCTCAAGCTCCTGCTTCATTGTTCCATCAGACTTCACTTACAAAACCCAAGTTCAAGTTTTAAACAAGACAGCAATAGCAGAGCATTAAACTGAGCATGGGGCTTTTCTGAGTGTGAGGTCATGTGTGACTCCACAGGTTGTATGCCCACAAAGCTGGCCCTGTATGTCATCTTTTATCACACGGCTTCTTCCTATAACACAATGCCTCAACTTGGAGGTTGTTTGGCCAATGTTTACTATTTGGAAAAACGGGAATAATTATGAAGATACATGATAATAGTGTCACTCCTCTTACTTGTCTGTTCTGTTGTGTACTTTGTGTTATCTTTGGCCATAAAGAAACTATATGTTATCAATACATGTAAAATAGTCATCCTTGGTTACACATCTTTATCATCCACCAAGCATTTTCTTTAACATGGCATTAAATGATGCTAATTTCATTGTGTTTTGTTTTTTCACCTTTGATTCACCTTTTGTGAGTCATATTCCTTCAGTAGGCTTTTCTGCCACTAGAGGGGAAAATAATTTGTGTTCTGCTGCAACTCATTTTGCAGGGGCCAGGGAGAGAGAGAGAATAATGTGTGTTTATACAGAGAGATGAAGAAGCAAGGCTCCTTTGTGAGAAAGTTTATCATTTTAGATTTATCCTTGATATGTGCCTTTTTATACATGGGATTTTTTTTTTTTAAATGGATGAAGGCTCCTACAGCACCTTTATCTAAATCTGTGTTTACTTCTGTCATTGTCACATAACAGTTTTTCATTTACTGGGATGCTGAGGAAAGTGGAAGGAGAAGGTTGAATTAATTTGTTAGGGCCAGTTGCATATGTAGCTTTTATAAATCTTTCAGAATTCCTACTGTACCATCTTACCTTGCAGAAAAGATATTTCCATATCTAAGTCATATTTGCATTTTTTTGTATTCTGAACTTCTACTCCCTTGTTAAATAAATGATTTTAAAAACATGGGAAAACCTACATCTATGAATATAACCATCCACCATGCAGCAGCTCTGGAGTTTTAGTTTGGCAAACAAATATTTGTCTCCCAACTATCCCTGTCAGGATGTAGGAATATTGGTAGTTTATTTTATGCAGTATAAAAATTTCTTACTCCATGTCTTAGACTACACATGTTTTGTATACACTGAATGAAGAGGTTTAAACCAACAGATTTGCCAGTCAACAGATGACTTCAAAAAACTGTGCTATGATGACTTACAATTAAGAATTGAATCTGAGCAATGTAAAAACTACCAGTATGATAGTAGTGAATGAGAGCTCAATACATATGTCCTTGAACAATGTCATTAGATATTTTCCTTTTTTTATTCTCTGAGATATAGTCTTATTCTTTAATATTGCAATTCTTTCTTGCTTCTTACTATGTATTTAACTATTTTTGTAATTAATATAAATATACGAGTGTACAAACACACACACATATGCACACACACATTCATACATGTTTTTAAGTGACTCTCCTGGAGACAGTGTATTCAAACAGAAGTGGTAAGGTGGTGAACACAATGTAGTCTATACAGAAGTTGAAATATGATGCACACTTGAATTTTATATAATGCTATAAACCAATGTGACCTCCATAAAATAAATAAATAAAACAGAAGTGGGCACTCCAAATGATAATTGCAAATTTATTTCATTATAATACTTTTTAATCAGGATAATTTTCTCTGAAATTGGGATTCATTTTACATATTTGTATAAATATAAGACAGTATACTTGAAAAGCTTTTATTAAACTGAAAATGTATTCTACAAGGAATGGTTTCTCATAATTGAGGGAATACAGTAACAGCTCAGACATAAATAGTGAGTTTACATGATCCAGCATTGTATGTGATATAATTTTCAGAAATTATCTTATTTGGTTCTCAGATATTATCAGGTAGGAATTATTTTTATCACCACTTCAATTATGAGAGAACTGAGACTTACAGGGGTGTCTAAGATAATGGTGCTATTAAGCTGAGCTTAGAAGTCATTCTAGACTGACTTCAAATGTCGCATTCAAAAACCACTCCAATTTTGCTTTGGTACAGAGATCGATTGGCCATTATTCTCTCCTGAAAGAATTGTACTGTATAATTACTTGGCAACCATATTTTAATGATACCATCTGTTTGTAGGGTTTTTGGGGGTTTTTTTTTCTGCTCGTGCTGAGTCCATGGCTACATCAAATCACCCCTGCAAGCTGGGCTTCATTCTCTGGCAGTTGCTTGGTCTCCACCTACACAGTGGAAAAGGATGAAATAGCTTGAGGAAATGGATGATTGCACTTGAACTGGTCAAATTACTAAAGAATCAATAAGGCTGCCTCTGTAAGATTATTGACTGGGAGGCGCATCTGAGGCCATAACTTCACTTCTAGCCAATATTTCAAAGAATGCTAGGTGCAGGACTATCTGCAGAACCTAAGGATCCTCACAGCGCTGAGGAAGGCAACACAGGATTGTTCTATCAGTTGACTGAGTGTTTTCGAAGCCTCTGGTCATTTTCATTGTATCGTGGGTGTGGTGTTCCTTCATCAGGCCTTTTCTGTCTCCACTGCTTTTGGGAAGGAATTCAGTATGAACGATCTACCCTTTCTGTGCACCTTAATTTATCTTACTTATCTATTTTATAGCAAGTTGATATAGTAAAAGAAAGATTATAAATACAGAAGAGACTTAGCCACTTTAAGACTGGGAGAAGACTAATTTTTAATTTTACGTTTTTTTATTTTAAGCACTTAAAACAAGATAGGAATTTTTTCCACATTTCTGTTTTTGTTTTGTTTTCTATCTTTTAATATACTACCTAGGGATTAAGTTCTTAGCACAGACATCTTTTATTTGGCATTGTCAGTACAAATAACTAAGTACACCTGATAGAATTGAATTTTGACTTACAAAGACAAAATGATGTGGGGGGGGAATAGGATAATTGTACAAAAATAAGTAGAATTAGTTCTGTTACTATTTTAAATAATATAGTGATTTAAATAATATAGTGAATTGCTATAGTCACATTATTATTAGAAAGTCAAAGAAGGGGCCAGCCCAGTGGTTTAGCGGTTAAGTTCGCAGGCTCTGCTTCGGCAGCCCAGGGTTCGCAGGTTCAGATGCTGGGTGCGGACCTAGCACCGCTTGTCAAGACATGCTGTGGCAGCATCCCAAATAAAATAAAGGAAGATTGCCACAGATGTTAGCTGAGTGACAATCTTCCTCAAGCACAAAGAGGAGGATTGGCAAAAGATGTTAGCTCAGGGCCAATCTTCCTCAAAAACAAAAAGTCAAAGAATTGTACAATTGGATATTCTAATTCCCATAGAAGTTAGCCACATCTCAATTGTTATCCTAGTCAATAGAATGTGTTTGAACTTAATTATTTTGTGTAAAATGAGAGGAGAGGAGTGTTCTGTAGCTAAGAGGATATATAATCTCTGGCACATGTTGCCAAAGTTTATCATGCCAGATAAAATTCATATTCTTGCTCCACCCGGGAAAACTGTGTGATCATTACCATTCAGATCGACAAGAAACAAAAATTGTAATACAAGTCATGCTTATTAAGCTTAAAATTTTGTTCACTAATTAATATTAATAAAGTTAACATCATTCAATACTTAAGGCAAAATTAAGTCTGATAAACCCCAAGTGAAAAATACAAAAAGAAAGTTCTTTAGGTTGTCTTTAAAAATGTTTGTTTCCTCCAAAAGATAAAAAAGACAATAGCTGGGTCTCTATAATTTTGTTAGTGCTCCCTTACTAGCATGAATCCAATTTCTCTGAATGATGACAATGCTAGAAAACTGTGCTGACAGTGAAATTAGTGCTTTGTGACCTCAAAATTCCCCGTCACTCCTGCTTTTTGGCAAAGTCAGCTCGGCCTCTTCTCTGGGCCTCCACAGCCACCCAAAAGATCCGGGAGCAGCCCCTTTAGGACAGGCCTGTTCTACTGTCCCCAGTTAGGACATCTGTCAGCCCTCTTTAATGCAATAAAATATCACAGGCTCATTCTGGATCCTGTAGGGAGCTTTTCTCTGATGGAAGTTGTTATTAATAAAGTGTGTGCTCACAAGTGAATAGCATTACGATGGGCCATGGAGCAGTGGTGTCAGCCTCACCTGGGAACTAGCTAGAAATGCACACTCTTAGGCTCCAACTCCAGCCACTGAACCTGAATCTGCATTTTAACAAGATCCCCAGGTGATTCCTATACATGTTAAGGTTTGAAAAACACTGTTGAGCTGTACCAAAATGGCAATGCTCATGAATGTTGCCAAGAAGAAAATCCCCCAGCCGCAAAAATGTCTCTGTCTAAAGAAAGGATTCATATGGTAGCAGTGCCGGGCTCCACAGCAGGGCAGCCTGGGGAGGAAATATCTGAGGGCAGGGGATGTTAATGGCTGCTTTGGGAACCACGCCACTAGCGTAGTGAATAGACATCTTTTCCTTTAGTCTGACAAAACTCCCTCCTCTTTTTACTGGGAAAAATTCACATGGTAATGCAAACTTAAAAAACGTTAAAAGAAGACTGCAAATATTTTGCAATTGAGGGAGAGAGAGAGGAGGAGGAACTTATTTTTAAGCACAAGCAGAACTTTTGACCTCTTGCAAATCATACAATAGAGGTAGGGTTTTGCCTTTAACTTCTGGGGTTAGAGCAGAAACCCAGTTTTCCAACTTTTAATCATTTCTTTGACCTTTTCTGAATTTCCACATCCTTCAACATTACTGGAGTATAGAACTGAGCATAGTTCCCTAATTTTTTAGGGCTGGCTTTAATCAATATGTGTCATGTGGAAGAAATTTGAGCTCTTGATTACCATTCTTTTCGTGCCTTATTTTTCATTATAGCTCTGTCCTAAATAATTGTTAAATATTAGTTACACATGAGACTTTATAGGCTTAACAAGCCCACCAGGTGATTATGATTCACGTGGTCCTTGGAGCACACTTTGAAAAACTGTGAAGACTAATCACTAGCTTCATCCCTAATATTTTGGGGGTAAAAAAAACAAAAATAGAAAAATAACGTGTAAATCATGGTTTTTAGGTGACTGAAACTTTGTTGTTTGTCTCCAATTCCAGTTTACCTTATAGATTTTATTTTTAAAGTTGCAGTAATATTTTCCTCTTTTGTGCAATTTTAGCAGGGTAAATTGGAACTTGTTGAGGTTGAAAAATGTTTCAAGTCTTTCCAATTTCTTCCGTACTTCAAGTTTTTCTGATTTATACCTATAGTTATTTATAATTTTTTTAAAAAACTGCCTTAATTTTAATTTTTAAGACATTTCCATTTTTATTTTGACGATGACAGCAATTTAATCAACTTCTAATATATTTTGGAAGAATAGTCTTCCTGACATTTCTAGGGAAGACTTACAATACTATTAAGTTTTCTTTGGACCAGGCCTGTTGGGGCTTTTCTCAAGATGACCATGTTAGGACTCAGAAATTTTCCATTTCCGGTAAGGCCTCCTTGTTTTTTCTTATTTTAAAATATTTGTTCTCTAAATACTCCAGATGAAAAAGAATCCTAGGCAGACTGATAAAGTAACAATTTTATCAGAATTTCAAAGTAACCATGTTACCATGAATAAACACTGAATATAAAGACTGTGTTTTCATGAAATTTTATTTACCTATGTTTATTTGGACATATTGCTAATTGAATCAGTAAAAACTTTAGTCCCTTTCTCTTGATAACATAGAAGCTCCTTTAAAATATAATGAACGTGCCAGTTTACTGAATAGTAGTTTCTTCAAACTTGTTGAGATTTAAACAAGGACAGCATGGGTTAGAAGAATAGAAACCCCGTGCTTTAGCCCACGAACTTCCTCCCTGTGTTTTCTTTACATGGATGTGTGCGTTTGCGTATTCCATTTAACTCAATTTGACCATCTTTTAAAATATTGCCTATAGACTTAGAAACCCATAATTTATCGTTATGCAACTGGACTAACGAATTTATTTTACTGCTCCATCATCAACCTTGTATCATTTTTGTCTGTTATACACAAACCTTGCCTTTAGAATTCCTTAAAATGTTAAAATTCACTGTCTGAAAAAGGCTACACTAGAAAGAATGATGACTTTACCAGTAATTAGGAAGAAGCAAGGATTTGGAAGGAAATATGAGGAGTTCCATCTTCATCATGGTCAGATAAGAAAGCTGATGGAACATCCAAGAGGCAATATGAGATAGCTCAGGACACAATATTGAATGCTGTGCCAAGATTAAATGAAGAGAAAAGAAGAGGGCTGGGATTCATTCACGCTGACCCACACAGGGAAAAACCTGCTTACTGCGTTTTCCAGGACACAAGAGTTTCAGCAACTCTTTTGAAGCTAGTGCTTTCTGTTTTATAAATTCATTTTAAAATACATCTTGGAAATATTCTCTTTTTTTTATCAAAAATATCCTATCTTTGAAAACTATTTACTCTTTTGACTTTTATGTTGTAAACTATCTTGGAATTAACATTAACACTTTTCAATGAAGATATAGCATCTAAATTCGTATACAGAATATATGTGAATTTATAGGCCTTACAGTGTGACTGCATTTTCTCTATTAATTGATCTTTTACATGTATTTATCTAAGAATATGCTGGAAGCATCCAGAACAAAATATCAACAGAGATTATCTCAAGGTAGTAAAATTATGAATGTCATTTTTATTTTTTTCTTTTGTCTTTCTTCAAAAAATTAATAAAGAAAAATTCTACAAACAACATTTTGAAAATGAGAAATAGAAGCAACTCAAAATAAATATTTCTTACAAGTTTACGTTTCTGATGTGGGATTATCCACTAAATTTTTAGCCAAAAGAAGCAAAACCAAATGACATTTTAATTGCCTAAAGAAGGATGTCATTCTCTTTTCACTGAGTAGCTATCTACTCTGGAGTAACGTTAAAAAGCAAATTTGGACAGAAAGAGGAGACTAGACTAAATATCTGAGCTATTTGCAAATTCCCCTCTAACATGTCTGGTACTGGAAACAATGTAACACTTATGAGTTTGAGATGACCGGCAAGGAGACCTAAGTACCTGATGCACGTTTATAGACTGAGATGGATGTTGTGCCATGGAATCAGGATCCTTTCTTATGTAATGCCCCTCTCCTACCCCTTGTCACACTGTCTTATAATTACTTATCTAGTTATCTGTCTTTACCTATAGACTCTAAGTTTGTCAGGGAGGAATTTGGGTTTGTTTACTGTGTCTGGCACATAGAAGGATGTCAATTTTTTCTGGCTAAATGAAAGATGAATAGCCCAGAACAAAGAGGGTAATTTAGAAAAGAAAATAAATAGAAAAAAAAATGATAATACTGATGGCTCAACAGAAATTATAGAGAGGAAAAATAAATAATTTTTAAGGGCATGATTTTTGGACTAAGATAACCCTGATATGATTCTACCTCCCAGGAGAGTTAAGAGCAAATCAAATGGGTTGAGGTGGCTAAGAAGTGCAGTCCTGGTAGTGGCATGAGCAGTCTCCAAGCTTTATTACAAGACAAATTAAACTCAGACTATAGCAAGTCTTATTCTTGGGAATAATTTTTTAAAATACAGCTGAGATATTCATAAAATATGCAGATTTATCAAAATTTAGGAACAAAACTGGGAGCCTTAAAAATTTATGCTTCTCTGATTTTGCCCTTCCTAAATTAGTGTAGAAATAAAGTTAGAGAGAAGTCAGATTTTATTATACTCTATGTTGACTTTAATAATGTCAGAGGATTGTAGGAGAAAAAAGAAAATATTGGTTACCCTTGATTGAGGAATCTAGCTTTGGGAGGAAAGTGATGAGAGCTGTTTTATTTTTTCCATTGAGTTTTCAATTTTAGTTTTAGAAAAAAGCTTAGAGAGAAAAGACTGAGGGTGATTTTGTTTCTGTTGCCAGAGCACAAAGACTTATGTGACAATTGGAGTGAATAAAGGTAGCTTGAACTGTTGTGCTCAGTTCACGTGTGCCTCTGATACTGATGTGTTAAGGAAAGTAACATATCTGGGAAGCAGATGTGGCCTCTTTGTTAAAAAGGCAAAATGGCATAAGAGTTGAGAGTGTGGGCAGTGTTATTTCACACTCCAGTGTTCAAATCCTTGCTTAGCAGGAAGACCCTGGACAAGTTTTTTTAACTTCTCTGAAAGCCATTTCTTCATCGGGAATATGGAGATAATAACTTCCTCAATTAATCGTTAGTATGATTAAATGAGGTAACTCCTGTAAAGGGTTTAACACAGTTCCTGATATACAGCAAGTGCAAAGAAATGTAAGCTATTTTGTCTTTGCTATTTTTTTATTATCTAAGAAGATACTGATCATGCAGATGTGCACCAAGTGTGAGTCATAGGGCCTGGTGACTTGCTGCAGTCAGAGAGCAGAGAGGAGAAAGAGAGGGTCATATCTTAGTAGGTTGTTGTCTTCTCCCATAAGTTCTTTCTGCAAAGAGAAGAAAAGAGCAGGAACCTGGGAAGAAGCACTTGAATATAGTCAACGACGATGTTTTTGAGTAGAGTGAGGGATTGCTGAGGACTCTAATAAGGAATCTAAGACTAAGGGCAGAAGAGATCCTGGAATCCTCTTCGCCATCTACCTCTCCCACTTTTCTTTGGGTGTCTTACAGCAGTGAAACTGAGGAGGAGAGTATGTGACAAAGAAGGAGCTGTTGATGACAGAGAAACAGAATTGGGAAACATGACATGTTTATTTTATTATTTTCAAAAGAGCTTGCCTCAGACCACAGCCCTGAAGGAGAGGCATGAAGCAGATTATCCTAGGTTTGTGTAAACCCCTCTCTCCCGGTGTCTGCTCTTTCCCATCAGAGCTGAGCTGCATTAACAATGGTAGTAGCCTGACATGAGTGAATATTCCACAATTAAAATGACTCTCTTTAATTAAAAATAGTTTGTGGATAAGAAGCAGTTGTTAAAACTTGTAAGATTGGTGGACTCTTCAAAACCACCTATCAGAGCGACAAATAGAGAGCAGGAAAATAAACACTTAAAATTAGAGGAATGTCATTTGCATTTGCTCAACAGATATTGCATTGAATATCTATACTGTTATAATACTAAAAGTGGAAGATAGTAGCAAGTTAAATATGCTTTATCTTAAAGTGCTAAAGCATATGGTACAGGCAATTACAAAATAGGGCAACATGCAGTAAAATGCTAATTGTGTCTTTTAGGTGATGGGAGGAAATGAAAGGTGAGTGAGATGCATGCAGGCTACTGTCTTCATGACTGTCCACATTGAAGGAAACAGAATTGGAGCTAGGATTTAAACACTCACATAGATGAATAAAGATAAACTGAAAAAAATTATAGTGGAGTATAATTTATTAGCTAAACATTTCAATGTCAATCTACAGTGTTTCTTATGCTGCAGACACTGGAGAGCTAAAAATATACATTTTCCCCAAACCCCTAAAGCTAAAGTGGGAGGAAGAAACTAAAACTAGTGGTCTGCCATCCTTTTGCTCCCTTCACTAGGAGAATGCACCTGGGAGAAAGAAAAGGCAGATGGCCAGAGTGTATGCTCCTTGTCAACTGGGCTTCCAGGTACACAGACTAGGGATATACGGTAGGAGGAAGAGACCTTACCTCTGAGGTGCCCTCAGCATGATGTGCTGGCTAAGGATCCTATAGCTCAAGTAAATATAACCCTGCATCTGTAAGACGTGACAATCGGTAAGGAATGTCACCTAAACTGTAAAACTATCTGGGGTACAAAAAGAAGATGTTTCAGAATTTATACACTCACTGCTGTGTGAGGAACGACCTTACTTAGAGCCTCATCTTTTCTGGCCAGAGGTGCTCGTCTGACATGAGAAAGAAGGACTTGGGGAGCTGCCCATGATATCTGGTTCTCTCTCTGCTTGATCTGAAGCTTTTCATTGTCTGTGTCCTTGAAATTATTACTAGTTTACTACTGAATAAGATTTCTGATTTATGTTATTCTGACTTGACAGTCCCATCAAGTGTGTTAGCTCATACATTTCTGGATAAGTTGGATTCCACTTTCATGAGACTTAAATTTGGAATTTAGAAAAATTGAGAGTGGGGCAGAACATTGACAACCATTTTACTAATCCATTTACTACTACAAGTAATGTGTGCAAGGTGTGTGTATGTGGATGGGGGGAGATAGGTAGGAGCATAAATCATGGATGACTATCATAAGAGGACAATAAAAGTGAGACCAAGAAGAGAAAATAATATTAAGAGGAAACATAAAGTTTGCCTGAATTCTAGCTTTTTCTGAGACACAGGCAACAATTATTGTTTTTCATCATTTAAAAGAAATTCTGTGATTCTTTTAAGGTATACTTGAATCGCTTAAATGACAAAGATTCATGCTTTAGAGGTGCCCAATTTTTCTTTTGATGGTCCTAATTGTTCAACAGTTATGTTGCTATAAATCTGTCTCCAAACGGATTCCACCCATCAGCCTACTCCTTGGTGCTAGTTTTTATTTTGACTTTAAAGTGTTTGAAGATAGCCATTAAATCTATCTGAATCCACTGGTCTCTTGGTTTTCGTTTTCTTAAGTCTTCTAGTCATTTTCCATAACAGAGCGTAGAGTCCACTTTCCATCCTGAGTGCTCTTCTTTGAACGTGCTCCAGTTTGTGTTAGCTCCTCTTTTTGGAAATAGATCCAGGTTTTTCTGCAATGCCACCACCACCAATAACAACAGTAAATGCAAGGAAAGGGAACAAACAAGAGGGACATGGAGGACGAGCCTATAGATTAAAACACATTTTTAAAAATCTAACACATAGCAATGCATATACCTTATTTGGATACTGATTCAAACAGATGAACTACAAAAATTAATTCATATGAGTTATCTGAAAATTTAAACAGTCGCTGAAAATTTGATGATATAAGGGACTAATTGTTAATTATTTCTAGGTATGTTTTTGGCATTGGGATTATGTTTTAAGGTTCTTTATATGTTAAAAATGCATTATGTTAAATACATGGATGAAATGATATGAAGTCTGAGATTTGTTTCAAAGTAATTCATGACGGTGAGTATATGAGTATATACACATGGCCAACATTGCCATGAGAGGATAATTGGTGAAACATATATATGGGATATATGGGAGTTTAGCTGTCAGTCAACTTCTGAAATATTTGAAATTCATCACAATAAAAAGCAACGTTCATAAGTTTTAGCTTAAATTTAGTTAGATAAGAGCAGTTTGCATCATTTGATTTGACTATTGTTAGTTATGTGCTTTCCTTCGGGAAACCAGCCCACAGATGTGTCTGTATGTGTGTGTCGTTAGTTAGCCAGTCAAAAGAGCGAACAGACAAATGGATAAGAAAATGTGATCACTAATGGCAGGATGCACTCACTATTGATGGTGAATCATGGGATTCAATAAGTTATTTATTTATTATATAAGTAACACATAACCAATATCTCTTTTAAAAATTAATCTTAAATACAGGCAACTAGAGTGACTGTCTTGACTATTCCTTTGCTATTTACAAAGAAAAATAGATTCTTTAGCTCAAACTTAGGATCTTACAGAGAAAGAGAGGGAGGAAGAAGGAGGAAAAGCTATGGCTGAATGTACTCATCTTTTAAGAATCAAATTTTATTTGAATGCTATTACCAATATGATCGCCAGGGTTATTTCTTGAATCAACGCATTTTATGGTATAAACGTGTTCTGTTGTACCTGAGAAAGCTGCTTTCATTTACCTCCGAGTAAAAGGACACCGGAGGGTAACAGTTAAGAAAAGAAAAAGCCCATATTATTTCATACACCTTTTTAGTTCCAGGTCATTTTTCAAAGTACAAAAACAGAGCATCACTTAAATATCCCTGAAGATGACCGGCAGTCATTCAGTGGCCTCAAGTACTATTTTCTGAAAAATACCTAAGTGAATAGAAAGAACATGTATTCAATCTTTGCAAGTTATATCATTTTCCTGAGTGGTTTTCTTCATCACAAGGAAAAATATACACACACACGCACCCCTAAAATTTTCTAAATCTGTAAAAAAAAATATAGAACAGATCTACTGTCTGCTTTTTGAGCACACAGATCAGATGGCTGTATGTCCCAATAACACCTAGAATATGATGGCTGCTCAGTGATCTGTCCTACAATCACTACCGCTGAAGTCAAACCACCATGTTCTTGTGCCTGGGTTATTCATCTCTGCACCTGCCTATCTCCCTACAATCCATTCTCAGTATAGAAAGCAGAATCATCTCTTCAAAACTTAGGTCAGATCATGTCACTTCTCTAGTCAGGTTTCCTATCTCACTTCTAGTAAAATTAAATTTCTTTACGACATTCTACAAGGTTCTGTGTCACATGCACCCTGCCCATTACCTTTCTGATCATATAACGTTTTACTCTTGACCTTGTTTCCTTGGCTCTAGCTACACTAACTTTTTGCTGTTCCTCATATGGCAGGGCCATTCTCAACGGTGTGCTTCTTCCTCCTGACTTCAATGCTCTTTCCTGAGATGTCTGTGTGGCTCACTCTCTCCCTTCCTTTAAATCTTTGCTTAAATGTCAGCTTCTCAGTGAGGCCCTTCCTGACTACCGTATTTGAAACTGCAATTCCTCTCCCAATATTCCCTAAGCTGCTCCATGGTTTATATTTCTTCCTAGCACTTTTCTACATATTTTTCTATTTGTTTATTTTATCTCTCTATCCTCTTGACACCTCACTAGAATGTAAGCTCCATGAACACATGGATTTTTGTCAGTTTTGTCCTAAAACCCTGCATAGTAAATAAATATATGCTGAAAGGTCATATTGTGCACCTCAGATCCAATCAACCACGGTCTATGCAGTGGGAGGCCACGGGAAGACCAGGTTTACAAAGAGGGGGTGTCAGGGAAGGAGAAAATAATATAAGCATATATTGTTACCTATTTCAAAATAAAGAAACAATGCTCAAGACCACTTGGTAGCTTGCTCAGGGTTATATAACTAATTAGTGGTGGAAAGGGAATCAAATTTAAGTCCTGCACAATCGAGTTCATAATCTTTGAGTGATCACATAGCCATAGCTTCACATGACCTGAGGTGCGTTAGTAAAGAGATTCCAAGCTACCTCATCACGTATAGTTCTGAAACTGACTTTTTAATTGGGAAATCACTAGGTTCTCATTTAATTAGATCCTAGTTATTTAGCTCCCAGTTGGCTATTTAAGTCATATACGTTGTCTATCTACTTAATGACGCTATTACACAAATTTGGGCCAAACTGAACCGTGATGTCTCTTCATGACCTCAGGTCGATAGCTTTCCTCTTCACTTCAGAAGTTTGAAACCATATACTGTAAGAGCCTTTCATCTTAAAGTCACCTAAAGTTTAAGTTGCAGCTGCTGTGTTTGTAAAGTTTGTGGTATTCAGAGGGTCTGTTTAATGTCTGATATTGATAGGGTGAGGATATCAGGTTGGTGACATTTACCATTATTTCTGATGAACATAATAGGAGTTACTTTTGGAAAAGTATGTCTAATAAAAACTTATAACACAAATGGGCTCATACACTTGTGAATGGATTAATCCCCAAACAAATTTTAAAAAAGATTTGTAGCTATATTGCAGAAAGCAGACTTCCACTGTAAAGAAAGACTCTAAGTTAAGATAAAGGGAAACTTTAATTGCATCAGGGCCAATGAGTCTCAGAAGAATTGATCCAAACTGCTAAAGTTTAGGGAGAATAAAGCTAACTGAAGATTAGATTTTTTGAATTACGTCTTAAAAAATGCATCATCTTGTGCTCACTTTTCTTTCAGTTCAGTGATTCGCTATTGCTCTGCCCAATTTCTCTCTCTTAGGAAAGCATCACTAATTAGAAATCAGGTAGTTTTTATGCAGAAAAGTATTACTTTTCTGTTTTTAAGAACATACTTTATTTTTTATATCAATGACTATCAGAGTTAGAAAGAAAATTATAAGGCCTTAAAAATTAAGGCATAATTTTAATCATATTTTAAATTGTTTAAAATTATATAATTTTAAATTATGTAATAATATTTAATGTATAGATGGTTAGATAGGCTATTAAGAGCCACTGATTTTCTTTATGTATTTAAGAAACTGCTTATAAAATTAATCCAGTAGATTTCCTTTACCAAATTTCAAGGTCTGATTCAGGGGAGGCTTGTCAATTTATATTACAGTGAAAAAAGTCCTTTTTTCTTTTTTAAGCACCTACTGTGTGCTTGGAACTGAGAATTTATCATAGAGCCTATTGAGACTATAGTAGATTAACAGCTAAGGACTCTTTCTCCTCTTTCTTAGGAACTGAAACTTAATTTAATTTCCCATCTCGTTTTATCTATATTTTTCTCCTCTCCTTCACCCCAACTCCAAGAAGGAAGGTAGGAAGGAAGGATGGAAAGAAGGGACAAAAAGAATTGCAATCCAGAAAAGCAGGGTCCATACTTACTGTAGACTTTAAACTTTTAGAAGTTTGGAATTGATGACACAATATAGAGCTACCATGTTAGTATCTTACATAAAAACCACAACTAGCCTGTCATCATACATTGCCTTATATAAAATTAGCCTTATTAGATTTTTTTCTAGGAACTTTTGAATAAAATTTTTATTTTGAGGTAATTGTATATTCACACATAATTCTAAGAAATAATACAGAGTAATCCAGTATACTCTTCATCCAGGTTCCCCCAATAGTAACATCTTGCATAACTATAGTACAACAATACAACTAGAAAATTGACATTGACACAATCCAACAGTCTGATTAAGATTTTACCAGTTTTACATGCACTCATTTGTGTGCGTCTGTATGTGTGTATATTTAGTTCAGTGTCATTTTATCACATGTGTAGATTCATGTGACCACCACGACAGTCAAGAGAGACCAGTTTCATCAAAAGACACCTCCCTCTCACACACCACCCTAATTCCTGGCAACCACTAATTTGTTCTCCATCTCTATAATTTTGTCATTTCAAGAATGATACATGAATGGAATCATACAATATGTAATCTTTTGATATTGGCCTTTTTTTCACTCAGCATAATTCTCTGAAGATCTATCCAAGTTGTTTCATGGTGGAATAGAATTCATGATGCTATGGACTGAATTGTGTTCCCCCCAATTCATGTGTTGAAGCTCTAATTCCCCAATGTGACTGAGATACGGTCTTTAGGAGATAACTAAGGTTGAATTAGATCATAAGGGTGGGGCCCTAACTCAGCGGGGCTGTGGTCTTATAAGAAGAGGAAGAAAGAGAGAGATCTCTTTATTTCTGCCACTTGAGGACACAGTGAGAAGGCAGCCATCTGAAGCCAGGAAGAGAGTTCTCCCCAGAGCTTAACCATGCCAGCACCCTGATCTCAGATGTTCAGCATCCAGAGTAGTGAGAAAACCCATGTCTGTTGTTTAAGCCACTCAGTCTGTGGTATTTTGTTATGGCGGCCTGAGCTGATTAGTACACATGGTATGGATATATCAGTTTGTTTAACCCAGGGCCTCTTGGTTGCTTTCAGTTTGGGGCTATTATGAATAAGGCTGCTATTAACATTCACGTATAGATTTTTTGTATGACGTAAGTTTTCATTTCTCTGAGGTAAATGCCCAATAGTGCACATGCTTGGTTGTATGATAAGTGTCTGTTTAGTTTTGTAAGAAACTGTCTTACAACAAAGATGGCACTGAGAGTGAAGAAGGAAGTCCCTGCCCCACCCAAAGCTGAAGCCAAAGCAAAGGCTTTGAGACCAAGAAAGCAGTGCTAAAAGCCATCCACAGCCACAAAAAAAAGATCTCCATATCACCCACCTTCAGACTGCCCAAGACACTGCGGCTCCAAAGGCAGCCCAAATAACCGCAGAAGAGCACCCCTAGGGGAAGCAAACTTGACCACTACGCCATCATCAAGTTCCCCATGACCACCGAATCAGCCAGGAAGAAGATATACAACAACACACTTGTGTTCATTGTGGATGTCAGGGCCAACAAGCACCAGATCAAACAGGCTATGAAGAAGCTCCATGACATTGATGTGGCCAAGGTCAACACCCTGATCAGGCCTGATGGGAGAGGAAGGCATATGTTTGACTGGCTCCTGCCTATGATGCTTTGGATGTTGCCAAACAATTGCAATCATCTAAACTGAGTCCATTTGGCTAATTCTAAATATAAATTTTTATGCCATGAAAAAAGAGAAACTCCCCTTACACTTTTGCTAGCATGGTTGTACCATTTTACATTCTCACCAGCAATATATGTGTGGTCCGGTTTCTCCACATCCTCACCAGCATTCCATATTATTGCTATTTTTTGTTTAGACATTCTTATAGGTATATTGTGATATCTCCTTTTGGTTTTAATTTGCATTTCCCTAATGGCTACTGATGTTGAACACTTTTTCATGTGGATCCTACTATGGATTTTTTTCAAAGACATGCACTGAAATACCAACAAATTTGGTCAAGAGATTTTTGTTATGAGGCAAAATATTTTATTCTGTAAAGCTCAATTTTTATCCACAAAACTTTAAGAAAATAAAATCTAGAATTTTTTTGGACTCATAGGAAGTAGAATAGATACTTGAAGCTGTGGATGTCACTAGTCTTTTTTGTTTGGCTTGGGAGCAACTTTTTCTATGTTTTTGAAAAGACGTCATCAGTGTAACAATGTAGTCCAAACCTTAACCGTTCTGTAAAGTCTTCTCTTCTAGGAGGTGGGGAGCTGCCCAGCATCCACCTTTAATCCTGCAAAGCATTATGGGAGGACAAACAGCTCTTTAGGTAGACACTCGCATCTGCATTAGGAATGGAGCTCTTTCTCACACAGTCTTCAGATGTCTTGAATTATGGCTTTGGCTTTCAAATGTCTTCCTATGTACCTGCAAAGTAAGAGTTAATAGCAGTCGTAATAATGAATCACATAGAAGTCTGCTGTAATTAATTGTTAAATAATCAACATTTAATAAGCAAATGAGTGTTTAAGTAGAATATGTGCTGCCAATAAGGGAAATTGATAACCACAACCTTAATTAAAGAGAATAATCTAAACACTGTCAGTTAACTTGAAAGAAATATTTTCCAAATAAGCTGCAAATTGGATAATTAGGAGTTGATAGTGATAAGAGATTTGCTTTCACTAATCTCATTTATTTTGCTTACCTCCTTTTGTGTACTGAGCCTAAAGTAAAACAATGTCCTAAAGCATAAATAAAAAGAATTGCATTCCTTTAATTATTTGAGGAATGCTAGTTCTTTCCGACTTGCCAGCAAAATAAGTCTTATCAAATAAACATAAAACATAAATTTAAAATCTACCATCTCCTATTTCTGATAGTAGCATGGGGGAGGAGTGTGGGCTCTCTCTACCCCGGGGGACTCTTAGAGGCAGCCATTGGGGCAGCAAGTCCGTTAAAGCTTCTAGTACATTTAGGGTATAACCATAATACATCTAGCAAAATTACTAAATTCTGATGGTAACATTTCATAGAAAAGTTCCGTTTTGCTGAGCATTGTTTTTCGTATTTGAGGGGCAGCAGTACTTCTTTCAAATGTTACTGTCCCTTCTTTATTGTTGTTTGTAGACTCTCTTGGCAGAAGCCCAATCCAACCCAGAATTCTCCGTCCCATTTTAATTTTACCTCTTTGTTGCTGTTATCTCTGAATTAGAAATTTCTCATTTGTGCGTATATTACCAAAAATGACTATTACTTATTTGTTGCCTAACGTGGGCCTGGGGTCTGCTTTTAGTCCTTTTCATGTGGTAGATTAATCCTTTGACCCTCACTATCACCTTTGCAAAACATCCTATTATTATCTTCATTTTATGGATGAAGAAATTGAGGCTTAGAGTCATTGCCGAAGGCCGTAGAATGAAGACGATTTAAAACCCACATTTATCTGATTCTAGAGCAAAGGTGTCCCCATTTTGTTCTATTAAAGTTTTTCATAGTCCTTCAGAAACAAGACTGTAAATTAAATATTAATAGAAAAGCATTCACTGAGTACTGTAGATTCAGCGTATAAATAACCTCAGGAAAAATTAATTCTAAAGCATATTTCATCACCAACCAGCAGGTACATAGAATCTGTCAAATTAGAATTAGGTGGTCAAATTATTTTTCTTTTAAATTTTGTCACGTTATCCATTTAAAATCATCCTTGGTGCTTTATAATAAAAGGGGCTTTTCTACAAACAACAACAATTAACTAGTAGGTTTAGCAATTGCCAACACTTTAAATGTCAAGCGATTTGCAGTGATTTATTGATGTTTTTACAAATGACTTCCATAGCAGTCATTTATCCTTAAAGCAGTCATTTATCCTTTGTGAAAGACCGTGCTTTTACTAAAAAATATTTTTATTATTTAAAATACCAAATTTTCTATTCTGAAGTCATTTAACAAAGTTTATCCATTCTCAATCAATTCAGTACACTCTTTTGACTTAGCTTTCAAAACCAAAAGGATTCCTTCTAATTAGCCCTCTCTATTCTTTAGACAAAAATTCACTATTTAGTTAGCAGTTGTGTTGTCTGTTTTTTTGCCAGAATATTCTATAGAAGAAGGCTCAAAATGTAAAGAGTACTACTACTCGTTATTTTTAAACCTTGGTCCTTCAATTCTCCGCTCTCAGTTTGTACCTTTAATTTCTCTCTTCATTGGCTCCTTTCAGTGTATAGATATATTCAGGTTATACTCATCTTGAAAAATTAAAAATATTAATAAATGAAAAAATAGCCCTTCCTTAAAGCCATGTCCTGCCAAAGCTTCTACCATAGCCCCCTCCTTGTTAATCATCCTTAAAGAGAAGGCTGCTATCTCCTCTTTGTCACTTCCCATTCATTTTTCAACCCACTGCAATCTGCCTCTGCTTCCCACCCTCTAGGCTGCCTTAGTATTGCCAGGGTCAGTGAACAGTTTCAGTGCTTATCTTACCTAGCATTCTCTGGTACTCAATACTGAGGATCATTTTCTATACTTTATACTTATATTGTTTTCTTTTAAAAATTTTCAAGATGAAAATTTATTTTAACTTCTATTTGTGCTGTGAGAGAGAGTGTGTGTGTGTGTTGGGGTCATTTTAAGAAAAAGTGTTTTTAAAAATCTTCTTCATGTTATTAACTAGTAAACATTACCACACTAGGACTTTATTACATCATTTTTGATTCTTGAGCCCTTATTTCTATAAGCCACTGTGAGGGTTTATGGGAATAACCCAAAGTCACAAATATTCTACTTATTTATTTAAAGAGAGCTGAATGCCACCGGACGTGTAAGTCAAGATTGCTAGCCCTTTTATTTGAACCTATGTCAATAGTTTTGCTCTTTAGATGTATGGAACTGAATTGAGGGGGACACAGAGAATACGGAGAAAAGCTAATGGTTTTAGTAAAATTTAGCACTTTAACAAGGAATTGGGAAGAACTGGATCTGAGTTAGGAATTCTAGTGAGGCAAATAGTAAAGAGGAAACAAATCCTGGGTTCAATTTTAAGTTTGTTGGGTTTGTAACACTTTTTTTCCAGCATAAATCAATTTGATATCTAATTCACAAACACTGTGGGATAGCACAGCAATTGAAGCCGGGGTGGATGGAGGTTAAATCTAGTGTTACACTTTTTCTTCATAGTAACCGTATCTTTTCTACAAAGGTCAGTAATAGCAATTTCATTTGGGGACTATAATATAGCAGGTAAAAAATCAAATGAAATCTACAAATGTCACTTTCCTTGTTCGTGTTTTTCTTCAGAGCCTTGGAGAGTTAGAAATAGTATGGCTTTTGAAAATCATTTAGATGATTGTGGACTGATGGTGTCCAGTATATTTAAGCATCCAGTGGTGAATTATCTCCAAGAAGATTATATACACAACTCTAGTATGTGAAATAAGTATAATGACTAACTATCATTAAGTGCTTACAATGAGCCAGGCGCTGTGCTAAGTACTTTGTAGATACTATCTCATTTAGTTGTCAAAACAACCCAATATGGTAAGAACTGCTAAGATGCCTAACTAATAGATTACAAATTTGAAACTTAGAGGAATTTGATAATAACTTAGCTGAGGTGCCACGGATAGTAAGTAGTAGAGGGAAGTTTAATTCCAAGCAACACTAGTAACGTGAGCAGATAAGTGTACAGATCCTTGCAGCGATGAGGGAACCGCACCATTACCTTGGAGTGGCACTGGCTAGGTCCACCTTTTAGCCCTTACAGTATTTCCTAAGGAAATTCCAATGACCCACAGCTCTGGAGTATTAAAAAATATCCAAATTTTCCATTCCAAGTGGTAGACCAAATGATTCCTCTCCCTTCTGAGTGTCAATTTAAATGATTTTAAAGGAATACAAAAGGCATAAACACACCGTGCCCGTCATTCACTGAGTTGCTCAGGCCACAACCCTAAGAGCATTTCTGATGCTCCTCTTGCTCTCCCATTGTCACATCCACTCCAACAAGTTCAATTTTTTTCTATCATTAACTATACCCTGAGTATTACCACTGCTTCTGATACTGCCTGCCTGCCACCATCTTAGTCAACACACAGTCATCTTTTTCCCAGACTATTTCAGTGGCCTCCTAAATGGTATTTCTGCTTTCTCTCTTGCCCCCTCCAGTTAATTATCCAGACATAGAGTGACCTTTTAAAGATTTAAGTCATCATTTCTTTCTCCTGCTCAAACAGTCCAGTGGTTTATGAGAGTAAAATTTTTTTTTTTCACAGTCTCTACATGATCTGACACCAACTTGACGTCAACTCCTTCCCTCTCCCTTTTATTCACTCTACGCCAAGTCCCCTGGCCTGCTCTCTATTCCTCAGAGAATACAAGCTCACTGCTTTCTCAGGACCTTGCCCCTTGTCAATCCTTCTTGGGATGTCTTTCAGCAGATATCTGCATGGCTCACTCCCTCCCTTCTCTCAGGTCTCTGCTCCATTATTGCCTCCTTGGAGAAGTTTTCTTTGACTGTTTGATCCGACATAACTCAGCTCCCTTCTCATCCCCTATTCTCTCTCTCTCTTTTTTTTTTTTTAATAACACATCTGTGTAGTAATTTTCTTTATTCCCTCCTCCCCTGAATCCATTCTCTGGTCTCTTCTGCCGGCTCTGTGCCTCTTGAGGCTGCCCTTTGTCGACGCTTCCTGCAGGTGTCATTGCCCCTTGGCTATTGGTTGGGATTGGCCAAGAGGAGCGCTGGCAGGAGAGCAGAGGGTAGAAAAAGAGGTATATCAGGCTATTTATTAGCCACTTGCTTCCTTTATGCTTGAGTCTGTTTTAACTATGGTGGCTTTCCTGTAGGGCCACGACTCCTGTCTGCTGGTACTTTTCCTTCTAGTCACACAGTTCTCTTTACTTGCCTGTCAGGCTTGGAATGGTACAGTTCCCTGCTGTTGCTGGTCCCTGCATGCTTTATCATCCTCTGTTGGTTTCTTTAACTCCGTCCATATCTCTGTATAAAAGTCCCTTTATTAACTCTCTTCAATTAACCCACTGCCGTCTGTATCCTGCCAGAAATCCAATGTCTCTTCCCATTACTTGAAATTTCACATTTCTTTTTTGACATCTGACTTCACCACCATCTAACTTTGTAAGTTTTATGAGGTGTGATAAGTAGAATAATGTTCCCTGACCCCCACCAAGGTGTGCACGTCCTGATCCCCTGACCCTGTGAATATGTCACCTTACATGGTGAGGCTGACCTTGCAGATGTGATTAAGGATACAGCCATTGAGACAGGGAGATTACCCTGGGTTGTCTGGGTTGGCCCAGTCCAATCTTATGAGACCTTAAAAGCAGAGAAGCTTTCCTGGATCGGTCAGAGATGAGACAAAGACAGGAGACACGGAAAGCAGGAGGGAAACTCAATTTGTCATTGCTGACCTGAAAATGGAAGAAGGGAGAAACAGGAGCAAGAGCACACAGTCAGCCTGGGGGGCTGGGAGCAGTACTCAGCAGACAGCCAGCGGGAAATGAGACCCCAAACCACAAGGAACTGCATTTTCCCAATAATCTGAAGCAGAAGGAAATAGATCCTCCCCAGGGCCCTACCAACTTCTTGATTTTAACCTTGTGAGAACTGCGTCGGGTTTCTGACTTACAGAATCATAAGATTTTTGCTGTTTAAGCCACTCAATCTGTGGGATTTTGTTAAGACAGCGATAGAAAACTGCTGCATGAGATTTGGATCTGTCTGAGCCTTTGCTGTGGCTACAGTGCCTAGAACAGTGCCTGCACGGGCAAAGATGCTCAGTGGGGAGCTTCCGAATTACTGAAGTGACTCAATAGATTTTAGAAATCCTTGCCCATCTTAACAAAAAGCCTGTGAAAGAAGATGGTTACTTCCAATATTTACAAAATATGATAGTCCATGAGATTCTCAAGAAGTAAGCTTAGAAAAAAGGGTTTAATGGATTTCACCACAGGTATTTTAGAAACGCCTTACCAAAATAAACTTTCTACTTGATCTGTCATTTTAAAATTCAAATGGCAAATCAATTCCCATTCAAGTTCAAAGTCAGCTTTACCTTTGCAGTATTTAAGATGTAGTGTACCTGATAGCTAAAATAAGGTCTTTAAAGATGTGGATTCATTAAACTACTTCCTGTAAGCTTGTTTGGTTCCTCTTAAATTGTCAAAATCTATTTTTTAATTGAACACACTGTGTAGATCACTTTAACAGCTTTTTTCTGAAAATATCTAATGATGTTGTGCCTTTGTAGCACACCCCACAAACTTAAAAAATCTAATTTAAAACTCTAAATGTGTGATTTTTATGTGTGAAAAGATTCTTACTTAGGCAAACTATATTCTATTATCCTTAAAATAGACTGCATTATCAATTCAAATGTATAACTGATCAAATTAGAAGAGGGCAATTAAAAATAGTCATCTAGGCAACTATTAATTAGTTTTAAGTTTAACTTTCTCTGTACTCCACTTATGTAGAAAGAGACAAGAGTTTGAAGCTAATGCTACATTACAAGAAGTCAAACAGTGTTAAAAATATGCCTGATGGCGTAGTTTTCAAGGTTACTCTGGTCTGAGTATTCTGAGGAGATGCTCACTCAAATCTGGATCTTCAAATATCTGAATTATCAGAAAGTCCAATTTTCCCCCTGTGTGATGTCAGTGTCCTTATAAAGTTTTGCACTTTAGGTTTGTTACCAAACGTAATAAAAACTTTAAGCCCCTCTGGAGAAGAGTGTTTGTTTTTATCTTTATTTTTGATTAGAGTGGTTCTCAAAGTGTGGTCCTGAGTCAACAGCATCAGCATCCCCTGGGAAACTTAGAAATGCCAATTTTTGGGCCCCACCCCAGCTCTACTGGATGGGAAACTTGGGTGTGGAGCCCTGCACTGTGCGTTTGCTAAGCCCTCAGGTCATTCTGAAGCAGGCTCCAGTTGGAGGAGCGCTCCTGCACTAGCCGACATTTCACAGGCTCTTCTACTCATTAACTGAGCAGAATTAAATCGAAATGGGAGATGAGGACACTAAGGTCAACGGGTGCCTTTTATAAAGAATCATGAATTTCTGAAAGTTAGTTGCCTGAGATATAGTTGCTTCTATACATAATAGCTCAATTTCCACAGATTTCCAATTTATCAATAAAGAAACTGGGTAACAAGTTGCTCCGTTTGGGGAGAATTAATAAAGGAGAACCTCTAACCTTGCAAAACATTTGCACGTTTCAGTTACAGTTTTGTTTCTCCCTTTGATCTGTGTGTATCAAGTTTATAAATTGAACACAATACCAAAAAATATATCATGAGATCAAAATAATGATTTTATTGTCACCTTTTAAAGACGTAGACCTGTTTTCCTCTGTTCTGAAAAATGGTAATCCTGACACTCAGTCAATAGATCCCTCGTGATGGATTTGTTCTAATACGTCTGAAGAGGCCCTGTAGCTGCTGAGAGCACTCGATAGAGGGCCCGTGAGGGATCCTCATGGCACCCAGCTGATACATTCATTCCAACAAGTACTTAGGAAGCGCCCACAAGGTATTTAATTACTGCCAGACACTGAACAGGATGCAAAGGAAGGCAATTCTCTGTCCTCCAGGATTTTATAATTTAGCCAGGGATTAAAAGGAAAGGAAAGGGACCAAACATTTCTCTCATACTATCACATGCCAGGCACTGAGCAGGGCAGGAGACAAACTATACCCGTTAATCCGTGTAACCACTCAGGGAAGTTGGCGTTATTCCCAGTTTACAAATAAGGACTCAGCAGTCTGAGACATGCTGAGAATTTGTTCAAATTCATCAGATAAGAAAGTGATGCTGGTGAAATTTAAAATGAAAACTAATACTTAAGTCCATGTAGTTTCCACTGTGCCACGTCTCGTATAGAACATAGGCAGCAAATTCTAGACTTACACAGTGAGTGCCTGAATGCGTGATGCACGTGACTCGGCGGGGAGATTAGAAAAGGAGCGGTAACTGTGATGGGGAAGGGAAGACTTCCCTGCGAAAGTTCAACACAGGTTCATTGAAAGAAAAAGGGTCATGACTTGGATAGAAGAAAAAACGGTTAAAAGTATTCCCGATGGGAGTCACTGTTAAACAGAAATGTCTAGTCGGGAATGAGAAGGGCAAGTTCTGGCAAAGTGATGACGTCAGCCCAGCACAGTTTAGGACAGAATGGCTTTGTTTGGCCCTGGCCATTCACCAAATCACACACTTTAACGATCAAAGGATTGTGGTGAACAGCACTACTTAGCTCCACTTACTGGGTATATTTGCTGGATGTGTCCTTGTACATTCAGCCAAGGGTTTGAGGGTACTACTTCTTTTGGCTTCAGCTTTAGATATGTATTATCTTTCCTCATGTAAGTGATAATTTGCTCCTCTCCTCTGCAGCCAACAAGATTCATTCACTTGAGCTGTATTATCTCTCAAAGAAAACCTCACAGGTACATTTTAATAAATTTCTCAAGTCCCTGGAGTGGAACAAATTCCTAGGAGTATCACGTCTCCCAGGTACTTGTTTGCAGATACTGCAGTGGACCAGAAAAACACAGTTTACTGTGAGGAATCCAGTTTTCATCCGGTTTAGTATTAAGGAAATAGCTATAGATAATTATAGTAAATAAAGCATGTCCGAAGAAAAGATGCATTTGACTGATTAACTTCAGTGGATTTTGATATGCCTCTGTATTTATTTTGAATCAAAGTCCCCAGGTGGAGGGTGAAGGAGATTTCAAGGAGAAATTTCAAAAGTGCCTTTGCTTTGCTCTCTTGTAAAGCGCTCGCTGTGGAAGAAATATTTTTGTCATTTGGTCACTGAATTTCAAAAGGATCTCCTATGATAGAATAGTCATTCCCCAAAGATATTTGATCTACTCTGGGGAATGTCATTGTTCCCGAAGAAGAGAATAACAGCAGCAAGAAAATAATAAACATTCTCTGTAGGATATCACCGTTTTAATTGACTGTGGACACTCAAATCGATTTTTTAATCTACAGACACATGACAAGGTCAGCAACAGAGGAGCTGATAATGATTTATTTTCATAATAGGAGGGATATAGTTAAGATCTGGAATACAAACATGAAGCATGGTACTTTGAAAAGATAACAGGTTTTAAAACCGTAGATATTAATTACACTTTGATTTGATTTTTAACAAAAATTATTTAGAAAATGTTTTTCTTAGGTTATTTTTCATATAGGCTCTTTGAAAAAAGTTTCTTTTTACAATTGTGTGGTCAAAGAATATACACCTAATTTTTAAAGATAAATTTTATTTTTCGCAAAATTTCACATGTACTCGATAAACATTTTTTAAAGTATTTATAAAATTAACAAGGAACAACAAGCGTTGCTTCCTCACTGCTCTCTAGTCTCTCTTCTACTCTATGGAGGCAACCTTTAATTTCTGTTTTGTCTTAGCTACTACTGGTATTTTCCAATTTTTATGGTTGTTGTTGTTGCTGAGGAAGATTAGCCCCGAGCTAACATCTGTTGCCAATCTTCCTCTTTTTCTTGCTTGAGGAAGATTAGCCCTGAGCTAACACCTGTGCCAGTCTTCCTCTATTTTGTCTATGGGTCTCCATCACTGCATGGCTGACGAGCGATATAGTCCCATGCCTGGGATCTGAACCTGTGAACCTGGGCCACCGAAGTAGAGCGTGCCGATCTTAACTACTAGGCCATGAGGCTGGCCCCCAAATATTTTTTTTAATAATGTTTTCACACTGGTTTCCCCTGATTTTTTCAGATATCAATATTATCTATTGATGGACTAACATGGACAATGAGAATTTAGTTTATATACATGATCTCACACAAAGTTACCCTTCTCTCCCAATATAGTTTTAACACATTTATAACTAAATCCTTATTCAGTATTATCATTAATATGACTATGTAAACATTTTTTCCTGGTTCTAGAGAGGCTCTGACTGTTCATTCAATATGTGAACTTTCACTGAATCACCTTGCTTTTTTCTTCTGTACCTCACCAAACAACTCATATATCCATTGGTTGTATATATTTTTAAGATATATATACCGTAAAGAAAATTTTAGATTAAGATCCTATGGCCTCTGCTCTAAATGTGTTTTTCCTCACAATTTAGTTACAAAAAGTGAAATATAGTTGGCATACATAGCATTACCATCATGTTTAAATTTTAAATTTCTTATTTGAAATTTTTCAATATCACCGCTATAGATGATCTTCAAAACTTGTGTAAATATTCCCATTATTAGCTGCTGAAAAGAAGTAGCTTTTGAAAATGATCAATAAAATAGAAAGCCTGAAATAGACCAAATTTATTCCTTCCTCATATATGTTTTTCTCCTTGAATTCTGAGACTGACACCAGTCTTGGTGTTGATTTTGTCACCCTCTTTGGATGAGCATTGTTCACAACTTCTAAAATTCGCACTGGGCAAATTGGCTCTGCATCTATCTTTTGTATTGTACTATAAACTTCCATAGTTGAGAGAGCTCAGTGGTTTCATTCTCTGTATTTATGTCATAATTTGTTCCCCCAAATAAAATGTCTTTAAAAAGGGAATAATCTAGCACTTTTGTTTCACTTTTATTAAAACAACAACAAACTCTAGTATCTTTACATAGACTTTTTGTTTATATCTTTGATATTTTAAGAATTTAATGTAGATACCTATATTTTATTAAACTACATCTCAGAAGTCACTATTGAGTTTTATAAATTGGAACAGCCATTGACTTAGTAAAGCGGACTTCATTCAGGTCTTAAGGAAAAATTTATTTTTTACTCACGATTTACTGTCTCCTGAACTCCATTCAGCAGATTTGTTGGCCCTTGACATTTTGGTGAACCATCTGACAATTTCAATCATAGTTTGAGTTTCAAACAGCAAATATTTGGGATGTTCCAGGTTTCAAATCATATCTAACTCTTCACCCTAAAAATGTCCTTTACTTGGTGCTTAAGGACATTTTTCCATTTGAAATGTTTTCTTTTAGCTTTCTTACAGTCATATTCAAAGCCAAAGAGAGAGATTTTTCCAGTAGTGTGCACTTTTGCAAATACAATTAAGACAGAGGGAAAAAATTCATTATTTAGCAGAATGATACAATTTCCTAGCTGTAAAGCCAGATCATCCTTTGACCTAATTTTTTCTCTTTTCTATTATTTTAATCACAATTCTCATTGGATACTTTGAGTCTTTGACCTAATTCTTTTCTTTGAATGTGCAGAGACCTTATTACACAAAGCAAGTTTAAGTAAAAGAAAGTTAAAATATAACTTTCAAATATATATACAATATGATTCAGAATTTTTTTGCAAATTAATTGTGATTTTTAGTAAGACTAATCAGAAAAATTGCAAAATAATTTGAAGAATATTTATCTGGAAATTAACCTTAGTGAGACTTTATAGCTCTGAAAATGATATAGCACAGCTCCAAATATCAAAAATTTTGAATAGTTAACTATGTATTTTTAACTGTATATATGCTAAATAAAATATAAGAAAATTAGACGGATAAAGGAGTACATATTTTATTTTTAAATGGAGGTTTTTATTTATTTTTTTTAAGAAAAAACGTTGAAACTGAAGAGAGTCTTTACAATAATTTAATGGTCTTCTATGGCAAAAAGCATACCTAGAAAGAATTCAGCCTGATAAAGGATAAGTTGGTAAGAAATATTGCTTATCTGCTTCTTCTCACTCTGTACACCAGAATCTTCACTACATTAGCGAACTGTCTTCCTCTTAGCGTGCATACTTAATTTAGAAAGTTGAGAGGGATTCTTTCACTATGGCCTTTATAATTAGAAACATTAATTTATTGAAAACAACTGGACCCATGTGATGATTTTTGAATGATATGTAAGTTTTAACAAATTTTCTTTAAATATGATTATGAATGTTTTTACAAATCATAAATATGGCAATTGCTATAAAACTTCAGACTCTCATCATTAAAGATTCTTTTGAAGAATGCTATCTTAAAATAATTATAAAAGCATTTAGATTTTTCTTTTTGTCTCATCCAGATGTGACAAATAGAGATCCTCACTATTTTTGTCTAAACCCAATCTGCCCTGGCACATCAATTCTTTGTGTCAAGGAGTATGTAACTATTTGCATAAAAGCATCAATCTCACTTTTCCATTTATTCAAAATTTATTTTAAGTATATTTTATTTACCAATAATATTTCAAAAATGGTTTATCTCTCCACTGCATTCTTTAAAATTCCAACCAGAAATTGCTCTTTACACTTAGAATGTCTTCTATCGATTTCTACATGACCATTCAGCATTCTTTTGATGCTTTCCCAATCTCTATAACTTCAATATTCTGCCCTTTACATTCTGCATTTGAAGACTTGATGGTGATGGGATAATGTTCAGTTCTTCTTGTTAGGGCTGAAGTTTTATGGATATAACCATGATTTTGGAAGAGAGGAACAGTAATTTACCTGTACAGGATCTGAATCCATAAAATTATTAGCATTTTACTTTTTAACAAAATGAGGGAAACAACCACAGAAAATGATCCATTTGAAAATAATTTCATAACTCACTTAACTTGAAAAATAAAAAATCTTATTATAGGCTAAAACTCTGTCTTTAGGAAAAAAGATGGCCTTGTCTAATAAACACATTATCTTTTAAAATATTACATCAGAAACTTGAATGATAAACACTTTAGTGAATTGTTTAGAATGTATAGTATAAAATGGGAGTCAGTGTGTCTCTTTGATTTTCTTGATTTTGTACCTAATTGACAAGGATGAGCAGGTATTAAGAAAGGAGTTTTCTGTTGATATGCAAACAATCCTGAGCTAACCACGTTGTAAACTATACTGTAAGTCAGAGTGAAATGTGTCTACAAGAAGGAGCATACTCAAGCACATTAAACATAAACTAAACACAAATACAAGAACAAGCATACTAAACGAAACTACTATAGGCTCTTACTTCATTAGACAATAATGACTTAGTCTATAGTGGGGTGCACATATATGTATATATATATTTTTAAACTCCCTTTTATGCCAATAAGTCTGCAAAAGAAAAGACACAAAACAAAACAATCAAATAAAAAAAATCACTCCGTTTCTTTTTTCTTTTCTTTTCCTTTTTTTTGCTGAGAAAGATTAGCCTTGAGCTAACATCTGTTGCCCATCTTCCTCTTGTTTTTGCTTGAGGAAGATTAGCCCTGCACTAACATCTATGCCAATCTTCCTCCACTTTATATATGGGTCACTGCCACAGCATGGCTGATGAGCAGTTTATGTCTGTGCCTGGGAACTGAACCTGCGAACCCTGGGCTGCCAAAGCAGAGCATGCCGGACCTTAACTACTATGCCACAGGGCTAGCCCCAGATCACTCCATTTTAATGATTGTGGTGATCAGATCAGAGAATGATATTTACTTCAACTATGTCCTTGCCCTTAATTCTCACAAGAATAGATATTATCAGAATACTCTTAAAGAAAGTCTTCTAATAGTTCTGTGATCAAGCCATCTTGGAGGGAAGGCTTTTGAAGCTTGTCAACCAGCTACACTATGACTGTTTTTAAATTTCTCTAGAGAGAAAACAGGTGGCCCTCAAAATTGCAGCTGTTAGTGCATCTCTTTGGGTCTAAGGGAGACCAGGCATTATTGTCTAATAGATCCTTCTTTGCTGCCTTACTTTTGTATTCTGACCTGAGTAAACTGTGAAATTAGGCTAAATATGAAACCATCCTGTGAAACAGTGCTAAGTATTTAAGTGAACTGTGAAACATATGGGAGATTCAAAATCAGAATGTAACTCTTTACAATGGACCAAGAAAGTCCTGGCACATATCCCCAGGCCACCCCTTGAATTATGAACCACAATTGTGCCACATAGCATTTATGGCCTCAACTCTAGTGACAGATATATACCTTAGTCCCATTCTATAATTCCTGATAAAAATTAATTCTCAAAAGAAAAACTAGCTAACGAGCGCAAATACATACAGTAATCTTGGAAATTTTTTTTCTTTATCTGCTGGGAGTTGGTTACAGCAAGCCTTGACACATCCTTTATTTAACTTCTTAGCAGAACTGATTCTTGCTGATGAACTTGTAATGGCATATAAGAAACAAAGAACAGGGCCAGCCCTCTGGCACAGCTGTTAAGTGCACATGTTCCAATTTGGCGGCCCCGGGTTCGCCAGTTCAGATACCAGGTGTGGACATGGCACAACTTGGCAAGCCATGCTGTGGCAGGCGTCCCACATATGAAGTAGAGGAAGATAGGCATGGATGTTAGCTCAGGGCCAGTCTTCCACAGCAACAAGAGGAGGACTGGCAGCAGTTAGCTCAGGGCTAATCTTCCTCAAAAAAACAAAACAAACAAACAAACAAACAAGAAATAAAGAACAGGCAAATCCAGTGATCTGCTTCAAGATATAATTGGCAGCTTACACTCAAATCTGACCTTATCTCTTGGGGATGAAAAAGAAACATGGTAATAAGGTCAAAATAATGTTCGTGTTTACCAATTCCCCCAAATTCAGTTCCTGTAAATAATAACCCATCACCCTAATGAAGAATTCTGTGATCAAAGTAATTTGTGTGAAGGTATGATTTGTGTGGCAATGATTAAGGTATAAATAGGAACATTTTAATATGTATAAAGAAGTTTACTTCAAACAAGAAGCTATTTTTAAACAATAGGCTTAAAATTACTCTTTCTAAAACACGGCTTTTGTCTTTCCTCCATGGAAAGGTGCATGCCCTTAGATATTTCTGCTGGAAAGTTACGTGTGCACTGGTAGGCACTATTGCACTTTTCATATTCCTAATAACCATCCAGTGGAGGTAGGCTGAAAGCTCACTTAGAGCAAAGACCAAGTCTGCCTTGCTCAACAAAGCAACTCCAGCCCTAGCATTGTAGCTAGTATATTTCAGGTGCTCAAAAAGGTTGAACGGTTTTGTTAAATTAATTGCATGGATATAGAATCAATGCCAAATGATCACACTCAGTCTCTGACTAGGACTTTTTGTAAAGCAGTGGATCTCAAAATGACTCACCATGCCTGCAACATAGACATCAACTGGGAACTTACTAGAAATGCAAATTTTCAGACTCCATAACAGACTTTCAAAATCAGAAACTGTTGGGGTGGGTCCAGCAATCTGTGTTTAAAAAGCCCTTCAGGTGATTCTAATCCAGTCGTGCTAATATTGAGGATCACCAACGTAGAGAATCCTGAAATACAGTGCACACAGTGACATCAATGCTTTTTAGAATGGTGAGACTGTCTCAACAGTCTATTATAGAAAAACAAGTCCTATGGACAGATTGTGCATAATTTTAATTTCTCAAGAACTTTTCTACTTCTCAAGAATTTCTTCTTTTTAACTAGAGGAACTAGTCTCTATTCATGTGTGATAAATTGTGTGTTCTGTGTAGTAAGGCTAACTCAGTTTAAGTTACTTGTAAATATCCTGAGACAAGGACTTTGGTGCAGATGGTTTATTAGGGAACTGGTCCCCGAAAGCACAAGTAAAGAAGTGATGAACATGAGGGAGGGTAAAGAAAAAAGCCAGTCAAGAATGTGTCTCCAAGAGTGGAGTATAATTGTGGGCAAATGGGGCTCAAACCTTCAGGGAACCTTCTGAGAAACTGTGTGTGGAATACATCTCAGAACCACCCCATTGGAGGGTGTGGACACGAGAGCATTTATCTCCCCAGTGGTTGAGAGTTGACTCCAGTGTTGCTAACATACCCCCACTTCTAGGTTATGTTTCTGTGGCTGAATAAGCTGGGGACGGTCCTCAGGCAGAGAAGGTAAGAGACACAAGCTCTTGAGGTGGGATATGTCAATATGCTGGAAACTGTTTTTACCTGTAGTTGCAGGGCATTTCACATGGCCTAGGGGCTATGGGGCAAAGCAACCCTCTAACAGGACAGTTTTCATCAAGTTCACAATATTTATTAAATGGCTGTTATGAGTCAGGTCCAGAGTGGGTTGTAGGATATAAAAATAGATAAAACATCTTCCCCGCCTCAAGAAGCTTTTAGAGTGGTGGAACATGTAGACAAATAAAAGGATAACTAAAATATAATTAGATATGTTCAGTGACCACATTTATAAGAGGAATTTATGGTGGGAGAGAGTATAGTAATCATGGAAGACTTCTTAGAGGTGATGACGATAATCATGCCTAAGGGCAATCCTGAAAGACACTTAGAGCCCAGCCAAATGAAGATATTTGGGAGCGGGGGCGGCTGTGGACAGAAGCCGGAATGACTGAGATGTGAATGGGGGGTGTAAAACAGAAGAAAGCAATCATAGGCCATATTTGAGAGGATTGTCTGTAAAAGTCGGTTGAGAGGCCATGTGTTACATGGAAGGAAATCTAGAGTCCCACAGGAAGCAGATAGAGAGATGTGGAAGGCACAGGAGTGTAGATAACTGATGATAAAGATTCCAAAAGAGAAAAGAAGAAAGGGACCCGGAGTGCTACTGAAATGATTAGTCCCCTTTTCAGAGGAAGAATGCCTATCTCACTGCTAAGAGAGGGGAGGAGGAAGTTAAGACGGTGTGTATTCATTTGTAAAATAGGGGAAATAATAGCAACAACCTTCAAAGGGTTGTTATGAGACCTAAATGATGAAAGGCACTAAAATATTTACCGTTGTTTCTCATGCGTAATTCACACCCCCAAAATGTTAGCTATTATTATTCAAAAAAGGATTGGGTTTTTTTGCTTTGCTTTTGATTTTTAGAGTAGCAGAAATTTGAAAGCTTGAAATCATTTCTATCTGTTGATCTTTATTCATTACTTGTTTAAATAGGAAACAACGTTACTTGTAAAGTTGTTAGGAAAATGGACTAGTGGAGCTGGTGGAAGGTTGAATGTCACCGCCATGGAAAATGGGGGAGGAGCAAAACTGATGATATATACGGTAGAATAATTGCTAGTTAGAATGAAGTGTCCAGTAAAGGTTGGAAGCCATGATTTTGGAGTGACACTAAACCACACAGTTGTGTGATCCATTTCTAGGAAAGGTGAAACAGTGTATTCAAAGACATACAAATGGCATTGAGGATAACTGTAGTTGCTTTGCAGAAATTGTGCAATTGTAAACACTGACAGATAAGCATTCATGGCAACAAATTTTTTTTTTAAAAAAAGCTTGAAAAAAGGAATTTATCGTGAGATTTAAGATCAATGAAAACTCTAAAATGTGTCAGATGATTTTGAATATTCTTGCATTATTTGATCCTAGCCGAGGGTCCTTTGTCAAACTCTGTAATTCCGTTCTACAGATGACATTTTGTTTGAGCAGTTAGCAGTTGGTGCCTCAGTTTCAACTGACATTTTGTTACTAAACACAGTTCTAACACCATAAGGTGATTTGTCAGTGGTAAGAAAAAGATGGTTTATATTTCACCATAGTGAAATAGCACAGACGGGAGAATCAATTGCTTGGAATTCTGGAAAGTGTCCATGCTGTCAAGTCCAACACCATTGAAAACATTTTTTACAGTAGGCCACAAGGTATACTTTTTATGGAAGAAGCTCTGAAAGAAATTTAGAAACCCCAGAAAGCTTGAAGTTCTTGTTTTAATATTGTAAAAAATTCAAGGATCATACCTACAATGAGCTTAAATACCTTGACAGTGACCAACACAATTACATTAGGAATATGGCGATGGAAGTTCACATTTTGCATTTCTTAATTTCTCTTTTGGATGCTTTGTGTATCAAAATTAGTAAGGCTTTTTGAATACTTTTTCCCCCATGAAGTCTTTTGATTCTAGAATCATTAAAATTGTATACCACTCATGATAGTCTAAAAAGCAGAGTCCCTGTGAAATATTGGGAAAGCCCAGAGATAACAGAAATATTGAACTGGGAATGTCTTTTAATGAGTAATAATCAGCTTCCATAGTGGCTTCATCAATGATGAACTACTGATGACCCAGAATACTGCCAAGTTACGCAAAGAACAGTAGTAAACCGATTAACTCACTAACTGCAGACACGAGATGTTAATTGCCTTATTGTCACAATACCTAGGAATCATTGTCCCTTTTCACTTCTAGAAGATTTGGCTGTTTGTCCTGTGGTGACAGTTAAGTTTTGTTTTGATGACAGAGCAGGAACAGGTAACTGTTTCTCTGGTTAAAGATCAGCTGCACAATCTGTCCATGTATAAGTATGTACTTAAACTTTAATCAGTTAATCAGTACAGCAAGATGCTCAAATTCTGAAAAGAGTATGGGAACTAAGATTCACTCAAAGAAAAGCTGATATTCTTACCCCACTTCAAGGCAAATGGTCCTGGAGTAAAGTGGTGGATGAAATCACCTGCATTTCTCAAATTCTTCTATGGTTCATTCTCTCTCTCTCAAAGGTTTATAGTAGATGCAAATAAATTACATAATGGAGTTCAAATACATACAACTCCAGTGTATACCATACAATGTTCTGCAATATTCAGTTTAACTGTAATTATTTTAATTTTTTTTTTAAAGATTTTATTTTTTCCTTTTTCTCCCCAAAGCCCCCTGGTACATAGCCGTATATTCTTCATTGTGGGTCCTTCTAGCTGTGGCATGTGGGACGCTGCCTCAGCGTGGTCCGATGAGCAGTGCCATGTCCGCGCCCAGGATTCGAACCAACGAAACACTGGGCCGCCTGCAGTGGAGCGCGCGAACTTAACCACTCGGCCACGGGGCCAGCCCCATGTAATTATTTTAATTTTTAAGAAAGCATAATAGTTTCTGAATCTTGGAGATAGAGGGCTATGAAAACATTATGGAGGAAGGATGTTTACTAGTTACTGATTCTGGCTTCCACCTCCAGCTTTATGACTTTGGTGAGTTACTTCAGTTTCTTCATATGTCAGGTAGACACAAATGTAATGCTCACCTGATATGGATATTGTGAGCATTAAGTAATTTATTACATATATAAAAGCACTTTGTGCCTGGCACATAGTAAGCACTTAATAAATATTACCTTTTATTATTATCGTTGATATACTGAAATAGCATTCAATAAACATTTACTGAATTGAATAAATGCACTTATAAATGCATTTATGAGTACTACCAAAAATTCTGCAGTAACCTGAGTGTAGAAGAGAAAGAAGGTTAACAAAGGAAGAGATTAGCATTTTTGAACGCTTGCAATGTTATGGGAGCTTTAGATACATTCATCCACTTAATCCTTACTATACTCCTGTGATAAAAGCATTATTCAGATAATCAGGGAGCTGGGACTCAGAGTCAGTAGCATATCTGACTGTCCACAAGGACACCTGGCATTTGAGCTCAAGCCCAGTTATTCAAATTTTATGTTCTTTTTCCAATACCACATAGCCCCCAAATTCTGAGGTGTTTGACTTTGGAGATTTTGAACATGGTGGTCCCCTGCACTCGTAATAATTGTCAAATATCTGTCTTTATCCTAACCAGGCAAAGTATTGAAATCACTTTTAATCACTGTTCAATCTCTGTTGAATAGTATAAGACACAGCAAGGTGTGTCTATGGCATATGATGAATGCAGATTCTCTATTTTCTTGCATTAGCACCCGTCTTTCCACATTAAGAAGCATAGCAGGTAGCATCCTGTTGGACAAATCTCAGTGGTGGCATGTTTCCATCTCCCAGGGGGTGTGGGAAGACCCAAGCGCACAGCAGTAACAATAATTCTAGCATATCCGTTTATGAAATAACTTTGGCAGTAAAGCCTAGAGGATTTGGATGAAAGTGTATTTGTGGTCTTCCAGCTGGAAGATCAGAGCAGAGATTCTAAAGCAAAAGGCACAGAGTGGGATGGCAGATAGTGGCTGCTTGGATAGGAACAGAAGAGAGCTGGGGATCCATGCTGAGCTCAAGGGGAAATGCCAACAAGACAGTCATTTCAGAATATCCCCATGCTGCCTGCTCTCAGAGCAAGGAATTACTGATGCCATCTGCTGGATATACTTGGGATTTACAAATGGAATCTACACAAATAGTACTCTGGTGTCTGCCTATCCTGTGGCTTCAGTTCTTCTAAGAAGAAGAAAAATAAAAACAAAAAAAGCTAAAAAAAAAGGAAAAACAAAAGCCAGCAATAGAAATGAATCGCAGATCGTGTACGTATTTACACTTTCAAGCTCCAGCTCTGTGTTTCAGAGACTTACAGTGTGTAGTTGCCTTGGGTTTTTTTAGCAGAACTCTGGGGGAATACAGTTTAGCCATATATGACACTCAGGCAAGTGGATGTAGAGTTTGCACTGGAAATTCATGAGTTTCTCGCTAAAAATCTACTATGCACTATAAACTTTATACACGATATGCTCCCTTGACATACTTTATTGGAGAAGAGTATAGTGGTTTGGTTTGGTTTTGTCTTATTTTTGTTTAATTAGAAAAAGAGAAAAAGATTAAGAAAAAAGAATAAGTATTACTATTTGGTCAGAACTATTACATATACATTTGAGTTTTACATAAAATATGGTAATTTTCAACTTTTGTTTTCTGTTTTTCTTCGTTTTGCGGAAAATTTCCTCTGTTAGTTGCTCTCCCTGTAGAATTATTATAAGATCATGATTTAAAATTACAAGATTCCTTGTGGTGCTTCAATAAAATTTTAGAACTTTTAGAAATGTGTGGCTAAATTAACATAGATTTTAGTCTACATTTTCCAAAAAGTACTAATTCTTGAGATTGGTAGTGAGAAAAATGGTTTCCATGGTCAACTCTATTTGAATATGCTACATTCCAAATATCTTCTCCCGGAGTTCCATAAAACACATTAATTAAAATATGAGAAGTTGATATTTATGAAGAGTTTACTATGTGCCATTATCACATTTAATCTTCCCTACCATTTCATTTTATGGGCGCTATCATTAACCCTAGTGACAAATGAGGAAACTGAGCCTTACAGGATTTGTAATTTGTTCAAAGTCACTGTAAGAAAATGGAGGCATTGACAATCTGACTTTAGAGCTCATGCTCATAAGTCTGAAGCCATATCTCCCAAATTATTAATATATAGAATAATGTCACATATTAATATGGCTTTTGTGTTAATTACATTTCAGTATTGATATTAACCTGTTAAAAGCTTTGAGGAGTAATGCGGTAATGATATTTATTTAACTTTGCTTAACCTAGCATTTCTAAATCTACTTGGCCACAGAATACTTACGAATTTCAGCGGAAGTAGTGTCCCACAGAATACAGTTCTAGAAATGCTGATATAAGCTGTAGTATTGCTATAGATGAGGAGCTAGGAAGGGAGTAGCTCTTTAATATTTCTCTGGCCACTTGCTCCAGAATAACTGCGGGTGTCCTTCCCAGACAGGCCACTCGCAGGCGTCCACCTGAGCATTTGGAATGGGCAAGAATAAAAGCAAAAACCTGACACCTTTGCCGCTGCAGGTGCACAGAGCACTGGAACCCTCTGCATGAGTGTGTAATATTTAGTAGGTCCTGCAAAGGGAACAAGCGTAATTTAGTTAAGCCACAAAGTTGAGTGAAAAACAGCATGTTGCTATTATTGTTTAGTCAATTAAATTGTCCTCTGTGCTTGTAGGAACTGTTCCACATTTATTACCAGTGAGATACACACTCTGGCAGTTTCTTTGCTTCAGATCGTTTTATATTTAGCCCATCTAAAGATTTGAGAACGAATGATGGAAGACATGGTGATGAATTGTCAAGCTTTTCTAAGGATTCAGAAGTTCTAAAGTTCCTGCCAGTGACAGATGGTCTGTCCTTACTCATCGCTTGATCGCTTGTCTTCCTGACAGGGCTTGATTCCGCCCCCCACCCCTTTTTTGCTCAATTCCCTTCAAGTAAGCTCAGCTTCTTGGGAGGCGAGGTAGTCTCATTTGTTATAACTACATTGCTATATATAGAGGCGGTAGCAACTCTATATGATCAAGCACCATGCTTTGTTGACATTATTAATGTACACACATATAACGGTAAGAGAGAAGCATGGGAGAAGAGGGAGAGAGAAACAGATTACCAAGGAAAATCCACACTTTCTTTCTTTCTGTTATTTTGATAACCACACACTAGAGTCCCCAAGGATGGTTTTTTCTTACTGACTTGCTACTTTCTTTTGATAGCCCAAGCATAATGTGATCTTTTAGGCAGTGTTTGTTATCATTATGGCAACAAAATATATATTTTTTTTAGGACCTTCAAATATTTCGTAGTAATCTAAAAATTTTTGAAATTTTGCATTAAAAAGTAGAATTAGTGTTTACCAACTCGCTAGACATTTATAAAAATCTTCAGAATGAGACCAAACAACTCTAACAATGATGTACTTAGATATAAAATAGATCCCCACTGTCAACAAAAAGAAAATTTCAAGTTGCTTAATCCCTTTCATTGGCTTCAAATATGTTTACTGCTGAAATAGGATATGTGCTATTAGGTAAATAGGTAAGGAAGACGGGGAAGGAAACGATTTTCCCTGTTTGAGTTCTAACATAACTGTGGAAAGAAATATAAGGTTTAAAAAAATTCTAATGTTTTACAATAGCTTCTTAGTCCTTTATCCAGAAGTAATTCAGTCCTTCAAGTTAGTAATGCCACCAGTTCAATCCAGCATTACTTCAGCTGAAGTGTATTGAGTGGAAAGGGATTAATATTACTAAAAGACATATAAATTACCGGATGAATTGATTTGAGATTTACCATGTTAGTTGGCTTTTGTTGTCTACACAAGTAGCTGAGAAGTTATTTTTTTATGTAAATATGTCTCTCCTAAAAATTTTCGTTATATATTAGCTCAATTTGATATGTGATCAGGAAAAACAGCATTATTGTTGCTTTTTATCTTTTTTAAACTCTACAGCAATTTTGTCTCAAATATATATATATAATATAAAATGTACTACTATTATATATATGTGTATAATGTACTAGTGTATCTATACTAGTCATTTAAGTGAAGGAACTCAAAGCCTACTGGGTTTCCAGGGTCTACCCTATTGGACTCTCTGTCATCTTTTTATACCCCTTGCTAAATGCTCCTTCCATTACCTGATGTCAGTTACCTTTTTAATTAGTGACTTTTTCACATTGCTCACTTTTAGTAACATTCAATTATTTAAAAAAGAGAACTCACGCCAGCGCTTTGGTTATGCATGAAGTTGTTAACCTAGACCTGAGGAACTGATATTCCTCTTTCAGTGGACAGTTCCTCAGATAGGGAATGGAAGCATTAACTGTCTGTGTACAACATAGCAATAAAAAAGTTTCAAAGCTTCCTTATAACATGGTTGCACAGTAATACACAGATTTTAGTTGTGTATACCTATCTATTTTGGTATATAATGAAAGGAAAGGGACATATCTAACTTTTCATTCTTAAGTACTTTTCTAGTATAATTTGTTTTTCTTCCCCAAAGAAAAATAGTCATTAAAAAAAGTTCTGAATATTCAATATTCATGAAAAGGTCATCAAATATTTCATGATTTTGAAATCATGCCTTTATAAAGTCAGAGAATTTAAAATTACTCTAATGAGTATGTTTGTTAAAATTTATTAAGGTTAGAAAAGGTTGCATAGCTGAGGTTAATGAAAATGCATTGCATTAGATAAGATAGGCTAAATTACTCTAACAGGTAGACCCAAAATGTAATAACACCTCAACATAACATGTTTCTTTCAGGGTTAGCACAGTACTAAAGCAGGAAATAGGGGAATGAGGTCTGCTCTATGAACTTGAGCTTTTGTGGTAAATGATTTATTTCTTTACTGCAGTCATGTGCTAATAATTTTTTCCTTGTTTCGAATTTATACTGCTGTGTCTTGTATTTGAGTACTGATGACTCAAATGAGTACTCATATTTGAGTACTGATGACTCAAAACCAAAGACACCAGTGAGAGAAGATTACTCCCTGTTGACCCTAAGCAAAGGAGGGTGGTCGAGTGAGTAGAATCATGTCCTTGGATGACAGATTTGCCTTTCTCTTTTACATAAACACGAGATTGACTCTACATCTCTATACTGTTTTATACTTTCGCCTGAAAGTTTATTTCAAGACAGAGAGTGTGAAAGATGTGTAAGTTTTATGGTCTAGACAAGTTATCAATAAGTTACTCTTACTTTCCACTTATTTCATAAATGCTGTTGCTTGTCAGCTTTTCACTTAATGAATTCTACAGGTTAATGCAGAGTTTTTACAACCTGAATTTTTCTTACTCCGGCCACATGGTACAGATTATCTAAACAAGGGCAATTTAAGTTAAACGGAGCCATCTCTTTGTCTACTACCATTATTGCTTCAGCAGTGCTTTCAATCTATATCTTGGCTTTCACTTCTCTTTTCCCTGAATTCTCCCTGTTTCCATATTCTAGTCATGTGTTTTTTTCCATATATAACCATTTCTCTCCATTTTATCCAGAGAACTACTTTCCTTATACTTGAGTCTCTGTTTTGTGTTTTTAAATTCATATGGAGTTCCCACTTACCTTCTAACACTTTTTATTGCTAAGAAATTACTGATGATTTGTCTCTAAGATGATTACAGAAAAATAATCATAAAATTGGAAATGAGGGCTGCCATTACTGGTATAAAGTGATTTTCTTTTTCAGCTAAAACCAAAAACTGCCATGGATCATATTTCCTACATTGTTTCACATGTAAATTGAGTATGCATGTATTTTAAAAAATGATAATGATGTAACTTAAAAATAGATAATATGTCTTTACTTCTATGATAACATATTATCTATATACCTCATAGGGATCAGTCCAATGTATTCTGAAATTATATAAAATTTTTACCAAAATTTAAAAAAAACAAAAATTCTGCAAATAATTATACACTTTGAGAAAGTATTGACTCACATTAGAAATATCTTTCCAGTTGTATTTATCGTGATTCATCTTTCAGTAGGCATTTCTCAATGGAACAAAGAATGACCACCAAAATACAATGTATACTTTATGACAACTCCTTGCGAGTTGATAGAAAGCATCTTCATTTAAAACTCAATCCTTGGGTATTATTGGTGAAAAATAACAGAATAATCTTTTATAAAACAGTTTCACCTATTATATGCCTTTATGCCCCGTGCCATGCATCATAAGAACATGTCTTAGAATGTGTATGAAAAATTGTATAGACTGGAGACTTTCATACAAAAGCTAACTTTTTTCGCCTAAATGAAGGGTCATTTAGAATCAATTAATCCAAAATTTAGTCATCCAAGATTACTACCGATATCTTATTTGCTTTTCCTTGTACATGTTTTATTTCTGTTCATGTTATTAGCAATCTAAAAGCTACTGAAATTACCCACCCATACCTTAATGCTAATATAATATTTGTTGCTTGTACTCTTTACATTCAGATGATTTTAAAATTGGATCTCCTTAGAATACACATGCACAAAACTTTTCAGAACATAGAGCAATTCACTCTGTCAAGGCAATAGCAAGCATACACACAGGGAAGTATCAGAAGGTAAGAAGGTTAAGTTAGAGCCAGATTGTGGAGAGATATGTACTTAGATATTTATTAGGTAGATAATAAAAAGCCGAAAAGTTTATTTGGAATAGGAAATGTGATTTGAACTCCACTCTCAGTTAAATCGGCATACAGTATTATTTATATTATTTTTTTCAGTTGAAACCTATGTTTTCCTAGGCTTTTGATGAATTATAATTTCAAACTTGGTTAGCAAATCTACAATGTATCTATACATCAAAGAAAAATGCTTCTACAGTGTTTTACTTACAGTTTTCCATCTTCAATTGAATAACGAAGACCTTTCTAACAGCTAATTCATTTTTCGCCATTTGAAATTTGGTCTGTTTTTCGTGACTAATGCTTACTGATGACTGGTTTGTTTTCTATTCTAGGTTGTGGAGACTAATTTGGTTGCCTTTGACTGTCACTGGATCATTATAAATGAGGTAAAGCCAACTAGACCTTTTTGTCAGTTCTGGGTCCTGTTTTCACGTGTATAGTCACAGCATTCCTATGGCCTTGAATTTCTAAAAGGAAACAACACAAAGTAAGCTTCCAGTTTACTGAGTGAATGATGTTAAATAAAAATAGAATAAGGAGTTTTTAAAAATTATAAAGGGCTTTGTATGAATAAAATAAGTGCAGTACACCTCCCCACTGAGCATCCTCTAGCATTTTCTGTTGGCACACGCTGCCTGCTTTGGGAGATCATCTTTATGAAAAGTACAGTTCTTCTTTGTAAGCAAAGTGAATTCCTCCCAGTGGAGTGCTTGTGTTCCATTTGTATTTTAATGTTATTTCTAGAACTTTTATATCACTCCCCCTTTACACAAGGATTAAATAGTTCAGCATATGAATATGAATAAATAAGAATGGATTTTTTCTTTTCATAAAGAAATACAACTGTTTTAAAATCCATCAACTTGTCAAATTCCTTGTGAAAGTTTTTGATCTTTGTAAAGACAATACGTAAAAATTAAAAATTTTAAAATTTTAAAATTATGTTGAAACATGAGAGCCCTGAGAACTAAGTTGTTCCATTAGCACCTGCCTGTCAGAGTTGAAAAGGACAATGAGCACATCAGTCATGGACAAATAATGAGATCACGTGGGTTTGTCCTCAACAAGACCTGGCATTCAATCGTATCTATTACTTATGAATAAAAATAATGAGTTATTTGTCAACAGACACTAAATATTGAATTATAGAATAATACATTTTGTCTCAGGGACAAATAGAATTTTGAGTAAGAATTCTGGTTTTGCAGTCAACAAGATAGGCTCAATCCTGGCTATAAAATTGGTTAGCTGTGTTACTATGGTATATAGTATAATCATCCTGTGCCTCAGTCCTTTTATTTGTATAGTAAGTGTAATAACGTTTACTTTGCGGGTTCATAATAAAAATTAAGTGAGATATTATCTAATGCTCTTATTAACACAGTGCCTGACAAGTGACAATAAATGGTACTGCAGAAATGATCGTAGCACATTAAAGTTCACAGATCACTTGCTCACACATTATTTTGTTGAATACTAAACATTATTCTATGAAGTATTGAGGGAATGAGGTACATTGAGGGGAAATGATTTGCCTCTCTTCACACAGCAAAATAAAAATGATTCCCAGTTTCAAGTCGTTTCTCCTAACCACACTTCATTGATGGAAATTTAGCCCCATTGATGGTTCTTTACTTTGGTGTAAAGATACTGGAAACATCTTACAAGCCTGTTTTTGATCTGCCAAACTTTAGGTCCACATGATTTGTCACCGTAATTTCTCATGTCAAATTAAGATGTATTCTTCTGAGATCCCCACAGGGAACATGTATGTGTGAGATCTGCTTTGCAATAAAGTCTTTATACCTTCTAACTTTCTAATATCTCTCAATTTTCCATCTAGAAAGACTAAACAGCAGGATAGAGGGAAGGGAAAAGGGAAGCTTTGCAAACCGTCATAATAACTTTTCAAATTAGATATTTTCATTTCTATTTTTTCTGCAAGGAATCTAAGATCCAAATAAATTAAACAGTTTGCCAAATATTACACACCTATTAAATGGTGATAATGGGATTTAAAACTTAGTCTTTTCCAGTGCAAAGGTTTGGGTTTTTTTGCTTTGTTTTCCTTTATTTGTTAATTGTCCTTATAGATTATAGTTTCAAAATTTCTGCTCCCTCAATTTTAATCTTATGGGAGCATTTTATCCTATTAGTTTTGGTCTTTAGTTTAATAATTTTCTAGATTACTATTTTTTGAAATAGAGAGTCCTCCTAATTTCTTATTTTTGTCTCACCCACTTAATAATGGGGAACAGACTACATAGATTCCCTGATGTAAAATAAGCTGGAGTCATTTTGCATGTTCACGTGATAGAGCTGGTTAGGGAAAAGTACCGATTTCTTTCCCCCTTAGCGACATGGATCAATCAAACCAATTGATACTTATAATCATTAAATGGAAATGCCCATTCCCTTCTATTCTTTGGTAAGATTGCAGAAGTGACCCCTGAATTAATTTTTTTACATATCCAATTTAACTTCTAAAACTGTACCTGAATCTTAAAAGTATGAACCCAGGTAGAGCTCCCCAGAACACCAGTGGTCATCTGTCTACTGCTTACGTGTCGACTTGTGTGTGGAAGAGAACACTCCTTCATATTACACAGAGGAAGGCTGACTGAGTAGACGAGCATGTATTTCAGTGGTGATGAATATCTCAGAAAGAATAGCGGTTTTATATTTTGCTGTATCTTTCATAAACATTATGACTCATTTTGGGGAACTTATTAAAGTTCATTTCTTAAAATGTTAGGAGGGCAAATACAGTCTTTAAATGGATGTTCCATAATTTGGGCCACTATTCTGCAAAATAAAACATCCACACAAAGCAATCTAACCAGTAAATAACAATACATGTTAGAAGTATGGAAGACAGTGTAGAAGACCTCAATACTTTTCTCCTCTTTCACACTTGGGTTTTCTACTGTAATCTGTCATAACTATTTATAACTTCACCTTTACCATTACTGAAACCCTGTCTCTTTTCTACCCACAGCCTCCTTACTAGTCCTTGAGCAGAGGTGTCATTTCTTTTGGACAAGTCAGTACCTCTTAGCCTTTGAAAAATGCAATGTTCACAGCCCACACTGTTCATATGGATTATTATTTTTATAGAAACTAGGTTAAAACTCAGAGATTAAGCGTGTTTTCTGTATTCTCATCCCTAAGAAAAACCATCATTGTCCAGTGTATCTGTGGTCAACGCTCTGTTAAAAAACAAAATTCAATTAAGTAAATCTGAAGATCTAATCGACTTTATTCTACCATTTATTAATTGGCAGCATCCCATCTAGCAAGTAGAGATACTCCAAGGAGCTGCACAAAATGGAAGACATTTATAAGCAGAAAGAGGGTGGGGCAAGAAGGTATTAACAAAAGTAAAGAAACAATAGTTTCAGGGTGGGGCATCCTCTTTTGGCGAAAGGGAAGAGCATGGGTTTCATCACGCAGATTACCTCAGTTAGTCAGGAAATTCCAGAGTGGTCCATTAAGATTGCATTCCTGTGGAAGGTGGACACCGCAGTGGGGTCAGGTATTCAGTCTAGGTTTGGGATCATGGGCTTTAGCACAAGTGACGCCATTTTGGGCCTGTGGTTTTTCTCTTTAACAACTCTTACTTCCACATGATTCCATTCAGCCACCACATTCTCTCGGAAATATGCCTTAGGAAACTTGACTCACTGCCTTTTACTTCATTTACAGTCTTGTTTATACAAATTTATAGTGTATTAATTGTAATTTACCCTAGATTCAGTGAAAGAAGAAACATGGATTTCTGAAATTTTCTAGGAAGCTAATAAACTCCAAAAGTAACAAAAACGACAGCAAAAAACCCAACAATGTGCAAATGTCCATTTTGACTGAACATGGAAATCATGAATCTGTCTAGTTTGGTTTGTGTAGTTACTATTTTTGTTGCTGATTTTAAAATGGGTTGCAAACATTTATTTAATCTTATTGCACCAATAGTTTTTTAGAGAGGGATATAAATCAAAGTTGGCATTATGCATCATGATACAAATTGATGTGGAAATTTGAAAACAATATATTTTTTTCATTTGCATTAAGTGTGCTGTAATAATGAGAGGCTGCGCTAGCTCATATGGTGTCATCAATCATGTGTTAGTAGCTGGTAATGGTATTTATCTTCTCCCTGCAATCAGTGCATCGAGCTCAGAACAGCCTTTTCAAATAAGTATTGTCATCCCTTCAGGGTCCTGAAGCAGATGGCTCAGGACTTTATTTAAGTTTTACAAAAGTTAGAAGTTCAGATCGGAAGATATACACTGTTCAGAGCTGCAAGAAGCATAATGCTATATGTCCGCTGCTATTCCCTGATAGTGCTGAACCTGACCTTTGGTGTCCTGACTTCTTATTTAAATAACTTTAAGTCAACGTTCTATGTTAATCACTGCGGACTTCTGCAGTTAAGGGGAAGATGTTGTTGTTGAGATGAAAAAAGCCTATATGTGTAATGGATGTTTTTCATTTTTCCTAGTTTAGTGATTAATTGACTGCTCGCTACTGATCTGTCAAGCAGAAAGTTGCCATTCTGCTCCTCTTCCTGCTGGTATATAGCCTACAGTTGGTTTTGCTCCATACTTCAACATAATGTTTGTGTAATTATTTCACATTAATGTTAAACTTTATGGAAGCATCAGAGGATCATCTTTGCTAAAGCATGAAGAATATAAACATATTAGCAAAAACAACAACAACAAAAGCATAATCTTTTCAAATCACACCACATGGTACACGGCTTCATATCATTACTAAAATCTGCTTTATTCAGAATTGTTAAAGTTATTAAAACATCACGGTGTCTAGACTTAAAATTTCAGATATTTATGTTCAGAAGGTAGTTTGGTGAAACCTTGCCATTCATTCATTCAGTTTTTCATTTATCATCAACTTTTGAATACCTACTAAGAGCCAGGAACTTCCTTAGATGCTGAGATAAAAGAATGGGAAAAGGAGGAAGGGATCCCTTCTCTGAAATGGTCTATACAGTGTAGCTTGGGATCTGATCTAATGGATTTTGAGAGTCTTTCCTTCCCTGGAATTCTATTAATTTAAGCTTAAAGCTGATAGCCTACAAAGATTCAGGAGTGATACAAACCTCCTGAAAGATTTGTTCCAGGAAGTGGCTCTTTCTGGATGGAGCTGTATCCCTAACAGATATTTAAGCTTTTTTCTTCCTTCGCTCTTACACAGTTCAGGGTTCACCCTACATTAAACTATCACAGCAAAGTGAATATGAATATTTTCTGGGATATATTGACTCGAGTCTTAATAATTTTTGATTATTCATTTAAATTATTTTTGGGAAAAAACACTGTATGCCTTGCTCCTACAGAAGTAAAATAGAGAAAAATTTGGTACGCTAAAACATAGTTGTTCCTTTTTTATTGCAAGATTAATTCCTATTTCATAAAAATACCATTCAAATAAAGATTAGAAAATGGACAAATAATTTTATAATTTAAATTCTTTAAATTCTGTAAGAATCAGGAATTTCTGTGTGTCTTTATAGAGATTAGCACATTTGGTAGCACTGGGGCCTTGGGAGAGTGAGTGTTTGGTGAACTAGTTCCTCACATGACTACTTAAAAAGATCAAATGGTTTAAAGGTCTTTAAAATTCAGAGCATTAGAACAATACAGATTCTAATCGATTATACAATAGTTTCATATTTTAATACAGAAGTTCACTCGTGGATTTTTTTTCATTTAAAAAGCTCTCTTCATAGACTAAGCGTTCGCTTGGCTTTCAGCATTTATATAACATTACATCTGTCACTCTTGAATGCACCTTTTGAAATGCAGACGTAAAGTTCTGTAAATATAAAATAGCTGCCTAATCACGTTTTCATATCACTACCAAACTATTTTTGAGATCAGATGTCAAAACTGAAACTGCAAGTGAATTTTTTGAGACAGACTGTTAGCTTCCTTCAGAATGGCAGATTCTTTCCTCCCAGAAAATTGCTTTATTTTCCCTTCGCCAAATAATAATAGGCAAAATATATTCAATTCAAACTGACATTTCCTCAGATATAGTTTAGTTACTTAGATACCTGAGAACTTCAGCTTTTGGAACCTATAAAAGGTAATCATCCGTTTTTACGGATTTGAAAATAGTCTTCTTAAAGACATGGCGCTTTGTCAATGGTTTTATCATTCCTTATGGAATCATCAGGCTATTAAATGCTGGAATAATATATCTTTATAGTTTTAATTCTTATCATTCATGAATATTAATCTAGATAATTTCTTTAAGGAAATTTGGATTTCTTGCATACTTACTCAAGAGAACATCTCTTTTGATGACATTTATACATTCATAGTATGAATAAAGAGGATTTTAAATGAAGAGCCTGGACTCTCCCAGATTCTTTATTTATAGATTGAGAACAACAGTCTCTGAACCAGAATGTAGTTTTTAGTAGAAAATGAAATAATTGCTAAAGTGTTTAGCATTTTGCCTAATATATAGCAGGAACTTAATTAATGCAAGTTTTTATTCTAATGTGCTGATTTACAGTTCATCATGGGGGGAGCAAGTAGAAACGGTGTAGTTTGATAAAATGTTGATAAATCTTAGTATTGCTTAAGAAAAAAGACCACAAGTATAACAAAATTTAGTTAATATCATGAGAAAAGTGGTAGAATTTTTCACTGCGTTTTAAATGAAAATTGTGCAATATGGAATTTGGAAAAATGTAAATACATTGAATAGCAATATTAATTAACTTAAAAATATTTCCACTTAAAGTTCAGGTTAAAATGGAGTTGACAGGACACTGTTTAATTCTGTTTTGAGTGTAGATGACAGAGAATTAAAAAGTGACCTGTTTTTGCCGGACAGAATTTTTGGTGGCCAGTGAAATGACACAGACTAAAGGAAAAAGATGGCATTTTAAACTGAGAAAAGCCATTTTTTATGGTGCATTAAGGATTAATCGACCAGAAATCCAGGATATTATGCTGGATACAGCTGATGGCAGGTGTTATTTTATTTTCAGCAAATCTATATTTCAGAAAGATCATAAATAAAGGATAAATTTTAAAGCTAATGTATGCTATAAGGAAGAATACTATGTGATTAGTCCAGTAAGGAAAAGAAGAAAATTTACACCTGTAAATAGTCTTTTACTCTTTCATTATTCTGCAATAATTCTTTGAATCAAAACTGAGAAACGTTCACCATAGTCCAAAATTTATCTCGTGTCAAATCTTTCATTTCTATTGCCATAAGAATCTGTGGAAACCAATAATATGTTAATTGCAAAGGCTTTATTCGTTTAAAAGGTTCCAAATGGACTCTATGAGCACAAACTGCTTTAGTAAAGACCCCCTTAAAAAGAAGATTTATTCTATCACTTCTATTCTGACAAATTCCAGTTAGAACAGATGTATGTTATAAAAATATTATTTCATTTTTGTTACTTCTACATCCATGATTTAACCAAACCTTAAAATTTAAGTCTGGAGTTGGTAGGTCAGGGGAGAAGGAAGCATAAAATTCATTTCTTTGAGTTTGGCAAACACTCGTATGCAAAGTAACATTAATTTGGATAAAGAGCATTAGGATTCTTCACTCACTCATCTGTTTCACACTGTATTAGCCAACAGAATTTTTCATCTTTATGTCAAGACCACAGTTATATCCTTATACATTCAGCAGTTAGCACTTTGTTTAATCCATTCCGTACACCGATAGTTCTAAGAAATCATTGGGAAAAGTGTTAAAAAGTAATATCCCCTCTTGCTCTCTCTACTTGCCTTATTTAAGAATACCAGTTTTCATTGCTTAAAACAATGTATGTTACTCTTAACATTTCGACTATCTTCCTAGGTACTCAAAGTACCTTGAAATCCATTAATGAATAATAAAGTATAATAGTCACTTATTTTGTGACCTTTTTTGATGTTTAGACAACAAATATTTTTCCAAAATGTTCAACAGAATAGATTATAAACTTATTATTAATAAAGTTTATTTAAGTCAATTGCTGCATTTGAGTTATTTCATCATTAACGTATATAATTTAAAGCACAGACAGCACCTACAAATGAGTTGATCATTTTAGTGAACATGTATTGTTTTTTTCACGCGAATGTGTGCTAAGCCTTAAGCAAATGTATTACAGTAACAGAATCCCTTAGCTTTTCTAGATGACAACTCATTAATAGTTTTGTGTTTCTGTTACTTTATTAAAGCATTTCTTATTCTTCCATCTGCTATTTTATCTTATAGGAAATAAACGATGTGGACGTACAGGAACTTGTAAGAAGGTCAATTGGAAGGTTAACCATCATTCGGCAGACATTTCCAGTCCCCCAGAATATAAGTCAGCGATGTTTCCGTGGCAACCACCGAATATCTTCAACATTGTGTGATCCAAAGGATCCATTTGCTCAGAATATGGAGGTATATTCTAAGTGCCGCAGTATTTCTGTCAAGCTGCTTTGTTGGCCGGTTGTAGAGAGAGCTTTTTGAGTTGCATTAGATTCAGAATTATACACGTTTGCATTTTCTGAACTATTCTCCTCCAGTAGTTAAATAAGTCTGATGGGGAGAGTGTTAAGAATTCATGTCTTTGATCCTTTTGACCTCATTGTAGCAAAATATCTACTTGTTTAATAAAAATATAATGAATAAAGGATATTTTCTTCTCAGCAAGTAGGTCCATAGCATTTCCCATGATAGAGTTTGTGATTAATACTTCTTAATGCCTAATTCCAAATTATTAAGCTAACAAATTTACTTGAATTTTCTGGCATAATGTGCACATAGAAATTTGTTTTTCTCAAAGATTAGTCTCCAATTTGAAGAACTTCACCAAAAAACTATTTAGCAATGCAAAAATGCTTAGTGTTATACAGTCATAACCAAATCAGATGGGATATAGCTGAAACCTTTGATTTTCAGAATACAACAAAGAATTTGAAAGTAAATAAATAAAATCTCTGAGCAGCAAAACAGAGAACACCAAGCCCCTGCAGCTTACCCGTAAGGATGCCTTTTAAATACTCACTTGGAGCCTATTTCTTTTTTTTAAGGAAAATCCTATCAGATATTTTTGTTTTATTTCTCTTTACACTGGCTATCTCACTATGTCAATTTGAAGCGGCGGGGGATGGTTACAAAAGGCAGGCACATCGACAACAAGCAGGGTGCCATAAGGAGCACTCTCTAGCAAGCAAGAAACAGGAAAAAAGGAAAACAATCTGATACACTAATTCAAATATCCTATCAGTGTAGGCCTTTTCCCATAAAAACAACTCTGTCATAAAACAGTTCCTAAGGGTATCACTGTAGTGTACTGCTAGCATATTAGTTAATATTTAAACAATAACCTTGAGATATCAACAAAGATCAAAAAAACATAGGATATATTTTAGAAACCTATTCTTTTAAAATGTTTTATATCAAAAAAGTTTTAGTACTTAGAGATGTTCATTTTGAACAGTTTGAAAATATAACTAGTAGGAGAACTAGCTTATCCTTAACAATACTAGATAAATAAAGTGATTTTGCAAACTACTTCTTTTGAAAGATAGCTCCACAGCCTCCCCATCTTTAGTCAGCTTTGAATTTTGTTTTAGATGAGTAACCATTTATTGAACCATTTCTTCATCTTATTACCATTGTAATGGGCAGTATGTATTTGCCAGGCAGCTGGCTCCAGGATCATTGCTCATAGAACTTTCTGTTCTTGTTTAAGCTCTTTTAGAATAGGTTCCCTCCAGAACCTGGCATCATAAAATCCCATAAAGTAATCACCTGTCCTTACTTCCCCTGTCATACCTCCCACAGTGCTGTGCACCTTTGTGGATATTTCTGGATTTGAATGTAGTTAAGGAAAAGGCAATGGTCAAAGTAAGCCACTCTGAACCCTAAACGAGGCCTGTTTAATTTTTATTGCCAATCTTATTATAATGACCCATCTTTTCATATTAATTGAGCATGAGTATAATTGATGTGAAAATGATAGAATTTTAGATAGAGAAAAACATGGAAGGACTTGCATTTAGAAAATTATGAGAGATTCAAGGCTGTTCCAGTCAAAAGAAGCAGCAGGAAATGTAGAAACTGGGAAAGCAGAAAGTCGCTACACAGTATTTTAAAGCACATTCACCTAAAAGCATAATCCTTCCAATTCAATTAATGAGGTCCTTGAAATCAGGGAGCAAATATGTTATTTATCTTTAATTCCCAGACCTATCTGAAGAATTAAGGACGTACAGGAAGCACACCCCCCCTAGCCCATATCGTCTTCTTACTCCCCTCAGGCCCACACATGGAAGAAAACAGGGCAATTACTTTTTCTTCGAGGATTTATTCCATATTAACTTCTCTATTTTATGCAATAGAATTTGACTAAATGTTTAATATATAAAAGGAAAACTGACAGAAACTTTTATATGTGAAGATTTATATAATTGAGTCTAAATGCAGGGCTCTTGAATTTAAAATGTTCCGCTAAAACACAGCATTTGATATAGAAGCTTGCCTTGGTGAAAATTTTCTCTCACTGAAGTTAAAGAAAGCAACAAGAAAAATACTTACCGAACGTTTGGGAGTAGAGGGTTCTGAGAGGCCCCCAAGAAAAGTAACTCTCTGGATATGGAGTCCATGAAAACAAATACAGGTGAATATGAGCTCAGACAGACTCACATCTTATCAGTTGGGTACAATTAAAAAAAAAACCTCAGAGAAAATAAAAATATGACTCAAGTGAGCTCTAAACATAGAAACCCCAACTATAAAATCACAATAATCAACACAACAGAGGAGAAGAGGGCACCGTGAGCCTGTGTGGAGATTTCTGGGTGGTTATATATTTTAAGGTACCCACAAAGTGAAGTAAGATGTAGAAAGAACAAAAAACAAATTTCCTAAATCTTTAAATTAGTGCCAGGAAGACTAAAATCCAGGATTATCTGAAGGTGCAAAATAAATGTGAAATAAACCTGTTAGCTAGAAAGAGAGTTTTTAGCAATATATGAAGCAAGAAGGAAGTAAGACTTTTACTGATTGGCGAAACTAATGTTAACTTGGCCGCTAATGGAGAGAAAATAGAAACATTCAAATCCTTTTGCTTCTGTTTTTTCCATTTAAGAAAAAGTGTCTTCAGATGGGAAAGGTTAGAATAAAAGTCATTAAAAAAATAAACCACTGGTTTAGAAAGAGCAGGGTTTTGGAGATGGTGAGTGTATGCCTTACTGCTTTAAAATGAGGCCTGAAAAATAATTGCTCAGAGCAGTAAACAAACCAGCAGATATGGTCACAATATTACAATTTAGAAATACTAGAGAAATACTTGGGAAGAGGACCTGAGTACCAGACATTGGTGTATTGTCCCAATTTTCAAAAGGAAAGAGAAAAGATTCTAACAATCAGAGTTTAATATACTAAAAATTAATATTTAGATAAACTGTAGAATATACTATTAAATATATGGTTTGGAGCACTTCGAATAAGACAATAGGACTCCCTTAAGAACAAGCACTGCCAAACTAGATCCTATTTAATAATTTTTTTAGATTGGGAGAACACTATAAATCTGTTTATTGTATGTTGACTTTTATGTAGCGTTAGAAAAATTTTCTCATGAAATCCTTATGGGAAGACATTAAAAAGTCTAGATAGAGTCATGTCATTCAAACATTTCACCAAAACGTTCGTAAGAACAGAAGACAGTCAACACTCTGGCTTAAGATTAAAAAAAAACTTCAAAATATGTTAAAGTCTCATTATTTTCTTCCAAAGTTATAACATATGAGTTTCCTTAAAATTAAAAATATTTCAAATAATGTATCAGTTAAATTGCTTCATTTTTTTCTCCAAATCTTCAAGCCAAATTGGTATGCCTAGAATATGGCTCAGATACATTCTGTATCTTTGAGGACATCTGGTGTCTGCAGCTTACCACGGGGCTTCTTTTACTCTCAGTTTGAGAAGTCTGGAACTATAGGAGTATTCATCCACACTGATAAATATTCTACATTTGGAGTCCAAGGAACTCTATGGTCATCCAGAGATTCTGTCCTTGGACTTAATATTTTCAAAATGTTCATCACTACACAAATGCAAATGAATAAAGTATGCCCATCAGATTTGTAAATGACATAAAGCTAGGAGAGAAAGCTTATGTTGTCTTACATAATCAAGATCCAAATTATTAATCTTCTCTAAATAATAAGCCTAAAATTTGAAATTTCACAGAAACAAAGTATAAGTTCAAAGTGAATTACAGGAAGCCTAGATGGATGAGAGCTGGTTTGACAGCTGTTTAAGGTGATTAAGATGAAGCAAATTTGGTGTGAGCATAGCACAAGTCGTATTTGCTCTGAGCCATTCTAATGCAATCTTGGTCTCTATGTCAGAAGTATTTTGCTAAGATCAAGAGAGATAAGTCCTTATACTACACTCTGCTAGTCAGATCACCTCTGCAATAATGCGTCAGTTCTGAGAACTAAACTTTGAACAGAAACATTGAAAAATAAGAGAAGGACAGAGGAAGAACACTGAGATGATGAGCAGCCTAGAAATTACTACAGATAATGAACAACTGAAGGGAAGAGGATGCTTCAGGGCAAGTGATAGATGGTGTCAAATATTGGAAGGTCGTCACGTAGAGGAGGTGGGTGCTGGTGGTTTAGTGAAGTCAGAAAGCAAGTGTAGTGATGGTAAGGTAGAGAGAAAAGATTGGTCAGATGGCGGGATACAGGAGTTTAAGATGTTAGAGGAGGTGTTTGTGTCCAGTAAGCAGTCATGTGGGTTGGTTGTGGCCAGAGTAGAAGTGAAGATCATCTGTGTTGGAATTGTAGATTCTGGGAGATAGTTTGGGATCATTGTGAGGAAGGGGTCAAAAACCGCTTGAATAAAGAGTGACCAAGAGGTCAGTGGATGATGGCAGAAAGAGGCTATATAGTGTGGGGTGTGAAAGATAATGAACCTCAAAAGAGAACAGGCACTTGCCTGAGAAAGAAGTAATAGATGGAGTAATAGGAAGCTCAGAGAGTGTCACCACCCCCTTATGATCCCACAGTTTGGAATGTGGGCAAATGAGGAGAGGCAGTCATTTGTTGAAACATCTGTCACTTATAGAATACAAAGCACTCACCTTTAAGACTAGCATGGATGCTCAAAGTACAGGCCTCAAGGTATGCAAAAGAGACTGGGTCACAGAAGTGTCAGGTTTGGAAGGAACCAAGTTGCCAGGTTTCTCACGTCTCAACTTCTGTTAAACCTACCTGATGTTACACTTGACTTTTTTCCTTTGTCTTATTTGACAACTATCTACCAAAAACCAAATATGTCTAGGCTCTAGGCTAAGTCAAGGGAAAATAAAAAATAAGGGAAACAAAAGTACAAAGGGGACAAATATGTATAATATGTCGAATAGGAACTCATATTCTTGTGTGAAAGTCAGATGAAAAAAAATCATAGCATTGTGAGCTGCTTCCACAGAGGTCTGCACTGACTGTCATGGGAGATGAGAAGAGGAGTGCCCAGATAGACAGGGAAGGGGGAGGGCCCTGAGAATTTGTCAGGGTAGGATTCACCTATGAATTGAATATTAGAAGAAGTTAACTAGTTGGAGAAAGATAAAGAGACATCAAAAGATGCCACCACAACGATCTTATCTACACACTTAAAGCAATCAGTCAGAGGGAGAAGCAACATAAAGCGAGAGAGGAAAGAGCAAGCAAGTTTGAGGCAGTGGAACCAGGAGAGGTTAGGAAAGGCCAGATTGTTGCAGATTATTGAGAAATCATCAAAATATTTGTCCTGGATTTTTGAGTACGGCCCACTCATCCTTCATGTTTCCTTTTGGGTTTTCATAATCTAAATCAGACTGAATTTTGATTCGTCGACTACTTCTAACTTCAAGTCTCTCTCTCGGTTCACGGCAGGTTTCAGCCAAACCTGCCAGTCTCTCTAGTAATTATCTGGCAGCGGGAGGGGCAGGGGACTGAGGGTGAGAATAGCCTGCCCTAACATTTCCTCATAAAGAGCAAACTGGTATTTCACATAGCGCATAAGAGTGTTCAATGTCTCTCCAAAGAAAGCCTATTTCCCATAAGTATTATGCACATAAAATAATGCTTAACCAACACAAATGATTAAAGATTTACCTAGCAATGAAAGAAAACTCACAAGGCACTGTTAGGAAGCACTTAGTATTAGTTGTTCATAGCATCAAACTCTCATTACCCTAATAGCTGAAGCTTAATACCATTCTTTGATGTGGGCAGACAATCTCATAATTTCTTTCATGATTAATTATAACCAAAGGGCAAGCAACAGACTGTCTTCTTTGTTTTCAGGGAAAACTATGATAACAAGACACTTAAAAAATCTGAGAAAAATGTAAATGTTTTAAGATGAATTTAATTTTCAGAGCTATGTTAATTTCTCATTTTCTATTTTATGTTAGATTTTTTTCCTTCAGAGAGGGAATAATATAACATTTAACAGCTTTTATTGGCTTTAGCTACCTCTGGTTGTTTATATTTTCTAAATATTTCTAATTTCTTTGAAAAATAAACACAGGGTAAGTAACAGTAAGGATAGTAGTTCTGGCAAGAGTTGAGTCTAAGAGTGCAATAGATCTTGGCAAACATTTCTATAATTCATTTTTCAATCTATACAGAAAGAAGATAACACGGTAACCTTAGAAGAAAGTGTTAATATAAACACATGTCCACAAACAGTTAACAGTTTTCGGTGTTTGTCTTGTTAATGAATTACAACGCGTGTATATACCTAGATAATTTTGTATAGATCCTTGACCATTGTAATATTTATGAATGATGCTGTTTCCTCTCATTTTCTCATTACTGAATCCCCATAGACACACACGTACACACAGATGGCTGCTTCCTTTTTCTGCGTCTCTGACACTCATCTTCCACGTAGGACCAAGTTGATATCTCCGTCTGAATAACCAGAATGCAAAAACTTGACATATTCAGAAATGTATTATTCAGTTTGCCCTTCCAATCAGAAGCTCTTAGATCTTTACCTCCTCAGAAAGAAATAAGGGCCAGTGATTTTCTAAGGTCTGATACTAACAGCCTTGCTGCGATCGAAACTTCTCATTTTTATCTTCTCTTTCACACCTAAATAAGCTGAAAAAGCAATTGAGGCATACAATCAGACAAGACTTCTTTCTCAGTGGCAAAATTGCCAAGGAAATGAAAAAAGAAAACTTCTGATTAATAAATAACCCAGTAAACCAGCTATCTATGCCATGAACGGAAGCGGCTGAGCTGACGATTTTCTCCTTATTCTGACGGTTGGCGTCAGTGATTCTAATGACTGCTGTCTAATGTCTTTCCAGATTTCAAACCTTTACATATATGACACGGTGCTTCTGCTTGCTAATGCTTTTCATAAGAAGCTGGAGGACCGAAAGTGGCACAGCATGGCAAGTTTGTCATGTATCAGAAAGAACTCCAAGCCCTGGCAGGGAGGGCGCTCCATGCTGGAGACCATCAAGAAGGTAACTTCTGACAAGCAGCTCACTCTTCCGAATTTTCGTGTAAAGAGATGTTTGATGAGATATCTTTTAGAAGGATTTCTTTTCCTCATTAATATTGCTGCCATTCAGAGCAGAAAACAGTATAATGGAGAAATGCAATATTAAAAAAAAAAGGTCAAAAAGTCACGCACATATGTAAGACAGAGAGCCGTTATGTGTTTGTAAGGGAATTTCATGCAAGTAAAGATATAGTGGTTGAAATATTTTTTAATTGCTTTGGTTATGTTATTAGGGTTAGAAATGCTCAAATTAATTTGATGCCTGTCATAAAGTACAAAAAGTTGGGTTTTTTTTCCTTTAAACTACACCATCAACTGAAAAAAATAAACACTAGATCTAGCTGTTTTTCTCTGAGATCATACATGGTAAGACACTGGATATGAGGATCGTTAATTTATCTTACAGTAAAGATATAATTCGTAGGTAGTTAATATTTTGCAGCCTTGAGCCTGTTTTGGGTACTCAACGACAGCATTCTTTTTTGCTGCCACTGTGGCGTTTAGCCTGGCTGTGACACGCTTTGGCTTAGCTACCTGTTCCATTCCCAGAAGGCAGTTTATGTTGTTTAGCTCCTCTCAACGGTATAAGACTTCTGCAGTTTATTAGCCTCTTTGTCATGTCATCCTTGCTGGCATTTTCAGTTTGTCTCACACAGCTTCTTGAATTTCACATGAAATGATTAATAAAACAAACAAATTCCTCCTGTACCCTTTACACAAAGGAGACAGCCATTTGGAAGTTTATGTTCTTTATTTTACTCATCCTTTTTCTTGCTGCATATGTTTGCCTTTCTCTCCTGAAACACAAAGAGAAATAGCTAGTCAAATGAAATATGAATGCATTTAGAAAGCCAGAGAAAACTCTAAAAATTTAACGCTAGAAATGAACCAGATGTACCAAAAACAGGAAGTGGAGGAAACAAATATTTCAAATGGAGAATAACCTGGATCTTTCCCTTGGTCCTGTTTCCTCTTTGGAAAAGAATCATTTTAATGAGAATTTAGGCTCTTATCAACAGAAGTGCTTGAGAATTAAATGTGTTGAATATATTGGCAGAGAAAGATTTTCCAACTGAAAAATGAATAAGTCAAATCTAAACTCAAGGTGTTGCCAGAATCTCCCAGCTCTATCTGTGCAGAGAGTTGGCAGGTATGAATCCAAGGAGGTTGTTGAACATGATTCTGATCCTGCCAATTTACTAATTCATGGTTTGGCTGGGATGCAGGAGCCTGAATACGTTCATTCTTCTGCAGCCGCCTCACGAAGACAGAATAATAGTTTGGGAGGTTGCTTAGGAGACACTTATTTAGTGAGAGTCTAGGTAGGAGGGAAGGAGAGACACGACCATATGTAGGTACTTCTCATGGAGCAATTCAATATGTAAAATGTCGCTGTTAGAAAATTTATAATCAAAACAATGATTTGATACAATAATTATGAAATTTTATTTTGAGGGGGAATATTTGCATATTTGTCCCTGTAAGCTTGCAACCCAGTGGCACCTTTTAAAGAAATATGTCCATTTTATGTATCTAGACACAGTTTGGATGACATGTATGATTTCAAATGTTCAATTCCATTATATTTTTTTTTTTTAAAGATTTTACTTTTTGCTTTTTCTCCCCAAAGCCCCCCGGTACATAGTTGTGTATTCTTCGTTGTGGGTTCTTCTAGTTGTGGCATGTGGGACGCTGCCTCAGCGTGGTCTGATGAGCAGTGCCATGTCCGCGCCCGGGATTCGAACTAACGAAACACTGGGCCGCCTGCAGCGGAGCGCGCGAACTTAACCACTCGGCCACGGGGCCAGCCCCTCAATTCCATTATTTTTTGTCTCACATTTCAAATTGACCTAAAAAATGGAGCTATTGTTTTTTCCAATCATATTACTTTGCCTCATATGAGTGTCTTGGTCACCCTGTTTGGATGTCCAGGCTGATGATACTCCACACACCAAGAGAATTTGGGAGAAAGTTTACTACTCACGCGAGTTCTCCTGGGAAGAATGTAAGCAGCTCCAGGCCTCCTGGGGCCAGGCAGAGGGTGTGGCTGGGCCTTTATCGGGGCTACGGGGTGCGGCTGGAGATTTGCGAGGCTTAAATTTCCTACAGCTGTCAGAGAAGGAGGTGCATGATGGGTATTCTTAATCAGCCTGTCCAGATGTGGAGCCAAATAGGAAAGGGAGGGCAAAGCTAAAAAAGAAGTCATCATCCAGGCATCACCACTGAGGTCAGGCTCTTTATTATAGTGGAAATCTTCTAGTGATAAAATTCTTAATTACGTTCGAACTCCCACTGCATGCCTGTATTAAGGGCAGGCTATATACATTTCATAAAGCCTGTGCACTGCTGCAAGGAGACAAAGAAGTAACAGAACATATGTCTGCCCTTTAACTAATTTATATTCACATTAGGGGCATGAGACAACAGAGTTAAACAGCAACGCAGTTCACATAAGTGCTATCAATATACAGTAGAGTCCAGTAAAGGGGAGGCGGCGATTTCCAGGGCACTCTTCTGTTGTAATTTTATAATTTACTTTATGAATTGATATAATAGATCCCTCTACATTTCTCTTCTTTTTTAAAAAATTAGAGGTTAATTCTCAATTATTTATTTTTCCTAGATATTATTAGCCCCCTAAGCCATTGATATTTATATGAATTTTATAGATTATTTCTGAAAGAACTATAATTTTTAAAATATTGAGTCTTCCCATTCATGAACATGGTGTCTATCCATATAGTCATTTTTGTATAGCACTCGGTAAACATTTATAGTGCTCTTCATACATATTTTCATTTTATTTATTCCTAAAATTGCATAGGGTTTTAAGTATATGTGTCTGTGTGTGCATACTATCATACATAGGGTATGTTTCCATTATATTTTCAAATTATTTATTGTAGGTACATAAGAAAGTTATTGATGTCTGATATGTTTTGTAACTGACCTGACTGACTCATGAAATTTAACTCCCGATTCTCATTTCTTTCTTTGTAATTTATTCTCTTGTGTGTTTCAAGTAGATACCGACATCATCTTAAACTAAAACTAGTATCACCTAACTCTAATACTTTACATCTTTTTAGAGTTTTTAAAAACCTTTCTTGGGGCTGTCTGGGAACATGACCTGCCAGGTGCACCCCGGAGCCCTGTGTGCTTCGGAGGCATCACATTTCCCTGCTCCAAGTGAGGATGCTAGGTCATCTCCATCTCAGAGATACAGGTAGAGGCGAAGATTCCACCTCTACAGGGGAGCTGCAGCAGAAGCTGACCTGGCCTGGAGGACACCTGCAGAATCCTGCAGCACAGGATGCATTATCTTCCAGCTCTCCTCTGATGCATTCTTCAATTATTCCTCTTAATTTTGATATTAGTTCACCACTGACATATGGCACTCCCAACTCTTGGGTAGAGGGAACCCCTAGTCGTGGTGTTAGGGATACACCCATGAGGCAGAGGCCTGACCTGGGATCTGGCACAGAAGGGTGTGCAGGTGAATTTGAAGTAGGGGTCAGCAACAGAGGCTATAGTGGCCAGGAAGCAGTCTCCAGGCCAAAAACTTGTGATCTGAGGAAGAGATGTAAACGTGACAACGTACAAAGAAAATTTTCAGATATTTCTTCAGCGTTTTATTGGCCCTCTGGCTATAGAAGAAGAAAATGTTGCCATAGATATTGCTGAAACTCTGTACACGCAACAACTTGAGGAGATGAATGTTATTAGGGAGCCATTTTTAAATGTAAACTGTGAACACAAAATTATTTGACAAAAATCTGTACAGATAGCTCATATGCTACCCACAGAAAGTTATTCCACGTTTTAACATGGCCATAATGAGATCTTCTTTGACGGTTTCCGTGACTCAATCTTACAACATCAGGTTTGAGTAAGACCATTCAACATGTTGAAGACTAAGAATATGAGAAAGCTGAATGCAGAAGACATTGACCAGCTCATCACCATCAGTGGCATGGTGATCAGAACATCCTAGCTGATTCCCGAGACGCAGAAGTCCTTCTTGCAGCTCCAGGTGTGTTCCCAAACTGCCCTACTGGAGCTGGACCATGGCCCAATCACTGAGCCTGCATGTGGGTGTGCTGCCTCATCGCCCACAGCATGGCACTGGCCCTCCATTGCTTCATGTTCTCCCCCAAGCAGATGATCAACTTCAAGAGACTCCTGAAGATACGCCTGCCGGGCAGCCACCTCACAGTCATCCTCTTTACTCACAATGATCTTGTTGACAAGGTTTAACCTGGGGACCTAGTGAACATTACAGTCGTCTATCGAGCTATTCCCATTGTGTTAATCCAAGAGTGACTAATGTGAATTTTGTCTACAAAGGGGGCCAGCCCAATGGCCGAGAGTGGTTGAGTTCACATGCTCCGCTTTGGTGTCCCAGGGTTTCACCAGTTCGGATCCTGGGCGCAGACATGGCACTGCTCATGAGGCCATGCTGAGGCAGCGTCTCACATAGCACAACCAGAAGGACTCACAACTAGAATATACAACTATGTTCTGAGGGGCTTTGGGGGGAAGAAGAAGAAGTAAAAAACAAAGAGAAGATTGGCAAGAGATGTTAGCTCAGGTGCCAATCTTTAAAAGAAAAAAATATACAAAATCCACATTGATTTCATTCATTATCAGAAAATGGATTCTAAACTTCTGCATGAAGAAGCAGAACAGAAGCTTTTTTCAGAAAATCATTTGGAATTGCTTAAGGAAACTTCCAGAAAACCAGACATTTTTGAGAGACTTACTTCAGCCTTGGCTCCAACATGTAAGAACACCAAGATTTTTAAAAAGGGAATCTTGAGTCTGCTCTTCCAAGGAACAAAGAAGGAATTTAGTCACACAGGAAGGGGCAGACTTCATGCTGAGATCCACATCCTGCTGTGCAGTGACCCTGGGACCAGGAAGCCCCAGCAGCTGTAGTATGTGTCCAGCCTGGCCCCCTGGGACCAGTACACATCTGGGCAAGGCTGCAGTGCCGTGGACCTAAGAGCACATGTAGTGAAAGGCCCCGAGATGAGGCAGCTGGTTCTGCAGACTGGTGCCCCTGTCCTGAGTGACAATGGCATCTGCTGTATTGATAAGTCTGAGAAGATGAATGAAAGTACAAGATCAGTATTGCACAAAGTCATGGAACTGCCGTCTCTCTCCATTATTTGTCAGCTCAACACACACGCCTGTATCCTACCAGCAGCAAATCATGTGGAGTCTCAATGGAAACCTAAGGAAACTGCCATTGAAAATGTCCAGCTACTTCCCAGGTTCTTATCAAGGTTTGATTTGATCTTCCTTGTGCTGGACCTGCAGGATGAAGCCTCTGCCAGGCGCCTGGCTCACCACCTCGTGGCTCTGCACTGCCAGAATGAGGAGCAAGGGGAGGAGGAGTTCACGGACAGGGCAGCGCTGAGGGACTACACTGCTATGCTCACGGCACAATCACGGCTTGGCTGGGGCTGGAAGCCAGCCAGGCTCTCCTCGAGGCTTATGTAGACGTGAGGAAGATCAGTCGTAGCCGAGGAATGGTTTCTCCCTACTCTCGACAGCTGGAATCCTTAATTGGCTTAGTAGAAGCCCATGCTAAAGTATGATTTTCAAACAAAGTTGAAGCAGTTGATGTCGAAGAGGACAAACGCCTCCATCAAGAGACTCTTCAGCAGTCTGCACCTGACTGGCGGCGGGGGGGGGGGGGGGGGGGAATGCCTATTCTTACTACAGGAATGAGTGCCACCTCTTCTAAACAGAAAGAAGAATTTGCTGAAGCATTGACAAAACTTATTTTATCTGAAGGCAAAACACTAGCTCTTAAGTACCAGCAATTTCTTGAAAATATTTGGGGACAATTTAACATAGCAATTACCAATATGTTTGGAGAAGCACTGTGTGCCTCAGCTGCTGCTGACTTCTTGACAGTGACTGAAAAACTGTTCACTTGTTCTGAAGGTCTTGCGGCCATGCTGTGTGTTCTGCTCGCCTGCACCTGGTGTTGCACTTGCTTACTTGCTTCCCTGAATGTGCAGCTTATAGCCAATCAGCTGCCACCACTGCCGTCAATAGAAATAGGTTCCTTTTTCTGTTAATTGAGGTAACATTGGTTTGTAACATTACATAAATTTCAGGTGTACACCATTGTTTTTCAACTTCTGTATAGACTACATTATGTTCACCACCGAAAACCTGGTTGCCACACATCTCTGTACACATGTGCCCCTTTACCCCTTCCAACCTACCTCTACCCCTCCCCCTCGGTAACTGCCCATCGATTCTCCTTATCTATGTGTTTGTTTGTTGTTGTCGTTGTTTTATTTTCCACATATGTGTGAAATCATGCAGTATTTGTCTTTCTCCCTATGACTTATTTCACTTAGCATAATACCCTTGAGGTCCATCCTTGTTGTTACAAATGGCAACATTTCATCTTTTTTATGGCTGAGTAGTATTCTCTTGTATTTATCCATTCATCCTCTGATGAGCAGTTAGGTTGTTTCTAAGTCTTGGCTCTTGTGGATAAGGCTGCAATGAACATAGGGAGGCAGATCTCTTTTCAAATTAGTTTTTGTGTTCTTTGGAAACAGATTCTTAAAATCCTTATTTGACCTATAAAATTTTTCTAACTTGGGTTCAATTTCCTTAGTAAAGTGTAAGTTTTCCTTTTTGTTCACATTTAAGTAAAAATACTGTGCCAACTAGTAACATAGGCAGCAGAGATTATTGTGAAGTGTGTTTTTTAGCACCAGTGCTTTTAATTTGTATGTGTGCACAGATAGCAGGATGTCAGTATTTTTTGAAAATAGCAGTCTGGTCGTGCGTTTTGTGCTATACCTTCTACTACCCATCACCCGTCTGCTGGGGGTTTTTGTAATGTGACCCGAGGCTTGGCCAGATCTCCTTTCCCTGTTATCACACCCAACTGCAATTCTTCTAGAAGCTTGTTCTCAAGGCCACTGGAAGACCAGAAATGAGTGATTGGAAATAATTAGGTTTTAGGCTAACTTCTGCCACTTTATCCTAATATATAAAACTTTTTCCTAAATGATAGAATTTTAAAAGTAATAAAATAAAACTTCTTTTGGCTAACTACCTTAGCTTCCACTTCCAAACTTACATAATTTTGGTGATAAACACTATCTTGCTTTAATAAAAATGCCACAAATGTTTTGTTATTAACTATATTGAGGGTATTATTTGAGAAGATATTTTTTGAAATTGTATAAAGAATGTACCCTTCCATTTTTGTTTTACTACTTTTTCTACTTAATTTTTTTTTTTTTTTTTTTTTTTTGGTGAGGCAGGTTATCCCTGAGCTAACATTTGTGCCGATCTTCCTCTATTTTGTATGTGGGATGCCACCACAGCATGGCTCAATTCCACCCCCAGGATCCAAACCTATGAACTCTGGGCCACCAAAGCAGTGTGTGAACTTAACCACTACACCCCTGGCTGGCCTCTCAAATTTTTTTATTTATTAGTTAACTATGACAATTTTAGAGTAGCAAGGTAAAATAAAGTTAATCTAACCTCTTCTCCCCAATTTTAAGGTAGAGAAAACTGAGCCTCAGAAAAATTAAATGACGTAAGAGTTGATTACACAGTAAATTAGTTTTAAATGCCAAGTTTTCTTGTTTCCGATTCTGTGCTCTATGTACCACACCACTTACCATTTTTATTGCTCATAGCAGCATTTTTTATTCACTATTGTCAAAATCACTTGGCTAAAGATAACACATACACCAAGAAATCAAGGTACAAGCACCATGTGCTAATATTGTATAAACAGTATCTTAGTGTTAATTTAGCTTTTCAAATGCCTTGAAGTTGGAGTGTACATTGAAGAGTCTGCAAGAGGACTATTGCAAAGGCGTAGACAGCATTGTTGAAAGCTCTTGTAGCAAAAAGTTTATTTGCTCTCATATGCATTGTTTAGTTTATTATGAGAAGCTACATTTAATTGTAATAAATATTTTGGTAAGGAGTCTTCATATTATGTAATTTAAATTTATTGATTTTATGTACCCTAGAGCAAGCTTGCAAATCTTTTTCACCAAATAAGTAAAAAATAAAAGCTGGACTGCTCTGGATGACAGTGGGGGAGGATCTCCACAGGTGGACTCCCACCACAATTGGTTCTCAGAACCACAGTTCAAAACCGCTTCCCTGGGACGTTTAGGCATCTGTGGAATCCATACAGATCTACTCTCTTTCTCACAGATCGTGAAACACTACTACACCCACACAATGTGGGCAGCCTATTTTTACTTACAGACTTGTTCTATGATTAAATGGCAATCATTTTCTGTTTTTGCTTACTGTTAATATTGAGACAGTTCCGAGAGTACAGTTTTTTCAATCATGTTTTCATCACTCTTTCAACAGTGATTTGGCAAATGCCTATACTGCAGAATGTGTTATTCAAACTTTTCTGTGTTATTACCTACAAAGGAATCTAGAGCCTAATAGTGAATATGGGCTAAGTACACAAAAAGCTATAGCCTCAAGTGAGAGACCACGAAAGGCCCCACTGTGGTAGAAATAGGATCCTGGGGAATCTTTGGGGAGAGGGTGGTGGCTGTGGGTCACCCCCAGATCCCCGCTTCACGCAGGAGGCACTCCTTCTCCAGAGGGCACTCAGGAACTGTCCTGGGCAGAAGGGAGCTGTCCACTCCCTTTCTGGAAGAGCACGCAGCCAAGGACTGACCATTGCAGAACTAGAAAGGTCTGGGTCCCATTTGGAACGAGCCCAAGGAGTTGCTGTAACTCTAGACTGGCCCGTGGGATCCTCAGAGCCCCTGCCACACTCACACAGCAGCGTCACCTCACCCTCTGTCCTGTCCCACTTCTCTCACTCCCTTGCGGGTGCCTTTCTCAGGAGCACTTCAAGGACCCCTCCCTCACATAAGCAAGTCCCCATTTCAGAGCTAGATCCTGGGGAACCTGACCCAAAACAGAGAAAATGGAAAAATTTGCAAGGAACTGATAGCATCTTAATGGAAACTTGAAAATGAACATGTTTGAGATAAGTAAGGCTATAGAGAAGAGGATATTTCAGGTGGTGAGATCACTCTGGCTGACACATCTATTGGAATAAATCATATGGACAATGACAAAGACTGATTAATTTACCAGAGTGCACAGAACACATGGAGGGAATAGTTTGGACTGGAAAGAGATTGATAATTTATTTTATATGTAAATCAAAGACCCTAAATAATTTTTGAGCACGACTATGACAAAATCAGAGCTGAGTTTTAGAGAGAATATGCTTACATCTTTTGTTTAATTAATAAAACTAAGAAAAATCTTAAACTCAAAATATTCATATAAAAGCACCAACATTTTTTGGGTGTTCTACATGATATGCCAATCAAGATTTGATAGATGCTTGTATCAAATACTTCCACATTGGCTCAGTTGATCAATTTCTGCTAAATCCTTTGTGGTAATTATTTTCAGTACCAAATGTAGGAAAATAAGAATATATCAACATTTGTCACAGTATCTCAAATCTTTTAGTACCAATACATTTTCTCATATTGATACATGTTGATACATATTATATCTAAAAGAGATATCTTGATATGTGTTGAAACCTAGAAGCATATTCTTTAGAATGGCAAAAATATTGAAATTACTCTAATTCTTACATGGTAATGTATTCATTCAACAAATATTTATTGAATATCACCATATGCTATACTGTGAGATCACAGAATAAGGAAGGAAAATAGAAATATCAAAAATAATTACAAGTGTGGTCAGTTCTACAAAAGGGGAAACCCCAACTGTTCTGGAAATTTGTGACTGGAGGACCTACATAGGAGGAAGAGTGACAGATAAGTGGAAACATTTAAGGTGAGTGGCATTAGCCAGGAAAAGAAAGAGAAGGGCTGGGACAGCCCAGTGATGTAGTGCTTAAGTTCGTGTGTTCCGCTTCAGTGGCCCGGATTCATGGTTTGGATCCTGGCTGCAGAACTACACACTCCTCATCAACCCATGCTGTGGCGGTGTCCCACATACAAAATAGAGGAAGATTGCCACAGACGTTAGCTCAGTAACAATCTTCCTCAAACAAAAAGAGGAGGATTAGCAACAGAGGTTAGCTCAGCACCAATCTTCTTCAAAAAAAAAAAAAAAGAAGAAGAAAAGAAAAGAAAGGGAAAGGTATTCCAGGACTGTGGAAAGGAGAATGTGTGAGGGCAATAGAATGTTAGCAGGCTTGGAGGAAAGAGGTTGGCACATTTAAGCCTCTGAAATAAGACTGGGGTGGCTAGAATAAAGACAGAATAGGGACATTGCTCCTCATTAGTCAAAAGAGGTAGACGGGGAAAGATCTTGAAAGGTTTTGTAGACCATGTTAAAGTTAAAGTAAAATAAGTTCCTAAACTTTATTCAAGGAGTAAGTTTAAGTCACTGAAGTATTTTAAACAGGTATTTAAATCAGATTACTCAGTGGCCGCCAAGTGGAGAATCTATTCTGCAGCTGCCATTGGACCAGCACAGCCTGGATGAGGAAACAACAGTCAAGAGGCTGATGCTCCAGTGCAGGGGAAGCCTGGGCCGTGGTGGGTCCTGGGGATGATGGAAGTCAATGTCTTCCAGGGTATTTAGGTGATTGGAATAAGATTCTATGGTCCAACAATGTGTGGGGAAGAAGAAGAAGAAAAGGGTGATTCTAGCTTTCTGGTTTGGTCAAAAATAACTCTAATAAGTTTTTTTTTTTTTATTTTTGTACTTAAGGAATGGAAACATCCTATTTTGCCTTTTGTATAAAGCACTATGTACCATTTAGAATTTATAAACCTGAAGGAGAGAGAGAGAATTTAGGAAAACATAATCCGACTTACCAGAAACAGTACTGATGTGGAATATAAGATAGCATTTTTACAAAAATGTGTGAAAATAAACGTTTTGCCAGAAGAGCTTTAAAAATGCAGTCTGTGCCCTTGGGATAGTCCTCTTGTGGACTCATCAATGTACACTCCAACTTCAGGGCATTGGAATTATAAAGTGTGTAAAATGGTGTAAATTTTATTTTGATTCAGTCCAACAACATGCAATTTTTGGGCAATCCATTATGAAATATTTATGTTATATTGGACACACAGTTTACATAGTCTAGAAGAAAAAGTATGAGGCAAAAAGTTTGAAGAAAAGTACGGAAATTTCAGTTCAGATTCTTCAGAGAACTAGTTGTCTGGGCCTCAATTTCTTCTTCTCTAAGATGTAGCTGGCATGGCCAAAATGCTGGTAACGTTCTATTTACTCAGTTTGCTCCAAGTCTCTATTTTGAATGACTATTTGAATATGTATGTATATATGTAAATATATGTATTTATCTATGCACATATATACACATGTTCATGTTGTATGGCAACTAAATATTTCACACAGAGTAAATTTTTTCTTTTTATTTTTTTATTTTGCATCTCGCATCGCAGTTTTTATCAACCCTTCTGTTAGGGACTTTTCTCTGTGAAATTAACTTATGAAACCTGAGGGCACCAGGACACCCAGCTGAGTCTGGCATCTCCCAGTGTGTTCACTGGCTTGCTGGGCTCATGTTTATTTAACAAGGTGTCCTTGGTTACCAAGTATGTCTGCAGGTTGCAAGGAACCTAGAGATATGTATAAGGAAATCAGAGGAGTGTCATAAATATTGGATGTTCCATATGATCCTCCAAAAGCATCTGTAAGTTACTTTGCAGTTCAAGCATAGGAAAAAATCCTTCAGCTTATAAACAGAGTGAAATACATTCTCAGTAAACATTTTTTCTTCTTTTTTTCCAATTTATCCTATCCATAGGGGAACAGCAAACTTTTGCCTTTTCAGAAACTGATTCTCCAGTGGTAAATTATTCCTGACCTTTGATTATACTCTTTTTATTTCTCTTCTCCTCTGCTTTCTATATTTGATGCCCACTGGTATTTCTATATAGAGTAGGAAGGATGAAATCCAAACCAATTTTACTTGTATTTTTAAAAAGGTTTACTCTGGCAGCAGCTTTTACTGTCAATTTAAAGGACACTTAGAAATTACTTGTACGTATTATTCATATTATCCATGTCCCATTAGCTTATTTTGTCTGGAATCTGCTGAATCACCAAGAGATAAAAGACACAACTGTGCATGCACAAAGATAATGACTGCTCATTACCACCTGGCCAGCACGCATTTTTGTCAAGGCTCTGTTTTCAAGGTTAATCTGAGGATAGATGAAAGAAAAAACACCCCAAAACTCAAAAGCATGGGAGTATTGTTCGGCAATCAAAAATCAGAGTGGTTAAGTCTGGGTAAGGTAACAAGGGGCTTCAGTTAAAGGGTTTATTTGCTTAAAATACTGACTTCTCAAGTATCCCTTGTATCTTCATGAGGGAAGATTTTACTGATTACACATGCTAACAGCTCATTAAGAATATAATACAAAGAAGATAAATTATGAAGTCAAAAAGGTGAACAAGATAAGTAGAGGTCACAGTAAACTAAATGTAGGTCCCAAGATTTATGTTTTTTTTGTACCATTTGTAATGTAAATGGACTAAGTTGCTCAGTATTAGATACCAGCCAGGGATAAAGACATTGGCCCAGAGTGCCATCTGAGTATTGATTGGGAATAGCAATAATATAGTGCCAGGCAGTCTAATGCTCAAAAGTTTAAAAATTTCAGGAATATAGCGTATTTGCAACGTGGAAATCATATTGATATACAATATTCTTTCTCTTTTTCCTAGGAATAAAGTGTTAAAGTGGAAATTGAAATTCTGATACAATTATGAGATATTTGATTAGAGGTAGATATGTGGTTGAGGACAAGAAAAGCCCTTATAAAAAGATTTCTGAATACCAGTCTTTTGAATTTATGTGTAGTAATAGAGGCTATATTGTCAGTCAAACTCCTATGGTATTTGCCATTTGGAGGTATTAATGATAGTAAGATCCACTGTACTTACGCCAATCTTTAAAATCTTAAGTGATAATTGGATTCTTTGAGATATTAGTACTGAACAGACATGCAGGATCAAATTGACTTGCAAGATAGGATAATTTATCCGTATCAAAGATAGAGGCAATCGAGAGGCACAGACAAAGGAAAGAGATTACAGGACATTCTGCATGGCTCCTCAAGGCCTTTCTTCCCACATTGGACAAGCACGTTCTGTCTCCAAGGAAGGTTTTGCAGGTTTACCACACGCACCAGGGAGCATTGACGTTATGAAATACCTCCATTTCTACCCTGGAAAGTGAAAAGCTCCGTCACCTTCTTCAGGGAGCCATAAGCCATTAATCCACGGATTCTGAGTTTAGTCACTACAGTAATTCTTTAGCCTGGGCATCCTGGTCAAGACTTTTGTAGATAGGGACTCTTCTTCCTGGTAAATATAACTGGTCTTTTTACCTGGAGTTCCCATTGACAAGGACATTAGACTCACTTACCTCCTTTCTATTTTGTCTCCTCTCAGGCTGCCTCCCACACACACACCAGTAAAAGGCTGAATAGATCCTAGACCAGTTACTTTAACTCTTTTCTCCCCAAATACTAATCTATGAGATGTAATTGAGTCAAAATTTGCAAAAACATTTTCCAAAGCCATGTAAATATTCAAGCATATAATGTAATTTTGCAACCCCACTAAATTTTAGTTTAAAAAGACCAGGGGCTGGTCCAGTAGCACAGAAGTTAAGTGTGCACGTTCCGCTTCAGCAGCCTGGGGTCCACCGGTTCGGAACCCGGGTGCAGACATGACACCGCTTATCAAGCCATGCTGTGGTGGGCGTCCCACATATAAAAACAAAAGTAGATGAAGATGGGCACAGATGTTAGCTCAGGGCCAGTTTTCCTCAGCAAAAAGAGGAGGATTGGCAGCAGATGTTAGCTCAGGGCTGATCTTCCTCAAAAAAGAAAAGAAAAGAAAGAAAGAAATAAAAATTAAAAAAAAAAGACCAGAAGCATGCCTACAATTTCTAGCAGAACTAGAAAGTCTCCAAAATTAAAGAATGAAATAAACATGTAGATAATGATGATGATGATGATGGTGATGATAGTAATTAGGCTCTCACCATTTATCAGGCCCTCTTCTATATTCTTTGCATGTGTTACATCATAAGACTCATAATAATCTTCTGGGGTAGGTAATATTATCTTTGCTATTTAACAGATGTAGAAATTGGGGAATAGAGAAGTTAAATGACTTAGCCAAGTTTACACAGCTAGTAGATTCTGATGCCATTGATCAAATCCAGGAAGTCTGACTCCAAAATCTATGCTATTGACTGCTCAATCGTAGATGAGAAGAATGCAGACATATCAAATGCAACATAATTTTTATTAATAAAACTGGATAATAAAAGAGAAGCTGTCTTATTAGGAAATAATAGTGAAGGATCAGTTTTGTTGATTATTACTGTTGCAAAAATGGAATCGATTAAATGTTGAAAATAATGATTAAACAATGGTTTAATTGAAAGCCTGTTATGAACTTAGTGTCATGCAATGGGCTACAACTCGTGGATGAAGTAGGAGATATCACAAACTCATCATAATGCCTGCCAAAAAAGACTACAAACTGAGTTAGAGGTAATGGCAAATGAGATAAATTTAAGGAGCAATATCATAAAGGTGATAATTGAAGCAATTTACAAACTGGGATAATTTGTCTAAATAAATGTGATTATCAGGCCAAAATTCTAAGTTAGAAATACTTTAGCATAGAAGTGACTCAGAATGTGATTTTTATTTGTAAAATCCTAAATAATGTGAAGGCTGATAAACTAAACTGAGAAAAGAATGGTAAACAAGAAAGAGAGAAGTATGACCTACATTGCCATCTGTTGGGGAAATGAACATCTGTCATGTTGAACAAAAGAGGAAGCTTGGAAATTCCCAATGAATCTCAACAGCCAGTGCTACGATTTAAGAGCAAAAACAGATTTCAAGTCTCATTTAGCTTTTTTCTTTTAATTTGGAAAAGATACTTAAAGAAGGAGGAAAAATAAACCTCCAATAACTTAAAGACTGTAGCTTTTAAGATTCCCACGTATAATTTTAGATCAAATTAGAATAGAATTGAGCAGAAGAAAGAATACTGTCAAAACTTGTCTCCAGAGTAGATTTATGCTCTCCAGAAGCATCTTGTCAAATGGATCCATGCATGCCACAAGGTATGGTGGCAAAAATCCTAGCCTGGAATTTAGTCTCAGCTTTAACGTGGTGTCATTTTTAGTAGTCATTTGACTCTTTGGGTCTAAATTTCCTTGTCTGTAAAGTGGATGAGTTTGGATTGAGTGAATCTCAACATTACTTTCAATTTTGCTCCTATTTATACTGTGCACCTATTAAAAAAATAGTCTGTTAATAATTGCATGCTTAAGATAATATTTATTTTATAGACAGAAATAGTGTTCTACAACTTCCCTTATGTTTTATTATTATCATTATTATATTACTTCTTCTGAAATCTGACATCAGTATCTTTTCTATCCTTTAGGGTGGAGTTAGTGGGTTGACTGGTGAGCTAGAATTTGGAGAAAATGGAGGCAATCCCAACGTCCACTTTGAAATTCTTGGAACCAACTATGGAGAAGAGCTTGGCCGAGGTGTTCGCAAAGTAAGACCCAGAGACATTAGTAAATGTCTTTTCCTATAATAATTATGGTTTCGTTTGATTGTTCTCCACGCAACATGATCACAATCTCCATTAAAGTTCATATTGTAGCTTGAAAGGGGTGGGGGGAATTAGACATTTCAATGACCTTAAATACTTACCAGAAGTATTAAGCAATAAATTCTATTTACTCCTTAGAAGAATTTAAAGGAAAAAAATAATCTGATGATTGCTGAGGGAACTAGCGTCATCTTTCATTCATTATAATAATAATTCTTATAAAATAGTGAATTTAACATTTATACAATACATAGCTGCTTGGTTTTTAACTTGTAGCATCCACAAAATCAGAATAAGAGCTTTGATAAATTTCATATGGTAAGAGGGAAAATCTACTATAAAGTGAGATAGTGTAGTATTTCAACTTCTATATGTGTCATGCAATAAGGAGAAAGTGGTTTGCAGGAAATGAGCTCTGGTTATGTACTACAGATTACATGTAAGCAGCAGAGTACGAATAAAGGATGTTTCCCGAAATACAGTGACAATAACTTTCTCAAGCAGATATATGAAAGCCCCGGGACAAATAACCTTTCTATAGTTTGGATTTGCCATTTTTATATATTTTTGATAGGGAAAAACCAACAGTAATTGCGCATGTAAAGCTCATAACTATAAATTTCTAACTGTGTAAACTTGGCTACGTTGAGAGTAAGAGGTTCTTCAGTAGGTGTTTCTTTTTAGTGCTGAGATGTAGGATGAAGAAAAACAGACAAAACGAAATTAGGATTTCTTCTAATTAGCAATAAAAACCTCTCACTAAATTTGTGCTAGGGGAGGTGAAACTATCTTAATGCGTTTTTAATTACTATTTTATAGTGAAGCATAGCAAACATACAGAAAACTGCATGAAACACAAGGATAGGTTAGTGAATTATTTTAAAGGAAACAGCCACTACTATGGCCAAGAAATAGAACGTGTCAAGCATCCTAAACACCCCCATATATGTTTCCCTCATTACATCCTTGATCTCCCTTCTCAGAGGTATAATCATTAGTCTGAATTTTATGACACTCATTTCTTTACATTTTAAATATAATTTTATCACATGTATGTGCATCCTAAGATAATATAATTGAGTTTTGCCAATATTGCAATTTGTGAATGGACTCAATATGGCATTATTCTTTTTTCTTGCTTGCAGAATGACATTCAACACTCCCTTTGTGTTATTCATTCTTGTTACATGTAGTTGTAGTTTATTTATTTATGTTGCTGTAACAGTCTTCTGTGGTCTGTTTCCATTTTTAGACTATCATAAGCAATACTGTTGTTCATATTCTTGGACATATATCTTGGATATATACTCTTGTACTTGTGTGTGTATTTTTGTAGGTTTTGTATCCAGAAGTAGGATTGCTGCAGTACAAGAAAGTATATCTTGAACTTTACTAGATCACCTCAAACCCATTTTCATAGAGATTTACCAACATACATACTACCAGCAAAGCAATGAGTTCTCATTGCCTCATGTTCTCGCCAAATCTTGGTTTTGTCAGACTTTTACATTTTTATTGTTATTGGATATATAATAATATATCCTCATGGTTTCAGTTTGCATTTCCCTGATTATAAAAAGATTCTAGCATCCTTTCCTATATATTTTGGCTTTTCAGATTTCTTTTTGAGTTAATTTCCCATTCAAGTCTTTTGTCCATTGTTTTCTGTTGCCTTTTGTTGTTATAATTGATTCTAGGAGTTACATATATATTTTGAATATTAGTCTTTTGCTGTTTAATTATGTTGCAAATAGTTTCCTCTCTGTGTATTTTGTTTTCATACCATTCATAATATCTTTAAATTTAGTAGAATTATGAATTTTCTCCCTTATGATTATTGCCGTTTAGTCTTATGTAAGCAATCGTTCCTTACTGCCAGAGTCAAAAAGATATTACGCTCAATTATATTTCTAAGTTGTTATAGCTCTGCCTTTTAAATTGAAGCCTTTTATCCAACTGGACATTTTTTTAATATATAGGAAAAGAAGAGAGTACAATTTCACTCTTCAATACATTATCTTGTTTGTTTTTAATTGAGATTTAATTTAAATATGATAAAATGCACAAATTACGTCCACAATGGCTTTCAGTGATTGCATTCACCAATGTGACCACTACCCAGATCAGCTTATAGAACATTTCTGACACCCAAAAAGTCCCATCATTCCTGTTTCCACTCTTTCCAACACAGATAGTTTTGCCTGGTCTGGATGTTCATATAAATTGATGATGTAGTATATAAATTGGATGTTCATATAAATCGATGGTGTACTATATACTCATTTGCAGCATCTTTATCTCAATATGTTTTTTTTAGATACATCCTTATTTTCATGTGTCACTAATTTCTTTTTCACTTTTATTGCTGAATGGTATTATATTATATCTATATAATACAATATCTTTGAAAATTCCATTTTCTGTTGCTGATTTGAGAATGACATTGATATTTTATATTGATTTTATATTTTGCTCCCTTGCTCCACTCTTTAATTCTAATAACTTACCTGTAGATTTTGGTGAATTCTCTGAATATTGTCATCTGTGATTAACGATTTTACTCTTCCTTTCTAATTTATACATCTTTGATTTCTTCTTACCTAGTGCACTGACTAGGGCCTCCAGGGTGACACTGAATGCAAGTAATATTAATAGGCTTCCTTGGATCATTACCAATCACAGAGAAAAAGGTGTGAACATTACATTACTAAATATAATGTATTTCTTTTTCTTTTGTAACTTTGATCAGATTAAGGAAGCTCCACACATTCCTGGGATAAGCCCAATTTTTATATTTATATAAAATTAAACTATATTTATTTTTACATAAAGAATATTTGGTTTGGTACCACCTTGCTTAAGGTTTTTACATTGATGTTGGGCTCATGAATTGTGATGGAGCGGGTTTCCTCTTTTTCTATTCTCTGTGAGTTATATAAAATTGGAAGAATTTCTTCCTTGTGTGTTTGATAGATCATCCTAATGAAGCCAGCTGGACCTGAAATTCTCTTTGTGGTAAATTTTTTTGTATTACTGATTCTATTTTTTCATGGCAAATAAAAAATAAAAGTAATATTTTCTAATTCTTGTCAATTCAAGAAGTTTTATTCTTCTGATCTTTTAAAGTTTTCTTCTGTGTGTTTTTATATGCTCTATATGAGCATGAAATTGCTCGTTATATCTTATATTTTTGAATAGCTGAAACATTTTGAGATCTGGATTTATTTTCATTTCTGAATAGTTTTTTTGGTAAATAATACTGTATTATTATTATTATAAAGACTTCCACTTCTAATAATGCATTCTTCCCTAGAGAATGTGTTGTCTGCTAATAATAAAGTTGAACTATCTTCTTTTCCATTGCTATTTGGATGGCATTTTTTTTTTACTATCTTTTTACATTCAACTTTCCTGTATCCTTTTGTTCCACATATAATTCTCATAAAAAGCATATAACTGATTATTTGATACAAATTTGACTTTTATACCTAAAAACTAGAGCATTTCATGTATTTATGTGAAATGTATTTACTAATAATGTTCTAATACATTATTTACTAATACATTTGGGTTTAAGTACATTCTTGTACATTCTACCATTTTGTACATTCTATTTGTCTCATCTATTTTAAGATCCTTTTTTCTCCATTCTTGCCTTCTTTTGGATTGTTAATACATATTTTTTACTTTCCTCATCTACTGATTTACAAGTTCCATCCTCTGCTTCTGTCTGTTTAATACTTCCTCTAGAACTTACATGCATGCTCAATTTATCAACATCTAAAGTGAATCAATATCTTTGTGCTCCTCTCAGATAAAAGCATACTTACAACATTTTAACTCCATTTACTCAATGTATCCACCTCTCAAATTGTGTTATTATTGTCATGTTTTTAATGTTCTCTCTTTTTATTCCAAAATGTATTACCATTACTATTTTGTGCAATAAATATTTGCTTACATCTACCCACATATTTTCCACTTTTTTGCTCTACTTTTCTTCCTGCACCTGTATCTAGAATTGCTTTCCTTCTTCCTGAAGTACAGCTTTTAAAATTTCCTTTGTTGATGGTTTTCTTGTGGCCAGATTTCTCAGTTTTTGTTTATCTGAAGATGTCTTTATTTCATCTGCTTTCTTTAGATGTATTTCCCCTAGACGCAGAATTTTAAATTGCAGTCTTTAGTCTTTCAGCACCTTGATAATATTGCACTGACTCTGGCTTCAGTGTTGTTGAAACTATTAGGGAAGACCTGCCCTCAATTGTATTAAATTTAGTAATAAGAAACTAAAATTTAGCAATAAGAAACTAGCTACATTATCTAGAGACAGATGGGAACAAAATAATTAACATAGAATCATAAAGTCAGTTTAATAGACATATAATTGAAGATTCAGAAAGTGAAAATATTTATAGGTTTATAGCAAGCAGTAATATATCTTTCTTTGGAGTTTTTGTTAGTTAATTTTCAAATATTAAAAAACATTTTATGACTTCATTATAATTGTGAAATTATAATTTATGACTTCATTATAATTATAATTGTATAATTCCTGAAGCAATACAAGCTAAGAAGAAAGAGTTTCAAGAAACAGAGAGGGGTGAGCAGTGTAGCAGAAAAGCAGTAATATAAAGACTAAAAAAGGGTCCATGGAATTTAGGAATTCAGGGTTCAATAAGGGCAGTAGAGCAAATGGGTTAGGAACATGGCTGCTAAGGTCAGACTGTTCAAATTCTTGTTGTGTTACTCAAAACCAAGTGTCCTTGGGCATGTTATTAAATCCCTAAATAAGTTCAAGCTAAATGAGTTAGTAATGTGACACATCCAGAACTGTGTCCGATACACCAAAAAATATTGCAATTAATTGTCATTTATGGGGGAAATTTCAGTGGAGTGATAATGTCATATGTTTAAATAGCAACAAGTTGAAAAGTAAAAAGGAAGGTGATGAGTAGAAGAAGGTAAATACCGTATTAACTTGTTTGTCTATGAGAATGGTCATTAAATGGCTTTGTGAAATTGAGAGTGAGAAATTTCAGAATGTGAGACTTGAGTATGTTTGAATGCTCACAGACTGAGCCAGTAGAGAGGAAGAGAAAGAAGATAAAGGAAAGAAAGAGGATCATTGATAGAAGTCCAAGAGAAAGGGAGGATTGGGTCCAGAATTAGATGGAATGCTTAATCTTAGGCATGTAGAACACTGTTTTCCAGAGTGAAGGGAAGGAGGGAGCAAGGAAAGAATGGTGTAAATGCAAGCAAGTCTTCTTGTTCGGTGTCAAGAAGTTAAAGGAGTTCTTAAAAATATACTATCTTTTCTCGAAGTGGCAAGTGAGATTATCAGCTAAGAGAGACGTATAGCAGAAAACATTAGAGATAATGAGATTGGAGGTTTATAGACAGCAAGTAAGTTTTGCAATAGCCGTTGTGGCAAATAGAAGAGAGTTAATTAGGGAACACGGACGAATTTTCCAGGTAGGGCTGATGGCTCATAAGAGGTTAGAAATTGAAAATTCATCGTAGCAGTAAACTACATGACTGTATAATTCTGTGAGCAGCAGTCAGTGGATGGAATGAATTTTAATTAATGTAGAATTGGGATTTCATCAGATTGTTTTTGTTTTGCTTTGTTGTTTTTTGATAGCAATACAATGAGGCAGTGAGGGTAAGGACATTGGCAAAAGAATGGCTGAAGTGATGAAGCATGAAATCTCACTTGGACATGTATGGTAATGAAGACAGGAGGCCTCTCAACAACAGAGAGAAAGTATGGCTCTAGAGAAAGAGCCCTCAGTAAGTCTGAAGAGGCTCTATTTTGATTTGGATTCAGTGAGAGACCTTCAGAGCTAGAAAGTTGTGTTTTGGGAGAGAGATATCTAAATTCATGGCTCTGACAGTGAATGGTTTCCAGACACTCAAAAAGTCAGGGTGTAAGCATGACAGACGTGGGCTTCATTTAGCCTTCTAGGATCAACGTAATTCTAAGATCAATGTAGTTGCTTCACCCCACTCTGTATTCATAGTCCATAATGTGTCCTCTATGCCATTCAGTTGACAATGAATCATATCCTTCAAGTTATGTCTACTTTATTCTTGAATCATATTAAAGAACTCCTGTAATTATTTATTTAACATGCTCCAACTTTCAAACCGGATTGAAACACTCCAGTGTGTTGGTGTTATATAGAGATTATATGAAAAGGACCATAAATATTTACTTTACGGCACCTTTTACATTTTCGACACATAAAATTTTTTGTATTCTTGTTTTAAATTTTTTTAAGCATTCTTAATTTTTAAATATTTACTTGTTTTTGTAACAAAGGTTTTTCTACCAAACTGCAATTTTAATTAATTACTAAATTGACAAATCTCTAAATCTAGTTCTCAAGTAATTTTAGGAGTGTTATGAATTAGTTTGTGGATTGCTAGCTCCATTTATAAATGGAGCAGTTCCTTCATATGGGCATTAACACATATACAATGTCTTCAAAGATACTTATCAAGGGAAAGCATTAGTGTGCAAATACTTACAGTATAGATTAGATGTGTGTCCGTAATTAAGGTTCCACTTCCAGTATCTCCATGTCTCAAAAAGAGTGAGTGGCTTTCCAATTGATGAACTGTCAAGCTGTCAGTGTTTATTCTGCTGCCAGTGGCTAAGTGTGCACAATGCCTGCAGCCTTACCACCTCGAGCAGGGATACTGTCAGCTCTCATAAACTAAGCAGGGTTGTGTCTGCTTAGGATTTCAATGTGAGATTGACCAAGTCCCAAATTTTGGACTAGTCTTGCTCCCTTGGCATTGTATGAGAGAAGGTTCCAATTTTTTTTTTAATTTGGCAGGAATGTGAAAAAGATTAGTTAATTTTCTCTAATCCTGATTAAAATGAAGAGCTTTCCCACTTTGATATTTTTTATACTTTCTTTTACTTTGATATAAGGTGGTGTTTCATTCAGTAGATGGTGTATGCAAGGTGTTAGACACTGTGCATCCTTTAAGACCTAATCAGGCGAACCTTAAAGCCAAATTTTGAAATCATCAAGGTTTTCTATATCCTTAAACTTTCTGCAAGAATATATGGTTTTTCCTGTTTCTGTTCATCACCATACAAAATTTCCAAGAAGAAAAATAATTTAAGTAATAACATTCTATCTAATCTTCTAAAGCTAAATTTATTAGAAGACATTAAAAATAAGGATTAAATTAAGTATTTACTTTAAAGGATCAGTTTATGTTTTTTCTTAGAAGAGGAATTCTACACGATAGCTTTTTTGCTTAGTGTATAAATTTTTCTTTGTTTGGTTTGGTTTTGCCAATGCTACTTGCTTTTTATTGTGAGGACTGAGTTTCAGCATTAAAATTTAATACTCTAGACTTAATGTCTTTGAACTTTATCACAAAGAGGAAAATAAGGCCAGGAAAAATAGATTAAAACTGGTTTCACAACCAATCTTAATTGCATAGTAATGCTTAGTATCTTCATAAAATTGTTTTCTTATGTAAGTTGATGAAATAAAATGACACAGCAGAGATATTCTGGCTCCCAGGTATAATCGTTTCTCAGATAGGATTAGAATCTTTACTCAGCTTCTCCAACATTAAATTCACAAATATAAAACCTACAGCTTTGTGTTCTTGGGAAAACCTAATGTACTGTTTTGGCAAAGGGTATTATAGATTGTCATTGGTCTATTTTTAATGAATTGCAATATTTTACTGCCTTGTACTGAGAAAGAGGAAAAAAAAACTCTCGCCTTCAAATGGTCAATGATTAAATATTATACTGATAGTCTTCACTATTGCATTTGTATTCCATTTCTGCAATATTTAAAATAGTATTTGCCTTTTTGTATTACCCTGCTTTATATTTCCTTAAAGCACTTTTTGCAAACTGAAATTATATGGATACATATCATTATACATATAATATTCATATATGTGTATATGTGTGCATATATGATATACATACCCACAGGCAGCTATAATAAATTTACTTGTTTATAGTCTGTCTTTTCCACTGCAATGTAACTCCATGAGACACAAATGTTCTTGTTCCTTGCTATATCCCCCAATGCATGACATACAGTAGATGTTCATTAAGTATTTAATGACTAAACTAATGAATACATGTGCATACTGACATAAGAATCTGTAAGATTCTTTTCTGCATCTACAAGTGTAACAACTGTGTTTTTCCTTTATTCAAGTGAAAAATAACAATTTTATGCACATAAATTAGTTGTTGGCATGCCATTTTAGAAAATGAATATGTAGGGCCAGCCTTGTGGTCTAGTGGTTGAGTTTGGTGCACTCCACTTCAATGGCCCAGGTTCTCAGGGTTTAGATCCCAGGAGCAGACCTACACCACTCGTCAGCCACACTGTGGCAGCATCCCACATATAAAGTGGAGGAAGATTGGCACAGATGTTAGCTCAGGACTAATCTTCTTCAAGCAAAAAAAAATGTTTTGAAAGGGGAAGGTTGGTAACAGATGTTAGCTCAGAGCTAATCTTCCTCAACAACAGCAACAAAAAATAAATTAATAAAAAAGAAAGAAAATGTGTAATTACACCCTTTCCGTCACTGTATCCTCATTGCCTAGCAGAGTTGGCCACTTGGTCACCAAAAACATAATCAATTATTTTAGTGGTTATTAAGTAAGATTATGTAGTTTGTTTGCAAGGATTCATATAGAATAGGGAAATAATAGGTTGACCATTCCAAGCAACTAGATTGATCATTCTAAGCAAAATGGAAAAGACCCACAAAAGTGCAAGTTCTTTAGGAATTATTGGTATTTGTAGTTCAAGATCATTTTCTAACAACTAGGCTAGATTTAATATGTAGTAATGGGAAAAGCAGATAGCCTTTGCTGTCAGACACACCTGTGTTGAAATTCTGATTCTGTCACTTACTGTGTTATCTTAGGACTACTAAACCCAGTGAGTCTCAATTTCTTTATCTGTAAAATGTGAATAATAATACCTATCACTTTAGATTGTTGTAAGGATTAAGTGAAGTTATGTTTGTAGGTTACATAATGAGGGATAATTCAAATAATGCCAATTTGCAAATGGACAGTCTTCTATGTGATTCATTTTCAAGCCAATACAAGAAATGAAAAGTCTAGCTGCTATTCTGACAAGAAATTGCTATGCAAGCTGGGGAAATAATTTTCTTTTAGGTGCGAATGACAGAGCATTATACATGACAATCACAATGACAGCATGAAACATTAACCTTTTGTTTCGTTTAATGTCCTTTCTGACTCTAAAATTCTACAAGTCTGTTAATGAAGACGTGAGAGCATCTGCAGTTCGATGGGAAGCTAATAACACAGAATCTAGTGTGAAACGTAGCCTGCCTGAACCCAGTCTTTATAATTAAGCCCATTACTGGAAAATCTGCCATCCTTATTTACTGTCATGTTTGTAATAATGAATTTATAACTTGGAAGATTTGTATAATAGAAAGAACCGAAAAAATGCTGTGAATTGATGATATGCTGTTTTTGCTTCCACCCTCCTTTATATATAAGATAGTATCATAATCAATTTAGCCCCATCAGCTTTTATTTTGATGTATCTTCAAGGAAATATTTTGTACCACAAAGTTATGTGATAGTCAATCTAGTACCTTATAAAATTTCCAATCTATCAGATTCTCAAAATCATTGACCCCATCAGTTTCCTGATGGGTAGGGGAACTTTACAGTCTTGAACAAAAGTATACACCACAGCCTGGATAATTTCTGTTTCAAAGAGAGCCCATCTACTACTACTACTACATAGATGAGAAAATGATAGCTGTATCCAACGATGTTTAGAGTTACTCTGACCTTCCTGGAAGACTTAGCTGTTCCTTGGGTTGAGGTGACTCCTGAGGGAGTCCTGCTTCAGGCACACAACATTTGCTGCCTCTTGGGGAGAACAGGAGCTCCCTCTTCTGGTGGGTGGGATGATACTGGCTTCTCCACTGTTGGGTAAAGATGCCTAATGGAGTAAAATTCCAGCCCAAGTTTTGGTGAAATAGAATCAGTAACTTTTCTGGAAGGACTACAAAATCTGGGTTGTTTGTTTGGTGTGGATTACTTTAAGGCTTTTGAGGAAAGGGCTCGTTGTAAGCAAAGTAGCTGCTATAGGCACACAGACTCTCAAGAAAAGTTTATAAACTTATATGCTCATAAAGAGACCCAGAGAGTCTGTGGTTCCTTTCTGTCGGTGTTGCAATCCAATGTACACATCAGGATAGATGCGGAGAGGGCTGATGGCCACTCTGAGTTTATTATAACCAGCGTTTCAATATATACATAGCTTACGTCTGTTAAACATACACAGGTGTTCTGGACAAAGTAATTAGCAGATGCCAAGAATTCTTAGTGATTTCTCAAGGAGCCCTCCCTCGGCCTCTGTTTTGATATTACCATGTTTTTGCTGTGCTCGTGTATTTTTATCTCGGAACAGGCAAGGCCTCCTGGGCAACAGCCCCTCCTGCTCCTGATATCATGTCTCCATCTGTGCCCCCAGGCCACCGTGCTTGGCTTAGATTGCCTCCCCCTGGAGGTCTTACCCATCATTGGCTAACCGGACTTCTCATCTCTGGGTCACAGTTTGTTGGCAAGCCTTTTCCAGTGATTATTAATCCTTCATGGGTCAGGGGCAGCAACACTTTCTAGTCCACGTGCTGAGGACTGATTGGGTTAAGAGTTTAGAACCATACCTAATACAGAGTAGGCAAGCTTCAGTTTCCTTCTGACTCTGCTGGGCAGCACCCACAGCGAGACACACCAAAATCTGTCTCATCCCAAACTCTCTCTCTCTCTCTCTCTGTCTCTCTCTTTCATTCTCTCTCTCTCTCTCTCTCACACACACACACACAGACACACACATGTGAACATACACACACCGCCAATGAACTCCCGTCCAGCTCAAATTCACTTACACAGTGTGGTGGTACTTATCATCCACTGAACAACTGCATTTCTAATTTCAGCCACAGATGGTGATTAATGTCCAGGACCCACTACCAGAGCAATAATCAGGAAAGCAATCTAAATTAGGAATACACAGAATGAGAAACAGTTGCTCATATATGCACTCCTTTGGCAAGTTCTCATTGTCATGATTGAACTTTCAGTGGTAGATATCAAAGGTTTATTTCAAAGAGGTTGTATGAATGGGCAGACAGTGGCAGGAAGGAGTCACACAATGAGTGAGGTGCTCGTCCACGTATGTTGGAAGTTCACAGCGACTAATTTGTTAAACAGTCACGTTCATGGTATGGCAGGTTCAGTTGAACCATAATCCCAGGGGCTTGCCATTGAACTCAGATTATCTGCTTTCTTTTAACTCTGAATTTTTCTGTAGTCTGTTAAAATATTTAATTATACATCTCTCCTATTCTCCCACACCTGTCTTGACTACTTCAGGAGACTATAAATTCTCCTTCAACCGGAACTAGGTTTTATACATTGGGATGATTATAAAATTTAAATAGTCTGGGCACATAATCTCACCAAATTTGCTGATAGAACATTCACAACTCATTTGTGCGGTGGCCCTTCATTCAAACTAATGAATATTATGTTCATATCAGTGATGAATAATTGAAATTGTAATCATGGCTTTTGGTGACTGCTGATTGCATTGCCTCCTTCTTGTCTTTATTTTTTTTTTCTTATCAGTAATTTTATTTTCCTTTGTGACCTGGACACCTGACACACGAAAGCTAGTCAGGCACCATTGAGACTTTAATCCTAATTAAACCGTTTTATATAATGCCTGGAAAATGAAGGGATTGGTATTTATTTGTTTTGAATAGAAACTATATTATTAAGAAAAACTTTTCTGAGACTTTGGAATGGCTGGGATGTGTAAACTATTGCCCCCTTGTAAGTTTCCACTGTTTATTTGGATACCGTTTCTCCCGTGGTTTACTTCTTGAGGAAAAGGTTAGGTATGTTGTAATAAAAACAAGCACCACAATTTGTTGCATTTGCAAAGAGGGGAAAAAATAGATTGATGTGCTAAAAGCAATATATTGACTCCGCTAAAGATAGGAATTTGCTGTTTGGCAGCTGATCTTCATCCCCAACAACATGGAGACTCTTAACATATGATGGTGAATGGACAGCGTGTTTCTCATTGTGCTCCTGGTATTTTTACTGGGACCTTAAACCCATACCAACTATTAATATAAACATGTCCTTATTCACTTGATGGCAAATATTTCTGAAAGTTAAGAGTTTTCCCCTCTAATTATGCCTTTCTTTGAAAATGTGTACACCTCTGTGATCTTGCATACAATAAGCGTTTATTTCTAGCTATGAAAAATGAAAAAAAAATTATCTTCTCCAAGTTAGTTGCATAGTTTTCTATTTAAATGTTTCACATTTAAAATTCTCTTTGTAGCCATTTAGATTGGTGATCTTAAGATAGTGAGGTTACGGGCTATTGTTATTGTTAGTTTCTTCTTTATGTTTTCCTTTATTTTCCAGATTTTCTGCAAGGGACATGTAAAACTATTATCAGAAAAAAAAAGTTTAGTTTTAGAAGTTAATATAATTTTTAATTTTTTGTATTTAGAGGATACAAACTATTTCTGAAACTTTATCAGAAGTGTGCAAGTAATTTAGACTTAAGGATGAAAGTTTCTTGCTTTCAACTTGAAATGAAGTCTGCTCTCAAGGCCCAGCATTCTTTGGTTCTTCCATTCCAATACCATCTGTATTCATAAAGCATTCTGAAGTGCTAATTGTTTTAATGGTAAAACAATTCATTTTATTTATTTCCAGATACTATCTATGGTACTAAAATATACAATTTATATCTCATATTATTTGAAGCAAGACTATACCATGTTGAACTAATTTTTAACCTTATTTATTAAACATTCCAATTTTAGGTTAGGATAAAAATATCTAAAGTTATTTTACAGTATGACGATTTTACGTATAATAATAAAGCTCAAAATTCTTGCCATAACCAAAATTATTTCTAATGTATGAAATGTATTCAGATGATTTCCTTTGGCGAAGGTTTGAAAGTAAGAACTCTGCAAAAGAATCCCTAAGAACTATGGATTTATTTGTTTTAGCTTAAAAAAAGTAATATTTGATACTTTTTCCTATGAAATTTAGGTTATTTAGATTTTATGAATGAATAATTAATGTAAAATAATTTACAGTTAAAGATTTCATATTGTCAATAAGGTCTTATTAAAATATGTGTGCACATTATTTCTTTTGTATTCTGAGGTTAGCAGTCATCCTTAATCCCAAGGGTTTATTAGCTATTAAAACGTATATAAATAACTGAAGGTGTAATAAGGAAAACTTTTTAAAAGCTAGCAAATAACCCATGTCTTGTTCTTACTCTGGTCTGCAGTAGCCATAGGAGTTTAAATCATCAAGTATGTGTAATCTCAAATTTTGTCATACTCGAAGAATTCTGATGGACAGTTTTTCAAGGTGATGGTTAATTTTTTATTAAAAAATAAAGCCTTATTATTTAGATGCATAGTATTATTATTATCAATATTATGTTCACGCAGTTTAGATGTTGCTGATATAAGTTCTCTGAGTGACACCATTTACCCTGCTTGCCTCCACTTCTTGTTGAGGTTACAGATGTAATTTTGGGGAACTGTTTTATTATTATTTTTTTAATTTAAATTGTCAGCATTTTCACCAGGGCTTTAAATGTTTTTCCAGTAAATTCTCTAAGGATTTAATAAAGAATCTATCAGAGATGTGTAGAAAGCTAAGTTTGTATAGAGTTCTTTCCAATAAGAAAATAAATGTTTGGAAGTGGAGTTGCCTTTTGGGTGATTAGAGGCACTTTTGTTAATCACAGTAGTTCCGGTGCAATAAGGGGCATTTATTGGCAGTGAGTTTTGACTTTAAAATATTCAGTAAATGCAGTTTATCAGGATTATTAAACTTCATTATAACAGGAAAACGGCATTTCTGGAATTCTTTTTTTAATAATCAATAATCAAAAGTGAGAAATGACTGTCACTTAAAAAAATAATTCCAAAAATATCTTGGATTAATATAGGTTATGCTTTGAAATGTTTAATTAATAAAATGAATGCATCTAGCTGAATATAATCAGCCTGAGAAAGTCACTTGATGCTCATGAGGAGAAAAGTACTTATCTACTGAAAATGTTTTCAGGCAATTCTTAATCAGAAGCCATGGAAAGTTTTATTACCCTAGAGTACCTGAATAAAAGTAGTTTTTGTGGGTTTAAATGAAAATGCATTTGAAATGCTTTGCTCAAGAATTTCTTCTTTTGACTTATTCAAGTTTGATGTGAATCTATATCCCAAACTGAGATGAGAAATCTTTCCGTCCCAGGCTCATGCATTTCAGAATGTCTGATTGCATCCATTTGGAGCAATAACACAATTTGAATAAGTGTACTTCCATTAAATAGGGGACAATGTCTTTTAGACTTGTGAAAAAAACATCAGATTTCTTTCAATCATATAGAGAGTATCGTATTATATATATTTTTCTGTCCAAAGAAAATCGGAAACTGGAGAATTATTCTTGGGACAAACAAAAGAATTCTATTCAAGAACTGGATTCTCATCCCCTGTAATTTTCATTTGTTGAAAATCATATATTTATTTCTATTTCATCTTCTTCTCCTTCTGTGATTCTAGTATCTTCAAGTTCTTACAAAGAAAATATTCCTGGCTTCTATATATTATTTCTTTTCTGGCTGTTCTGTTTGTATTAGATAAATTAATTATACATCAAGCTCTTATATATGTTTTCTTTGTTTCTTATAATCTTGTTACCTGTATCTACATAAAAATATATATGTGATGGGCTGACCTCTTGGCCTAGTGGTTAAGGTTCCACGTGCTCCACTTCGTTGGCCTGGGTTCGCGAGTTTGGATCCCAGGTGCTGACCTACACCACTTGTCAGCCATGCTGTGGCAGCAACCTACATACAAAATAGAGTAAGACTGACACAGATGTTAGCTCAGGGCAAATCTTCCTCAAGCAAAAAGAGTAAGATTGGCAGTGGATGTTAGCTCAAGGCAAATCTTCCTCAGCAAAAAAAGAACAAAAAAAGATATATGAATATTTTATTCATTCTTAAACATACTCAAGTTTTTCCAAGTAGGCACATTTTTTGCCCATCTCAAACATTTTTGAAGAATCACAAAATTAGGGAAAAATTTGCAATCATTTAGTGAAACATCTCTATCTTACATATGTAGTACAAGAGCTTTGTGGACTGAACGACTTCCCTAAAAATCTTTAGTTTGTTAGAAAAACCAAGACTACACTGGTACTTCAGTGATTTTTTTCCACTGTATTCTAAGTCTTTCCACAACTGCAAAACCTTTACCTGTTAGACATAAACAGGAAAGGTGAGGTCTTTTCCGTTTTCTTTTTTTCCTCTCATTCTAAGTATGGAACCAGTCTCTAAATAAACTTCCAGTTATTTTATAGTTTACTAAATTCCAAGAAAAACATATATTTAAAGTCACAGTAATAAAAATTTGCCACATTTTCCTATAAAATAACATCAATTCTAATGCTTTTCTCTTGAAAACTCTGACTGTTAAAATATGGAAATGTTTTTGGCTACACTCTGTCCAACTCTTTTAACTTTCTTCTACAATGTTTTAAGTAATATTTACTTTTTAGTCTTACTTTTTTCTTTCACTCTCCAAATATCTTATTTTTGATAGTAGAGGTAATATTTCCATTCATTTCTTCAAGGTCTTCCTTTTCTCTTTTTGAATGATGGCCACATTTTACCTCACTGTGAACTTGATATTCAGTTTTATCTTGTGGTTAACAGAAGCATATTTTGACTAAAAATAAATGGGTGCAGGGGCTGGCCCAGTGGTGCAGTGGTTAAGTTCACACGTTCTGCTTCAGCGGCCTGGGGTTTGCCAGTTCAGATCCCGGGTGTGGACCTATGCGCCACTTGTCAAATCATGCTGTGGCAGGCGTCCCACATATGAAGTAGAGGAAGATGAGCATGGATTTTAGCTCAGGGCCAGCCTTCCTCAGCAAAAAGAGGAGGATTGGTGGCAGATGTTAGTTCAGGTCCAGCCTTCCTCAAAAAATTAAAATAAAAATAAATAATGGGTGCACATGAGGGCAAGTTGAAATTTCTGATAAAATATTTTCATAAATCACTTTTAGTTATACATTTTATAATACTAAGTAGAGTTTTGTAGCCAAGTGTTTTTTTTTTTTTTTTGGTCACAGTGTAGTCAGTTAAAAAAATATTGGGGCTATTATGCCAATTGTCTTTTTCAAGATGAGATCTGGGGAATCATGGCAAAGCAAGTAGAGCCCTAGGTTGAAGGTAAAATCAGGTCTCTTCAAGATCATATAGCATCAGTAAACACTGTGAGTTCTTACTAATGGTAGAAGTATCTTTTTCAGAGAGAAGATAGATGATAGATATAGATAGAGTGAGAGATATAGATAGAGTGAGAGATATAGATAGATATAGATAGATGGTGATGGTGATAGATAGAGAGATAGAGATAGGTAGGGAGAGGTACAGATGATAGATGATAGATATATAGATAATAGAAGATGATAGATCTTATGCACATAGATATTATCCACTGGAGAGAAGGGTGGTAAATAAACACACAAACAACATAGACCAAAAGCATACTGTGTTAATAATATCTACAGAGAGAGAAATCGGTCAGATATTTTGTGAGTTCTCTTTAGCTGCATGCTGTAGCTTCATGACTGAGATACACACAAAGAATTCTGACACTGCTTTGGATCTTGTGCTTAAGTAGTGTGATAGCACAAGATTAGAAATCTAAAGTCATCCAAAACATCAGAAGATTGTGCCAAGCTTACATGTTGACTGTATAATTTTACTAAAGCAACTAATTTGAAAATGATATGCTCATTTTTTGAGAGGGAAGCATGTGGGACAAAAAAGAAGTAGTAATAGCAGCAGCAGATCTGCAAATAATTTAACAATTTAATATTAAAGTCAATAAAAAAGTAGAAAAGGATTGAAGCTCATTCTGGATCATTTGAAGCACAGAAAATGACATTACATACCTACTGTCTAGTATTCTTATCTGATTTATCTGATTTACTTAATATCAACAATGGAAATTACCTCAAAATATAAGAAATATCAAGAAAATAACAAGTTTTGATTGTCTGACGCCCTAACTTGGTTATAATAATTTAGAGATCACTGAAGAAAAATAATTACATAACCTCATTACATTTTAACGAGTGATGCATCTCAATGAAATGCAATCACATTGTGCTTAAGGGTAGTAGTCAATAGGGGATGAAAACCCATAATTTATTGATTAGTCTAGTGATTAATTTTTTTAAATGTTGGAATTCACAAAATATTCTAATCATTTTTATTTATATAATACTAATTTTACAAATATTAAAATTGTTTCTCTGGATAGAAGGAATTTAAACCTACAAGAAATAAACTGAGAATGTATTTCTTATTTTGAATCTTTGATGAATCTTTGAATTCTGTTAATTTTAACCACTTACTAAAGAGAAGTGTTACAAAGTATTCCAAAGCATTTTGTATTTTTAATGTTAAAGCCTGTTTTTAATTTTGATAGCATTTTATGAATTATCTTTCCTGCATTATATAATAAAAATATGGTGTGTGAATGCCCCTACTTGATAATGTCTACTCATTATTTTCCTATTTCCCAATTTTTTCTAACTTCATCAAGGCATAGGAAAAAATAAAATCTAGCAAGATTGTTAATTGCTGGGAAAAGAATTGACAATATAAAAACATTTTAATTTTATTGAATGATTATAAAATATAGATACCCAATTATAGTAATATCATAATTGATTGCAGACCACACTTTTTAAAACTATTGTTTTCATTGAAGCATGTAATTGTTGATTAAAAACATATTTCGTTGTGTTTGTATAGTGAATTCTCTCCTATTAATGAAAGGGCAACCAATGGACCTTAACTAACAAAAAGAAATTGGACAGAGATAAAAGCCAAACTTGTCACTTGCAATAAGAAAAAAAAATGGCAATGATAAAAATTGGCAAAGATATTTCTTAAGAGAAGTTCATGTGAAAATGAACTAAAGATTTTAGTTGACCATAAGGTCAAATGAAACTGTAATGTTATCAGTCTGCCAAAAAGCTAATGAAATTTACTGATGCCATTAAGAAAACTGTGCTGCAGGAGAAACCCATGAAGGGATTAAAGATTTTAATATAAAAAATAAAGCATAGAATACTGTTTTTATGTATTCAATGGCAGCCACATACAAAAAAATATTGTACTGTTTATATTATTTCAGGGGCATGTTTTAAATCAAAGACTTAAAGTTACAAGGAAACAAATCTGGCATTCTGCACGGCTCCTTTGTGGAAAGATGTGAAAAGCAGCAGGATGATGCTCATTTTCACCCAAAACATCTCTAATCATCCATTAGGGTGCCTGATACTTTGCTATTAATTCTGCAATGCCACACGTAGACACCAGACGAGGTAGCTGTCTTTGCAGTTTAACAGCACCACGCAGAATGAAGGCTCAAAGCTCTGAATGGATTTAGCTTGTCGCTAGATCATCAATTCATGGGGTTGCTATAAAGACTCAGACAGCTCCATACTGATCATAATGAGGCACTGAAATTCCTAGAGTATCTGATCTCTCACCAGCTAGTTGTCTAGTATCCTAAAGAAGAAATCAATATTCCTGTTTAAAAATAGCCTTGAATATGTTCATTATCTTGATTTTTGAAATAGTTTCACAGATACATACATATGTCAATATTTATCAAAGGATACACTTTGAATATATGCAGTTTGTACTGTGTCAATGATAGTTCAGTGAAGTTTAGAAAAGCCCATTGCAGAACTAATTAAATAAATAAATTAAATATCTTTGATCTCCAAAACTTGCATTTTTAACTTTATGCAAAGTCTTTGATTATGCAGGTAAACAGATGAAGGAAATAACTAAGACATCCAGTTATACGTTTTACCTCAGATTTCACAAGAAATGTGAATGTAATGATCATTTGTGGGGTACAAAAATTGTGTTATTTCAATTAATTTTATAATGGAAATTAGACGAAGTAGCCCTTTTAAATATACATATCATTGTTTTCCTTGGATTCTTGTTTTTTCTTGATTCTATAAAAATAGCTATATTTAATATTGTCTAACTAATTCAGGGTGTGTGTTAAAATATGTACATTTCTGCTGCCATCGTCATTATTAAAAACCAGTTAGAATAAGAAGAACAACAGTATTTTTTCAAACACAGCACATGGCCCATGAGTTATTAAAGATTGTGGATTTCTTTACTGGTTTATGTGGGAAGATTTAGATGAATTAACTTTTTTTTGTAGGATGTATTTTTAGAAACTGTAAGGTAGCTATTAAATTATCCAGCTTTAATTGCCATTTTCTTACATACAACACATGCTTACTTTAGAATTATGCTACAGAAAACATTGATACTTTGCCACACTTGAGAAAATGATTCTCACTAGCATGTATGATCAACTATAAGTCCATGGGGTTTATTACAAAATCAACTTTATAGTACTTTACTTTGGAAACAAAATTTCCTTTATAGTTGAAATTGCTTTTTTATTCTATATATTATTTTCATAGGAGAAAGTAATGAAATCTATTCTATGATATGAAATTTTAATAATCAGAACACATCTTTTGAGCACATTGCCTATAATATTTTTTTCAAAAAGCCACGAAAACCCTGTACTGAAAAGAAATAATGGAATATTAAAATGACACAAGAAAAATTATCTAGACACTTATCTTTTAGAAATTTGCAAATTAAAAGGGTGGCAGCTTTTGCATATCACTACATCAAAACAATGTGAGTAAAGGTAAGTAAAGCAAAAGAAAAGAGGAATTAGATCATAGCTGTTACTTATGCTCAAAATCTGAGTGTTTCATGTTGTGACTTTTGGTCTTTGCAAAACACTCAAAATATAAATCATTGTCCTGTAAGCTAATACCTTGTAGTATGGTAGTCATGAATCCTGGCTTGTACTTGAGGTTCAGGGATTCTGCTGTTTTAACAGGCTGATTACAGGGTTCTCATGGGGTTTGGGTTCCCTTGTGGTGGACTTGAATGAACTGGAATATAAACCGTGTTCCATGAAATCCTCTCAATGTAAGCATTGAAATACAAGAGACATGGGTAGCAAAAACTGTACTGCAGAGATCTTAACACTCAATGGAGTTGGCATCCTAGGTTGGTCCTAACTGAAATATTGGCCTATGGAAGCAAAAAGATAACTGCCAAGGCCTCACCAGCATACAGTTCTGTGGCCTAAGTTAAAGCACTTGTTCCTGTGAGTAATGAGTGAGAAGAGCTAGGATGGGCCTCCTCTGCATCACAGATCCCTGGGCCTGGGGTGAGCTGTGCCCTGACCTAGTATAGCTTTAGTGAGCCAACAAGTACATGCCCACCGTTCTCAAACTTTAGTTTAACTAAGAATCACCTGTGATGACCTTTAAACAGCATCAGTTCTCAAGCCCCATCCCCAGAGATTACAATTGAGTACCTCTCAGGAGGAGCTCAAAAATCTGTATTTTTCACAGACTGGAGTCTATAGATCTGCCACACTTTAAGACACACTGCTTTATAGGGAGCTTGCTAAGTATTGGGATTAATTGGGAACTACCAAAAGAACAAAATGCGACCCCTGCACCTGAGTGGTTTCAGCCTTTTTGTGGGACAAGCCACATGCACAAGTCAGTACTAGTGGGAGGGTCTTAAAAACGTCAGATCACAAAGTGTGAGTTCTACATTCTATATAGAGTTCCCAATTCCATAACGTAGCAATCACTAAGTCTGGATTGCTGGGGGTATCAGGAAATAATAAAGGAAGGGGTGAAGAAAGTTCCAAATGGAATAACTTGTATACACACAGCAAAAAGATAAGAGTGGACACGACAGGCTTAAGGGGCCAAGTCTTGAATAAATGCTTGAATAAGTTGATTATAGTAGAATGAATACTTATATTAAGAGAGGAATTTATACAAGAGTTTGTATTCCTATTGCGGAGGATTTTGAGAGACACTCTAAGGATGTAGCTGACTACCCAACTATCTAACCCAGGGGTGGGCAAACTCTTTCTGTAACTATGTTAGGCTTTGTGAGGCGCTTCGGATCCTGTTGCATACTCTTCTTTTCGTATGATATATGTATGTATGTATTTTTTACAATTCTTAAAAAATTGTAAAACTATTCTTAGATTAAGGACTGTACAAAAAAACAGGCCAAGGGCCAAACCGTAGTTTGCTGACCCCTTATCTTACTTATACCATTTCTGGCTCTTTCCACAAAGGTTCAAGGAGACTTGAAACAATAAAACATATTTTAAAATATTAAAATGAATAATAAAGAGTTAGCAAATGAATGATAAATCAGAACTAAGTCAATGCGTAATAAAAGAAAACCAAAAATCAAAAATATCAAAGTATACTAAAGTCAACTGATATAGTTGAGATACTTGAGCTTAAGAATTTGGTTCCAGTCCCCTAAAAGCCCAAAAGAAGCATGGTCAGTTTACACACAGCTCTTATTATTATCAGAGTGATTAAACAGACCAGTCTCCCTTCTTAGCATTCCTTTTTATCAGTATTTTGTGTGTGTGTGAGAAAGACTCGCCCTGAGCTAACATCTGTTGCCAATCTTCCTCTTTTTGCTTGAGGAAGATTGTCGCTGAGGTAGCATCTGTGCCAATCTTCCTCTATTCTGTGTGGGACACTGCCATAGCATGGTTTGACGAGCGGCGCTAGGTCCAGGCCTGGGATCCGAACCTGCAAACCCTGGCCACCAAAGCAGAGCGCACCAACTTAACCACTACACCACTGGCCCAGCCTCTTCCTTTTTTCTTTTCTTAATCAGTATATATGTATATATTTTTGCATTCTTTTTAAAAGCAGTGTCTCACAAAGGACTTTTTCTCCTCAATAGCTTTATAAACTGAAGGTAAATATGACTGTCTTGAAATAATATTTTGATAAAAACTGAGAACATAACTATAAATACCCAAGAAGGAAATTCTGGAGGGTATTAGGGATTATAACCCAAATACATTGTCCTTTAATGTTCTAGACTCATTCAAGAAGGAAACATAAAATACCTTGAAGTTGGATGTTGTTCAGATAATTATCCACATATATTCCCACTTCGATTTATGGGGAATTTTAAATCATTTGTTTTTGTCTGATTATATAAGAAATACCCATTTCTTATAGGAAATTTGGAAAATAAGAAAACTCATCTGTAATCTTCTACTCTGAATAATATCCCTGTTAATATTTTGGTGGTTTCCCCTTATTATATTTTACAAACCTGAATGGATGCATTTTTTGGTTATAACTAAATTATGTAGCTACCCCTACATTTTTTTTTTTTTTTGAGGAAGATTAGCCCTGAGCTAACATCTGCTGCCAGTCCTCCTGTTTTTGCTGAGGAAGCCTGGCCCTGAGCTCACATCCGTTCCCATCTTCCTCTACTTTACACATGGGACACCTGCCACAGCATGGCATGCCAAGTGGTGCCTTGTCTGCACCTGTGAACCCCAGGCCACTAAAGCCGAATGGGTGAACTTAACCACTGCGCCATGGGACTGGCCCCCTACATTTTTTTTTTTTCAAGATTGGCACCTGAGCTAACAACTGTTGCCAATCTTTTTTTTTTTTCTGCTTTATCTCCCCAAACTCCCCTCGTACATAGTTGTATATCATTAGTTGCAGGTCCTTCTAGTTGTGGGATGTGGGACGCCGCCTCAACTTGGCCTGACGAGCAGTGCCATGTCCGCGCCCAGGATCCGAACCCTGGGCCACCACAACACAGTGTGTGAACTTAACCACTCAGCCACGGAGCCGGCCACTACATTTTTTAATATTTAGGGTTTTTTTTCCATTTTAACCTTTTTAAATGTTGTAATGAATGCAATGACTAGATTTCCAAAAACGCAGTTGCTATGCTAAAGTGTATAGCACTCTTTTTAGGTTTTTAAATGTTATTTCCAATTTTTTTTTCAAAATGTTTCTCCACTTCACCGGGAGTTGTGAATGTGCCTGTTTACAAAATTCTAACTCTCTAGTCAATTTGTCAGTACTAAGGAGTCACATTTTTGTAAATCCATGATAACTATAGGAAAAAACAGGATCAATTTGCATTTCTATTTTTATTAGTGTCAAATAAGCATTCATTTTTTCATTTTTCTTTTAGTTATGCATATTCTTCTCTCATTTATATTTTGCGACGTAGTATTTTTTTATCAGTTTTTGTGAGATTTGTCCATGCCAAGGCTTTTTACCCTTTGCCATATTTCTCTATGATATTTCTTTAATGGGTGGTTTGCTTTTTAATTTATTCTGTTTTGACTTACAGAAAGTTGTAATTTTAATACAGTTAAATCACTTTCCTTATGATTTCACCCACTGACTTTGAGACAATGAAGTCCTTCCCCCAAAAGAAATCAGACTTATATTGTCTTGCCCCCCCCACCACCTCTTTTATGGTTTGAATATTTACAACCATCTTTTTAATCCATCTGAGATTTTTTTTTTTTTTTTGGTATGGTATTCTGTGAAGAACCAAATAAATATTTTGTTCTAAAATAGTGGAACAATTTTTTATATAATGAAAAATCCTCCCCTTTCCACTGATTTGTGAAGCCTTATGTATTACATTTTAAATACAATTAAATCCCAGTATGTCATATTAGGATTAAAGAGATGGCTTGACCTGCCTTCATGTGTATGATTCTCAATCCAGTTTCATTTACCTTGTAGTTAGCGGATCCTCTTCCCAGAGTCTTGCTTACTGATGGTCTTGATGTTTAAATCTTGCAGATTTTCCTTTTCTTACCTTTCTTTTTAGGTGTTTGAGTGAGTTATTTGAAAAGGTAGTGTCAGAAACAACTATCCAGATAAAAACCTTTGTAAAAAGCAGACCATTCTATCCTTCAAAAGCAGGCCACTCCTGGTTTGTGACAAGGAATCTACATCACTATAGAGAAGTACGCTTATCTACTCAGTTGCTATGGAATGGGTGGTCTCAAGTCATTAAAATGAATTTGTTTGTTAAGGCACTTCAGGAAAGTGTTCTGTTTTGTGTTGCTTGAAAATATTATCTCATCCGTGATGATCATTCTTGCTGAACTTGTCTTTTGCAATGTTATTAAAATTCAGGTTACATTCAGGCAGCTAATGATGGGGATTCTATGTGGAACTCAAGTTTAGTGCAGAAAGAGTTTTTGTCTACAGATTCAAAGACCCAGGAACGGTCATTGAAATGTGCAAATGAAGTGTAATTATTTTGCCTTATTTATAATTTTGACCAAATACAGTATTGAATGCAATACCTCCAATTATTCTTCATTAAATTTTGCACTAAGAACCCAGTAGTTTAGGTAATTTATATGCACAGTAATGCTCCTGTCATTTTCAGAAAGTAGATTTCTTTATTTGACACAGATTATGATGTGATTTTATCTGGGTAAGGTCATAGCAAAATTGTGGTTAACAAAATGAGGATTAGATCCCTTAGCCTTTAAACAATGGCAAAATAATCTTAATTTTTATTTGAATTTAATCTTTCTAATGAAACAAGCTATATGAGCATATTTTTAAACTTTAGAATGAACAGTCTCTTGAGTATATCAAATCTAAAGCATTTATCCTAAGCAGGGGAAACCTGGAAGAAACAAGCTTCCTGGCTGACATCTGGCTTCTGTGTCTCACAATTTCTCTTCCCAGAGATACTCTTTCAGTGCCCAGGTTTATTTGGATTATTGGTTCTAAGTGAGTCCCACACAAGGAGTTATGATAAAGTTTGAATATAAAATGTTTAATAAAATTAAAATTACATAAATTCCCGGTTGTCTGTTCAGGATTCCATTTTGCTTGTTCCCACATGAAACTGTTCAAAGCTCACTTGGGTTTTAGGTATCATTGGTGAATCAGGAAGTAGAAAGATAAGTTCTACATTTTTCTAAAGTTGGGACATATGAAAACTTGTTTCAATTTACCAAAAAAGAAAAAAAAAACATTTACAGCAGCTGGAGGGTGGGTGTTCTCTTCTCCTTATAAGATTTAGTAAAGCTCTCCATTTAATTTTTCTTAACTTCCTAATCTCATCGATTTAACTATGTTGTGAACATTCTGAAGAACCACTTTATCAAATGAGTGGGAAGTGATTAACTTAGAAACTATACAAGATACCCATTCCATAGAGGGCTAACCAGAATGTAGTAGCACTGTTGGCTATAGGAGAGAGAGAAAGCAATGTCATCCCCAGTAATGTTCCATAAGCCACCTGTGTTGTTTTATATATCCAGAACAGCACTGCCATAATCTTTTACATACACACACACACACCCCCCCTGAAGGGTTGGGCTTATGACTCAGGCTGGACCAATTATGTCATCTCTCATACCAACCCCATAGACCCCGTAACATAGTAATGAACTTGTCACGCAAGATGTATCAACCACAATCCTTTCCCAGGGTTTTTATAAGGGAAACTTGTGGGAAAGGGATATCTTCCCTTATGATCCCAGACTTTAAGAATAAAACCCCAGAGGTGCCTGCAGTCCTGGTTCTTGGGGATAACCAGACTGAGAGAATAAAGCCAACACTCAGAGAGAGGGTGAGAACTATAGAGAGATTGCAAGTGGTGTTTGAATTCCTGGAAGGATCCTATATATTCTCCCTGCTTAGAACTGGCTTTCCTGTAGTCTGCAACTAATGGAATCCTTACTACCACCCTGTCATGTCACACTGTTTAATTCTGTTTGTATGTACATTTGGCAGGAAGTTTATAACTTGATCTAGTATAGATAAAAGGAGTCCTTCTTTCCAAATCCATTTCAGGAATGGCCCTGGAAATCCTACTGTCATTACTGATGTTTGGATTGCAATCATTTCTTCAATAAATTATAGTAAGAATAATATTACAAAAGTTTATGAAGCTCTAAATAGGTAGTCCTAACTGTTCTCATCCTCACAAGAAGTATATGAAGTAAATGGCTTTAATATATATTTCACATATATAAGGTAGAAAGTTCAACTTCCCTGTAAAAGTAATAGATTCAGTGTTCAAACTTAAGTCTGTTTGATTTCAAAGATGTGTTCTTAACTCCTCTACTACCTTGCCTTTATTCTAGTGTACCTACTGTGTGCCAGTAATGGTGCTGGACACTAGGGATGCAGGGTGAACAAGACAAACATGGTCTCTGCTTCACAAAGCAGGTAGTGTGGTGAGGGATATGGGTGCATCAGTAGAGAGTGTTCAACACTGTCTTAGTCTGCTCAGGCTACCATAACAAAATGCCATAGACTAGGTGGCTTAAACAATGGAAATTTATTTTCTCACAGTTCTGGAAGCTGGGAAGTCTGAGATCAAGGTGCTGGCAGGGTTGGTGTCTGACGAGAGCTCTACTCTTGGGTTGCAGCCTTCTCACGGTGTAGGAAGTGAGATTGAGGGGAGATATTCCTGTCACAGAGCATTCATATCAATTCTAGCTGATTGCTAGCTTATTGTCCAATCTCTGAAAATCTTGTGGTGTCTCCAGATGCTCTCTAGTGGGGTCTGTTTGTTACTGTAGGTGGCCTTTAGAATGGAACCTAAGATAACCCAGATAAGACACAGTCCATCTTCTGCATGGCTTATATCTATGCCACAGAACTCTTCTTTGTGAGGAGAGAGAGATTACTGGTCAGAGAGAAAGCTCTCTGGTGTCTCTTCCTATAAGGACACTAATCCTATCAGGGCAGGACCCCACTCTTAGGACTTCATGTAACATTTATCACCTCCTCTCAGGCCCTATCTCTAAATACAATCCTATTGGGGGTTTAGAGCTACACCATATGAATTTGGGGGGAGATACAAACATTCAGTCGATAAAAAAACTGCAGGGTAAGGTAAATCCAACTTTAGGGTAGGATAAACCCAAAACTTTACAGTGCTGCATCATTAGCTCAAATAAGTCCTCCCACAATACTTTTAGTGAAATAAAAAGAGGTTTCTATAAAGTATAGATTTCATAAGTTTCTTCCACCTTTTGCATGTTATGTTTTACCTAACTCAGGCTGGGGGATCACAGAAGATACAATTATGTAAATGAATACATAGAATAATAAGGGTCAACAACTTATTAAATTATAGCCAGATATGTAAACTGACAATTGGTACCTCGACTGGAAAAATGTAAAAGCATTGAGCCAAAATTCATCCATTTCTGCAGAGAGCTGAATTATAATAAGAGAAAAGAAAGGCTTGTTGCATGGTCCTGGGAGCCCATGTTCTGTTAGATTGATGGAGAACTGAGTGAATGGTTCTCCCTTTCCTACACCTATTGTCACCTGATGAGGAGAAATACAAGTTTTATGACTGGACATTATAAAATTGTGATAATGATGGAATCTATTTCCTGAAACCATATCTCTACTGATATATATTTTGAAATCAAAAAGAAAAGTCAGCATGTCAGTATCTTTTAATTCAGAGTCATATCCAGACATAATTCAGGATAATTTTAGTCAATGCTAGGAACATTCTAGAATTCCTATGTGTGAAATAAACTTCTGCTCAGCTTAATTCGGTGGTTCTGAAGCTTTGTTGTGCATTATAATCACCTGGGGAGATGTTAGAAATCCCAGTGCTTGGGGGCCAGCCCCATGTCTTACTGGTTAAGTTCGCGCAGTCCACTTTGGCAGCCCAGGGTTAACAGGTTCAGATCCCAGGCACAGACCTACACACTGCTCATCAAGCCACGTGTGGTGGCATTACGCATACAAAATAGAGGAAGATCGGCACAGATGTTAGCTCAGGGACAATCTTCCTCAAGCAAAAAGAGGAAGATTGGCAACAGATGTTAGCTTACGGCCAATCTTCCTCACACAAAATAAATAAATAAAATAAAAAGATCCCAGTGCCTGATTCCTGCCCCAAATCAATTAAATCAGAGTCTCTGGAAATGAGAATTGGCATTTTAAGAAAGCTTTCTGCGTAATTCTACTGTGCAGAGAACCACTGGCCTAATGTTGAGCATCCAGTTAAATTCCTCGGTCTGAAATTAGAAGGCCCAGCCTCTGTGGACCACAGTATTGTTGTTAGCCAATATTTAGTTGCAGAAATTTCACATAAGAATGGGCAAAGCTCACCGAAAAGCCATTAACAAATCACCAGTCAAATGGAACCCAACACTGAGTAGCAACTGAAGATCTGAGCCCGCAGATGGGAAGAGGCTTAGGGATGCGCTGTTTCCTGGGACTAAATGGAGACTATGGACATTCAGAATGGCTTTCTGTTTGTGAACCCCACTGAAGGGATAAGTCTTACTAAGTAGTCTCCCTTGAAAAACTAACTGGGGGATTTTGTCATAAGCAGCACTAAAGTAGGAGTTTCACCCCAAGTTAGAACCTGAACTTCAATCGAGTATCCCTCCAGGGACTCCAGCCTGTATAGAGGAAAGTCCTCTTCTCTCTCAGGCAGATGGGAAATGAAGGAGAGGATCACATCTGGGCTGCCTCTCAGCACACTGCCAAGTAGGGAGAAAAATTCTTCACCATTTGAAGCGGATCACTCCTGTCCTGTTTCCTGGGCACTCCGAGATTTGCACATGATTTCTGTAACCCTTTAGGAATGATTTTGTCATAATCAGCTTCTGTTTAACCCTCATTATAAGGTAGGCACAGTAGCATGCTGAAGAGTTCAGATGGTTGTTTTTTCCAGTAGAAAGTGGAGCCATTAAATCCCTCTTAGCAAGTAAGCTACATGCATAAAGCAGTATCGAAGGAGCTTGACGCTCTAGAAAGATGTAGTTGAAGAAGGAAAAACAATATGCAAAGAGATCAGCTCAAAAATCATGGTAACAGCTATCCTAAGGCAGTGAGCACCTGAACTATCTACACACACATGGAATGGTGGCTGCAGGATTTTTTAAACAGAAATGTAACAGGATAGTAAATTGAAAAATTTTTGGTGGCATCAAGATACAATATAGGTAACATTCCAAAATGGATTCAATGCCAAAATGAAAAATTGTCAAAGGAGGGTACCATAACTGCTTATGTTGCTCTCAAACGCCCTACTCATATGAGAGATATAAGCATCTTGGAAGGTAGAGAAGTTTTGGAGATTTATTTGGAGAGAGCTATTAATGTGCTGAGTCTTTCTACTGTAGCTCCCCACCCATCCTGCTCCCATCAAGGAAAGTTGAAGTGTTCAACCTTCACCTCAGCCGAGAGAGAAAGTATAAGGAAGTCTAATTGGAAAACATGATACGTATTTCCTGCAGGTTGGAGGACACAGAGGCCTGGTGGCTGATTCATGCCACTTAAATGTGAGCAACTGTTTTACTAACTACTTTGATAGCTAACTGAAGGAGAGATTGATGCCACATTGCGTAATTCGAACTCTTGATATTTATAGGGCAAATTATGAGTGTGTCCCATGGACTAGATATAAGCCATATGGATGATAGAATGTCTCTAGTCTGGGTCATCTTAGGTCTCGTTGTAAAGGCCAACCATAGTACCAAACAAACCTCACTAGAGAGAATTTTCTAGAGAATCTAGATTCCCATGGCTCAGGGAAGAAGCTAGCACGCGGCTAGAATAGATATGAACTCTCTGTGACAGGAACATCCGTGAAGATGTGTGTTGGAGGGAAGGAGGGCCAAGTGTTGTGGTTTCCAAACAACCTGTGGAAGTTGCAAATCCAGGGCCAGCGCTGGTGACCTAGTGGTTAAGTTTGGTGTTCTCTACTTCAGTGGCCTGGGTTTGGTTCTGGCTGCAGACCTATACCACTTGCTTGTCAGTGGCCATGCTGAGACAGTGGCTCACACACAAAAAGAGAAAGATTGGCATGGGCTATTAGCTCAGGGTGAGTGTTCCTTAGTAAGAAAAAAGAAAAGTAGAAGAAAGTTGCAAATCCATGACGAGGAACAATAAACGAGGAACTTTTCTCTTTTGCCTTCCTATGCTCCAACTCTGAGGGAGCCAGAAACCCCATTTACGAAACTAAGGGCGCAGAAATCATAGAACAGCTTGTCTGGGAATGAGAAAAAATGTCAACTATGTTTCCCTGACTATGGATTCCACACCTGCAAGTTGAAGCCTCGATATCTAACTAGGATCAGAGTGAATTTTTGCTAAGGCTAGAGATTTCTAAATCACTGATTTAAGAACATGACCATAAGTCACTTTATTGCTTAAGAATCAACAGAAAAGTTAGGGAGCCTGTGTGAATTTTTGTTCAAGGCACAGATCCTTAGGTAAGAAGTAGTCTTTGAAATTTCCCTAAAAGCTGTTTCCATTAATCCCTTCAGTAAAACTTATTGATCTTCTTCTATGTACCAGGCATTGCTGGGGATTCGTTACGGAAGAAATCAGAGCATTCCATTGTTCTCATGGAACTTCCATTTAATATAGGGAAGCAGAGTAAACAAATAGAACAAACCAATAAAATGAATGTTAGGTGACAAATTTTGTGAAAATATAAGTAAAGCAGGATGTGAAGGACAGCAAGCATTAGGAGTGAGCTGCTGCAGGTTTTGTGGGCCATAGGGCCTGAGAAGGGTGTGTGCTTACAAACAGCCAAAGGCTGCGTGGCTGGAGCAGAGTCAGCAAAGGAGCCTGTAGGAGATGATGCTCTAGCACTGCAGGGGGTGTGGGGTTTGAGGAGGAGATGATAGAGGGCCTTCTAAGACTTGGTAAAGAATTTGGTTTCACTATGAATGCAATGGGAAGCCATTCAAATGGTTTCAGCAGGGGGCCGGCATGGTGGTATAGTGGTTAAGCTCTTGTGCTCTGCTTCGGTGGCCCAGGATTCGCAGGTTCGAATCTCAGGCACGGACCTAGCATGGCTCATCAAGTCACACTGTGGCAGCACCCCACATACAATAGAGGAAGATTGGCACAGGTGTTAGCCCAGCGACAATCTTCCTCAAGCAAAAAGAGGAGGGTTAGCAATAGATGTTAGCTCAGGGCCAATCTTCCTCAAAAACAAAAAAAAGAAAATAAAACCAATGGTTTCAGCAGAGGAGTGATTTTTCTTAACTTACCTTTTTTTTGTTTTAAACAGACATTCTGACTGATATGTAAGGATAGACTCTAAGGGGCGATGGTGGGGGCAGGAAGACCAGTATGGATGCTATTGCAGTGCTCCAGGCAAGAGCCAGGTGATAGTGGAAGTGTGGAGAAGTGGTGTTGACTTTCTTCAATTTTGATTCTGCAGACGGTTCTCAGCCAGCCTCATGCTGCATTTCCTCAGGCCATGTTTGTGCAATTTATAACAAAACATGTTTCTATGACAAAAACGTTTGCTCTGTATGCCCAAGGATGCTTCACTTATTGTAAACTGTGGTTGTACATTTATTTATGTGTTTATGTTCATCGTTCATTTCTCTCACTAGACTTTAAGACTTCAGAAGGCAGGGTCTGTTTCTGTTTTGTTCTCTTCTGGATATGAAGTGCCCAGTCCACACAGCACAAAGTACTTACTCAAAGATGTATTTGCCAGCAATAGAAAACTAATAGACTCTCCTGTGCAGGTATTCATTTAGCTATCTCACTTGTTAGTTTCTTAACTTGATATATTGTTTATAATTATTTTGTAAGATGATGGTTAATGTTATTGGAATATATTTGCACTTTGAAAACTGTTTCCTCATATTATTATAGCACCAATATTCTTAAAACCTAGAGTGACATTGATGGTGAATAATAAAATCAAAATTTAAATTTGAAGTATGTTCTAGATACGGTTAAATCTTAATTATGCCATTTGTTTAGTAACAAGGCACTTTCTAACACTTCCTATTGCTTTCTTGGTGTTTTTATTGTTGTGTTATTGTTACAGCTTTATTCTATGTTTTCAGTCCTACAGTTATTACTCAGAGCAAGAAGACTGGATTTGAGGAAATGAGAAAAGTTGAAAGGCAGTTTGAATAGGTTCTTTACTATAACTTCTTGGAAAGATGACTAGCACATTTAACAGAAAAGAAGTAAACAGTCTTGACAAAAGTGAGAATTTGGATAATCCATGAGTTTCATTTCACATCATTTTTCATTTTTATAGGGTTTTAGATACGCTATAGAATTTTAGGAATGGTCACAGACACCTTGCATTCTCCCGAGTAAAAGAACTAGTCCCTTCTTAGCTCTTTCTTCCATGTCACAGAAGGAGCTAGGAAACTTTGAAGCGTTCAAAAAATTCTATTTCTTTGGTAGGAGGGCTGGCTGTGCATAAAGGTTGGCTCCTGCTGCAGGGTTAGAATCTTGAAAAGTAATTTAGCTTTTCAGAAAAAGACGTTGCGTCTGCGCCACAAAGTCTAGTCTTTGAGATTTTGTTTTGTTTGTTATTTGCTGAAAGAGAAACCTATTCCACTTCCTGAAGCAAGTTCACATTTTCAAAAATATAACAGCTTTATTGAGTTATAATTCAAATACTATAATATTTACCCCTTTAAGTGTAAAATTCAGTGGTTTTAGCTTATTCACAGAATTGTTCAACCCTCACCATTACCTATTTTAAGAATATTTTCATAACTCCCAAGAAGAAGCTGTACCCCATAGCAGTCACTCCTCATTTCTCCCTTCTCCCAGCCTCTGGCCACCATTAATCTACTTCCTCTCTATATGGATTTGCCTGTTCCAGACATTTAAGATAAATGGAAACATACAATATGTGGTCTTTTGTGACTGATCTCTTTCACTTAGCATATTGTTTTCAAGATTCATTCCTGTTGTAGCATGGATTGGTACTTCCTTCCTTTTTATTGGTAAATAATATCCCATTGTCTGAATATACCACATTTGTTTATTTATCAGTTGATGGACATTTGAGATGTTTCCACATTATGAAAAATGATGTTATGAACTTTTATATTACCATATCTTTTCATTTCTCTTGGATATATACCTAGGAGTAGAATTAATTGTTCATATGATAGTGCTATGTTTAACATTTTGAGGATTACCAAAATGCTTTCCAAAGTGACTATGTGATTTAATACGCCCACCAGCAATGTACAAGGGTTCCAATTTCTTCACATCCTCTCCAAGATTTATTTTCTATTTTATTGTTATTATTATTATTATTATTATTATTATTATTATTACTATAGCAATCCTACTGGGTGTAAGGTGATTTCTAATTATGATTTTGATTTGCATTTTTCTAGTGACTAATGATGAACATCTTTTCATACGCTTATTGGCCATTTGTATATATTTGGAGAAACATCTGTTCAAATCTTTTGCCCAGTTTTCATTGCATTTTTTATCTTTTTATTGTCAGGATTTAAAATTTTTTAGATATACTGGGTACAAGTCTTTTATCACATATATAGGATTTGCAGATATTTTCCAACATTTTGTGGGTTGGCCTTTCACTTTCTTGATGGTATCATTTACAGCACCAAAGTTTTTAATTTTGATGAAGTCCAATTTGTCTAGTTTTCTTTTGAAGCTGGGGCTTTTTGTATTATATATAAGTAACCATTATTTAATCCAGTGCCACTAAGATTTACCCTTAAATTTTATTCTGAGAATTTTATAGTTTTAATTCCTTATGTTTAAACATTTAAGTCTATGATCCATTGTGAGTTAATTTTTATATATGATGTGAAATATGGGCCCAATTTTATTCTTTTGAATGTGGATATACGGTTGTCCCAGCACCAATTGTTGGAAAAAGTATTCTTTGCCTATCGAATGATCATGGTACCCTTGTCAAAATGCAATGGACTATATATGTGAATGTTTGCTTCTGGATCCTTAATTCTGTTCAGTTGATCAGTGTATCTGTCCTTATGCTAATACCACACTATCTTGATTACTGTGTGTTTGTAATCAGAATATGTGAGTCCTTCAAGTTTGTTCCCTATCAAGATTGTTTTGGCTATTCTGGCTCCCTTGCATTTGCATGTGAATTTTAAGATCAGCTTGTCAATTTCTGCAAAACAGGCAGCTGGGATTTTGATAGAGATTCTGAATCTGTAGATCAAATTGGGGAGTATTGCCATATTAAAAGTAGGAAGTCTTTATTGAGTCTTTTAATCCATGAATACGTGCTGTCTTTCCATTTATTTAGATTTTCTTTATATTCTTTCACCAATGTTTTGTAGTATTCACTGTACGAGTCCTACATTTCTTTTGCTAAATTTATTTGTGAATATTTTATTGTTTTTGATACTATTATAAATGGAATTGTTTTATTAATTTTATTTTGGAGTTTTCATTGATAATATATAGAAATATAATTGATTTTTGTATATTGATCTTATATCCTACAATCTTGCTAAAGCAGATACAGTTTTTTATATATACTGTACTTGATTTTAAATCAAGTATAGAATTGAATAACACTTTTACTCCTATGCTTTTAAAAAAATTTAGACCTAGTAATAATTTCTTTAAGGAAGAAAGTATCTTTCTATTACCTTCTGCTTCTATGACCATCAACAAATATTTTCAATAGAATACTGTACCAAGCAAAATGGGTACAAAAACATATCCCATATAATCCTTGTTCTCTATAAGCTCATTATCTATTGGAATAGATTGTACACCTACACAAATGCTTTTATGCATCATTACATGCCCCATACTTGATGTAGGCAAAAGTAAGTTATCAATTTTGTTTTTAAGATACATCTACTTGCCCTTTTATGCTTAGAAAGAAACATCTTTTGTTTTGTTTGACTTTAATTTTTCATTAAATAAGTAATGTCTGAAATTATTTAATGTGCCAAATAATTCTACTTGGAAAACAATAATATGGTGCCAAAGTGAATCATAAGTAGAGACATGCCACTAGTAAAGTTAGCATACTAGTAAACTGAAGATTAACAATGGATGAACTTTGTCTTATCTTTTTTCTCACTTTGTATATATATATATATATACATATATACACACTATATATATATATAAAATACATTATATATATATATATATATATATATAATTTTTTTGTTGAGGAAGATTGTCCCTGAGCTAGCGTCTGTGCCAGTCAGCCTCTGCTTTGTATATGGGGCACTGCAGCAGCATGGCTTGATGAGCAGTGTAGGTCCACTCCCGGGATCCAAACCCACAAACCACGGGCTGCCAGAGCAGAGTGCACAAACTTAACTGCTACACTGCCGGGCTGGCCACATGTATATGTTTTTAAATAGGTTTTAAACTTTACTTATGAAGCATAGTTCGATTCAATGTTATAACAGAAACTGCAAGACATTTGGGCTTTAAATGTTCAGTTAACTTTTTTTAAAGAAATAATATCACCTGTGGTTAGTTAATATTTCAAGGGCTTATTAGCTGTTTGTAATGGAAACTTTAAAATAACTATAGTTAATTTTGAAATATAGTGATAATTTTAAAATATATCTATGGTGTAGTTATTCATTACAATTGCTTTCTAAATTTAGGTGCACATTGAACATGTTAGCCAAGTGTAAATGTGATATCCATATTTTCATTACATGTATTAAATAAAATGAAGCCACTCTAACTTACCACACCACTCCCATCTTCTCTGCACCACATTCACACAAGACTTGTCATTTCCACAGTGTCTGCTCCCCTTTGTATCATTCGTCCCTGTAATAGTGTCTGGCATGTGAGTGTTTAATAAGTGTTTCTTAAATAAATAAACAAATGAAGGGAGGGACCATCTGCTAAAGTTTTGAGGAAAAATAGATCACTATGAAATTGAGTATTAAGAGAAGTTTCCAAAGAGAATATTAAGCTTAAAGAGATACATGAGATTAAAAGAAGAGCCTTTGAGTTGTGAACAAGTCTGTGGAAGTGAGAAGGTGATTGCATCTGAAGACAGTGAGCAGATAAATTTGATTGGATTGGATGTACCTGTGGGCTTTATATGGCCTTTCTGCCAAGTCACTCCCCTACTTTTTTTTTTTTAATTTATCTTTTTTTTAGTGAGGGAGAATGGCCCTGAGCTAACATCTGTTGCCAATTTTCCTCTTTTTGCTTGAGGAAGATTGTTCCTGAGCTGACATCTGTGCCAGTCTTCCTCTATTTGGTAGGGGGGACACTGCTGCAGTGTGGCTTGATGAGCCGTGAGTGGGTCCCCACCTGGGCTGAACCTGTAAATCCCAGGCCACCCAGGCAGAGCGCATGGACTTGACCACTAAGCCACCAGGCCAGCCCCTCCCCAACCTTTTTTTTTACATGAGGTTTTATTGGAACATAGCCACTTCCACTTGCTTATATGTTATCTGTGTCTGCTTTTGTGTTATAATGGTGGAGCTGAGTAGTTGGGACAGAGACTGTAGACCGTATGACCACAAAGCCTAAAGTATTTACTATCTAGCCCTTTACAGGAAAAGTTTGCCAGCCGCTGCATTGGAACATCCATGAAAGGAAAGAGTGGGAAATAACATTAGGGAGTTATTATGACGCTGGAAGGCAGAACATTTAAATTTATGGCTAAAGAGTTCAGACTATTTGTCTTTAAGGTTGATCAGAGGAGCAATGTGTATCAAGTTGGTAGGTCACCCTGGCAGAAACCTATAAGGTAGATTACAACAATGAGAGACAACACTCAGGAAGAACAGCTAGCCAACTTCCAAATGTGGGAGATGGTCAGGACCTGAACTATGGTGGCAGAAGCCAGCGGGGGAGAGGAAGTGATGGTGGTAGAGAGAATGATAGAAATGGACAGATACATAGAGAAGTAAATCCTCAAGGGGACTCACCGAGAAAGAGGGACATGCCAATAATGATTCCAACTTTTCAGTAGTAAGTTACTGGAAGAATAATGTTACTCCTGCTAGAAAATGAGAAGACCACAGAATACGTTAGCTTTGAAGGAGTGACTTTGACTCCTTTTTTTAAGCCATGTTATTTGATGAGATAGGAAATCTCAGTCAAAATGTCTGGCAGGTAATCATAAATGTGGGGCTGGAGCTCAAAGGCAAAGACTGAAGTAGTGGTATTGACTTGAGGGGTAGTGGTTAAACTGTGAGAGTAGGCGAGATCTCTGAGGGAGAATTGGTAAATAGACAATATAAGGCGGAACAGATCTTAACCTCAGGGAATGCTCACTCCTAATGGGCATGAGGAAGAAATGGTGACACAGCAGAGGTAGTAAGAGTTTTATGGACAGAGCAAAGCATCACCTTATCCAGAAAACAGTTTCAGGATGAAGGATGCAATTCACTTAAATCTTATTTGAGTATATAAAGAGTATACAAAACATAGGCAGCTCATAATCCTCTGAAGAAAACAGAATTTTAAATAGAAAAAGAGAAGGATTTTTACAGATACAAGAAAAATATTATTATAAGATCAAAGTAAAGAGAAATGACTTTGCATTAGAAAGTTAAAGATTTTTTCATCGTGACTCTTTGGTGACTTTAAGGGTGGTTTTTTTTTTTTTTTTTTGTGGTGAGGAAGATTGGCCCTGAGCTAACAACTGTTGCCAAACTCCCTCTATTTTTTATGTGGGACACCACCACAGCATGGCTTGATGAGTGATGTGTAGATCTGTGCCCAGGATCCCAACCCATGAACGCTGGGCCACCAAAGCAGAGTATGCGAACTTAACCACTACACCACTGGGCTGGCCTCTTTAAGAGTATTTTTTATGGGCAGAAAATACCATGTAGAGTTGCTTTAGTTTTAAAATTAATGTTTAATTTATTAAAGTTACAAATCAAAAAATCTACTCCCTTATTAAGCTTTTAATTCTATAAGCCTTTAGTCAGTCAGCCTCTCTCTTTCTCTCGGTCGTTCTCCCTGTCCTCCTTCTGTTTCAACATTCACTTTTAAATCTTTGAATGATATTTGATCTGATTTAAACAGTTAATTAAATACCTTCAAATATTATGAACACAATTGTAAGTTAAGTGTATTTGATTACCTTTTAAAGTACTCCAGTTATGTCTCATATATTCAAGTATTCTAATAATGTGTTTTTAAAATTTTAATTGTAAATCATAAATAAATTTATAAATATATAGCTTCTTAAGTTTCTTTATAAGCTCCCATCCTATATATAAACTTAATAAAATTTCTACTTTAAAATAACATCTAGAATAGTTATTCAATTACATATTACTCCAATTAGGCACATTATGAGTACACAAATGTTGAACTTTACTAGTTCATAAAGATATAAGTATGTCTGGGTTTATTCTCTTAAACGTTTGTTATTAATTTGAATCTTTCTAGGTTTGAAAGAAGTGTATCCATTAAAGTAATAATAAGATAATCCTAAGCAATTTGGGAGATAGCCAAGATATTAACAGCATTTGTTCAGGATTATATTAGAATATACTAAGGTCTAGAAATAATCTTTAACATAACATTATAAATTGGGAGAACTCATGTGATAGGTTTCCTTGATCTGATTATGTTAAGGTCATAGTCCTCCCACACTTTTACATGACTTCATTGGATTTTAGATATTTTTTGACTCCTAAGGTATATGAATCCTTTTTTCCATTTAACTTTAAAGACCTTTGTACTTGATAGAATCCTTTACTTTTTCATATCCTCTAAATCCACCCAATTATTATGTATTAAAACTGATAACCTAATTCTGAATATATCTCAGTGAACCTATAATATTCAGAAAATATGGAGTCACAGTAAATCCAGGGCTCTGTGATACTTTCTGTGTCAGGACCTTCATGTGAGTAAGGCAAGAGCAGTAGATATCACTGGCAAGAGTGGCTCACATATCGAAGGGCATTGTATATCCAACTACACAGTTTGGATTTTATCTCATATGACAGGTTTTGGGTGTGTGTGTGTATGTATTTGTTAAAACATATATTTTATAAAACATGTATTTCAAACGTATACATCTGACATAGTTCTTCAGGTATGCATTCAGTCTCTGTGTTACTTTCTGTCTTATAGGCTTCTTTTGAATTATGAAACTGATAGGTTGCAAAATAGTGAACTTTATATTAAATAAATTTCCCCAGGAAAATTTCTTTATCTCTTCTTTATGATTCTCTATTTTCTCGGTTCCTTGATTTACATCCCCCTTTTTGAGTAGGTGCTTTGTATTTTATGGCTTAAATGGGGAGCAGGATTCTTATTATCTGGTTAACCCCAACGATGGGAAATATAGATTATGTACCAGTCAGCACTCCTAGTCAGCTCTTAAGGATCTTGCAGAAAATCTGACTTTCAAAGGTATCAATAGTCATTCAAATATTATGACTTAAACTGCTTTGAGTGAGGTTGAATTCCTTTAAGATATCTTTTTTTGTGTGGTTGCCTGGTCTGAGGAAAATAAAGTATGAAATTCCACAATCAACAAATTCTCAACTTCCTATGATGTGCCAAACACTGTTCTAGGCACAGAGGACACAGCACTGTGCAGAATACACAAAAATAGCAGTCCCTGCCCTGGGGGTGGGGTTACATTCTGGTGGGGGCAGAGAGGTAATATATATACACATGCGACGCATGATACTTATTTGGCAATAAGGGCTTTAGAGAAAAATAAAGCAGGGAAGGGGAATAATAAATGAGGAGGGGGAGTGTTGGGTTGCACTCTAATTAGGGTACCAGGGAAGGCCTCAGTGAGAAGGTATTGATATTTGGGGAAAATTGGAGTGTGTGAGGGGTGTCTGATTATCTAATCAGAGGAAAATATACCTTACCTGAGGAGGAAACAGCAAGGACCAAGTTTAGAGGTGTGCTGGGCCAAGTGTCCTTGAGGAACAACAGCAAGAAGGCTTATCTACTTGCATCTGAAAAGAGCAGCAAGAGGTCAAGTAAGAGAGGTGAGGGGAGAGAGCAAAACTTGCAGGACATGGAGGCCATTTTAGGGATTTTGGCCTTTACTCTAAGATGGTGAGCCATGGGAGAGTTTTGAAAATACAAATGACATTATCTGACTTGCATTTTATTAGGATCAAGGCTGTAAAGTCAGTGGGAAAGCTAGGACTTGAAACCAGGCAGTCTGTCTCCAGATTTTGCCAATGCAGTCAGCATAGTTCAGTGAAGCCATTGTAGGGAACTGGAAGGTTGGGAAATCTGGGTCCTAGTCTTGTCTCTTACTGGTACCAGGCTGTATAGTTTTGAGTGAGTAGATTCACTACCCCGGGTGAAATAAATAAATATCTGAACTTCCTTCTTTTCCTTTTTTTTAAAGATTGGCCCTGAGCTAACATCTGTTGCCAATTTCCCCCTCCTTTTTTTTTCTTATCCCCAAAGCCCCCCAGTAAATAGTTGTAGATTCTAGTTGGAGGTCTTTCTAGTTCTGCTATGTGGCATGCTTCCTCAGCATGGGATAATAAGCAATGCTACGTTGTCCGCACCCAGGATCCGAACTGTTGAAACCATTGAAATTTGCCCAAAGCAGAGTGGGTGAATTTAACCACTGGACCACGGGGCAGGCCCCTGTAGTTCCTTCTTACTTTAAATTCCTCACTCTGCATCCTCAAAATGTGTGGACCACATATAAAGAAAGCTGAGAGTCATGTAAACCTTTCTCCTGTATGGAAAGCTTATTATTGACTTCTTTTTATAATATTATGAAATAATCATAAATAACCTTCTAGAAAATTATCAAAATTTATTCTATAAAATAAAGGTGTTAAAAAGCAAACAAACAAAACTAACCTTATATCTGTTAATCTTACCATAAGGTTTAAAATTCACATATGCAGTTAAAGCAGAATAGTGGAACAAAATATATTCTTGAATTTCCATTCCATGTTGATTGGTGGAGAGGAGAAAACAGAAGGAAAATGAGTTAAGTGTTCATTTTCTTTTTAATTGTCACATTATTCTTTAAGATGAGATCTTGAGATTGATTTTATCACTCAGGCTAGGCCACGAAGTTTGAACTGCTTGGAGGGGCAAAAATTGATTTTCCTTTAAGGATCTCTTTGCTTTAAAAAGTTTTGGCAGCAAAATGTGAGCTTTTGCATAGGTCTGCCCTCAGGTGGTGCAGACAACAGTAACGCTCTTGAGCAGTCTCTTAGGTCTGTCTACAGCCTCTTGCCCTTCCTAATTTCACAAACCATTTTTGAAATTTGTGCTCACAATACACGGGAAGGGAAAGAATGCTATTTTAAATATGGATGTCAAATGTGGCCATAAAAGCCCCTTTCTAGTCAATGGTACTTTTTTTATAGAGAACGATACTTTTTCTCTAGAACAAACACTGTTTAAGTACAATTCCAGCTCCCAAAACTTGCCCCAAGTCTCTGCTCAAAATTAATTATCAATGCCTAACACATCATGATCACCTGGGAATTTTGTGAAAATTACAAACTCGTGAACAGCCAACCAAGACAATGGTATCAAAATCTCTGAGAATGCAGCTGAGGGATATACATTTTAATAGGGTCAAATTTTTCTAAACTTTGAGGACTATCAGCTTGGGGCATGAATAGGGGCAGTGAATTCTCATTGTCCCTGGGTGACCCTGGGTGCTCAGTTAATGCTCTGGGACAGTCACTGTGTGCAAAGGGAAGAATATATATACTACATCTTACTTGCCTGTCTATTGCCTACTTTTTCAAAGTACATAAAGCCCCATCGGTGCCTAAACAAACAGCTTTAGGTTACTTGGCAGACACTGAACTGGGAGTTTAGTTAGCCCTGAGCTTCACTACACTCAGAGAACAGGTGAACTCCAGTGGGTCACAGAATTCATGAGCATTCAAAATTTAATCTCAGGTAGTACTTTATACACTGGAAGGACCTAGCTCAATCTCTGTAATATCTCATGTCATAGAAGTATATTATTGGATGCACTGCATAGTTCTGGGCATTAAGCATTTTATAGTTAGGTTTCACTGTTCATTACTTTAGCACTAACAGTCATTTTTTTCATATCTAGCTTGATTTTCCTTTCCTTAGAAGATGGCAAATTTTCTGCCTTTTCTTACTTTCTTACTGGCAGTTTCTTGTCGCCTTTTATTAAGCTTTAAGTCTCCAATTTGCTGCCCTAATGTACCCATATAAGAATAGCTTGATTCATTTGTGTCAGAGGGAGGAAATGAAAACACAACATTATTTTTTGCCCGTTTTTACTTTCTGTTTCTTTAAATGTAAATTGAAATATTAGAAAACATAGATTCAGCCACTAAAGTTTTTCATCACAGTTTGAAAGAAGTGAACACGATAGAAGCACTACATTTTCAATCCCCCTACTACACATTTTTTGAAGATGGGGCAAGACCTTAGGGTCTATACATGTATATTGACTTTATCTTTTGCAGAATTATAAGAAATTTTATCTACATAGTTATATACAGTATATAGAAAAAACAATATAATTATATATTTTCATGAAATCTGTGGAAAAAATACAATTACAATATGAACAAAATATTTTGGTAATTTTTTTATTTGTAAGGAGATCTTGTTTCTTGAAAATGAAGATGAATCAGTTATTATATCTGCAATCCCTGGCCCACATAATAGATGCTCAATAAACATTGGGTGAATGAGGTAGGGAGGGAGTGGGTGGATGGTTAAATGAATGGATGCTATACACATTATTTCTTCTAGTTTAACTACAGAACAGGAAAAAAGGTAAGTCAGTGATCTTTGAGTTTTTTAAAACCACAGAAAACTTTTCAATCTCTTAATGTGCCATCTGACTTCATATCTGCCAATTTCTGCAATGACAGGCAGAATGGTATAATTAAAATCACTCTATGAAATTGTGTGTCAGATATGTAATATCTACTTCCTTAGAAACCAGCTTGTAGTACAAATATTGCCAAAGTAAATTTATGTGGTTAGACCATGGGAATGGTATTTTTGTGTCATTGCCTGAGTCTGTCCGCTTCAAGTGCCTTTAAAGATCTGCTCTCTTACAACATATTAGAATTCTTCATGGCTGAGAAATCCTATCTGTCCTGACACCTCCTTTGGCCAAACATGTCTAGGTGCTTCTTCTAATTTTATATTTCTGTGTAGGAAAGATAGTGAATCTTCTCTATATAAATGTGTATCATGAAAAGGGGAAAAATAAAGCGTGCATTATAAAAGAAGAAATATCAGGAAGTATATTTTTAAGTCTCAAGTATTAACACAAATTTACCTTCTAACTGGAAACCCTAGAAACCATACTAAATAGTTGACACTGCAAAATTCCAATGATATTTAAAATGTGAATGATTATGTATGTTTCCTCTATACTTTCTGTTTCCATAAAAAATTTTGTATAAGGGAAGGAAATTAAGTACAAGCTTATGATATGTCTGAAACCAAATATGTAAGGAAAAATAAAGGCTTTAAAAACTTCTTTAAATTTAGCAAAATCATAACACTGCAAATGCTAAAATATCAATTAAAATTCAGCCTTTTTAAAAAGCATTTGGAGTGCTATGAAAGTCAGGAGTTGACAGTGACAGTGTAATTCTCCCTACTGCTTTAGGAATAAGATTGCATAATTGGTAATCAAGGTAATTTATGTTGTTCTGAAATAAAATCCTGTACACTGAATTGGATCTACAAAGATTAAACGTTTTTCTTAATCCAGGAAAAATGATTTTTAGTCCATCTAAATTATTTTATGTTAAGATTTTAATAGTCTTTGGATGTCAGTAAATTGTGTAGTTTCTTTGGAATGAAACTGTAATTTATGCCTAAATGTATCTAAATTTCAAAAGCAGTAAATGTCAGAAGAAAAGTCTTTTTTCCTGCATATTGTGAATGTGCCCTTGAATTTACATAAAATACTGCAATAAGTTGTGACTGAAAAACAAACAAAACAGATCTATTATATAAGCAAAAGCCTCGAGTATTCTATAAAAGTAGACTCTGAGCACCATACGAGGTGTAAACTGAAGCCCTCACCTGTGAGTCAAGGTTATTGGAATGTTGGCTAGATGAATGAGTTGCAGCACCAAGTGTAATCTATTAGGAGGATGGATTAACCAGAAAGGTTAGATTATGCCAATGAAATCTATACTAGGGACTGGTTCCAAGAATTACCAGGCAACTTAATTTTGTCCCATGTCCAAACTTAGTTTTATTCACATATTCATCTTTCTCCATTTTATGGCCTAAATCTACCTTCCAATTTTAAGAACTACATGCTCCTCCCTAAGTTCATACTACCCTTCCTCACTGCTGTGTCTATTCTTGTGCCATTAACTCCACCTGGGAGCTCCCTGAAAACCCCTTCCCCCAGCCTCACCCTCCGAGGCACACACATTTTACCTTACCAAAAGCTCTCTGTCATTCAAGACCCATCCCAAAGACCACCTCTTTCCTGGAACTCTTCTGATCCCTTCAACCAGGAAAAGCCTTCCTATCACTGTTTTGTTTTTTGACTTGCAAAGGACTTTGCACATTGGTTGTGAAATTTATCTTAATCCACTCAGTTTTATATACCATCACTAGATTAGCCCCTCCCACGAGATTATGCTTTCCCTTCTGAAACAAATTATTTTCCAAATTATAATTCTTTTACGTAAACTTTATCATTCCTCTGAAATTAGTAACTAGAGAACTAAATTCCATATGGAGTTGATATAGTAGAAAATCAATGTTTTCCTATGACTTAACTCTAGCAGAAGTTTCCCTATTCTTAAGGTGAGCAAAATAATGATAGGATTTTTGTATGGAGCTAAAATAAGAAAAAAATAAATAAAATAGAATACCCAGCACTAGATACTTGGTAAAAATTAGTTTTTTTCTCTTTATTCCTTATATTCGAAGTGAGAGAAGAATGAAAAGAGGTGAATTGAACTGATCTCGTAGTTGAGCCACTCGAGTAGTCAGTCACCTATTGGGAAAAAATATTATGGAGCTGAATAAGCCTTATGAAGAATGTTGGAAAATACTTGTTATTTTTTCTGCATTGTTACTGTTCTGTTTATGAGAGAAAGGAGTCTGGAATAGAAGTGTAGGAAGAAGGAAGCAGCAGGCTTCACCAGAATTATCTCTTTATCCAGAGATGATCTGTAGGGAACCAAGGGGACAGTGACAGAAGAACCTGGGTGCCTCACTGCAAGCAGGCAGGACGTTGCAGAGAAGCAAGTCCCCAGGGCTCTGTCCTAGGGCAAGGCAGATAGAACCTCAAAGCCGGGGTTTCCAACACAGCTCTGTAACCTCCAGTAGTGTCATAGCTTCTGAGAAGAGAGAAGATGCCTCAGGAGCACTTTTCCTGGTGAGGAGAAGTTCGGAAAATCTATAGGGAAATAAGAAGAGATTTAAAAACTTTAACTTAACTAAAAGATATTTGCTTCTTTTTATTTTGCTTCAAATTACATTTTAAAATATTTTATTAACGTATAAACATGTGATATCAGCATGTTAGCCAAACGGCTGTGTTGTTGCACTATTGTTGAACTAAAAGAAGCAAAATTCACTTAGTGAAGTGAATATATTGACTATAGTCATTTGATGATTGGTCTGATATTGTATTACCAATTCTGGAAGCAAAACCCAGTTGAAATTGCCCCATTACACAAGTTTCATCAATAGCAGTCTGTCAGAATGGCAGGCATACAAGCTCATACTGTGTTTTGAGTGAATGGTTGAAGGTATGAATGAGTAAACTAGAAGACAATTGTCCCCTCCTCCCCCAACTTTACCCTCCCTAATAATTGAACTTAGATGATTTATAACTCATGCTATCTAATCCTAATAAAACTACAGCTATCTAACCCTAATGAAACATATCCACATCATAAAATTTCTCAAAATTTATTTTTAAGATGTTTTCTGTTAAGAAGTATATTTTTCCTATAGATTTGGTATCTTTTCCCATCATATTTTATTGGCAATGTCTTCAGATGACGTTAGCCTTTTGTTCACGGAATGCCTCTCACATTAGAGACAGGGATACAGGCATCATGAATGTATTCCATGGCTTAATCTTGGTGTTGGTTCCAGTATGATACTGTTGAGGGGATGCAGCAGTTGGATTGATACAAACATCAGACAGTTTCAGAATAATAATAGCACAATCAAAATTATTATTAGACTTAAGGATCTACTGTGTACTTGAGCCACCTCCAAATGGAGTACTTCTATTCACACCTAGTGTCAGCCGCTTAGGGTCCAAGACTTCAGAACCTGTGCTAAATGCATGCGCTGCCTGGGGCATTCGTGACGCCATTGGTGATGGACAGGTGGAAGCCTGCTCCTCCCGCAGCACCAGCATTGCTCTCGATGGCCACCATCTTGCAGAGGAAATGGAGTCTAACTGCCTCAGGCGCTCCATCTGTGCACGGAGGAATGACCTGCACAGAATTCTGAGCTTCCTTACCTACAGCCTTTTTATTATAGACACTAAAAATGAGACTACCTTTTCATGCATTGTTTGCTTTGAACTTTTAACAATATGCTGATATTTTGTATGAAAGTAAAATTTTGTGTTTATAATAAAAATTCTGACTTATTCTTATGAGGGTTTGAAGATGTCTCTTCATGTGAGATTCTCAAATGTATTTGCTTTCTTGAATTTCCCCTATAATTGTGTCTCCTCTGTTTAATTTTCACGTTTTTTCCTCACGTTGTGTGAATAAGAGGCTTGTTAAAATGAGAAATAGTTTCGCTCTTCTGAAATACTAGATTGATTTTCTATTCCTTGACTGAATCTTTCTCAGTGATCTAAATTCATTCCTGTAATTTTCTCTCAAGACAGATATAGTATTGTTTTATTATCTGTGAAACGACATATATTCTTTTGCCAAAAATGTTGTATTATAACAAGAAATCTTTTAGAAAATTGAGTAAATCTATTTTAAAATGATAAATTCATTGTATGTATATGTCAGTTATAAGTGGTCTTTATGATCTTGTAGTTTTTCGTACAAAACTGTGATAAATTTTATGCCAAGAAAAGAAGCTCCATAGCTAAATGATTAACTATTGGTCATTTTGTCTGAATGAGAGCATAATGAACCTTTTTGGCTTCTATTATCATGCTGAAAAAATCAAATAAACTTATGGAAGAAAAGTGCTAATTGAGGCAAAAACGTAGAGCTAACTATTTCTCCTGTACCTTTTTTTTTAAAGACTGGATTCAGAGCAATTTCAAAAAAATTGGCTACTTACTACACTATTGCTCTATAAAGTAGGTTATTGAAATGCATTTGAACATGTGGCAAAACCACATTGTTAAGTTTCCATAGTGAGAATTCTGTAAGGGATACTGGTCATCTAATTTTGCTCACCCTATAATAGTCAATTTGGCTTTTTCCTGTTCAGATATCCACACACATTGGCATCTGTAGAGGTTATTTTGAGAACTTAAAAATACAAGAACTGGATTTATTTCTATAATGAGAACATATACATATATTTAGTTTCTTTTAGATAAAAATATACAACTAATATAATATGGGTTATGCTATCAATTTATAATTCCCCCTTATTAAGGAATGGTAATCACCCTAGGGCTGTGTTGCTAAGGCCTCTATTCTTTGGTGTACCCCTCAAGTCTGAGTTGGAATGTCTGCTGCTTGTTCAGAGCCCTTATGGTTATTTGTGTATATGTCTGTGTGAGTTACATTTATCCTGAAATATTTAAGATGGCCTAAAAAGTATTCCTATTCTAAAACAACTAAAGATAAGTGAGAAAATTGGAGTAGAGTCAATAAGGTAATAAAAATATGCGAAGCTAGGAGAAAGGTTTGACACCACTCTTTCTAGCAGCCAAGATAGGTCTAGCTTAGTTATGTGCTTTCTAGTGTATATGAAAGGGCTTAGGGACACAATTATCTTGGCACTGAGAGAAGTATATTTCCTCTTGTCTTCATATAGAATACACTATGTAAGGCACTGACTCACTTGAAGGTTTAAAATCTGACAAAACTGCCCAATAGTTCATAAAAATGGCAATATCCTTGTAGTATATTAACAATGTTTCATGTTAATATTTCTCAATGTTGGTTATGGACCAATACTAAAGTTTGGTTTTGCAGGAACAATTCTGTGGCATGTGACTGCTTGTTAGTGTGTGTTTATAGATGGGTGTGTGGGAGGGAGAGGAGTTGATGTCTGTAGAGGTGGGTGGGGGAGAGGGATCTTCAAGGAAAAAGGACATTACAAATCCAGACCAGTGACAAAGATTTCTGTGGTGTAATTAGAAAAATAGTAACTATGGTACTATGTAGAGGACATGAAAAATCTTAGGTTTTCACTTATACATCTGTCCATATTTAATCTTCATTGACAAGTGTCAAGATCAACTGACTTATTTTTCATTTTCTTTTTTGTATTGTTGGGTTTGCTCTCACATTTCTTTAACATTTTACTAATAGTCATCTATGCGTAGGTTTTTATGTTCTCTATTCTCTCCCTCTCAATCACACAAACACACAGATTTACATAAATGAGATTAAATAATACTTGTTTTATCACAGAGATTGTTTGGCCTTTTTTCCTTCTTGCATCCCATCAACATCCTGCCTCTCATCCTTGCCTTCTCACTTATATTGAAAACCTAGTGTTATTAATTCATCTTTTTCTCTATATTCATATAATCATATATATATACCAAGATATACACTCTCATATAATATATGCAAACACACATATACACACTTAAATATACATATATACAACATTTTGGTCAATTTTTTATTTTACCAAAACCAGGTTCTTACCATACAAATTTTTTTGATAACTTGCTTTTCTCACTCAGAATTATCTCATGGAAATCTCTTTAAGTCTCTACATCATCAAGAATAGCTCTAATTCAGGCTTTGAACGGATTGTATAATAAAATCGTGGAGGGAGTTTCTAACAATCTATTCGTGCATTCCCCTATCGATGGGCATTGACTTTGTTTAGAGTTCTTGGTTACTTCAAAAAATGCTGCACTAAATGTCATTCACCTTTAATATTGGAGTAAATTAGAATAGAGTCCCCAACATGGAATTTCTCAGTGGTATGTCTTATTTTAATTTGAGAAGATGTTGATAGATCGTATGCCTAAAAGGCTTTAACACTTCACATTTCCACTAAACATATATAATAGTACATTTTATTCCTCCAGCACAAACATTATAGGTCTTGCTCAATGTGCCTATGTGATGGGTGAAAAGAGATGTTTTTGCTCTAGTTTATTTCCTACTCCTGAACTGTAGCAATTTTTCATATACTTTTGACCATTTCATTTGTTCTTCTGTGAATTTTCTATTATTACGCTTTGTCTGCTGGTTATCTTTTCTTATCAGTTTGAGAGTCCTTTGTGTGTATAAAGTTATTCCTTGTGTGTCATCTGGATTACAAATAATATTCCTGGACTTGTTTTTCTATCTTTTAAAGGATGTTGATGTAAAAGGTTTCACGGATATATTTTTTTTAATTTTTAAGTATGGTTTTGTTTCGTTTTGTTTTTTGGTGAGGAAAATTGGCCCTAAGTTAACATCTGTTGCCAATCTTCCTCTTTTTTTTTCTTCCCAAAGCCCCAGTACATAGTTATATATCTTAGTTGTTGGTCATTCTAGTTCTTCTTTGTGGGATGCCGCAACAGCAAGGCTTGATGAGCAGTGTGTAGATCCGCACCCAGGATCCGAACTGGCGAATCCCGGGCTGCCAAAGCAGACTGCAGGAACTTAACCACTTGGCCACTGGGCTGGCCCCCCACCGATATTTTTATAGATGAATAATGTCGATATTTTGTTTTATAATTTTGGGTTTCCAGTGTTATTTTGACAGAATCTCCCAAACCCTGGATTGTACACATACTCCCCTAAATTTTCCTGGGGGATATTTTCTTTTATATTTAAGACTTTAATTCATCTATAATTTCATTTTGTATGTGGGAAAAGGAGGGTTCCATTTTAATTTTCTTTCAGATGTTTAACCAATTTATTAAATAAGTAAATAAAATTGCCCATTGAATTTAACTATTAGTATCTTTATCAAATATTGACTTCCTATAGATACTAAAAAAATGGTTCTGCTTCTCTATTTGATCTACTTGCTCCCTTTTTTAACCAACACTGGGTTGTTTTGAATACAACATATTTATAATATTTTTTGACAAAGCAGGACAACAATCACTCTTCTGTTTCATCATTCTCTTAGTTATAGTGGAGCATATATTTTTCTATGTACAATTTAAGATCATTCTATCCAGTTGCTGATAAAACACTGCTGGAATTTCTATTGAACTTACATTAAATTTATATATTAATTTTAAGAGGTATCAATTAATTTTACTAAATATTTACTAAATATGCTATACAAGTTACTGCCTCTGACTCTATGGATTACAAGCAATTTGGTGAATATCAGATGGTAGAAATGAGAAGTTAAAAGAGAAATTTTGTTAGAAACAAATATCCCAAACCAGGTTTGTACTTTTCCCAAAATCCATCAAGAATTATGGAGCCGTATAAGGTATCTACAGGTTTGTATGCATCTGTAAGTGTTGATTTTTACTTTTAATTTTTGGTGAGATTATTTTCTATTCTTTCATAATTTACCTTTAGTTTATTTCTGCTGATTATTCCAGCTCTGTGTATTTGTAAGAAGTTGGAATGACGCATCCCATAACTTGCGGTTTGTGTATACAATTTTGATAAGGAGTATTTTCCCATTAAACTGTAAGGTCCATTGGAGCAAGGATCATGTCAAATTTTTTTGTCATTGTTCTTCCAGATTATAGTGTAGTGCCTACAACATAGAAAATATTGTATAAGTAAGTGTTGAATTTATGAATGAATTAAATACTTGACATTAGAACTGCAATAAAAATTCAAAATTCCCTTCTGCACAGATATAAGGCTGCCCTACTTCCTGTAAGATAATACTAAGACAGTGTTTTTCAAATGTTTTTGGCCATGATTGTCATTAAGAAATACATTTCAGGTGCAACTGATAATGCAAGTATGTATTTGTTCCATGAAATAATAGTTACCTATACTATGTGCGTTGAATTCTGATGTTATTTACTCTATTTTTCATGATTATATTTTATTTTTTTTATGCAACTCAAGAACAATTAAACTAATTTCATAACTTACTAAAGGGGTAAATAGTTTGCAAAACACGACGTTGAACATTATCTTTTTCACATCTAAAAGAGGTAATATTAAGGATAATACAGTAACACTAGCACTCATATAAGATATACCATATGCCAGGTACAGTTTTATGTGCTTTACATACATTGACTTACTTAATCCTTGTGACGAAGTATGGAGTTGTTAGACCTGTGTGAGGGGGACTGAGAGGAAAAGTAACTTGCCCAAAGGCACAGCAAGCAGCGGAGGTGGGATTTGAGCTAGATAGTGTCATTCTAGAGTCAATGCACCTAGCCACAACAGTCTATTGCCTTTCCATTAGCAAAAGCCTGGCCTCGCAATGTCATTCTACTGGCAATGATGACCAAGAGGGTGGGGGTGGGTAGGTTATCACGGTGGGAAATGGATATGATCCAAAGAGACCAAAGTTCTGAGGCAAGTGATTCTTACTAATTCTCATATCCAGCAGTGTTTTCTAATACCAAGTATCCATTCTTACGGCACTCCAAGGTAAATGTTGGCCATGCTTCAGTAATCATTTATGAGTACAAGCCATGATGTCAGGCTTGCCTGGTGTTCTGTGGTGCCCTGGAGAGATGAGTGACGTTTAACTGGAACAAGTAGCAGCTCCAGGCCTCAGAAGACATCAGAAACTCTGCCACATTTGGTATTTCTGGTATTATGACAAGTGCAGTTTTGGTAGTGTCTTCAAAATAAGTGTATGCCCACATGTGTATAGTGCTGTAGTGTAGATGAAGGTGGGCAGTGTGATCGTTTTAGAGAAACTCAACCTAGAGGAGCAGTCAGTAAAAGTGATTCATGTTCTGCTGCCTGACGGTCATTTTGTTCATGGTAACATTTTCAATAGTATCTGACCATGCTTTTACAACTCTGTGTACTCTGAACACAAATAAGATGCTTCATTTACATTTTACCATAGAAGAATTCATTAGTACGCAAGTCACTTTTTAGTTACTTTATACATACACAGCTAAGAGCTTGAAGGCATTCGATTGTTTCGTCTTTCTCATTCCCCATTTAACCTTATGTCAAAAAGCATAGGCCCTGTGGTTAAGGGCACCGTCTTTAAGGTAAAGGGGCCACGACTACAATTTTGGCTCTGCTATGTGATAAGTGCGTTAGTTTGGGCAAGTCATTTACCATCACACTTTGTAATCTGTAAAACGAAGAAAATAATAGGACTTTCAAATTGGTTAATACTTGTCCTCACAGTGTCTGGCATACCATAAACATACTAAATATTAGTTCTATTATAATTTCCAAAAACTAGACTCAAAAGGTAATTTAAACAGCAAGCATGTAATCTTGTGGTGACTAAGATAAACTTCCTGTGGACTTTTCAGCACTAATAAAAGACATTTGAATTTTCAGATAATTTAGAGATGTTAGGACTGAAAAGCATGTAAAACATCAATGTCTATTATTTGCTCCACTAGCTCTTCTCAAAGAGTACACTTCTTTTATTAGTGTAACAAATGCGTGGATTTTGCCCATTCCCTCTTTATCAGGATGGGTTTGTAAATTTTCATTGCTACTCACAGGATGGTTGAAATGGAGCGTCATCTGATCTGATAGTGGTAGGGCCTTCCACAACTTAGTGCTCATAAATGTCTTTGCTTTTGTAATTAACAACTTGTAATTTTATATATTTAGAGGAAAATAAGAATGGAACTTACGTTTCACAGTTTATCTAGTTTTTTGCGGTCATGTGTATTTCTAGAGAAACAGCTATGGTCCTTCTCCCAGTATCTTTAGGACAAGAACATAAGGAACAGGGGCATGGTCTTCCCCAGAAAGCTTACCCTGCATCTTGCCCCGTATCTGTGTTCTGTAAATATGATTTCACTCAACACGTGCTGACTGGAGATGTACTATATGCTTAGTATGGTGCTTAAATCTGTGGGCAATGCAAAAGCTGGGAAAAAAATTAAAGGTATGTTAATGGAAGAAGACATGAGCTGTGAACAGCCCTAGGAACTAATGGGTCAGAGAAGGTAAATCATTACTCCTGTTATTGCTGAAAAGAACAGCTATTCTCTCAAGCCCTTTTCTTTCCCATGTAGAACTCTGAAGTTACACCAAAGTTGGGGACGATTTTTGAACTCATAGATTTGTGCCAGAAACTAAGTGAGTTTTGCTATACAAGCAGAAAATGCCAGTCTCTCCATCCTTGCCACAAAATTTAACTTAGTTGGAGACTCTAAAGACTTAAGTTATACATTTTTAAAATAATGGTTTTTATCTTAAAATACTTTCGTCGTCTCTGAGGTTCAAAACTGCCACACTGCTAAGAAAGAAGCCATACGGAAACACAAAGTTTCTCTTGCAAGTTCACAAGAGCCTTCCTGCTTCCTTTCCTTCTCGATACAGGTCCCCTGAGTGAAATTGTGAGGTGCAATCTTCTCTCTTAGAACTGTCTAAATAAAGTCAGCCCCAGTGAAAACAGACGGTCGGTGTGATCATTTTTAACGGCCCTGGAGATATCCATATGCTATTCGGTAATGTGGCATCTGCAAGGCCCTTTAGCTGTGGAGTGTACTTTAAACATAAGCAACTTTTAAGCAACAAGGTGTCAAGCTATTCATCCATGTGAGGTAAATCAGTGCCTCGGCCGCCCTGAGTACAATCAGCGGAAACCCTTAGAGTGCTCTTATCCACCCAGCCTCCCCAGGCACATGGCGTGTTCTTTTTATACAGTTACATTACTGTGCCTCCAAGTCAAAAAAGTTTGTGAGGTAAAATACTCATTCAATTAACATTGGAGTCACTAAGCCACTGCTGTGTTGGCATTTTGCACCAATGGAACATGGGAGCATTCACCTGGCCATGGGCATGCTTCTACATGCTACTCCCACACAGCTATGTGCTGCTGATTCAAATTTAGGCACATTCTATACCAATAAGTAAATAGAATAGAGAAGTTTAATTAAGTTAATTCTGAAACAGCTAGGGGAGACCCTGTTTCTTTTGTCTTGAATCCCTAACTAAAGCCAAGGACTGTGTTATTGTTCTGAGCTCTATGTCCTCTCTTTTTTTATTCTCTTTCATCCGGAACCTTTAACATCAAGCAGGTTAAAAAGAGATCGAATAGGTAATAATTACATCCTGGTAGACACATTATTTTAAAAAGTTAGCACACAAAATAATTGTCACTGAAATAATTTGTGGGATGATCAACCCAATAAGTTATATTACAATAATAAGATAGAAAATGGCTGAGCCAGGCAAAGATTTTAGGGCAGCCCTATTAAATGTTCTTTCGTTTGTTCACATTAGTTTACGGATCCCCCGTGGCTTTCATGAGTGTAAATAATATTTGACAATCTTCTTATTTTTTTACTTTGCCTTACAAGGCTGTGTCTTTGTTCTCAAAAATAGCAGTTAATACATCTTGAAAGCATTGCTTACATTTGTCAAGTTTGGCCTACAAGTCAGATCTCTTATTGCATCTGAATGTGATTCCTCTAATTATTTGTATTCCAAAACTTTGAATTAATTTTTTACTTTTACCTTCTTAAAATAGGTATATTGGAGTTGCCAATTAAAAAATAAATTCCCATATGCTTGTCTCTATTTGCTTTCCAAATAGTTTAGACCCTGTGCTGTCTGTGGCATGTAACAGAAAAGATATCTGGAGGAAAAGGGAGCCAAGATAAAAACAATGTCTTACTTTGTTTTCATAACTCATGCCAAGGTCTAGGAAATTTTAATTTATTCTAAATGCCCAGTTCTACTATGCTTGGACGGTCTGGCATATAGCTCTCCAGAACAGTACCTGATACATAAATAGGTGCTCAATAAATATTGATGAATGAATGAGTGACAAAACAGCAAAATTATAAATAAGATCCTTTATATTATGTTAATTATTATTCTATCGCAATTAAAGGCATTTATAAGCAAGATCATTTTAATTGGTGTGTATATATTTAGGAATATATGCTTTTTTACAAGAGAAATTTAAAGAGTAATTATTTATACAATTAATGTAGTGTAGCAACTTAGAAAGAATATTTCTTTTGAGGAAAGCATATGATCAAAGATCTTGCCTGATAGCATTTGGCTGTTACGCTCAAAAACAGGACAATATAGTTGAGGAAAAAGAATTTAGGTGCTAAAATTTATACAGACCTGCTCATTTTAAGCATTCCTAATTTGTGCTTTATCAGATTTTTTATCTTGGGTTAATTTTTTTATATGTCTATTTCTTGGTTTCCTCATTTGGTAACCTGGGATATCTACCTTATAGGATTTTTTTTTATTAAGATTATGGTAGTTTACAACCTTGTGAAATTTTAGTTGTACATTATTGTTAGTCATGTTGTAGGTAGATCACTTCACCCTTTGTGCCCTCCCCCACCCCCCCCTTTCCCCTGGTAACCACCGATCAGTTCTCTTTGTCTATATGTTAACTACCACCTATGAGTGGAGTCATACAGAGCTCGTCTTTCTCTGTCTGGCTTATTTAACTCAACATAAAACCCTCAAGGTCCATCCATGTTGATGCGAATGGGACAACTTTGTCCTTTTTTATGGCTGAGTAGTATTCCATTGTATATATATACCATATCTTCTTTATCCAATCATCAGCTGATGGGCACTTAGGTTGGTTCCACATCTTGGCTGTTTTAAATAATGCTGCAATGAACATAGGGGTGCATGGGACTCTTGGAATTGCTGATTTCAGGTTCTTAGGCTAGATACCCAGTAGTGGGATGGCTGAGTCATAAGGTATTTCTATTTTTAACTTTTTGAGAAATCTCCATACTGTTTTCCATAGAGGCTGCACCAGTTTGCATTCCCACCAACAGTGTATGAGGGTTCCTTGTTCTCCACACCCTCTCCAACATTTGTTACTCTTGGTTTTGGATATTTTTGCCATTCTAACAGGTGTAAGGTGATATTTTAGTGTAGTTTTGATTTGCATTTCCCTGATGATTAGTGATGATGAGCATCTCTTCATGTGTCTATTGGCCATCCTTATATCTTCTTTGGAGAAATGTCTGTTCATGTCCCCTGCCCATTTTTTGATTGTGTTGTTTGATTTTTTGTTGTTGAGCTGTGTGACTTCTTTATATATTATGGAGATTAACCCTTTGTCGGATAAATAACTTGTAAATATTTTTTCCCAATTAGTGGGCAGTTTTTTCGTTTCAATCCTGTTTTCCCTTGACTTGAACAAGGTTTTTAGTCTGATGAAGTCCCATTTGTTTATTCTTTCTATTGTTTCCCTCATCTGAGGAGTTACAGTGTCCGAAAAGATTCTTTTGAAACTGCTGTCAAAGAGTGTACTGCCTACGTTTTCTTCCAGAAGCCTTATGGTTTCAGGCCTAATCTTTAGGTCTTTGATCCATTTTAAGTTTATTTTTGTGAATGGTGAAAAAGAATGGTCAATTTTCATTCTTTTACATGTGGCTGTCCAGATTACCCCCCACCATTTGTTGAAAAGACTTTCTTTTCTCCATTGTAGGACCTCAGCTCCTTTGTCAAAGATTAGCTGTCCATAGATGTGTGGTTTTATTTCTGGGCTTTCAATTCTGTTCCATTGATCTGTGCACCTGTTTTTGTACCAGTACCATGCTGTTTTGATCACTGTAGCTTTGTAGTATGTTTTTAAGTCAGGGATTGTGATGCCTCCAGCTGTGTTCTTTTTTCTCAGGACTGCTTTAGCAATTCGGGGTCTTTGGTTGCCCCATATGAATTTTAGGATTCTTTGTTCAACTTCTGTAAAGAATGTCATTGGGATTCTGATTGGGATAGCATTGAATCTGTAGATTGCTTTAGGTAGTATGGACATTTTAACTATGTTTATTATTCCAATCCATGTGCATGGAATGTCTTTCTATCTCTTTATGTCGTCATCAATTCCTTTCAAGAAAATCTTGTAGTTTTCATTGTATAGATCTTTCACTTCCTTGGTTAAATTTATCCCAAGGTATTTTATTCTTTTTGTTGTGATTGTGAATGGGATTGAGTTCTTGAGTTCTTCTTCTGTTAGTTCATTGTTAGTGTATAGAAATGCTACTAATTTATGTATGTTGATTTTATACCCTGCAACTTTGCTGTAGCTTTATTTCTAATAGTTTTCCTATGGATTCTTTGTGGTTTTCTATATATAAGATCATGTCGTCTGCAAACAGCAAGAGTTTTACTTCTTCGTTGCCTATTTGGATTCCTTTTATTTCTTTTTCCTGCCAAATTGCTCTGGCCAACACCTCCAGTACTATGTTGAATAAGAAGGGTGAAAGTGGGCACCCTTGTCTTGTTCCTGTTCTCAGAGGGATGGCTTTCAGTTTTTGTCCATTGAGTATGATGTTGGCTGTGCGTTTGTCATATATGGGCTTTATTATGTTGAGGTACTTTCCTTCTATACCCATTTTATTGAGAGTTTTTATCATAAATGGCTGTTGGATCTTGTCGAATGCTTTCTCTGCAACTATTGAGATGATCATGTGGCTTTTATTTCTCATTTTATTGATGTAGTGTATCACGTTGATTGACTTGCGGATGTTGAACCATCCCTGTGTCCCTGATATAAATCCCACCTGATCATGGTGTATAATTTTTTTGATGTATTGCTGCATTCAGTTTGCCAGAATTTTGTTGAGGATTTTTGCATCTATGTGCATCAGTTATATTGGCCTGTAGTTTTACTTCTTTGTGTTGTCCTTGTCAGGTTTGGGGATCAGGGTGATGCTGGCTTCATAGAATGTGTTAGGGAGTGCTCCATCTTCCTCAATTTTCTGGAATAGTTTGAGAAGGATAGGTATTAAATCTTCTTTGAATGTTTGGTAGAATTCTCCAGAGAAGCCATCTGATCCTGGACTCTTATTTTTGGGGAGGTTTTTGATTACTGTTTCTATTTGTTTACCTGTGATTGGTCTATTCAGATTCTCTATTTCTTCCTGATTCAGTTTGGGGAGGTTGTAAGAGTCTAGGAATTTATCCATTTCTTCTAGGTTGTTCAATTTGTTGGCATATAGTTTTTCATAGTATTCTCTTATGATCCCTTGTATTTCTTTGGTATCCATTGTGATTTCTCCTCTCTCATTTCTAATTTTATTTATTTGAGACTTCTCTCTTTTTTTCTTAGTGAGTCTGGCTAAGGGTTTGTCGATTTTGTTAATTTTTTCAAAGAACTAACTCTTTGTTTCATTGATCCTTTCTACTGTCTTTTTTGTTTCAATATCATTTATTTCTACTCTAATTTTTATTATTTCCCTCCTTCTACTGACTTTGGGCTGTGTTTGTCCTTCTTTTTCTAATTCTGTTAGGTGTCGTTTGAGGTTGCTTATGTGAGATTTTTCTTGTTTATTGAGGTAAGCCTATATTGCAATGAATTTCCCTCTTAGGACTGCTTTTGCTGCATCCCAAATCAATTGGTATGGTGTGTTTTCATTTTCATTTGTCTCCAGGTAATACTTGATTTCTTCTTTAATTTCTTCAATAATCCATTGTTTGTTCAGTAGCATGTTGTTTAGTCTCCACATTTTTGCTCCTTTCCCAGCTTTATTCTTGTAGTTGATTTCTAGTTTCATAGCATTATGCTCAGAAAAGATGCTTGATATTATTTCAACCCTCTTGAATTTATTGATGCTTGCTTTGTTTCCCAAGATATGGTCTAGCCTTGAGAATGTTCCATGCGCACTTGAGAAGAATGTGTAACCTGCTGTTTTTGGATGAAGTATTCTATATATATCTATTAAGTCCATCTGGTCTAATTTTTCATTTAATTCTATAATTTCTTTGTTGATTTTCTGTCTGGATGATCTATCCGTTGGTGTTAATGGGGTGTCGAAGTCCCCTACTATTATTGTATTGTTGTTGTTGTCTCCTTTTAGTTTTGTTAAGAGTTGCTTTACAAATTTTGGTGCTCCTGTGTTGGGTGCATATATATTTATAAGTGTTATGTCATCTTGGTGGAGTGTCCTTTTTATCCTTGTAAACTGCCCCATTTGTCTTTCTTTATCTGTTTTGCTTTGAAGTTGACTTTGTCTGATATAAGTATGGCAACACCTGCTTTCTTTTGTTCATTGTTAGCTTGGAGTATTTTCTTCCATCCCTTCACTCTGAGTCTGTGTTTGTCTTCGGGGCTGAGGTGTGTTTCCTGGAGGCAGCATATTGTTTGGTCTTGTTCTTTGATCCATCCTGCCACTCTGTGTCTTTTGATTGGAGCGTTCGATCCATTTACATTTAGAGTGATTATTGAAATGTGGGGCCCTACTGCTGCCATTTTATCACTTATTTTCCAGTTCTCTTGCATTTCCTTTGTTTCTTGTCCCATGATTTTTGGATTACTAATTCAGGTAGGTAAATTTCTGTATTGGCTTTCTTCTTATTTGTAATTTGTGTGTTTATTCTTGTTATTTGTTTAGTGGTTACCAGGTGGTTTGTATAAAACATCTGATAGATGAGATAGTCCTTTTTCTGATAGCCTCTTATTTCCTTGAATTAAAACATTCCATCCCTTTTCTCTTCCCCTTTTAGGTTGTTATTGTCAGATTTTCTTTTCTTCTTCCTTCTTGTGTTGTGAGTTTGTGGTTAAAATGACAGGAATATATTTATTCTTGGTGTTTCCCTTCCTTTTATCTTTAATGTTGTATTTAACTTTTGCTAACCTGTTCTGATGGAGAGCTGCTACTTTCTGTTATTGTCCTTCTACTTATCTCCTTTGCTCTGGGTTTTGTAACCCTTTCCTTTTTTTGATTTTTCAGGTTTGAGGGTCTTCCTGAGCATTTCTTGAAGAGGAGGTCTTGTGATAATGAACTCCCTTAACTTTTGTTTATCTGGGAAAGTTTTTATTTCTCCATCGTATTTGAAGGATATTTTTGCTGGGTAGAGTATTCTTGGCTGCCCGTTTTTGTCCTTCACAGTTTTGAATATTTCATTCCAATGTCTTCTAGCCTGTAAGGTATCTGCTGAGAAATCTGCTGATAGCCTTATGGGGGTTCCTTTATAGGTTATTTTCTTCTGCCTGGCTGCCCTTAGTATTTTCTCTTTGTTGTTGACTTTTGATAGCTTCACTACTATATGCCTTGGGGTTGGTCTTCTTACATTGATAAAGTTTGGAGATCTATTGGCTTCTGTCACATGAAGTTCCATCTCTCTTCCCAAGTTTGGAAAGTTCTCAGCTATTATTTCTTTGAACAGGCCTTCTGCCCCCTTCTCCTTCTCTTCTCCCTCTGGCATACCTATAATCCTTATGTTGCATCTCCTAATTGAGTTGGATAATTCTCAGGGAGTTCCTTCATTTCTTTTTAGTCTTAGTGCTCTCTCCTCCTCTGTCTGCAGCATTTCTATATTCCTATCCTCCAAATTGCTAATTCTGTCCTCCATATTATTGACCCTACTGTTCAGAGAGTCCAGATTTTTCTTAATCTCCTCCATTGTGTTCTTCATCTCCAGTATTTCTGATTGGTTCTTCTTTATAGTATCAAGCTCTTTTGTGACATAGCTCCTGAACTTGTTGAGTTGTCTATCTGTGTTCTCTTTTAACTCGCTGAGTTTTTTAATAATGGCTGTTTTGAAGTCATCGTCATTTAGGTTATAGATTTCGTTGTCTTTTGGCTTGTTTTCTGGGTACTTGTAATTTTCCTTCTGTTCTGGAGATTTAATATATTTTTTCATACTGCTTGATGGCATGGATTTGTGCCTCCACATAGAGATAGAGTTTAGTTACTGCTTCCACTTGTTTCTACTAGTGTTGGGGGGAGCAGCTGTTTAGACTTCACCAACCAGGAACCTTGTCAGCTGTTGCTAACTGGACCTGGGCCCCTCCTCGTAGTCATAGTGGTCTTGTGGGGCCCTTGTCACCTGTGGGGGCAATTGCAAAGGGGCTTCAGGCTGCTGGTGCCTACTCTTGCAGACCACCTAGATGTGCTCCCTCCTTGGGGTCTGCAGTGGTGTTATGGGCTTTCCCAGTGGCCGGGAGCAAGATCACCTATATTTGCAGCTCTGTCACTATCAGAGCCCACAAAATCTCACTTGTCTACTATAGGTCACAGCAGAGCTATGGGTATCTTCTGCAGTCTGTGGTTAGCTCACCTAGCTATGCTACTTTTGCCCCAGGGCCTTCCAGCCTTGTGATTGCCGGACGGGGCCTCTCCACTAGTGCTGTGCAGAGGCTTTCACTGAAGCTGCTGTGGGACCGTAGGGTTTCCCCCTGGGCCGTAGAGCCAGGTGCTGGAGCTCAACTCAGCCTCCGACCACCCCCGCGGGATCTCCAGGAGCCCCTTGCCCCCTCTGGGACACAGCCAGAGTCTGTGAGTCCAGTGACGGCTAGTGGGCTGCTGCCCTGCCCAGGATCCTCCTTTTCGGGAGCCTCCCAGAGTTATGAATGCTGGGCAGGGCCTCTCCACTAATGGCGAGTAGAGGCTTTCCCTGCCACCTGTGCGGGACCCTGGAACTTCCCCCTGGGCCATGGAGCCAGGCCGCTGGAACTCCACCCTGCCCCAGACCACTCCCACAGGATCTCCGGGAGCCCCTTGCCCCATCTGGGGGACTGCCAGTGTCCGTGAGTCTGGCAGCACTGGTGGGCTGCTGCCCTGCCCTGGATCCTCCTCTTCGAGAGCCTCCTGGCTTTATGAATGCTGGGCGGGGCCTCTCCACTAATGGTGAGTAGAAGCTTTCCCTGCCACCTGTGCGGGACCCTGGAGTTACCCCCTGGGCTTAGGTGGAATCGCAGCAGGCTTAGGTAGGGCTGTAGTCACCTGTTTCCACCATTGCTCCACTGGTGCACGCACACTCCCACCCTTGGTGCGTGGAGATGCTATGGTGGAGTCCGCTGGAAGAAAGCCGCTTGCAGGTACTAGGCTGTCCAGGGGTCAGGGGTCAGAGAGTTTTCACCTATCTCCACCTTCTCCTGGGGGGAAGTCCGTCTGCCTTCTGCTGTATAGCAGCATGGGTTTCTCAGGTGTCCTAAGATGCTATATGGATATCCTTTGTTAACTGATGAATGTCCAATTAGTTGTAGATTTGAAGTGGGAGAGACAAAGAAGACTACTCACTCCGCCATCTTGGGGATGTCACTACCTTATAGGATTTTAAAAATAATAATTAGGATAAGGCATATAAAGAGCCTAATACTGTGCCAGACACATAGTACTGGGTAATATTTTTATCATCATCAATCATCATCATCATGCACAACTATCTTTTACTCAGATTTGATAGCACAACTAGTCTTTTTAAACTTTTTATAACATGGATATAATTCTCTTTCACTTGACCAATTTTCTGCCTGTAATTTATTTGAAAGCTCCTTAAAACCCACTTATGAAATCAAATAGAGTGTAAATAACAAGTAAATGATTTTATTAATAGTTTTTGCTTTTTTCCAAACTGTTTTGTACCCAGATGACTCCAAAATTTCTGTTTAAGTTCTAGACTTTGCCTCTGAAATCCAGATCCCCATATTTAGCTGTCTTCTTGGCGTTACCACTTGGATACTTCAAAATCAGCACGTTTAATAACAAATTTGTGATATTCTCATCCTGTCTTTGCCCAGATCTGGTCCTCTTTTGTCATCTCTTTTCAGCAAATAACGACCATTGTCCCTCCTGCTGGACAAAGCATGAATCTCACAGTTATTCTTGATATCTCTTCCTACCTCAGCCTCCATATTCAATCTCTGACAAAGACCTTTGATACTCTCCCTGAATAACCCACCCTCAAGTTTTACCCAAACCCTTCCTCAGATCACAACTCAGTCACCACTTCTTGAGGAAGTGTCCCCTGGTTGTTCCCCATCCCACCTCCCACGCCCGTTCATATCTTCCTGGGATATACCCTTCTTAATTCTGTGTATCTTTTTTACCAGCCATTACAATGGTATTTTTTACATTGGTTTGTAAAATTATTAGATTTATGTTTATCTAACATCCTTTGAAGAAACAGGGTATCTGTTTTAGTTCATCATTTTATCTTCAAAATCCAGTGTTTTTCAAAAAGTCACTTGGAACCCATTAATGAGTAGTGAAATCAGATTAATGGGTAATGTGAAGTATTTTTTTAAAGAAATAAGGTAGAATAAAAGAAAAGTATGTCAGAGTGAATAAAATGTAATAAACATACATATTGTATGTTGAAGCTTTTCTTTAGTTTTGAGCATATCTATGGATTCATATATTATGCATTTATGTATGGGTCTTGATGTTAAATATATTTCCTACTGTAGATCTCAGCCAAAAATTATAAAACCATGGATAGAAAGACATGACTGACACCTAGGAGACATTTAATAAATATTTGTTCAGTCAATCAATCAGTCAATGCCTTTTTCCCCCTCTCTCTATGATTCAGTTTGGTCATTTTAGGTTACAGACTTGTGAGTAGAGTTTCAAATAAGGTGGCCTATTTCTGCATATATTTTTGAAAAAAAGTATTGGTAATTTACAAGATTCTATAGCAAAGGTTTCTACCTTAATTTAATGTTAGTTCAGGCAATGAATATAAACATGGTTATTAAGTAGCTAAATACTTCAACTTTGTTAATAATTTTTATAATGTTGTATTAGATTTAAGTTTTATTCAATTCCCACTGTTGCCTTAATCAGTATTAATGTATTCTTTATTAGCAGTCAGATACAGTGGGTTATTTTTAAACAATACTAGCAAGTTTATGTACTCATTTATTCCACAAACATTAGTTGGGTGCCTACTTTATGTCAGGCATTTTGCCAGGACCTGGGAATACTAAAATGAATATGATAACTTCAGGGAGTGCTTACTTTTGAAAACTAATCAGTTAATTCTACAAATATCTATTGAGTGCTTATTATGTCCCAGGAACGATATTCAGATGTGAATAGTACAGTGATGAAAAGTATGGATCATCTCTGTGTCTGACCCTGAGACAAGTTCAAATAATTTGTTTGAGAGGTCATACCAGGAGACACTGACAGGAAGTGGGGAATTCAGACGGGGAAAGAAAGGCACCCAACAAAGAATTTGTTTTCAAGCAAATTACAACTATAAGTAACTGGAACCTAATCCTGCTGGGAACTCTGGGAACCAACATAGAAGTCACCTCAGTTATCCCACCCGGAAAATTGTCAGCCTATTGTGGGCTGTTCCCAGGGACTTTAATTCCCAGGTGCTTGTGACCTGCCCTGCAGGGTGTTAGGGTCCTCATGCAGAGTTGCAGATATTGGCAGTATGTGCATTTGAAAGATAAGGCCTGGGGGATAACGGTAGGGTATCAGGCTCAAAAGATTTAATGGGTGCCTTAGGCTCCACTATATCACTTCAATTGAAATGCGAGTGAGTACTTTCTGCTATTGTTTGAAACTGAACAAGGTAATTGTCCTAGCTCACTGATAGTCTCCTTTTGGTTGTCTTTCTCCAATATAGGAATTAAATGTCTACTTCTTTAGCCTTCTCCTTCTGCAATCTCTATTTTTAAATTATTGAATTACTTTCAAGTTATTTAATTATTTTCACTGCTCTGCCTTGCGACTTCTCTAAGAGTTCCAGATATTTAAGGCATCGAAATACATGTATGAGTATGAACAAGTATAACTAGTATTTACTGAGTTTCTTATGATGTGCTAGTAACTGTTGATACGTTTAACACTTACTTAAACCCAGCACTTTGAAGCCTTACAGTTATTGTCCTCATTTTACAGATAAGGAAGCTGAGAGTGAAAGATTGAGGAAATCAACCAAAATTTCAGAGCTAATAAATACAATAATGAGGTCAGGACTCATACCCAGATCTGTCTGATTTCAAAGTCCATGCTTTTCATGAGTACTCTACTAACGTCATACACAATCAAGAATGACACAGTAGAAAATTCCACATGGAATCAAACTCCTCAAAAGAAGGGAAACCTCTCTGCCAGAAATAAGTTCATTTCAAAGCTAGCAAATTACAGGTCAAAATATAGACAGAATATATTATAAATTGAATAAATTAGTTAAGAATGTAGGCAGTGGGGTTAGGTCCATCTTATACAGATAGGAATCCCAGCTCTTAAAGCTCCTAGAGCTCTTTGGTGTGGATAAGTTAGTTAACAGATACTAACTTAGAAGTTAGTTACAAATAGCTCTGTATCTCCTTTACTTTCTCTCTACATAAGAATCATAATGCATCAAACTCAGAGAATTGCTGTGGGGATTAAATGAGATCATACATGCAGAGTGCTTAGAACAGTGCCTGCTGCATAGTAGGCCTTCAATTAATGTTAGCCTGAATCATAATCACAATATGACAAGAAAATGTGCAGAAGAATTTAGCCATTTGTGTATGCAAAACATTGTATAGTGTTACTTTAAATGTTAACCACAAAATTAATAATACCCTCATTACCAAAAAAAGACAATAAAGAACATAAAGTCTTATAGCACTCTGGTATTATAAGCACTGAATAAATATTTGCTGAATAAGTGAATAAAATGTTAGCTGTTTTCCTTGAAGAGATATGTACACTCTGTTAATTTTTGAGAAAATGCCTATTAAATGTGCAAGTCTGAATAACTCTTGTGGTTGTGATTAGATCTTTCAAGAAAAAAAATGGTGTTCTATGAAAAAGGCTAGGGTTAGTGTTAGGCTTAGCTAGTTTAGATTGCAACTGCATGAGTGCTTTTCCTTAAGACAACTATCACACTTGTGGGTAGCAGAATTACTTTATGTGTACACAGAATATCCAAAGATAGGTACTCAAGGGTTAAGTTATAATAAAATCAATAATATTCAATGTTTCATCAAAGACGTTCTTGACCTTTTTTGTCTGTTAAAGCGGGAGTGCTTGGTAGTGAAGAATGCAACCCCCACCACTGGCCTTGGTGCCCGGCCTTGAGCTGTGCTAGGCTGCAGCACTGTTACTCACCATTGTTTTCACCCCATCAGTGCAAATGTCAACACAGTAGAAAGACAATTATATCCTTGTGTTACTATGAAAATACTTTTGGCCTTGAAGAACTCTTAAAAAAAGTTCATGTGATCACGCTTTGAGAACTGCTGGCCAGTAATACAAAAATTTCCTAAATGTAAATATGAAGTATTTCATAGTTACTCTTTTTAAAAGATGTTGAATGTTTAGCCCTAAACTCTCCTTTCTTCCCAAGTAACCTATTTTGGATGTACCATTTAGTAATTTCTCTCAACTGTTTAAGTACATTTTATTATTTTTAACCTGTAACTACTTGGGTGGTAACAAGCTTATATGTTGTTGGACTTTCTGAATTAAAGAGTTCAATTATGCTCTCATTTGTTCCACTTTCAAGTTTAAACTGAGATTTGGTAAAAGTTAAAACAGAGAACAGTATATTACAAGTAATTAAATAGACTAAAAGCATTGTGATGTTTCATACACATTGAATGCCTTTTGGAATCTGTTTCCCTTAAGAAAACATTATGTTGGTGATAATATAGAATATAAAGAGAAATTATGGTCATCTTCTTATTAGGTTTATTTTAAAACAGCAATTGTTTAATTTGAAGATTCCATTTTGTGGTTTATCAAAGTACCACGCAAGCTGGTTTTTTTCTTAGTTATATAATCCAATATATAACTGGGCCAGCGTGGATAATATCACCACAATTATTTGGTAAACTTCCTATGTTTCAGATTATCTAGCTATTTATTATTGAATTAGAGTGATTACAGCCATTTCTGTTTGTTTTGTTTTGTTGTTATGATTGTCATTGTGAAGTGTTTTCAACTAAAAGGCAGGTTCACTTAGGTTGTCAGTTGTCAATCAGAAAACAAAGCATGGTAAGATAAAAGTAAAACATTAATTCAATGACTATCTGTTAAGAGCCACCTACCTGTGGCCATTTGTTAGAAGCTATGAAGTATACAAATATGTCACCAGGTAGCCTAGGACCTAGTAAAGATATCTCAAAGCAAAATAGGTGAGAGGGGCCATGAAACCCACTGATAAACTCTTAGAGTTCAGAGGAAGGAAAAGTACTTGCAAGTGGGAAAAACATGTTTCTACCCTGAAATAATAAAATTTGTTATTTTGTTTTTAGTTTTCAGCTATGCTTTAACTGTTAGATTTCTTCAATTCTCACATCTTGCATTATTAAAATTAAACATTTTATGCATGCTTTTCAAAGTATTATAAAGTTATCAGGTACAGTGCAGGCTTCCAAATATATGCTAAAACAGGATTTAAGCAGTTGAAACAGTTGTAATGCTGTCTTCTCTGTAGGAGATAAATGTAGGCAGTCAAGTGAGTAAAGTCTGAATTTTATACCATTTCTTTGGAACAAATTGTGGCTGAGAGCCCCGTTGGCCTTGTGGATACAGCACCCAGGGGCCTCAGAAGATCCTGTGTTCCAGTTCTGTTCCAACACCAACTTGAAGAGTAACCCTAATGGAGCAATGAAAATACAATGTCCAATTTTTCCATTTACAATATTTAATTTTTATTACACAAACACGCACAGCTAAAAAAACTTGAAATTACAAGTAGACTTTATTTTCAAGTAATTTGACTATTTGTATATATTCATCTTCTGTATGTTTATGAAGGTAAGTATAAAAACCTAACATTTTCAGTGGCAGTTTCATAAGTCACTTTATTGAACTTATGCCTATTTCCAAATAAAACCAGCAATGTATTCAACTGTGGAGTACTTTAAAGAGAAACTAATGATAATGATTACTATTGTTGGAAGATAATTTTGCATGAATATTTTACGTTACTGCACAGTGTGGGCTTTCTGAACAAAAGACAGGCAAAACTTGGTAAAAGGGTGATTGAATAGCAAACATGTCCTAGAACCCACAGACTGTGTATTGCTCCAGAGAGACCTGCAAACTTATCTTCCCCAGAGCCATTTGTTTACGCTCCAGTGTGGTGAAGGTAGAGAACTTCTTTACGCCCCAGAGAAGATTTCTTTACACTCCAGAGTCAGGTCTCTCTCAGTCTGGAGGTAGGATGGGCCAAGGTGCCAGCCGCCCTTTGTAAGTTCTGAGTCTCAGAACTCTCCTGTGATTCCACACTACTGCCTACACAGGGTGATCTCAGACTGCTTTCAGATCGCCCCTTGGGCACCGGGGCAAAGGAGCTAGTGCTAAGATGCCATGTGAGCAATAAATGGTCTTTTCTCCCATCTATAGATTTGTTTTTCCTGTCAGAATGTCTATCTGTTTATTCTTTCATCTATCCCACCCTCCATCCATCCATCTGTCTAAACTTATCAACTATCACTTATGTTACAGATTTAGATTATTCAGAAATCTTGTGACTGTCTAAGACTTAAGTAAGCCATGCCAACTGAAGTAGTATTATGATTTCATAAAGCAAATATTGCTTTTTAAATTTTGCTAATTTTATTTGGAGGTTTTAAAAATAATACTTCATGTTAAGTAAATTAATTACTTGAGTTATATTCTTCTTCCCTCAATGTTTATATTGCATTCACAGTCAGTGATCTCAAAATAGTTGTTAAATATTGCAAAACAACTTTATAAAAGTACATTTGAAAGGAAAATTAAAAAAAAAATATTATGGATATTTATATTGAGCTACTTTAAAAAATGTGTATACTTATTTCATTTTCTCAAAATCTAAACTGTAATTGCTTAATTTATTAATAAAAAGTAAAATTTAGAAATATTTTCTGAATCAGGAAAGTACCTTGAAAATAATAGTTTAAAATATGCCTGTACGAGAGAACGTTGTTATCTGGGTTATTAACTGGGAATTAACATATCGGGAAAATTGTAAAAGAAGGATGATGTGTCGAGAGTTAAAAACTCATCAAGCAGATGAGAGAACACCATGTGTGGAAGATCTTTGCTGGAGGCCCTTTTTTTTTCCTGAGGAAAAGTATAGCTTCTCTTTGGGAAAATTGAGATTTGGTCACACTTCAGAGCCTTTGATAAGTGCTTTGATGTTCAATAAGAAAGAAAAAAGGGCGTTGCTTTTGCAAAGAGAATCAAGAAAATAACACCAGTTTCAGCAAAAGGGCATTATTTTCTGTACTTTACCACACACTACCTAGAATAAGAAGGCGCTTTTCATTAAACTAGAGTAAATATATGTTGTTTGAAAACAAGCAAGACACAGATATGAAAATAATAGCTAAACTAAAGCAATACAGCATATTAATTGCTTTGTATATAGTAGGTCGCCAATAATTTTTTAAGTTGACTAGGAGTACAGTAAATAAGCTACGTAGAGTGTGTCATTATAGCCAAATGTTTGTCCTTATAGTGGAAATGCATCAGTCTAGTGGCAGAGAGAGTAGAGTTTGGTGTGCATGCAAACAACGATTTTGCAGAAAGGGATGTTTTGCTCAGTTTAAACAATGACATCCGAGAAGGTGACACTGCACTGTTGTAGTCGGCTTTTCTTTAAATGTCATATTTGACAGCTTAATAAAATGTCCATATTTGTAATATGGTGGACCATTGTGGATACAAAAATAATTTTTAGTAAATTTCTTTAAGGGCTTTAATGCAAATGATAGATTTGGGCAGTATTGGAGTTCCAATAGTTTCAAAAAATAGGACACCTGCCCCTTGACAGAAGGGAGGAAGTCTTGGGGCAAAGCCCGAAGAAATGACAGCTGTAACAACAGCACCTTCCTCATCAAAGGGTGACTCGGAACAAGGTGTGAATGTAGCTGCAGAGTCTATAGAGAGGAAATAACTGTGGCGACCTGTGAGAGTGAACTGGAAGGTTTGAAAGATTTCAAAGAGAGTCAATATCCAGAATTTCTGAGTGAATTTGCTTAATATGCTAATGTGTATGGGACAGAGAGTGGAGGAGCTGAATTCAGGAGGGAGGGGAGACGAATCTCTGGGTGAAGAGACAGGTTTGGCTGCTGATTCTGGGGTTAAATTGAGAAACTCCTTATGAGCTTCTAATGCTGAGAGAGGTTTAATTGAAGAAAGTGCTAAAGCTAACTAGAGGGAAAAATGAGAAAAATTTCCTAGGAATTATGCACTTGTTTGGACAGGGAAAGTAATAGGTAGAAAAAAATATAAGGAGAATAATGGAAGAATTGTTGGAATTTAGAATACAAATAAAAAGGAAATCTTAATCTTTTTTTTTTCTTTTCAAGGAAGATTGGCCCTGAGCTAACATCTGTTGCCAATCTTCTTCTTTTTGCTTCAGGAAGATTGTTGCTGAGCTAACATCTGTGCCAGTCTTCCTCTATTTTGTGTGGGATGCCACCACAGCGTGGCTTGACCAGCCGTACTAGTTCTGCGCCCAGTATCCGGGCCTGTGAACCCTGGGCTGCTGAAGCAGAGCGTGCGAACTTAACCACTACACCACCAGGCTGGCAATCTTAGCCTGAAAGGAAATCTTAGTCTAAAAACCAAGTGAGGGCTGGACAAACCAAGGTGGTAGGGCAGGAGCTGCCAGCATAAAATTTAATACCATTAATGGTGGATCAGACCTCTACTGCCTATTGCCCGTATTATTTTAATAACTTCCCCATGGAATTCTCTGCTTTTGATACAATATACCTCTAATCCATCTGTAAGATTACATCCAGAGTCAAAAGTCTAAATCACTTAGTTAGTAGTTTAGTCATGATTCAAGGCTCACATGATCCAAGGGCCACAGCTTCAAGCTCTCTCATCTGGAGTTAATCCTTCTTTTGCTTTCCCATAGAAAGTTCTTGGGTTTCTAGTTCCATAATAAAGTCAACTTAAAGTTGTTACCTGCTTATATGCATGTGGGTGGAAATTTCTTTAAGGTTAGTCTTCAGATATTTTATTCTTATCGATATTTTATTCTTAGTTCGCTTGACAAAAGCACAGCAGAACAAAAATTGTTCTTTCTCTGAAAGAGAGATTGCCCAGGCTAAGCCAGAGGTAAAAATGGGTTGTGACTACCTCAAAGACTGGATTTCTGGGCATTGGGTCCAGAGGAAGGCCTTTCTGATTAGGCAGAGACATGGTGGTGGTCTTAGAAAGAAAATTATCGAACATTTCCAAATTTGAGATTGCACATCTTACTCATCTCGACAGTTTATACTGTACTGAGGATTGATTTTCAGTTCTGGAATACCGTGAACGGGAGGGGTTAGGGGTGTGTCATTAGAGGGGAAGAGGAAGCGGAGGAAAATTATAATCCATGTTTCAAGCTCTGCAGGGCCCACCATCAAATGTTTTCCTAACGTGCTGTTAGAAAGCAGAAGTTAACCAAGGGAAGTGACTAGATCAAACCTTTCTGAAGCAGCTGCCTTGCATCAGTGGTGGAGGTACTGAGACTCAAAAAGACACGGATGCCTTCAGCAGACTGATAATTTTATATACTTTCACGTTTTTTAAAAAATATCTGCTATATATTTAGTGGTGGTGGGGAAATGATTTACTATTATTAAAAATTATATGGAGAAGCAGATTAATGTAATATTTTATGTTCACTGGTCTAAATACAATCAACATTTCTGGAAACAAACTGGCAAAACTTTTTCCCTTTTTTGAGTTTCTTGTATTTTCTTTTGTGATTTTTTTCGCAAACCAATGACTTCTTGGTAAGTACAATAAAGGTTTAAAATTTACATAATATGATAAGATTTAAACTGAAAATTATTTGTTTCTTAGAAATAGCCTGTCTTGTGGTATTTTTTGGATTCAGAATTTCAGCAGCTGTGACTGCCCCGGCCTCCAGTTCGACAGGTCAGTTCATGGCCCTCCACAGCCCCGTGTTCAAAGAGCCTTCATTCTGGAGTAAAGCATTTTGTATGTTGGATTCGGTAGAGGTCTCTTGCATACCCAATCTGAAGAAGCAATGACCCTTTTTGATCATGCTTACTCGGCATTCTTACATTGTCTTTATGAGTGATCAAGTAAATACTTAGAGGGAAGTGGAGGCACAAAGAATTGCTTATTGTTTTAAGAGCAGGAGAATCATTTTTTCAGGAAAGGGAATGATAATAGCAATAAATAACATTAAATGCCCTCTTTTATTTAAGAAATATTCTGCAAAACGCTTTAGCTTCTTAATTTTCTCTTGCCATTTCATTCCTTTCTTACCAGTTTGACCTGAACTACCTTAGAGTTTCTATTAGCTGACTGCACTTCATGGTTTATTTAGGCAATCCCTGTCTGAGCTGACCTTAACCCTACATTGCCTGTGGTTCTCCCCTCATCCTGGTCCTGAAAGTCTTGATGCAGATTGCTCCGTTAGTAGTTCCAGATTCTTATCTGAGAATGTAAACTATTTTGCAACTAATAGCCATTATTTCCGCCCCCCCAAAAAAAAGAAAGAAAAAGAAAAGAATACAGTTTATCCTGAACACAGTAACCAGCTTTCCAATATGCCAATAATTCCATTCCAAATATCTCAGATTTCGTGATTAACTAAAACCACTTTATATATTCCCTTATTTCTCTGAAATGTACACAGTCAAGAACATTCCATAAGGAAACGGGGAAACTGCATGACTTTAGCACGACTTTTACTTCCCGCTGTAGTTTGGTTTTCTCAGACTAGTTTTACACACACTAATACACACACATTGTATTAATTATTTTCTGACTTTTTTGCCAGAGGGCTGTTCACATTATACATGCAAATCTTACTGGCAATTCAACATGCTAATTTGACTGAGTTCTGCCAAAGAATAATTCTTCCATTGAGAGGCAAGACCTTGAACATCTTCCTAAATTTCACAGCGTACTTACTAGAGAATGTAACGTAAACAGCCATAACACCCAAACTGGATTCTTTACTCTCGGTTCTCCCACTGGTCTGAGGGAAGCCAGTTAGCTGCTCAACAAGCCCCCTTGCCCTCCTTTTGTAACAGGGTCTGACCAGAAGTGGTGGTTTGATTTCAAGTCCTTTGACAAAGCCCTTCTTCAGCCTGCTTTATTGTTTCACCTAAGCTGTGTTTTGTGGTTACCAGAAGTAGCGGGCATGACTTGTGAACCAATTACAGCTGTAAATCAATTCCATTCTCGTTTCCCTAGTTCACGTTCATTTCCATGAGAATTAATAGCTTGATAGAACATCAGTTTTCTTCTGAGTGTTGATCCTAGCTGATTGAAACATTTCCAGGATCAAGCCGCTGCTCCTTATTACACAAATTGCAAACACCGCAAAAGAGGACTTTTGGGGCAGTTTCAACACTCCTCATTTAATGAAAACAAGGAAGCATTTCTGTTTCCATACATTGCTAGAGGGTTTCTAAAGCCTAAAAATAGGTTTGAATAAATTTACATAATGGAGAAAGGCGGTGATGAAAAAGGAAAAGAAGAAAAAATAGAATTAAGTACTTTGTGAATACTTTGGAGAAGCAACTGAAAACCAGACTTTTTTACAATGTATATAAACGGCTGTCACCAAGGAAATAAGACTTTGCCAAGATGGTTCACACAGCTATAAGCAAGTGAAGTGTTGCTTCCCTGACTACAGCACATAATGAAAATAGCTCAGTACAAAATATTCCTTGTGCGAGGAAATTTGGTCTTGTTCCGACTTCAAAAAATCTTCTCAGGGTGGGTGAGAGTTAATATCTAAAATAAATAACTGCTTACTTAGCCACATACAGATTTTTAACAAACAGCCACCCTATCTAAAATGTCCAACTCCCCACACACATACCCACCTCCTCTTCCCCTTCTCTGCATTATTTTTTCACTTTAGCATATTTTGTATTTTATCTACCTAATAATGTGTGTGTCTGTGTGCAGATATGTGTTATTATGTTAATTATCTGAATCTCCCACTGTACTGCCAGCTCCTACAGGCAAGGATGTTTTCCTTTGGGTTCGCCATTGTTTCCTCGGCTCCTAGAACAGGGTCTGGTGTTTACTAGGCTCAATCAATACCTGTTGGATGAATGAACGAAACTGGAGAGTCTGCTGCAAAGGGAAGCCTCAGGTGGTTATACTTTACTTCTCTTCCAAAGAATGAAAGATGTCCATCACTTCTACAGTGAGGCACTAGCTTTGGAAAATGAGGCATGAGGTCAACGCGACGTAGTGCGGGCTGGAGGCAGGTTTCCTAATAGTGAGAGTAGCAGTCTTTTAAATTTTCCTTTAGATTTATTTTTTATTTTATTTCTTCTAGTTGTTGTTTTATTGAGGTAACATTGGTTTATAACATTATATAAAATTCAGGTATAAATCATTATCTTTCTGTATACACTACATCATGTTCACCACCAAAAGTCTAGTTTCCATTCTTTACAAATGTTCCCTTTTATCCATTCCACCCTTCCCCTTCCCCCACCCCATTTCCACTCTGGTAATCATCAATCTGTTCTCTGTATCTATGTGTTTTGGGTTTTTAAAAAAATTATTTTATTGAGGTCATATTGGCTTATAATATTGTATAAATTTCAGTTCTGTATTATTATATATAAGCTTCTGTGTAGACTGAGTGGTGTTCATCACCAATAGTCTAATTTTTATCTGTCACCATACTTAACGTGCCCTTTTACCCCTTTCACCCTCCAACTCACCCCCTTCCCCTCTGGTAACCACTAATCTGTTCTCCTTATCCATGTATTTGTTTATCTTCCACATATGAGTGAAATCATACAGTGTTTCTCTTTCTCTGTCTGACTATTTTGCTGTCCTTGTCTCGTTTTGGTATCAGGGTAATGTTGAGACTTCTCTCTTTTTCATAGTGAGTCTAGCTAAGGGTCTGTCAATTTCAACTATCTTTTCAAATAAGCAGGTCTTAGTTTCCTTGATCTTTTCTATTGTCTTTTTAGACTCTATTTCGTTTATTTATGCTCTGATTTTTATTATTGCCTTCCTTCTACTGATTTCGGGCTTTGTTTGTTCTTATTTTTCTAGTTCCTGCAGGTGTAATGTTATATTGTTTATTTGGGATTTTTCTTTTTCTTGAGATATAAACTTTCCTCTTAGTACCACTTTTGCTGTATCTCATAGATTTTGATATGTTGCGTTTTCATTTTTCTCCAGGTATTTTTTGATTTCTTCATTGTTCAGTAATGTTATTTAGTCTCCACATGTTTGTGACTGTTGGTAGTTGATTTATGTCTTCTTGTAGATGATTTCTAGTTTCATACCATGTGATCAGGAAAGATGCTTGATACAATTTCAGTCTTCTTAAATTTATTGAGATTTGTTTTGTTTCCAACACATGGTTTATCTTTCAGAATGTTGCATTTGCACTTGAGAAGAAGGCATATCCCACGGCTTTTGGATGGAATGTTCTATATATATCTATTAATTCTATTTGTTCTAATATTTCATTTAAGGCCGAGATGTTTCCTGGTTAACTTTCTGTCTAGATGATCTATTCATTGATGCGACTAGGCTATTAAAGTCCCCTACTATTATTGTGTTGCTGTCAATTTCTCCCTTTAGGTCTGTTAATAATTGATTTATATATTTTGGTGTTCCTATGTTAAGTGCATATATATTAATAAATGTTATGTCTTCTTGATGGGTTGTCCCCTTTATCACTGTATAATGTCCATCTTTGTCTCTTCTTATTATTTTGGCTTGCAGTCTAGCTTGTCTGATATAAGTATGGCTACACTCATTTTCTTTTGGTTGCCATTTGCTTGGAGTATGATCTTTCATCCTTCACTTTGAGTCTGTGTTTGTCTTTAGAGCTGAGATGGGTCTCCTGAAGGCAACATATTGTTGGGTCTTGTTTTTTTTTTTTTTAATTTTTTCCTTTTTCTCCCCAAAGCCCCCGGGTACATAGTTGTGTATTCTTTGTTGTGGGTTCTTCTAGTTGTGGCATGTGGGATGCTGCCTCAGCGTGGTCTGATGAGCAGTGCCATGTCCACGCCCAGGATTCGAACTAACGAAACACTGGGCCGCCTGCAGCGGAGCACGTGAACTTAACCACTCAGCCACGGGGCCAGCCCCCTTTTGGGTCTTGTTTTTTAATCCATCCAGCCACTCTGTCTTTTGATGGATGAATTCAATCCATTTACATTTGGGGTGATTATTGATATGAGAGGACTTGATACTGCCACTTTCTCTTTTGTTTTCTGGTTGCTCTCTATTTCCATTATATCTTTTTTCTTGTGTTTCTGTCTGTCACTTCAGTTTAAGTGGTTTACTGTGATGTTTTCCTCAGTTTCCTCGTTTTTTTATCTCTCCTCTGAATTTTTGTTTTGTGGTTACAGTGAGGTTCATGTAAAAGATCTCGTGGATGAGCTAGTCCTTTTTCTGCTGATAGTATCTTATCTCCATTTGCCTAGGCAGGTTTCATCCTTTTCTTCTCCCCCTTCTATATTTTTGTCGTCACAAATTATCTCTTTTTATATTGTAAGTTTGTTAGCAAATTGAAGTGATTATAGTTATTTTTAATGCTCTCTTTCTCTTTTAACTTTATGTTATATTTAAGTGCTTACTAATTTATTCTGATACAGAATTGAAATTTTCTAATTCTGTCTATTTATTGTTTTGCTTGAAGCTTTGTATATCTTTGCCTTTTGTTTCAGGTAGGAGAGCTCCTTTCAATCTTACTTGTAAAGCAGGTCTGGTGATGATGAACTCCCTCAGTTTTTGTTTGTCTGAGAAAGACTTTATTTCTCCTTCATATCTGAAAGATAACTTTGCTGGATAAAGTATTTTTGGCTAAGAGTTTTTGTCTCTCAACAATTTGAATATATCATTCTACTCTTTCCTGGCTTATAGAATTTCTGTTGAGAAATCTGCTGATAGTTTAATGGGAGATTCCTTGTAAGTTACTGTTTTTTATCCTCCCCAACCCCACTGCCTTTAATATTCTCTCTTTGTCATTGACTTCTGACAGCTTTGTTGTCACGTGTCTTGGAGAAAATCTTTTTGCATTGAGATAATTGGATGCTTTATTAGCTTCATGGATTTGTATGTCCAGTTCCTTCTCCAGGATTTGGAAGTTTCCAGCTATTATTTCTTTAAAAAACTTCTCTGCTCCCTTCTCTCTCTGTTTTTGGATTTCCCATTGTCCTTATGTTGTCTTTTTAATGGAGTTGAATAATTCTCATAGAATTTCTACATTTTTAAAAAATCTTAGTTTTCCTTTTCTGCCTGCATCATTTCTAGGTTTCTGTCTTTGAGCTCACTGATTCTCTCTTCCATATGGTCTGTTCTATTTCCAATGCTTTTTAATGCATTTTTTATCTCATTTATTGAGTTCTTCAGCTCCAGAATTTCTGTTTGGTTCTTTTTTAGAGTTTCAGTCTCTTTGGTAAAGTATTCCTTTTGTCCACTGATTTTATTTATGAGTTCACTGAAGTGCTTTTCTGAGTTTTCTTGTAGCTTATTGAGTTTCTTCATGACAACTATTTTGAATTCTTTATCAGTTAGGTCACAGTCTTCCATGACTTTATATTTGGGTCTAGAGAATTGTTATTGTCTTTTTGTGATGCCATGTTACCATGGCCTTTGTGGTGCTTGCTGAGTTAGTCCTCTGCCAGTGCATTTGTTGTAGCAAACACTTTTCTTGTTTAGGTATAGCTTTGTTTGTTTTGATCAAACTATTCAACCAAATGGAGATTAGAGGCCTTTCTTTCATTTTTCAGTAGGTGGCGCTATAGCACTAGTATTTGCTTTCTCTTACCTGAGCTGCTGCTGGCTATATTTGAGGATTGGCACGTTCCACCTTCCACCCTCCATCACCTCTACTCATTGTGTTCCTGGTACTCTTGTCATCACCACCTGCACCTCTGGGGGTCACTAGGGCTTTCCCGTTGCCAATGTTGCTGCATTCACTGGCTTTGCTGCTGGGACTACAGGGGATAGCCGACGCCTCCACTACTTCCAGGATTGTGTGGGTTTCAAGCTCTGCTGCTGTGGTAGGTGAGGGGAGAGGAAGGTGGGGAGGGAGCTGGGTCATACAGCACCACCTCTGCTGTTGTCTGTTGCTTTGTGGCCACAGGCACCACTGTGGATGGGATGTCAGAGTCATGTGCATGTCTCTGCTATTACTACCAGACTCTGAGCCATGGCTGAGGGCCCAGGATCATGGTGCTTCACCTCCAATACTGCTCCACTCCTTGTGGCTGCAGGTGCCACCACAGCTGGCTGGCTGGAGTCACATGTGCACCTCTGATGGTGCCCACTGTATTCTCTGGTGCTGGGGACGTTGGCTCAGCCATCATGACCAAGGGTCCAGGGCCCTGGGCTCTGCCTCTCCTGTTCCCTCATTTTGCCTCCTCTATGTTCTCCAATTCATCCACCTTTGTATGTACAGGTGTGTGGATCTCTTTGGTGTCCTGGCCTGTTGGGCAATGAGGCCTTTGTTGGGTTATGGATATTTTACCCACTGTAGATTTAAGGGGAGAGACAAAGGTATCCGCTCATGCCACGAGATGATGATGTCTTGAAAGTGGTAGTCTTAAGGGCTCAGTAAACAAGCTCCTTAAGGTAAAATAGCACAATGGCACAGTAAGTGTGAGAAGGGGAATTGGTCCTGTTCCCCTTGATGATGAGTATTTATTACTGAAGTTGTATACTGTCATTGTGGTATATTGATAATAAAACTGAGGAACTTTGAATTGTTTTATTAATTCTTTATAAATACTCTGCAGAAACTGTATACCTTTGCTGCCTGCACGAGGCACACAGCTCCCCACTAATAGCCCTACTTCCCCCCAACCCCATACTCCACTAGAAGGAGAGAAATGAGATACTACAAGTATTACCAACTTTACTTTATTTATTCAACTAATATTTACTGGAGAGGTAAAACAATGTAACTTAATAGATTCAAAATGAGTAAGTAAAGGGCGGGCCCTATAAGATTTTGGTTTGATAAGTTGGACATGTTAATGCATTTATTAAAGTAGAAAACACTGAAAGATTAGGAGATTTGTGTGGAATGTCCCTAAGTTTGTTCTTGGGCAAGTTGAGTTAGAGATGTTGAATTTCCCAAAATATTACTCTACTATCTCTTAATAAAGCAAAGCTAAGTGTATTGGTACCTACTGCCATAAGAAATTACCCTGACAGAGTCTTGGTGTCTCAAAAGGGAGAAGTCAGAAGTGAGATATTTGTTAAACTTTGGGATCTGAGGTCAAGAAGTTTAAGGTTTCAAGAGAGAGAACTAATTGGAATTAGGCAATATTCATGAAATAATGCATTAGGATTGTTGGATACAGCAAGGCAAGGTTCACGAAGTCAGTATTGATAAGTAAGCTTTCTCAGGTGGGCAGAATGCTTTCTCTAAATTGATCTGCGAGAATTTCCTGAAGCAAACAATGGAGTTATTCATAAGATTTACAGTCTTATCTTTTCTGTGTAAAGGTTTACTGGAACAAGCAACTAAGACAGTTTGATACATGTGGTCTCAGTTCCCAGACAAAACCAGATGCTGCTGAATGCTCAGGTAATATGAGGACTTGGAAACATCCATTTAGTAATTTGAAGATCATTGTTAATCTTAATGTGAGCTATTTTGGTGAATTTATAGAGGCAAAAAAAATTAAAAAGGAAAAGAGTAGATAGGAAGTTGAAGGTAGTTCAAGGATTTTGACTGAGCAATAGAAGAGAAAGATAAGTTGGTAATTGTAGAATTGTGAAGAGTTGATCTTTTTCAAGTGAGAGAGCTTAGAATATATTTAAGTATGCATATTCTCTGCTTCTAGTCTCACTCCATAATCTTATAAGAAAAAGATAAATGCATCCTTTCTTTCTTCCTTCTTCTCTTCCTTCCTTCCATATACTGATTCATGAATTCATTTTATCCAGCAAAGAGCAGAAACAGATCTTGACCCTGAGGAACTTATAGTCTCACAGAAGACAAAAACGTTAAGGGGAAATGTGAGTAGGTATATAAGCATCATATCCCTGTTATTGCACCATTAGTAGAAATGCAGTTTAAGGTTTTTTTGTTATATCCCAAAGTGATGAGTTTATATTGCCTTATAATGTAAGTATTTGGCTAACGATTAGATTGTGTTTTAAAGCCTCTGAACCAAATTTCCTCCAGACATAGCTGGCTCATACAGGGATGAAACTTGCAATCTGGAGCTCATTAACATGATGAAACAATCAAGTGAACTAGCAGGTACAAACTTCAGACAAAAAATAGCATCGGTTTTTTTTTTTAATCAACTGTAAAACTCTAAGTTGAGTGTGGGAGAATAACAATTCATTCTGTTGAGGCAGTGTGCTCCTTAAAGTTTAGCTGAAACTACTATTCGACCAAACCTGTTTCCATTTCAATGCTAAAAATATTCATTTTCTCAAAACCTCTTAAACCAAAGGTGCTATAAGTGAACTAGATTACACGTAGGAAGTCATGCTCCATTCGCATGTTGCTAATTGGAATTTTGATGAATATAATATAGAAGCAAGACAAGACAAGAGCAAAGTATTTCCATTAGCTTCACTACCCATGTTTCTGCATCTTAATCAGAGCCTTGTTAATATTTAAATATGCATTTAAAACCCCAAGTGTACAGGCAGTCATGGAAATTTCATTAATTACTAGATTTTGTAAAAGGATATATGCCAAAGACAAATGCTTAAATATGGAGTTTAATTGGAGTTATGAAAACTTATTTTATAGCTCAAGAATGTAAAAGAAAATTGCAGCAAGAAATGAACTTACGTTGAACTACTAAGATGCACTGGTTTATCATTCATTGAGACAAGGTAATATTTTTATCTTGAAATCGTATTGCACCATCAGCTATATACCCCTGTGTTTTCATATAATGCCATTTGGAAACAGGCAAAGGGGTAAAGGATCCACAGGGAAAAGAGACATTGACATCACCTGAAATGCCTTATATTCTGCAGATTCTGAGCTATGCAGCCTTCAAAAGGGACATAATGGAGCAGAGAGAGCTGTCGCTCTAGATCTGTGACTCTTTTCTCCTTCAGCAGTCATGCTTCAAATGGGTCCTTTTGTAGAGGAATGGCTTGAAGTAACATTCACCATTCCCTCATCACAGCAGTCTGCCACAGAACAAAACTCCCTGGAATAATGCCCGTTGAAATGATGAAATGTATCTTTTCTGTACATCCACAAGGACATTTACCTAGTGTCTTCTAAGTTCTAAAGGAGAGGGTTTAGTTCATTGTTACCAACCGCTCTAAATCTTCCTATGTGCAACTTACTCTTTTATTAACCAGAGGAAAGATACCAGGGGCTTTCTAACACATAACAAACATCTGCAGATTTCCATTCTTAGGATGAGCTCTGACTCAAATATTGTTTTATACTAGGTGTTAGTATGGAGTGTGCGTTTAACATTAAATTTACAGAGAAGAAACATATTTTTAGAGTAATGTAATAATCACTTATAAGATGTTACTAGATATCCCCAAAGCTTTTATCCAAACAGACAGAAGGAATCTTTAAACCAAAACAGATTGAGTTGCTTGCGATTTTAGCAAGAGTGTTGGTTTAGAAATTCTATCAGAGGTAGTTGATTATGTGACTATGGTGGTCCTTTGATTTGATGCACACACTATGCAAAGGTCAGCCCTACACATAAACAACTACTCTGTGTTAATAGTCTCCCTGCCCCCAAAACAGATTTCCCACTACCTGCCACACAGTATTATGTCTTGGAGCCACTGTGTAAGAATAAAAGCCCACGTCCTTCCAATGCCCTACAAGACTCAACATCATAAACCCCTCCTGCCTCCCCCACCGCACATTTTATCTCCTATTTTGTCCCCTTGCCAGATCATGCCACTGAAGACGTAGGCTACCTTGCTGTTCACTGGAATGCTTCATTTACAATCTCATCAAAAAGCGTTTGCTTGAATTGTTCTTCCTCTACAAAATTGCTTGGCTAACTCTGTTACCTCTTTCAGTGTCTCCTTGTTTCCTTTCTCACGGAGCCTGCTCTCGTTGTCTTCCTGAATAGCGCAACTCCCCTTCCCCCCATTTCCCCTTACCCCGCTTAATATTTTTTCATAGAACTTATCACTAACATAAAATAAAATTTCTACATTATTCTGCTTATTGTTCATTGTCCGTCTCATTACCTGTGTGAGACACCCCCTCGTCCAATGTAATCTCTCTGAGTAGGACTCTTTGTCCATTTTATTCATTGTTGTATCCCAAGTGCTGAGGACTGTGCCTGGCACACTGTAGGCACTTAATAAATATTTACTGAATGAAGGGATGAAACCATGAACCATCTTCTTTTCTCATTACTCTGGAAGGCACTAACTATATACTCTCCTGTACAAAGTTTTAAAGGTAATTAACTTAGTCACTTAATTTCCTATTAACAGAGTCCCTTCTTTATGTTCAGGCTCTGACACCAGGAGATTCTTAAAGTAATGCATTTTGATAACCACAATGAAATAACATGTTGACATGCTCACTAGTAACCAATTGCATATTAAGTTTATCAAATTACCTAATTTGTATTTAATATAGCAGAGTCTGAGAGAATCAAACTAAGAACTTAGTTGTTTGTGTTTTTTTTGAAGAAGGTTAGCCTTGAGCTAACTCCTCTTTTTTGCTGAGGAAGATTGGCCCTGAGCTAACATCCATGCCCATCTTCCTCTACTTTACATGTGGGGCACCTGCAACAGTATGGCTTGATAAACAGTGCATAGGTTCAAGCCAGGGATCCGAACTGGTGAACCCCAGGCTGCTGAAGCGTAGCTTGTGCACTTAATGGCTTTGACACCAGGCCGGACCCCTAAGAACTTAGTTTCTGATGAGAAGACTTGAAAAGAAAGTTTGCTACTAGAGTATGGTGGGGCAAAGGAAAGAAGCTGGTTATTCCTGGGCCCATCCAGAAAAAAGAGGAGAGGACTAGGGGTGAACCTTGGCCTTGGAAGGAGGTGTAAACATGTTGGGGGATAAAAATATCCAACAAAGAAGGGGAAAACAGAAAGAAAAAGCTGCTTTCTTTTTACAGTTTTAACAGGGCCAACCTAGCTTGTTGCATTTTAACAAGTCTTTGGAAAAAGCCTTTGATTTTCATCAATTTATTAGGAAGTTTGGAAATACATATATCCACTAAAGGGAAAAAACTGACAAAAATAGGCGATGCATTTACCCTGGCCCTTTCTGTAAAAGAAGAAAGAATTGAAAAACAAAGGGTCTAGTAGGCATCAAGATTAAGGCTCTGATGGAAAAAGCCCTGAAAGGCAGAGTCTACGCTCCTCAAAAGGCCAAATACAGGTCTTTTCTCTCGCAAATCATTCACCAAGGTGCTTTGGGTCATATGTGATTCTTTATTCCAGGAGGCCAGTTTCTCTGGCCATCTCAGTGATGGAAAAGGAGAGCAACAACGGCTGTGGTAAACCCATGCATGTGTTCGCGCCATGCCTGTCCTGATGACAGGTGGTGCCATTCCAAGAGTTAAATATCTCCCTTAGAAATACTTTTGAATGCACTCAATGTCTTATATATGTTCTAAATCAGTTAATTTGTTTCCTCCACATATCGGAAGTCCTGACCCAGTTCTTCACATTAGCCTATATGTTCCTTCTTCAGAAAATAGCTCATAACTAAGAAGGAATTCAGGTAGTGAGAAGGCTCATTGCCTTAATTTCCTTTTTTATAGATTAAGCATTGCAGGATCATTTTTGAGATTCTAATTCCTGATGTAGTATTTTATAATTACCAAGGGAATGTGAGTTTTTGATATCTGAGGTGACTTTTTTCTCTTAAATCAATGCATCCATTAAGGAATGTATTATTGTACACCAGATGGAATTAAATGAACCATTGTGTGAACTTGGCATTTTCAGATCGGGTTACCTGAATGTAATTACCTGCAGACAGTTTCTAAATATGCTGTTCGTAAGGGACTAGCTTTTATATGCATAGAGATTCTCCTCTATTTGCCTCATGTTTTTTTCTAACAATGCATTTAATCATTTTGGCTTATTGTACCATCATGTTCTGCTACTGATAATGGTGAGAATTCATCCTGAACTACCAGAATTGATGAGACAGAACAAGTCAACAGCTGTTTAAAAAACAAACAAATAGACAAGGGACAGCTTGCAGGAGAGAACATCATGGTTTTGTGCCATATACAGTTTGGATTGTCTGCCCCAATTCTAATAATACTGAAATTTGGAAAAATTGATCTGTGCATTAAGTAGAATTTCTCTCAGGAATTTATCCCCAGACTGCAATGCTGTGTTTCATTTCCTATTGCCATTTTTAAATCACCTCAGTCAGAGCATATGAATTTCTACACATTTAGTACTGCGTTCCATTTTGTTTTCTTTGTGAGTGAGCAGAATTATGCTTTCTGTGAGTCATCTCTTCATATAGGGAGTACACCCACTGGTGACATCTATTGTTAGAGAGACAATCACTTTCTTATTCTCTCTCCTTAAGTAGTGAGTAGAAGTTACATATCTGTTTCCCACATTGATGTCACATGCACAATTTCTTCTTACTAAATAAATATATATTTAGACTATTGGAAGAATGGGAATTCAAAACTCTAAATTCTCAGCACTAGATCAATTTTATCTTTCTTTTTAAAAATGAATTATTCTCTACATCATTTCTCAAGCTGTTACTACTCTCTTAGAGCAGTTGGCAAAGAACATCTAATCGGAGTCTGGGAAACATCAAGTTTAATGGAAAAAATCTGATATATAATTTCATGGTATTTCATATACTATGTGCTTATTTTTTCTGAAGCTTGTAAACTTCCTGACAACTCTAGTGAGCCAAATGATAAAAGTGTGTGACTTGTTTTTAGCAAGGGAGTGAGTATGCTATGACACCATCAGGAATAAACTTTCAGAGAATTCAGCTAGTATTATGTTGAAATACCTGGTGATCTAGAAAAAAAATAATAATGATGAGCAGAACCTTGAAAAAATGAATTATCGGAAGAACTATAGATAATCAGATATATGCTGAATTAATGTTAGATTGTATAGAAAATAGGTCACTTCCAAATAAGCAAACTTTTCACATTGTTATAATATAGACTTAAAATTAATATTAAAGTCATGTATCACTTAACAACAGGAATGCGTTCTGAGAAATGCATCATTAGGTGATGTCGTCACTGAGCAAACGTAGACTGTACTTACGCAAATTGAGATGGTGTAGCCTACTATACACCTAGGCTATATGGTACAAATGTTATGGGACCATGCTCGTGTATGCGGTTCATTGTTGATTGAAACGTTGTTACACAGTGCATAACTGTGTATATGTTATATTTTCTAACTGTCAAGCCAAAAGAAAAAGACTTTGGCTACTTTAAGGAAAAAGTAATTTGATAAATGTGTGCTGGAATCATTAACGAGAATCTCAAGGATTAAACCTGAAGACAGAAAGGAGCAAAATTGCTCTTGAAGGGTTGGAAGCAGGTATGACAGGAATGATCACGTAGAATCTTTGTTTAGCAGCTTTACTGAGATATAACTCACATAGCATACAATTCATCCATTTAAAGTGTACCTATAGAATGTTTCAACCATTCCTTCTACCCTTGTGTTTCTCACTTAAGATTCCAAGGCTTAGAGAAGCACCCAGTTGACCAGGTTTATGCCATAGGTTGTCTTTCTGCTGGTGTCAGAGCTGCTGAGGGCAAGGGTTGGCTAGGTTCATGGCATGAGGGAGTGAAATATCCAGAGGCACCCACCTGGATTTACTCTTCCAACAAGTAAGATGTAAAAGACGAGGTAAAAGTCATTTGCAGTGGTGTGCTGATAAATGTTTAACAACTGGCTGTCCAGAAAAAAAAAAAATCCTGTTTTTTAGCATTTACAGATTTCCATGGTGTAACTATTCCACCTCTAAGCAATAATTTGAAGCCAACAGTATAATAGAATGCAGATTTGGGAAGAGATGTTAACAGCTGGAATGAGCTGACGCCAGTACACCGCTAGAATTCCCCCCAAAAGAACATGGCTGCTTTCAGGCAGAAGGAATGAATGCTAGGTACTCAAAAAGAAATAAATAAATAAAGCAAGTATTCACATATTCAGCACAGATGTTATTGACCCTAAACACAGAGGCATTCAATATATTTTTAAATAAATTAATATGTAAATCAGTAGATAAGAATTTGCATGTGGACGTGTTAAAAACTACTACAGTATTTTATGTCATAGAAAAGAAGAAGAGACCACTGTTCCTTGTCAATGATTTCTTGATTTAGCTCGGGAACTCAAATGGACACATTTGCAATATTAAAAGAAATTTTAAGAAGTGCTGTAGTAGGGAGAATTCTAAGATAGCCCCCATGACATTCACCCCTGGTTTTATTCCCAGGAACACATTACATTTCATAGCAAAAAGGCCTTTTGCAGATGCAATTAAAGTACTAATCAGATGACCATAAGATAAGAAGATCGTCCAGGCGGGCTTGACCCTCTGACTGGTAGCAGAAGAGGAAGTCAGAGGGACTGGAAGCATGAGAGGGATTCCATGCAAGAAAGACACGTGTTGCCATAGAAAAGACCTGAGAACAACCTCTAGGAGAGCCAGCCCAACCCTGGCTGAGAATCATCAAGGAAAGCCTGACTTCGGGCTTACAACTGCAGGTACCAGAATTCTGTCAATCATCTGAGGGAAGGTAGAAATGGATTATTTCGTAGAACCCCAGATAATAATCCAGCCTGCCCCAATAGCTTGATTTCAGCTTTATGAGACCCTAAGCAGAGAAAGTAGTCGAGACTGCCCAGACTTCTGACCCACAGAACTGTGAGATCATAAATAGTCATTGTTTTAAGCTGCTAATTATATGGTAATTTGTTACACAGCAATAGAAACTACTATGAGGGGCTGGCCTGGTGATGCAGTGGTTAAGTGCACTCATTCCACTTCAGTGGCCTGGGTTCACCAGCTTGGATCCCTGGTGCGGACATGGCACCGCTTGGCACGCCATGCTGTGGTAGGTGTCCCACATATAAAGTAAGATGGGCACGGATGTTAGCTCAGGGCCAGTCTTCCTCAGCAAAAAGAGGAGGATTGGCAGCAGTTAGCTCAGGGCTAAGCTTCCACAAAAAAAAACTAACAAACTACTGTGACTGCCTACAAGCAAGTACATTAGATGAATTTTGATGCTACAAGCATCTCAAGAAACGAAGAGATTTGTATGAAAAAAAAGTGAAAGAAATGCTCTTAGAGAATACTAAGTCTAGAACCAAGTGTTAGAAAAAGACAGTTGGAATAAGGAACATGAAATAAGAGGAGGATAAGGGGCCGAAAGGTGATCATGGCATTGAGGACTACTGGCAAGAGAAAAGAGCTGTTAGTAATGGGATATAAGAAGACAGATAATGTTATGTAGAAGATCATAAGATGTAAGGTCAGAGAGCTGAGATTGGTAAGTTGAAGATCTAAAATGCTGTGTTGATAAATGATTCTTAAATCTTTTGGAGATTTTTAATCCATGTGGACTTTTTAAAAAATTGGACTTCAGAATAACTGAATCAGAAACTCTGAGGTATGTTACAACACCTGTAATTTTTTTAATTTCGTGTGAGGATTTTGAAATTCATGAAAATCTAAAAACTATGTAGAGCTATGCAATAGTTTATAATTCTTCCCTGTCATGCCCTCTCTTCCTTCCTTCCTTCCTAGTGTTAAAGGGAAGAGGTAAGTTAAGCCCACCTAAATTGTAATATTTTTCTCTTTTTATGGCAAGAAAATGATAGAGAGGGAATATTATAAAGTAAAGCAGTGAAATGGATGAAACATTATTCCTAAAGTAATGGAAATTTATGCTAGAAGATTTCATTGATATCATCTTTAATCTCATGCAAACTGTTTAATAGCATATATCTTTAAAATTTTAATAGTGTCCCAGGTTAGATTTCCTTGGAGGCAGACTCTGAGACACATATTAACATGCAGAATGTTTTTTAGAGAGTTCCCTTTCGATCTACACCAACTGTTGGAAGGAAATATGATTTTGCAGAAGGAGGAGTGGAGCCACGAAGCGACCCACTGAGGACATCACCCTTTCGTGTTGTCCCAACTTGGGGTAGCTGGTGGGGCCTTTTACCCCTGCTGTGATCCATACATGAATGCAATCTCCCCTGGAAAGAAGCAGTTTTCTTTCACTGAGGCAATCCACAGTGAAGGATGTCTGCTAACGGCCATCATCCCACAGAATTCCCAGCCACTGGGAGAATAAGACCTTTATTCTAAAGGAAGGACTGCCCATCACAGAGTCTACCACAAGTGCTTGTTTCTAGCTAGTAAACTTGTAGGACTTAACCACTCTAACACGCATTCCCCTAATTATCACAAACAGCCCAATATCTACTAATTCACTCGAAATATTTTACTAAGGCTCCTACTTTCAAGCTGTGTTTGGAAACAGTTAGCTGCTAGTAATATGGGAAACGAGATGATTCAATGGGATAAGAATTATGGAAGGGAGAATATTTTTAGGGAAAAGTATATGTATAATTGTGGACATGTAGTATTTAATGTGTTTGCTGGAAGAACAAAACAAATGTTAAAAATACACTTGATTTCATGCATCAGTCTAGATTCGGTCCTATTTTTTTGGACGGATCACCTCTTCTAAACCTAATCTCTTCTTGCCTCACACAGCTATCAGTTTTTTCTTTGAAACCCTTTTTTTAAAATTAACTCTGGGATACTACAGTCTCCAGATTTTCATTTCCTTCATGCTAAATTTCTTTGCTCCACTGGGTTTTTGGAAGTGACAAATTCTTTCTATTCTTTTGGAAATTAGTTTAGAAATTTCTGATTTATGTTTTACTTAGTTCTATAGTTAACATCTTTACCCTCTTCCCAAATCATACAAGGGCCTTAAACTATCTTAATTTCAATTACCCCTTTGTTACCTGTAAGGTATCGTTATACAGTGGTTTAATTTTATTTTAATTTTTTCTTAACAAATTAGACATTAATTTCATTGATTTTATATAATCAGCGTTTTGTTTATATTCATCCATAAGTGAATATTTTTATGTAAACAATCTTTCTTACTGCATTTTCTGGATCATTTTCATTTTTCCTAAAGTATATCCTTTAGAACTTCCTTTGTGAGGGTCTGTGGTGGAAAGCCCTCCCAATTGTTCGTATCTGAAATTATATTTATTTTTTATTTGTTCCTGAAAGATACCTTAATTTTGTATTGCATTCTTAACTTAATAATATTTTCTGCCTGCACATTGAAGATATTATTCTACCATTTCTGGCTTTAATTGTTGATTTTTAAATTTTCTCTTTGTCTTTGGTGTTTTGAAATTTGACCATGATATTTCTAAGTGTGGGACTCTTTTTTCCTGGTTGGAATTTATTAGGATTTCTGAATCTGGGGATTTCTGTCTTTCATCCATTCTTAAAATTTCTCAACCATTACCTGTTTAATATTGCTTCAAACATCTGATCTGTTCTCTTCTTCTGGAAAGCCAGTTAGTGCTGGGTTAGACTTCTCATTCTGTCCTATATGTCTCTTTACCTTTCTTTTGTATTTTTCATCTCTTATCTCTCTTTGTTGTTTTCTAGGTAATTTATTTAGTTTTACAGTGCAGTTGGTTAATTTTCTATTCTATGTATTATGTTATATAGACTATAGTTTCTAATTACAGCTTTTTTTAATTTCCAGAAGTTCTATCTTTTGTTTTGTTTCAAATCCGCCTGTTAAATTTTGACAGTATTCTATTCTTTAGTCATACTTCAATTCTCTCATTTCTTTCTTTAGATATACTAAATATGCTCCTTATATGATGGGTCTCTGCTGGGACCAATATTAGCATTTCTTCTCATTTTGATGCTCTAATCTTTTGTTTTGTTTACTTTTGTTCTGGCTGGCTCTCACTCATAGTCACTCATTTCCTTGTTAGTTCAGAGATTTTTGACTGTGAGCTCTTTGGACATTTCTGTGGATTTATTTGAGGTCTGAAGTTAAGTGGGTTTCCAGATATAAACATTATTTTCTTCTGTTTAGTCCCCTGAGGGGGTCCAACTTGGAAATCTTTGAACATCTTTGGTTTGTTTTTTTATGCACAGATATTGTGAAGTCAGCTCTAGACCAGAAGAAGTGCAGATGCAGAGATGGGAATTTCTAAGAGAGTTTCAATAGTCAGGCATTAGTGGAGAAAACAGGAAATGCTCCATGTATTTCAAGCAGAAAATAATATACTAAATGGAATTAGGTGCTTAAAAAAATGATTGGAAGAACCAGAGAAGTAGAAATCAGGGAACAAGTCTAGACTTTAAATTTTAAAATCATATCATCATCATTATAACGTAGAGGTTCTGAACATTTTTGTTACTGCTGCCACCACTGTGGCTGCCACAACTGCCTTCTGCCCAAGAAGCTGGTTCCTGGACATTTAAACATGGACTCCAGCTGCTGTGAATACTTGTGTCTCCTGGAACTTGTGTGATGGTTGTGTTTGCCACAGGAAGAGGGTCTTGCTTCATCTCCGCATTCTCAACTTTGTGTGAATTTACTCTTAAACAATGACTGCAAGGCAGTCTAAAAATGTAGATTTTAGCTTGCCAACCTTTGCAATGGAAAGAGGATAAACTGAAGGTTGAGAGAGCCAATCCAATTATTTGTCGCTTTTCCCCCTCAGTTTTCCTTCTATGTAAAGCCAAGGCAGAGACAGGCATGTGTATCCACTATGCCCGTCTTTAGATTGCAATGCACTTTTTTGTGCTTCACCTACTTTTGGTTTTAAACTTTATGGCTCTTTCCAAGCTTTTGATCCCAGGTGTTTTCTCGTGTCCTTTCCTAAGCAATTAAATCTGTCAGGTTGACATATACACCCAAGGAAGTCACTGGCTTCAGGATTCATTTGCCCTTGTGAAGGTGACTTTTCTTATCAAATCTGGATTTCTTAAAATTCCTTTGTTTCTGTAAGACCAAGTATGTATTCAAAATATTTTATCTGGTAGTTTTACTTTTGATATATGGAAGGAGTTTCTGTCACGTCTGTTTGCTAAATATAGAAATATGGTCTAGAATTGTTGTTTTTGGCCCTTTTAAAACATTTTTAATCTTTTACTGGGCCGATTCTTCTTAGTCTCTTTTGCTGATTCCTCTTCTTCTTCCCAACCTTTAAATGTTGGCATTCCCTGGGAATGACTCTTTAGGCCCCTTCTCGTCCATATTTATATTCTTTTCCTGGATGGTCCTTTCCGATAGTCTTTTTTTTTTAAAGATTGGAATCTCAGCTAACAACTGTTGCCAATCTTTCTTTTTTTTGCCTTTTCTCCTCAAATCCACTCAGTACATAGTTGCATATTTTAGTTGTGAGTCCTCCTAGTTGTGGCATGTGGGACAAGGCCTCAGCCCGGCCTGATAAGCGGTGCCATGTCCATGCCCAGGATCCGAGCCAGTGAAATTCTGCGCCGCTGAAGCGGAGCACCTGAACTTAACCCCTCGGTCACAGGGCCAGCCCCCGATACTGTCTTTTAAATGTCATCTATTTGCTGGTGACTTCCAAATTGGCATATTCAGATTAGACTTTTCCCTTCTGTTCCAGATTCATTTATCCAATTGCTTATATGACATTCCTATCTGGAAGTCTAGAAGACATCTCAAACATAGAAGGTCCAAAACATAAATCTTAATCCCCCACTCACCCTCAAATCAATTTTTTCCTCACTTCACCTCAGTAAACAATACAATAATTCATCCAGTTACTCATGAAAAAAAAAGAAATTATCTTGATTCTTCTTTTTCCATGATCCCCAATTTCCAACCCATGAGCAAGTCCTGTCCATTCTGTCCTAAGTACAGCCACTTTTCAAGACTCTCCCCCTGTCCTGCTCATCTGAGCCACCCTCACTCCTTCCTTGCGCTTCAATAATAAGTGACTAAAGAACCCAAGTAGTGACTGAAGAAGCCTAACTAATTTCTCTTCTACTCTGTCCCTTTAAAATGTGTTCTTTAAATTACGTACGTTTAAATTAATGTACTCTTTTAAAAATGTAAATTAGATAATGTCAGCTCTGGGCTAAAACCTCCAACATCTTCCCATCTTATTTGGAATGAAATGCAAACTTTTTATATGACATGACCCCTGCTTCTCTCTTGGTATTTGCTCTGTGATATATCTAACTTCCCCCTCTGCACATTCCATTCTAGCTGCGCTGACATTCTTTCTTTCTGTTTTGTGAAAAAGAATGTCTATTTCATCTGGAGCACTCTTTCCCTAGTCCTTTGATTTTCCTATTCCTGTACTTCTTACTAGTCTTAAATAAATGTCATCTTTTAGGGGCTTTTCTTTACTACAGTATCCAAAATAACCACCATTCAATGATTCTCTAATATCTTATACCTATGATTTATTTTTGGCATTTATCACAATCTCAAGCTATTGCATATTTGCTTACTTTTTTTATTCCTTACATCTTCACATTTAGTCCTAATATCATGAGGGCAAGGTCTTTGTCTCATTTCGTTCTCCATTACAGCCTAAGAGCAGATGATGCGCGTAAACATGTTAAATGAATGGATGGATGGATGGAAGGAAGGACCAAGGATACTCAGGTGAAGCTGCTCAGAGTCAATGGGTTAGGAGGAAATAAGTATATGTCAGGAAAAGAACCTGGGCTGGATGTACAGATTTGAAAGGAATGGATTCATGAATCATTCTTTGGACTAGATGAAATCATACAGGGATTGTGTGGCCAGGATGGAACCCTGCAGAGGATCAATATTTACTTTATGCTCCCTAAAGATAGGAACTATGTGTTTTTATCTTCCTTTCTGTACTCTCAGTACCTAGTGTAGTCTCTCACATAGATGTTCAATAAATTTAACTGCTCTAATGAGTGAATGAATAAATTAAAAATTGGGAGGAAAAATCACGTAAAAGGGAATAGGAAGCTGTAGTTAGAGGTTTAAGAGAAGAGCCAAGGAAGTATGAGGTGATTGAAGCCAGAAGCAACAGGGATTTCAAGAAGGAAGAAGTCGGGAATCTTAAAAACTACAGAAGAGTCAAATAAAATATGGTGTCAGAATAATACAATGGATTCATCGAGAAAAGTGGTAAGAGGTGACACTGACATCAATAGCAACTAGAAAAGGTGTATCTATGTACTTCATATTTTGCATTTATATCAGTAAACAACCTTCGTATATAATATGAAAATGTTCCCTTCGTTGCATGCTGGCATTTCCTAGTTTTGAAGAATGTCTCTCTGTTTTTGATATGCTTTTGATAATCATGTGTCTAAGATTCTTCTTTGGATTTATGCTCTTTGTCATGTTATGAATATATTGATGTCATGCTATCATTGAAAGAAAACTAATAACAGTTTATCAAGATCCTAATTCAACAGCGAGAAAGGCAGTATGAAATAACCATTTGGAAATTAATAAAGAGATGACCCTGTTACTACTGAATGTCAAAGAATGGAAAATTTGTGAATATGTCCCCAAATGTCTCTGCAATAGTCACAGTACAAATGCAGAATTACAGGAGAGTTAGGGAATCTCAAGAGAAGACGACATAAACACGACTTTTATATATTCACTCAAGGACACAGAACTTAGCAGAAATGGGGTGGCTAATTACGACTCCGATGTAACAATCTCGGCAAGATTTTCTCTGGGATCTGGGTCCCCAACAGAACACAGATGCTGCAGTCTTTACCAAGGTGGGATTCTGCTGGAATAGGAAAATAGCTGAATACTGGCTATATCACTGCCCTTTTAGACCAGGCTTTGCAACACCAGTCTAAAAAATGCACTCTAGTAGCTCATGTGATTCTGTTTAGGCAGATGTTTATAAACCCCTGACTCTCCTAGTTCTGAAATAAAACTCAGCAGCAGGAAAATCTATACTGCTCTAGGAAGGAGAGCAGAGTCAGAGGCTCAATCTCTGCCTCAGATCTATCCATCCTTTTACCTGGGCTGTTACCAAGAGAGATGCCTCGGCATCCTCAGATTACAGAGTTCGTCTGCATTGATTATATCTTTAGTTAGTTGCCACGTACACATATTGAAGCAAATATTTTCCTTTCTTCATCAAAATGTTATATTTTATTTAGCATCTGTTTTAATATATATTGATTATAAAAATAATGCCAGTTTATTATAAAAATCAAATAAATGAGAATTTATAAAATACAAACTAAAGAATCCTTCTCAGCCCTCCCCCACTATTCAACATCACTCTCCCTGGATTGCCACTGTTAATGATTGGGCCTGTATCTTTCACATACCTGTTTGTATACATCTGTCTACACCCAATCATACACACACCTCTCTGAAGGCCATTCACTCTACATAGGCCACTCTCTTAGAAGTCTGTTTCATATTCTCTCCTCTTAAATCTCCAAGAATTTTTCCCCTACAATGAGTCATTGGCTAAGACATGCCCGTGAGATGTGTGGCCCTAGCACATGTGGTGACAGATTCCAGAGCATGCCGCTGGGAGCATTGGTCAGTTTGCTCCCTGAAGTCAGATATATGGGAAGCACATTCTCATTGCTGCCTCACTGCTTTTCAGGCTACAAGTAGCCAGAAAAATTGTTTTAAAAGGTATGTCAAGTCATGTCTCTTCTCTACTCAAAACTCTCCAAAAACTCTTCGTTTCGTCAAAAGTAAAAGCTAAATTCACACAACAACCTCAGTGCCCTCTGTGACCTGCCCCCAACCCTGCATCTTCCCTCCTTACCTCTCTATCATTATATTCTACTTTCCCTCCTTGACCACTCATCCTAAAGACTCCAGAGACACTGTGTTCGTTGAATATACCAGGCAAGACCCCCTCTGCCTTCCTACCTCACCGAGGAAGTTGATGCAATCACAAAAGAATTGCACTGGCTGTGCTCTCTCTTGGGAAACTCTTCTCCCAGATATCCCCGTGGCTCTTTCCATAACCTATTTCAAGTCTTTGGTCAACTATGACATTCTCTGTGAGGTCTACCTGGAAAAAACAGCAGTCTTGACCTTGACATTCCTCATCCCCTAACCTAGTTCTGTTTTTTTTCTTTTGGCAGGATTGATCATATGCAAGATTGTATGCATTGTACTTATTTATTTTGCGTATTGTCTGTCATTCCCCACCAGAATGTAAGCTCAGCCAGTATAGGACTTTAGTCAGTGCAGCCCTAGAATCTAGAAGAGTGTTTGGGATAGTAGCCATTCAGTGAAGGTTTGAAGAATAGATGGCTGGGTGAATGACCATACACATGTTTAAGAGTTAGTATAGCAAAATACATTAGCTTGTAGGAAGTCAAGTCAGACTGGTAGGCTCCATCTATTACCTGCTCTAAGTAGGGATAATAATTATAATTACAATCATAAGGAGCACCTAAACCCTACTTCACAGGGTTGTTATGAGGGTTCAGTTAGCAATTAGGTAATAATTATAAAGTGCACAGAACAGTGCCTGAAATATATTAAGTGTCACATACTGCTATTATTTTGTATTATATATAAATAATTTTTTAAACAAAAATGGAATCATGCTATATATATTATTTATACAACTTGATTTTTGCAGTTAATGAAATACCATCTTTTTCTTTCTGGATAGCGCATACAGATCTCATTCATTCATTCAATATCTGGAAGTGCTTTTGTAGCATTTGCATTCTACCTACTCTTTCTGTCTATGACTGCATAATATCTATAATATTCACATGCAATTATTTCATCATTCTCCCAATAATACATATTTGAAAGGTCTCTAGTTTTTGTTAATATATATAGTTCCCTTGCAGCATAATCGAAGAAAAATTGAAATTGAACATTGTAATATTATTGTCTGCCTTTCCATATACTTTAAGTAAGACATGACCTTTAAAACCATAGTTTACAGTATTTTTCAAAGGTAATATTTATCTGTCTCTCTGAAAAGGTAATTTACATATGATATCTATTTTAAAAGCCACTCTATGTATATATTCAATAGACACAAGTTATATTGTCTGGTCCATCCATCCTCTATAGAAAACCACTCTTCCTTCTAAGCTATTAGTTTGTGCAGAATTGTCGTGCTCTTACTCGCCAGCAGCTTCTCATTTCAGTCCGAGTAAAAGCCCTGTCCCAACAAGGGCCGCTCCAGGGCAACAGCTGACTGATCCTCAAAGAGCATCTGACTCAAACCAAAAATCCAAGTCTTGCCTGAAATTTTGAACCTTGGATCATAGCAGGTTTTGTCAACTCCACTTCAACGGTAGTAACTAAAGAAGTAAAACTTGAGAGGGCTCAGCTGTCTGGTTTCTGAACCCGGATACAAAATTTGTTTTGGTAAAGAAAGGCAATAAAGTTCACCCAAAAACAAAACAAGTTAAAAGCCAGAGAGTCCTGGAAATGTTCGCGTTCCTGGTTCTAATTGGTTTTAAGTCCTAGCTGCATCCTATCAAACTCGTCTATAAGTTGTTTAAGCCCTTTCTTGTATTTTTTCAGTCGATAAATTGCTCTTCCTTTTTCCTAAGAAATTTCAAGTTTGGTTTCTGTAATTTAAAACCAGAGGAATCGAATATATACCATATGTTCTGCTATAATTCAGGATAGTAAAATTAAGGCAGAAATAGGGATTTATCTATTCCCTATAGTATCTATCAGAGAGCTGTTCATAAAGAAATTCATTATAATGTTATATGCATCGAAGACATTCCAGTGACATATCACATTATTCGACAACATGTTATCTGAGATACAAAGTAGCTAAGAGGCATAAGAATATGTTCCAGGGTATCGATTCTGTCCACACCACCATCCTTTCAGAACTGCTTCTCTGGTCAGGCGGCTTACAGTTTCCTTATTTGCTTGGACCTCGGGCTAGGATTGGGACTCCTACTGAGCAGCCTCTTCTTCAGGAGGCCTTTTCTCTCCCCAGGTAAGTAATCGCATCCTCTTCAGAAGTTTTTGCCTAAAACAGTCCCTTTTTGATGTGCTGCTATCACCTCCTGTCATAACTAAATGTAATAGAAATTTCTCCAACAAAACTGATGTTGATAAAAGATGCTTTGTTCCTAGAAGATTAGGCAGCTCAGTCACCACATATTTGATGATAATAATAATAATCTGTTGACTATTAGCATCTGGATGCTCTAAGCCTTTTAATTTCTGACACAAATTTCAGGTAGGCCTCTCAGCCATCTGTTTCTCTAAGGAGGTAAACAACTCTCGAGAAATTCTTCTGAAATTTTCTTTAACTTATTCTAGAGTAATGCTTTTTAAACGTTAATGTGCATATGAATTGTTCCAAGATCTTGTAAAATGCACATTCTGATTCAGAAAGCGTAGAATGGAACTTGAAACTCTGCCAAGTGATGTTGATGCTGCTAGTCTGCAGACTGCAGTTTGATTAGAAAGTTCTAGAAGATTTCCTAGTTACTGGTCCTATACAGTGCTCTAATGTAATGTCAAAGTGCCACAAACCTTTCAGTGTCTCTCTTCCGTACAGAACAATAAATGCCTGCCATGTGTTTTGTTTTGTTTTTTTAATAACACCATACAGTGTCAGATTCAAAACCTTTTTTCTGATCCTCCCCTTCTGGGAATTAAAACATAAGTTGATTAATCCCTACCATATGGGCATGGTTCTCATCCCACTAATCGTGTCCTTTGTGAAGATTATACATCGGATATCCAATAGAATGAAAAAGCAAACCAATTCCTTATGTGTGACTTTAAGTGCATAGAAAAGTATGTTTCCATTGTGCATTATCTTCTGGATTTAACTTAAATCTTACCATGAAGGGAAAAAATGAGATACAGTTACAAAGAAACATCCCTTTTGTGTTTTTGTACTTTTACATTTTATTTCTCCTAATCTGAAATTTTACATGTAAGCCAATAAAATTTCTCCTTTTATCCTACAGAAACAGTTAAGTCTTATACAAGTAGGATCTCAAAAAAAAAATGTTATTCACTGATCCAGAGACTATTATAATAATGACAAAATATATCCTTTTCAGTTTTTAGTGCCATCCCCAGACAACATTAACTAGAACATTAGGTGCAGCTCCGTTGTTAGTCACAGACTCTGCTAGAAGTCTGTACACATAACGGGTAATCACAGGACATGGTTTCTATCGATGAGGACATGTTAGCACATAATGCCTTTGCCCAGGCGAATTGATAACAGGATGTAGAATGTAGCTCTTCTAGGTCACTTTGAATCCAGCCCAAGTTGGTTGTGATTAATCCTGCTAACATCAACAGCTGTGCTAGGACTACATGACATATAGAATGGTCTCAGTCTGGTTCACTCGCGACAAGTGCCCACACCATGAAAATCATCACCATCATTAGCGCCCTTGTAGGCAGCACTGAGAGTCTGAATCGTTTTGAAACCGAATGCCAGGCCTCCCTAGAGAGGAGCCCTGTGACAATATGTCAGGTTCACTGCAGGCTTGTTATAAGGAAAACTGTTTCACTTCCTCTCTGGCATCTGCTCTCTAAATGATGTGATTAGATCTCCAGGGCAATTTATGTGGACCACTAAACTGGCCATAAAATAACATAAAATCATGACATATCATTAGTTCTCCCTCCTTAACACATATAAACACCTATTAAAGGTAGAGACTCTGGCGCTTGTAAGGACCTTAGCTCTAATCCTATCACTAACGACATTGGGTCCTAGGAAGAGCAATTGAAAGAAAGGCCTTGCCCTTGAAGTAGACAGTGTAGTTTCAGCCAGAATCCTGACCTGTTAACAATTTCTGATCTTTAGCTACTGGTTTTAATAAATAATCAGTCATGTTATATTTTTCTAGTATAGCTATGTACTGAGTTAACTGGAAACTGCAAAATGATTTTGATCATTTTGATCTAAGATGAAAATAATTCACATTAAAAAACAATACATGTGTAATTTCTATAATTCAATAATTATAACCATGCCATGCAGAATTTCTAAAGAATGCCTTATTAGCAAGAACTATAGCTTAAAAATCTTGTGCAGTAATCACACATCTTGGGCATCTTAGCAGCAATGTGAATTTTCTAACAGCAGGAAATGGATTTGCCATATGCTGAGGTGAGAGGTACTTGTGTTTCTTCTGAGTTCTCCATACTTTGGGTGTGGGGTGGAAAGAATGAGCCATACGCTTGTCTAGGCGCTCTCAGTTACACACTAATTGATTAAAAGAATCAGGTTATCACTGTACAAGTGGAGTATTCTGTCGTTTGCTAATTTTATGATCCAACAACACGTTTTATATTGTCATAAGCATACTTATTTGAAGATAGGCAATCAAAATCTAGCATAAAAATGACATGGGGCAAGCAACAATAACAACAACATCAATACAAACTTTGTGCCGACCTCCCACAAAGCAGAACTAGTCGAACATTTCTGAAAGGTTATTCTTAAGCTTTAGGCTTTTAAAAATTAGAAACATATGTTTTGCTTCCTCTTTGTCTCTTACCTTTCTCATCAAAGCCTTTTTTATTCTAAAATATTTCAAACATATAGAAAATAATGTAAAATAGTACTCATTCATGTATTTGCTACCAAGATTAAACAGATATTAACACTTGCCTTAAATGAAAATAAAATTGCAGATTCATAAAAGTCCATCTCTCTTTCCATCTCCTCATCTTTATTCACAGAGGAAGTTGGTATAAATCATTTATATGCAACCTTTTGAACTTTTATTCCATTTATATTTACCAAAAATGTGTACTATAATATTCTATATTTTAAGAATTCACAGCAATGACATTCTGTTTTTAAGGTTTCTTTACCCTCATTATATTTTTGAGACTTATACATGTTAATGTATGTAGCTCTGTTTCATTCCTTTTCTCTGTTATATAACATTCCATTGGATGAATTAATGACATACATCACAGCTTTATGTCAAGTGATCCTACAGAAGAATAATTGTTTCTCTTTTCTACTGAAGCGAGTAATGCTTCAGTGAACATCACAATATATGTCTTCTCAGGCGTATGTGGGGGATTTCCTCTAGAATAGAGCCCTATAAGTGAAAGCTGCGGATAGTCATTTATGAGCATATTCAAATTTACTAAGTGTTGCCAAGTTGCCCTCCAAAGTGTTTGTACCAATTAATATTCCCAACAGCTGCAGTTCCCATGTTCGCTCATCCTAATCAACTCTTGGTATTGCTTAAAAAAAAGACAATATAATTGTAAAATGGCATCTCATTTGTTTTACTGTCTCTTTCCCTGAAATGTCAATGAGGACTTTCAGCATTGTTCCATCCTTTCATTAGCCATTAGGACTGCTTTTCCACAGCCAGGTCTTTTCTGTTTACTTGTTTGGCTCTTGCATTTTTATTTGCAACAGTTTCTACATTTCAGTATCGATTATTTTAGTTAAATGACTTGTAACTCTCTTAGAGTGAAACTTTCCTAAAAGAAGTAGCATCCAAAATTTTTTTTAAGCAATTAAAATCTTCACTTATCCCCTGGAGGTGAGGAGAAAAGGGTAGAGAGCCTTTTCTCTCTTTGAGCCATAACTTTCAAAAAAACTTCTTTAAAATTCTGTTCCCATGTCTATTTTACCCCACAGTCCCACTTGAAGCACAGTTGCTACCTCTTTTTCTCCCTGCACACCTCCCTCTTTTTCGCTTTCACCTGTCTTTCTCTTTCTTCTCCCTCTGTGTTTCCCACTTAAAGCCCATTATTAATGGCTGTTGTCTCCTCAGCACAAGCACAATCTCATCTTCGCTTCCTCCAAAAACGTTTGGCCCGTTCTATTATTAATGTGGTGGTCTAGAGGTTTTAAGATTCTGTGCTGTCACTGTCATGGCCCGGGTTCATACCCTGGTTAGAAAACCACGTCACCCAGCTGTTGGTTGTTGTACTGTGGTGTCTGCATGTTGCTGTGATGGTGAAAGCTCTGCCATCAGGATTTCAAATACCAGCAGGGTCACCTGTGGTGGACGGGTTTCAGTGGAGCTTCCAGACTAAGACAGACTAGGAAGAAGGACCTGGCCACCCACTTCAGAAAACCCTATGAATAGCAGCAAAGTGTTACCTGACATAGCGCTGACTCCAAGACACCAACAACAACAAATATTAATGAGTCCTTTCAATTACCTAGCCCACTCACTAACTGGAGGTTGTAAAGGCCAGAATCCTAGGTGTAGGCTGAGTCAGCGGGGAACGGAAGAAACTGTGAAAACTCATGTTAATGGATTTCCCTGTCATATTCTACAAATTTTCCCATCTTTATTCTGAATTTACAGTATCCAAGTTTGTTATTCTTCTGCTTGGAATTGTTGCACTCATCCCTTTACTTTTATAAATTCTGCCTTATGATACTGCTGCTAACAATAATATTAATAACAACCAGTTGGGCTTCGGATTTAGCTGTCATGTATATACACTAGCCAAACACGTATATGCATTCCACTTCATAACCACTTTTATGTGCAATATTTATAATATTTCTCTTTTATTGATAGTTATCTTCATATTTTACAAAAGGTAAACTTCTACTTCTACCACTGTCTCACATATGTCCTAAAAAACATTTCCATCACTGGGAAAAACATTGCTTTCCCCATGGAATTAACGCTTTTCAATACTATATACAAATTACTAAACTATTGATTCTTTAAAAAATATTATTTAAAATAATTTACCAAATTAATAAACACCTATCAAGACTGGGGTATAGGTTAATATCCAGCTTTATCTTTCTACCTAATTCTTTCTAAATTTATAAGTGCAAAGTCACCTATGTTAGACATATTCATTCATGTATTGTCAACATAGCAAACTACAGCTGAGTAATTTTTAAAAATATTTTTTCCATGTTAAAGAAATAGTATGTCAGGTGTGTATCTTTTGTTTACCTTTACTTAGTTCAAAAGAAAAAATAAAATAATTTGACTCAAACAATTTACATCTATGGTGATTTTCAGGATAATATTTTCATAATTGGTAACTATTATAAGAAATTGTCTCAATTTGGACATGAATTCGCTAAAGTTTATCTTTGTATTACCTATTCAAAAGATGTTTCTAAGCAAATTAAGGACAAAACCAATAATTCAGAGACATTTCTTTTTAATATTCTAAAAAGGTTAAAAAAATAAATCTCACTATGACAATTTCCTGCTTAAACCTTTTAATGACTACAGGTCACCTATAAGATAGCCATCAAGCTCCTTAATATGGCCTACAATGCATGGCATTACCTAACCTCCACGACTTTCCTTTACCTAATTTCCTACCATTCTCTTACAGTTTATTAAATGACAGAAATAAATGTGGTGCAATTGCTTACACAAATGACATAATTTCTTGCCTTGCTGTCTGGTCATACTCTTCCTTCTGTCTGGAATGGCATGACTTCTTTTGTCCGCTGGTCTAACTTAAATATATCTAAAAGACTCAGTTCATATATCGATTGACAACTCCAAGAAGCCTACTCTGTGCAGTACTTTTTAAACTGAATTAGGTTTCCAGGTTGATTTTGTTACCACTTATGCCAAAAATATTTCTTTCTTAATATCTTCATTATTCTGGACACATATATGTCTGTTTTACTAATCAAACTACAAGACCTTTAATTTCAGAGACTGAAATTAATTATGTTCACATCCCAAGAACTTAGCACGATGTCTAGTATAAAAGCTCAGTGAGTGTTTGGTGAACTAATATTCTGTGACTACTTATATATGGTTTGTGCATAAAGTACCAATTACTTTTTCTTTTCTTTAAAGCAAGCCACATACAATTTCAACTAAACAGAAATTTTGTATGCTTTAATAAAGGTTATAGTGTATTAAAATATCATTGAAAACATGTATATTCTTTAAAATTCTTCTTTTAAAAGTATTTTACTTTTCAAATGAGCAATTCTTCCACTTAACTGGAGCAAATGAAGTTTTTTCATTAACCAGATGTATGTACAAAACATTTACCCTAGGCAACAAGTAGAAGTTACCAGTGTAAGTAAATCCTCTTTCCCTATATTTATTCCCTACTTCATGGAATATTATAAAAATTACAAGAATTGAGGTTTAAAACATAATACTGAGATGTTCTAAAAATGTTAGTAATATAAACTGAAATCGTTATTAAGAAAATTGCATCTTTCTGCTGAAAATTTTCTTTGGAGCCCTGCTAATGTGGTTAAAGGCGATTCAATAGGACATAAAATAGATCTGTAAGTATGCAGGTCAAGTTGTTTCTTCCCTAATATAACTGCTAGACTTGTGCTATTTACTCTCCTGTACTAGCCTTTGATCTATAGATTTTGGGGGGCCTATCTGCACACTTTTATTGCCTTCGATGACTCCTAAAATGGCTTCAAACTAATGCACTCTGCATCTGCTACATTGCAAATTCACTCTTGAAACCGATTTAGTCAAAAAACTCTGTATCTTACCCAAGGATTCGAACTCATATTTCTGATAAGAAGTTGAGTATTTTTCCATAGGGAAATTATGGTCTATCATTAATCATGTAAAATTCTTGGTGATTTCTATTTATAATATATGTTTATAATTCTGTACAATGAATTAACTAAAAGAAATACTGTTGATTAATCATGGTTGCTGGGAAATATTAACTTAAAATCTCAGAATTCTTACAGGTGCTTGGGACGTTCTCTTTTTCTGTAATGGTTAACTACCTAAAGGGGAAGTTGCTGATCATTTTCAGGAAGGTGCAAAGTAAATCAAATTCAGGATTTGTTTTTGCTCTATACAGACATTAAAATGCATATGGAAGACATGACTATGTTATGTCACTTGTTTATTTTTTTGGTAGTGTTTTATAGTTTCTCAATATTTTGATAAATAAGGCATTTTTCCCATTATATTAAGTTCTTGTGAAAGATAATTACCTTTTACTACTAGCCTGCTCCTAATTTACAGAGCAATTTACAAGATAAAGCACTTTGTATGTTCAGTGATGGATAGTATTGCCATTTTACACATGAGAAAACCAAAGCTGAGCAGTGACATAAAGGTCACTGAAACTGTGTCTATTCTCAAGGACTAGATTATTTTATTATAATTGAACAGCAGGTGAAGTTCAACAACTATCTGGTAACTAGTAACTGGCTACTTGTGAATGAGTTTAGAAGAGCTAAACTTCTAATGGCTTGTTGTAATTCACTTTTTTATTTAAAATGAAGATATGTATTTATTTAAACAATATACATGATAGGAAAGAAAAGCAGTCAGCTATGTGTCAAGAGAATAGGGTAAACAACTTAGATATTCACTAGGCTGTATTGTGATATAATATATACCCATCTATTTTGCATAAAAATTATGTAGAAGATAATGATGTTCTTGGTTTCTGGACAAATTATAAGATATAGAATATTAGAAACATGAAAGTTTTAGAGATTTTATTGGTTCATATATGTGTGCTCAGACCACTCTGTAAAATGGCATTTATCACAAGGCAACATATGGCAGGGACCAGAGTCATTTGTTTTTGAGAACTATAGATGATATGTACAACTACTTTTAGATCAATTTTTTCCTAATAGAAATTTTCCAAAATTAAATCCCCAGGAAGTTCGTGTAGGCTTTACCAAAAGATATATCCTCCCTGAATACTTAAAGTTTTCAACTGAAAATGTTAACTATACCAATATTGAGAAAGCTTAATCTCCACAACCCATAAAAAATTTAATTCAGATGTAACTTTGACTGTCCTTATGATTATTATTTGCTTTTATACTTTGTAAAGACTTATCACCTCATTCCTGTGGTTTTCTGAACCAACTAATGTGTGATTTTGTGTCATTTGCTCAATAAAAATCTGCAAAGCTCTGGGGCAGGCCCGGTGGCAGAGTGGTTAAGTTCGCGTGCTCTGCTGGGCAGCACAGGGTTTTGCCAGTTTGGATCCTGGGCACAGAAAAGTCACTGCTCATCAAGCCCTGCTGAGGCACCGTCCCACATACTACAACTAGAAGGACCCACAACTAAAAATATACAACTATGGTCCAGGGGGCTTTGGAGAGAAAAAGGAAAAATAAAATCTTGACAAAAAAATTACAAAGCTCTAATAAAGTGGTTGACTTAATCACCACGTTTAGCTATAGCTCCCATGACTTAAATCTTACTGTATTTTTAATAGAATAGTATAGGCAATAATTACTTCAACCATAGTTTTTTACACTCACAAGTTTCATAAATTAGGAGTTCATAGATGGATCAAAGTTTTGTGGAACTTGATGCTTAATAAATTTGGGGGTTTCCTTTAAGAAGAAAGATTAAATACCATTTTATGTATTCAAATTAGTTATGAGGATCTTTGGAGGAACCAGTGCAAATGAAGGGCCCTGAAGCTTCTTGGTAAATCTCCCTCTGCACGAACGCTAGGGAAAGGAAGTAAATTTTTATTCTTGATAATTTGATGCCTTTTTGGAGACACTGTTGAGGACTGTAAAGGACTATGTTTCACTGTACTTGCAAACTAAGAAGTTAGCTTCCCACAATTGCATGGATACCGGCAAGAGACAGGAAATGCCTGGGTCAGAGAAAAGGGAATTTATTGCTCACTGTACAGCAAGAGTCACAAGGTTAGTCAATGCATCAATGATGTGTGTATGTATCAATACCCCTGCCACCTCCCACCTCCACCAGGTTCCATGCAGGTGACACTGAGGAGCCCAAGTGAATGCTGAACACACAACAGATTTGCATTATAGCTGATGAACCCCAAGCTGTAAGCCTGGCTTTTCTTTGCCCTGTAGGGAGATAATATCTTTATTATACTGTAAGCAAAGCTGTCCTTTGCTCTGGAGTAAGATGCTCTATTTTCCAAGACTGTTTTCTGCAGAAACATCTTTGAAAAGATAGTCTAGAACAACAGGGCAAATTTTACCTCTACTTACAGTTAATACAGAAATAAGAGAGACCCCTGGGGAATAGTCTTCCAAAACTATGGCTGAGCAAATCAAACTTTTTTATGAGTAAATTTAAAAGTGTACTTCACAACCAGAGGCACTCGCAACTAGAATATACCACTATTTACTGGGGGGCTTTAGGGAGAAGAAGAAGAGGAAAAAAAAATAGATTGGCAACAGATGTCAGCACAGGTGCCAATCTTTACAAGTGTTCTTCAAGTTGAATTTTGTAAATTACTTGTAAACTCTTTTAAAGGTAGTTTTCAGTTCAAGCTAGTATATGCACATAGTTAAAAATAATCCAATACTGCAAAATGGCTTGCTGTAAAAAGCAATAACACCCCATGCCTCCACCATTCCCAATCCTCAGAAGTAACCACCTTCAACTATTTAGTTTTTGGTTTTATGGTTGGTTGTCTTCAATGATGTGCTGATAAATATTGAACAACTAGGCCTCCAGGTTTAGTTCCAATGTGAATGTTGATTGATACTTCCATTTATACAAATGAGTAAGATGAAAGTGAAGCAATGAGACATATGTATGAAGTTTACTGTTCATTAATGATGTAAGTGATTTTCTTGCTAAAATTAATACCAGTTTTTGAACACCAGAAGAATATTTTGTCAGTTTTTTGTGCTGTTTACTATTTAAAGGCTATACTAATGACACACTTTTAAGCTTAATCTCCATCATTAGCATTTTCCCTGTTACTTTCTTAAGTCTAGGCAACAAATAAACAATAAGTCAAGCCCTGACACGTAGCACTCACTGATTTCTGTGGTGTAAATATTCTTGCAACGGCTGATTTCAAGATACCAACAGGACATTACTGAGCAGAGCTGGGAGGAAGGGCACAGGAACACACCATTATGTAGTGTTCTGCCTGCAGATACTATAGGTGTAAATAATCTCAAGAGCGTAGATGAAAGTACAACGTAGTAAAATAATTTGGAAATGACATGTTTTGAGTATTTATTACCTTTGTTTATATTATGTTTATGTTTATATTATATTTATATTTACATGGTTTTATTTTTAATAATGGCTTTCTTTAACAAGCAGCTTACAAAATCCCTGAAAATTTAACTTTCGACTCTTGCAAGTTGGTACAAGCTGGCTCCATCACACCACCAGTTACCTCCATATCTCTAACCAATTTGCTAATCATTACTTTTTGATTCATTAATTATAGACATTATCTGCTGATTTCCCATGATAGTAGATGAGAATTTAGCTCATTTATATTGTTTCCTCTCTCCCAATGGTAGCCAGCTTCCAATAAGGTCCCTAAAGAGACTTTCTTTCTGGTATTCAGCTCTTTGTGTAGTCTCTTCCTTCATTGAATAGGTCTGAGCTGTATAATTAACAGGATTTTGAGAAAATGATGGTGTGTGACTTTTAAGATTAGGTCAAAAAAGCCGTTGTGGCTTCTCTGCTTTACTTTCTTAAATCACTTGTTCTGGGGAAAGCTAGCCACTATCTTGTGAGGACACTCAAGCAGCCCTATGCAGAGATCCATGTGGTGAGGAACTGAGACCCTTTGCCAACAAGGCAGCACGTACTTGCCAGTCATATGAATAGCCTATTTTGGAAGCAGATCCTCCGGTTACATGCATACGTTTAAATGGCTGCAGCCCAGGGGCTGGCCCCGTGGCCAAGTGGTTAAGTTCGCGCGCTCCGCTGCAGGTGGCCCAGTGTTTCATTAGTTCGAATCCTGGGCGCGGACATGGCACCGCTCATCAGACCACGCTGAGGCAGTGTCCCACATGCCACAACTAGAAGAACCCACAACGAATAATACACAACTATGTACCGGGGGGCTTTGGGGAGAAAAAGGAAAAAATAAAATCTTTAAATGGCTGCAGCCCAAGCCACATGAGAGACACCAGAACCAGAACTACCCAGATAAGCTGCTCCTGAGTTTCTCACCCAAACAAATTATGAGATGATAAATGTTTATTGTTTTTTCAAGCACTAGGTTTTGGGGTAATTTACTATGCAGTAATAGATAACTAATATATCCAATTTCCATATCCTTCCAGTTCAGTTATATCAATATTCCCAGTTCCTCCACTGGTTGTTCATTCATTTATTCACCAAATATATACATATTACACACCTATTGTGTGCCTGAAATTACGTGTGTGAAATAGAGCAGTGACAAAGTACTGACCCCACAAAGCTGATATTATAGTAAGAGAGGGGGGCTATAAGTAAATAAAAATATATTGTAGTACTTGGTATTTATAAATACTCCTAGGAAAAACAAAGAATGTTTAAGCAACAGAGATGAAAAGGTGGAGAAAAGTCTCTTGAGGGGCAACGAGCAGGTTTGGGCAGAGACCTGAATGTGGTGTGGGAGAAAGCCCTGTGAGCATCTGGAGGAAGACCTTTCAGTGCAGAGCCATCAGCAAGTCCACAGCATGAGGTTGGATTGTACTTGTCCTACTGAAAGAGCCACAGGCCTCCTTTCGTCACCTCCGCACCTTTGAACAGCCTATTTATAAGTCCAGTTTTTATTCACAGCCTATCTTTTTAAAAAAAAACTTTGGCTCCACTTTGTGTAAGTGGAGAGACTAGAACTCCAAATCATCCCTTCACCTCTGCCCTCCAAGTCCCATGATCCCACCTCTGACAGCTGTCCCTTTACTTTTCTGTGTTCGCAATTGATATTTACACTCTTCTGCAATCACAGTTAATTAGTTTATGATTGGTCTATAGGTTGATTCTAAAGGTGGAGCGTAAATAAAGCAAGTCGGTATAGTTACGCTTGTACAAATGTGGTTTACAGTGGGTACTGCTCTGTGATTAAATGTCCCTCTCATTAAGTTCAGTGTCACCATGCCCGTGAACAATCAATGACAGTGATTTTTTTGTTTTGTTTTGTATTTTGAGGAAGATTAGCCCTGAGCTAACTACTGCCAGTCCTCCTCTTTTTGCTGAGGAAGACTGGCCCTGAGCTAACATCCGTGCCCATCTTCCTCTACTTTATATGTGGGACGCCTACCACAGCATGGTGTGCCAAGTGGTGCCATGTCTGCACCCGGGATCCGAACCCGTGAACCCCAGGCTGCGAGAAGCTGAATGTGCGAACTTAACTGCTGCGCCACAGGGCTGGCCGTGATAACAGTGTTTTTCGAGCTGTATTTGAATGAATATCTCTCTTTTCGCCTTCCACCAGTGGACTCTAGTTTATTCCCAAATCATGTATTTATTCTACTAATTTCCTTTATTTCCTGTGTAACTCCCTCCTGAAGCTCTCTACTCAGGTCCCTTCTATAGACCAATCCCATTTTCACTGTGGACAGGCACTGTCACTCACCTATATTGAAGACATTGTTTCTTCATCCTAGATTTCCTGCTTTTTGTCAGAGAAAATCCCCCTCATATTACTTGCTTAGAAAGGATGCGTTATAAGAAAACTTTCTGATACCTTAAATATTTGAAAGTGTGTTTATCTTTCCTCACACTTAATTGATACTTCGTCTGGGTGTAGACGTCTAAGTTGGTAATCATTTCCCCACTTGCTCTGAAGGCATTATTTTATGTCATTAGCATTTATTGTTGCTGACAAGAGCTCTGATATGAATGATTCTTAGTTCTGTGTCCGTGACTGGGATGGGTTGAATCGTGTTCCCCTCCAAAAATATGTGAAAGTCCTTATCTCAAGTACTTCAGCATGTGACTTCCTTTGGAAGTCGGGTTATTACAGATGCAATTAGTTACATTAAGATAAGATCACCCTGTGTAACTGATGTCCTTATAAGAAAATGGCCAGGTTAAGACAGAGACACAGGGGGAATGCCATGTGATGAGGAAGGCAGAGATTGGAGTGATGTCAAGTCACGAATGACAAACACTGCCAGCCACTCACCAGAAGCTAGGAAGAGGCAAAAAAAATTCCCTTACAGGTTTCAGAGGGAATATGGCCCTGCCAGCACCTTGATTTCAGACTTCTAGCCTCCAGAACTGTGAGACAATACATTTCCACTGTTTGAAGCCACCCAGTTTGCAGTACTTTGTTTCGGCAGCCCTAGCAAACTAATATAATGACGCTGTTTCTTTCTCTCTAGAATGATTTGGACCATCTATTTACCCTTGGTTGTCTGCCATTTCACAGTAATTTGTCTAACTGTAGTTTTCCTTTTAAATTTTTTGCTTTAATTTCTTGTGCTTTGTAATTAGAAGTTTCTATCACATGAAAATTCTTCAATTTTAGGAAATTCTCCAACATAACTTAAAACTTTAACCCACTATCTCTTCTCTTTTCTTTTCTTTGAAATTCCTGTTAGAAAACTGTTGGGACTCCTAGTTTAGCCCTTCCTGTCTCTTTTCTGTCTTTGTTTTTTGTTTTACTTTCTGAAAGATTTTTTTTTTTAAGTCTTTCCATTATTTCTTTTTAGGAAAATTTGCCAATCATTTAAAATCTCTATTGGTTCTTACTGTTTGATTTTTTTTAATTTTCAGATTTTAACTTTAATTTTTGTCTTAGGGAACCACATATTCTTGAATCTGAAACCCTAACTGTAGAGTTTTAGTTCTTATGATTGTTTTAAGTATATGCTGGTTTCTGAATTAATTTTATGAGTTTTTTAGTGTCTTGCTTTTAAGTTGCTGTTTTTTCTCAAATATCTGATAATACTAGTTCCTCTTTGAGAGTTCTATGCTACACACTGTTTTCTGGTGTGTCTATGGGGCTTCATGCCTGGTGGAGAGGTGAGAGATCCGCTGTTAAGCTGGGGTCACCTAATGTCCTGAAGGTGGGAGAGTTTGTTTTAAAAGCAGTAACATTCATACCTAGAGCTCTCAGAGAGATTTCTGTTTGGAGGAAAATCTGAATGGTAAATATCTGGCAGCAACATGGGGAAAGGAGAGGAAATATATATATATATTGCAGTCACATTGGTTTATAACATTATATAAATTTCAGGAGTACATCATTATATTTCGACTTCTGTATAGACTACATCGTGTTCACCACTATATGATGCCCTTTTAACCCTTTCACCACCCCCCAATCCACTTCTCCTCTGGTAACCACTAATTTGTTCTCTGTTTCTATGCGTTTGTTTATTTATCTTGCATCTGTGTGTAATCATATGGTAATTGTCTTTCTCCATCTGACTTATTTCACTTAGCCTGATATCCTCAAGGTTCATCCATTTTGTTGCAAATGGCAAGATTTTGTCTTTTTTATGGCTGAGTAGTATTCCATTGTGTATATATGTATATATAAATATATGAACACCATATCTTCTTTATTCATTCACCTGTTGATGGGCACCTAGGTTGCTTCCAAGTCTTGGCTATGGTGAATAAGGCTACAATGAACATATGGGTACATATATCTTTTGAATTAGTGTTTTCATGTTCTTTGGATAAATACCAAGAAGTGGAATATCTGGATCATATGGTATTTCTATTTTTAATTTTTTGAGGAACCTCATTACTGTTTTCCATAATGGCTGCACTAATTTACATTCTCACCAGCAGTATATGAGGGTTCCTTTTTCTCCACATCTTCTCCAACACTTATCTCTTGCGTTTTTAATAACAGCCATTCTGATGGGCATGAGGTGATATCGCAACATAGTTTTGATTTGCATTTCCCTAATAATAAGTGATGTTGAACATCTTTTCATGTGCCTGTTTGCCATCTGTATGTCTTCTTTGAAAAAAATGTCTGTTCAGATCCTCTGCCTTTTTTTTTTCAGAGAAAGATTTACCCTGAGCTAACATCTGTTGCTGATCTTCCTCTTTTTTTTCCTTCCCCAAAGCCCCAATGCATAGTTGCATATATCCTAGTTGTAAGTTCTTCTAGTTCTTTTATGTGAGCCGCCACCACAGCATGGCTACTGACAGACGGGTGGTGTGGTTCTGTGACCAGGAAATGAACCCCGGGCTGCTAAAGTGGTGAGAGCATCAAACTTTAACCACTAGGCCATCAGGGCTGGCTCCCTCTGCCCATTTTTTAATCAGGTTGTTTGCTGTTGAGTTGTATGACTTCTTCATATATTTTGGACAGTAACCCCTTATTGGATGTATGATTTGTAAATATTTTCTCTCAGTTCATAGGTTGCCTTTTCATTTTGTTGATGGTTTCCTTTGCCATGCAGAAGCTGTTTAGTTTGATGTAGTCCCATTTGTTTAGTTTTTCTTTTGTTTCCCTTCCCTGAGGAGACATAATATTAAAAAAGAGACAGCTAAGATCGATCTCAAAGAGCTTATTGCCTATGTTTTCTTCTGGGAATTTTATGGTTTCAGGTCTTACATTCAAGTCTTTAATCTATTTTGAGTTAATTTTTGTGAGTGGTGCAAAATAGTGGTCTGCTTTCATTCCTTTGCATGTGGCTGTCCACTTTTTGGAAAGGGATGGAAATGTTAACTGTGCTTGTAGAGATTTTCATTCAATACTCCAGTTTTTAGTCCCATACCTAACTTATACCTTTCTTTCTGCCCAGCTGTTCAAAAGCCTAAACCTCTCCTTGAGATTCTTAGAGAAAATTGTGGGTCCATACAATTTATCCTTTTTTATATATTAGTAATACTTTTAATAGAGTCTCAGGAAGGAAAGGAGATAAACAGCAGTTTAACCTTGAGCCTTATAGAAATCTATAAACTTTTTTTTAAAAAGTATTCTTCAATTCAGTTCATTTAAAAGATAAAAGGAGGTAGCCATAAAGGCAAAATTTACATAGTTTAATTTCAACAATAAACAAGATTAAAAGGGTCCAAAAATTCAGTAGATACTGTAGATTATGTAATATTAAGAAGTATATCTTTCACATTGCTTATTCTCAGAATTGTTCTCCATTTAAACAATTGTCATCTGTAGCCTCTCGGTTCTACATTAATGGTTCCTATGTGCACACTGTCTCATTTGAGATTTCATCCTGAAACTCTACATGGCATGGTGTAAAGTTCAATAAACCAATACTCATAAGACTGGGTACTAGTCCTGGATTTGCGTATTATGAGATTATGGGCATGGTATTTCAGCTTTCAGAATCCCAAGTTCTTTCATCTTGAAGAGAGAGGTTGGACTGGGTGAAATCTATGTTCCCTTTAGGTAATGTGATTCTATGGTTTAAATAGAAATATTTTTTCTGCTAAATATATTCTTGTAAAATGTTTAAATGTAATTATTCTTGTCACTGAATAGAATAAATGATTTTTTCTGGATCTACTTAATACTCTCTTCTTATACTACTTTTATCTTGGTCCAAGCCATTCAATATGGCTTCTTGCCTCCATAGCATGGGGAGAGAGCTTCTTGAACTGCAAATCAAATTATGTCACTCCCCTACTGATAAATCTTCAGTGGTACTTAGAATAAAGTCCAAGTCCTTACCAAGGCCTATAAGTCCATGATCTAGACTCTACCTAATTTTCTATCCTTATCTCAGCCAATTTGAACTTAGTTATGTTTGCTGAAACCATAGTAGTCACTTTTTCTTTCTTCATATATGGCAAATTCTTTCTTGGCTCTGTGGTTCTTCCTGCCAAGACTGTTTTCTCTTCCTCATTTCCCAGGTCTAGCTCCTTCAAGACTCAGCTTGAAAGCTGTTTTTGCATAAAATACTTCTTATCATTCCCTCTCCCACTCCGTTGTTTTCTTGATCACACTCATCACAATTTGTAATGATTTATTTGTTTGGTGAGGGCAGAAAACACGTCTCTCATGTTGATTACTCTATCCCTTGTGCCTTGTATCATGTCTGGAACACAAGTGCTTGATAAATATTTGATGAAAGAGGAATAGACACTAAAATGAATGATTTTCATATGAAATGTGTTATCAGTATGAACTTTATTTTAGAGAAGTGGTTATTGGTTAAATGGAGAAAATGAACTGTGGCAGGAAGAAATAAAGAAAAACAAGTTACAAAATTATGTTTCTTTCTTAACTTGTATATTTTATAGTCAAAATGTATTAAGTCAAGCCGGTTTATATTCAGGTTTTCCAGGCTGACCTTGCTTGAAATTGGAGGCATTTTTAGAATAATTTATGCATCAAGAAAAGAGTACAATGCTCTAGTGATGCAAGGCCCCTGAGGGCAGAGTATCAAGTAAAATATTCATGAAGCTTGAGTGCAAGAGACATCAGATTTTCTCTGGTACTTGAACACTATATTTCTATGTATTCCTGTACAAGGGAGCTGTAAAATGAAGAAGATGAGAGAAGATAAATATTTAGGACAATAAAGAGGACTGTAAAGTGAATTCTTGCCTCTCAGTTTTGCAGCTATTGCTCCCAACTGGGTGTGTGTGTATGCTCCCCTCTTGAGTCATGTTAGAAGTTTCTTGATAATCATTATGAAAATTAATATTAAGAATCAATAGATATTTGGCTACTCCTATGTAGCTTGATTTTCAGTCGTGTTTGACTATTTGAAATTGAGATGCATTTTCTTCATTTATTTTGTATGAAAAAGAGAAGATGGGGCATGACATCCTAATAATTGTATAAGTTTTTGTAAGGAATTTGGAGTTGCTCTGGATGAAAGATAGCCTTTCTTTTGTCAGCTTATCATCCACACTCAACTGTATGTTTTATATGACACTCATTTTCTGAGGTGTTCAAAGAAGATATATGATGAAAAGAGTATTGGAAAATATTTAAGGCGTACTCATCTTTCACAGTCCTTCATGTTGAAAACAGTCACTAAAAGTCAAATGGGTAATAGTATAGTAGGAAACCTTGCCATGTAAATTTCTCTACTGATATATCTTTATCTTTCTTATGTCATGAATTGCTGCATTCTAATTCTTAATCTAAAAGGTAAAGAAGTGTTTGGTAGGTTTTTGAAATACAATATTATCTTAAACACACCAAACTCTATCTTGTTTCAAAACTTCTACACAGCATGCTATTCTCCCTTCCAACCTGTGTGTAACTTGTTCTCAGATTTTTAGGCCACTATGCAACATGCAAAATATTGGAGTTAGAGAATGAGTAAGCCCAGAAGTTATTTCAGCCTACAATATCTTCATTTTGTGTTAACCTATAGAATATGATAATGGTTTAGCAACATCTTAGATTGACAACATCTTGATTGGTTAACATTCTGGTTGAAATACTTGCACCAATAATTTTCTTTCAGAGCACTAGCTGCAACATTGTCTGAAATTTAAAATGAGGACTTATCTAGAGTGATAATTATAGGTAAAGTACACAGCGCTCCCTGCTGCAATGGAGAAGACTTAACACTTGTTCCAAGTATAATTCAGATGCAGGAGATAACAGGAAGGTCGTATCCTCCTCACAGCCCTTATATGATTGGATACCAATATTTAGAAGAACTGTGTAAATTGCCAGCACGGTCATGAATGGAATGGAATAGCTATAAACTTTACCTTTATGGCCAAAGATTCCATAAATTAGACTTCCTGGGGGTAAGCATGTCTAGAATAGATAAATCATAATTCATGGCCTAAATATGGGCAAAAATACTATATTAGACAAAAACTTCCCAGTTACCTTGAATTTAAAATTAGTATGATTTCAATCTTGAAACTGTGTGTCTTGCTTGAATATTTATAGCCAAATATTTTTACAATTGTATAATGAAAATCAAAGAGAAATTTATATTGGTACCCGAATTCACATTACTATTGACATTGCTATCAAATTTTTAGCAATGTGTCATGGTCAGGTGTGTACATGTAGAAATGAAAGTATGTTTCCAGAACTTCAATCTTTTTGGTGTCTCTTCAGCACAATACTCTAAGGCAGCATTCCCTCCTTTCTCTTCCATAATTCCTCTTTTATTCCTCTTTCCTGATCTCTCTCTGTTTTTATACTTTTTGTTTCTTTTCACCCTAATAATAGCCCAACAGTGATAGATGTGGGGGGGGGGGAAGCAAGACAAGAATGGGGAAAATCATTCTGTTTCATTTTTGCCTCATTAAACTCAGTTTTCTCATCAAAGCCTGTTATGTAATTTAATAGCCATGAAAATTAGTTATTTTTAGAGTAAAATACCTTTCTTGGCTCCTTTGAAAGTTGTGATATTCAATGTTGTGGTGTTATCTGAAATCCAGAAATAATTGAACTTTCCTAAGTGCATCTCCTCTCAACAGATTTTTAGTACCTTATCAATGTCAGAAAGATCTGAATAGACTGGTATATGCCTCAGGTAAATGTTGGAACAGTACAAACTTGCCAAATCTCTTTACTGTTTGGTTTATGAATTCAAAAATAGGAGTCACTACATTTTGATAAATAACATTTTTGAGGTGAGCTTACTGAGTCGATGCCATTGGTGTGCTTTCCTTCCAATTTTCCTATTCTGGTACATATCAGGGGTTCATCTTCTCGATTATTGAGAACCCAGTGGCAGTCTTTTCCTCCCATCACCACTACTATTTCTGAGTTGTCTGTGGAGTGGAACTGACCTGGAAGCCATCACTAGTTTGCACACAGCTTTCACTCTAGCTTTCTGATAGCTTTCACACCATCTGCACCCCTCTTGGTTTATGGCTTTAGGAGTAAAATATAACTCCCATACTACCATGTGAAACTATATTTATTTTATATTGACTCAGAATATATCCCAAGTTTCTAATAAAAAAGTAATCACTCTTTTAGTACTTAAATATTTAGAGCATTTAGACATTTTAACTAATTTTTCTTGGTAGTCTGTAATAAGCCATCGTGGTTAATCTTTTGACAGTCCTTTCCCCTTCATATTTATCTTACAAGTATATTGAAACATAATTGTATTACCCTTTAAAAATTTTTTCATGTTATTGTTTGTGTGGATGAAATATTGTTCTTGCAAAAAAAAAACCTACACTACTTTATGTGTTTCTACAATGTGGGACAGCCACAGTCTTAGTGAGCAAAGTTCTTAGAGATTTGACATGCCATGATAATCTGAGTCTTTGTACAGTTGTGAAATGTTTACATCCATAAACCAGAGAACTATATGCTTAGTTTGATTAAAACTTCTGTGTTAAGAAAGCATCTTCAAGGACTAGCATTTTGGTTTGTATTTATGCGTGAAATTTTCTGATCATATATCTACTATATTGCTAATTTATTCAAGTAAAACTATTCTAAAAGTTATTTGATATAATGCAGTGTTAAAATATGCTTATGCTGACAAAAAAAAATTACCAACTTTACACACATATAATTAAGAAAAATATCTAGTTAAAACTATTCTATACCCTAACTGTTAAACAAAATAGGTAGTAACATGTGTTTGAGCCAGAGCTGAAAGTGAAACATATACCTATTTGTAAGGATGAGCTTGTTAAATTTGGATTCAAATTCGTAAGTCATGATTACATATTAGAAGCGCAATGAAGTGCAAATAAAATGAATAATTTATAGTTAGTCTCCACACGGTTAATGAAAACTTGTGAAGCAAAGTGTTTAAGCCATAATTAACGCTGCTGGACTCATGGCCTTCACCTATGCTTTAGAAAATGGATAAACACCATCTCCTGTAACAGCCTTCCTGGATTATTATTCTGCTGAAGATGAGGCCCTGACTGTACTGGTGGTACCTATGGAGTTTCTGGGATGATGGCTCTTACGGACTGCTCCCACAGAGGCACGGGGCAGTCGTCATTCTACTGAGCCTCTGCTCAGCATCTTCTGGGTATTTACCAGTATGGTTGGGGGGAAAATCTAACAAAATATACAAAGATGCTTGGTTTTATAAAGCAGTAAATTTAATCTTTTATCCTTTGTATGTGTTCACAAAAAAAGGATCAACTCTACATGGAAAGCTGTATGGAATGAACAGTAATGGGCAATCACCAGCCTCAGGCAGGGACCTGTCTTCTTGGCTGAGTGGATGGTTACTTATTTATCTGTTTGTTTGGTTGGTTATTATTATTTTGGATATTCTGCTCTGTTACTGCTGAAACTAGTCTCTAAAGGCAGGTTCCATTCACACTTTCTTCTGATAAATGCCAACAGTATAGCAGGAGAAGGATAATTGTTCGAGCTCAGTGAGAATACTAATGCTTCTTTAGATATGTAGGTACATTTTCATACGTGTACTTCATGACCATGTGAAAATTACAGGAGGACATCACAAATTGTATGTATATATGCAAGTATATCATCATTTTCACATGCGAATGAAATATGTCCTTTTTCCAACACAGTAGCCATGAGAGGCTAATAGTGTACTATCTACTCGACTTGTAGCTTTTTATAAAATAGACTGTCTAAGCCTATTTTCAACAGAATAATCTCAAAAGGAAACATAGAACTGCATTTTTTTCTTTTTCCATTGCTGTATTTTTGAATATTTTCTAAATTTCCATTTTCCTCTCCACTCATGAAAATTACAGGGATAATATTCTCAAATAAAGAGAGGATACCGAAAAAAGAATTGTACTAGAACTTACTTCTTCTATCCCCATAGAATTTACTGGAGGTTTTTGCACATACTAGGAAAATAGAATATTAAAGATTGAAGAGTCATAAACGATACTATAATTATACTCTTTCATTTTACACAGCAGAAAATTGAGACTCATATATTGTACATATCTTTGCCAAGGGTCACCCAAATGTGAAATCACAGATTAGAATGAGCATCCAACTCTCCATGTTCCAGAGCATGGCTGTTTCAAATGCAATACTTTGCTTTAAAACATGAAAGAAATAAATTAAAAATCCTACCACAACAACAACAATAAAAATGTCTTCTCTATGGCTTAAATGCAGATAAGCAGACCAATGCTATACCTTAACTGTAATGGAATCAATAAATGTAAGAAAATAATGTGAGTAAGAGAGGATATATTAAAATGGTTTATGCTTTTTTTAAAAAAGAAACAGTGAATGAAGCGGTGCTATTCATAATCTGATGTGTGGTGACTTGAGTAAGACAAAGTATTGGTGACATACACATAGTGTTCAGAACATTTTAAGTCTGTGCAGAGAAAGGTAGATTCATTTTGTTTAAAGGAAAGTCCAAGGGATTTTAGGAAATTACTTAAAGACTGGCATATATAGCACAGTGAGACATCAGCAGAAATTTAAGTTTTATAGGAAAGTCTGTCATTGTCCTGTAAAAACACTCAACTGGCTACCCACAGCCTGCAAGATAAAGGACAAATTTAGCATTGTCTCTGAACCCCTCTTTAATCATTCCCACCGACACGCCCAGCTCTTAGCTCTTAATCACCTCAGCAGAATCCATGCTTTGGCGGTCCTGAGGACCTGTCTGTTCCCGGAAGCTACCATTATACATGGTGTTTCTTCCAGTGGCGTCTCTCGGCATTGTTAGGGAAGATATGGAAGAGAATATAAAGAATTGGTTACATTAAGAGCAGGAAGTCAGTAAACTGTAGTCAGAGGAGGAGAAGCAGATGTGGATTAGAGCTGCAGGAATCATTTTGTAGGGTAATCAGCAAAGAGTGTGAGTGGTAGATAGTATCAGGCTGGGAAGGATTAAACAATGAACTGGGAATAAATATTGTTTGAGCATCTTCCAGGTATCATGTACACGTTAGTTGCATTTACATACCTTATCATTTAATTTTCATAACAGCGCTATGATGTTGGGGCTAACACACTCTTTTTGAAGACCAGGAATCTAAGCACAAAGTCTCATACCTAGTAATCAGCAGAACCAGGAATCAAATCCCAGCCCTTATTGAAGTAACTATAACCATAATAATGTCTTAATATTTATCAGCTTTTTTAAATGTAGGAAATAAAGTTATGTTTATACAGACAAATACTTCACTCCTTCTTCTCACTGATGCAGCTATTTATTTGGGATAGAATTTTCTAGAAAATTCAGCTCTCCACCCAGTATGGCCTAAGAGAATGACAGCTCACAGACTCCTGTCAGAAAATCCCAGCACCTGATCCACAGCTTTACAGGTTGTATGATTGAAAGTTGTCATAAAACACAATGGATCAGCCTTGTGAGACTGATTGAGACTATTGACATTCACGAGAGGCTGATATCTATAATGCAATTCTGAATTATTCATTTACAATTAGAAATACAGAAATCAAGTCGACCGGAAATTTGATGTCCTTTATTCAGTGCATTTTATCCTTGCAGGCAAATCTACCAATTATAGTTAGAAATTTGTTTTATGACAATGGAGTCAAGTAATGATAATAGGGAGAGCAACTCTGATGCTCCAGGCATTGTGCTAAACTTTTTATTTAGATTATTTCACTTAATTCTCACAATATCATTATGTGAATATCTATTTTATAGATAAGGAATGAGACACTCAGAGAGTCTCAGTAACTCTTCCAAGTTTATATCACACTGGTAGGGATCAGAGCCAGAGTGCATACCTAAATCTATCTAACTTCAGAGCACATCTTCAAGCAAATGATCTTAATCATGACCTTGTGCTGCCTCTCAAACATAATATAAGCTGCTTGAGGGCACAGAGAGTCTTAAAAACATTAACAGCTCCCAATGGAGGAGTGTCTATCTTATGCCCCACACTTTAAATTCATTCTCTATGCCATACCCTAATTCTTACATCATTCCTGTGATATAAATACTCTCATCATCATTTTACAGAAAAGAAAAAGAAGCTCAAATATGAAATAATTTCCTAAGGCCATATAACTAATAAGTAGCAAGACTGAAGAGGATTTAAACCCCTACTCTGAGACTTGCAGTCATCCTCCTGCTGCGAGCTCCATTCCAAGCCAGGCACACTTGTCAGATAGAAATGACAGCCCTCATCATATGGCAGGCAAGATCTAGCACTTTATATGTGTTAACTTATTTAATCTTCAGAACAATTCTATGAATATGAGTCTATAGTTATCCTCATTTAATAGATAAGTAAGCTTAGTCAGAGAGAAGTTAAGTAAAATGCCCAGAGTCACACTAGTTAGTGGTGCACCTGGGATATAAACCAGGTGGTCTGGCTCCCGAGCACTATGGTCTACTGCCTGTTGAATGATCTTAACAGCAAATGACAGCCAGCTATATGGCCTGGTGCATTCAATTTCATTCTAGAAATATTTTATCCGTGGGCAGCAGAATCTCACATGGGGATGAGAAAAATGGAGCAAAGGAAATATATTCCCAAAGAGCAAGATCATTTTTATTGTTGTTTTTGTTGTTTAAAATAGTCTCAGTCCAGACAGTGTACAATGGACATGCTTGGATTAAAGCATGACTAGCTACCCTAGTTTCAATCTTGCTTCCCTGAGACTCCAGCCCCATTAACTTGACAGAACTCTAGTAGGCATAGCAAGGATATATTGTGGTCAACAGAAGCAGACAAGAAGGGCAGAAATAAAGCAGAGTTGTGAAGACTTTCATGTGGAAATCATGAAAATATCACAATGTCTGAGAGAGGTTCAAAGGAGAGTGGAGTAGAAATGGTACCGTGATAGGATATAGTTCCGGGAGCCAGGCAGCCTGAAGACAAGACTCATATATTTTTGTCATAAAACTGGCTCAGAGGTAAGATATAATTGTTATTGGGGGCTTCTACTAGTCATCTTTAAGAGCATTCTGCAGAAACTAGATATTTGGATCAATTCTAAACTTAAGAGGGGGACCTGTCACTAGACATAACTCCCACCAACAGAGAGGGATTTATTGAAGAAAGAAAAACATCAGGAACTCTGGAAAAAATTAATCATTGAACCCTGCAGTGTGTGCAAGCCAGAAAAAGAAACATTGTACAGAGCTGGAAACTGCTAGATGTTGAAAATCCAGATTTCAGAAACCTTAGAGGAAGGATGGTTAGGAGTTCATATGTTAATAAAGTAAAGATGCCACAAAAGGAAAAGGAGTCAAAACTGGACTTCAGTCTATACAATCATAGCTGATGCTGATGAAGAAGAAAATGTTGGGATATAAGAGATCAGTACAGCTGCTCATGGAGCTTGCCCATGAACGTGAGAATATGTAAAATGATGGAAGCACTGGTATATAAGCAAGAATGGGGCCAGCCCTGGTGGCCTAGTGGTTAAGTTCAGCATGCTCTGCTTCGGCAACCCAGGTTCGGATCCAGGGTGCAGACCTACACCACTCATCTGTTAGCAGCCACTCTGTGGCAGTGGCTCAAACAAAAAAGAAAAAAAGAGGAAGATTGGCAATGGATGTTAGCTCAGGGTGAATCTTCCTCAGCAAAACAAATAAAATAAAATAAAAATAAGCAAGAATGATTATAATAGAATAATATACACACCTAAGAAAATGTCCAGGAATTTGAAGCAAAAATGGAATTGAGAAAAATTCCAAAGGAAGCTTAAAAATCATATTTAAATCAATAATGATAAAAAAAAGGAAGAAGGTCTGCTGCTTGGGGCTGGTGGTAACATATTAACAAATGACCAAGGGAAAACCGTACTGTTTTACTCCAGTTAACTTTCCTCTTTAGACAAGAAAGAGAATAATTTTCACTGTAGAAAGAAAATGAACCCAATGTGTACGAGAATAGGCCTATCAACTTTGATTACACCCTGCGTTACTGGGAGAACTTGAAGCTGACGTTGCTGAATTATTACTGGTTTATTCCTGTTATTGAATAAACACTTACATATGACAAGCACTCTGCAAAGTACTTTACAATTACCAACTCAGTTACTTCTTAAAGAGACTCTACAAAGTTGACGATCTTTCCACAATTACAGTGAATAGAAGATAGACATTAAATATGAGGGGGTATCTTCAGATTCAAGATTTACCTGTCCAGTGACAACTTTTTCTTTTAAATGAGGTTATCTGGTATAAGTTGTTCTTGTTGAATTCATTCGTCCTAAGGATCCCTAATTAGTGTTCATAATTTTTTCATAATCTAATTTTCAGTAGTCAGTTGAAGAATCTTATGCTATTCAGACATTAAACTAACTAATTATTGAAACTATGTTTCAGAGGGAGGGCTGGCCTGTGGGTGACTGCAAATCTCCTGCCTCTGGCTGATGCTCGCACCTCATGGCATTCCGCCTTCAAGCCCTGGGGGCCCACTCAACTCTGTGGGGGTGCCCAGGGGGCAGAGGCATCTAGGTGGATCGTGTTCCAGGCATTGTGCTTACTAGTTGGGTGGTTGGGCTTATAAAAAATTATTCCTGTGTTTGTCAAAAAAAAGAAAATCAAGTCAGATCAATCAGATCAGATTGTATTGTGCTGATCAAATCTTTAGCTGATATGAGGTTGGAAATGCCAGAATATTCAGGTTGCAGAAAGGACTGAATGGAGCTCAGACATAATAGGAAGGAAAAACATATTTTTTTTTAAGGAAAAGGTTTGCATTATGGATGAGTACAGATTAGAGAAGCTGAGTGTCCTTTGGGGATGAAGACTATACTTTACCAATCTCTGGTATCACACTTGTTTTGTACAGTTATAGTAATGAGTTATAGTTCACAAGTCAAGACTTCCACAAACTTAATGTGATCTTAAACTACATTAAAATCTGTTTGGGGGGGCCAGCCCCATGGCCGAGTGGTTAAGTTCACACACTCTGCTGTAGGAGGCCCAGTGTTTCATGGGTTCGAATCCTGGGCATGGACATGGCACTGCTCATCGAGCCGTGCTGAGGCGGTGTCCCACGTGCCACAACTAGACGGACCCACAACTAAGAATATACAGCTATGTACCAGGGGGCTTTGGGGAGAAAAAGGAAAAAATAAAATCTTTAAAAAAAAAAAATCTGTGTGAAGTCCCCATTACGAACTCTTCCTGGATTAGCTCCCATAATCTTTAATAAAGGCCTGTAGAGTGACGTTAGACTTCCTGTGCTTAAGACTCAAATACCTTCTGGACATCTTTACCTGATTGCCCCTTGGGTGAATAAACTGAGCTCATTTTTGAATTTCCAAACAAGGTTGTTTCTTCTAGTATATCCTGTATTTATCAATCAGTATAGGTTAGGTTATTCTATTGCAACCACGGCCCAAAGCCTCAATAGCTTAACACAACCAAGATTTATTTCTAGTTCATGCTTATGAGTATAGTCTGGGGAGAGTGGTCTCTGCTCCGTTGTCAACATTCTTATTCCTGGATCCAGACTGTTTCAGTTATTTATTGCTGTGAAACAAACTATCCCAACACTTAATGGATTAACACAACAGTCATATTATTACCTCTCATGGTTCTGTGAGTTGAATGGGCTCCACTCTACATGATGTCTGTTGGAGCAACAGCATCTGGGGCATTGATTTGGCTGGAATGTCCAACATGGATCACTCACATGGCTGGTGACTGATGCTGAATATTGACTGGGAGCACCAGTGGGACTGTGTGCTAGACAGTCTGCATGTAGTCTGTTTATGTGGCTTGGGCCTCTCACAGCATGGCAGTAGGGTTCCTAGAGGTCATGTCTCAAGAGAAAGTGTTCCAAGAGGGAAGATGTGGAAGATGCCAATCTTCTTTAAGACTAGACCTGAAATTCGCAGGATGTCATTTCTGCTACATTCTCTTAGTTAAGCAGTCAATCCTATGATCATGGAGTAGAAAATTTAAGCTCTACCTTTTAATCTGGAGGGTTAAAAAAATCTGTGACCATCTTTAGTCCATCGGCTGCCAGAACAACCACTGTCTAGTGTTAGCTTGTAATCTCAGTAGTTAAAGAGAGAGCTGTGCAGGCCCTTGCATGAGCAAAGACATTTTCATCCTGAAAGTGACACATTTTACTTCATCTCACAATTCCTTGGGCAAAATTGCTCTAATGGCTGCACTCAACCACAAAGACACAAAAAAGCATGATCCCACTATGGGTCTTGAAGAGGACAGGCACAAAATATTTGGTAAAGAGCACTAATGACATCCATGTCATGTCTTGGTGAATGGACTTAATTATTTGCCAAAGATTCAAGGCAAAAACCTCAGATTTGTCACTCTTGATACATCACACACAACCACGAAGTCACCACTTCCTATTGATGCTATCTCTTACTATAGCTCCAATTTGTTTTCTTCTCTCAAATTCCACTGCTGCCCTCACTAACCATCGCCCAGAACATGACAACGAGTTACTATCTCCATTCTTCTAGGTGGGCTCCCCTTTATTTTCCAAACCAGACCCAGAAAGAGTTTTATAAAATGTAAACATAATTTAAAATCACATAGAATCATAAACATTTAAAATATTTCATATTAAATGTAAATTCATCTGCTTAACATCTTTCATCAATTCATCACACATTTATGAAGCATCTCCAATGGACAGGTGCTATGCCACTTATGCCAAAATAAATTTTACAATTTCTTCCCTGTCATTTTTATCAACTTTAAAATCTTTAGCATCACTCACAATGTATTTAAAAGCAAGACCACTATCCCACTTCTCCAACTTTAAAATCTATTTTATTTCTCATCACCTTTGTTGTTTAGGCTTAGTGATATAATGTGCATCTTTTTCTCAAAGGATAAATTTCTATTTTAATTATTAATTTTACTTTAAGAACTTTTAATTTGTTGGTTTCTGCCTTTATTGGTGTTTGGTCCCTTTAGGGAAATTGCTTTTATGATCCTTTTTCTAAATTATTGAATTGAATGCTTAGTCCATTTATTTTCATCTTTACTCTCTTAATCATAAAGGTATTTAAGGAAATGAATGCTAAACTAAAACTTTAGCTGCCTCTTATATTTTTTATATGTTGTATATTCATTTTAATTATATACAAAATAGTCTGTAATTGTATTTTACTACAAAATAATATGTGTGCATGCAAAAGAAAAAGTGGTGCAAGAAAGAAAAACATTACTGAATTTCCCTTACTAAAACTCTAACATATATTCTTCCTCATCTACCTTTTTGAGCAATGGCTTATATTTTTGAGCAATGAGGTCAGTCTGTTCACATTCTGTAGTTAATTTTTTTCACTTAGCAGATTACAAAGATTTTTAATGTCGATAAATATGTGTATGTGTTTTGTGTATCTTTATTTTTTTTCTTAAGATGCCTTTATATTTTACCAAAGAATGAGAAAATATCACTTGTCCATATCCAGGAACATCCCCCTCAATAAGTTCCACTAGCCTGGTCCCCCCACCTCATGATGTCACCATTGTGTGGTGACCAAAGTAGATGGAAAACCAGGACATGACTGGAGAAAAGGTCAATGTCATTGAGGAGAGAACCAAAGACAAATCGGATATTTAATAGATTTCACATTAAAATTTTCAAGAGATTAGAAAATTTTCTCTCTCTTTAGAGGACAGTTTAATGGGGGTGGAGAGAGGGGGAAAGGATTTGTATCACACCCTGAGACTCAGCAGAGCAGACACACAAAGAGGGAGCTTTGGGAGAGGAGAACTTTTCCTCAGAAGGACCCAATCACTTTCTAATAAGGCACGGAATGGAACCATTTTCATGTGGTATCCTGGATGGTGATACAGGGCTGTACGCCAGCCACTGGGATGTGGATCAACACCGAAGGAAAGCATCACTAAAAGTCATGCTTCCTGAACAATCCACGCATGGGACATAGATTGGCTGTGGAAGGATTAGATGAATACAGGGAGTTATGGGCTCATTACTTATCAAGAAGGTTGCATTTCTGCAGTCCAATCTGGAGACTTCAAGCCAAGGCAGTGGCTAAAAATATTTGGATCTCAATCAAAAATTTTAGAGAGAATTCTGGTACCTTTTAACACAGAAATGGGGGTTCTGTGGGATATTTGCCTATAGAAGCTAAAAGGACAACGTTTTGCCCTTTTCCCAAGTAACCCAGAACCTCAACGAGCTGTGGTAGCTCTTGTGAGTTCAGGCTAATTCAATACAGTGATTTTTGTAGAGATTTTGTTTTGAGTATTAGAAGTAGTTATCCCATGTAAATGGTGTTTGAATGTCTGTATTCATATGTTTATATGGCCTATTATCAAATTATTTTTACACGGTATATTCTTATATTTGGGGAATTCTGGTATCAAATGATATTCAAAGTTTTGATATCGGGTGACGATTTCCCTCTGCAAAAGCTATAACAATTTATTTTTCTAGTAGCAAAGAATGAAAATATCTCTTTCTCACCTCACATCAAACTGTTATCACTCTTTTCAATTTTTACCAATCCGAAAGGTAAAAAAGGTATAGCTATATTGCTTTAATATACATTTCTTTGATTACTAATGCTGCTGAATATTTTGTCTAAGGTAATTCTTTGGTTACTTGTGAATATTTTTCAGATTAATTTGAAAGCACTCTTAATACATTAAAAACAAAATATTCTGTATGCCATATATGTTGAAAATATTTATTTCCAGGGCTACCAAGTGGCATAGCGGTTAAGTTCACCCATTCTGCTTTGGTGGCCCTGGTTCACCTGTTCGGATCCCAGGCTGGAACCTATCCACTTATCAAGTCATGCTGTGGCAGAGTCCCACATATAAAATAGAGGAAGATGGGCATGGATGTTAGCTCAGGGCCAATCTTCCTCAAAAAGGAAAAAACAAATTATTTCCAATTTGCCATTTATCTTTAAATTCTTTCTATGTTGTTTTTTGATACCAAACCCTTTGAATTTTTTTATGTAATCACTTCTCTTTCTCTTTACAGTTTGTTTCCAGCTGTCAAATTTAGAAAGGTCTTCCTTTTTGCCTCCAAATTTGTGTGAATATAATTTCACGTGTTCTTCTGTAGCATATAATTTTATATTTAAATGCTTTCTTTTAAACATTTAACACACCTGGATTTTGTTTAAAATAAATGTGAAGTTAGAACCTAACTTTATTTGTCAAAAGTTAGCTGTTTAAATATCATTTACTTAGTAGTTCATTCTTTCCTACCTTTACATATATTAAAATTTTCAGTTTGTGTTTATGCATTTTATTTTATTGAGCTCTCTATTTTGACATGAATAAATTAAAGTTTTGCTTGTAAGAAATTGATATATTTTAATTACAACATTGGTAGGATAAATCCACTGTAATATTTTTCTCTTTTAAAATATTCTTTTACCATTATGCATTTTTTATTCTAGAGGAGTTTTACAATTATTTAATGATATTAACAACAACAACAACAAAACCCTTAAGATATTTTCATTGGACTTGCATCAAATTTTTAGATCAATTTTGGAGAAAAATGACATCTTCAAAATATTTATTCTTCTAATTTAGAAGAGGTCACCAACCTTCTGGGTATTCCAGGCAGGCAATTGTATCCTAAAGAAGAAAGGATGACTTGAGTTCCTACTTTAAATATTTTTGTTTTGTCTTGTTTCTTATCAAACTTTATTAGCTCTCACTTTTACAGTATTAAATAATAGTAGTAAAATAGACTCTCTTGTTCATGATTTTAGTAAGAATTGCTTCAGCATAGTACAATAGTTTATTTGAAATTTGTGTATTTTAGTAAGTTAAGAAATTGTACTTCAACTTTTATTGAAATTTCAAGAAAAAATTGGAGCATGTTGCATCAAATTCTATTTCATCCTTTACTCAGATAAATGTTTCCCTTTTGATCTAGTAATGAACCTTATCTGGACAGACAAGATTTAGTTACTATATTATTTTAAAAAGTAATATTGGATTCAATATGCTACTACTATTAATATGGTAATTTTACATGTGGGAGATTGATTTTCTTTCTTGTGCTATTTTTGTCCGATTTTGATGTCTAGTTTATGCTGACTGTATTTAACACTTGGAAAGAACATTAGTTAGCTATCACTATAATAATGTTGTGTAAGAAACCATCCCTATATTAGTGCTTGAAACAACAACATTTCTTATATCTCATAAGTATATGGATTGGTTGGTTGGTTCTGCTGATCTGGATTGTCTCAGCTGAGCTTGGTCATCATCTGGGGTCAGCTGGCAGATGACCCGAGAGAGAGCTGAGGTAAGGTATCCTCAGCTGGGATAATTCATCTCTCCTTTGTGTGTCTCACCTCCCTCCAGCAATCTAATCTAAGCATGTTCTCATGATGGCGTCAGGGGTCCCAGAGAGAGAGTTGAACCTTGCATGTGCCTTCAAAAGTTTCTGCTTGCTTTGTTTGCTACTGTTCCATTGGCTAAGCAAATGACATAGGCAAGCCCAGAGTTAGCATGGGAAAGCACTACCAAAGGGCATGGATACAGAGAGGTGTGAAATGTGGGGGCCAATAACGCACTCAAACCAACACAGAAAGGATTATTTCTTTTCTATTGTCTGCAATTTTTTAAATGGTGTGGGGATTATCTGTCCCAGGATAAGTTCCCAAGTCTTCTTAAGACAGTCTTGGCTACGTCAACCATTAAAAGTGGAATCTTGGGCCAGCCTCAGTGGCCTAGCGGTTAAGTTCAGTCTTCTCTGCTATGGCAGCCTGGATTTGGTTCCCAGGCACAGACCTATGTTGCTCTGTTAGCAGCCATGCTGTGCTGGTGACCCACATACTCAAAAATAGAGAAAGATTGGCACTGATGTTAGCTCAAGGCACATTTTCCTCAGTGGAGAAAAACAAAAAAAATGGAATCCTTTCCATGAAGATTTTTAAATATCTAAGCAGAGCTCTGTGTCTAGACTTTTCTTAATGAAAAAACTTCTTTATGGCTGTGATAGTATTTCATTCCTAAAGTTATTTGTTTTTGTGCTTCCTCCCCATTCTTAACTGGTCTTATAAGAAACGTGTCTGTTTTATTAATGATTTAAAAGAACCAGTTCTTAGATTTCTTTATATTAGTTTTATTGTGTTCTTTCTAATTATTATTTTCTGAGTTTTTCTTTTATATATTCATTCTCTATCCTACAAAGAATTTATTTTGCTACTCTTTCTGGCTTCTTGAGTGGAATACTGAGTTCATTTATTTTAATTTTGTTGTGCTTGATAATGATGCTTGAATATTCATCTGAGATCAATTTGGTTTTACACTGTACATTTTGATTTGTAGTGCCAATATTTCTATTTTCTAAATATGTGAGATATCCAAAAGGCCATCAATTATTTTTTGGTAGAGACCTTTATTAAAGTCTCCGATTAGTAATTTTTTAAAAAAAATTGATATTAATGTCTATTGCTAATGCATTTTTGTCAGATAATGGGAACCATCCCACTTATCTATTTTGTAACTTGCTCAGAATTTCATAATATTTACAGCTATTTTGATGACTAATATAAAGTCAATGTTCCATCAATTCTTAAAAATATGCTGTATTGTCTGTGGGATATACAATTTATTTTATAATTAGTAATTCAGTTTTATTAATTGTAATATTCAAATTTTTCATATAGTAATATTTTTACCTATGTTAATTATAGATGACTATGATGTTTAAATTTTTCTACCCCATATGAATTTCTGTCTATATTTCTTTGTATATATCTCTCTTTATATGTATTTCTTTGTTCTCTTTGTATTTCTAAGAATTTTGCTTTGTATATTTCTGCTTTTTTAGTGTATCAGTTCATCAGCTGGATTTTTGTAACGTTTTTCCATATTTAATAACTTTCCTCAAATTCTATTTTATCTGACATAACTACTGCTACACTAGCTTCTTTTTTTTTTCATTGTTTAGTAATAATAATAGCTAACATTGACACTATGGGACATACACAGTTATTAACTGTTTTATATGCAATGATTTGTTTAGTCTTCACATGAACCTTATGAAGTAGGTGTGGTTATTATCCCATTTATTGAGGTACTGAGCGGAAGCATAGGGAATTATGTAAGTTGTTTAAAGTCACAAAGCTAAAAAGTAAGAGAGTTGGAATTTGAACCTAAGCTGTCTGCCTCTAAACTGAGGTTTTTAGAAACTATACTCTATTTCTTCTCTTTTTGTATGCTGCTTGCTTTCATAAGAATTGAGTAATTTTTTCCCCTCTCTTTAAGTTCATGAATTCTTTTCATGGCTGTGTCAGATCTACTAATGAGCCCATCAAAGGCATGTTCATCTCTTACTGTGGGTTTATTATTATTGTTATTATTTCTGAAATTTCCACTTGATTCTTTCTAATAGAGTCCATCTCTCTGATGAAATTCCCCATCTGTCCATGCACATTGTCCACTTTTTCTATTAGAGCCGTCATCATATTAATCATGATTATTTTAGATATCTCATATTTTAGTTCTAACATCTGGATCATATCTGTATCTGGTTCAGTGATTGGTTCATCTCCTAACAATGGTTTTTTTTTCTTATTTGTGTGTTTTGTAATTTTTGAATGAAAGTTGGGCATTATGTAAGGACAGTAGAGAATGAGGTAAAGAGTATTTATGCCTGGAAATGGGCGTGCCTCTTCTTCTGCTAGCCTTGTGTTGTGGGGTGTTGAATCAATCAAGTCTAGACTCAACCTTGAGTTCAGCTTGATTGTTGCCTGCTGCACTCAAAGCACCACAGACAGGAAGTCCTCTTGTGATATCCCCTGGTTGGGTTGAGGGTTGGAGAGAATTTCTCACTGTTCCTCAACATTCGATTTCCCTGTGAGCCTGTGCCTTTGAGAGTGTATTTTTTATACTGCTGCCCTTCCCTCAATGGCAGAGAGCTGTTCCTTTTTCCTCATCACTTGTTAGTCTGGTAGTGGAGGCTGGGGAGGTATTCTCAGGCTTAGGCAGGCCCTGTGTCACTGAATTCAGGATGTGGCTTTCTCAGTGAACCTGCCCACACTCCTCATGGCAGACCAAGCTTTGCCTTAAATATTTATAGGCTTTATTCTAGGGGGAGATTTTACCCCTTCTAGAATGGTTGGATTCTTTTCTTTTACCCCTCCCACAGTGGCTTAAGGCTTTTGTTCCTTAGGGATATGGAGAGAAAGGTCCGGGTGAGGCTTGGTCTCATTCCCACAACAGGGGCTTCTTCCCTCCCTAGGACTGCAACACTGACAGAAGTTTCCTCTGGGCTCTCACTCTGCCCCCAATCTTTCTTGTAAAACCATGATGATGTCCATGAAAGAGAACCTGCAAATTGGATGCAAACAGCCTCTGTGTCTGTGGCGGCCAGTGATTCTCCCTCTCATGAGTATGCTCTTATGCTGTCTTTCATGCAAGTTCTATACTCTCATGCAAGCCCACACTTGGCTTAGACCATTTATTTTAAAAATTAGCAGAAATCTTTGTACTCACTTTTATGGTGACCTTGTCTTACTTCCATGCTCTGCTCAGCTAAGCCAGTACCCATGTCCCTTTCTGTTCTTGGGGGAGCCTCTGTTCCTTATGTTTCAGGCCCAGAGATTGACCCAAGGTCTCAGCTCTCTGATGGGGCTGAGAGGAGTTATGATTTGTAGATTACCCAGGGTTTTCTTGTTAGGAAGGAGTGATGCTCTTTCCAGCATTTTACATCCTATCCAGAGGCTGGAAGACTAATTCATATACATACATCTGTCACTGTTATATGTGTTTTTTTCCTTCCTAATTCTTGTTATGTTGTTACTTTTGTGTGTGTGCTTGCACACTTATGTTCTCTTTTTTACAATGTATTATTTACCTTCTTTTGTGATTTAGAATGTACAAATACTGTTTTTAATTTATTTGGTAAGTGTATTTGTTTATTTAACGTATACTTAAATTAATATACCTTAATTACAAAATCCAATACCGAAACAATTATTTTTGTTTCTCTTCATGCATGAAAATTAAGGTGCTCTTTTCCTCCTCATGATTTTATCACTTCCAAATCTATTTTTGGAAGAAAACATTAGTTTATAGAAAATAATTGTAAAAAATATATATATATTTACAAAATCATCTAAAAATATTTTTCATCAATTTTTCCTTTGAATCCAATTTCGCAAAGATATTGATACATGTTTTTAAGCCTACTTCGTATGTGTAATTGTTTCCCAACTTCTCTTCCAATCTCTTTATACTTTTATATTTTCTATTCTCCACTTCTGGATTTTGATTCATCTTACAGCCATCTCAGCTGAATTCTTTTGCCAAAGGAAGAGTAGAAAAAAAGGCCTTTATATTTTTTATTCATTGCAATTTGAGAATATTTTCTCATTACCTTTTCTCATGAATAGCAATTTGGCATTCTTGGGGTTTTTTCCTGAAATCTAAAGGCATATATGCATTTTCATCTGACATTTGCTGCTAAGGAGAAGAAAACTGAAACTACCTTTATTTAGATCTGAAACTAGTTTTATTTTTGCTTCTTTGTAGATAATCTGTTTCTGTGCTTAGATGCATATAGAAAAATTTTGTAACTTGGAAATTAAAAAATAATCACCTGATTAGATATGAAAATGGACTTCTTAAAATTCAATTTTGCTTGTGACTTGGTGAAAATCTTTTTTTTTTTTTTTCCTGCTTTATCGCCCCAAACCCCCAGTACGTAGTTGTATATCTTAGTTGCAGGTCCTTCTAGTTGTGGGATGTGGGACGCCACCTCAAAGTGGCCTGACGAGCAGTGCCATGTCCGCGCCCAGGATCTGAACCCTGGGCCGCTGCAGCGGAGCACGCGAACTTAACCACTCGGCCACGGAGACGGCCTCTGAAAATCTTTTTATATATAAACTATCTTTCACAGCTTAGAAAAGTTTTCTTCCATTATTTCTTGAGATATTGAAGCTTTTTTCATTGACCTAGTTTATTCTGGAAAATCTGAAATTCCTAGATTGAATTTTTGCCTTCACAGGTCATAATCCTCATTGTTTTCCTCTTTTGGACTTTTGCTTTGCGTTCTCAAAGAGTTTTAAAATTCGTTTTTCATGTGACTGATTCAATAATCCTGATTTGTCATTTATACTCTTTACTACCTCCAGTTTTTATTTTTATTCTGCAGTTGAAGTTTTTCTTCATTTTTCCTTTTTTATCTTCTTGTTTCATATAATCTCATCTTTTGTATCTTTACCTTATTTTCATTCTGTGCTCTCTCTTGGTTCTCCACTGACATTTCCTAAGCTTGCATTGTTTGGAGGGCATCGATCGATTATATTGCCTCATTTGTATCTGATGTAGTCAGAATATTTCTGTGAGGTATGCACTGTCTCTGAGACTTAAGAGTGATATTCCCATTTACTTAAGGTACAATCATTTTTTGTTTGCATTTGTACAAATTATCCAGGCCCAATTTTTTTTTTTTTTTGTCAACAGAAAAAGAAGGTGAAGCATCCAACTTCTCCTATAGTCTGTTTAGTCATAGTCATCTTTTCATTCTCAAATCTAGAGTAAAGATCAAGTTGGTATGCTCAATATTTAATTAAATTTACCATACTGAGTAGGCATTTTACTTGTATAGATTTTTGAACTGAGATTTACTAAGCTTAGTTGGTCTAATTGTGACATAACATTTATTCCAGGCACCACCCAGTTTACACCACTCATCATTCAGTAACCATGTCTTCCAAAATCAAAACCACTGTAATCTAACCTTTTCTACTTTCTTAACCTTGCTATGGTTCTGCTTTGAGTAGTAGTCTCTGAATATTTGCAGAACAAAGGAAACTGAGAAGGCAGCAGGCAAACGGTCATGACAATCGTTCTGGTTAGTAATGAAGATAGTTCTCATAGAGCTCAGGATGGCCTACTGCTTTTCTGGTCCAAATAGCTCTTGGAGCCTAAAATTATTCATAATAAAAGGGAATATATTACATAGGGAGAATCAAAGTATATTTCTAGTTTCCTTGTGTTACCTTGAAAAAGAATATGTATGGCTGATTTTTTATATATATATATTTAGAATAATTATTATGTCCTAATGTTAGGTGTAATCAAAGGGATTATATAACATAAAGAGAATTAAAGTATATTGATAATTTCCTTGGACTATTCTGCCTTGTTCTGGTTTTAAGTATGGAATATGAAGTATATGCTTTTGAAACTATTGCCAACATCAATTTAGTGAATAGGAATAGAATTTATTATATATTCTTTTCCTAACATGATTTAGGGAGACTGTGGCATTTATAAATTTTCTTTTTCTGTTAAAAACTTTGTGGAAATTTCTAAAACAAGTATTTGGAGGAGTTGTATCGCAGCCAGCTATTGTTAAATTTAGTCTCAGACCCAGTCACTATAAATTGAGTCCACCAATTCGTGCCATCTTAAAACTTTAGTTACCTCTCTCTTTGCCTTGGGCCTAATACTTTTTTCAATCTATAGAACTCTCTATAAATGTTTTAAACAAAAATGACTAATTTATTTCTTAAATGTAATGAATCTTATTGATTGAAATAAGCAATGCAAAAAAGGAAAATTATTCTATAAATACTACCACATACTTGGTTTAAAATAACTGGAGAAAGGAAAGTACAGCCATGAGAAATAAATAGAATAAATAGGTTAATACAGAGCAAAATGTGCCAGCCAGAGCTGGTTGCTTTTTTGATAGCTTTACAGCCTTAGAAAATGAGGAGAGTGCAGTAGATGTAATGCATCTTGACTTCTAGCAAAGTACTGGAGACAATGCCGTGTGAAATTTTGATTGCAAAATTAATTTAAGTTGGCTTAAAAAACACTGCTAAAATGAAATGTAAGCTGGTTGAAAGGAAATACAAAGAGGAGTGTTGATTAATGTCAATGAACTAATGAATTGAGTGAGATCTTCTGTTAAATGTCATAGGTGTGGGTCTTAGGCTGAGTTACTGCTAAATGTTTTATTATCTTTTGGAAAAATGATAACATGAAGTTGATTGAATTAGAGCTGATAATTTATCAGGAGACACCAGTGATTATAGAAAAACTATACAAAGACATGGATTTGTTTTAGAGAAAAGTCAGGAAAAGAATATAGTTTTATTTAAAGATTCCATCTTTTCATTACAAAAGAGAATTCTATGAAGTGTCAATACTTAAAGACCTTCAAACTATGGAATTTTTCAAAACCAGCTGGAACACAAAGTTAACTATGTCTCCATGAACACCATTTCAACCCAGTTAGTAGCTATAATTTATCCAAATGAGAAAGTGATGGTGAATCCTTAGCTGGAGGATGTGGTTAAAGTTGTAACTATTATTTACCTGAAATATGAAACATAACCAGAAAAACTGGCAATCTCTAGAAGCTATTGGGAAGAACAAGAGAGGGAGATTTTAAGGCAGAGGAGATAATTACATTCATAACTATGGGAGTAATTTGATAAGACTAGAGATATCTAAAATTATTTTTAGAAATAAAAATATTTTAATATATCCAGATGAAATATAGTTAAGTATAAAAATAAACCTTTTCAAAGTAGGTGTTTTAATACTAATAAAAAGCTAATCAGGGGTCAGGTAAGTGAGATTTTCGGTTAGAATAAGAATAAAATTATTGGGGCCAGCCCTGTGGCCAAGTGGTTAAGTTCGCACACTCTGCTTCAGCGGCCCGGGGTTTCACCGGTTTGGATCCTGGGCGAGGACATGGCACCTTTCGTCAGGCCACGTTGAGGCTGCATCCCGCATGCCACAACTAGGACCCACAACCAAAATATACAACTATATATTAGGGGGATTTGGGGAGAAAAAGCAAAAAAAAAAAGGAAAGACTGGCAACAGTTGTTTGCTTGTTAGCTCAGGTGCCATCCTTAAGAAAAAAAAAAGAATACAATTATGACAATCATCAAACTGGATGAGTCTTACTACAAATTAAGCATGCAAAAACAAGAAGATAAGTTGGAAAATTTGCGGATTCCTTCTCTTTCCCAGTGCTAGTGAGTTGGCAAAGTTTTAATAACTTACAAGACAGAGTTGATTCCACCCACCAAAGAGAGAGATGCTGTGGTTATGTTCATCAACACAAACTTACTGAATATCTTGTATGTGCACTGTTTTTGGTTTTTCTGCAGGTCCCAAAAATGACTGAAACAGAGTATATTAGTTTCCTATGGCTGCCTTAACAAACTACCACAAAATGATTGACTTAAAACAACAGAAATTTATTCTCTCACAGTTCTGGAAGCTGGAAGTTCCAAATCAAGTTGTCTGCAGGGCTGCTCTCCCTCCGGAGGCTCTAGAGGAGAATCCATTGTTTTGTTTCTTTCAGCTCCTGGTGACTGCTGGCATTCTCCCACAGATGGCAGCATCACTCCCATCCCTGCCTCCGTGGCCATGTAGCCTCTTCCTCTTCTGTCCATCAAATCCCCCTCTGCTTCACTCTCTAAGGACAGTTGTCGATGGATTTAGGGCCCACTCATGTAATCCTGAATAATACCCTTACCTCAAGATCATTAATTTAACTACATCTGCAAAGACCCTTTTTCCAAATAAGGTAACATTTACAAACTCCAGGGATTAAAATTTGGGTAGCCATGATTCAACCTACTACAAGAGAATTTTCTATGAAGCATTTAAAATTAGGTTTCTATCACTGCATTAATATGTACACAAAGCCATCTTTTTTTCTTTAATTAAATATAGACAAAAAAGCATTTATAGCAGAATCAAGGTATTTCCCACTTTAGGAAAATAAAGTTTTGAAAATGTAATCCATCTGTCTGTTCCAGATTAGGATCCAGATAGTCATCTCCAGCGCACATGCTCTTCATGCTGCTTTGCAATCTGGTACAAAAGTCAGTTGATTCTGTTTCTGAAATGGATCTCAGCTCTTTCCCTTTCCCACTAAATCCTCACTGAAACTACCCTTAGGTTAAGCCCAAATAATTGAGCCTAGGGCTACTGCCTTCTGATTGATGTTCTGCTCCTTATCTTTGACCCTCCTATTCACCTTCACACAAACAGCAGATACATATATTTGTGAAAACACCGTAAGTCGGATATTCTCTATTTTATTTCTCTAGCTTTCAGATACACAAAAGAAGACCAGTCTTCTTAAAAGAAGAGTATGCAAGGCTTCTTGTAAATTGCTAATCTCTGTCCTTCTCTGTAGCTTTATCACTTAACATTCTTTTCCTTACTCCTTAATACTACGCACACTCACTTCCTTGATGTTCCCATCACATGAAATTGTACACAGTTTCTCGAACACGTCATACACTTCATATACTGCATTTGCTCTAATTATTCTCTGAAACCAGAGTCTTTCTTCTCTTTTCAACTTTAAAATTTTCTGCATAGCTGTTAAGGCTCAAGTCAAATGTTATATTTTCTCTGTAGTTTTCCCGATCCTTACACTTTATCTCCATATCTCTTTATATGTAAACTTATATCATATTTTATTATGTGTAGTTATTTGCCCTGTGTGATTTATCTTTTAGGCTATGAGTACCTTGACGACAGGACTGGGTCTTATCTATCTTTATATCCCAACTTGCTTGCATGGTTCCTGGCAGTTAGTAGATGCTCATAAACCTCTCATGAAGTAAAAATTTAAATCAAAGCCTTTTATACATTTAAATGACACGATTCACCTGTGTTTGTTTTATAATCATAAATATGGTTAAAGAATTAATCAAAATGCATCTAGAACCAGGAAATCAACATGCAGCACCTCCTATGATAAAACAGGAAGACTTAGAGAACTGTTGATTCAGAGAGTATTGGCTGAGTCACTATATGTACTGCATGACGGCTGATAATTCCAAAGGGAATTTTATATACTTATCTTTTAATATTAAAGGCAAAAAGCTTCATATTTTTCAAGACTATTAGGGTTGCTTGAATTAAACTAATTCAAAGTTCAAGCGAAAAAGAGCATTACTGGTTTAAATAATTGTGAAGCCCAAGAGATCAGCAGGCACCAGGTACAGTTGAATTCGGGGGCTCAAAATGTCATTAGGAAACTGTCCATCTTTCTCCATTACTCAGCTCTGTTCTTCCTCTTTTGTGGCCTTCTTTTTAAGCAGATCCTCTGCATGTGGTAACAAAACTATAGCTCTAGACACTGTCTTCACATTTAATAATGCCAGTAAAAAGGGAATGCCTCTTACCCAATTGTTCCAGAAAGTATGTAATGGATGAATGGAAGGCTCTGATTGGCCTTGTTTGGATCACTTTCCCATCTTTGAACCAGTCACTCTGGTCAGAGGCTGGACTTGTCTGATCATTCCAAACTAGATTCACAAGCCAAACACTGAGGCAGAGATTAAGTACCACAGCAAGGAAAAATAGAGGCGGGTGGTGCCTCAAAGAGATGGTGTAGGAACAAACGACAGCTAGTTTACATGAATTCACTTAATCCTCATAGCAGCACTATGAGGAAGGTGGGATTGAGCTTCCTTTTTTATGGTTGAGGAGACTGAGACACAGAGAGGACAGGAGAGTGCTCAAAGTCTTACTTGGCTATAAGCGACCACACTACGATTCAAACTCTACTCAGTCTGGCTCCAGAGTCTGGGCTCGTGATAAACAGGCTACATTCAAAGAAAATTATAAGTGTTATAATTCCAGCTAAGTTAAGAAAGATAAATCTACATTTAAGAGAGGCTGCAAGAAAATACACATCACTTGTGCTTTTCATTCTATTTTTCTATGTATTGATATTTACATAATTATCATTTTTTGTAATTAAAAAGTGTATACACTTTATATTTTAATGTAAATATAAGAGATGGCCCTGCCTCCAAACCCCTCATTGCATAGTGTTAAAGAAACATAAGTAAACCGAGGTAACAATAAATTGTAACATGATAAAATAGCAATACACAAACGTTAAGGATCTCAGGAGTGATTCATCTTCCCAAGGAACGACAAAGAACTTTTTACACCAAGAAACTAATTTTGAATTGGGACTTCAAGGAATTTGACAATTCGAAAAGACAGAGGAGGAGTTTACAGGAAAATAGAACTGTATATGCACACCTGATTATTATTATTATTATGACCTCTGCACTGTATTCCACTGCTCTGACTACAGATCCCTCCATGTTGATCTATCATTTCTTGCATTCCTCTCTTGCCTTCCATGACATCTATCCTACTTTTCTTCATTATTCTCTAAATTTTAATTCTTTTATTAATTAATTCCTGCTTCTTTTTCGCTTCCCTTTGGGCCTTCATCATTCATGGGAGGACTCGTTTAATTGTTTCGTAGACGGGTTCTGTGTTTTTAGTGTCTTCTCTTTTCATTGCATTTTCCACGCTGTTTCCAAACTAATCTTCCACAAATGTTGCTTTCGTCGTGGACATGGTGTGCTTTAATTGCACTGGAACCAGGTAGATTTCTCTATGATACAGTGGTACATATACCACATAGCAGTTACATGACCAGGGATGGTAGCAACTTCTGAAAGCCTCACTGATAATGCCCAATTTGTAAGATAATTATGAAAATATGTATAGAATATGTATGGCTCTCATTGGATAGGTGTATAATATGTAAGAAGATAGTACTCTTTGTGGGTATCCATATTACTCCTCTGCCCAAGGCCCTACAGGGAGCTGCCATATTCCTTATTAGGCTCAGTGATGGACACATGGGAGCTCACTTTAAAAGAATTGCTCTTTCTAATCTCAAGTCTTAAACCTGACTCCTAAGCTTGAAGAGTCCTTTATAATCTTTTCTTATCTTCTGTATTCAGCCTTATTTCCCAACATTTTCCCACAGGAACTGCCTGCTGTCCCTTTAATCCTTTCCTTACCTCAGAACTGGTTAATATTTATCACACTTAATCCCGTGTTTTTGCTTCCACTATTCTTCAAACTGGAACTTTTCTGCCATCATTTGTTTTTATTTACTCCTTGCTCTTACTGCAAATACCATCTCTTACCAAGGTTTTTTTTTTTTTCAAAACAACCTAGAAAAAAAGTCTCTTCTTTAATTTCATTTCTGCACTGGCGAACGATAACATGATTTATCAATTTAAGCTCTTCATGTTATAATGTAGTAACCATTTATATTAGCATATAGTGAAGTTATATAGAACTTATAATGGTCTTGTTGACTAATCATCTTATGCTCATTTCTTATCTTTCCAACAAATGTTATCAACCATGGACAGGAACTATTCATATACGTCTTTTTACTCCTAAGTGCCTTTTTCTTGGGTTAATGGATCTTGTTTTTTCCCCCGAATCTGAACTGACATCAAGAGTATGAATTCTCCTGTAACTGGAATCTTTGCTGTGGTGGTTAGCCCTAGCAGCATTGCTCACACAAAGAATTAGCCTTAATATCTAAAGCATCCATTGTACATAACTAATTAACTTCTCTCCCATGTGTCTTAACTGGTACTAGTTATGTACCACTCACTGGAGAATTGAGAAAACGGTCACTAAAATCATTTTGTTGTTCTGTAGTTCAAATGAGGAAAGCCAGGTGGAAAGACTGCACTAGTACATAGCAAATTGCTTTTGTTTAAATAATAAAATTATTTGCAAGGAATTAGATTTAGTGATGCTTGAAACAATAACTAAATTTTGAAAGATTTATCTATACTACAGAAGGCTTATTAGGGTAGTTGTGTGCTGTCATGTATTGTCTTAACTGGAAGATTGTTGTTTTCATGCCAGTTCTTGGTTTAAAACCCATCATGCATCTGTTGTATGTCACTTTCCACTTAAATACTTAGGACAGGTAGATTGCACTGTCTAGTTAGATCGTTGTAACTCCAACAGATGTTGTCATGTAGATGAAGAAAATTCATTTTAAATGATACCATTTTTTAAAATGTGTTTTTCTTTGAGCCTAAAGAAGAGAATGCTATGTCATATTAACTCTTCAGATTCAGGTTCCAATCAGTGCAGCATGTTTTGATCAAGTCACTTCACCATTTCAGAATCAATGCAGGGCAACAATGAACCACATGTGAGGACACAGTGATAGCAGGAACGCTCACAGTGTCCTAGTTGTTTCATTCTTGGTAACCCTCCATGTTAAAGGAATAATTGGTGCATAGGCTGAGGAAGTTGTGCCGTAAGAATTGTACTTCTCCTAAAACACAGGGCTGCAGATGTAGCTGGATCAATATTTATTTGGTTAGTATGTTCTAATTAGTGATTTGAATTTGCAAGATAGTATCTTGTTTTTGTTTGTTTTAACTTTTGAAAAAATCATATGTAATTTTACCTTTCTTTCACAGTTGAGTCTGTTGAGTCAGTCCCCCATTAAGGTCTCTATAAAGGCACCCCTAGAGATGACCCTGTCCAGTGGTGGGTGGTTTCCATCCTGTGTCATGAATAAAATCCTAGAAGATAACACTGTATTGTAGACATTTATGACCATGCTTTCTTCACAACGAAAAGGAAAAAAAGAGGAAAGTGTGTGGATAAGAGTTAGCTCTCCTTAAAAATGTGTTCATATTGTACTTTTAAAAACATTTACTTTCCAGTAAGTTTTATTAGTTTCTTTCTCATCAGGTTGGACTAATAAGTACAATTTATTGAGAGTACAATTGGGTAGTATGTGTTTTTTTCTAAGCATGTTCAGAAATTTCCTCAAAACTCAAAAGTGTATTATTGGTGGAAATAAAGAAGACACAGAATGCATTTCATAATCCACACCTGGAAATAAGGAATGTCTATGAAGGAAACATATATTATAATTTAAATTCCCATAAATAATTATGCTGTCAATATGAAATCACAAAATAGTCTAGATGGCAATTTAGTTTACACTATATTTTTAAGCCTGCCTAAGTCTTAAATACCAAATATTGAGCAAGGCACATGTGATAAGAAATAGGAAGAGAAAAGTAGGATTGGATATATAAATATTATGCATTATATCAATATTTCCCCTTTTTTAAAAGTTCTGTTCTTGTTTCATATAGCCAATAATTTATCTTTTAAAATATTCCTCTTATAAACTCTGAGTCAATTTTTTTTATTAAAGCTTCACATCGTGTGTGTGTTGGGAGACAATTTTTTATGGGCCTTTTGTGTTTTTGCACTTTTTATGAACCAAGGCACTGACTGCCTTTATTTTAAACTGTTCTTTCAAGGGCGATTGTATTGTAAACAGCTTTGGAAGACAGAAATAATGTCTCTCTACAGCAAAGGGCACATTTGTTTACTGTTCAGTGTAATAAGGATTATGTCTCCCTCTGGAGCAAAAGGCAGACATTTTTATTGCCTGTTATAAAAGTTTGGGTTCCCTAAGTTCAGGGTTTGTCTCCTTTAGTTCAACGTATTGCTTATATATGCATCACCCAGCCCTCTTTGTATTATCCTATGCGAATTGGGGCTTGAGTAACTGGTGCCAGTACCAATACTGCTATTACTATGAGAAATAAAGTCATTTGTCTCTGATCCAGTAGTCTCATGTCTTCTGGTAACTTCTACAAGTAGGATAAAATCTGAGACCCCTCACTGTCTTGATAATATGTTGTCCAGGTTGTTGAGGGTTTTTTTGAATCCTCAGATGTATAATTATTTTGGCCTGTGGGCTCATATTAATCTGGGAATATACGTTTCTCATAATGTGTAAGGGATAGTCACTTTAGTCTCTGCTGTTCTTGGAAGTTTCAAGCGCTAGGAAAAGGGATGACCCCTGGGGAAGAGAACTGCACAGACCACAAATCCGTTAGTCATTTTCTTTGCCACCACACCAAAAATAAGTGGTTAAAATCTTTAAGGAAGAAGTAGCTATTGGAATGGGAATTAACACTGGATTGTAGTCCCCCAGCCCTAGATGTCCAGAGGGGGAAAAGGTGGAGAAGTGAGTGTGTAAAGCTGTTTAACCTGTATCTGCTTTTTGAAGTTCCACATCTCAGCAGAACTTTTGTACTGTTCTGCTATTCTTTGCACTGCCCCACCCCCAATAAATTAATCAATATGATAGGTGACTACATCAGATTTCCACAAGGAAGGGCCAGGCAGTGATATTCCAAGTCAACACTTGGAAGAGGCAAGCTGAATTTAAAACAATTTAATCTATCCTTTCATTGCTGCTTTCTGTTGCCCTCTCTCCAGGCTGCAACTGCATATACTACAGCACACCACGTCAGTGTATGCTTCCCCATCCCAGGGGTTTCCCACAATGCTATTGGATAGGTTTCTGAAATCGATATTTCAATGTGTATTTTGCTCAGCATTAATTTTAGGGAAGGAAAGCAGAGCACTTACTCTTTCACCACCAAATATGTTTAAATCATGAGTTATAAAGATATATTCTTCTTTAAAAGATGCTGATGAACCAATTTATGTGAAGACAAATCCCAGCTCAGGTTAATCAAATAATGAAGAAAAGTTTTTTCTTTATTCAAATATTCCTCATAATGAAGAAGAAATGATAGAATTAAAACATTGGCATTTTGCCATCACTAATTTTATTAGTTTGCTAAGGCTGCCATAACAAAATACCACACATTGGGTAGCTTAAACAACAGAAATTTATTTTCTCACAGTTCTATAAGACTAGAAGCCAAGATCAATGTACTGGCAGGTTTCGTTTCTTCTGAGGTTTCTCTCCTTGGCTTACAGATGGTCACCTTCTTGCCGTGTCCTCTCATGGTCTTTCCACTATGCACTGGCATCCCTGGTGTCTCATTGTGTGTCCTAATCTCCTCTTCCTATAAGGACACCAGTCTGATTGGATTAGGGGGTCACACATATGACCTAATTTAACCTTAATTAATTCTTTTAAAGTCCTTATCTACAAGTGCAGTTATGTTTCCAGGTACTATGGGTTAGGGCTTCAACTTATAAATTTTAGGCAAACACAATTCAAACCATAACACCAATGAAAGTAATAAATAAACATCAATGGCTAATAATATTACTAACAGAGACAGAGAAAGACATTATGTATCTTCTGTTTAAGATACACAACACCAAATTCTTGCCAAATATTACACTGAATTAGATCAATCTTCTAGATTTACTAATTTACAGAAAATACAATGGACATAGGAACATGGTAAGTGACATAGAGGGACTTAGCACAATCCAGACCTTTGGAAATTACAGAAAATATGACTAATGTTTGACCATAAATTGAAGGAACAAGTGAAGATAGATGAATGGAGAATCCATAAATAAAAAGACTCAAGATACAATAATGAGTGATATCAGCATCATGGCAGAGGGAGTTTCTTCCTTTGTCGCTCACCTGTAAGTTACAGCTAGTAGAACATCCATTAGAACATCCATAGACGAACAATGGATTCTCCGAACAGCACACTAGAATGCCTGAGAGATCCATACGTCTATACATCTGAAGGTGGATGAACTGAACCTCAAGAAGGCAGTGGAAACAAGAGACCAACAGCAGCAGCTCCCAAGACTGGAGGCTCCAGGAACTGCCACCACACCTATGACCAGATGTTCTAGGATTGTGGTGACATTCTCAAACAGAGGCCCCAGGGACCAAAGCAGCTCATGCTCCCATGGACTCTAGGAACCACAATGATACTCACAACACAGTGCCCTCCCCATCCCCCTTCCCTGAGGGCAGCACTTCTGACCCACCCCACCCCGACCCTCCCAGCAGAGGGTGCTGCATCCAAAATCCCAGTATCCCCAGCAGTGGTGGTGGTGCCCCTGATCTGAGGTTGCAGGAATTGTGCCAGCACCCAAGACCAGGGGCTCCAGGAATCATGGTGGTGCTTGCAACTCAGCCCCTACACCTCCCCCTGTGGTAGTGCCTCTGACGCCAGCCCTCCCAGCAGCAAGAGTGATCCTGGATGCAGAGGAGGTATCAACCATCCCTGTATGCCCAGTTGTAAAGCCAGCAACTGCAGTAACACTGGCAACAGCAAGGTACCAGTGATCCACAGAGGTGCAGGCAGTGATGACAAGAGTACCAGTGACACCTCAAATAAAGGCAGTGGAAGGTAGAGATGCAACCTGTCAATCCTGAAATATACTCAGAGGCAGCTCAGGTAAGAGAAACCAAAAAATAGCACTATAATGCCACCTCATGAAAAATGAAATAAAGGCCTATAATCTCCAACTGGTTGAATAGTCTGAATCAAAACAAACAAAGCTATACCTAATAAGAAAAGTGTTTGCTACAACAAATGCACCAGCAGAGGAATAACTCAGCAAGCACTATAAAAAGCCACAGTAATATGGCATCACAAAAAACAAAATAAAAACTCTCCATAGGTCAACCTGGAAGTCATGGAAGATTGCAATCTGATAGAGAAGAAAAAATAGTTGTCATGATGAAAACTCAACAAGCAAAAGAAAACTCAGACAGTTCGATGAGCTCAGGAATAAAATTAATGAACAGAAGGAGTACTTCACCAAAGAGATTGAAACTCTAAAAAAGAAACAAACAGAAATTCTGGAGCTGCAGAACTCAATAAATGAGATGAAGAATAAAGTAGACAGCATTGGAAATAGAGTAGGCCATATGAGAGAGAGAATTAGCAAGCTTGAAAACAGAAATATGAAAATGATTAAGATGGAAGAGGAGAGAGAGCTAGGATTTTTAAAAATGGAGAAATTCTAGGAGAAATCTGCAACTCAATTAGGATAAGAAATTGTATCTCAGAAGGAGAGGAGAGGGAGGAGCAGAGAGCTTACTTAAAGAAATAATAGCTGAGAATTTCCCAAACCTGGGGAAGGAATTGGATATACAAATCCATGAAGCTAATAGAATCTTAATTATCTCAATTAAAAAAGACCTTCTCCAAGGCACATTATATTAAAACTATCACAAGTCAACAACAAATAAAGAATATTAAGGGCAGCCTGAGAAAAACAAACAATAACCTACAAAGGAACACCCATTAGACTATCATCAGATTTCTCAGCAGAAAATCTATAGGCCAGGACAGAGTGGAATGATATATTCAAAATATTGAAAGATAAGAACTGTCAGCCAAGAATACTCTATGCAGCAAAGTTATCTTTCAGATATGAAGGAAACATAAAAGCTTTCCCAGACAAACAATCTGAGGGAGATTATTTCCACTAGACCTGTCTTACAAGAAATCTTGAAAAGCTAGCTGATAAACAGATGGACAGAATCAGGAAATCGTGACTCCATATCAGAATAGGTTAGTAAACATTTAATTATGAGATACAGGTTAAGAGAAGGAAAGCATTAAAAATAACTATAACCACTTCAATTTGGTAACAAAATCACAATACAAAAAGGGATAATTTGTGACAATAAAAGCATAGAAGGGGAAGTGGAAAAGGATGGAAACTGCCTGGGCAAATGAAGATAAGATGCTATCAGCAGAAAAAGGATTCTTTCATCCATGAGATCGTTTATACAAACCTTATGGTAATGCAAAATGAAAATTCAGAGCAGAGTCCCAAAACATAAAAAAAGAGAAAACTGAGAAACACATTGCAGAAAACCACCAAACTGAAATGGTAGACAGAAACCCAAGGAAAAGAAACAATGGGAATACAGAGCATCCAAAAACAAAAGATACAATGGCAGTAGTAAGTCCTTCACATCTCAATAATCACCCTAAATGTAAATGGATTGAGTTCACCAATCAAAAGACAAGTGACTGGATGGATTCAAAAACAAAACCTAGCAATATGCTCCCTCCAGGAGACTCATCTCAGTTCTAAAGACAAACATAAGCTCAAAGTGAAGGGATGGAAGATGGAACACCAAGAAAATGACAACAAAAAGAAAGCAAGTGTAGTCATATGGACAGAATAGACTTCAAGCCACAAAAGATAACAAGAGACAAAGATGGACCTTACATAATGAGAAAGGGGACAATCCATCAAGAAGATATAACATTTATTAATATATATGCACACAACATAGGAGCACCAAAATATGTAAAGCAATTATTAACAGATCTAAGGGGAGAAATTAACAGCCACACAATAATAGTAGAGACTTTAATGCCCTACTTACAGGAAAGAACAGATCATTCAGACAGAGGGTCAATAAGGAAACATTGGCCTTAAATGAAACTAGACCAGATGGACTTAATATATATATGTATATATATGTATGTATATAGGACATTCTATCCAAAAGTAGCAGAATACACATTCTTCTCTAGTATACATGGAACATTCTCAAAGATAGACCATATGTTGGGAAACAGAACAAGTCTCTATAAATTTAAGAAGATGGAAATCAAATAAGCAACTTTTCCAACTACAGTGGTATGAAACTAGAAATCAACTACAAGAGGAAAGCTAGAAAAGTCACAAATATGTGGAGACTAAATATGCTACTGAACAATTACTGGGTAAATGAAGCAATAAAAGAGAAATAAAAAAATACCTGGGCAAATGACAATGAAAGCACAACATACCAAAATCTGTGGGATGCAGCAAAAGTGGTACTAAGAGGGAAGTATATAGAAATATAGGTCTACCTCAATAAACAAGAAAAATATAAATAAAAAATGTAGCACTACACCTAAAAGAATTAGAAAAGGAGCAAATGAAGCCCAAAGTCAGTAGAAGAAAGGAAATAATAAAAATTAGAGTGGAAATAAATAAAATGGAGACTAAAAAGACAATGGAAATGATCAATGAAACTAAGAGCTGGTTCTTTGAAAAGATAAACAATATTGACAAACCTATAGCTAGACTCACTAAGAAAAAAATGAGAGAAGACTCAATAAGAAGTGAAAAAGCAGATATTACAATGGATACCCCAAGAATACAAAGGATTATAAAAATACTATGAAAAGTATACCCCAACAGATTGGACAACCTAGAAGAAATGGATAAATTCTTAGAATCATTCAACCTCCAAAAACTGAAACAAGAAGAAATAGAGAATTTGAATAGACTAATCATTAGCAAAGAGAATGAAACAGTAATCAAAATCACCTAAAAACAACAGTCCAGGACCAGATGGCTTCTCTGTTGAATTCTACCAAACACTCAAAGAAGATTTAATAACTATCCTTCTCAAACTCTTCCAAAAAATTGAAAAGGAAGGGATGCTTTCTACATCATTTTATGAGGCCAACATTACCCTGATGCCAAAACCAGACAAGGAGAATACAAAAAAAGAAAATTACAGACCAATATCACTGATGAACATAGATGCAGAAATTTTCAACAAAATATTAGCAAATTGACTGCAACAATATATTAAAAGAATCAAACACCACAATCAAGTGCGATTTATCTCTGGGATGCAAGATTGGTTCAACATCTGCAAATCAATCAATGTGATACACCACATTAACAAAATGAGGAATAAAAATCCCATAATCATCTCAATAGATGCACAGAAAGCATTTGACAAAATTCAGCATCCTGTTATGATAAAAACTCTCAATAAAATGGGTATAGTAGGAAAGTACCTCAACGTAATAAAGGCCATGTGTGACAGACCCACAGCCAACATCACACTCGATGTTGAAAGACTCAGAGCTATACCTCTAAGAACAGGTACAAGACAAGGATGCCCACTCTTACCACTGTTATTCAACATAGTAGTGGAAGTCCTAATAGAGCAAATAGGCAAGAAAAAGAAAGAAAAATTATCCAAATTGGAAAGGAAGAAGTAAAGTTGTCACTATTAGTGTGTGACATGACTTTACATATGGAAAACCCTAAAGAAACCACCAGAAAACCATTAGAAATAATTAACGAATAAAGTAAATTTGCAGGGTACAAAATCAACATACAAAAATCAGTTCTGTTTCTCTATACCAACAACAAATGAGCAGAAAGAGAAATAGAGAATACAATCACATTTATAATTGCAGCAAAAGGAATAAAACACCTAAGAATAAATTTAACCAAGGAGGTGAAAGACCTGTATGCTGAAAATTATAAGACATTGTTGAAAGAAATCAAAGAAGATACAAAGTAAAGGAAAGACATTCTGTGCTCTTGGATTGGAACAATTAACGTAGTTAAAATGTTAAAGGGTAATGGGGCACGTGTGTATGGTGATGGATGGCAGCTAGATTTTTGGTGGTGAACGCAATGTAGTCTATACAGAAGTCGAAATATACTGATATACATCTGAAATTTATATAATATTATAAACCAATGTTACCTCAATAAAAAGAGACATATTAACTATTGTGAACTATGGATCCTAATTTTAATAAATAAGGGCAATTAGAACACTGACTAGACATTTGATAATATTGAGAAATTATTTTAAAGTTTAGGGAACATGATAATGGCATCATTATAGTGTTTAGAAGGGCTTTTTAGTTTTCAAAGATCTATACTAAAATAGAAAAAAATTTCTAATGCCTGGCATTTGTTTCAAAATAAATCTGACAGAGATGGTGGTAAAAAAGGCTTTGGATAAAAATAAACAAGTTTAAAAGTGAGTTGATAATTGCTCAAGCAGGGTGATGACTAATTAGGTTCATGATTCAATTCTCTCTTTATTTGAAAATTTTCCTAATAAAAAGTTGGAAAGGTTTATTCTGGTACTTTAAATTTTGTAAATGTTCATGTAATGGAAGTAGGTACATCTTTTTAGCTATTTTTCCTGTAGTAATGATGAGTTTTGATGAGTCAGTCTGTCTGTCTCTTGAGTTTTCCTTATCAGGTTAATTACGTGCCTTAGAGAGCTGGCTGAGGGTGGAGAGCAAGCTCTGTTTGAAAGGAGTGTCTCTGCTCTGCAAGCTAACCACTTCATGTCAGTATTGCACTTTGATGCCACCCTCATTAGCACAATATTCTAGTCAGCTGTGGTAACCTGTCCAGATGTTTCTCTGATAGTGTTCAGCTCAATAAATTTAGACTTCTCACAATAGTGCTTGTCATTTTATGTCCCAAATATATTTCAAAATATGTCCAACCCAGCTGTTAGCTTGACTGCATAAAATACTGTAATAACACTTTTGAGGATTGAGATGATGTTTGAAGTGTTTCAAGAGTTTTTTCCCTCTGGATTAGAAAACAGCCTTGCCAGAACCAAAATGAATCTTAAATCAGTTTTAAAACAGTTTCTATTGTACTTTGCACAATAGTCTCACATTTTAAAAAGCATTCTGGAAAAAAGGATAATCTTCTGATTGTTTATGTATTACATGAACAAGAATAGACTCTAAGACAAAATTGTTCAATGTCTATATTTTAATGACCACATAAGTGATTTCAATTTTTGGGTCAAAAATTGTAAAATTTTGGTAGTTTTATAAGGCTTAAGTTGATAGTTTAAAACTCAGTGGGCTTCGTGATTAAGATTAAATGAAATAATGGATGTAAATACTTAGCTCAGTTTCAGGTGCACAATAAGCCCTCCAAAAATGGTAGATACAATGACTGCTATAAATATTTTTTCTGAAAATATTTGTATCTTGGACAAAATTTTAAGGCTTAATATTTTCTCTATGTCCTTGTTTTCAAAATAATTTAGTATGTTTAAATCCAGAGAATATTGCTTACTTTAACCAAATTAATACTTCTTGAAACTGAATTTAGATTTTAATAAATCCCCAAAATGCTTTCTGTTTAAAGAAAAGCAGCTGACACCTGTAATTTTAGCAGAGGATTATACAGAAAAGTCCACTATAATGACTGAGTCAATATTCCTGAGAAATAAACCTGTTAAGGCTGCATCATATAAGGGAAGGTTCTTATCTATTTCTCTACTAAGGATTCCATAATTGCTGTTATAAGTTACTCAGCTTCTCCCAGGTTCATTTACTCTGGATTTTACTAATTTATGAAAGGGAATCATCTATAAAGTAAGCCACAATTATAATAAAATCCCATATATTTTATTACATGGTTCACAAAATTCATAATGACTTGATGGGATTCTGATACTGATTTTTAAATAGATTTTTATTAAAAAACTAAAGATATTTCTCTGAAAGCTCCGGCAAAGAGAATGATTTCAGTTTTAGTCTGTCTATATTCTAAATTCTCAGTCCAAATTTTCTGATACTACCCAAGTCTCTTTCTGAATCTGTGTGTTTATTCTTTGTCTTGAAGACTTTGTGCATCTAGTACTCTATTCTGCTATGACTTTGGAGAAAGTTAGTTTGTTTTCTCTGGGAGGATAACTCCTTGAGTAAGCCCCCAGCTAGAAATCACTTCCTCTGTTGGACAGAACATCCCGTTATGAGACTTCCTCTGTTACCTCCTGAATGATTCCCACTATGGACAGAAGGCTAAGATTGATTCACAATTTCACTTTCAGTAACCGGTGATCTTAAGGATTGGCAAGACAAGAATGATACCTGGTTAGTGATTCTCTACATTGAGAAAAGATGTCTTAAGAAATACGTATGCTTTACATAGAGCATATGATAGACAAACCTATGGAAAATCATGTTTTCATAGTAAGGTTTTATTATATATAACGTAAATCACCAACTTTTGTTAAAGCTTTATTCTTTTTACTTACTGTTATAAATAAGGCAAATTATATATTTAAATATAAAAGAGTTGAATTAATGATCAGCCAAAATGCTGATTGAATTAACATATTGATAAAAATACAGATTGTAAAAGTTATTTGAAAATATTTGAGGTGAGTCCACTTTTACTCACTCTGATTTTAGTATCTGTGTCTGACTGTAGGTAATCACACACAGCTTATGCTATCCCTTCCATTTTTTACAGTTGGCTTTAGAAAGTCAAACATAGATTGAAGTAAAGTGAGAGATCTCTTCCTACTGTTTTTCTCCACAGCAGATAAAAAGGTATATTTGAAATTCATCTGGATATGTCTGAGGGATAATAAGCTCACTAATACTTCTATTAAATCAAGTACAATCTATAGAGAATAAAGAAATGAATATTTTGGATCAAAATCATTTATTGTATACTATATGTAAGTGATATAAAAATGCTGGAGGTATTATAATGAATAAAACGATGATTCTAGCTATCAAGGAGCTCAAAATTCTACTGAGGGAATTGTAAGTGACTAAAAGTAAGTGACTAGAAGCTAGGATAATGCCCCAAATAATAAGTGCCACAGGAGACTTATTCAAGAGGTGCTGCAAGAGCAAACTCATCACGGTTCGGCAAGCGCTTTCTCAATTCTAATTTGAGGAAATTTAAATCAATCAATATATACAAAAAATCAACTGTCCCCAATGGATATGGAGCTCATAAAACTACTTTTTTCCCTAAAGACATTGCGTTTTAACTAATAGGCCTGATAAAAAACTTGATACTAAAATGAGAATTTATGAACTGTCGTCTGTACTGAGTTGAATGGTCCCTGCCCCCCAAAAGAATATGTCCATGAACTAAACCCTGGAACCTGTGAATGTAACCTTATTTGGGAAAAAAGGTCTTTGCAGATATAATTAAGATAAGGATTTTGAGATGAGAGCATCATAGATTATTCAGGTGGGCCACATTTCCGATGGCAAGTGTCTTTATAAGAGAAAGGCAGAGGGAGATTTGAGACAGAGAAGGGAGAAGAGGAGATAGTGGTGTAAAGACAGACAGAGACTGGAGTCAAACAGCCCCAAGTCAAGCACTGCTTGGAGCTGCCGGAAGCTGGAAGAGGCGAGGAAAGACTCTCCCCAGAGCCTTTGGAGAGAGCACAGCCCTGACAGCACCTTGACTTCTGTTCTCTGGAACTGCAGGAGAACAAGTTTCTGTTGTTTTAAACTGCTGAATTTGGGGTAATTTGTTATGGCAGCCTTAGAAAACAAACCATCATCTAATTTGCCTTATTTTCCAAAGCACAGACAATTTTGAAAGTGTTTCAATCATGTACCACAGGGATGAAAGTGCATACAGAAAGCCTGTCTGAAGTGAGGTAAGGAAACATTTTTTGTTTTTTAGGAAAGTTTTAAGATATAAAGGAAAGTATTGGAGAAACAAAAAAAATATTCCTTATATATGTGCATTTTTGTACAATTTTCCACTGCCTCCTAGAAACCTTGGGTGTTCAGTGAATTCCAGAGGTAAAGGTGACCATTGACTATCCATAAGCCATGCATCTCAATTATTTATTACTGCATAGCAGAACGCCCCGAAACCTATTGGCTTAAAAAAAAAACTATTTTATTTCTAAGGATTTGGTATGTCTAGTATTCAGGCAGGGCTCGGTGGGGATGAATCATCTCTGCTCCACATGGTATTGTCCGGGATATCTCAGCTGGGATCAAAGGATCCAAGATGGCGTCACTCACATGGCGGGGTCCTTGTTGCTAGCTGACGGCTGAGGTCCCTTCCTTCCCTTCCATATGACTCCTTTTTCTTTGCACATAGTCTCCCATTATTCATTATTCCAGCACAGCATTTTTTTAAACTTGATTGTTGGCTTCCAAAAATGAAAAGAGAAAAGCTGTAAGACCTCCTAAGGCTCAGACCCAGAAATCCTATATCCACCCTTCTGCCGCAGTCTATTGGTGAAAACGAGTCACAGAGCTTACCCAGAGTCAGGGAGAGGGGAAATGGACCCTACCTCTTGATGAAGGATTGTTATGCATGCTCACACATAAGAGGGATTGTCCATGGCTCTCTTGCAGACAAATTACTAGACAATGCTTTGCTGTTTCTAATCATTTTCTTTGATGAAGTCTGATCCTTTCTTGCAAATACCTCCCTTCTTTAAATACTGAACACTTATTATTTATATCAGTCTTTTGTGAATTACTAAAATACTGCTTAGTGAAATTTGTTACAATTTTTTCTTTTAAAAATTTTCCTGCTTTGTCATTTCAAAAAGATCATAAACCCTTGGAGGTGAAAGACGATGTTCTATGTTTCTTTGTATCCCATAACACCAGCACAGCGGGTATTTAATAAATAAGTGTCTTCTTTATTATAAAAGTTGAGTGATGGGAGAATAATGTATTTAAACTATACACAGTGTTGTTTTAGTGTCCACTAGATTATTTATTGCTAAATCCCTTGCAGGTTACTGTGATAAGTTAGTCCTGACCTGTTCCAATTGCCCCTGCCTTTTCTTATGCTTATCACACATGTGTGGTTATAGCTAATAATTGCCAATGATAGTATATATAAGGAAACATATTCAGGATCACTAATTTAAAAAGAGTAATTAAAAGTACACATAAATCCACAAAGAAATAACAGGTCTTTTAAAAAATATGCTAGCATTTTTAAACATGCCTGATTTATGGGTGTCTCAATTGCTTAAATGTTTGCAATATTCTGCAATGAAATAAAAATTGTCTCCAAAGCTGATCAGAATGCTCAGAGACATAGTCAATCATTTGATGATTCACAGTTACCCATGAAACCCAAGCACTCCATCCTCATTTTGAGCATAGGCCCAGGCATCTGATAAAGAAGGAGCCGGAAAGGAAGAATTACATGGTGACCTAGACAAAAGTGTCATGTCAGCATCAGCATCAGATAAACTGACTGCAGTGGCTGATTGTACTGCTTATAGGGAGAGTTACTTGGAAGATTTGAATGAGAAATCCTCTCTTGTCCATCACAGAAATGACTCTTGGTATATATCCAGACATATTAAACAATTGTCAAATCACAAAGCTAGACAGGATTTTATGAGATTAACTGATTTATCCTTCACCTTGAGATAAAACCTGCATGCCACAAAATTCTCTAGGCACTCAGATTTAATTCATTCTTTGAGAAAAATAAGACCCATTCATTTGTTCAACAAAGATTTAATGTGTTTGAACTATATCAGTGCTTGGTCTGCATCAGTAAATACAACCAAAGACCTTTACTTTCATGGAACTTGTATTTTAATAGGGGGATGTAACTGATTCCATGAGTTTCCTCTTTATAAGTATCAATAAGTCTTATTAGCTTTATGTGTGTGTGTGTATATATATATATATATATACATATATTTTAAAGATTGTTTTTTCCTTTTTTCTCCCCAAAGCCCCCTGGTACATAGTTGTCTATTCTTCATTGTGTGTCCTTCTAGTTGTGGCATGTGGGACGCTGCCTCAGCGTGGTTTGATGAGCAGTGCCATGTCTGCGCCCAGGCTTCGAACCAATGAAACACTGGGCCGCCTGCAGCAGAGCGCACGAACTTAACCACTCAGCCACCAGGCCAGCCCTGGCTTTATATATATTTTAAATTGGTTTGCTCATATTATCAGAAAATATCCACAAAATAGACCCAATCACTAATAAGCTGTGAGTTGTGAGAAAAGAGCTTAGAATTCATTTACATTAACAAACAATTTCATTTTCAGATGAAAACACTAAGACTCAAAAAGGTTGATTCTTACTCGAAGTGAACTACTTCGAATACCTAGGCCTTCAAATACCAGTCCAAAGTGCTTTACTTTTTGCCTACTCTTTCAAAAATATTTTCTTTTTCCTACATTGACTTGGTCATAGAAAGTATTCACAAAATCTAGCACAACATCCATGTATATTAGCTATAAATCTTTTGGTTCTGTGTGACAGAAATCCAACTCGAATAGTTGAGGCAAAAAAAGAGGGGTTTATCAGGGGCCGGCCCGATGGCGCAGCGGTTAAGTGCGCATGTTCCACTTCAGCAGCCCGGGGTTCGCTGGTTCTGATCCCGGGTACAGACCTAAGCATGGCTCATGAAGCCGTGCTGTGGGAGGCGTCCCACATATAAAGTAGAGGAAGATGGGCACGGATGTTAGCTCAGGGCCAGTCTCCGTCAGCAAAAAGAGGAGGATTGGCAGTAGATGTTAGCTCAGGGCTAATCTTTCTCAAAAAAAAAAGAGAGGGGTTTATCATAAGGAAATTTCAGTTTCTCCAGGACCCAAAAGCACAAATAGAGCTAAACTGAGGAAATGAGCACTCGGAAACTGTTAGGACTGTCTACATGCCCTTGTTCTATTCTTCTCTGTAAAAGTATCTTACTGATTGAGGTCAGAAGGACCTGGTGGTTTCTGAGCCTAAACTGCCCGGGTTCAGATCCTGACTGTGTCACTTGCTACCAGAGTGACCTGGAGCAGGTCAGTTAATCTTTCTAATCCTCAATTTCCTCATCTGTCAAAATTGGGATAATTATAGTACCCACTTGATAGGATAATAGCAAAAAGTAAATTAAATAATATCCAGGGCTTGGCACAATGCTTGCCTCATAGAGCCTTCAAGAAATGTGAGCACTCATTATAAAATGAGAGATGTCAAGAGCTGAGCTGGGCAGAGCCAGGTGTGGGAGTAGTCGATTAAGACAACAAGCCAAAATGACAGTAACAACTAAGCCTTTATTCACTTACTGCCATGGGAAAAGCAAGCCTAGAAAGAAGGTCCTAGCTCCCCCAGTGTTTCATTCTTCCCCAGAGAACTGCACCAGGCACCAGGCACCAGGCGAGGGTCAGTTGCACCAGCACAGAGGGGGAAATTGTCTCACTGCCTGAGGGAACCCTGATGAGAAGCCCCCTGCAGTTTCATGGACCTGGGAGCTGGGTGGAGAAGGAGAGGGCAAGGGCTGGGAATGGACAAGTCCTGAGTTTTAAGTCAGAATGGAGAAAAGTGTTTTCCAGGTTCCTCCCTCCCTTGATCAGGATGGGCTCAGCAGAGACTCCTGTGGACGGCCTCAGCCCAGGGCCCCAGTAAAGAGGCCTCTGAAGCGAGGGATTAAGCATGCAGAAACTGCATGAAAGCATGGCCGGCCTAGGCGCCTGAGTCCTTGACTGCAGCTCCCTTCAGCAGGCCTGTCAGGTAGAGCCTTCAGAATTGCCTATGGTCAGGCCTAAAACATCTTTCATAGGTTTTTGGCCAGGAACCAGGCTGAAGAGGCTTCTGTATTCTTGAGAGGGCTTTCTCCTAGATGAGTAACGTTTCATCCCCCAAGTTTCATAAGTTTATATTTCATGGGGATCTTGTGGTTCTCTTTTCAGCGAGATAGTATAGGTACTTGCCTTAAAATGAGGCCTGGAATATAAGAAGCACCTATCATAGGTTGCGTATTACTCTTATGCTTATCATCGCTATTGTTTTTATTATATAATTGTTCAAATTATAACTCTAATATGACGCTTTACTTTATTCTCTACAGGTTTAGGTAATAGTGTCATCCCTCATATTGAGGCTTTGAAAACAATTCCTTGATCTTTGTTATGCAGAGCTCATCCTCCCTGCACCCAGGAAGAACAACAGTTCCAAATCCACATTTCAAATTAAAAAAAAAAAAAAAGCTCAGCTATTAGGTGGCAGCACAGTCTCTTAGCTATATGTTGAGATCCTCAATTAAGGCATCATTTAAGAAAGTCAACAATCTCTGCAAGATATATTAAGCCTCTTGTTTAAAATTCACCTAAATTTTTTGGGTATTCAATAAAAAGTTGAAGCCCCACTTTGTGCCAGGAATTAGGTCTTTAATAAGGTGGGAAGAACAAAATGGCAATTTTTTTCCTGATCCCATGGAAACTTATAGATAACTGGGGCAATAAATGTTAATCATGTAACACACAGATTAAGGAATTTAACTGTGATATTACCATAAAAGAGAGGACATGATGCTGTATTGGAGTGACATGAGCTCACCTGGGGGTGGAGACAAGTGGTTAGGGAAGGGTTACCCTAAGCTATCACTGTATTGAGATCTAAAGAATGAGTAAGAGTGAATTCAGCAACTCATTGATTAATGTCAGGCGTCTAAGATCCTTCCAATCAAAGAAAACTGTGTGTTCAAAACCATTGGTTCTCAAATTTGGCAATACTTTGGAATCACCTTGGAAACTGTTAAAAAAAATATTGATGTCTGGATCTTGTGTCCAGAAATTCTAATTTAATTGGCATGGAGTATAGCTTTGGTACTGAGGTTATTTTTAAGCTTTCCACGTGGTTCTGATACACTTCAATGCTTGGTAAACAATGTTTAGATCCTTAAGCAGGAGGATTGTCTTACTCAAACTGAAGGAAGACTTGTGTGCTTGGAGTTCAAAGAATCAAAGAGAATGTGATATGACATAAGACCGTGATGTAAATAGTGACAAATCATACAAGTCCTGGTCAGCCACATTAGAAGTTTGATCTTTATCTTGAGAGCAGTGGAAAACTATGGAAATATTTTAAGCAGAGGACATCATATCTAAGTTTATGTTTATGTTTGCAGTGTAAAGATTGTAAAAGAGAAGCTATAAAATTAGCTTGGACTAGGATGGTGGCAAGGAGATGGAATTAAACGGATTCAAGAGATTATTTTTAAGGAGGTGAAACTGGTATACTGTCAATGGATTGGCTATAAAGGTGGTAAAACTGACATGTTGGTTTCTGTCTAGTGGGACTGGATTGGATGGTAGGGGTATATTATGAGCTTAATCTTATAGATATTTCAGGTGTCCTTGAGATATCTAAGCAGATACATTGAAGGGATAGTAGATGGTATATAGGGATAGTATATAGCTTTGAGACATCTTTGAGATATCTAAGCAGAGATATTGAAGGGATAGTAGGACTTAAATGTCTGGGCTTGAGATGTTAGATTTTCTGGGGACAAAGTTCTAAAGAGCAATAGGAATGCTTTACATTAAACCCTGTAAGTTACATAAAAAATAATTATTTTACTTGTACAAAACATTGTAATAGGCACTGGGCACACAAAGATGATTAAGATGGTGCCTCTGACCTTAATTGGTTGATTAATAGAGGAGATATAAAAGACCGAAAATTCTAATGTGATTTTAAAATGAAGGTCCCCTTCAAAACATCTCAAGGAAAGACAGGACAAAAGAGAAAAAATCCAGCGACTTTTATCTGGTTGTAATCATTAAATGCTAAAATATTCTTAGAAAAAAATAATATTCTGGTTGGAAAGAAAAGGAAAGCTAACAGAATTTGAGAGAGGGGAATCACCCTGAAGAATCACGAAAATTGTCAGCGGAACAATAAGATAGTAGAACATAATCTCAGATTGGGGATATTTTGTTTTTTCATTCAACTTGAACTGGAGAGACAACAAGCTAGAAGAATAAAGAGGACACCAGGAGTTTTAATTCGTGTATTCATTTTTCAGATATCTATAGGAGCTACCATGTACCAATACATCAATACTGTGATAAGGGCTAGGGGTACAACAGTAGCACAGTAGACATCATTCAGCTTCACAGAGTTTATAGCTTCCTATCCTATTTAAAACAAGAAAAATAAAATAGCTCGTTGATTTGAGAAAGTGTCCCTAGTTAGCTCTTGCAGAGGAAGTCAGTAAAAAAGGATGTCTTGAGTCAATAAGGTTAAGTAGCCATTCTATGAGATTACATTCCCTGGATGTTAGGGCAAGTTTTAGAGCAGTGTTTCTCAGCCTTGGCTACAGATTGAAATCACCTGGAAAGCCTTAGGAACTACTGGCACCTGGGTCCCATCCCAGGAGCTTCTAATTTAATTGATCTTGGCTTAGGCTGGGGCATCAGAATTTTTTAAAGCTTTCTGGTGATTCTAATATTTAGCCAAAGTTGAGAACCACAGCTTTAGAAGGACGCTCCGTCACTGAAACCAGTAGGGGACTCCAGCTCACGAGGCTAAGCAAGGAACAAAAAAATGCTGATTATATACGAATAACGATAATGAAGACTTCTTAGTTTTTAAGTGCCAAGAACACTTCTAAACACTTGACATATATTAAGTTAGTTAATAATCTCACAAGGCCTGTGAGGAGGTTATTTTTACTCTTTCCATTTTACTCTTCAGAGGTGAGAAAACTGAGGCCCAATGGCACACACCTAGCAAGTGTCAGAGCAGGTGCTTCAACCCAAGCAGCTTGGATCTAGAGTTTCTGATCTTAACCACTACGATATATCGCCTCTAAGTATAGTGTGATAGTAGTTTTACACCAAGAAGAATTGTAGAAAGACGGGAAACATAATAATAGTAGAATATCATTATATAAGTTAAATGCCACTTGATAACCGAGAGTGGTTATTATGGCCGCATGAAACACCTTTGAGCTATTTTGTTATATATATACTGCTTCTCATGCTTGTATTCCTCACTTGTGGAAATCAGTTAAGTTCATCTTGTTGTGTATGTACGCTGTTACATAGTACAGAAGTTTTCGTTTTCAGCAGCAATGCAGGGAGATATAGGCACTCAAATCAGGTGATTTTTCTTTTTCTGACTTTTCAAAGATGTTTCCTCCTGAAGGAAACTCAAGTGCTAAGGGTGTTCTCCTTAATCTAAAGAACGACTACTACTTCATGGTCATGACCAGGCTGTAGGAATAGAATCTTCGGAGGAAATAATCATCCCCTAGGGAGTAAGTCTTACGAATGGAACCTATTTTACCGGTGGAAATACCATAAAGAAAATTGTTATTGGAGGGATTGCTGGCATACTGCATTCCTATACATGTCCAAGAGGAAAATATTCCAATTTAACGATATAAGACATGTATCTGAGTCGACATTATATGTGTATTTTTTTACACTTTCTATCCCATTACAGAAGTGATATCTACCAAATAAATGCATTTCTAAATGATTAGGTTTCAGCTACTTCGCCTATGCCTTTGTTGTTCCCTCTTTGTCTTTGAAGTCTGAGGAGACAAATAAAGGAACTGTAGTGGCCAGAAGCACACAACCCCCAGTGCAGTGGATATTCTGTGTCCTGCAGCTGGAGCTTGGGAACCATAGCCAGGCTTCATTTGTTCCATATGAGTACAAGCTAATAAATGTAGGAAATTCCATTTGGTATTCAATTAAGAGCTCTCCTGACTCCTGTTATTAAAGCCTACAAACTATTGAGCGTAAAATTAAAGTTGAACAATTCAGCTCTTTTTGACATTGTAACACTGCCTGAAAAATAGTGATGTAAAACCCAAGTCAAATGTCATCCTTTAAAGCCCATGGACAAATGGAAAGTGAGAACATTGAGGTAAATAGAGTAAATGCCTAAAACGTGGTCATTTACTAATGACATACACATCCTGTTAGGAGCCTGCTACTGCTCTCGCACAAATACGTCAACCAGTTTGTTGAACACAAGATATTACATTGATTTTGACAGAAAGCTACAAGATTATTATTGCTAAAGCTCCAATGAAGGATATAATTAAAGCATTAAGCATTTTTAAGGTTTTAAAATGACCTAAGGCAATAACCAGAAAATACTATAGGAAATCGATATACTGTACTTGAAAGGAAATTAAATTGGTCTTTAAATTTTTTATCTCTTCTAAATTTTCTCTCGACTGCCAGACCATGGAAGACAGTGACTCTTGCCTTGCCATCAGGGAGTATGACTTTCTGTAAATCTCATGTACTGCAGGGGCCACTTTTATTATTTTTGACTTAGAAAGTGCTCAGCTGAATAGATAGTATTATGAGATTTTGTGTGCATTATCTTTATTAGTCTCTGGTCTCATTATTTAAAAAACAAAAAACAGAAACAAAAACTCAACCAGACAAAAATAACCTTCTGCACATAGCCAGAGAAGTCAAGTTAATGAAATTTCAAACAATGAAACCAGAGAAGTTGATAAGTCTCACACTTGAACCTAAGTGAAATTCTTTCAGTTTTTATCAAACACTATGCCTGTCGATCTTGCTATGCTGCAGGGAATATGACCCACTGTAGATACAAATTCAATTTGGATCTATGTGAACCAAACTCATTTTTATTGTTTATTATTGGAAGGAGTTATTACAATCAAACAGAGTAGCTTGAAGTGAACCTCAGGGAGATGAATGGATATGAACAAATTAAGGAATCTTAAAACTTGAGAAATCTTTCTAAAAATGTGGATAATCAACATTTCCTCTGTGTGTTGCTGTTGTTTATTTCCTCATTCATCTTTGGTATACACTTTGAGGAGCATAATCAGGCCTTAGGATAAAGGTTTTATCTTTAGTAAGTTGGTCACACAAAGTAGAGACTTCCAGAAATATTTTTGAGAGTCTCTTGTCCACTTCATTTTTCTGCTTCTTTCCTTATTTTACTCAATGCCTCTTGATTGTTTGAGTGGGTAAAAGATAACACGGTAGAAGGAGCAGAACCTCTCAATCCTCAGTTTCCCCTTCTACAAAATGGGAGTAGTAATGATACCTTCCTCATGGCATGGTTTTGATAAGTAAATTAATTGATATAAGTAAAGCTGTCAGATGATTAGCACATGCTGTGCATTATGTACATGTTATAACAACTTTTATAAAAAGTATGATGATGATGATTTTGCCTTTTAAATTGTATTGCCAAAATGTGAATTCACTATTATATTGAGCCAGCCATTTAACAATTCTGAGCCTCAATTTCCTTGACTGTAAAATAGGAATAATATTTTCTCCACCTACCTTAAATAGATTATGTTTATGAAAAGAATTTATAAGCTATAAAGCAACCCTGCAATTAAAAACACTGAATCTGGACTTTAAAAAGCACTAGTTTAAATCCTAGTTTCTTCTCTTAATAGTTATGTGACCTTAGTTGAGCCCTTAGTTTCTATGTTTGTAAGATAATAAGGGAATGGCACCATCCCATAAAGTTATTTTTAGGTTTAAATGAGATCATGTATGCAGAGCTCAGTACCATGGCTGATACATAGAAAGTATTCCAAAGATGTAAACGAAATAATTCTATTTGATGCAGGAAATAAGTATTATTTTAACTTCTTAATAATTTCTTTGTTATGGCCCATGTTAATATGTGGTGAGTGGATTTATTTTATTTCTAGTTTTTCAGAAACTCTGTATCCTAACTTTTCTCTACCTCGAAATTCAGTGTCTGAACATCCTGGCTCTTGGTGTCCTTGGTGACATTCAGTAACGTTAAGCATTGGCGTTTGTGCATATGAAGGAAGAGCTTGGTTAAGTTAAAGGAGCTTCCAATCCTGAAATCTATACTGTTGTTATTAAGAACAGGAACAACTTTACAAGTTCTATGATCAAAAGACGTGTGACTCAGATAGAAAAAAGAAAGAAAGAAAGAAAAGAAACAGAGTTTTCACCTTTCAGAAAAGTGGAAAACCTTCATCAAGCAGAGAAGAAAATTATGTCTCGTAATATATATGAGAGAATCTGGCCAAACATTAAAAAAAATGAGAAGAAACATCATGTATGGCACAAATAATGTTTAAAGTCACTGCCTAGGTCTGAAGACAAGATATAGCCACCTACTCTCCCTACTCCAAATACTTTTATATTACTGTTATTTCAAACTCTCAAACACAAGAGTGCTTTAGAATTTTTAAACCATTGACTACAGTTTTGTTTAAAGGAAGATATAATTAAGAAGATGTTGAAAGTTAAACATTTTGAAATGTTTGTTCAGAGCATTGTTGAAATGAACTGCTCAGCGAGTTTTCTTGTTATTCCAGGAGTAAATATTCCGACTAGTCAATACACCAAAATGCTATGGGCAAGTTGGCACTATTAGATGTCATTTATTTAGGCAAACTGACAGTAGGTTCACCAAGCTTAAAAAATAACCCCAAGGGAGAAAAAAAGAAATCCCTGTGTTTACTTTGGTAGCTTAGACATATTTTCATGAACAAGATGATGTCCTAAAATCTGTTCATTAAGCTTAGAATTAAGTAATAGAATTGGAAAATGTGGATAGCACATTGGAAATTTAGCTCTTCACTTAATATCATAGATCACTTTTTCCACTGATATTATTTGGACTAGGAAAGTAAAATCTTCTTGAAGAAGTAATTAGAAAAAGTGCACATCAAGGAATGTAATTGAGGATAGACTTTGGTTGACCTCAGAAGAGAACAAAAGCTCAAAAGAAATTTCATAAGGTTTGAAATTTGGCAAGAGGACCACACTATCTCTGATAATTAGACTTTCAACACATTTGGAATTGCTAATTGGATCTAAGTTCTAATTAGACTTTTTATGTAACTAAGAATGACATATTATTGTATGAATTTAATGTGCTTCTACAGTCAAAACCAACAATTAGCAGCCCTTTCCAAATTATCGTAATAAGGAAAAAGCTGGATTTTTGCTTATATTGTGACATCCTCTTCTCTTAAGATATATTATGTACATTTTAGTTTTCTTAATTAAACACCTTGTGGGGAGCTCAAAGAGAAACTTGACTTTTAATAGGAAGCAGCTAAATCGTTTGTTTGTGAGGGAGTTTTCCAGTATGTTGATGAATTTGGAAGCAACAAACAAAATGCAATACAAGGAAATAAATCACAGTCTTCAGGAGGAAGCAGCACAAATAAGCAGGTGCTCCTATAAACCATTCAGTTAATCAAAACAGTCTCCAAATACGACAAAAGTTCTGTTACATTTTTAAAACACGCAAATGTGGGCCAGGTTCCCAAATGTGAAGCTCATGGATCTGGTTGCGGGATTAATAGCGTGACATTTCTTCCCAAGACATGCATTACAACATTCTCTTTGCAGCTTTGCTCCTTGCACAGTTATCTGCTAATTCAAGTCACAGCATCGCTTTCTTTTCTCTTTATTTCTGAATTGAGAGTCATCAATTTTTATCCTGTTGAGATTTATAGGCAGTAATTTTTAAACTGGTAGCCCTCAGATTTCGATATTACAGGAGATGAGAACTACATGTGGATGTAAAGTTAAACCAGTATTTTGGAGAGTAAAGAGCAGTGAATCATTGTAAAACTTTAAGGGAAAGGTTGCTGCCAAAATATTCCAAAGAAATTGATAGCACTGACAACAAAGGCAAATTATATTGTTTTATGTCCTGTGAATACTTGAAAACAACAAAGCCATATACATGATTTTTTCCTCAAATAAAAGCAGTAACGCTTCTAACCACATTAAAAGTCTTGCAGTTTTTTTCCCAATAAAAGCAGTATAAGACCTAATTAAAACCATTGAAACAATAAGAAAATCTAACTTGTGCAGTAATTGACATATTAGAACAGACATTATGCTAGAATTATATGTGCTATTATTTTTCCAATTAGGGCATTACTGGGACTGAGTTATTGGTGTATTTATAACTCCTCGATAAGTTAGAAGTCCTCAGTGAGTCTCCTAAAGCATGTTGGGTACTGACATATGCCATATGATGATATTCAAGAGTAGGAAATGGCATTTCTGTTTGCTTTATTTGCTATTAAAAAAGCAAACCTGCACAGGACCCTTCCTATACCAGTTACTCCAGGAGATACCACACAGTTCTCTGAAAGACCTACACATGGTGATTGGACCGTGCGTCAGGCAGAAAAGTGACCAAGCTATTTTATCTTTCAGCTTGGATGCTGGAATCCTGTCACAGGGCTGAATGGGTCACTGACTGACAAGAAACTGGAGAATAACATGCGTGGAGTGGTTCTACGTGTGGTGACTGTCCTGGTGAGTCTGATCAGAGCCTTGTGGTCTTGGCTTAAAGAGGTTACTTTATCTCTCAGTTCTTTATGTTTTATTCACTGACGCCACAGTCTTAAAAGAGCTTTGAATAAATCCTGACTATGCTTTCTGAGATATTTTTAATGGTCATAATTTTAGCCTTCAATTTATGTGGATCAGAATCAGATTTTTGCAGGCTTTTCCTTTAATTACAGTGATTTGTCAACAACTTTTTAGACATTTTAGGCCAAATTTCCATCCTTCTCCAGATTCCTACATATGATAAAGTAAAGGTATCCCTCAGACGTTTTCTCACTGAAACTGCATAGTGTAGGGGTCGGCCCGGTGGCATGGTGGTTAAGTTTGCATTCTCTGCTTCGGCAGCCAGGGGTTCGCAGATTCGGATCCCTGGCACTGACCTAGCAGTGCTGATCAGGCCACACTATGGCAGCGTCCCACCTAAAATAGAGCAAGATTGGCACAGATGTTAGCTCAGCGCCACTCTTCCTGACCTCCCCCCCACACACACACACACAAAACTGTATAGTATGCATAAATGGAGATAACCATGCCAAAGGAAGTAGATTTGATAAAATGCGCCACGTTCAGTGATACTGAAACATTAGCAGACTAAGACAATAATTTCTAGTAAGGACCTACTTAAAGGAAAGATCATCAGATTGTTTAATAAATATTTATTGAGTATCCACTGTATTCAAGCTCAGTGCTGATTACTGGGGACACTGATGAATAAAACAGACAGATATGATTCTATCTTTATAGAGCTTATAATCTAGTGATTCTTGAAATATTAACTGGATTATACATGTGAAACATTTATTGCAGTTCCATTTAGTTATTAGGAAATCAAAATGGTAACTATTGTCATTATTCCATATATTATTATTTTTCTTTCCTAATAAACATATAAAATAATACATCAAGAGAAATATTCTTAAATAGTAAAATACTCAAATGGGTATTGTCTAAATCGCCATAAAGCATGAAGACATGCATTCTCCCTGACTATTTCAATGTGTTTAGCCTTGTGCTACCTCATAATACACATCAAAACCTAATAGTCCATAGTTATTAACTTTATTTTTCTTCAGAAAAGCCTACTTGTTTTTAAATTTGAAAAATTCTTTCCTATAGGCTAAAAAAATTGTAGAATTAGTAATCAGGAGAAGCAGTTTTTGTGATATATTGATGCTAATTGGATGTTTATCAAAGTTTATAACAGCAATGACTGCCCTTTGTCCATTGTTTAGTACAAATTAAATAGAGTCAACATAATTTCATTGTCTAAAAAAAGGATATCTGATATTTCTGTAAAAGGAAATTCAAATGAATAGTCTGTCCCCCCTTTTTGGTGCCTGTAATTTATTCCTAGTTATTATTTTAATAAGATTTTCACTTTTTTGGCAGATGATTATAACACGAATACTTCACAACTTAAATGTGAAGGTGTTCTGTATGTACTCAAGGATGTGGCTATGTGCTAATATTAAAAAAAAGACAGCCATTTAAACTACAGTAAACTATTAATAGCCTCTTCTGTAGTGATTAATATGCAAACTCAGGTGACAACTGCGATGAAAGATAATGTATGTGCTTTGTTTTGGTCTTTGAGATTCATATTTTAAGGCAAGCTAACCTCATTTAGTTATTAAGCAAATATTTATTTAGTACTTACTGTAGACTTGTTAATAGATATAAGATGAATAATACATAGAAATGCGTGTTATTCTTCTTATAGGTATATTCATACCTCAAAGTAGTCATAGAATCTTGTTGGAGTGATGCACATACAACAAAGCAGATATGATTTATTAAGCCTTCGTATGTGCCAGATATTCTACTAAGCTGTTTACTTGTATTGTCTTATTCAGTCCTCACAGTGTTTCTAAGAAATGGACACTATTCTGATCCCAAGAATGTGGTAGATGAAACTAAGAAATCCAGAGGTTGAAAAAAAAGTGGAAGATTATACAGATAGTAAGTTGAGTTGGGATTCAAACCCAGGAAGTCTGACTCCAGGCCTTTTAACCTCTTCCCCCTTGATGTTATATTATACTCCTCCTACCCCTACTGTGATAAGCATGAGAATAAAAGTATCTGTAGGATTTTACTTGACTTGAGAGTTGGAAATGCTTAACTCTGAATAAGGTCAAAGTGAGTTTGATAGGGAAAGTTTCATAGGACCAGTTGTTTTACATTCATTTCCCAGCTGAACAAAATGATTGCTATTTTGTGCGTGAAATTGCATTGCTTCACACAGTGTTAATGCCTGCATGCCCCAGTCTCACCTTCGTGACTCACAATGGTCTCTGTTTCCTGCCAGCTTGCCTGCACAGATCTTGACATGGTTAGTGAATGGAGATATGGAAACAGTGTGTTTCCCCAGGTCTTCTGTGATGCAGTGTGGATTTATCAGTTGCGTGCCCAGTTGAGTAAAATGTTGTTCCACTTATTACACTCCCACAATATACAAACGTGGTACTTAATATCTTGTAGGCTTCTTGATTCTTCATGTACTTCTTACTGAATGGAAACCTGCCACAACCTTCTTATTTATTTCCTACAAACATCTTTCCAGGTCTAGCTGTTACTTATATGGCATTACGAGCTTCTTCCACCCAACACAAAGAATCACTCTCCCCTCAACCCACCTAGCAACTCCAAAATATTGATGCCCGCTAAACCCTGAAACTCAGATTTGGTTTATACTAGACTTTATTTGGCCACCTAAACACCCCCCTGAGAAGGGAGAAAGAGGAGGGAGGGACCACGTGTAAGGCCCCTGAAGAAGGATTTCTCAGCCTTTACTTCATTCTAACTGCAACCTAGTCCCACTTCCACACATCCCTTACTTTGCTTTTTAGGCAAATTATGATATTAATGACACACAGGTTAATAAAATTGATCTTCCTTACCTACGTTTGAAACCCCCATTCATATTACTATTAAGGATACTTCATTGACTTGAAAGAAATAATCTAATGTTTATCTTAAACTAAATAATTCAGTGCTATATTGTTTATGATCCCAAGGGCAAATAAATGATACAGTCAAATGGTTAATTGAAGAGAATTAAATAAAGGGATTATTAACAAAGATGTAAATGGGTTAAAGGAATCAACAATGGGTGTTGAAGAGCCAGGGCCTGGATGCACAGCAAGCCTTGACTACCTTGAAGACTGATGGGGCATGAAGCAGGAGCAGTATTGACAGACCTGGCAATGGCTGGAGCGGTGGGAGAGAGACCACTCAAGAGTAGCTGTGATCTTTGGTATAGGAAGAGGGTGGAGAAAAAGAGTCATTGCCAAAACCACAGTCAGACAGTGATGAAATGAAGAGAGAGGTTACCTCAGTGTCATTCCTCCTCTCCATTTCGTTTCATTGTCTCCAATTGCAAATCCAACCAGAAGTCAGAGGGCAAGGGAGCACAAGTAACGCAGACCATGAAGGTCAGCCTCCTCGAACACAGAGCAGGGCAGTGAAGGGCACGGTGGATCCGGAAACCAACACCAGTGTCTACTATTTGGTAACACCTTTTAAGAACTTCACATGTGTTAACTTATTTAATCCTTATTAAAACCCTACAAGAGATGTATCAATTACATTAAAAGGATGAAAATAGGATACAAAAGAGTTAACTAAATTTCCGTGTCCGTATAGCTCACAAAAGTCAGAGATCCTAGTTCCAGAGGCCAAGTCCTTAGCCACTCTGATATTCTGCCTTTGGAATCAGAATGAATTCACATTAGTTTTAAATTAAATATGATATAACTACTGAGATTGCAAATATTATTGGATTGGTAACTTAGGAACATTTTTCTAAATAGCATCACATGTTCAATCATCACCGAAGACACAGACAAATGTTGTAGAAATTGAGGAAAAGAAAGAATGAGAATAAAATTCAGACCCTGCAAGCTTGGTCCTTCTATTAACCTCTTTGTTTCCATATTTGGCCCACTTATCTTAATTTCTTACCAAGTGGACCAAGTGTATTACTATAAGGCACTTATTAAGATTATTTTTTTTCCTTTTAACTTACTAAGTTGTATAAGTATGGATAGCCATAAATGACTAATTATGTCATTCAATTTTTTTTTTCCTGAGGAAGATTGACCATGAGCTAACATCTATTGTCAATCTTCCTCTTTTTCATTTTTTTGTATCTGAGCCACTGCCACAGCATGGCTGCTGAAAGATGAGTGGTATAGGTCTGCACCCAGGAACCGAACCCAGTCCACTGAAGCAGGGCATGCTGAACTTAACCACTAGGCCACCGAGGCTGGCCCAGTCATTCAGTTTTTTTCACGGTAATTCACAAAAAGTTATTAGAAACATCACTGAGTAGTAAATATCATCATAATACTTATGAAAATAAAATGGAAAGAAATTAGCACCAATGAAAAGAAGGTCTTGAGAAGCTGTGCTGCAAGAAGAAATAGAAGATATCTCAAAAACATAGCAGGAGCTCACTGATTAATAATTCCTATTTGCTTGATTTGGTTTTGCTTAAAATGGGCACATGGCACCTCTAATGAAACATGAATTCACTCATCAATTCATTTGAGAAATGTTTATTGAGTGCCTTCTTCTAGATGCTTGGGGCTCACACAAAACAGACAAACATACTGACTTTTGGGAGTTTCATTCCAGCAGGATATCTTCTAAAGCTCTCAGAATATTTTTTGAAAAGGTACAGTGCCATCATCTTACATTAAATATACAACATAGTACTCCTTGCCTAAAACTACTATAAAAATAATTAAATAACTTTGTATAAATATATGAAATTATATTTATATAAAATTATATTTATATTATATTGGAAGTTTATAGTCAAGCTGTGGTGGTGATTTTTCTGTATTTTATAAATTCAAAAACATAAAATTTTTCACAGTTTACTATCTCTGAAATCAGGATGCGCCTTTTAACTGATGTCTCCTTGTGATTATAACTGGAAGTATTTTTTGTCTTTATTAATGGTAGGTAAAACAATTGTGGATCTTACAATTGAAACATTTTAGATTAAATAATATGTGGATGGTATTTTTACAAAATTAATTGTTAATAAATATTCCTGGAAAGACAAATTCAATAGGATTGGGCAAGAAGCCATCATAAGAGAGAGACTATTTTAAAGAATACCTGTAATAGAAAAGAAATAACAGTAAGAAATGAAGTCAATTGAAAAAATAGGACAGTAATAACAATGAAAATAATTACACTCTAAACTAAAACTGTCACTATAGGCAGAGAAAGATAAAAGTAGAAAATACACAAAGGCAGCTTATCTCAAAACAATACCACATAAAGCAAGGTCCCAACTACGTGTTGAGAGAAAGGGAAGTTTCCCCAAGCAACTCACTATTGGAAGGGCATAGCAGGCAGCTGCCTACTGAGTTATCATTTTAAGAGAAATTTCCTTTTCCTAAAATATTTCCCTATTATTAGTCTCTCTTGGAATTTTTTCAGCAGGCCCTATTTCCCTGTGAAAATTTACATGTTATCTGAGATCAGAGAAAGGTAAAACATCACTATATAGTTATACAGTGTACCCTAAACTGTTAGCCTTCACTCAACAACTATTTATTGAACGTATATTGTAAGCCAAGCATTGAGCTGCATTCCAAAGAGGGAAAGATAAACACAACATAGTTCCTGCTTTCAAGGAGCTCCATATAAACCACTGTAGCAAAATTACTGAGTCCTCTATCAGAAAATAGAACCCGTGTGTGAGTGTGAGGGACTCAGAATTAAACACATTTTGGGGAGGCTGAGAAAGAATGGTAAAGTTGAGAGAACAAAACAGACAGATACAAAAATCACAGTCTTTTCGTGATCTAATCTCAGCAGTGACATCTAGGCCCAGATTCATGGGCTTACAGGACAATTTAATTCCTCATTTCACTATGTTCTTTCATTTAGAATTCTTTGTAACTCCATATTAATTTTTTGTCATTTGTCATTTTTTTATCATTCATTAGCATTAGCGCCTCCCCTCCCCCCCTTAATTGTAAGTACCAGTAAGACACAAAGTTGGTTTTCACTTACAAAGCCTGGTATATAGAAGCAGGTCAGTAAATATTTGCTGAATGGACAAATTAAAATACTTTGATAGACTGAAGGGGTGTGTGTGTTTGTGTGTGTGAGAGAGACACAGAGACAGAGATAGAGACAGAAAGAAAGAGAGAGAGAAGCAAAGAAATAAAGAACTCTATATGTGATTAAAAAAATAAGAATGGGGAAAGACACAAGGCTATGCCTGAATAGGTGGTCTTAGGATTCCTCATTCTTTGACTTTTATCCACTAAGTCCAAATTTACAGGAGAGATAGCAAAGGATATCCTAAACTGATAAGCATTATTGATTTCAGCATACGATTTCATCCCTGAATCGTCTTCCCTTTATTTCACCTTGGTGAACTGTCCAGACACCTCGGTGGAATGCTGGGGACCTCTTTTATCTGTTTCATTTACATCTTGAACAAGTCACTAAGCCTCATGCTTCTCACTGTTCTCTCCTGGAGAACACCTGGTTTCTCAGACTTTCCAAAGCTCCAAAAACACCATAACTAGGTCCATCTCTCCTCACAAATCAAACCCTAAATGGCTGAAAAAGCCCAGCCTCCTTTAGGTTTTGTAGACTCTAAGCTATTTACTTCTCCAAGAATTCCCTCCCTCCATCCACTCTTGTGAGGGAGGTAGGAGTGGATACCTTCCACCTCTCTACCTCCTCAGGTAACTAGTTTTACTATATTCCTACTCAAACTGCCTGCCCCATTCAGAGTTGCTGTAGTGGGTCCTTAGCCTTCCCATCACCCGGCATTTATTCAGCATCCTCTCTATGTTAAGCATTATGCTAAGTGCTAGAGATGCAGAGGTAAACAAAATAGACATAGTCGTTGCTGTAATAGAACATGACTTCTACTAAGGAATATTGACAACATCCAAAGAAAGGCACTAACGAAGAGCTAGACTGGGGAGATCTAGAAACACGTCCCTGAAGGAGAACCGCCTGAGTCATGGTTCTCAAAATGTGAAAGATCTTTATCTATGTCCTAGATGCCTCACAGAAAAAACTTGGAGGATGGAAGATGGAGACAGGATATGGGCAACAAGATGGTTACACATAAGTAAAACCCAAGTTGTATCTTTAGGTAATTAAAGTTCAAAATGAACAGTAACATAATCATATAAAATCTATATGCTTTCTGATCAATGTTGTCCTATAAGCTCTATAATTGTGATCTACTGCCTAAAATTCTACATTTAGACTCAGTATTAAATATAAAGAGCATAAAGAATTATTTTCAGAAACCAAACGAATCAAGACCATTAGATCTTTTGACGCAGTTGACACTAGGAAATGACTTAAACCATTTACGGTGTGTTCAAATAGCTTCATGCTTTTAAGGTAAAGAAGTACAAAGTTTTAATTCAAAATATCAAGAATCATTCATATTATGAAATAGCAAGTCCACATTTGACGACAAGTTACAAATGATATAGAATCATTTAATATCCTCTTGGTCTTAGCGGAAGTCGTTGTTTGGCTTTTGTTCTACAAGGTTTTCCTTTCCACGTGGACTAATATTTCATAATTCATTTTCCCACCGTCTGTGGGAAGCACAGAATTAGACAAAATCAGTATAATGGATAAAGGGAGAAAAGAGTAAAATAGGGTGCAACTGTGTAGTTCACGATCCTCTAAAGAAGCAGCCATCCAAATAGAAGGAAAAAACTACCTCTTGTCTTTGCTTGGATTGTGACTCTTTAGAAATTTAAAAAGTTTAAACTGTTTATATTAAATACAAGTACAAAGTACCTTTGTTTTTTTCCTTCACGTTAAGGGATGTTGTGACTGATATCTAGGCAACAAATTCTCAATTTGTATAAAGACAAGAAAGTATGAATGTTAGATACAGTAATTTATATATATATATCAGTGAAAGATCAAGCAATGTACTTGGCTTCCTCTAGATATAGTTTTTAACCAAATAGTAAGTAATATGTGATTAGTTTTCTTTTTTTCTCATTAATTTTTTTATTGTGGTCATAATAGCTTATAGCATAGTGAGATTTCAGTTGTACATTATTGTTTGTCATACACCTTATAAGTATACCCCTTCACCCCTTGTGCCCACTGTCCACCCCCCTTCCCCAGTACTCACTAGTTTATTCTCTTTATCTGTAAGTTTATTTATTTGCCACATATAAGTGAAATCATGTGGTGTTTGTCTTTCTCTGTCTGGCTTATTTCACTTAACATGATTCCCTCAAGGTTCATCCATGTGATTGTGAATGGGACGGTTTTGTCTTTTTTTATGGCTGAGTAGTATTCCATTGTACATATATACAACATCTTCTTTATCCAATAATCCATCAGTGGGCACTTGGGTTGCTTCCACATCTTGGCTATTGTAAACAATGCTGCAATGAACATAGGGGTGCATAAGTCTCTTTGAATTGTTGATTTTCAGTTCTTTGGGTAAATACCCAGTAGTTAGATAGCTGGGTCATGTGGTATTTCTATTTTTAATTTTTTGAGAAATCTCCATACTGTTTTCCACAGTGGCTGCACCAGTTTGCATTCCCACCAGCAGTGTATGAGAGTTCTCTTTTCTCTACAATCTCTCCAACATTTGTTGTTTTTTTGTCTTGGTGATTATAGCCATTCTAATGGGTATAAGATGTTATGTGATTAGTTTTCTTATTGAAAGTACTTCATCCCATTTCATTGCCTTTTCTCCTCAACACACTCAAATAAGAAGCATTGGCATATACTGCAAAGAGTAACAGACTTACAGTCAAAAGACTTCAGGTTCCAGCTTTTCCACTTAATATATCATTGAATTTAAGGAATCAAGGAGCTATTCTGAACCTCAATTTTTCTGTCTGTAAAAGAGGAATAATAAAACTTGCCATACAGGGTTATTATGAGATTAAATAGGTTAAATTATGTGAAAGCAGTTAGCAACGTGCATAGTGTTTCTAGACATACTATGTACTTATCTCTGCAGTGGAACAATGATTTGTAAATTAACTAAAGAAAAGAAAAAATGAGCATGAGTGATCATGAAAGCATAATTAATCATTGTCGTCAATCTTTAGATTGTATGGGAAATTATTTAAAGGATGCTAAGGAAGACAAGCATAAACTGTAGAATCATGACTTGTGGGCCTAGTCACTGTTACGTTAATTTGAAAACCTGCTGAGGAGAACCACAGCAACTCTCACTGCTAGTGAAGCTGGTGCTTTCTAGAGAAAAAATAAAAAAGCAAAAAACCCAGTACAAAAAAAAAGCCCCAAATTATAAACTAAAAACTTTTAAAAGCCTGTATGTTAATTATATTGTCTCATAGGAATTGTGTTTTTTTCCAGGCTAGCTTTAAATAGACTCTACATGTTAATATATGACTAAGAAAATACTTGTAGCAGTGCTCTGACATATCGTTGTCCTTATATTTTGCTAAGAACATTGTCCAAGTTTTTGCAACTTAGGCTTTCAGCATTGTGAACCTTCTCAGAGGTTTAAGCTTTCCCAAGGTCTCAGCCTTTGAGCCTCCTGAACCTAGAGGCAAAGTTGGGGGCTGGGAGAGTAAGCATGATGAGAGGGTCCACTGGGCAGACCCTCACAGCAGGGAGATGGGAATGGAGTTGATGGCGTGCTCTGGTAGCTCCCATAGCCACGTCTGAAGAGAGCTCCTTTGGGAGAGTTAATAAATGATAAAATGTGGTTCAGGGCTTCAGGCAAAAATGACACCTCTGGCTGAGGAAATTTCCGGTAGATGCTAAATAAAATAAACTGAAAGTTTCAATAAAATATGGTAAATGCTATGTAATAAATGCTACATTGAAAGTACACAGTAGAGCATTGTGGTGAAGAACACTGTCCCTAGAGGAGTTTCACTTCTAAGGTGGCAGGGTGAGGAGTTCCACGGACCCACTCCACAGTAAAACAAACAAAGATGCGAGAACAAACAAATAAATCCATTTAAAGTCTCTGGAAATTTTCCTTAGAGCATTCAGAAAATGAAATAACACTTTCAAGAAAATCTACTAAAACTCAGTAAGTACAATAAGAGTCTGTGGCATCTGAGCCTCATCCTGCTCCTTCCCTTCCACCTCACCCCTCGCCCTGCTTAACTTGATGGAGGCTTCACTCCAAGCAGGTTTGGCCAAGAAGATGGGGTTCCCTCTTCCCTAAGTTCCCAATCAAGGGCTATCTCAACTGGAAGGACAGGCTGCTTGCATTTCTTATACCCTCCAACTCCAATTTGGAGAGGCTAAATTCCTGATAAATGTGGCCAAGAGTTTGGGAGCTCCCTCTCTCCACTCATTTCCCATCCATAGGATGCAGTCTCTATCCAAGATGTGGCCTGGAATACTGGGGCCTTGATCACCATCACTCCAGCTTGCTCCAAGGGCAGAGGTTCCAAGACAACAGATGTAAGTGGAGAACACCAGAAGCTGCCGCTCAACTCAGTATCCAGAGTAGTGGCAAAGAAATTATGCCCGGGGGGAGGGAGTCTACAAGAAAAGAGAGTGCTTAAACATTCTCCAGTTATTCGAAACAGAATATGGGGAAGTTCAAGTCTAAGGCTCCTCTTGATTAAGATCAACAAGCTAATCATAAACCAGCTAGTACACCAGAAAGAACTAGGCAAAGAAATGGCTAAGAATATCCCTCCTCATATCAGAATAAGTTTTAAAGACTGACTTCAAAAATGGCCGCTCCCAAAATTTATTTTCTTTAAACTATGAGCAAACCCAGGCATTGTTGAAAACAATAAAGCCTCGGCCAGTGATTAGTGGAGCTTAATGACGTAATGACCACAATGACTATGACACAATATGAATATAGACACTAACGTCCTCACCAGAATGCTAGCAAACTGAATCCAGCAGGATATAAAAAGGATTATTCACCATGACCAAGTGGAATTTATTCCAGGAATATAAGGTTGGTTCAACTTATAAAAATAATTCAATGTCATATTCCATATTAATAAACACAGGAATAAACCCACATGATCATCTCAATAGATACAGAAAAAGCATTTAATAAAATATAACACTGTTTCATGGTAAAAAACACTCAACAATCTAGTAATAGAAAGGAATTTCCTCAACTTGTTAAAGAGTGTCTATAAAAAACCCACAGTTAACATTATATCAATGGTGAAAGACTAAAAGCCCCCTCCAATCCCCTAAGATCAGTAACAAGACAAGGACGTCAGTTTTTACTATTTCTATTCAATATTGTGCTGGAGGTTCTAGCCAGCACAGTTAGACAAGGAAATAAAAGGAATGAGATAAAGGAAGAAGTAAAACTATCTCTATTTGCAGATGACATGATCTCACATATAGAAAACACTAAAGAGTACACACACAAACACTCGCACACACGCTAATAGAGTTAATAAATGAGTTTAGCAAGTTTGCAGGGTACAAAATCAATTGCATTTCTGTACATGAGCAATGAAAAGTCCAAACAGGAAATTAGCAAATCATTTCTATTTAAATATATCAAAAAGAATAAAATAATTAAGAATAAACAACAAAAGAGTTGTGGTATTTGCACACTGAATACTCTGAAATATTGTTGAAAGAAATTAAAAAGTCCTGAATAAACGGAGAGAGAGATCCTGTAGTCATGGATTCAAAGACTCAATATTGTTAAGATGGCAATATTCTTCGAACAGATCTACGGATTCAGAGAAATCTCTATCAAAATACTAGCTGTCTATTTTTTTTTTTTGCCGTAATTGACCAACTCATCCTAAAATTCACATGGAAATTCAGGAAAACCAGAATAAGCAACAAAAAAATTGACAACAACAGAAAATCTTGAAAAAGAAGAACAAATTGGAAAATTCACACTTATCAATTTCAAAACTTACCAGAAAGCTACAGTAATCAAGACTGCATCACACTGGTTTAAGGACAGACATTTAGATCAGTGGAATAGAATTGAGAGTCCAGAATTAACTCATGTATCTATGGTTTATTGATTTTCAACGAGTGTCAAGGTCATTCAATGGGCAAGAGAATCGTCTTCAAAAATCATGTAAAGATGACTGGATATCCACATGCAAAAGAATGAATTTAGATCCCTACCTCAAACCATATACAAAAATTAACTCAAAATAGATGATAGACTTAAATATAAGAGCTAAAACTTTAAAACTCTTAGAAAGAAAGATAGGTGTAAATCTTTGTGAATTTATTTTGGCAATAGATTCTTAGATATGACTCTCAAAGCACAAACAACCAGAAAAAAATAGATATATTGGATTTCATTAAAATTAAAAATGTTTATGCCTCAAAGAACAGAATCTAGAAAGACAACTCACAGTATGGTAGAAAATATTTGCAAATCATATATCTGATAAGGAACTTGTATTTAGTATATATAAAGAATAATATTATAATAACTCAATATGAAGAAGAAAAATAAACCAATTAAAAATAGGTAGAAGATCGTTTTTCGAAATACATATATAAATGGTCAGTAAGCACATGAAATGATTCTTAACACCATTTGCCATCATGGAAATGCAAATCAAAACCACAATGAGCTACCACCTTGCACCCACTAAAATGGCTGTATATCGAAAGGACAGATAATAAGTGTTGAGAAGGTTGTGGAGAAATTGTAATCCTCACATGTTGCTGGTGGGAATGTACAATTGGGCAGCTGCTTTAGAAAATAGTCTGGCAGTTCCTCAAATGGTTAAACACAGAGTTACTATATGACTCAGAAATTCTACTCTAGATATATTCCTAGGAGAAGTGAAAACATATGACCACATAAAAGCTTGTACACAAAAGTTCCTAGCAGCTTTATTGATAATGGCAAAAAATGGAAACAACCCAAAAATCTATCAACTGATGAATGGATGAATAAAAGTAGTATATCCATAAAATGGAACATTGTTTGTCAATAAAACAAAATGAAGCACTGATAACATGGTACGTGGATGAACCTCGAAAACGTCATGCTAAGTGAAAGAAGCCTGTCAAATAGACCACATAGTATATGATTCCATTTATATGAAATGTCAAGAATAGGCAAATGAATAGGGACAGAAAGTAGATTAGTGATTGTCTAAGGCTGGGGAGATTAGGGGACTGGAAGATGATGGCTAACGGGACCTGGATTTCTTTTAGGGGTAATAATATTCTAAAACTGATTGCAATGATGTAGCATGTGTCTGTGAATATACTAAAGCTGCTGATTGTATACTTTGAATGGGTGAATTATATGAGATGTGAGTTATACCTCAATGAAGCTATTTTTTAAAAAAGCATCTGGAACTGGATTACACTTAAATCCCCAGGTCTTCTACCTGAGAATTTAGGCCAAGTATTGAAAATCTCTCATTCTGTTTCTTCATCTGAAAAATGGAGATAATAATATTATCTACATCATAGAGCTGTACTGAAAATTAAAGGAACTAATACATGCAAAGAACGAAGGACTTAGAGCCTGGCTCATAGGAAGTGCTATGTGTACGTGTTAGTTCTTATTATGCACAGTGTTAAGGGAGATAGTAAAGGGAGCATCTAACTCATGGGTAGGGCAGTGGGACAGGTTTAAGGATGATACAAATTAGTTCTGAAAGATGAGCAGGGATTATCAAGGCATAGATAAAAGGGAAGGAATATCCAACAATGTAAAGAGCATAGGCAAAAGTATGCAGGTATCAAGAATTTAAACTATCCTAAAAGTAAATTGGAATATCACTGAAGTGATGGCACTGAAATTCAGGAAATTCCAGCAGCCCGTGTGAAGGTATTCTTTTTTAAAAGCTCCTTTAGAGACAATTCAAGTAGAATTTTGTTTGTGAAATTAGGTTAGCATTATATAATTTAGATAATATGCACCAAGTTAAAAGTACCATTGTTATAATCCTGATCTAGCCTAAAGTTTGGATAAAATGGTTCTCATTTTTGTCATTGAAACAGTGAAATCAGTAGACATAGCTCTGCGTGGAACACATATTCTGTTGCCTATTCTGCTGATTGTACCCATCTTATGTGAGAGAAAAGGGAAAACTGTGATTTTTATAAACAGACACTTGAGGAAAATTGGCCTATGCGAACGATGTAATTTATAGCAACACTAGAATATGTGTTCACTTCAATGCTGACTGAATAAAATCATCATGAGAATTGGTGCATGACAAAGGCTTGACAATTTCTTCTTTCTCGTCACACCAATTCTTAAGATGATAGCTGTCATGCAGACATGTGTGAGTATCGCTATTGCACTGAGGTAACTGTGCATGACCCAACTCTTTTCCCTTTGGAACCTGAAAGCTGAATTCTTACACTAAACAACAAATAAATATTTCAGAGATGTGTTATGTAATTTACTTCTGATAACTAGATATCCTACTTGTCTCTAGAAGTTCAGAAAGATATTGACAGAGCCATTTGCAAATTCAAAGATGTAGAAACAGTAGGTCTACGTTGGCTTCCATAATTTCTACAATAGTCTAACCAAAGTTATATGAACTATATTATACTTTACTTTCAGAATTGCTTTATACCACTGCATCTGAAAGAAATCCAAATGTTAAAGTGACCTTGAAGTTTTGTTATCTTTTGCCAATGCAGTAGTTTTAGCATAGTTACAACAACACAAAACCAGTTCTATATACGATTCCTCAGAAATAAACATGAGTATAAACATAGAAACTAGAGAGATGCGTCTCCTACTGATTTTACGTTTTAGTGTTACAAAAGAATATATTAATGAATTAATAACTATCAAAGCTTACAGATAATGTTACCAGCCCACATTTAGGGCACACTTGCTAATAAAACTTATTCTTGGTATTTTAATATCTCCAATCTTCATGGAGCCCTTGAGATTATTATTTGCATTTTATGCATATGGCTGAAAGTCAGAGCTAATTAAATAACTGCTTCAAGTTACATTTGTGATAAAAATAAGCATTGACTTCTTGTTTTTCTGACTCCCTCCCAGCCTTGATGGAGTAACGAAGACTGGGCTAAATTCCTGCTATAAACAACTAGAAAACTGGGCGAAGTATAGAAAAAAACAGACATTGGTCAAAAAGTCAAAAAGGGCTTTGGTTCCTGAGAGACTGGAAACAACAAAACGATCTTAACAATTGCCCCAAATTTCTGGCTGGTGGCAATTTCCATACCGGAGGCACGGGAATATAGATCCAAAACAGAGAGATCAACCTCACTAAGTTGAGAAATTAGAGACCAAAGTTTTGGAAAGCTGAGGTGGTTGGTGTTTTTTGGAACATGTTAAAGAAAGAGGGAGCTGTCTAGCAGAGTACTTGCAGAACTTTGCATAGGGGTTCTTTGAGTCTTGACTGACTGCTTGGTTATACGTGCGTGAAGAAAAACTCTACAGAGCTGGGCAAAGAATGACAGGAAGCAGATCACTTCCGAGAGCTTGCATGTGATGTAGAGACATTCGAAAGTAGTTTCATTTTAGGGGGATCTTATTGTACCAAAACTTAAAAGGATATGTGAAAAGCATATATTTATGTTTGAATTATGTAGTAATTAATAATATGTAGGTGAACAAACTTATATAAACTTAAAGTTGGATACTCCCACACATCTTGCCATTCAGTGTTTTAAATGTTGCCCTGACCTCTCAAAAGGTGCAGCTTTTCATTCGGACAATGTATCTTCGTCCGCTACTTCGGAACTGCAATTGCATGTTGATATTGTTGCCGTTTTACAGCTGATGTAAAGTAGCATTGGGTAGACAGATGCAAAAGAAAAAAAAAAGTCACGGGAAATTGTCCTTGTTTTAATCTTAGAAATCTTCCCGATCAGTAGGGAATAACAATGTTTTGAATTAAAATGTAATAATTAGATTTCAGTTTACAAAGAAAATAGATTTTTAGAAAACCTCGTATGCTTTCTCAGTCCCTCTCAAAGAGCCGCGGGAGTCAGCCAGCCTCACCAGTGAGGACACTAGGCCTCAAGTAGGGTTTGAATTCTTTCAAAGGAACATGAGCAGGTTTCGACCATTGGGGGACCATTTATCATATCACTATCCATTGCACTAAATGAGACTCTAGGGTAGTCTGAAATGAGAAGAGATACTTCCAGAAAAGCACCCAACATGAGAATAGCTTGCTCATCTGTCAGCTTCTAGAACACGAACATTCAGCTCCCTCTAGGGAGGTAGGAGGCAGCCAAGGAGAGAACCACCATACTGCATGGAGGTCCCAGAAATGGAAAAGTTGGTCAAGGAAAGGAAGGCAAATGCATGCTCTTTCAGAATACACCCCTTGGGTTTTTTTAATGATCAGTTGAAATACCAAGAGGTTTAGGTTCCAAGGTGTCATTTCACAGCATCTCCATGTAAACTGTGTGCTGATTATTTTAACCTGGAAACAAAAAGGCCATGGTGCTGGAAACTGAATTTGTGATTCTGGTGTGTTTAAAATCACTCAGGAAGGAATTTCAGCTTCTCCAGTTGGTGGAAGTTAGGGTGAGGAAATGAACTTTACATTTTTTAGGGTTTTTTTTTTTTTGGTAGGTTTGAAGGTGTTATGCGGGGGTTTTTTTCTTCTCTCTTTTTTATTTTTTACCATTGTTAGTGGCATGATTTTTGAGATGGGAAAATGAAATGTCCAGACTAATTTTTTCCATTGATTCTTATGTAGAGTAATGTACTCTGCAGTTCAATTAAAAATAACAAGCTGCTGTGTTGTTCTGAGCCAAATGTAATCTCCAAGACCATGGTCAATAAAGCACTCAAGAAAATGAAGTATTGAGGCTGAATGGTCTGAAGTCGGTTGGGTAATAAAGAAGCAACCAATTAGCATTTGAAAGCAAGGTTTTTTACTTTTTTAAAAGTCAAGGAGAATAAAAAAGTGATCACTCTCAAGGACAAAGGTTTTGAAAAATATCTCACCTCTGTTTTATGGAAGCTTTCAAAATTTTAAGAATGATCTTTGGTCATCAGCCCCAAGAACTAAGATGCATTTCAATACATGCAGTGTTACATTTGGGAACACTTCTGGAGTATCTGCTGAGGAAGGCAAGAACAAATAGAACCAATGCTCATTTTTTTGTCACTCCTAAGACATTTGCTCTATCTAGTGAAGGATTTTATAGGTGTAAGTGTTAGCGCTGGTTTTAGGCTAATCATTCCAATTTATTATGCTATAAAATATAGTTTTTATTTTTGGAAATAAAATTTTTTATACAATTAAAAAAAGTTTCATACAGCTTTCTGTTTTCCAGCAAATTATGGGAACTTCCCTGTAATTCCTTAATATGTGTGCCCATAATTAACTCAGTACTGTAATCCATGTCTACCGCCCTGGTAAGAGCTGGCACAGAAGTCATTTTTATGTGCTTTATTATTAGTTTTAATAACACTTCTAGTAATCTTTTATCCACTTATTAATTTTGGAAACACAGAGTATTGTCTTCGTAGCTGTAAGTTCAGACTTCTCCACATTCTGTAAATCCCCAAAGATTCGTCCCTTGCTGTTAAATATCAGCACCTTTCTGCTTCTCCTCTGATGTTTCTGCTCTCTATGCAGGAGATCTTTTCTTTTAAGTTTCCCACTGCGCTTCATAATAAAATCAAGAGAAAAAGGTATATCCTTCAGAAATCATTCAGCTCACTAGAAATAGAAAACCTATCACCTTATTCTTAAAACCTTAGATCAAGCAGGCCAGTGGCAGAAATAGTGAGTGCAGTTTCTACAAAGGGTATAGAGTGGGGTTAGGGAAATTACTGTGTACCTTATTCTCTCCGGATCTCCTTTTAAGGATCAGACTGTCTTTGTTCAGGTAAAAGGCTTGATACTGTTGGGAGGAAAACTTTTCTTCTACCCTCTTAAGTTTGTGAGTGGGGGCCTGTGAATTAATTGACAATAGACAGAATAACAGGAGAAAAGTCAAAGTTTATTTACATGTGCACATGAAAGTCACTGAGTAATGAGTCATTTGCTGAATATCCAGAGGTAAAGGTTTATATATCAACTTAAAAAGGGTGGGGGTGGAGTTTAGAGCTTCAATAGGAAAGCATGGAAGGGTCTATTGTTTTGTGTGTGTGTGTGTGTGTGTGTATGTGTTACTGGGAATGAAAAGCCTGTCACCTTTCTGGAATTCACAGGAAACTCCCTCAGAGTAGGATTGATGGCAGCTGTATCTTCAGGAAACTTTGTTTTAATCAGATAAAGAAAGTTCAGAAGAGATTTCAAATGTTTTCACTTTAAAATAATCTTTATGCTGAAACTGTGATCCCATCAATATGCTGACTAAAGTTGAAGTGTGAAGAAGAAGAAAGTATAAATAGCTCTACTTTAGAAATGAAAGGGAATTTGGGGATAGAGAGAGAGAGATGATTTTTTATACCACCATGTGTTAAAAGACTGTAGCTCAAGTTCTCTCCCCATTCTCTACCAGGTAGTTTCAGTACCTCCTCCCCACAACCCCAAACACACATTTATATATATATATATATATATACCCAAGTGCTGATGCAGACAGTCTAAATTATTGGTTAAGAATATAGGCTGTAGGGCCAGCCCCAGTGGCCTAGTGGTTAAGTGCAGCACACTCTGGTTTGGTGGCCCAGGTTCGGTTCCCAGGTACAGACCTATACCACCGTCTGTCAGTGACCATGCTGTGGCGGTGACTCACATACAAAAAGAGGAAGATTGGCAGCAGATGTTAGCTCAGAGTGAATCTTCCTCAGCAAAAGAAAATAAAAAGAATACAAGTTTTAGCATCCCACAACACTGGATTCAAATTTCCTTCTTTATAACTAGCTTGTAAACTCAAGTACATTATCTGTCTATTCTGTCCCCAAATCTCAGTTCTCTCATTCGTAAAATGGCAATAAGAATAGCAGAATATTCCAAGAACTAAATGAGGTGATGAATGTAAAGTAATAAGGGTGACCACAGGCATAATATAAGGTTTTTCATTGTTGTAGCTGTTATTTGCTTCCTCCTTTAGCCTGAAAATATGCTCTGGGTGAAAAAACATTCTTTCACCCCAAGTCCCCTGTAGTCTACTAATTCTTTCTCGGGCAAGTCTCTCAGACTTCAGTGTTAACTGTCCCCACTTCGTGATTAATTTTTATCCTTGAACCACTGCCTTTTATTGGTTTCTATTTTGACTTCTCCAAAGAGATTGCTTTTCAAAAGGTCTTCATCATCTCCTGCTTGATGAGTGAAGGGGATGCTTTCAGGCCTTATCTCTCTGGACCTCTCACCTCATTGGAATCCACCAGCAATTTGCTGCTGCTTGAAACTCTGTCCTCTCTTGCCTCCTCCAACAGTGTATTCCCCTGATTCTCTTCTGACCTCTAGTCCTTCTGCCTCCTTCATTGGAGTCTCTGCTTCCAGAATTTCCTCCCTGGCCCTTTCTATACTTTATCCCTGAATGACTTCATTTACTTTCTTGAAAATTACAAGCAAATTTTTATTCCCAACCCTGGCCTCCCCGTCATGCTTCAGACTCGTTTATCCAACAGTGTTGAAACAAGTATTGTATATTCAATGACAAAAACTTATAAAATTAACAACAAAATCATCCATAATTCCTCCATCAAAAACTTACTAATATTTTAGCACTTGTCACTTACCAGCTAAACAAACTCATAGAAGTTTAATTATGGTTCTAAACTCATAGAACTATTGGCATGAATATAAAAAAGCACCTGAAAGTGCCCAGCACACAGTAAGTCCTGTATGGATGTTTGCTGCTGTTATTATTACTATTATTGTTCTTCAAATTTGAATTATGTACACTACTATGGACTGAATGTTTGTATCCCCCAAAATTCATATGTTGAAGCCTAATCCTCAGTGTGATGGCATTGGAGGTGGGGCCTTGGAGACTAAGTAGGTCGTGAGGGTGGAGCCCTCATGAATGAGATTAGTGCCCTCCTAAGAAAGGCATGAGAGAGATGATCTCTCTGCTCTGCCATGTGAGGCAGAGGAAGCAAGCTCGCATCAGACACTGGAGCTGCACATTGATCTTGGGCTTCCAGCCTCCAGAACTGTGAGAAATAAATGTTTGTTGTTTAAGCCACTCAGTCCATGGTAATTTGTTACAGCAGCTGGAACTAAGACACACACACACTCATGGATAGTTTTGTACATTTTCTTCCCATTTAGCAATATATGCATGAGTGTTTTTAAAGTAAGTATTTTTTGTACAGCAGATGTGATCAATAGTTTTTTTCAGCTACTTAATGAATTATCTTTACAGTTGCCTCAAACTTCCATTAATTTTTTCAGGGTTGTATATAATTCCCAGCATGCCGACTGAAACTCAGCATTTTTATTCCTCATTTACTGCAATATGTTGGAATACAAATCAAAGTAATGTTTCTACAATGATATTTTGAATCTCTCTATAAGATAAGTGAAGAAAAACAAACCAATCCCAAACTTTAAAATGTTATTCTCACTTTAAAAAAACCCCACCTGTGGCCCAGTTCCAAGCAGATGACTGTGTACCAGGGTGTTGAGACACTGAGGTTGATAGCTGACTCTTCTGTGTAGTATTCTATCATACAGATACACTCTTTTTTTTAAATAAAGCAATCCCTAATTGTTGGGCATTTAGTTTGTTTTCAAGTTCTCACTGGAAAGTTGTAGTGAACATCCTTTTGGATACACGCTTGTGCTCATTTCTGATTACTTTCTTAGATGTAAAATTACCAGAATAAATAATATGAAATTTTGAAGTCACTTGTTTTCCTACCGCGAATTTGTTTTCTTGAAAAGCTGAACCAATTAACTCACACAAGTGGTGTATAAGAAGGCCTGCTAACTCACACTCTTGCTGAGAAACATTAACTTTCTTTTTCAGCCTTGCCATCTGATGAGCAATAAGTAAAATAACTCACCTTTTTTTAATTTGTATTTCCCAAAAGTATGTTAAGAGAACAAAAATAAGTAATTCACCCTCAATGTTTACTGTTGAACTTTGTCCTTTTAAAATTTAAGCTTTACAGATTATGATGATTTTCATGATTATTCTTTCTTTGAATAAATATTATTTCTCTTTTAACTGATTATACAAATCACAAATATGCGGGAAAAAAAGACAGGATACATTGCTTCCTTCCATTAAATTTGAATGAGTATTAATTTTGTATTCAGTGCTGTAGGTTTTTACAAAATAGTATCTTTGATTTTGTGTTGAACATTTGCCTTGAGGACTTTAGTTTATTAATTGAGTTTTAGTTCCTCTAACAGAATTATCCTACATACCCCAAATAAAAACATTCAAGGAGAGCCTCAGAAATCCACAGTCTTCTAAAGACTGATGCGTCCACTGAGGATCTCCAACAAGTATGGCTTAGCACTTCATCACTTCTCCCTAAGTACTTGAACTCCACATCCAGTAGATCAGCAAGTCCCATCAGCTCTACCTTCAAAAAATTCCAAAAGCCCAATTCCTTCTCCTCAAATACATTTTATTACCAAGTCGTGATCATCTCCCTCCTGGTTTATCGCAAAGGATTCCTAATTGATCTCCTAGCTTCCGTCCTTTCCTTTTCCAGTCTGCTTGTCAATCGAAACCGTCAGCTGTCTGGTAAACTGTGAAACATACCAGATCACGTCCCTCCTCTGCTCAGAGCCCATATGGCTGCCCATCTAAGATGAAGTAAAAGCTTAAAGGCCCTGTATAGGCTCCACCCAACACACCCTCGTTAAGTCTGGGCCTCTTCCTGTCTGCCCTAGCTCCCTCAGTTCCTGCCACACTGGTGCCCCTGTCAGTCAAACGTGTCAGAGAGACTGCTGATGGGTTTGCACTTATTCTTTCCTGAGTCTGGAATGCTCTTTCTACAGAGGCTCTTCCTAATTGAAGGGACAACCCTTTCTCACATGCTCTTTGTTCTCACTATTTGTTTCATCTTCCCCCACAGTACTTACCACCATCTGACATAACATATGTATTACTTTGTTGATTGTCTCTCACTCCCATTAGAACGTCGGTCTAGAAGGACAGACGTGTCTGTTCATCGTTTGCTTTGTCCATATCATAATCTTAGTGTGTGCTGGACATTAACAGTCTTCTTAATGACTGAATAAATATTTGAATTTCTGCCATTTTCCTGTAAGTAATATTATTTTTGATAGAAATACCACTACTCCTGAAGCATTCCAAGTTTAGTTTTATATGGCTGTTCACTATATTCTGATATTTAATTAGCTTCAGTTTAGGTTTACTAAATGTTTTTGTATCCTGACAGAGAATAAGTCTTATCATAAGGTTCTGCTGACATTTATTAACAGTATTTTTCTTGACAATATTTTAACAGGAATTTGACTATATCAACCAGAGAGTTTGTAAACATCATCATCATTCTGAAGTCATATGTTACCGAGTTCTTCGGTTAAATATTTTGTAGACTTCTGACATTTGATAGAGCCAGTCACTCCTTACAGCTGCAATATGCTTTCTCTCAAAACATGCTCTTGACAGTTTTCCTGGAGACAACTGCACTTACAAATACTCTGCACCTAGTAAACATTAACAATATTTATGGAATAGGACTGATCCTTACACATGGCTATACACTTGTAAGATTCACCTAGGTGTTAAATTTAGCAAAATAATGAAGATTTGAACCAAACAAACAGAAAATATTACCCAGCACTCATATGCAGAAAGCAAACCGAGAGAGCCTGGTGTTTCTGAGTATATATATGGTAATCATGTGGTCCATAAAATCTTAGGCTCCTAAAATGTGTTTTCACATCCATGCTAGGAAAAACCAATAAAGGAGAACTAATGTACTTAGGATCGCTGTGATTGCCTATTGTCCTCGATGACCTTGTCGTCCTAGTTACAGTATCGTATATTTCTTTCAGATTCTCATGAAAACAAAATGAACATATTTCTTTGTTTTGACACTCTCCATTTAGCCTCTGTCACTAAAATATGACCATTTCATAATTTGAAAGCAACGTAGAAAGTCAAACATTTTATTTTTAAAATGAATTACCTTGCATACTAATAGCTTTAACTTTATGTTCAATTTGCATATTTAAATAATTGCTTACAGAATAGGAATCAGAAATAATGTGGAAAGTATGGTTTTAGGAAGTTAGAATAACAATATTTTTGTTTACTTTTATCATTTATAATTTGAATCATATTGTCGGATAAAAATATTTAAGCAAGGATTTTAAACGTTTAGTCCAATGTTTTCTAAACATTTCCTTCTCCATAAAATCCTCCTGCAAAAGCTCTTTTTGAAATGCTTTCATTGCATCTTCCTATGACCTGCCTTGCTCCTCTCCATGCAACTCAGATATTCTTTTCTTTTACAACACCTAGGTTATCTGTTCCTCCCCAGATGTGCCTCATGTTTGTTTTCCTATCCTTGTATCTTGATTCCTTTTTAATAACAAGTTCCATACCTTTCGCCTTTTTTAACTTATAGAAGGTTCTAATATTCATATATGGTCTATACAAAGTAATGAGGTTTTTCCAAGGAGAATGGCGGTCATTAATTCTGCGTATGTCAAAGTGGAATGTGTCACCCCTGAGCAAAATATAAGCTCACACTGTGCATAAAGACAACTCTTGTTTGCTTCAGCAAGAAGTATGTTTTATGGCTAAAAAATTTTAAACAGGCTATTAAGAAACATCCTCATTCTCTCTTTCATGTCCTATAGTCTGCTCCGTGTTTGAGCAGAATTGTAAGGAATTTCCCATGACTCATTCCTAGCTTTGGCCCTCCTGGCACTCTGTGAAGCCATGCATGTTAAAACACCTAAACAGCTTTCAGTAAAGCCTTACCAGTAGAGCTTGTCGCTTGTAACTATCAAAAACATAAGATGCTTTTTTCAAACTCTATCACCAGCGAACAATATTGCATAGTTATTAAAATATGGGAATTAACTACAAAATCTTCAAGTTGCAAACAGTGTTGTAAATCAACTAAGCAATTAGCATGAGATTTTTTAAGTGACTGAATACAAATTCAGAATTATGAGGTTATTATCTAATAACCCAACAAGTGCTGTGAATAAATCCTTGCTAATGTGAAAATTATCAACCACTGAAATGCTCTTTTCTGCGAGCAGGTCTATGGATCCTCATGCTCATGCACTTAGATTGATAAACTACAGGTCTTCTGTGAAAGCTTCATTGATTCCAGTTGCTGAGGATTGTGCTCAGAGCATCTGTCATCCAAATGATCAGCAAATAGAAATCTGCAATTTGTTTTCACTTAATAGGCAGACAGGTTTTCACCAGCTTAGACTCAGTCCTATTAATACTCTTTGAAAGTAATTGATAGAAAATGAATTTTAAAGGCAGGATTTTATAATTTCTCCACCCCACCCCCCGTCGCTGTCGCTGTAATAGAAGACTCAAGGCCACCGGCATACACTTTGAAAATATATGTTAAAGAGGCACAGGCCATAATCTCCCGTCATCTGCGTTGCTGCCAAGAACATTCGTACTTGCTTCTGCCACAGTTCATTCTACACTCTGCTCTCAAAATTACTTCTGATTATGCTATTCTCCTTCCACAAGGCTCCAGTTTCCTGCCAAATAAAAGGCGGAAACCTTAATATGGCTTTGATGCCCTCCATTATCTGGTTCCACTTAGCATACTTTTTCTTTATTTTTGTTTATATTGCAATGTAACGCCCATACAGAAAAAAGCTTAAACCACTAATCAATGAATAATAAAGTATGGCCCAGGTAACCTCTGCCCAGAACTAAAAATAAAAGTTGTCATAACCACAGAAGCCTTCTTTCCTTGTGCCTCTTTCTGATCATACCCTCCCCAGCATCCAAGAGCTAACCACCCAGAAATGATCAATTCCTTGGTTTTCTTTATAGTGTCTCCACTTGAGTGTGAATCCTTAAATACCTAGTTAATTTTACCTGTTTTTGAATGTAATTGGACTGTTTTTTCTTAGTCTTGCTTTTTTCACTCAACACTGTTCTTTGACGGTCCGTTCATGTTATTGTATATAGCTTTAGTTTCTTCAATTTTAAGCTGTTTAATAGTACATTGCATCAATATACTACAATATACTTATCTTTTCCATGTCAATGGACATTTGGATTTTTAGATTATTTCCAGACTTGAGCTATTACAAACAACGCAGCCATAAACATTTTGGGGCATAATTTTGGTGCCCACAGATCTCTAGTGTTCATACCCAATGAGTGAAATTGCTAGGATATAGCTATACATATCTTTATAGTAAATAAATATTTATGTAACACTCAAAAACAGGGCAAAATTAACTTGCATATAAATATTTTCATTCTCTACTAGAGATGTCAAAGTGTTTTCCAAAGTGGTTGTAACAATTTAAATATCCAGCAAGAGTGAATGACATCTCCTGTTTATCTGCATCCTTAACAATATTTGGGATTTTCAGACCACCTCTCTTTCTGCTTCTCATCTCTTTACTCTTGCTTGGGGGTTTTCTATTTGTTTATTTCTTTGCACTCCGGATTAATTCTGACCTATTCCAGGTCACTAATTTTCTTTTTACCTGTTTCTAATCTGCTGATAAACTCAGCCATTAAATTCTTACCTTTGGTCATTGTCTTTTCTAATTCTTAAATTTCTATTTAGTTCTTTTAAAGTTCTGTAATTTCACTTCCTATAGTGTCCAGTTTCCTGCCAATAAAAAAATTGCCCTTTATTTCTTTAAACATAGTAAACATAGTTCTTATAATATGCATCTGAAAATTTCTGTATCTGAGTTCTTGAAAGATCTATTTTTGTTATATATTCTTTTTTTTTTTTTTTTTTTTTTGCTGTGGAGGATTTTCCCTGAGCTAACATCTGTTGCCAGTCTTCCTCTTTTTGTATGTGGGCTGCCATCACAGCATGGACACTGACAGAGGAGTGGTGTAGGTCTGTGCCTGGGAACTGAACCCAGGCCATTGAAGCAGAGAGTGCTGAACTTAACCACTAGGCTACCAGGGCTGGTCGCTCTTGTATATTATTTCTACTAGTTCTATATTTGAAATATAATTTCCTTTTACAAGATATCTTTGACCTTTTTTTTTGGACATTATAGTCAAACAATTATTTGAAAGAATAATGTAAGACCTAAAATGAAGGTACTTTCCTCTCGAGAGGATTGTGTTTTTTTCTGTCAGGCATCTGGAGTTTCTACCAGTCTTGTACCACCTTAAATTGCATTAAAATTTGAGACAAATCATGAAGTCCTAGGTTTTAATCCATAGGTTGAAAAATGTAAGGTTCAAAGAGTTCAGGTAGAAGTAAGATGAAGTATGATGACTTCCTCTTCTATAACTTGTTGTGTAACCTTGAGTTGGAACTTTTGTTCCTAATTTTTATCATCTGTTGAGATATACATAGCTACTAACCCTCAAAATGGTGATTCTCTTTTTCTTTTTTCTACAGTTTCAGTTGTATTTCTCTGGTGTTTGTAGCAGTTTTGGTGTGTGTGCTTTTTGTTTTGCTTTTTATTTTCTCAGTACCTGGCTTTTCCCAACACTAGGTTATGATTATTTGAAAGTGGTGCCATTGACTTTTTACCATGTCTCTCACTATATTGAGTGTAGTAACTTGATGGGGTAGCTGCTCAGTGCGTGTTAAAAGGATGAGTCAATGAGTGAATAAATTTTGGAAATAGGTGCATAGACAAAAGTGATTAAACCAAACTCACTATTGCCATAGAGAAGGAACAAGTGTCTTTTCTTTTATAGATCCCAGTACTTCAATCTAATTTCTGTTGCTGTGTTTACCTGTCCAATATAATGACTGATTGTCTTCATAAAGCATAACTGGTCTGAGGTAGAATTTACTAATAGTGATACCAATCTGTAATAGAGCTTAAAAACAAAGCTTAAAAACATTGATCTAGAAAAGAAGTGATAGGATGGAATGAGGGTTTATTTAGGGCGTAAAATTTTAAAAGCATATTCATCAATAATTCATCAACCATCTTTAAAAGACCCTTTATTAGAAGTATTTCTATTCTGTATCTTTAATCAATTCTAGCTGATTCTGCTAGAACTTAATTTTGACAATATACCTCTGAAAAAGATCTATTTGCTTAGGAATTTACTTACAAAATGGGAATTAAAAATCATTACCAGATGGAAATTGAGTATATTAAAGGAATATAATTTAGCTATTAAACAATTGTTCTAAAGAGGTATGAGTAAAATGAAGAAAAATCACTATGATTTCATGTCAAAGCATATATTGGGACATTATTTTTGGCCAGATAAATAGATAATATTTGGATAAATAAATAAATAGAAATATATATGGTTGGTAAAATTATTGGTAGAGGAACCAGTCAAATACGATCTTTCATGAATCATCTTTCTATCAGTTTGTCAGTGGATGGATGTTCAAAATATAACAATGAATGAGATGTGTATAATGAAATAAGTTCACTTGCTCTATTGCCAGCATTTACAACATAATGTAAACAACAATGCCCAATTAATTCTAGAATTTCCTGATCTTATTTGCATGTTCTCTGAATGTGATCTTTATTTTGGAATTTCTTTATCTATTCTCGTTTTATAACCTCATGACCTACTTCAGAGTATTTGTGCAATGCGTAGTCTTGGCTAAGTCTATATTTTGTCCAAACAACCAAATGAACAATAGCAACTTCTGCCAATTATCTATTATACATTTAAAAATATATAAATATTTGGAATCATCAAGATGTCCTTTATTTTACACATAATTTTAAAGGATTGATTGAATTTTTACATTACACTCATTTGATTAAAGTCCGTGTCATTAGAAATTTTCATTCATTCTCAAAATCTCTCATCTATTGATCTATCAATCTATCAATGTTCATTAGCATCAAATACTATATAACACGAAAAAAATTAGGAGCTTAGCAACAACAACAAGATAGACTTTTTTTTTTTACATTCTAAAATCCTAGAGAGTTAGTTAGAGTCTAGTCTAGCATTTCAATGCAAGGACATAGACATCTTCTGTTTATCTACTATATATGGTCTAAGATAGCTACCAGAGCTGCAGCCATTACATGTTAATTCCAGCCGGAAAAAAGTAGAAAGCACACAAGAACAGTTGCACAATGTACCTGCTTACATTGCATGGGCCAGAATTAGTCACATGGTCTCATCCTGCCTAAATGGAGATGTGGATTGTCTTTATTCTCAGTTGTGCTAAAATGAAAAAAAAATTATAAGTAGTGAAGAAGAGGAGAATGGCTACAGAGAACAAATAGCAGCCACCTCCTTGATCTAACTATTCATTTCCTGATTTATTTCACTCTAAGATAAGATAAACAGTTAAAGAAAGCCAAATTTTTTTAAGAGAGAAAACAGTAGTTTAGAAAACCAAGATTTAAAAAGTATTGCAAATACTATAATATCAACATAGTTGTAGCATAGGTGAGCATCAAACTTAGAACTGATCTTCTGGGTATCCAAAGTGAAAGAGATATTAGTTAATTATTTTCAATATTTAAAAAAAAGGCATTACTTGAGCAAAATGAAGCTCTCGGCTCTGAACAGTTCAAAAATTATCTCACAGTAATTTTAGGGGAAAATTGAATGTTATGGTAGACAATATTCCTATAATAGGCACAGTGATTTTAGAAGGCACTTAGTGTCTGAGTAAAAGCCAAAAGCAAAGTATTATTTTACATCTCAGTGAAGGCTATTTTGTGAGTCCCTAAGGAAAAATGATCCCAGGATTAAATCTGTGGGTTTGTCTGGCTTAGACCCAGGAGAGAGTTTAACCTGCTCAGAGGGCTGAATAGACTATATCCACTGAATGGTTATCTGTAAATATTACTGTTGCTGAAAGATTTCTGAACAAGTTTAGGAAATTAAGGAATAGATTATCTAATTTTCTGTAGTCTGCCAGCATGTTTCAAACCAATCGAGCTCTCTTAACACCAGATGTTCTAAAAAGTGAAAGGGGCCTATTTGTTAACTGTAAGAGGACAAAAATGCAAAAAGATAAAAGAGGTGGAAGCAGAAACCAATTTGCTGAATTTACTAAATTACACAATTTGCCAAAAAGGTAAGTGAATTTCTCATTGCAGTAGTAGAGAAGCTATTTTTGCAAAGAAATGTGTGTTTACATCCAAGTTTCAAAATTCCTTAGCAAATAACTCCCAGTAAATGTGATGTTATAAATTTTACCTAAATTATATGTTCTTAGATTTTTTGATCTGTTCAGAGAGTTGCATGCAGAATATATCTGTTCAAATATTATTTCACATAATTTTGACATACCTAGACAATAAATGCATGAGGATAGATACAATAAATTCATGGTTTCTTAAATATGATTGTATTACTGATGAATTTTAAATTGATTCTGAGATGGCAAGAAAAATGAATTTGTGGCCTCTGAAGTTTTGTAGTCACTTTCATCTAATTTTTGATATGGTAGTAATTATTGAGAGATGATAAGAAATTCGGTGATTATGCATTGTTCAATAATATGTTGCATTAATAAGGCATAAATTGTATTTCTAAGTTAATTTTCTGAAAGTGTAAAAGCAATTTTTAGACTGTTTGTAAACAACACTCTTTGAAGAATTAATCTTTGCTTTTAGGGAGCAATATAGGTTGACATCAAGGATTTCTCTTCTTTCCATGTAGGAAGAACCTTTTGTAATGGTCTCTGAAAATGTTCTGGGTAAGCCGAAGAAATACCAGGGCTTCTCCATTGATGTTTTGGATGCCTTATCCAACTACCTGGGTTTTAACTATGAAATTTATGTTGCACCGGATCACAAGTATGGAAGTCCACAAGAAGACGGGACATGGAATGGCTTGGTAGGAGAGCTAGTCTTTAAGGTAAGCATTTATTTGTATATTTATCACATATCTCAAAGTTGAACTATTACCCCTTGAAGCTAGTTTCATATAAAATAAGTGCAAGGGAAAGCATTAGATGGTGGTGTTGAAAGCAAAAGTCTCAGCTAACACTATTTTCTGAACTTTATGGAAAGAAAAATTGATGACAAAATACAGTTAAATTTTAAAATATTTTCTATAATAAAAAAGTATCTAGAACAAGGACTTACCTTAGCCAAACTTACACTCCAAACATTTTGCCAGTATATGGTACATGATGAAGCCAAAATGCAACTTACAAACTCAATTCAAGTCATTGTTTTCTTTTAAAAATTGCAATGTTATTTTCCAAAAAATATAAATAAATAAAATCCTGATTGCTTAGGACTTATTCGTTTAGCTTTGGGATATCCTTACTTATGTTTTTCTCCTTGTTCTTTCAATTCTCAGCAAGGTGTTTAAACTTCTCTATTTCCTTATCGCTATTTCTGTCAGTTTTTGCTTCATCTTTTTGAAGCTGTTACTAGGTGCACACACATTTTTAATTATTATGCCTTCCTGATGCATTGTTGAATAGTCAGGGTTAGGTCTATAATTTACTATTTCATCTATATATGTCCTAGTTTTTCCCTCTGGTCCTTCTTTCAGGTTAGTAGACTGTTTTTAGTGTTTGATTTTATAGCTTTCTTGGCTTTTTAGCTGTACTTCTTTGTGTTTTTGTTTGTCTGTGTTTAGTCTAGAGATTGTAATATGCAGTCTTAGCTTATCACATTCTATCCAGATTAATACCATACCACTTCACATTTAGAAAAGTGGTAAATTAACAGCAATAGAATTCCATCTACCCCCACCCTATCCTTTGTGCTATTGTGGTCATATATTTATATTTTATGAGCTCCACAGTAAACTGTCATCGTTTTTTATTTAAATAATCAGTTGTCTTTCAAAGGTATAGAGAGGGGAGAAAAGTAGTTTCTGGTATTTAATTACTTATCAACTATTTCTGGGGCTTTTGATTCTTTTCTAAGTATCTGAGCTCCTATGTGGTATCATTTGCTTCAACCTGAAGAAGTGCTTTCAGAACATCTTGATGTACAGTCCTGTAAGTGGCATATACTCTCAACTCTAGTTTACCTTCAAATGTCTTTGTTTACCCTCATTGAATAATATTATTAGTGTATATCAAACTCTGAGTTGACAAGTTTTTGGTTTTTTTAGATACTTTTTGTATCTAAACTAGAACTTTTTGTCCTAGTGTTTTCAAATAGGGACATTGCTGGTTTTGATTTACATTTGGAAGCACTGAGAGTTTCAGAACATGGTCACTTATGATCAAAATATATTTTCCTTTATACATGTTTTTTACTGTCTAAGGAGAAAATTGTGAATAAAATTTTATTATTCCTAAAATCAAGGCTGGTGATTTTAGAGCAAGAGCAATCATTTATTTCAAAAATCAAATTTATTCAACAATTTGTCATGCAATAGTAATTGTTTTTTTATTGAGATACAATTGACATATAACATTATATTAGTTTCAGGTGTACAGGGTAATGATTTGATACATTTATATGTTGCACAATGATCACCACAATACGTCTAGTTAGCATCCACCAACACACATCGAGTTTTTTTAATGTTCATTACTTTAAAGATGTCATTCTATTGTCTTTTGCCAAATACTGTTTCTGATGAGAAGTTAGCCATCATTTGTACCTTTGTTCCCTTTTTTTTAGTTTGGAGGTGGTCTTTTTAAGAATTCTCTTTTCAATTTTGATGTTTAACTATGATGTGCCTAGATGTGGTTTTCTTTGCATTTACCCTGCTAGGGGTTCACTGGGCTTCTGGGATATGTTTCACAAATTATAACAAATTTTGACAATTATTTATACAAATATTTTTTCTACCCTCTTCCCTTTCTCTCCTTTCTTTGAGCCTCAGAGAAGTTTTGAGTTAGACCTCTTAATGTTGTCTGTAAGTCACTGAAGTCTTGTTTACTCTACTAGAATATTTTTACTCTCTGACTTTTAGATTGGACAATTTATCTTGATCTGCTTTCAGGTTTATTGATTCTTTCTTTGCCATCTCCAATATTCTAAGTCCCTTCAGTAACTTTTTTATTCTAGTTAGCTAATTTTTAAGTTCTAGAATTTCAATTTTTAAAAAATCATTTCCATTTCTCTGCTGAGATTCCCTGTCTTTTTGGTAATTATGACCATTTTTCTTATGTCTTTGATCATATTTATAATAGCTGCTCTAAAGTCTTTGCTACAATTTCAACATCTCTGCCATCTCAGAATAAATTTATATTGACTACTTTTTCTATTCACCATGGATCACATTTTCCTAGTCCTTCATGTTTCTGGTTCACATTTGACTGGAACTGAACATTGTGGTTGATATGTGTTGAGACTTGAGATTATGTCTCTGAGATTGTATACACTGAAGAGGATCGATTTTTTTCAACAGGCTGTTAAGTTGCTGTTTCCCTGACCTTGTGGTCGTTTGGTTTTATGTATTAAGGCGGGTCTTTGTGATTTTACTTTAGTTCTTAGGGCAAATCCCTTGGGGTTGGCAATCCCTTTATTCCTAAACATTGCTTTCTGGAGTCTCTGTGCAAAGTCTATGGTTTTCATTAAGCACTTCTGATTCAGAGGGACTCAACATTCAATCTCTATCTTCTCTGTCATTGGCAGCAATTGTGACCTCTGTTCAGATCTTTTGGCCTTCTCGATGTTGCTTTCTGCTGATTTTTTTAGAATCATCCTTATGCATGTGCAGTTTAGGAGTCAGCCAAAGATTTGACAGAAGCTTACACACAGATTTGGGGGCTCATTTCCTCTGTGGCTTGCTCCTTTCTATGATTCCCTTTTTGATTCCTGGCCCTCTGGCTGCCTCAAACTCCATCCCCTGACACATTACGCTAATAAATAAGACTCTCACTTTCTGCTTGAGCTCTAGCTCCCCCTTGTCACCCAAACTGATGTGGCCCTCAGTGAATAAGCCATATTCAAAGTGGTTCTCACCCAATGCAGTTACCATTTGTCAAGGGTTGAATAACCTACACTTTCTGCCTGTCTTTGGTTGATCTCCAGTCCTTTCAATTTAAAAAAAATTGATGCAGACTTTATAATTATTGTTCTTTTTTGGCTTAATCCAATAAAAACTATTCATCATTACCAGAACTGAAATTATTTCTGAAACGCTTAAAAGTATTCAGAAAGCTAAAGGATCTAACTAAGTTGTTTCCAAGAGATGGAGGAGACAAAAAAATAAAAGTTTTTGAAGGCAACGGTAGGAAAATAATAAAGCTGTTTTTATATCCCATAAAACCTTACTGAGTTTGATTTATTTAATAAACCAATTGCATGTGGAATTTTATTTGAAAAACATTAATGTCAGTAGTTTTAATATAAAAGTGTGAATAGCCAATCTTCACCCCTCTTATTAAAATCATGACAATTTATCTTGTGTTCCTTTACTATAAACCCACAAACCCAAAGTTCTGCCTTTGTATTTCTGAAGGGTCCTGCCTTATCTGAACCCAGATAAACAATTATGTTAAAATAAGGGTGAAAAAAAGAAAAAGGCATTAAACAGGTTTATTCATAGAAATAGCAGATAAAATACTTGAGTTCTTATGCTAACAAACTTCACTTGCTAAATGCAAGTTAACAGTAAAAAGCATTCGAATTAGTCTAATGTTGGTGTTATCTTCAGTTTGGTTTGTGTGCTTGCTCCAGTTAGTTAAATTTTTCACACTTCCTTACTCACCTATGAAATGAGGAGTACAAGTATGTTAATGCAAAGATCGCCTCCAGCTCTAATATTTCTAAACATTTTTAGGATTTATTATATAACAACCACATACAAGCAATAGTATGTTGTTCTTCATAAACAATCGATTTAATCGTTTTCATTTGCGTGTAAGAGCATGTTATTATTGTATGATAAAGTTCAGCAGGGTCCTTTTACAAAGCAAAAATTCAGGTTTAAAGAAGCTAACTGACAAATGTGTAATTTTTAGCCAGAAAACTTGTAGAGTTATTTATCGCAACTAGATTTTTATTTTATTCAGGAAGATGTTTAGCCATTCTGACTAGGCTTTAAGAAATGTTTGTTAGGGAGGTGGAGGAGAATAAACCTACACAAGAGTTTGATGGAGCAGGCATAGAGCCAGGAAGAAAACTGAGGGAATATGAGGTCATGAAAGGCAAAGGAAGGTAACCTGTTAGAAGGAAAGAGCAGTCAGCATTCCAGAATGACTCCCCAGATGCTGAGGGTACATAACATTCTCCGTAACTGGATTCTGACTAGTATCCATAGAGATGTAAGTTCTAATTTTCAGCAATTTAAAATGTCAATTCAATTATGCAAATAATACTGCAGTAAAATATCATAAAGTAATTTAGGTTTTCCAACAAGATTCATCACATCAAAACTTTTATCAGGCTTATTTACCCCTGTAAAGCAAAATAACACTATTGAAATGGCATAATAACATTATGACAGAGCTCCAAGAAAGTGAGTTTATTATTGTTATGTGTTTTTTTACTGGTCTAGACATTTTTCATAAATCTAAAGACATTTTAAATAACAGTAAATATTCCCACTGAATACATCTATGCCTGACAATAAGACTTTTAAAATTAACAGGATTAACTGTCTGCATTCCTAAGGGGGAACCAAAACTAAAAGAATGTTTCCAAAAGCCTTTGTCATGAAAATTATGGGCAGACCATCACATTAAAAAAGAGTCAAAGAGAAAACACGGGAAGTTTCTGAGGTCACGTGATTGTTCTACAGTGATTTCCAGGGTGGGCACTGAGGCTTCACAGTTGGGTTGATCTCATGTTAAAGGACCTTCCCACGAAAACTAGACATCAGGGATTCAGGACATACACAATTTTTAGAGAGAAAAATATAGCCACAGCGAGCAAATGATTGCCTAAATGTATGTATGGAGTCTATTTAAAAACTAACAATGTAGCAAAGTCTGTCCCATTCCTTATCTGCCTCACTGCTTTTACAACTTTCTGCAATTAATCTACTCTTAAAATTTATGAGAACACAGATCTGGCCAAAAGATGTTTCAATGTGAAATAGATAAAGGAGACACATGTTCTGCTCAGTACAGGAGAAATTGTTAAGAGTGAGTTAATGTGACTGATAGATTATTTTTTCCTGGTTTGAAGGGGAAGAGCAGAAGTGAGAAAATTACAGAGAACTTTATATAGGAAATAACAAGTATACCAAATTTAGGATAGAAGTGCAAAAAATTAAGAAAACAGAGAGGTATGACTTAGGCAGCTGGATGTTGTATTATTTAGCTCCCTCTTTGGGTTACACTCTTTAACATCAGCAGCTTTCAAAGTGGAGTATTCATATTCTAGGGAGATTAGAAGATTTTCCAAGGGGCAAACTCATACATGTAGCTTGATAGGAAATAAATTTCCATTTTCTCAATTCCTATAAGTAATCTTTCCTAAAAATGATCTGCCTGAAAACAAGACCTTGGTGTTTCTTCTTTCCCTCATCCGGTGTGCAATCACTCTTCTCCTACTTCATAAAATAAAGGGCATCTCCTTCATGCATGCAAAACCTTTCTATGACATGTGGCTCTGGGTGTAAATAGTCTCTGAAGCCCCCAACTAAGGGACAGTGGAAACACTGGTCTCACTACAGTAGATTTATGTCAGATGGTTTAATTTAAAAAAATTAAAAGCAAAAGTAAAAGAAAGAAAAAGAACTTAAGTCTTCAAGTGCTAGATCATTAAAAATGGTATTTTTGATGATAGATCAATGTGGTTTTCCAAGTAGAGTATGAAAGGATTTCAGATAATTGAGTGACATTGCTAAAAGGCAAACAAACAAAAAACTCCTTCCATTTCCATGGATTCATTCACATGAACAAGGTTTCTATAAAATGAAAAAACATACAAATCTAATTTTGATACTAACTCCTACCTTATTCAAACTATAATTAATATTGACTCATGGAATATTTGAATTAATTGAAAAGTAAAAGCTCCATCCACATCATAAAGAGCTGTATTTTTAATAAAGTTGCACTTTTCTGGCTAATGAATCAATATATGCATTGTATAATAAAATAATGATGACTCAAGCTAGAAGAAATGTTTTACACCTAAAACTTTATGATCAAAGGCTACTCAATAGAGATTTTAATTTTAATTTGCACACATATTTTGATGCAAAAAATATAATTTAGTGAAAAAGAAAAGACTTTTAAGCATATATTTATTCTATATTTGGTTAAAAATTTTGTGAGAGTGGATTGCAATATAAATACAATTCAAAGATTAAACAAAATGTTCCACCTATTAGAGAAAAGTGAAGGTTCAAATCGCTATGGTATTTAGATGCTAATGGACGCGTTTTAAAGAATGACTTGACAATTTTATTTTTAAATTGTCAACATTTGCAACATAACACACATAAGTCAGCGTCCAGTCAGGAAAACAGAAACTACTCCTGGAATTTCAAAGAGAAGAGATTTAATAGAGGGGATTGATCACAAAGGCATTAGAAGGAATAAAAGAACAAAAGAGCAGGTGTAAAGTGCAGATAACAGGAGCTACTAATGCTCTAGTTGATTGTGTATCTTCCAAAGAGGGGCCCCTCACCTAGGGCCGGAATTGCCAAAAAGATGCTGCCTCTGCCCAGCTGCTGGAGTCAGGACTCACCTCCTGCCAGCTGCTTCAGCCACTGAAATAACCATTTATAACCAAATGTTCTTCTGTTTATTCTGCCTTCTGACATCCTCAACAGCTTTCCTCCGGTACAAATTAAGAGAAAACCAGAGAGCAGATGAGCCTGGGAAATGTAGTTTGCAGAGTCTTTTCCCTGAAATGTTCACAGGACATAGCGGAGTAAAAATGGTAGGTGTAGGGTTGAGAGACAATGGGTAAATGACCAGTCCCGTCTAGAAATCACACCCTTTAAAATTGTCTAAACAAATGTAATATGTCAATGATAAATGTAAAGAGGTAATAGTTTAAAAATTCCTTTGGGGGTTATATGAAGAAAAAAATTTGCTATTTCTTCACCCTAACTGATATCAAGTGCTAAATTATATGGCAGGATTTTCATCTCCAAGGAAAACACATATAACAATGGAATAAAGCCAGAACCAGGAAATGGAGCAGAAGGAAGAACAAGTAGACTAAATTATAGATCTGTAAAATTGGGATAAAATAATTATACATAGCATGCAACTAATTTGTAGTAATGTTTCAAGGTTAAAACATAGCCTGTTGAGAAGCCTGTCTCCAATTTCTAAAATTCTAAATCAACGCTGGGCTTTTTGTCCCTTCTCCCACCCATGTAGTCTCACAAGGATAAAGAATCTTTTCAAAGGTGGACATATAATATCGAAGTTGATGATAAGATACAATTTAGTGGTTATACTGCCAATAACATCATTTCCTGTGAAGCAAAGTGTCCTCAAGACTAAACAGAAGAAATCACCTGCATTGGGCTACATGAACATCCTCATTTTTAATGGTTGACATGAGGTTTGGCAATTCTTTAGTTTTAATAAGTAAATATATTTCCAATTTAAGCATTTTAATTCGTTAATGCATTTACTACAGAAAACCTATACCTGGAGGTTTTATAAATATTTTAAAACATATACCAATTAACAAATATTAATACCATGGTCAAGGCACTGCAGAGGATGCAAGTATAAATAATGTAAGGTCATCTATAACAAATATGTTTCATTGATGGTCTCTAAGTTATATGCACTATGTTAGGCACCAGAGGCACAAAGATAAATAAAACGTGGTTCTTTCTCTTGAGGAGCTCTTAGCTTAATGGGAAACACAGACATTTAACTAGATAATTGCAACGCAATGCAGTACGTGCAACATTAGAGGCATGCGTGGGACACTAAGAGAGCTGTGAGGATAGAATAAGGTAAAGTTCCTAAAGAAGTATATATGTGTGCCGATGACAGAATAACAAGTAGTAAATATCTAGGTAAAGTGGGATTGACAGAAAGCAAGGGATGTCTACTGACAGCAAAAAGAGCATAAGCAAAGGCAGAAAGGTGGGAAATGTGGGAAATAGCATGGCGAGCAGGCCAAGGTTTAGGAGGCCTTTGTAGCACTCCAAGCAAGAAGTAATGAGAATCTATCCTAAGGTACTAATAATGTGAGTGGGGTGAACAATATGGAATTAGAGATGTAAAGGAGGTGGGATCAACAGAATGTATTGACTCAAGTGAAGGGAAGGGAAAAGGCAAGGATAATTCACAGTATGCGTAAATAAGAGGGTGGTGTATAACTAACTGAGAAAGAGATTGCTAAAATGGATTTAGAGAGGAAAGGGATGAGGTCAATTTAGAAAAGGGTGAGTTGGATGTGTCTGCGGGATATTCATAGTTATAAAGGACTCTGACATTCACCAAAAAGGCTCAAGAAGAGGCATGCATTTGGGAGTCATCAGCCTGTGAGTCATAGTTAATAGCATAAAAGTACATGAGATTGCTCAAAGGAAAACACACAGTAAGAAGATTACTGGACTGATCTTAGGATGAAACTCTGAAGGTGGCCACCATTTAAGAACTGACGGAAGAGTTTATGAGTAAATAAATAACTGAAAATAAGTCAGAGAAGCATGATGGAAGCATCAGAGAAGAGATCAGTTAGGCTAAGAGAGATTCAGAAAAGAAGCTATGACTAGCAATGTCAAAATATCCACTATGATACTTTTGTTAAGGCCTACTATGATAAGGACTGTCAAATGTCCACTAGGTTGGCTCTTTGGAATTTGTTGGTAACCTAAGTGAGAACTGTTTTGGCAGCATGGCAGGAGAAGAAGCCAGATTGCAAAAGATTATGGAAAAACTTGGAGGTGAAAAGATGAAAGTAGTGTGCATATATATTACTCTTTCAGAAAGTTTGAGTAGGGAAGAAAAGAAAGAAAGAGGCAATAGTTGGAAAGGTCAGTGATTTGGGTGGAGTTTCTGTTATTTTGTTTGTTTTTAGATTAGGAGAAACTTGAGTATAATTACAGCTGAGAAAAAATAAAGGAGAATTTAATATAAGAAAAAGTTAATATGTAAAGGATAAAGCTCCTAGAGAAAACAGAACAAAAGCTTAGCTCGAGAATTGACTTTGTTGGGGTAAATAATCTATAGCAGACTTTGAAATAGGTATTGAGGAAAGTGACAGTGACTGCTAAATCAGAATAGCAGAAAAGATGCATCAGTGGTGCTGAGCATGGAGCTGAAGTAGAAGTTGCATTTCTACTCATTTGCACAATAGTGCGACTTTCTTCAGCTGAGATTAAATGCCCAGTGTAACAGCAGAGAAGATTAAAACATCCATATCAAAGCTGAGAGATGGTGGATGAACTTGGCAAGGAAATTAAGTGAGATGAAAGAAAAGCTAAAATGTTCAAGGAAGCATGGTCAAGACTGCAGAGATAAACCTGAATAAAATTGTGGAAAAATTAATCAGAATCTCAAATGAAATTGAAAAACAGGAAAAGTAAAGTGAAGACAGGAAAGAGCTAGCAGGATGGAAAGAGGTAAGCAGAGACTGAAATGCAGATGTTCTAGGGACGAAATGCAGAAGTTGACCTGTGGGTCATGCAGAATATTAGAGGAGACAAAAGGAATTGGAGTTTAAAATGACCCAAAATTGGGTGAGAAAGGGAGGGATGAATAGATGGAGTATGGGGGATATTAAGGCTGTGAAACTATTCTGTATGACACTGTAATGGTGAATAAACAAAATTATGCACTTCTCAAAATCCTTAGAAAGAGTGAACCCTAATTTAAACTATAAACTTCAGTTGAAAACATTGTATCAGTATTGGTTCATCAATCGTAAAGAAATGTATTACACTAATGCAAAATGCTAATGACAGGGAATTTGTGCTGCATGGCAGCAAGGGGCAGAGTGAGGGATGAGGGAGGGGCAGCATGCCAGGAGGAGGGGGTGATATATGGGAACTCTTTGTACTTTCCGCTCAATTTTCCTATAAACCTCAAACCGCCTTAAAAAATAAAATGTATTTTTTAAAATGGCCCCAAATGATTGTTATAAGGGACATCTACATTGATACTGAAATCTGTTAAGAGGTTGGAAGGTTTGGAGGTAAAAAGAAATATTTAGCTAGTTCTTAAAGTTTTCAGTGCATGAGAAGAAAACATTGTGAAGTCTGTCTGAGGCAGGTGATAAGACCAGTCCTCCCCTGAAAGCACACAAGTAATTGACAAAACAAGATGAAATGGAGATAGCATGCATAGAGTCTCGCCAATAAAGAACAAAAATCAGGTTCTTTGAGTATCTGAGAAAACAGGCAAAGCTTCATGGCCTCTAGTGAATCATGAAAATAATGGAAGCCAATGCTCACTCTGTGGATAAATTTTTGCCCAAGCCATCCTCAAGGTCTCAATCTTTTTCTTTGCCTCCTGTTCATGCCCAGCCCCACTCTCTCTGACCCTGCACACGGATAATGGGTTATTGCTGTCGAAGGTTGTGGCGCTTGCCTGAGTTCACTTCAGTACCATAGCAGCTAATGGCGATAAGCCTTCACTAACTCTCCAGTTCTGTTACTTCATTAGATATTTACTCTTTATTTTAATCGCCACAATGGCTATTCCAAACATTTTCCATACTTTTCAAATCTCTAGTCCTGGTCTTACTCTCCATCCTTGACACCCTTCTCATTTTTAGCTGTCAAAGCTCCTGGTTTACTGCAAAGGCTGTGAGAATCTAGTGTGGATCCCTTGTTTTCTTATTCTTTAACCAAAATCCTTCCACTTTTTCTCTCATCCTTAGTGGCAACACAAAGGCTTTAGGTTGAAATAGACATTAATTGTGGATACTGGTGACACATTTACTAGCCATATGAGCCGAAGAGAGTTTTGAACGTCTTTGAGTTGCAGTGTCCACATCTGTGGAATTAAGCTATGGGGGAGATTCACCGAGAAAATGAATTCAGGGATGTGTGGCAGGGAAGGCAAATAGGTCTCATCTTGTCTGCTGACTGATGGATTGGTAAAATCTTTCTCAGACTCTGTGTTAAAATATATATATATATACTGACTTCAACAGCTATTTTGAAGGTAGACTGATAGGATTTGCTGATAGATTAGATGGGGAAGGTGAGAGAAAGAGCAAAGCCAATGATATCTTCTCACTCAGGGCTTTATATTTTATCTTTTCAGGCATGCCAGCAGAAAAATGCTTCCTTTGTTCCCGTATTTGCCCAGCTCCACTCACTACCTTGCTTCTAGCTACGGTCATTTCTCCCCTAGATTACAGCTATAGAGTTCCAATTATCCGCCCTCTTTCCTCTGACTGCCTTCAATATATTCTTAACACAGCACTCAGGGTAGTCTAGTCACTCTTCTGCTGAAAGCCATTTGATAGTTTCCCATCCTCCTCAGAGTAGAAACCATCCTTAAAATTATCTACATACTCTGCCCTACTAACGCTGTTCAAAAGAGCTTCCACCCCATGTACTCTTTCTCCCCTTATGCTGTTTCATTGTTATTTGTTGCCTTGCCATGTACCTACTTGTTCATCTGTCTTCCCCTGCTAAAATGTAAGCTTAATCGGGCAAAGATTTTCTATTTGGTTTACCACTGAAACCTCAGTACATAGAAAATATTTGTACATAAAAGAATGGATAGCAGTCACGTGATCTTTTAAATCACTTTAATCTTTTGATAACACTCTAATTAAAATCTTTCAATGGCATCTCATTGTTCTTTAATAAAATCAATCAAGCCACCTTAGCCTGCTAAGTTTGGCCTTATCTAAAAGAAATTTCCATCTGTATTGCAAGATGAAACTTGGGGCTTTTGCTGTTATCATCGTAAGCTTTTAGACATTGATTAAATAGCTCATTATTTTCAGTTACTCCCACTTCACTACAATTGAATTGAGATTGGGACCATTTGCTAGCATAGGGAAAACTAAGGAAGGAAATATTTGGGTGGAAAGTAGGGAGTGTGGAATCAAAACTAATATTTTGGAAATGAGTAATAATAGTAACCAACATTTTTAAGTAGCTAAGCGCAATTCCAAAGCTTTATAGGTACTGACTCCTTAAATCCCCGTAACAATTCTATGAAGTAGATATAATTATTATCCTCATTATGTAGATAAGAAAACTCAGGTACAGAAGTTTAAGTGACTTGCTCAAGGTCACATAGCTAAGACATAGAAGAACTAGAATATGAGTTTAAGTTGTTTGACTTCAGAGCCCATTCTCTTAACAACTGTGGATATACCTCTTGGAGCTGTTCAAACAGAAAATGAAATAAGTCCTTTGATATGTGAGTCTGGACTTCACGTGAGGGATCTGGGGTGGACGCATGAGATGGGTGGACACTCATCTGAGGCTAATCGGCATAGAGGGAAATTTAAATCGCCCCTCTACGTTTCTTTGCTCTTATTTCTCTTACATCTTCAATCTCTTTCATGTCCTTGCTCCTTTCCCACTGCTTGAAAACAGGCTCAGGCCCCACTCTATCTTGAAAGATAACCTTCCTATATTTTCGAAGCTAAATTAATTAGACATCTTTGGATGCAAATGACAGTCCAATTGAAGTGAAAAGATAATTTAATGGTTTACAAAACTGAACCATCTGGGGATGAGATCCAGGCTCCTGTCCTCAGGCCTCAGTCTCACTCTCTCCATCTCTTAGCTCTGCTTCCCTTTGTCTTGTCCCAGTTCTCAGGCAGGCTCTCCTTCTTTTGTCAGCAAAATGACTTTAGCCAGTCCAGACTCAGATTTCACGCTCTTATCTATCACAATATAAATAGAGATGTTCTTTTACCAATAGTTCCAACGAAGAGCCTGCATTCTACTCACAGTTTTAGCACTGAGATGGGCCGCAAGGGGTGGTGCTCTCAGTGCCAGGCCTGCACCCCATGCCCCACTCAGGCAGTGAGGGTGGGAGTATCTCCATGTAAAATACTTGAGGGAAGCATGTGGGAATGCTGATTCCCCAAGAAGATTGGGGTGTATTATCAGAGGATGGGAGAATGGATACTGGACAGACAAAACAAATCTTTCAGAGGCTTAAAAATAATGGGATTAGTTACATGGAAACTATCAATAGTTATATGCACACAAAAATTAAATCATCAATAAATCAAAAACTATAATAACTACATTAAATTACAAACAATAGGCTGGCAGATATTTGCAAAGCTATGATGAATCATTAGCATCATTGCTTCACTGCTACATGAAGAGGTCAGATGATCCATAAGAAAACGTTAAGACTCTGGTAGGTAAAGCTATAAAAGATAGGAACTTAGAGTTTCAAAAGAGGAAACTGATAGGCAATCTGAATCTAAAGGGAAATCTGTTATAATAAGGTAGGGCTATTAGTAAGGTTAAAAAAATAAAGTATATGAAATAATGAATTGTTAGTGTGTTTATAAGAAAAAAGCTACAACCCTGCATTATATAGTTTGGAACTATTTGATGTATTGTGCTTCATAATAAAAATAGAACATCGTTAGAATTAGAGGCACATATTTTAGTCAGCAATACACTTGACAGCACTGGCAATTAACACAGATACCACAGGGAATTTAAAAACATAGTTTGAAATTGACCAAATAATAATTATTAGCGCTTATATAGAGCTTACTATTACTGACACAATTCTGTCTACTTTGCATCTATTAGCTCTCGGCTCTCACAACACTCTGAGGTAGGTACTACCATTATCCCAGTATTGCAGGGGATGAAACAGAGTTAGAGAGCTAAAGTAACTTGCCCATGTCACTCAGCCAACTTGTAGAAGATTCACGATTCAAACCCAGGCAGCCTGGATCCAGAGCCCAAGTGCTTACCCCCTTACCTGGCTACAGAGGGGAGCAGAGTTCTAGTGTCACTTTGCTCTGAAAAGGATTTTAATAAACCAAGTCACATGACAATGAGGAAAGTAACAGTCAGAAACAGTTCAGCACAGGTTTTCAAGACCTGAACATTCAACGAAGGTTCAGCTGGAGTTTGGATGGTTATGAGTAAAAGACAAAAAATCAGATTATATAGAGAAGGGTTTGGGGAGTGACTAAAAACATTTACATCCCTAAATTTTTCAAAAAAATCTCACTCCTTTCTCAAAAACCTGTCTCCTCTCTCCCTTTCTAAAAAAAAATTAGAACTCCTTAGAAAGGCATGCATTATTTTCTGCAGTCTATGTCTCACTTCCCTCTTCCATTTTATCACATTCCATATAGAGCACATTCAGCTTCAGTCTGCCTTGGCTGTCCTTACCCACTTCAGCTTCCTAAATTTTCCACCCCAGCTAAACTCATGCTCTGTCACATAAGGCTTTCAAACCATTCCCCTCTCTTGGTAATCCTGTCTTCTGAGTACACCTTTTCCACTTCTTTTCAAACTACCCTTCTGGAACTATCTCTCTACCTATATCTAGATATAAATATAGATATAAACAGAGAGAGAAGCTTTTCTTTTCATAGTCCCTCTTTTGGTAACCAGAAGGCTGAGGTTGTGTTTACTTTACTTTGTATGCCAAGCAGAATGCCCTATATTCATCCTTTCATCGCCACGTGTTTTTGAATGCATGCTATATTCTGGGCACTATGCCTGGCAACATAGATACAAAGGAATGAAAGACGTTATTCCTGCCTTCAAAGATCTCAGAGTGTACAAGGAAGACAAATGTTGTAAATAAATACTTAAAACACAGTGTGATATATGCCATAGGGAAGCACATACAGGGTACCATGGCAACCCAGGGGTGGAGTGGCAGCCTCTGCCTGGGGAGTTGAAAAGATTACACAGAAAAGGAGAAATTTGAGCTAAGTCTTGAAGATGAGTAGGAGTGTAAGAGGCAACAATAGGGATAATTATAAAAGCATGTTTGCCATGCTAAAGAGTTTGGACTTTATCATTTAGCCAGTGAAAATTATAAAAGGTTTTTACATAAGAGAAAAATGGGATTTAATTTATGTTTAAGAAAGACAGCTGAGGTAGGGCCAAGGATGCACTGGAGTGAGGAAGAGAACAGACAAATGGTTTTTTCAACAATCTAGAGAGGAATAAAAGAGGTCTACTAAAACAACAGCAATAGGAGATTAGCAAAAAGAATAATTTTGAGAAAACAATCAATATTCCAAGATATAATTACTAGAATTTGATAACTTGTAGGAGAAGAGAAAGGAGGTGTTGAGACTTGGTGAGAAATTTAGCAGAGGAAAATGAGCAGATGGACACTCAGTGACAGAAATAGGGAAGACAGAGGAGCACAGATTGCAAAAGGGCAACAGAGTTACAGAGCTTGGCTGTGGACATTTTGATGTTGTGTTATTGAAGAACTGTTAGGAACAATTAGTAAATGCGCATATGAAACCCACGTGAATGATGTCTAGAGCTAAAAAAACAGTTTAGGAAACACAGGTATTCTTCTCACGTTCATTATAAAAACTAAACTGGAAGCATTGGGTTAACAGGAAGATTGAGCACAAATGGTTATTTACAGTCTTAAGTTATTGCCCTTGAGCCTGGATAAGGAGGACTGGCAATGTTACTTTTGCCAGTAGGAGGGACAAAAAAGTTAGTGGAAGGAGAGAGCTCACTTTGGGAGGAGAGTTCAGAGGACCAGAGATGGTGGTGAGTTGCCCCCTTTCCCGTCAGCACTGGAGGGGATGTTAGGGGCAGTTGGGAAGGCATCAGGCATAAATTTAGACCCACAGAGTTGGGCCCATCTGTACCACCAGAGCAAGTTTCAGGAGGTACAACAGTTATCATCATTCTCATCTCCATCCCCTAAGAAGTAAGTTTGGGATGATTCTCTTGGTCTAGAGAAGGCAGAGGTAGTTAGCTAGGACAAGGCCAGAAGCTGGAAGCCACCCACTGGGATCAGGAGAAGGCAGTGTAGGAAGAGTGATGCTTGTGAATGAAAAAGGTCCTCGGTTGGGTGCCTGAAGACGATCAAATATGCCCCATGATCATGAAAGTCCTTACACATTTCCATTATATTGTTCCATCACTACAAACCAGTCTTGAAAATATCTGTAGCCACCAGTAAAACTTCACTCACTAAAAAACTTCTCCGCCCACATACACCTGCCCAGCAATAAGTGCTTACAAGCCATGTGAAACAAAAAGGTGGTTGTGCAGGGGCTGGCCTGGTGGCACAGTGGTTAAGTTCGTACCTACCGCTTCTCGACGGCCTGGGGTTCACCGGTTCAAATCCCGGGTGCGGACATGGCGCCACTTGGCAAAAAGCCATGCTGTGGTAGTCGTCCCACATATAAAGTAGAGGAAGATGAGCACGGATGTTAGCTCAGGGCCAGGCTTCCTCAGCAAAAAGAGGAGGATTGGCAATAGTTAGCTCAGGGTTAATCTTCCTCAAAAAAAAAAAAAAAGGTAAAGAGAAAAAAAGCCCTGATAGAGACTTTAAATTGGGCAGTGACTAAGGTTTTAATTCTTAAATTAGACCAAACAAGTATTAATGGACTGATTGAGTTTCCCAGAGTATGTCAGTTAGTTAAGAAGGAAGCTCGCAAAGTACATGTGGTCATAGGAATGCATGTTTGTATGTCTGAATGGTGAGTGTTCAAAAATATCCACTGGATATACGTATAGGATGGAGCTGGAGCATAGACGTGGGAGATCTCACAAGCTCTGTGTATGTAAGTAGAAGAGAAAAAAATGGCCAAAAATGTTTGTTGTTGATAAGGAAAGATTTTAACACTGATGAAGAAAGATAAAAAGAGATCTGTGAAAGGGACTAAATTACGTAGATGCAAATGTCTTAGTGAGTGGTTGTAGGAGCAATTTTCTAAATTTGCAGGTGATATTTAATTGGCAGACGTTGCAAACAGTGAGGAGCAATTCAATCAGAGAAAGGACTTGAATCATTAAGTACTTGCTCTAATAGGTGGCAAGCACAGATAAGTGGTGAAAAATAAGTCTTGAATCAAAGCCACAGAACAGAAAGTGAGTAGTTTCCAAAGGGAATGATGGCTGTCCAGGAACGGCTCTTAGGTTTAAAGAGAACGCATAGGCAAGGACAAACAAAAATTCAGTAAAACGTGTAGAATTATAAAGATCTGGTGGCTTATAGGATATAAATTAACAGACTACTGCATCAGTCAAAGCCACGGTGATATAAAGACTGGTGCTATGATGAGAAAATCTCATAACTTGAGAATGAATAAATCCTGAAGTCCACTGTTGGCTATTGAAATGCCATCTATTACCTAGATTTTCATCTATCTCTAGTCATGGTTTAGGGGTAAAATTAATGAGTAACATAACTTTCAGGAATAAAAGAGAGTGCAGATTTGGGTGAGACTAGTCTAAGTAACTTTTAAAGAGGCTTTCAACCATGAAATTCTATCTGATTCTATGGGCATAATCTTAGGACGTTGTGTTTAGATTGGCCATTTTTATTTAGGATTCTTATTCCGTAAAATAATATTCTATGTTAGTCTGGAAATTATAAACGTAGAGAAATATGCTATAAGTGAAAGAGGATAGTAAAAATTTACTGTATTCTAGAAAGGTAGTATGCAATACAGAATGCACCCCTCTTTCCCTGTGTTTTTGCAATATTGAGTACTTTAGCTACTAAATAAAAAAGTTAACTTTAATACTGAAGAGAAATAGAAATGTCCTTTATTACAACATCAAAACCATATTTGGAATCTTTAAATATTCACTGACATCTAGTGTGAATGCACCAACCTCATTTGAGGAATTTGTTTTAAATTCACACATGAATATCAGGATGAATATTTGGAAGTAGAGCCGTACCTTCAAAGATAATTCTGGGTTCTCTCTTGCCTGCCATTTGGATACTTTAGATTTTAATTGTTTAAGTCTTAATGATTCTGAGTTTTCTCTGTAATTTGATGATTTTGTAGCAGCAGCCTTTAAAATCAGTGAAGATTTCCCTGATTGAAAAACAAACTGAGCACCTAACAAGACTCAACTGTATCAAGGGAGGAGGCGACCACAGAGGCTCCCAATACCTGTGCTAGGACATCCAAATGTATCTCTTACTCACTTTATAGCTCACTTCATACTGCACAGATGACCAGGAGAACAGCCACTATAGATTCGCTTCTCATAGAGACAAATTGTTTCTGGGAGAACGTACATGTCCCCCTGTGGGGCTCTAAAAACATCTATAATAGCGGTCTTAAGTGAATTCTAGAATGACCGAAAATTTTACTGTAATAAAAATAAAAATTTGCTCAATTCCAGTCCTTGGTTTGCCTTTGACTGAAATGTGGATTTGCAGTTGGGCATTTTAGGGAGAGATTGCTTCTATACGCTCACCTCACAAGCAGCCTCAAGATGCCTTCGCAGAAAGCTGAAAAAGTCTCTACATAACTGAAAAACTCTTTCTGATGGTCCATTTCTTTGAAGATGGTAGCATTCCCTCTTGGGAATTGCAGAAATGGCGTTATTTTAAATCCCTTTTAATGATTCAGGATAATGCCTGAACTCTTGCAATTTATAAATAACTTGCAGCTCGCTTCCCACTTGGCACTCAGTAAGCATTCCTTGGTGCCTAATGTGCAGCTGGCATTTGGGGAATACATAAAATATAGGACATGGGCTTCTTGTTCTCCAAGTGCTAGAGAGCTAGATGAGAGGTAGGGAGTGGGAAGAAAAAGAGAAATTCAGCACACACCCAACGTTGTCTTTATTATCTACACTTCAACAGCTGGCGAAACCACCCAGTCTCAAGGATTTAATTATCATCTATAAGTAGACAACTTTCAAATTTGCTTTTTCAGCCCAGACCTCTCACCTGAACTACAGGCTTATGTTTCTTCTTACTACTACTCAGCATTTCCTCTTAGATGTCTAATGGGTACCTCAAACGTACCACGTTCAAAATGGAGTTCCTGATTTCACACCCCGCAACCTTCGCTGTGACCATGTATGGCAACTCCAATCTTCAAGTTACTCAGTCCAAAACCTCTGACTTAGCCTTGACCCCTCTATTCTCTGTTATAGCTCGTATACTATGCATCAACAAATTTTTCTGGCTATAAACCTGGAATATATCCTAAATATGATCACTTCTCACCATTCCACCACTACCCACTGGTGCAAGCCACTATTCTCTCTCCTCTGGACTACTTCCATTGCCTCTTAACTATTTACCATGCTATAGCTCCTTCCTTCTATATTCTGTTTTCAGCAGAGCAGCCGAAGTGATTATTTGACAATGTAAATCAGATCACACCTTACTCTCCCTAAAACCCTCCAATAGTTTCCCAACTTATTCAGTGTAAGAATTATTCAAACTCTTATAATTGCCTATAATGCCTTCCATGCTCATTCATAAGCATGTGCACCCACCACCATGTCTGTTAATGTCTTTCTCCTAATTACTTCCCCAGTATGAGTATTGCTTAGAGGCAAATCAGAAGTCAGAAAAATAAGAGTAAGAATTGAAAAGCACATGCATGCCCAAAAGGAAAAGAAATGGAGCAATGAACAAATACTGGGTAAGTAGTTAGGAGAAAGATTATACAGAAACCACAAAAGCAAAAAAGTTAGCAAACACAGTATGGTGGGCATGGCCAACTCCAGAATTTGTTCACCTATCACCTTGGGCAAGCTATTTACCTTCTCTGCACCTCAGATGTGTCCTCAGTACAGGGAGGGCAATGATACCTCTTGTACGGGGTTGCACAGCTAGCGTATGTGGAGGTGTACCCCAGGAATGCAACCTGAAAACATTCGAACCGGGACTACTTCACGCAGAGGGCCTGGCCGATGGCCTGTATGGAAAAACCTCATAAAGTCAATGACGTCTTCACAACAACAGAGACTTTTTCAGGCAGTATACAGCCTGAAATCTGTTTCTTTCCTGCCAAAATTTAGGGTTGTATAAACACACCTCTTTCTTTTATCACATGGCAAAGGTCAAGTAAGTCGACAGACCTTTTTTAGAAATTCACTGGGGGCGAGCAGCGTGAAAAATACTTAAAGGGATAGAAGACTATGAAAAACAAAGCTCCTGCCTCAAGAAGTTTATAGTTGAGAATATAAAACAGATGCTTATGGGGTAAGTACTATATGAGAGATACAGAAAAACAAAGAAAGGAAGGGCAATGTCATAAACTCAGGTAAAAATATGAAAAGCGAGGGAAATATATATTTTCCAGCATAAATATATATATTTATATATATATGCTGGAAAATACTACATACACATGTTTAGGCTGGAAGAGGAAAGCTGGAGTTTGGAGACTAGTGAAAACTGAACTGTTCCTAAAAGGGCTTTAAAATTAGATCATTATGTGAATGGGCACAGCAGGGCAGGGAGCTTGCGAAGAGAGAAAGCTAGAAGGGCTGGCCTGTGGTTTCTGGGAGGAGGCTTAGAGATCTGACTAACAATGACAACATAGAAACTAAACTAATGCTCCTTTGTCACTATGGTAGTGTCAGATAAAACATCTATTGAAATAATGAAAAATATTAATTTCTAGAAATATCAGTGTGACAAGCTCTAAGCAACAATTTTCAATTGAATCTAATCTAAATTACAAGATCAAACATCTATTGATTATCATAGGCAAGAAAAAGAAAACATTTAAAATTTCTTCAAGGGGAAATGGTTAAGTTTATCAGAGTACCATCATAATCAATAAACACTTATTGAGTACCTACCATCCACTATCTATGTGCGGAAAATTCAGAGGTGATAAAAATGGTTATTGTTTAAAATTCTCTGCAGCCCTTAGAAAGATTAAATAGTTGTGTGTGTGTGAGTATATTACTTGAAGACGTTATGTCATACTGTAGTATGTAAATTTTGTAAAAAATATACATGTACACATCTATATATAAAGATAGAAGAGTCTAAAAGGACTTGCATCAATCTTGAAAAAATGGTTACCTATGGGGAAATGCAGAAAAAACTGCTAATTGTCCTAAAATATCTTTTTCCTCCTTTCTTAGCAATATAGCTCCTGAATTATAGCTAGTTACGGACTGCTGACAGTGTACATTTCCCGGCTTCTCTCCTGAGCTAGTGTGGTCATGTGACCAAGTTCTAACCAATGAGAATTATATAGAAGTGTCATGTGAATATTCTGGGAAATGTTCTTAAAGGGAGGATTCTTGTTCTTATTCTGATCCTCCTCCCTGGAATGTCAATAGAACGGCTGGAGCTCAAATAGCCGTCTTAATCCATGAGTTGGAAGCTATATACTGAGGCAATCAGAGCACCAGGGAAATGAGTCCAATCTCTAACACTGGAAGCTTTATCAACTAAGACAATCAGCCATGGAACTTCTCTGTTGACATTTAAGTCACTGATGTTTTGGGTATTTCTTCTACTTGTAAGAAGAGAATAGGCTGGTTTTATAGAATTTGACCCTGTAAAAACTAGCATGTATTTGTATATTGCTTTTATAGTTTAGTGTTTAAATTTATTTATCTTTCATCTTAGTTTTGCTTTTCTGTTTTATAGATGGCAAACTTATTAGCCAGTGCTGCAGTATATAAAACTTTTTCTGTTGTGTTTTTCTTTTACATTGGCCCATCTTCAGTGTTGAGCTAAATGGACTCAGATGGTTTAACTTATCTGACAAATTCACACATTTTACTGGAAATCCAAGTTAGAAAATTCCTTTTCTCTTGTTTCTTTTTTCTTTCTTTCTTTTTTTTTTTTTTTTTTTGCTGAGGAAGATTAGCCCTGATCTAACATCTGTTGCCAATCTTCCTCCTTTTTTTTTTTCTTGAGGAATATTAGCCCTGAGCTAACATCTTGCCATTCTACCTCTATTCTGTATGTGGAATACCTCCACAGCATGGCCAGTGAGTGGTGTAGGTTCACACCACAGATCTGAACCCGTGAACCCAGGCCACTGAAGTGGAGTGCACCAAACTTAACCACTACACCATGGGGCTGGCCCCTCCTTTTCCCACATTTTTGACAGCTAAAACTTAGAAAATGTTTTAAGTTTGTAAGTACTTAACAACAATATTCAGTGACTTCTCATGTTTGAACTCTGCCAAAGTATTTCTCCTCTTATGTCTCTACCTAGTTTGGAAGACATTTTTACAAATTCTTCCATTATAGAAATTTTAGAAATTTTTAGGGCTTCTATTCACTTAAGATGTTGAAGCAAACAAACATAAGCATCTACCTTCCCCCCTACCTTTTTGTTTTTTGCTGAGGAAGATTCTCCCAGAGCTAACATCTGTGCCAATCCTTCTCTATTTTTTTGTATTTGGAACACCTCCACAACATGGCTGGTGATTGGAGCAGGTCTGCACCCAGGAACCAAACCTGTGAACCTGGGCTACCAAAGCAGAGTACGCAGAACTTTAACCACTCAGCCACAGAGCTGGGCTCTACGTTCCCCTTTTTAGATCTCACATGATATGACCAAATAAATATAACAGAGGAAAATTTAATATATTACTCTAAATTAAGCAAGGGTGCCTTCCATGAACCAGAATTTATCAGATTTCAGGAAAGCACACCCCTAAGCAATTATAGCTTTATCAGATGACCCAGAAAAAATTCCATTAATTGTCAAATTTGATATAATATCAAATTCCAACAGAGACTGGAGTCCCAGGTGACGTGGCAAGTCTCTGGGTGAGAAGAGAGGGGAGTGGAGGCACAAGTGACTTCATAAGAAAGAAGGAAGCAGATAACATGCCAGTATAACCCTCAGAAAGTGAAAGTTTAATACCAAGTGTTAATGTACTGAACACGCGTCTGAGACTTGGTAATCCACAGCACTGGCTATGGGGAAGGGACTGAACAGTAAGTGTGATGAGGTGGTACCCTGAAGGAAGCATTACTCCTGGAGGAGGAGGAAATAGAGAAGATATGTGCTCCTTGGAGTCATGGTAGTGAAGGCAAAGAGGGCAGTGAAATGAACATTAAGAATTCTGTAGAAACTAAACAGAAACAATACATACCAACCCCCTGCAACCCCACCCACAAACGTTAAAGAGACCACATGTTACTATACTGACATAAGAAAGTCCTATTGAACTAGGAACCTTGTCTACAAATTATCCAGGAATAGAAAAATAATTGGACAAATTCCATTCAAAACTACTCTAAGAAGAAAAGAAAGTATGGGTTAATATATTTTAAAAGTTGATCAAAGTTCGCCTCAAATAGACAACCACAGAGCAAAATAAAATTGTAACATAACACTCCAAACTGAATTAAATGTCTCAAACAATGTTTGAAGTTTAAAGAAAAACTAACAGATTCAGAAATTCAAAAGCTAACCATTGAAATGGCCAAAATGATGAAGAAATGCAACAACCTCAGGATATATACTGAAAAACAAAATAAAAGACAAAAATCATCAGACATAAATTATAAGTTGCTCAAAGGACAATAAATTACATTGAAAAAAGGAATGAAAATGAAATAAAGAAATAAAAAGGGTCGGAGTGAAAGAATCAAAATGGAAAATAAGCAAAAGATATATATGTATATATTTGGAGTCTCTGAAGAAAAAAACCCACAATGATACAATTAATGTTTAAAGCTGTAATCTAAGAAAACTTCCTGAAAATAAAACTTGAATGTATTTAGTGTTCCTAGAAAAGCTGAACCAGAACAATAAACTCTGAGCGATATCTTAGTACAATTATTAGACTTAAAAGAGGAAGAAAAAAATCCTCAAGGCAAAGAGGTTAAATTACTTTTAATGGTAAAAAAATTAAATCACTCTCAGACTTCTCAAGAGCAACACACAAAGCAAGCCAGCTCTGGAGAAGCACTTTCGGGAATCTCAAAAGAGGAAGTACAAGCTAAGGAGTTTATGTCCACCCAGGCTCTCCTTCGTGGCTGCAGAAAAACCAGTTTTAAACATACAAGCATTAAGAGAAAAGTGGACATTTAGCACCTCCTGATGAAACTACTGGAGTATGAGCCTCAATCAACCAAGAGATAACAGGAGAAACTTGGCAAAATGACCCATAGTGATCATTTAATATATTTAATTGTAGAATTGATACTAAAACCAGGTTAGAAACATGTGTTAAATAATGATATGAAATCATCATATGATCTAAAAATGAAAGGATGGTATTAAACAATGGGAGAAAAAGAGGAAAAGAAAGGGGAAAACATAATATCATGATTCACTGTGGTGTAGGGAGTAAGTGGAAGTCACAGATTTCATTTAAAACTGAAAAAGCAGAGAGTAAAAGGTTAAGTGGGAAAAAGTAGGGAGTGAAAGTGCAGATATAAAGTTAGCCACTATAACAAAAGCACAGACCTTACTAAATACCAAAAGAAAAACATAGCAAAGACAAAGCACAGGGAAAACACAGTAAATATAACAAAATTCATACAGTAGTAAATAACATAAACTGTAAGATACATCAATATATATATCTCAAACACGACATCCTGATAATATGCCATCTTCTCAAGCACACATGAACACTGGCAAAATTCACTCAGACTAGGTGTCACAGACAACACCGTTAAGTTCCACTGAGGGGTTATATTGCTGATCAAAACATAATAAAGCTAGAAAAAAAAACAAAACTGAAAAAGGCTTTCTACCTGAAACTGGGAAAGCCTTCTGTTAATTGACTCTTGGGAGAAAGGAAACATACAAACGTAAATTACAGATTTTTTCTGTTTTTTAAAGTTTGGCACCTGTTGCCAATCTTTTTTTCTCCTTCTCCTCCCTGTCCTCTTCCTCCTCCCCCTTCTCCTCCCCCTCCTTCTCCTCCTCCTCCACCTCCCCAAATCCCCCCAGTACATAGCTGTATATTCTGATTGTAGGTCGCTCTGGTTGTGGCATGTGTGATGCCGCCTCAGCGTAGCCTGATGAGCAGTGCCATGTTCACGCCTAGGATCTGAACCGGCGAAACCCTGGGCCCGTGAAGCGGAGCGGGGGAACCCAATGACTTAGCCACAGGGTCGGCCCCCCAGATATTTTTTTAAAGTAATGGTAATAAAAACACTACATTATCTGAATCTATAAAGAATATTTAAAGGAGTGATTCATAGTCTTAACAATCCATATAAATAAAAATGAAAGAATGAAAATAAATGTGTTTAATTACATCTCCAAAAGCTAGAAAAAGTCTTACAAATTTTAGAACAAGGTATAAGGCAGATAATAAAAATAAAAGGAGAAAATTATAAGTTACATAGAAAAAACTGGATTAAATTAATAAGTCAAATCCTAGTTCTTAGAAAATATCAACAAAAGAGACAAATCATTAGCATTAGCTAATTCAATCAAGTAAAAAGTAGAAACTTTGACCAATTTCCACAAAAAACCTTATTAAAGAACTATTGTACAAAACAGGACAAGACCTAATGTTTCACAGATGAACACAACCACTCCTTTAGAGAACAGGTACTTCAATGCCTTTCCAGATTTAAGGAAACTAAGAGACACAACAACTAAATGCAAGACCTGATCCTGGACTAAATTGTTAAGACAGGACAGTATTGGGACAAATGACAAAGCTGTTACATGGGTTGCAGATTAAAGTATGGTATGGATATTAAATTTCCAGAGATTGATAACTGCACTGTGGTTGTGTTACAGAATATTGTTGTTGTTGCTAAATAACACTGAAGTATTAAGAGATAGAGTCATGATGTGTGCAACCTATTTTCAAGTGGTTCAAAAAATAAATAGTATGTATATTTCTATATCTGCATATATCTAAGTTATGTGTGTGTGTTGAGGAAAGAAAGAAGCAATGATTAAGCAACTATGACAGAAGGTTAAAATTGTTATATCTGAGTAAAGCATATAAAAGAGTTCTGTGCTATTCTTGCAACTCCTCTGTTAAATTTGAAGTTCTTTCAAAATTAAAATAAAGCTTCTTGAAATTTCAATTGCAACCTCAATTTTTTTAATTAAATGGGAGATAGAGTAATAATTTCCTATCTCAGCCAAACTCTTATTTAATGGTAAAAATATAATTATAAAGACACACCTATTAAAATCTGCGACAAGATAGAAATGCCAACCCTAACATAATTATTTGATATTATTCTGAAATATATAACAATTGTAATAAAAGAAATGAAAAGATTAAAAGTAATAACTATTCTGGTAGGAGTTAGAACTAACACTATTTTCAGAAAATATGACACTTAACTTAAATAAATCAAGAGAATCAATTGAAAAGTTATTAGCTTTAATAAGAAATTTCCATAGTTAGGTCAGTTTAAAAGCACACAGGAGCATAAGTTGCCATATACAGTTACAATAAAGAGAGTAAAATTAGACTTGAATAAATAGACTAGAAAGATGGAAAGGTACAATGTTCTTAGATCCAAAGATTCTATTAAAATGTTATTGCTGACTACAGTAAATTATGTTATCTTTGAGTCCACTTAGAATACCAAAGAGATTTTATGAATTTATGAGAATGATTTAAAATACACTGGATGATATATTTAAGTGGCTTTAGTTTAAAAATTCTGAAGGTGAAAAAAAGGGAAGCAAGAAATTCTTGAATTGTAGCTATTGACATAAGGGTAAAATAATTAAAATTGCGTGGAATTAGACCAATAGAAGAGAATAGAAATCCCAGAATATGTGTGTGCACGTGTGCATGTATGAATGTATGAATTAGGCATATGCTGAAGGAATCCCTTCAAATCAGGAGAAATATTATGGATTCTTCTAGAACAATACTGAGGTCAGTGGCTTATTATTTTGGGGGAAAAGAATAATTATATTCATATCACTTGACCCTAGAGACAACCTGCCTGGGTTAGAATCCTGGATCTTAGCTATATGATCTTAGACAAGTTACCTAATCTGGCTGTGCCTCAATTTTGTTGTTTAAAAAATGGAGATAAGAATAGTATTTAACTCACAGGGTGTTTGTGAAGATTAATTGAATTAATTATTGAAAAGTACTTAGTGCATAGATAGCACTATATAAATAAATAATAGTGGTACCGATAGTAGCAGCAACAAAAATATCCTCAGTAATTGTCTTAGATTGTTATTTGCCTTATCATATGCTAAGCCATACTCAAATTCATATCATTCTCTCAATGAACTCACAAATACCCTGCATAGAAGTGTAAACTAAATATATAAAAACACTAACGGAGTTACAATAGTGGTCATCTTATCAGGATTTGAATGTCTTCTTTATAGTTTTTTGTTCTTTTAAAATTTTCTAGAGTGATTAAGTGTGATCTTAATTTCAGAATAAAAGTTACTTTAACAACAATTTCATTGGTTCTACCTGGCAATTTATTCTTTTCCAGTGGTATATTTGAAGAGTAATGGATATTGTGTTATGTGTTTGTAATTGAAACTGAAAGATTAATCTATAACAAGGAAAAATTAAAACCTACCATGTTTCTTCCAAAGAAATACATATAAATCTTGACATTGAGAAAATTAATAACTTTGATTAATTTGACAATTTGGTTATTTTTCTTTTCCCCATTACTTACCTTTTGGTTTGTCCTATGAATAGTAATAACTTACATACTGTACTTATTTGGAAAGGTTTGTTGAACCTTTAAAGTCTTTAGGGCAAAAACATTTCTATTTTTAGCAAGCATGCAATGATCATATAATAAGGTCTCAATAAATAATTTTTAGCATTAAAATTTCAGAGTCAGAAGGGCTCTTATGTTATCAATTACAATCCATTCATTGTACAGATAAGTAATCTAAAATGATGAAAATTTGGCTACTTGCTCAAAGTCACATCGTATATCATTAATTAAAGATGTAAGACTTGAATACGTTCTTTCTTCTTTCCTCCTTCCTTTCCTTATTTTCTTCCATCCTTCCTTTCTCCCTCTCTCCCCCACTCTTCCTTTCTTCCTCCTTTAGCATTTTTTCGATGCCTACTTTTTCCCAAGTGAACCTGGGGCTTTTACACTAAAACATTATTTGAAGATCAAAGAATATAAAATAATATTTAAGAAAATCATCAAGAAATTTTAAAAATCTATAGACAGTTCATTCTTGTGAAGATCAAAAGAAGAAAATGTATGGCTCAAGAAGTTGAATAGGCAGAGATAGACCTAGTGCTTGTTAAATGCGTGCCAAAGCTCTTCAGTAACTATTTCCTTTCACTTTGTGCAAAATATCTTTAAAGTGGGAATGATAGGGGGAAAAACTTTGAAAGAATTGCAGCTCATGATGGGCACTTTTAATGAGTTCGAATTTCCATGTCCAAATAGACGATATCCTGGGAGAAAGGATGCATTTGCTGAGGTGATACGTGAGTTACTATAGATAATATGTACAAAACACGAAAAGCAGAGGTGTTACACAGTTGGAGATTGGCATATTCAAAATTAGAAAAGAAAATTCATTCTCACAGAGTAGTGAGTTTGATTTTATTTTCTGGTAAAATTACAGAATGGATTATTAATCAGATGTATTGTAGGTGGTAAAAAAAGAACAGTCAATTTAATTTTTTGATACCATTAGCTATTCATGAAAAGATGAATATCTGATTACACATGTATTTTGAGCTCAGTGATGCCCTTTACAAAGCACTTAAAAACTACGTCATGAAGCCCGGCTGGGTGACGGTATAGTAAAGAACATTCATAGGTGATTAAACAAGCTTATCTAGAGTGTTAACTAATGAGCTATTGTCAAAGTGGGTAGAACTCTAGAGGCAAGTTGCAGTACTTTGACCTTGTCCGTGTCCTGTTCATCAATAGTTTACTGGTAACGATGAAGAATTAAAGGCCTGCTTCTCAAACTTCCAAATGACTCAAAGCTAGCAGAAAAAGTTGATATGATGGTTGATAGGTCAAGGTGGAAAATATTTCAGATAGAGGTAAAGGACCAAAGAACCAAAGAATGAAACTGATGAAAGACAAATATAAAATCCAACATTTTTCTTCAAAATCAATCGCATAGGACATATGAGGACTTTTAGATTGATAGTTTCATTCAAAAATATTTTAAAAATTTATTTGACCTTAAATTTAGTATAAGGCAGTGTTGTATTTCACCTCATAAAAATGATTCAGGCTCCAATTTCATTTAAAAAAAAAAGGAGGCAGGCTTGGTGGCATAGTGGTTAAGGTCAGCGTGTTCTGCTTTGGTGGCTGGGGGTTCACAGGTTTGCATCCCAAGTGTGGACCTACACCACTCATCAAGCCACACTGTGGCAGCAACCCACATACAAAATACGGGAAGATTGGCACAGATATTAGCTCAGGGCCAATCTTCCTCACACACACAAAAACCCAACCTATTTTATCCGTATCAGTTGAAGAAACATTGATGTTCACAGAAGAACGACCAGTATTTTGAGGGATATGGAAATCCTATCTTGGGAAGAGAGATTGAATAAGTAAATTATTTTTAGTTTTAAAATAATTTTTCCAAGTAGGGAATAAGATATTGTTGTTCAGGTATTTGAAAGATTGTCATAGAGCAGATCTACTTAGATTTATAATGTGAAGATAACAGAGGATACAGGGAAGCAGATATCAATTCATTATAAAATCAAAGCTTTATATTAATTGGAATATTTCAAATGTAAATTGTTCATCTTGGAAAGAGGCATTTGGACTAATAATATTAAATAAAATAATTTATGTGGAGCATATAACATGGCACTAGGTATACAGTAAGCATTAAGTACATGTATAACTATTATTATTATTAATATAATGTCCTTAGCATTATGTTTAAGGATAAATTAGATAATTATTTGTTAGATGTGATCATTTGTCTCAGATTAAATTGAGTAAATGTTTTTCAACTTCTCTAAGATGAAGCTTCTAAATTTCAATGAATATAGCTTATTATTCATGTCCCATTGTATTATCTCCTCTTCATGATTTAAGAGAATACCAATCTCATATCTCCTTTTAAGGAAAATATTATGACTGTGTAATTAGAATAGTTTTGGAAAAATTTATATTTCAATTTAAGTGCTAGTTTTTATCAAAATTCAAATAATCACTTTTACATTAAACATTTGACATATAATAATATTTTGCAATATATTGAACCTACTATAGTAGACTCTTAATTACCTTAGCTAATGACAAATAACATAAACATAAATATATTGGTAAACCAATGAAGAACCGTATTTTAAATATTGAAGTAATTATTCAAGATATAATTCTTTTATCACTGCTATAAAACTTAGTAAATCTTTATATTACCATTTTCTTTTTATTCTGTAAAAACCTGTCTCTGTTGGGAATGCTGAGAAATAGAAGAGATTTATAAGACTTGGGTAATGAGCATCTAGTGAATGTTCCATCTGGATTCATTCATAAATGAAGCACGTATTTATTGATCATGAATCCATGCCAAACAAATGTGGTAGATATTAAGAATATGTCAATTTGAAAAAACAAAGTCCCAGTCCCTGCCTTCATGGAGTTTGAAGTCTAGTAGAAAAGTCAGACACTATTCAAAGAATCATGCAAATATGTGTAAAATTACAACTGTCATAACTGCTAGGGAAGTGAGGTATATAGGCTTCTGATAGTGTAAACAACAATAATTATTATTCTATCAGAGGAGGTCATGGGTAGCTTCCCTGAGAAAGTGATAATTGAGCTGATTTACAAATATGAATAAGAGTTTACTTAATGAAGTTTCGGGAGAGTCAATCCAGACAGTGGTAACAGCATGTACAAAGAACATGCATCAGGAAGAAGTGCTGGAAAGGAAAATGGTCCAATATGAATACGTTGAGGTAAATTGACAACAGTCTATCTAAACATGTGTAGACTTATATTAAAGCTTTTAATCTTTTTCCTAAGAGCAATGCAAATCCATTGAAAATCTTTGAACTGCAGCAGGGGAAAGGATCCTATTTGCTCAAGAGAAAGATTACTTTGGTTGCAATAGGGGGATTAGAGAGGAGGAAAGTTAGATTTCAGATAGACTCATAAGCAATGATGGGAGCTGGAAATAGTAGAGAAGTAAATGGATATTAGGATTCCCAGGAGGTGAAATCAATCGTGACAGACAGGATTGGGGGCATAAGACTGGGAAAGACAATGAGACCACCAAGATTTAAGACATGTAAAAAGATATTCATCAAGGCTGGAGACATTGTAAGAGGACTGGTTAGAGTGTGGTATTGGCCTTGTTAAATTTGAGGAGCTTTTAAGACATCTAGTAGAAATGTCAATTATGTAGTTGCATAAAATAGTCTAGACTCCAGAGCTTAGATCTATATCTAGAAATATAAGTTTATAAATCATGTCTGTAGATGGGGTCAATACAGGTATTGGATATGAATGGGATTGCCTGGACAGAGGATATTGAATGAAAAAAGGGTGCATGCCCAAGTCCAGAGGATTGCCAACATGAGCTTGAAAAAGGAACTGAGAAAGAGGCTTATATTAAGTCAGGAAATCCAAGGAAACGTGTTTATGGTGGAGGGGGCAGTCTTCAGTGTCAAATGTTGCCTAGAAGCCTAAAGAGCACTAAATTATGTCCATTTGACTGAACAGTGTAAAGATTAAGAAGTGCTGTGTCTGTTGAGTAAGAGTACCTAACAATATGGCTACAAAAGAGTCTTCCCACAGTGACTGGGAGGTGTGGAAATAGAGACAAATCTTTAGAGAAAATTGACTATGAAAAAGCAAGAGAAGATGGGTAGTAATTGGGAGTCAGAGATATAGAGAGCAGAAGGAAAGCCTTTCCTCTTTTTGTTTTTATTCTAATGAGAAAGAGTTAAAGAATCTTTTCATAGGAAATCTACAGAGGCAGGATGATGTTGAATACATAAGAGACAGGAGTTTAAGTATCTGAAATGGAGGGGATTGGTTAATAAGTTTACTGATGGAGGGCCGACCTTATATAGGAAGGAGGACAGCTCCTCTATTGTAAACAGAGGTTAAACAGAATAGGCTGGGTCTGGGATATAGGTTGAGAGGCAGAAATAAGTGTGAATTTTAATCTGATATCTTCTATGTTCTCTATAAAAGAGTGGTGGAGGTCATCTTCTGAGAGGGAGGGAGTGAGAAGATTAAAGGTTTCATGAGGGTAAAGATTTGAAAAGTCATTGTAGAAACTGGAAAAGTGAGTTGATATACATGCATATATACATAAATAATAATAAAGAAAAAAGAAAGGAAGGAAGGAAGGAAGAAAGAAGGAAAAGAAGGATACGAATGACCCTTTGTCTCTCATTATTTCTGGTTGTTTAGAGATTTTTCAAGAAGTTTTAGGACCATCTTTCTGAATCAGTGGTTCCTGGCTTTTTTTTCTGCTCCAGCACAACTTCTCTAACACAAGTAAAGACCGTCACGTACTCATATCAAGCACAGTGGTCTGCTGTGTCATTGATTCTGAAGGATGGAGTGAGGCCCCTCCTTAGGAAGATGTATACAAACCTCAGAGACAGGAAAATGTGTATGTGTATGTTTTGTGTGTGTGTGTGTAAATGTATTTGTAGTTTGAAATAGTCCATAATATAATTCTGATATGCTTTCCACAGGGAGACTGGGAATTTTTTCTTGAAAACAGAATAGCCAAGTATTGAAAGTGAGCCAGAATTTAGAAATTTCTCCATAGAAATAAGACAAGTAGTTATTATATTTAATAGATATTTTAGTACATACAAAATAATCAGTTCCCTTTTCCAAAAAAAATCCATTGTTCCCTAGATATCTTTTTTATTCCATTATAGAAACTCACTTCCAATTCATAATTATTTAAATGTAAAACATTTAATTATTTATTAGCAAAATATTTATGAACATTTACAAATATTAAATCAACATGTTGTCGATAAATTTCCCCTTAGGTGAAATTTTCTGACTGTAGTTGAGTCATAAAATGCTTTGGGTCACAAGTGCATCAATTAGTAAGTTACTGATCCATGGTACTTTGATGTCCTGGAAAAGTAAATGCACCTTCTGAGAGTCTAATTGAATCTCGGAGAGTTATTTATTCACCATTAAGATTGAGATAAATGAGTCAGCTCCCAACAGTCATGCTCCACATGGTTACATTCGTTTCACAAATAGATAAACTCAGAAGCTCAGAAAAGATAGGACTAGAGAGTTAAGGATGCAGGTTAGATGTTCAATCTGAAAAGACCCAATTTCTAATAACTAACTATAAAAAATTAATATGAGCTTGAAAGCAAGAATAATTATTTCTTTGAAAGTTTATTTTCATATAGTTATTAAGTTTAAAACTCTCAGTTAATAATTCTAGACTCATGGTACTTACATTAATATGGCCTTGTTGCAATGTAAATAGTACAATTTAAAAAAACAAAATTTCAGATTTTTTTAAGGTAAAAATTGTCCTAAAACCAGTTACCCTTCCTACAATATGGGTCATTTGGATGATAAGTAATTTCTTGCCCTATGGTAAAGTGGTTATGAACACAGGCTTTGGAGTAAGGAAAACGTTGCTTTCATATCTGGCTTCTCTACTTACTAACTGTGAAAACTGAACGAGTTACTTTGGCTCTTCAAGTTTTAGTTTCTTTATCTATGGCATAGAAGGGAAACATAATTCATGACTCGTAAGGATTCAATGAGAAAAATTATTTAAATACTTAGCACTGGGCCTAACAACAAATATATATGAGCTGATATAATATATACATTATATACTATACATATATGTATCTCGCACACATGATACTTAAATTTAGCTAGAATTTTTTTATTTTTATTTATTTATTTTTTTAAAGATTTTATTTTTTCCTTTTTCTCCCCAAAGCCCCCCGGTACATAGTTGTATATTCTTCATTGTGGGTCCTTCTAGTTGTGGCATGTGGGACGCTGCCTCAGCGTGGTTTGATGAGCAGTGCCATGTCCGCGCCCAGGATTCGAACCAACAAAACACTGGGCCACCTGTAGCGGAGTGCAGGAACTCAACCACTCGGCCACGGGGCCAGCCCCTGGCTAGAATATTTTTGAGGCCATTATTACTTCAGAGACTAGATGTATCTGAGTTGGTTTAGCGTGCCACTGGGTAATTTACTTTTCATGTCTTTTTTTTGTCCCCCAAAACAATAAAACCAATTTCTCTACTTTCATAAAACAATACAAATGAAAAAGGAAAAAAATAATGAAAATGTTCAACAATTTGCTATTGTTTGTATTTGTCTGAAAGGAGCTTCCCACAGCTTTAATCACAGCCACAGGTCATTATTTCAAACAAGACGCATCTTTTTAGATATTTAAATATGTGTTCTCATATCATGGAATTTAAATGTGAAGCCGTTTGTTCTGTGCTCTCATTGCAACTCGGCTGTGGGCTTTAAATAAGTTAAATAGCACGAGCTGTAGTTTTGAGTGCTATTACTGACAATCTAAGGAGACACACACTGAGAAGAAAGGTTATTACTGCAAGAAGAATTATGTCTCCTTAATCTTTAATTGTTCATTAAATTGTTTCTGAGGTTTATACAATAAAATCATGGTAGAGACCGCTGGCATGTGACATTATAACTTAGTGCTATGAAAGCTCTAACAAACTCTAATATATTCAGAGCCCAAGAATATGAATTTTGATGCAGAGATCTCTAAACCAAGGGTAAAATGCTATGTTGAATTTTTTTTGATAACCTGCCTAATAATTTACATGTTAAGAATATATTGAATACCTTGGCAATGTTTTCTCAGAAAGAATTCTTTAGAATGCGTTTTGCCTTTGCTACTGTGTTAATGATGGCTTTGATAAAATGACCCAAGGCAAAGAAGACAATTTCCTTCTGGTGTTATCTGTGTCTGAAATATTCTTCGCTGATTTCACATGCACTGATAATATGAACAGGTAATTTGTCTGACTCTGGTGGGGCAAGATTTGCAGGAGGAACTGCAAAATTCACACATAGCTCTTCTCTAAGAAGTCTCGGCAGTGTTATTCAGTTTATATAAAAAGACTTAAGATGCTGCCTGAGGCATCCATTTTTTTTTCCTCAAGGCAAGCTGAAGTGCCACAAATCAAATTGTTTTTCACACTGTTAATGCATTCCTTTCTCTTTCAATTTCTCAGAGAGCCGACATAGGGATTTCTGCTTTAACCATCACCCCAGATCGTGAGAATGTGGTGGACTTTACTACACGGTACATGGACTACTCAGTGGGAGTGCTACTTCGAAGGGCTGAGAAGACAGTGGATATGTTTGCCTGTCTTGCACCGTTTGATCTCTCTCTATGGGCTTGCATTGCTGGCACAGTCCTTCTGGTGGGTCTACTGGTCTACCTCTTGAATTGGCTTAATCCCCCACGATTACAAATGGGATCAATGACTTCTACTACTCTCTACAACTCCATGTGGTTTGTGTATGGATCCTTTGTACAGCAAGGTAAGGAGAAAAACAATACATTTTAGTATAAAAAGGAATGTGATGTTTCAAATGCCATGAATTCAGTTAGGAAGGTTCTGTATCTGACATCAGTAAGTGTTCTAAAGGGTCTTCACAGCAATACTCAGAAAAGAACGTTTCCTACCTGTTCCTAGTGGATCTCAAACACAGCAGGTTTCCAGCAAAAATGGTTCATTATCTTTTGACGTAAGTTCAATTTCATCAACAAGGCCAAAAATGAATGTCAGTGATAAGGTTCACAAGCAATTCAAGTTCAGATTTTCCTCTCCAAGCTCTGACATTCTGAGAAATAGCCTGGGATGGAAGTACTTACTACTAGAACAGATACTGTTTAATTATTTACATATGTAAGAGATGCTGGGACTTGTTCTTTGTTCAGAGACATTATTTCGTGTATTAAAAATATTCCTTGGCAGTGAAAAGGCTGATTAAGATTCTGATAAGAAATTGTGTATTTTATCTTTCACTTTAATGTATAATCTTTACCAATGATTTAACTTACAATTTCATTATATTTTTAAAAATGTCTTTGTTATCCAATATTCAATCTGCCCTACTCTTTAAACTTGTCCAGTTAATTCTTTGATTTTCACCGTTTCAGAATAGAAGAATATTTATTGAACTCTCTATTTGAGACTACTGCCATCACAGAGAATGAAATGATAAAATACTTAGGGGATTGATAGTTTCTTACAAACTTGTCACATATATTGAAGAGGAAAAATACGGATCACAATGGAGACACATGACACTTTTGCCTTAATATTTACAACTCTTAATAACGTCTTCTTTTTTATTCACACCTACTATTGGATCTTGCATTTTGTCTGGGGTGTTCCTCTCCTTTCTCTCTTAAAATCTATCCGTGGAGCCCCCATTGGTAGGCTTTTCCCTTTACCTTTCTGTGTCAAAGACTCTCACTAAGATTATATTTGTCATAGACATTTTTAGCCCATTCATTAATCACTAATCCAGTAAATATTTAATCCACACTATTTATTTAGGTAGAACTTTGCTTGGCACTGAGTGTATAATCATGAACAAGAGAGTTTTGCCATCATTGAGCTACAAGTCTAGTGGGACAACAAACATGTAAACCAGCAATCACAATTATGGGTGGAAAGTGCTGTGATAGAGATAAGCACAGACTGTTATGAGACCATAGAGGCAGGGAGGCTTAATGTAGCTTAACGTGGCAAAGAAGCTGTTTGAATTGGTACTAGATAAACAGAGACAGAATTAACTATATATAGAGCTTGTTAAAGAAGAATATAGGGGAGAGGCGATAGAGACAGATGGGATAGAATTTCAGACCAGGAAGTGAGAGAGAAATTAGGATAGACTTTGCAGAATGGAGCTGGTAAAGATGAGGCTGAAGATATATTTGTTATTATCAGGAGTTTGAACTTGATCCCCAGGGAAGTGATCAGCTATTTAAAGTTATTAAATAGGGAAAAAGCACATTCACATTTGTACTATAGAAATATTCTGATCGTAGTATGTAGATTGAAAAAGGGCAATGTGGAAAGTGAAACAAGTTATAAGTATGGTAATAACTAAGTAGAGAGTTGATGTGGCTTGCACAAAGGTAAGGTGGCATCAGGAATCAAGAGAGGGGTATTAATGAATTGGAATCAATAGAAGTTGAGCAATTATATAGTGGTGTGGGATTGGTACCGAAGGAGGAAAAGGAGGCAACGTTTGATCCTTGGGAAATTATGTGTATTGGATGTTGATGTCATTTACTGAAAAAAGAAAAAAATCAACATGAAGAACAGGTGTGATGGGGAAGATGATACTTTCATTTTAATACGTATTGAGTTTGAGGTATCTGTGAAACATCCAAGGGGATATTTCTACTGCTTGTGGTTTGATATACTTGTCAGAAGCACTGAAGAGACATCTGGGATAAACATATATTTAGGAGATATTGGTATGTAGGAGATAATTAAAGTCATGGAAATTAATAAACCGTTCTCAACTGCATACTCCTGATTGAGGACTGCTGGCCCAGAGAGGGCCTAGGATAGAGCCCTAAGGAAGAGTGGAGGAGCTTTCAATGTTACTGATAAGCAGTGGCAAGAAAGGTGCAAGTACCGCGTATACTATGCAGTGTTATACACACCAAATGAAGACAATATTTAAAGATGGAGGGTTTAGTTGGCTGTGTTAAACATTTCAAAGAATCAAGTATGATTAAGACTTGAAAGATATTCATTGGATTTAACAATAAACTTGTTATTGGTAGTATTCTAGTGACTATTCCTCTGTAACAAATTCCTGCAAAACCTACCAATTCTGTGGGTCAGAAGTTTAGACAAGACATAGTGAGGATGGCTTGTCTTTACTCAAGGATGTCTGAGGCCCTGGAGACTGAACTCATTTGAAGGCTGGTTCATTTCTTTCTGGTGTCTGGTGGTTGATGCTGGCTGAGGCCTGATGGAATCTTTTCCTCCATGGTCTCTCTTCATGGAATAGTTTGGCCTTTCTCACAGCATGATGATTGATTTCTCCATAGAAAGCATTCCAAAAAGAGAGAAAAGAGTCAATGAAACACAAAAACTTTGGGTCCAGGTTGGGGATCACAACCTTGTATGATGGTTTGAGTTCCTCTTGCAGGGAGCATCCTGGTTGTGCCCACCTCATAGCTTCATTTTGAGAATTAAAGTAGCTAAAAATTGTGAAGTTCTTAGATAAAACAACTTATATAAGTGTCACATAGATGTTTGCTAAACAAATAAAAATAACAACAAATTAGATTCAGCTGTAGATAGTCAGGCACGTGAAAAAAGAATAACAAGGCAAATGATTTTAGATTATTGGCAAGGTAAGGGTTAAAGTGATAGATTCTGGGGTACGTGGAGAAACGAAAAATAGAGGGACCAATAATGAGAATGTAGTAGAGAGTAAGACTGGGAAACAACAGAGTAGTAGTGGGAGAGAGTAGAGTTCTTGATGAGGCTAAAGAACAGCAGTGGAAACATCAGTGGAAGAGAATTTGAAGTTTGTATTTATGAAATGGGACCCCTGAGCCCCAAATTTTTGTAGTGGAACAGTAGAGGACAAGTTATACGTGTGGATGTGGATTCCTGAAGTTAAGAGTTGGTGAAGGACATCAAAGCTGATCAAGGAACCGAGAGCTCAGAGGATTGAATGAATCATCTCTAATGATGGTTGGTTTGGGCTAGAGAGGCAGAAAATGAGCCATATGCCAAAGCTGTCAATAAATGAGGAGACATAACTAGGATGTTGATAGATATGAGCATTGACTAGAAGGAGAAGGTGGTACAGCTAGATGTAATTAATGTCTGTTTCCATCTCACTTCTTTCCTTTTCATCCAATTTTTCTGAACATGGTATCAATAACCACCCATATACAGATGACTCCCAAATCTACTTCACCCATCCTTGAATTTTAGTTTTGTATATCCAACTGATCACTAGACCACTCTCTAGATAGACCAGAGGCACCACAAATTCCAACATGTCAAAAATTGAATTTATTTTCCATTCTAAACTTTTATAGCCTCTCATATTCTCTATTCCAGGTCATGCATTACCAACCACTCAGACATACAGGTTAGACACTTTGAAAACAGTTTCGATTTCTTCTTCTTTCTATCCCTTGTATCCAACCATAAGCAGGTCCTGAAAATTGTACCTCCTAAATATTTATAGAAGTGGAAATCTCTTCTCACCCAGGGAGATAAGGCCCAGATTGTTACCTGGATTAGACCAACCTCATTTCTCATCTGAACTATAGGAATCTCATAACAGGTCTTTCTTTTTTCAGCTTTGTCCCCTGCACATATACGTGTCACATACTTGCATGTACCCAAGTTATCACTATCATGGAGAGCTAACCACATAATTCCCATTCTTCAAGTATTCCCTTGGCTCTCCGATACCCAAAGTTTAACAGTCTGAATTATTTAAAGCATGAATCATATTCCACCATCTGGCTCATGCCCAGTGCTTGATTCTCACGTCTTACGACTCATGCCTCACATTTAATTGTCTAGTTGCTCCAAACTGTTTTTGTCCCTTGAACGTGAGACTAGACTGTCACGCCTCTCTGCCTTTGCTTCTGCTCTTTCCATTTCCTGAAATGCCTTTATTACCAAACTGCTTAATCTCTACTCCACTCTCTGCCTTCACATGGAAAATTCCTATGCATCCTCTAATTCTTGCTTTGATCTCATTTCTTTCAGGAAATCTTTGCTAGGATTAAGGACCATCTTTTATGCTCCTTAAGATATATTTTTCATAGCCCTCGTCACCTGTCATGTAATTGCCTTTCTATTTTCATTTGTCTCTACCTGAGTCCTTTGAACAGAAGACACTATTTATCCTTATAGTACCTTACCCTATAGTTCAGTGTCTTGTAAATATTAGGTGTTTAATAAATGCATACTGATCAACTAAATGAATAAATAAATGCTGAATATTTAACTAAATCAAGCATTGAGTTAAGAGCAGTATTGCATTTGTTGGGTTACAGTCTGTTTCCCAATAACCCGAAACTCACTAAACCAAACAGGAAGTTATTCAGAATGTCTCTATTTGTGTATTTTATTAAGTAGCTAAGATGAGAAACTAATAAATAAGGTCTCCAATTGGTTGAAGCCTTATTTTTGAAGATGTTGATATGCTTTCGGATTGGCTTTCCAATTTCTGCTTCCAGGTGGCCAAATTTCAGTAAGTTTTGGAGCACACTGAACAGAAAAATGATAAATAAAATTACCCATATGTTAGCATGCTTTTGTAGTTCTGTAAACATGTGGCAGATATCAAACGTTATCAATATGTTAAGCACTTTTCTATCCCAACTGTGTATCCCAACCATTATCCTTAAATGAGTTGTACAGCTTGTGGGTTGATTGAACATTTATACAAATTCATAATGATGCATAATACTGAATTGAGTACGATTAACTACTTCATCTTTGAAATGCTGCTATTCTTCCACTTGCTAACAATGAAAAGGTGAATTCATTAACGGATACCAGGAGCATCTTTACACTTTGATTAAAAATAAATTAAGAAAAGGCTCATAAACCCTATGAAAAAGAGAATCAGTCAATGACAGTGTCCTTGCACAGGTGATGCACTTGGAATTAGTGATAATTTCCAATAAAAATATAGTCTTTTAAGAAGAAGTACAGCTGTTATTTCAGAATTATAGTCTTTATTGAGCCACTAGACCAGATTGAAAAGGGATAAAGAGGCATTTTGTGTGTTATCAGATAGATTTCTGAAAAAAGAATTCAGGAACAGCTAAAAGCAGAAAAATGTTAAATATGTGAGTTGTTTACTAATCCTGATTTTTTTAAAAATCTGTAACTTTGAAGCATTTTGGAAAAACAGCTCAGGGAATCCAACCATGCAAAACAGTATGGTCCATTATAGAGATAAACTTACACATTTGTTTGGCTGGAACATTAGAGCTTGTGAATTAGGTAGTTAAATGCATGAATGAGAGACCAATTTTATGCAAGTTTTGTTGTCATTTTATATCTTCCCTTATCTCCATGTCTACGTACATCTCTCTGTAATCAACATACTTTTAAAAAAACATCTGGGGTTTGATTTTTGAAGATCCTTTATGTTTAGTTTATGGGCAGTGACTCTTAATATCATCTGGGCCATGGAGGGCTGTTATGACTTGTTCACACATGTGGTTGTATGTAATTTGTTTGCTACTTGCAAAGAGAAACTTCAGAGTTCACCTCAGATGGTTTGTCTGATTTTATGAAGTGTAAGTATTTATAGTCATATCTAACATTTGAAGCTATCACATATGTTTGTTTACCAGCAGCATTTACTAAATACCAATTGTGTGCCAGGAACAGGAAGAACAAAAGGAAAACAAGGAATAACTACGTTAATTGGTTTAATAAATATTTCTTGGGTATACTATGTGCCATGGACAACCTAGTTGTTTTGAATATGGTCATAAATAAGAAAGACACAGTTCTTGCAGGAATGTTCAGGACCATGCAAATGGGTCATAGCCAAACTGGGACTAAATGAACTCTTTCTGATGAGACGAGCAGACAGAATTATTGGAAAGACAAAAAGATAGAAAACTCCTTTGGTAGCTTTCTTAAAGTTCAAACGCCTCCACAGATGCTAGTGAGGAACAGAAAGAGGGCCTTTAGGAAAGGTAGAAGATAACTTGATGGCTGCTGCACAAGAGTTAACATGAGAGGCAATCCAGTGGCCTTGGGATCCCAGGACAAGTTTTGGAAGAAAATAAAGAGCTCTTCCCACTGCCAGATGCATTGCACAGTTACAGAGAATCACAACTTTATCATTTCCACAAAAAGAAGAGTCAGATATTCTTCTCTATCAAATTAGGCAACAGAAGAGACTGTTGATGAGAGAGCATCTCTTTAAAACTTTGCAGAGGAGAATAACTCAAAAAGACATCCATTTTAATAGTGTAGATATAAAATATATGAGATTTACCAATGTGCTAGTCACAAAATCCCAAAGGATTCAAGCCTTGAAACGCAGTAGCTAAAGCATTCCTTTGTAATGTTATCTGATATTTCACATTCAATTTGAATATAACAAAAATGATATTGGCTAGCTCTGTTGTTTACTGACCCTAATGAATACAGGGAAAATGAGAATAATTCCCAGTGACAGGTTAACTAGGCTGCAGAGACAAGTTTCTTTCTACATTCTCTTCTTACAGATATTAACTCAAAAAGGCTCTCTGTAATTTTTATTTAGGTTCGAACAACATCTCTGTTGTTGCTAATTATGATTGGCAGTCCTTAACAAAGGGAGCGCCAAGCACTCTGAGCACGGTCACATCCACTTGAGAATTTCCCCATCCTGATTTAAAACGTGACAAGGTGCTCATTTTCTTTCTTTTTATCACCAGGATTCTCCATCACTAAAGAAAGGAAAAAAAGGTGAAACTTCACACTTTCAGAGACTGTTCAAACTCTACCCTTATGGGGATGGAGAGTGAGAATTGTGTGATTAGAAAACAACGCAATGATGCTAAGATATGAATCCATTAGTTTGTATTCCCAATGAACCTTCATGAGCTCCTTAGCAATGATTCTATAAACTATATGCATGCAATATGCCCCTCAGTTTCATTTAATTTAATACCAGCTCTTCATGATTTGAGCCGGAAAATCCTTTCTCCTGCTGAACTAAGCTTTTGGAGGGTTAAAGTAATCATGGAACAGGAGGAACAAATCAGATTTCTTCTTATAAAATGCTTACAAAATAAGAACTGGTGTAAACATTTTCTTGGCTACTCCAAACACTGATGAATACATACTATAATTAAAAGCATTATTTTAATATTTAACAAAACAAAGGAGTGTTTTCCTGAGAAATTTTTTAAAAACTGGAGAATGATTTTAAGATATTCTGGAGTTGGTTTTTCTTCTTTCCCAAAGTGCTATAAGAAAATATATTTTTAAGAATCTAAATTTAAATTATAGAAAAAGCAGATGTCATAAGTCCTTTAAAATAGCATTGACATCTTAGTAGTACTCACTGGTTTTACAGTACCATATCACAATCCCCCTGAGCTTAAGTGGTAAGAATAGGGGCGGACGTGACCAGATATAAATTTGTTCTAAAGCTGATTTAGGATCGATAAAAGTTAAAGGATTGAGATCAAGGAACTGCAAGTAGTAATAGAAACCACCAGTTTAGAATATTAATTTGGAAATTCAATTTTTGTTTGACCAGAATCCACTTTTTCTTTTCATCTGTGAATATGTAGTTAGAAGTTTAATAATAATGGTTATATTTCTCAAAGTATTGGTAACTGACCACAGTTTTCAATAACCAGTCAACATGTTTTGACCGCCAACTACAATGCACGTAATGCTGAACCTGTGATTCCCATCTCCCATATAAAAAGTTGATAGGTAATAAAGTCCTGTGATGCTTTTGTTAAATACCCTTGAATGTGACACAGTCTTTACTTGAATTTTTAACAATTATAAGACAGAGAAATTCCATTCTGTAATATAAAGCATAAATTCACATTATATATTTCATCATATATATCAGCATCCCTTATTTGTAACCTACATTTCTTGATGGTAATTGTTCTTTTTTGTAGCAAGATTTAACAAAAGACCAATGCATGACCCATACTTTCACACTGTGGACTCATAAAATTGCTCTTTGATTTGTGGCTGTGACCAAAATTTATAGTCTCTTTATATTTACAACTCTGTCTCTTAAACTCTAAATTAACAATCCATCTGGGACAGCTACACAGTTTGTTCTGTCTGCTTCAGTTATTTTCTAGCAGTTAATGTTTATGTCTACTGTTTAAGGTCTACTTTAGCATGTCCTAAAAGTATTTCTTCTGCCTTTACTATTTAAAATTCTTCATTCTCTAGGAACCATCTGCTTGGATATTAAACAAGAATTATTTATCTAGTCACAAGGGTGAGCAGGACAGCATGGTGTCTGTCTTCACGGAGCTTTCAATGTGCAAGAGAAACAAATGAGTAAACACACAGCTCCATCATGGAATCATAATTATCCTGCTGAGGAAAGCACAAACCATAATGGGCATGGAGTGTGCAGATACGCTGCTATCTGACACATTGCAGTTAGGTCTAATATATACCAAGTCATGACCTATCAAAGTGAGGAACACAGACTAGGAACCAATGTTTTGCCCAGTGACAATGAAAGAAATGAATCATCCAGTTAACTCACTTGATCTTTGCTTCCTGATCTATAAAATAAAGTGTCAGATTATTTTTAAATTTTCTTTCAGCTATAAGATTGTATGATTCTATAATATAAATATCTAATTAAACAACTATTTTCATATCTTTGTGTTTCCTCAAGAGACATCTCAGTTTTAAATCCCATGTCTACCACTTCCTAGCTGTGTGGCGTTGGACAAGTTTCTTAACCTCTATGTGCCTCAGTTCCCTAGGTAATAATTACCTACCTCATCAGGTGTTTGAAAAATTAGGATTGCATTATTATAAAACACTTAAAACTGTATGCATGGCGTAAAATAGACACTCAACATTATAATTGTGATTCCATCACCGTTTTTGCAGGCCACAGCAAGAGATGGAATCACCCATGTTATTTAATGCTGTATATACTCATAATTATCTCACAGAAAATAAACATTGTTTTAAAGAAGTATGTTGTCATTAGACATAAGGGAATGCATTAGGAAAACTAGTATAGCTAATGAAAATGCTTATAGGAAAACCATACGCTAATACATTCACAGTAACTTTGTCATTCAACTAGATATGAAAAACTATGAAAACACTTTTCCCTATGGAAGCACATAATTACCACATATATGTAATAAACTATAGCATAACATGGCCAAAGATGCAACAAATTAATGACCCAAATTGAAGAGAATTACAAGTTTTGATTCAGGATGCTTCCAATTGATTAAGTTTTGGGCGCTCAAAAATCTCGAGAACTAATCTTACAAGAACTATATATATATGTGTCTTGTTCTTGGAATTATACCTTGAGATCTGTGACTAAAATAGCACAAAATTGAGCAAAAACATCACACAGAAGGTGAACTTTCCTAAACTAAGCAATGTTCACAAACTGCAATTGGTGGCAGTATAGGACAATATGGACCCTTTCCAGGTTAAAATGGTGATGATGATATTTCAGTTTTTATTTTAGTACACTCACAACGTCTGTATTAAAAACTAGAATATTTTGTGATTTTTTATTGTGGTATAACTGACATACAACACTATATTACTTTCAGATGTACAACACATGTACACAATGATTCAATATTTGTATATATTGTGAAATGATCATCACAATAAATCTAGTTAACATCCGCTACCATACATAGTTACAGAATTTTTTTCCTTATGATGAGAATTTTTAAGATCTACCCTCTTAGCAACTTTCAAATATGTAATACAATGTTATTAATTATAGTCGACATACTGTACATAACAGCCCCATGAACTGTTTGCTTTATAACTGGAAGTGTGTAACTTTTGACCTCCTTCGCACATTTTACCTACCCCACACCCCCTGTGTCTGGCAACCACCAATCTGTTCTCTGTATCTATGAGCTTGGTGTTTTGTTTTGTTTTGTTTTGTTTCACATTAAGTGAGGTCATACAGTATTTGTCTTTCTCTGCCTGACATTTCACTTAGTATAATGCCCTCAGGGTCCATCCATGATTTTGCAAATAAGATTTCATTTTTTATGGCTGAATAATATTCCATTATATATAAAATATATATTATATATATATATACCACATTTTCTTTATCCATTCATCCGTCAATGGACACTGAGGTTTTTTCCATATCTTGGCTATTGTAAATATGCTGCAATGAACATGGGAGTGCATACATCTTTTTGAGTCAGTGTTTTCATTTTCTTTGGATAAATACCTGGAAATGGGATTGCTGGATCGTATGGTAGTTCTATTTTCAATTTTTTGAGGAACCTCCATATTGTTTTTCATAGAGGCTGCACTAATTTACCTTCCCACCAGCAGTGCACAAGGGTTTTTTTTTTTCTCTACATCCTTGCTGACACTTGTTTTTTGTCTTTTTGATCATAGTCATTCTAACAGGTGTGAGGTGATATGTCATTGTAGTTTTGATTTGCATTTTCCTGATGATTAGTGATGTTGAGCATCTTTTCACGTACCTGTTGGTGATCTGTATGTCTTCTTTGTAAAAAAGTCTATTTAGTTCCTCTGCCCATTTTTATATTGGGTTGTTTGGTTTTTTGCTAGAGTTGTTTGAGTTCTTTAAATACTTTGGATATTAACTCCTGGTGAGGTATATGATTTGCAGGTGTTTTCTCCCAATTGTTAGGTTGTCTTTTCATTTTGTTGGTTTCCTTTGCTGTGCAGAGGCTTTAGTTTGATGTAGTCCCACCCGTTTATTTTTGCTCTTTTGCATTTGTTTTTGGTGTCAAATCCAAAAAATCATCACCAAGACCAATGTCAAGGAGCTCACCACTTATGTTTTCCTCTAGGAGTTTTATGTTTTCAGGTCTTACATTCAAGTCGAATCCATTTTTAGGTAATTTTTGTGTATGGTGTAAGATGGTGATCTAGTTTCATTCTTTTGCAATGTCAATACCTATTTGATAATTTAATATATTAACAAAACTCAAAGAAATATTGTATATTATATGCAAATTTATGTTAAATACTATGCTAAAAGTTTTATTTAATTGATAACATGCCTTTAAACTTAAGAGAATTGATGAACTATGGTTTCCTTGTTAACATATATGTAATACTTATGTTGTAAATACCTTTGAAATACAGTATAATGCATAGAAAAGTTAAAAATAATATGCTTATGTGTATGTTCCCATTGTTTTATATTATTCCAGCACTGGAAAGTATAATATCAGATATAAGGTTAATTCTAAGATGAAAACAATTTCTCAGTAACCAGTAAAATTTGTGACTTTGATCTGAGAAAATCAAAGCACACAATAGTATTCAGAGTTAAATTTTAAGCAAAAAATATGCCATTTCAGTATTCAAAAGATTGATTCTAAATGAAAACCATCTTTGATATTATTTGATCAATATTAACAATCTAAAGAGAAATTGAATTATATTATTAAAATTATTGAAAAAGAATAAAAGACTTTTGGATCTTTTCCAAAAATTGTTTTAATTCAGTTTTTGCTGAAAAAAAAGTGCTGAGTTCCTAAAGCAGTAGTGATTTGTTGCCTGAAGTAGAATTTTTTTTTTTTAAGGTTTCCGTTTCAGAGATGATTTTTCTTCTTTGAAGATTGGCTTTGAGCTAACATCTGTTGCCAATCTTCCTCTTTTTTTTTCCTCCAAAGCCTCAGTACATAGTTGTAGATCATTCTAGTTCTTCTATGTGGGATGTCGCCACTGCATAGCTTGATGAGTGATGTGTAGGTCCACACCCAAGATCCAAACTTGTGAACCCCGGGCTGCTGAAGCAGAGAGTGCCAACTTAACCGCTTGGCCACAGGGCCAGCCCTGAAATAGAATTTTTTGAGAAGTCTATATTTTAAATAGAAGAGATCTTAATATTTTTTTGCTTTTAAATTTTGAAATAGTATGACTTCTCCACATGATTAAGTTATCTGCAAAGTCGTGAAGAATTGAAGATAGCATTCTATGCTAACTTAGATCCTTTTTAATATCATGATGGTCTCTTCTTTCTTTCTAAATATAAAAGTAATTTTGCTATATCAGCAGGGACTGTCTGCAAGCACCACATTTCTGTACTATTATTACACTATTGAAAAAGTGAAGGCCACTTAGTCTTCAGTCCTCTGCCTTACATCACCTCCCAACGTGTACTATAATCCCCTAGAAATGCATTGCCTGGAGTGTGGCACTGCTTAACAAATCACTCCATCTTATTTATCTTTCTCTTGACATATATCTAGCAGCAGGAACCATTATCCTGTGACAATGTTAAGTTCTATTGACATTTTCTCTTAATTAACTACACCACTGGCTACAAATTTTACATTGGGAATAAATTTCCTTTATTTAACGCTATCTTGAACAAAGGAAGTATTGTTTGTCATGCATTCTTTGTCATAACAGATATTGCAATGAGTGAAACATCTTTGTTACTTTTCAAGAAGACCAGTTTATTCTGCTGAGAAAACAACAACCAGAATCTGTATTTAGAATCATAGTGCATCATTTTTTCATTAAAAAATTCGCAAATTAGACAGATGCATTTTTTTTTCATTAGACAACGTAATGAATGAGAGCCGGCATGTATATGTCTGAATTCCTCTGTGATACATAGCCCTTCCGTCAACTAAGTAACTTTTATATACACTTTTGTAAATTAAGAGAAACATTACTTTTCAGGTTGAACATGTTTTACGTACCTTAAAACTCAGTATTGGGGGCCCAAATTAAAGATTATGTATTTATTCAACATTCACAGAATGTCTGCAGTGTGACAGGCACCATCCGAGCTCCTGAGACTACCCTCATGAGAAAAACAGATCAAGATGCAGCCCCTCATGGAGCTTATGTTCTGGTGGGGGGAGGCAGGTAACAAGCAATAGCCATGATAAATACATAAATAAATAACATACTCTTTCAGAACCCACATAGTTTAGAAAAAGTAACTCAGAGTGAGGGGAATTTGAAGTACATGTGGAAGGGTTGCAATTTTCAATGGGCTCATTGATGTAAGCCTTTTTGAGAGTTTGATATTGGAGCAAAGACCTGGAGGACGGGAAGGAATGTGCCATACAGCTATCTGGGGGAAGGGTGGTCAGGTATAGGGAACCACCAATGCAAAGGGCCTGCTCCAAGAGGCCAGAAGAATAGCTTAGGAGGAGGTGAAGTCAGAGAGGTCCATGACTTCAGATTACATAGGGCTTGGTAGACTTTGGCTTCTACTTTGAGAGTAAGGGAGAGTTGCTGGAATGGTTTAAGCAGAGGAGTGGCAGGATAAAAATTTAGACAAATATAAATAATTGTTATAGAGGGCATTAATTGACAAATTATTCTATATCTGTTCTTTTTGCCAATCCTCCAAAATATTTGGGGATTTAATCATTGTTTCAAAACAATAGAAGATTTGTATCTAAATGAGTCATGATTGTATTTTACAGGAATATGAACATACATCTATTTAGGTAGATAAATGTTGCTTACAAAATATACCCATTCATTGAACCTTAAAAAACCTTAACTCCAAGATCCATCCACACTGTTTTCTACTCTGCAGATCAAGCAAACATAGTTATCCATTTCAGACAACATATCAACAGTAAGTCAAGAGGTACATATTATTCCTAGCTTTATTTATGGTGACAGCTCCTGAAGAAAACCATTCACTGCTAAGTAATCTTCCCCAGTGCTCTTGGTAAATAGGGAGCAGAGAGAAGAGCAAAAGTGATGGCAATCTCAGTTTATTTCTTCCTTTGCAATCAATCTCCCATTATCTTTCTGGGAACAATAAGCATTATTTTACAAAAATTATCTTAGCTCTTTACTTGAACTGTATACGTAGAGAGAGAGAGAAAGAGAAATTTTTTGCCTATATCTAGGGTTAAATAAATCCACTATTCCTAAATCACCAGTAATACGCTTCTCTGTAGGAAATTCTTCCTGTAAAGGAATTGAATTGAAGATCTTTCTGGTTACTTTTATTTACTTGAAATTTATATATACCTCCTTTATCTGAAAAGATCTTAAAATCTTCTAACACTCATAATAACACCGGATTCTTTTGCTTCTCTCACAGAAAAATAAATCAATAACATTTTATTCACAGTTTTCCTTGTCAAGGCCAGTTGTTTGAGTTAAACATTTCTTGATTTTTAAATCCACGGTTATTTGGTCACAAAAGGCCATCTAGAGTAGAAGATTAAATAGACACTAGCTTCAGCCACAGTGGGAATCTGCAAACTCAGCATTATCCCCCAGAAAACCTTCTTTTTATGTGCAGCTCATCTTTTGGGCCTATACATAATCTCTAAGCCATTGGAAAAACAAGGTCAAATCTGTTGATACTGGGAAATAGTGCAACTGATTCCCCTATGGTTGTTGTAAATAGTTGTATAGATTAGTGACATGTCTGAAAAACTACATATTTTAAAGAGAGTCTTTAATATTCAATCCTCTAAATATAGGAAATGGTTTAGGTTAAGAGTGAAAATTAAAATGTTCACCCCGATGTTCATTGATTTTTAATTTTTCCTTCTGCACCAGTATTGACCCAATTGACATTCTACAAAATGAATTAGGTTAGGCAAGTTGGAAATTATATTTGATGACCTGAATAATTCATTAAAAAGGATAAGCATTAAGACTTGTCTGAGTAGCACAAACACATTTTTTATAATAATGTAAGATAAAGAAGCTGGCCACATAGAATGTCCAGGATGGACACTTTTAAGTTGGAATCAGTAACTTTTACGCTTCTAAATTACGTAGAATACATATATAACTGATGAACCAAAAGAGAGTAATTTGGTTGAGAAAAAAATCATTCCTGGCACTAAACGGCAATTTAACATGCATTTAAACCCAAGAAAGCCGGGTAAATGAACAGTAATTGCAGAGGTCAAACTTGTAAGCTGCTATGCTTACTTGTCTCACTTGAAGACTGCAATGCAGTTTAAACCCCAAATCTGTGACTATCTGAGACTATTATTGAATTTAGGAAGCTTGTCAACTGAGAAAATTGTAAATAATGACATAAGCACATATCGAAGGTGTAAATAATTCCATATACCAAATAAATACCATCATGAAATGTTATAAATTTATAAATTATCATATTACATACATGTTATATATATATGACATTATATATATATATATTGCTTTTATATATCTATATTGCTTATATATATATATTGCTTTTTATTCCTCCTTTAGGAGAATACCTCTTCCTGGTTCGTCATTATAGTTTAACATACTTCATAATACTCATTGATAAAGTTGAAAACAAATACTGTGTAACGCGCGGGTGGGAAAAAGTAACCAAAAGTAGATGATTTTCAAAAGCAAAACTCTACAAGCCATATTGTTTAATTGTTGGGTGTTTGCTCTTTTTTTGCTTTTAAGTAGTAGCTAAATAGTACTACAAAATAAGAGACGTATTAATTTAAAATTGCAGACTTTTATATTCTTTTCCTTTATGAAATTGTAAAATTCAGCTCGATTTTTTAAATGATATTAAAACAAACCAGCAAACATAATGTTTATTAGATGTGCATTTTCTGTGTCTAATTTATTTCACAAGTTTTTTAGCAATATAATTAAAAATATTTTAAATCAGAGAATTCAAATGACATGAAGAATGAGAAAAGCTGAGTGGAATAAAGATATTATTCCTTTCTTAAAAAATTTAGATCTATGCAACATCAGACATGAATGAAATAAAATGAAATAAATTTCATAGAAAAAATCTTTAAATGTTTTTAAAATTTGTTTTCTCCTTTCTTTTGCTTCTGTGCCGATGATATTTTGATAATCTCTCTGAAGGCCACAGAGTCTATGCTGCTTCTTATAGATAAGTTACGAGAAAAATAACACCACTACCTCCAACTTGTGAACTCTCTCTTCATAGGATAAGCATTTGCAATAGTGCTGCATTCTATAACCTTCTATTTTGCTTTTTCCCATTTTTAATTCATTGTTGACTAAGTTGCAAAACATGAGGTGATGGTAGGAATGCTACAGCAGGTCTGAGGTTTGAAGACTCAGATGAAGCTTACAGGGATCCTCCCGGCCTATCTTTAAGTGCTCTGAGCTGGTTCTTTTGATCTTCAATTTGGTATGTTATTGTTTATCAAGATGCTTTAGCAGGAAAACTTCCCTTTAACACAGAAAAATGTGGAAACTTAAGCTTGAAACAATTTTCTGGGTTACACTTTTTTCAAGTTTAAGTATTCCTCTTCATCAGGTTCTGCATTGTCATCTCTTCTCCCCAATTTGATATTTTATCCATGCTGATGAAAGTTAGAGTTTTATCAGCAAATGATCTGGCAGAGTATAACTGTTAATCACAGTGAAAGAGTTGCGTTAGATTAGACTTTATACTTATAAACATCAGTGTATGAAATACTATGAATGTATGGGTTCTTTATTTAAAGCAACAATAATAACAGCATTTCATCCAAATAGCTAAATGATCTGTGCTATTTAGAGGCAGCCTGAAGGGTGGCTAATCTATAGATATGTAACAATATTTTCATACTGTATGTAATGTGTTTAAAATGAAATTAACAACACATCCTGAACATCTATTTATTCCTTTAGGTGTTCTTCTGTAGCATTATTTACTGTCTACACAGGAATCTGTATTGTGTGTGTGTGTATGTATATATAATTTGTTTGTCAAATTCCCTTTTATTATACTTATAAAATTGTAAAAAATCATTCTAGTGGTTCAATCTTTGTGCATATCCATGGTTATTTTCTTAAGAAATTATCCTAGATATGCAGTCTCTGAGTTCAATGATATGACATGTACACTTCTAAAACTTTAGATACTTTCAGCCAAAAATTGTACCGTACTATGTATCACACATTTTTTAAAATTAAAATTATATGAATTTCCATAGAATTTTAAAGGATTTATTTTTAAAAATAATATTAACTTGATAACGTACTGTAAAATTTAGGTTTACATCACTGTATTTCCCTGGATATTTAGAAGACACTTAAACTGTATTCAGACAGAGGTAATTGCTTGGACATAAAGCATGACAACACTACAACACAAGAAATGTTGACTAAATCATTTGGACAAAAATGTTCAGAATTTTTCATTGATATGAATGTTAAGAACACAGACCAAAAGCAGATTGAAAGTTAGTTCAACCATTTAAGTGTGTATTACTGATATTTAAAAAGGTATAAAATTATACCATGTGATGCCGGGAGGCTATTCCAGTAATTTAAAATACAACAGCAAAACTTTTATACACCTAACTATAGAGGAGGGTTGTATCGTTCAAACTGATAATTGAGGGAAAGAAATCCAACAGTTTTATAAAAAGAAGAGAGAACAAAAGAAAAGAAAGCAGCTGATCAAAATTTTCCTAAACTAGTTCATCCAATCATTGCAATTTTTAAAATTTCCTTTGTAAGAAAAACAGAAAACGTCAAATAATCTTCGTTATTATTTCCAGAGCCCCAGACTATTAGGCAGAGGAGGACTCTAAAAGGTGTTGTAAAGAGTGTATTAAACCGCAAAGATGACTATCAGCCAATGATTAGTTTGGATTGCATTATGTCTGCAAGTGTCAAATGTTTTCTCAAGAATCTGTCTGCTGAAAAGTTCACTCCACAGAAGCGTTAGAATAAGTTTGTACCATGAGCAACATGATAAAAGAAATAAAAAAGAAAGTTGCAGAAGATCTCACAAGAACTTGGTCACATGACTATAATTAATAACAATTCCTCAGACATCTTCACATAAAAACTGCCCAGCATGTCTGTTTTATGAATATCAGCCTGAATTCTCAAACAATTGCAGCATCTCTTGTGTATTGCCATATGAGCATAGGAGAAATTTCTAAGTCTGTGAAACTTGGAAGAAGCAGAAAAACATATTTTTTTCTATTTTCAATACAGCTGTGCAGAGAATCAAGTTGAATGAATGTCTCTAGGGAAAAGGGAAACAAAAAAGTAACCCACCATTTGGTTTGCATGTAAAGTTTATACATTGAAAGTTTTATTCACCTGCATATAATCTATTATGTCTAAGGTTAGTTACAAAGTTATTTGTCAAAGTAATTTAAAAAGAATATATAATAGCTATTTATAATTCCAATAATTAGGGCTTATAGTTTCTAGTGATTCAATAAAATGTTTCTACGTCACCATTAAAATAGAGAAATGGCAAATGCACTTGTTGAGTTATCCCAAGAATGAAATTAAAGTATGCAGGATCGCAGCCCACCTTCCAGAACAAGTCTGAAGAAAGAAATCATCACCTACCTATTTTCTCTATTATTTTATTCATTATTAGAATCTTTTGTCTCTGCAATAGCACCTTCCTTCTGTCTTCTTAATATGTTACAACTTTCAAGATCACCTGTTAATTATATTGGTTATGTTTTAAGTAGATTGCTTCCTATTATCATTAAGAAAATATTTTGGTCTTAGTAAATTATTTTCAAGACAAAATAATGGGGATTTTTCTTGAGTCTTGTAGATATCTAAACTCTGAGTCTGTTTAATTTTCTTGCTTGAATCCGGCCTAAATTTTTGGCCTGTCAGCCCACAATAAACTTCTTCATTCTTAGCACTGAAGAGAACAGCGGAAGATAATGAAGTGGTAATAATAAATCAGAACCCTTGAGGGAAGAAATGTACTTGGAGGAGAAGATCCCGCGAGGCTTCCTAGATTTTTTGACATGTGTCACTCCCTTCCTGGTCTTTTCCCTTTTCTCTTTTCAGAGGAGAGCCTCTGAGCATGAATCATCTGCCCCTGCTCCTCTGTGATCTTCACCTTGGCTGGGGAAACTCAATCTTGCTTTCCTAATCATTTTACAAGGCTATGTGCAGATTAAATAAAAATGCTTACAAAACGCTTAACACCATGCCTGATGCATTGGTAAATACTCAACAAATAGAGGCTTTTATTACTTTGTTCCCTGACCTTTGCTGTATAATCTCTTACTTCCTGATTTTGGCTTGAGTTTAATAGGTTTGTTTGGTTGGTTTTGTTTTGCAACTTCACCCTGATACCTTTCTTCCCTGACTCCATTTTCTACTTCGTTACTTCCATGGTTTTGATATACCACGTCAACCCAGCCATATGAATCTGTTTTCCGATTTTTCTGTTGCTCATCAATTCAACTCAAGTTCCTGACTCAGTGACTAGAGGCTCTAGACTGAAGACACCCTTAGAACTTCCTGGGAGAATCTAGAAACCACACCCAAACAGCGCATTTAAACATCAAGAGAAGGAGGAAGAGGAGAATGAGGAGGCGGAGCAGATATTCTTTAAGTAAATAGTTAAACTTCCCGTGGAATTCTAAAATACATTCAGCTTTACATATTTGTATTCACAAAGACACAGAGAAACTCATGATTTGTGGTGAATATGCTGATTCAATCAACAGTGTTGTAGAAATCACCATGATATGAATTACTTTATATCCTTCAATTACAGGTCAGTCTGTATTAACTTACGCTGAAATCTATCTGAATATATAGAGCCCGTATACTGAACAAATGTCTGTATTTTATTCCAATAAATTTCCTGTACCACCAGCACACCAAAATCTCATTCTGTTAGCCATTTTCCAACCTATTATTCAAAAGAATATACTGAAAAGAAGCTAGAGAGGAATCCATTTTTCTCTTCTGCTCCTTAAGATGTCATCCTAAGAATTTAAGCACAAGAGGTCTGGAAAACAGGAAAAATCAGTTCAAAATTGAGAAGGCTGATATTGTTTTCGAAAAGACTGAATTCATAATGTTAAGTGATTCCTTTCTTCTCTATCAAATTGTAAATCTTACCGTATGCTTAATAAATGGGCTATGCTTTAAAACTAATCTCCAATGGTGGTTAACAGATACCGGGTCTGAATAGCATTTTGAAACTTTAAAACGTACTTTAGATTTACTTCTGGCTCTCTTATCATCAGTAAAACTGTTTGTGTATCGGCATTCTCTGACCTTGTGGAAATAGTGATGCACATATACGTAAGGCCTAGTTTAGGAACCGGTCTCAGAAATTCCAGAGTTAATTAAAAACTTTAGTTTGAGATCCATTTCACTTTTGATTCCTGTTGACAGCTGCTGCTTACCCTTTGAACTTTCATGCTTCTGCGATTGATAAAATGGGTGCAATATTCTCTAGAAGCATTGATTGAATTCCTGAAAAATGGGGTTGATTATGGCACTGGAATTTATATAGAGGTTTTATATAGTGGCTTAGGGCTTCATATAATTATTTTAAAACATTAAAAGCTGATACATCACCACAGAGTGGCAGACCTGACCCAATTGAGTCTTACTTCATGCTGTTTGACAAATGGCTAGTTATCCAGACAACATTTCTTCTTTGAGCGCCTTTCCCAGCCCTCCTTCCATTGCCAGGTCTGTGGTGAAATCAGTAGATAACAAGAAAAATGGTACAAAAAAGAAAAAAGAATAATTTTTGAGGCCTCCAGAAAATGGCATTTGGATATATGTAAAGAATCACGACACATTCCTTGTTCAAACCATGCACTATATTCCTTTTATTTTTCTTTTTTTGGTGAGGAGATAGGCAACTGATATATATTGATGTATTAAAAATAGAAACAAACCACCTAAAGTATCAATAAAATAATTACTAAACAAAAAGTAAACTAAAAGTACATGAAGCCAAGTATGGTAGATGTGAGAAAAACAAAGGGGTGGCATATAAATTGACTTAAACATTACCCTTCTTCCCTGAACCAAACTATCTGAAAACTTTCTGAAGATTTTGAGGGTTTTGTTTGGATATCTTTTCCTCTCTTTAAATTGAATTACTAAAATCTCAAATATTTTAGTTTTGTAATATCAGATAGAAAAATTTTGTGTACTACACACTTAAATCTTTTACCAAAATCTTGGACTTGGGTTCCTGAGACTTACAAATCAAGACACTTACCAGCTTATCTGCAGACAAACCAGGAGACAAAGGACGAAGCTATTTGGTTTCTCCCTTTTTTATTTCTTTTAACAAGACCTCTAAAATAGCACACTGGAGTAGATATAATAAGAGCATAAATATAGAGGCTGAAGATATTTCTAGGGGCACTTCCTAAAGAAATCTGTGTGGTCTTGACAAAACGATAACTATAGAAGCCATACAAGTGTTGGGAAATATTCTGAGTCAATGAGGGTTTGAAATACATTCCTCCATAGTTGTTGAAATTTATTTGTGATATCAATGTTCTGAAAATGCAAAGTCTTATTTTTATCATTAAAACTTACAAGAGTCCTTTTGATAGATACTGGGAAAGGAAACAAAAAATAGTGAGCAAACTCATTTTTTGTTGCATATAAAAATGGCAGGAAATTCAAGGAAGATGTGTGGCTTGCTGATCTATTGTGTTCTGAAAGCTAAAGCTGTTTTCATTGACCATTAATATCACCAAATGCAGATCTATGAATTAGTGGAAATCTCAGCAGTCACATACACTGCTGAGCCTTCCAACTAAACTGGTCAATGTCAAACATTTGGAAGCCCCTTTTTAGAAAGCCTATTAAAGGGTAGAAAAGAGGAGCCGGCCCAGTGGCCAAGTGGTTGAAGTTCTGCCTGCTCTACTTTAGCGGCCTGGGTTCGGGGGTTGAATCCCAGGTACGGACCTGCTCCACTGAGCAGCCACGCTGTGGAGCCATCCCACATACAAAATAGAGGAAGACTGGCACAGATGTTAGCTCAGGGCCAATCTTCCTCACACACACACACACGTAGACACACACCACAAATAGAAAGGAACTTCTAATTTCAGTGTCATTTCAGAATCTCTAAAAGGATGCTTTTTAGATGTACCTCTAAAAGGGTACATTTACCAATTCAAGGTGGGTTAACTACTCCCATAAAAAAAGGACTTTGCTAATTAGTGTTCTAAGAGATTTATTTGTCTGACCCAATAAAGTTCATGTATAACAAGTTACTTTCAATAGATTTAATGTAATTCATTCATGCTATGATCATATTTCCAATAGAATTGAATACAAAGCAGTTAGTGCAAGAGCAGGGAAAAAAATCCTTGATTAAATGAGACCCAGAGAAAAGATTTGTAGCAAGTGTTTCTAAATACTATCACTACCACTATCCTTGGAGATATGAAAGTAAACCAGTTTGTGGTGAGGAATCATGGTAAACACTATATGTATTACTCATCCATGTGTTCTTAATATTGCACTTAAGGGATCTTGCATTTCAATGCAGCACTTAACCTCAAGATTCTTGGCTATTATTTGAAGTACGACTCGTATAAAATTACACACTGGGTCCTGAAATCCACTTTTCAGTTGAATTACAAAAATCTCAAATGTTTTAATTTTGTTATACCAGACAGAAAATTGACTTTCAATTGGCTTTTTTAAAATTCCCTAGCTCCTTAGAAACAGTGGAATTTTATATGGGCTGGAATAATGAAAACATGAAAGTAAGAAGCTGCCAAGTGTTACTCTGTGTGCGTAATGTAATTCAATTAAGTTCCACTATAAGTTACAGCAATCAGTACTTCCAACTTAAGTTAAAATCAGCGTATAAAGTTTTTGTGGTATAACCAGAAGCCATTTAATGTGATTGTAATTAATTTTTAATTTAACATTTTTCAAATGTATTCATTCGAAATATCCCATGGTACTGAGTTCATTAAAATAAACTTAACTACTTGTGTTAAACCTGAAGTTTAAAGAATTATAAAGATTATTCCTTCTGTAGGCGGTTCTAATGTTGAAATAACGTTCTTTTTTTATTTGATCAGAAGAACAATTTCTGGTAATTATGTAAAGATGGCATTTGTATATGTAAAAGAACTTTATTAATTAACAATAAGTGAAATATGTTAAAATTTATTGTTCAACTGATGTAGAACTCTTTAAAACAAAAGTGCATAAATAATGTTAAGGAGTTGAAAAAAAGGAACTGCTATTTATAATCAGCTTTATATGTATTATCATTACTATGAAAATGTAAATATTAAGTTAGAGAAGTCTTCCTATGTATAAGAAATTGCCATTTCGATTACATGATTTCATGGCTTCTAGCCTACTTTTGCTTATCTGCAAATAGACTTATCAGCCAGTCCAGAACAATATTTTGTCATTCAACTGAAATGTCAACACTTCAGAAAGACATATCTTAACAATAGAGGAGTAACATTACCTGTCACTATCTGTTCAATAAATAATGTTACAAAATGTATTTGAAAATTCTTAACGCTTATATAAGACATAAAAAAATTCATTTCTTTCACCAAAAACTTCTCTTCATGGATTCTATCAAAAAAGATGTTTATAGCAATGTAATATGTGGTAGCATAAATCTCTGTTTCCAAAGATAGGATATTTAAGTAAGCTATGGTACATCTGATTGGGAAAATATTATTTGGCCAGTGAAAATGTAATAAATAGAATACAAAATTATAAGTGTGGCATGACTATTAGTATTAAAAACTTCTTAAGAAGTTTTTACATACTTCATAAGAAGTACGTAAAAGAGAACATATCAAAAAATGCTAACCAGGCCTCTTCTTCAATATTGGGTTTCTGGATGCTTAAACTGGATGAGTTTTAGGAACTGGATAATAGGCTCCAAATTCCCACTCAGCTGTTGAGGTTGGTTTCTGCACTCAGATCTAGGATTGTTTTGGCCATACATGCAAGAAGCACCTCGTAGGCTGCCTGTCTATTTCACATTTAGGAACCCCGTGATAAGCTATTGCTATATATCCCTGAAGGTCAATTTACTCCATTTATCATTCATAAACAGCCACGCTCTGTTATGGTAATTTCACCTTATCTCTGATAGTCAAACATCTCCACTTAGCCTCTATCAACCTGTGATACCACATTCATTTTGATATCAAGGAATCCAATTGTACTGCAGGATTCCCAGTGTCGTCTCAGGCCCCTGGAAGACAAGCATACAGAACTCTTCAGGGATGCTCGTGCTCCACCTCCTCCCATGCATTTCTGGATGTCTTTGTATAGGAAGTGTGCCTCTGAGGGATAGTCAGGGAGGTGAACAGGGCATTCAGAACAGATCCATTCCAACATTCCCACCTCCCTGAATCTCCGCAGTGTACCATAGAAGTTGTGCATAATTGACCTCTAAAATCCATTCATTATCAGTTCATCCTTCAAGTAGCCAGTCTAACAAACTACTACGACCATGGCCAACTCTCATGTCCACACATTAAATACCAAATCCCAGATCGCTACCACCCATGACGATATATTTGCCCTAATCACTACTTGCATTGCATCCTATTTGGTACAAAAGTTTTATAAGTGGACTTTATACTTCTCTGACTTCATTATGTTGGGGTCCAACTTATAGCCTGAAGGCAATAAGGGGTGATGTGGGTGAGTCCAAGAGAGAACTGTGATTCCCCAGGTCCAGTCATTGAGGAGCATGTGTGCAGAGGAAGGCTGCTTCCCTCAGGAGGGGTGAGAGGTTGCTTCCAATACTAAGGAGGTTCAGAGGGATTTGGAGGCTCAGATTTCTCATCAATGCCCTTCCTTTCCCATGAGAGACCTTATAGGGCAGAACATTTAATTGGTGATTGAATCGTGCTACTCTTACAGTCAAACCGTAGTCTTGTCCTCTGTCAAATCTATCCTGAAACTATGCAATTTAAGAGATTCCTTCAAAGCTGCCGTGAAGACTCAAATTTTACCTTATTTCTGAGTTGGTTATTCACTGCCTTTAATTTCTGCTTTACCCTTTGCATTCCTCAGAGGCTCCAGAGCAGTTAGCTAGAGCCACAATCTTTAAAATCACTGTTTTTGCCAAGGCCACTTGGGCTCCCAAGGCCTTACCTTCCACCTGCACTTCATCCTCTGGTGGTAATGTGAATAATCATATTGTGACCACAGGCTGTGGGTTGTCAGGGTTCCATTTCCCACCAGGATGCACTACACAGATATGTGAGCAATTGAATCTCAGAATCCCTTTTTCGGTTCTGTTTCCTGGACCATAGATGCTACCAGACCGGAAAGAGCTGGTGCATTCTGTCTGGGAAATTGAGGAAAGTTTGCTAAAGGAACTCTGTACAATGATGTGGGCGGTGGAGTTTTGAGAAAGTAACGAGGGTTGGTAGAATACCCATTAGTTACAGAGGGAGCTATTATCATTGCTAGGTCTAAAGGGGCAAGGAAGGGAATAGTTACTTGAACCTGAAGAGAGAGCTGTGAGAGAGGGCTGCCCGAAAGGACTGTGGCCTTCAGGAAGGGAGAGCACTCATTGTGTTTTAAAGTTATTTGAAGTAATTCTTTCCTCTATACAATTATATCACTAACTTGATGTACTTTCAAGTTCATTTGTATCCGTTTGTCTTCAATTTGATCTTTTTTAAACTTAATATTCTTTTTAGTTATGTAAAATACTACCTGTTCCAAAGGAAAAACTAAATAACAAAGTGCAGTCACAGAAATCTCAGTTTCATCCTTGTCCCTTTCACTCTTCTCCCTCCCTACTCTCCATATGTATTTTTTATTTTCCTGTTGTTTCATTTTAAAAATATAAGCACATTTCCCCTCCTTTCTGACCCTAAAGTGCACACTGTAGACTCTGTTCTGCCTTGCTTTTTCTCTGGACGTTCCCTCTAATTGCTAAATGAGATAGATCTCATGATCATCCACTGAATGAGGGGAGCTTTGTGTATTGGAAGACAGGGAAACACTGAAATAAGTGTCTAGGAGAGTGGAGGAGAGAATTTCTAGGGAGATGGACTATGACGGCGAGGCTGCATTAAAGTCTTCTTTGAAGTTTGTGAATTTAAAATGAAGACTGCACAGTTGTATGTTATTCCACAGTTATATTCAGCTGCATAGTTTACACACAAAGTTTGGGCAAAATTGGATTTGACTTGGTTTAGGGCTCTGCTAAGAGGATTTCAAGGGAATTGAGGATAAGTGCAATGAATTGATTTTAACAAATCACTGGATTTGAGCTTGGTAAGGGGGAAGTGTGTCTAAGAGAGTGGCGAGGGGTAGTGAAAAGGTCAATAGATCTTCGATCTTGGTGGGACTGTAGACTGGATGGGGGAAGGAAGCTCAACAAGTAGAAAATGGCATAGGAGAGTGAAATGCTTCAAATTGAAATTATAGAGGGTTAAAGTTATTATTAATAAAGGTTGTGTCCACTAATATAAAAGCAGTGCCATTTGCATTAAATTGGAAATAACTATAACATAAGTATAATATAAATGAAACATTATTAAATTCTAACTAGTTTCTGTTGCCTGCCAGAGGGAGTTTGAGATTTGCCTTCCTTTTATAGATTCAAAAGTTTAAAGAGATTTATTATTACCAAACTGTGGCTTTGTTCTTGCCATGATAAGAAAATGCTGAAAGAATCGTAAATGGAAAACGTTTCTCATCACAACACAGCATGATTTTTGTTTATTTGCTTTTTGCTGAGGAAAATTTGCCCTGAGCTAATGTCTGTGCCAATCGTCCTCTATTTTTTTTTAGTATGTGGGCCACCAGCACAGCATGGCCACTAACAGAGCAGTGTAGGTCGGTGCCCAGGCACAGAACCTGGGCTGCTGAAGCAGAGCATGCTGAATTTAACCACTAGGCAACCAGAGCTGGCCCAACACAATATGATTTTATGTTATCCCTCCCTACTACCTAAAACCATCTCTTGAACCAATCACAGACATGCCACATTGTGGACACCTGCCCTACCTTGCAAATAGGTTCAGTATAGTGGACCTACTAACCTGTGGCCAAAAGCAAACCACATGCATATCTCATATGCCTTTCCTTATTATCCTCATACCTTCCACCAGAAGATAAAAATCAAAGTGTTTACAAATCTGGTGACTGCCAGTCTCTCTCGTTTTTTTTTTTTTTTATTTGAGTTCATAATAGTTTAAATCATTGTGAAATTTCACTTGTACATTATTTCTTGTCTATCACCACATAAGTGCTCCCATTCACCCCCTGTGCCCACCCCCCACCCTCTTCCCCTGGTAACCACTGTACTGTTTTCTTTGTCCCTGTGTTTGTTTATACTGCACATATGAGTGAAATCATCTGGTGTTTGTCTTTCTCAGTCTAGCTTATTTCATTTAGCATAATTCCTTCCAGATCCATCCATGTTGTTGCAAATGGGATGATTTTGACTTTTTTATGGCTGAGCAGTATTCCATCGTATATATATACACCACGTCTTCTTTATCTAATCAGTCGATGGGCCCTTGGATTGTTTCCATGTCTTGGATATTGTGAATAGTGCTGCAAGGAACATAGGGGTGCATATGTTACTTTGGATTGTTAATTTCAAGTTCTTTGGGTAGATACCCAGTAGTGGGATAGCTGGGTCGTATGGTAGTTCTATTTTTAGTTTTTTGATGAATCTCCATACTGTTTTCCATAGTGGCTGCACCAGTTTGCATTCCCAACAGCAGTATATGAGGGTTCCCTTTTCTCCACACCCTCTCCAATAGTTGTTATTTTTAGTCTAAGTGATTATAGCCAATTTAACAGGTATAAGGTGGTATCTTAGTGTAGTTTTGATTTGTATTTCCCTGATGATTAGTGATGTTGAACATCTTTTCATGTGTTTATTGTCCATCTGTATATCTTCTTTGGAAAAATGTCTGTTCATATCCTCTGCCCACTTTTTGTTCAGGCTGTTTTTTTGTATATATGATTTGCAAATATTTTCTCCCAATTGGTGGTTGTCTTTTGATTTTGATCCCAGTTTCTTCTGCCTTGCAATAGTTCTTTAGTCTGATGAACTCCCACTTGTTTATTTTTTCTGTTGTTTCCCTCGTCTGAGAAGACATGGTATTCGAAAAGATCCTTTTAAGTTCGTTGTCAAAGAGTGTACTACCTATATTATCTTCCAGAATTTTTATGGTTTCAGGGCTTATCTTCAAGTCTTTGATGCATTTTGAGTTTATTTTTGCATATTCCGTGAGATAGATAATGGTCCACTTTCATTCTTTTGCGTGTAGCCATCCAGTTTTCCCAATACCATTTATTGAAGAGACGGTCTTTTGTCCCTTGTATGTTCTTGACACCTTTGTGGAAGATTATCTCTCTGTATATGTGCGGTTGTATTTCTGGGCTTTCGGTTCTGTTCCATTGATCTGTGTGTCTGTTTTTGTACCAGTACCATGCTGTTTTGATCACTATGGCTTTGTAGTACATTTTGAAGTCAGGGATTGTGATGCCTCCAGCTTTGTTCTTTTTTCTCAATATCGCTATAGCAATTTGGGGTCTTTGGTTGTCCCATATGAATTTTAGGATTCTTTGTTCTATTGCCATGAAGAATGTCATTGGGATTCTGATTGGGATTGCATTGAATCTGTAGATTGCTTTGTGTAGTATGGACATTTTAACTATGTTTATTCTTCCAATCCATGTGCATGGAATCTCTTCCCATCTCTTTATGTCATTATCTATTTCTTTCAACAATGTCCTATAGTTTTCATTGTATAAGTATTTCACCTCCTTAGTTAAATTCATTCCTAGGTACTTTATTCTTTGTTGCGATTGTAAATGGCAACATTTACAATCTTGAGTTCTGTTTCTGTAAGTTCATTATTAGAGTACAAAAGTACAACTGATTTTTGTAAGTTGATTTTGTACCCCACAACTTTACTGTAGTTGTCAATTATTTCTAATAGTTTTCTGATGGATTCTTTAACCGTTTTCTATATAAAAGATCATGTCATCTGCAAACAGTGAGAGTTTCACTTCTTCACTCCCTGTTTGGATTCCTTTTTTTCCTTTCTCTTGCCTAATTTCTCTGGCCAAAACCTAGAGTACTATGTTGAATAAGAATAGTAATAGTGGGCATCCTTGTCTTGTTCCTGTTCTCAGAGGTATGGCATTCAGTTTTTCCCCATTGAGTATGATGATGGGTGTGTGTTTGTCATAAATGGCCTTTACTATTTTGAGGTAATTTCCTCGTATCGCCATTTTGTTAAGAGCTTTTATCATAAATGGCTGCTAGATCTTGTCAAATGCTTTCTCTGCATCTGTTGAGATGATCATGTGGTTTGTATTCCTCATTTTGTTAATGTGGTGTATCACATTGATTGATTTGCAGATGTTGAACCATCCTTATGTCCCTGGTATAACTCCCACTTGATCATGATGTATGATCTTTATGATGTATTGCTGTATTCAGTTTTCCAATATTTTTTTGAGGATTTTTTGCATCTATGTTCTTCAGCAATATTAGCCTGTAGTTTTCCTTTTTTTCTGTTGCCCTTGTCAGGCTTTGGTATCAGAGTGATGTTGGCCTCATAGAATGTATTAGGAAGCATTACATCTTCCCTAATTTTTTGGAATAGCTTCAGAAGGATAGGTATTAAATCTTCTCTGAAAGTTTGGTAGGATTCCCCAGGGAAGCGATCTGGTCCTGGGCTTTTATTCTTTGGGATGCTTTTGATTACTCTTTCAATCTGTTTACTTGTGATTGGTCTATTCAGATTCTCTATTTCTTCTTGTTTCAGCTTCGGGAGGTTGTGAGAGTCTAAAAATTTATCCATTTCCTCTAGATTGTCCATTTTTTCGGCATATAGTTTTTCATAGTTTTCTCATAATCCATTGTATTTCTGTGGTATCTGCTGTTATTTCTCTTTCATTTCTAATTTCATTTATCTGAGCTTTCTCTCTTTTTTTCTCTGTAAGTCTGTCTAGGGGGTTTTCAATTTTATCTATCTTCTCAAAGAACCAGCTATTTCATTGATCCTTTCTACTGCCTTTTTTGTTTCAACAGCATTTATTTCTTCTCTGATTTTTATTATTTCTCTCCTTCTGCTGACTTTGGCTTTGTTTGTTCCTCTTTTTCTAGTTCAGTTAGGTATAATTTTAGCTTGCTTATTTGGGATTTTTCTTGTTTGTTAAGGTGAGCCTATATTGCAATGAATTTCTCTCAATACGGCTTTTGCTGCATCCCATATGAGTTGGTATGGTATGTTTTCATTTTCATTTGTCTCCAGATATTTCTTGATTTTGCCTTTAATTTCTTCAATGATCCATTGCTTGTTCAATAGCATGTTGTTTAGTCTCCACATCTTTGTCCCTTTCTCAGCATTTTTCTTGTAATTAATTTGTAGATTTATAGCATTGTGATCAGAGAAGATGCTTGTTATTATTTCAATCTTCTTAAATTTATTGAGGCTTGCCTTGTTTCCCAACGTATGGTCTGTCCTTGAGAATGTTCCATGAGCACTTAAGAAGAATGTGTATTCTGCTGTTTTGGGATGGAGTGTTCTATATATATCTATTAAGTCCAACTGGTCTAGCTTTTCATTTAATTCCACTCTTTCCTTGTTGATTTTCTGTCTGGATGATCCATCCATTGATGTGAGTGGAGTGTTGAGGACCCCTATTATTATTGTGTTATTAATATCTTCTTTTAGGTTTGTTAATAGTTGCTTTATGTACTTTGGTGCTCCTGTGTTGGGTGTATAGATATTTATAAGTGTTCTTTCTTCTTGATGGAATGTCCATTTGATAATTATATACTGCCCCTCTTTGTCTCTCTTTACCTATCTTATCTTGAAGTCTACTTTGTCTGATATATAAGTATTACAACACCTGCTTTCTTTTGTTTGCCTTTAGCTTGGAGTATCATCTCCCATCCCTTCACTCTGAGGCCGTTTGTCATTGGAGCTGAGATGTGTTTCCTGGAGGCAGCATATTGCTGGGTCATGTTCTTTAACCCGTATCGTCATTCTGTGTCTTTCTTTGAGAATTCAATCCATTTATGTTTGGGGGGTTATGGATATATGAGGGCTTAATGCTGCCATTTTATTACTCATTTTCCAGTTCTCCTGCATTTCCTTTCTTGTTCTTTGTATTTTGGTCTATCAGTGGAGTTATGTAGTTTTCTATGTTGTGTTTCTTTTTTTCTCCTTATTTATTTTTTGTGTCTCTGTTCTGCTTTTTTGTTTAGTGGTTACCATGAGGTTTGTATTCAAAATCTCGTGGATAAGATAGTCCCTGTTCTGATGGCCTCTTATTTCCTTAGACTAAACTGATTCAGTCCCTTTCCTCTTCCCCTCCTAAGTTGTTTTTCTCACATCTTATTCCATCTTGTGTTTTATGAGTTTGCGGTTAAAATGAGAAGGTTATCTTTGTTTTTGGTGTTTTCCTTCACTGTGTCTTTAATGCTATACTTGAGTGTTTGCTAACCTGTTATGATTCTGTCTACCTGTCTACCTGTCTTGCTCCATGCTTCGTAACCCCTTTCTGCCTTTTTTTTTCAGGTATGAGGGCCTTCTTGAGGATTTCTTTTGGGGGTTCTTGTGCTGTGAACTCCCTTAGCTTATGTTTGTCTGGGAAAGCTTGTATTTCTCCATTATATCTGAAGGATATTTTCACTGGATAGAGTATTCTTGGCTGAAAGGTTTTGTCCTTCAAAGATTTGAATATGTCATTCCAGTCTCTCCTAGCCTGTGAGGTTTCTGCAGAGAAATATGCTGAAAGCCTGATAGGGGTTCCTTTGTAGGTTATTTTCTTCTGCCTTGTTGCCCTTAGTATTCTTTCTTTGTCATTCACTTGTGCAAGTTTCACTAGTATATGCCTTGCAGGTGGTCTCTTTACATTAACATATTTAGGAGATCTGATAGCCTCTTCTACATGTATTTCCATCTCCTTCCCTTGGTTTGTGGAGTTCTCTGCTATTATTTCTTTGAACAAGCTTTCTGCTCCATTCTCCTTCTCTTCTCCTTCTTGAATACTTATAATTCTTAACTTGCATTTCCTAATTGAGTCGGCTATTTCTGAGAGACTTCCTTCATTTCTTTGTAGTCTTAGTTCTCTCTCCTTGGTCTGGATCACTTCAACATGTCTATCTTTGATTATACTGATATGCTCCTCTATGACATCCACTGCAGCATTCAGGGAATCCATATTTTGTTTTATTTCTTCCATTGTGTCTTTCATCTATAATACTTCTGATTGACTCTTCTTTATAGTTTCACTCTCTTTTGTTAAGTAGCTCCTGAACTCATTGAATTGTTTCTCTACATTCTCTTTTAATTTGTTGAGTTTTTTCATGATAGCTATTTTCAATTCTTTGTCAATTAGATTACATATTTCTGTGTCCTCAGGACTGATTTCTGCATACTTGTCATTTTGTCTCTGGTCTGGAGATCTAATATAATGTTTGATATTGCTACAGGGTGTGGCTCTGTTTTATCACATCCTGGTGTTATTTGGTCACAGTTACCACCTATCACCACTGGGTGGGGGTCAAGAGCCACATATTCTGAGCCCTCTGCCATCAGATGAGATCCACCACAGTGGAGCAGCACTGGGCAGATGGGAGGAGGGGCACTGTCTCCTCCATGCTCTCAGGATTTTCTTGCTCTGGTCTTGCTACCTGCTCTCCTGGGAAGTTGGCTTGAGGACGTCACCCCCCCATGAAAGCTTTCACCCCAGTAGAGGGCTTCCCTTTAGGCTGCAAGGGCCCTTGGGGATTGTTGATGTTCCCATGAATGAATGTCCCCTCCCCCATTCCTTCCCTCTCAGAGGCCTCCGCCAGTCCCAGATTGCAATCTTTAGGGGCAAGAGTGAAGTTTTCTCTTACATAGTTCCACCTCCTCCGAGGGGGCTCCAGTCTCTCTGCTCTCTGTTGTATGGCTGCATGGGTCTCTCCAACATTTTTCGTGTTGTGTTTGAATGTCCTCTGTTGGAATATGAATGTCCTTTTCATTGTATGTTGGAGGGGAGAGATTACCGGGAGAAATTACTCTGCCATGATGCTGAGGTCACCTCCCCACCAGTCTCTTAATTTGACAATTTATGAATAAACTTCAAGGAACAGAGTAATACATAAAAGGGACTGACATACTGTAAGCATTTAGGAGCTCTGTATGTTCTCTCCCATCCTTAATTATAGAACACTGCCTTGGCAATGACTAACTGCCAAAAATATTCTTCTTCATATTTTCTAAATTGTGATTTTGTGACTGGAAAACATCCTAATATTTATTGACACTTCAATTGATCAGCTTACTTGAGCATATTCAGTCACCCCTAATATTGGAAATTTTCTGTTTACTATAAGAGTTTTTAGTCATTTTGCTAGTAACCTGGATCCAATAAGGACCCAATTTTTGAAAAAGGAATGTTTATAAGGAAAGGTAATGATGAATTTTCTTCTATTTTTTTCTTGATCATATTTCATAAAAGAGTTCCAAAGTCCCATACTATATAACAAACATTTTGTGAGTTTTTAAATATATGAGAAGCTGATTAACCAAACAACCAAGTTATAGAATGATAAACAGTTAATTATCTCCCATATTTTCAGGCAAACACAAAGACACATATGTATCACACAAAATAAAACTTACAGCTACAAATTTTTGCCTGATTCAGGTGAAATTATCAAGTTTCACAATGTTGCTTGAGGGCAAAACATTGCTTTATTTCTTCAACAACTTTTATAAGCAAGATAATATATACAGTAGCAAGGTTGATATATTTTTTGATGTGGCAAATCAGTCACATCAAAATGCAAATCTATGTCAAGAAGATTTTCCTTAAAACAGAGGCGTCACTTTGGAAAATACAAATTCCATATGCTTCTGCAGAGTGATATTGGGAGACTTCAAACTCACCAGGGGTTATAGGGATCAAAACACCCAACTCTGGAGTCAGACCCTTGCACACCCTGAAGCGTCAGGAATTGTCAGCCTAATTTCTGCTGTGCTTTAGCAATGTGGAATTGTATTTTTAATTTAGCAGATAATTTTTTGTCTTTTACTTGATTCTCTCCTCTAGCATCCTGAATCCATGAGAGACTTCAGTTTTTCAATTGTGGACACAGAGAAGGAAAAAAAAAGAGAGAAAGGGAAAAAAAAGAGAGAAAGAAAAAAATTGTCTTTCTAAAATCACCCTTTTCTCTCCTTACTTTTTTCTATGTTTTTCTTTAGTTGTGAAATATTCTTTACATACAGAAAAGTGCACAAAACTTAACTGTGCAGCTCAATGAATTCCCAGCAAAGGACACCTGTGTAATGACCACTTGGGAAAGGAGAGAGCATTCCCAGTGGCCCAGCCCCATTGCCCCCTCCCAACCAATGTTCTCTGTCCCCAAAGGAAACCACCCTTGGATTTACCAGCACTACCATTCACGTTGCCTGTTTTTGAACATTTATCATACAGTGTGAATACTTTTACTTAATATTAGGTTTGTGAAATTCACTCATGGTGTGATATATAAAGGAAATTCATTCATTTTCATTGCTGAAAATGAAATTTCATTCATTCATTTTCATTCCATTCTATGAATATGCCATAATTTATTTAGCCATTCTATTCTCAAAGAGTGTTTAGGCTGTTTCCACTTTGGGGCTATTATGACTGATTATGCCATGAACATTCCTGGGCATGTCTCTTGGCACACATATTCTCCTTTGAAGTGTGTACCTAAGGAGTGGAATTGCTGAGTCTTCAGATGTGAATACAGTAGTTTTCAGAGATGCTGCCAAATTGGTTATCAAAGTGATCGAACCACTTTACAATCCCAACAACAGGAGTGGAGCATTCTGGTAGCTCCGCATCCTTGCCAACACTTGATATTGTCTGTTTCTTTATTTTAATTATTTGGGTGGCTGCCAGTGATGTTTCGTTTTTCTTTTATTTTATATATCCCTCTTCACTAATGAGGTTGGCATCTTTTCGCATGTTTATTGGCCATTTGTTTGTCTTCTTTCATGAAGCCTCTTGCCCATTTTTCTAATTGTAGTCTGTTTTATGCTTATTGGTTTATAGAAGTTAATATATATTGGTGATTTTTTGTTAGATATGTGTATTGCAAATATCTTCTACTTTGGCTTATCTTCTCAGTCTCCTAATGGTGTCTGTTGAACTATGAAGTATTATTGTTATCAAATTTATCATTTGTTTATCATATCATTGTTTTCTTTTGTGCTAATGCAATTGTGCTCTACTCAAGAAACCTTTACTACCCAAATGTGTAGATATATTGAATATATTCTTCTATATTATTTCTAGAAGCTTTATTGTTATCTCTTATATTTAGATCTATAAGCTGCTGGGTATTGAGTTTTTATGTATGTTTTAACTTAGGAAACAAGTTTTATTATTTTTTCTTATGTATATCCAAATCGACTTAGTAGCATTATTGAAAAGACCTCTCTTTCTATACAGTACTTCAGTGCCAACTTGGCATAAATCAAGGGCCTATGTACACATGGGTAATTTTCATGGATTCGGTCTATCCTTGTACAGATACCACACTGTCTTAATTACTATGTAAAGATACAGTCAGCTAGAACCAGTCTTTTTCTCCTTCTTGAATATTGTCTTGGCTACTGTTGTCTTTTTGCAATTTCATAGAAATTTTACATTCAACTTCTTATACACCTACATACACACGCACACTCATACACATACACTCACTCACACAAAGAACCTGGGATTGTAATTGACGATTCACTGAATCTATAGATCAATTTGAGAAGAATTTATATCTTTACAATGTTGAGTCTTTCAATCAATAAACATGATATATCTGTTGATTTATTTAATCTTCCTTTATTTCACTAAAAAATGTTCTATAGATTTTTATGTAGAGGCCTTTCACATCTTTATTCGTAGACATTTTATGTTTTTAATGCTATTTCAAATGATATATATTACTTAATTCCATGTATTAAGTGTTTGTTGCTGGTATATACATATAGGGATTGATTTTTGAACATTGACTTTGTACCATAGTAAACTGATAACTAACATTAATTTTTGTAATTTATTCTATAACCTCTTGGATTTTTTACATACATATTTATTTCCTCTCCAATCCATAACTTTTCTGTCAGTCTTCCCAGTTCTAAAGTATTTCTTCTTCTTGTTCTTTTTTGGGGGAGTTGTTGCACTACACTGTTGAGCGCCTTCAACTCATTGTTGAATAGAAGTGGTAACAATTTGTAGCCTTTAAGACAGTCTTTAAAAATATTTATTAATAAATATGATGTTTGCTATAGGTTTTCTGAAAGTACTCTGTGAGACTAAGAAATGTTCTTTTATTTCTAGTTTGCTGGATTATTTCTAGGTTTATTTTGCTTTGTTTTTTTAAGACTAGATTTGAATTTTAACTGTGCTTTTTCTGCATCTGTGAAAATGATTATATGATTTTTCTCCTTTACAGTGCTAATAGTGAATTCCAATAACTGACTTTTGAAAGCCAAACCAATGCCTACTTTTATAATAAACCCAGTGTGCTTATTTATTAATTTCTTGCAATTTTCAGCTTGCTAATTTAAGTCTTTTTCATCTGCAATCATATGAAAGATTGCCCTGTAATTTTCCTTTCTTGAGATGACCTTGTCAGATTTTGTTATCAAAGTTGTGCTTTGTTAACAAAATGTATGGAGTAGGGTCTTACTTTTTTCTAATCTCAGGAAGAGTTTGTGTAAAATTAGTTAATTATTGCTAAAATATATGATAGATTTTGCCAGTAAGGCCATTGGCTTTGAAGTTTTTTGTGGGTAAATTTTCATCATTGATTCAAAGTCTTTAGTAGTTGTAAGATCATTCAAATTTTCTATTTCTTTGGGTGGCAATTTTTCTAGAAATTTTTCCATATCATGTCAATTTCCAAATTAATCTGCATAAAATTACATAAGATTCTCCTCTTTTTATCCTTGTAATGTCTGTAATATCTGTAACAACATACCCTTTTTATTCCTCTGATTGTATTTTTTGCACATTTATTTATTTTCTTAATCAATCTCAACAGCTTTTTATAGGTCTTTTCAAAGGTTCAAGGTTCTCTATTTATTTTGTCTATGTTATTTATTAATTTTTTCTCTTGTATTTGTTATTTCCTTCCTTTTATTTTCTTTTTTGTTGCTGGGAAAGATTCACTCTGAGCTAACATCTGTTGCCAATCTTCCTCTCTTTTTTCTTTCCTCCTCAAAGCCCCACTACATAGTTATAGATTAGAGTTGTCGTTCTGGTTCTTCTCTGTGAGCCACTGCCACAGCATGGCTGCTGACAGAGTAGTAGTGTGGTCCCATGCCCAGGAACCAAACCCAGGCTACCGAAGCAGAAAGTGCCAAATGTTAAATGCTAGGCCATCAGGGCTGGCTCCCTTCTATTTTATTTAGGTTTAACTCATTGATTTTTTTTTAATGTCTTGAAATTGATGAGTAGCTCATTGATTTTCAGCCCTCTTTTCTTATACTTTATAGGCTATGAATTTTCCTGAAAACACATATTTAGCTGCATCCTATCAGCTATAAAAACTTGTGGAGTTTTGCTATGGAATATTTTTATCATCACATTCAAAATATTTTTTATTTCTCTTGTGATTTTTTCTTGACCTAAGGCTTAATAGAATTGTAATTACTGATTTCCGAGCATATGAGGATTTCCCAGTTTTCTCGGTCCCACCTACATCTCGTAAGCCCTGGGCCCTAGTTCTTATAGCCATCTAACTTTTTAAGGCTTTTAAAAACATTGCTCAGCTTCTCAGTCTCTCAGATTCCTTTTGTTCAATTGGTGTTTATCCATCAGGGCAAAGCAGTCCTAAATACCAAGTCACATTTCTGGGTTATCTTCTTCTGCAAGATCTTGGTCTTCTGATTTTTTTTTACTGCTTCTTTAGCTCTCAAATGTATCTTCAGTTTTTCTAGTTGCTGTCAGTGGGAGGGTTTTTTTGAATTACCAGAATTGGAAGTAAAGAATCCCATTACTTTTAAGATTTGATTTCTAAATACAGATAGCAAATAAAATATCATTTTATTTGGATTCTACAAGAATATTTGAATTACCCAAGTTTCAGATCTTATGCCATGGATGTAGAAAGCTCAACAAATATTCTTTCATATGGGTGATAACAACTCTAATCAAAGTTAAAGACTTTATGAAAACAAATCTTGTGTTATCTTTTTCAGTCCTGAATTTCTTGTTCTAATTTTGTTATACATTAACATCTTTCAGTCTTTGGCCATCATCTTATTCATGTATTATTATTTTTTCAATTAGTCATTTTGTTTAGGATGTTCCCAAGTAGATTTAAACATAAATATTTTCTCTTTTTTTCATCTTTTAAAAGCTGAGTAAATATTTCCTTTGCTTTGAAGAAGAAAGTATCTGATATACATTATAACTTTTGAAAAATGTGTTCCAGATATCAGAAGGTAGCCTGTTCAGAGCATGTTACATCAAGAAAATAGCTCAGGACATAACCAAAGGGTATATTTACACTACACTGAAAATTTAGATATTACACAATGAGAATTAGTGGTTGGCATAAAAATCTGCTTGAATTTATAATTAATTGAATCCTATTAAGTCATTCACATATTGATGGACCTCAACGAACATACTATTATATCTCTTTGATTTATTTCTACTATTAGCATAAACCCAATTTATTTTAGAAGCACTATTAGTTTTATATAAAACATATATTCATTCAACAAAGATTCTACAGCAAGATTATAAAAGAGTGGCTAGTCAGTTAGGAGTAGAACAAAACAAATGTGATAATGCTGAAGACAATAGGCCTATGTGTGATCCCAAGACCATATATTCTATTTTCTAGGGAATTTGCCCAAAATAATTTTTAATATATTTATTGAACTATAAATCTGAAAAAGTTATATTAAATATAGGCATAATATTATTAATATCACCTAACGAATGAATAATCAAGCTCTTAGAAATAAAAGTGTATATCTGTGGTTAAAATAAGAGGGTAATTAATTCTGGAGTTGAATGAGAACGTGGAAGAAATATCATTTAAACGTATGATACTAAATATTTATCATGCTCCTTTTTGACTGGCTCTCACGTAGTCTCATAAAAGGGAATTAAATATGAAGTGATGAACATAAGCAAAATATGGAGATTTATGCTGATGTTGTTATGTAGAAAGATTTCTTACTACTTAAAACTTAAGTTGGTATTGAACGTCTTTGACCTCAAATTTCTGAATAAATACTTGCTGATGTTCTTTTATTCTCCTTGCTTCTTTCCACAGGTGGAGAGGTCCCATACACAACTCTGGCTACTCGAATGATGATGGGGGCTTGGTGGCTATTTGCTTTGATTGTCATCTCATCTTACACAGCAAATCTTGCTGCTTTCCTCACGATCACCCGCATTGAAAGCTCCATCCAGTAAGTAGACAAAGATTCCAGCAGCCACAAAGCATGAGAAATGATGGGAGTGGACAAAGCTTTTTAAATAAGCAATGGTATCTGATAGTAAATTTACAACTTCCCTTTGAATAAAGACTTAATTTTGTGATCTGCAGTTATCACAGGATAGTCCAACTCCTGACAACACAGTATTGGTAGAGCATTTTTTATGAAAATGAAATTATGAGAATAATTTGATTGCTGCTTCTCACATTTTCCTGGAAAGATAACACATATTCAGAATTTTGACCTCCACAAAGTATGGCTATGTCTGGGCAGCATTGTAAAAAGGAAGAAAAAAGAGTCATACTAAAATACATGTATTTCAGGTTTGACACTATCAGTCTTTGCCTTGAGTCTGTCCCATTATGCACTGTCTGAATAAATAGTTGAATAGACATTAGGTGATTGATAGATAGACGATAGGTAGAGAGAGAGAGAGAAAGAGAGAGGGAGAGAAGGAGGGAGGGAGAGATGATAGCTATCAAGAGAGAAAACCACATTCTCTTTTTCTATTCATTACATTACATTACATTATAGCTAATGTGGTCATTATTGCTGCTGTTTCTCCAGCTGCAACGGTGGTAAATTGTCATTAACTAGGGTGCACTTACCTAAGTCATGAAAATTACCTAAGTCAATGCTTCAATTCACAAATGCCATTCCCATGAGCCCTGAGAACCCAAAGGCCTTTGCTTTACCATGGCTAGTTTTGCTTTTGTCATTTCATGCAGTAAGATCAGCACTGCAATATAACTTCTACTTTATTAGAACATAATGTTCTCTATATTGTTTTAAGGAAAATTTCCCTGAAAATGTTTTATTCATCCAAAAACAAAGTAGTTTGAATTATACTAAAGTTGGAGAACGTTAATTTGTCAACAAAACTGACAATTCAAAATTAGAATAATTAGATCTGTCTAGGGATTTAACTCATCCTTAAAAGAAAACACAAGTTCTCCTTCCCTTTAAAAATATGTAAATGAAGTCATTAGTAGCCATAAAACTATTATATCACAATATAAAAATAAAATCAAGAATTAATGATCAATAAAGAAGTAGGGTATTTTTCTTCAATAGCTTGTGGCATACAAATTGAAAAGCCAAAATTCAACTAATGATAGTAACATTCAGTTATTTCATCCATTTGTGAAAATGATGTTTCCAACTGCTCTCATCAAATCATGCTCCTCAAGGTTTTTCCCCAACTATTTCTTTGGTGCAGAACTTTCATACTCTCTGAACTTATTACCCTTGTAGCCAGTTCTATGTGTGGCACAAGTTATAAATGGTACAGAATGATGCTCATGAAAAGCTTAAACTGAGGACCCCATCAGAATCATATTTTAAGCAATAATGAAAATGATTACAGCCATCCAGCCAAGAAATCAATGAAATTAGTAAAATTATGAAAATAATAATTAACATTTATTGAACATTCACAGGATGCCACACTTTGTACTAAATGTTTTACATGCATTGGCTCATTTAATGCTAACAACTATTCTGAAATACATACTACTAACAACTCATTTTACAATTGAAGTTGAAACAATAAGTAACTTGTGGGAAATCACGCAACTAATAAGTGATTGATTAAAGAACAGACCTTAAATATGTCTGATTCCTGAACCTATGTTCTAACTGCACCACAGTAGTTCCCATCCCACACTGTTGTACTTTTGTATGGCCAGTAGTTTGTAGAGAACGTTATAAAAGATATGTCTAGCCTTATTTGTTGCTAAATATAGGGATCTAAAGGATGACACTCTTCAAATCCTCAATTGGTCTGAGGAAATAAAGTATCAAAAGTTAGGAGATTTTTGTGTTGGACCAATTCTGTAGGCATATGTCCCAACATGAGCTCATCTATAATTGATATCTGCCATTCAGGGTAAGACTACTTGGCAGATCCAATCAATAGAAATCAGATTTTTAAAAGTAGTTTTAAAAAATTAAAATAGAGTATTTTATCTCACTAATATACTTCTTATCAATTATGTTTGACTTGTCGCATTTTGAGTGTACTTAAAGCTAAAAACCTGCGTAGCTGAGATCTTACGGTGAAGTATTTTTAAATAAATGAAGAAAGTTTTAAATAAATAACTGATTTTATATAGTAAATGACAACAATAATCATCATAATGAAAATTGACAAACATTCATGAGAATTTACCATGAATCTAGGAACCATATTACAAACTTTATCTCATTTATTCCCTAAAATAACCCTAATAATACAGATACTTCTATTATTCCCATTTTGTAGATGAAGAAACAGAAATTTGGAAGTTAAATGCTCAAGTCACACAGTCAATAGTGTCAGAGCTGGAAATCCAACCCATATCAATGCAATACCAATCTTTGACCTACCTACTAAAGTATTTCCTTATCAAGTGGGGGTTCTTACCATTTGTTTGCTTGATCCGCTGTTTCACTGAGATTGCAGACCTCATGGCATGTGTGTATACCTGAGCTAGTTAGTCATTACTAACTTTGCCAGCATTAATTTGTATCTATGCTTTCATGCAATAGCAGTGGGAGCAAAAGCCTCTATCAAATTTTACACCCATAAGGTTTTTCTAAAAGTAAACTCTAATGGAAAAAGATAATAATTTCACATGATGTTTCCCTCAAGTGTAATTCCACAATCCAAAATAACTGAGCATTCATTTTTTAAAAGCTTATTTCTTTCTCATGCCAACTCATATTATTAAAATTCAATAGTGGGTAGAATAAATTTCCCCTTTCTTCCAATCTTATAGCTGTACTGATTTTGAAAGGGGAAAATCAGAGCCAAATAAGTTTAAAGAAGCCTGATTCTCTCCCCAAACTTATAGATATCTTCTAATTTCATGCCTCACTGTGTTGGTAAACATAATTGCATGCAATGTTTCTTGGAAACATTCAAAATTCCATTTATAACTAATGTCAAACTTCCTTGGAAAATTCTAAATCTAATTTTTCTTAAGAAAGGCAAAAGCTTTTTTCACAATACCATATAATTTTATGCTTCCTTATCTTTATATTAATAAGATTTTCTCATCACTAAATGAAGCAATGCTCGTCAGTATACCTTTTCCAGTCCAATTTTGCTGTGCCATTGACACATGTATACCAACCACATCTTCATTCCCCAAGTTTAAAATCACTTTTCCAGACCAAGAGGGGCAGACGTGGTTAGAGGGATGTCATGAGAGAGAGAGGAAAGCAGCTACTTTTGAACAGATGGTTGACAAACTCTTACCGTTTGGTAGGAGAAATCCAATAGGTTTATTCTTGCGAAGCTAAATACATTTTATAAAATTTACTCCTTTTTCAAAATTAGATATTTATCAGCATCTAACCTTCTAGTTGGCACTTGTCATTAATAAAAATTGGGGGGGGGTGGTAGATTTTCCCTGGAAAAGATAACGCCCAAGTTTAATTTCGTATCTCTTCAATGATGGGGGCAGCCCAACATAACTAAGTTCTGCTGTCTGATATGATGTAATATGACAGATTGTGACACAGTTAAGGATGGGTAGTATTGAGTTACACACTTCAGTTTCTAAAGGGAAAAATATGCAATTTCTACAAGACTCTAATGATATTTGGGCTTTCTCATTGTCATTGAACAGTAACAACACATAGCTAAATTATTTTCAAATACCTGGAAAAATGAATGTACTTTTTTTCTCTTGGTAACCAGGCTACAATGGTAATGATGAAATGAAGCGTGTGAAGCTTTGAAAGTATTTTCAGAGTAAATATTGGGTAATAACATCAACATTAGCTCCATTATTCTTTGTTGTGATGCAATTTTCAAAAACCTACTTATTTCACATATAAAAGTGCAAATAGCTATGGGGGAAATCACAGTTGTACAGTTATAGTCATTACTATCTAGAGTCAGATTGGTCTTTGGGAATAAAACTTGAGGTCTTTTGTTTCCTAGGGCTATAAGTAAGCTTGGGTCTATTCAAAGGGATCCCAACATCCTACCATATTTTTGTTTAATGAACTCATTCTCCGTAATGGTTGAGGTTGGACTAAACAAAATATTGAGTTAATGCAGCCACTGAATCAAACTAATTTTGGATAAATTTCTCTCCAAGCATATCCAAAAACAGATTCATAAATATTTTATGTACTGGAAGAGATGACATTTTCCCTAGCATACCAATAACAGGATTTTTGCAACCACATTTGTCTACATTTGGAAAAGGAAAAAATTATTGAGTAATTGTTTTTGTCAGTGCCGTACAGTGAGTATGAGCTAGCCCAGGCTGAGAAATCTAAGAGTCTGTTTCCAGGTCTATGGAAAGGAAGAATGATTGCAACTGGTGGGTGCTCTCTAACGAAATGATTTATAGCTTCCCTTTGCCCTCACAGAGCTATGTAACTATCTTTAGCAAGTTGCTATTAAAAGAGATCATTACAATCATGCTTTTTGGAAATGGAGGTATTCCTAACTATAAAAACTCCTAATTAAACATATTAGTTTTATTTATTTAGTTCAACTAATTATCTGTATATCTATATAGATAAATGCTTTTCAAGCGTTTAGTCTGTAAAGATAGTTAGGTATTGTCTCTGAGTCACAATCTACTTGGGGAAATAGCAATGTAGAATTCAATGACATACGGGCTATGATAGATTTACTTATAAAAAGCTGTATGAACACAAGGGGAGGGGTGATTTAACTCAGTAGCTTGGAGAGGAGGGGGCGGAGAAAGGAAAGAAACTATCAGGCATCACAGAGGTTCTCTGAGGTATCATCTGAGAGTTTGATCTGAAGGATGAATTTCAACAGACTGAAGGAGTGGCTTACTGGGGAACATTTACAAAAGTAACAGAGGTATGAAATTCATAGAAGAGCATCTAGCAAAAGCTAGATGATCAAAATATGTTAATTTCCTTCCTGGACTGGGATGGGTGATGTCCAAGTGGCAGGAAGTGAAATATAAAAGGAGTGTGGGACCAAATCCTGAGAGGCATGATAAGACTTGTTAAAGAATTTGGAATTTTTCCTGGAGATAATGAAGAGTGACAGCATTTAAGAAAGACAGCTTTATCTGTGGAGAGGAGGATGGGTGGGAGAGAAAAGATGTAGGATTGTATGGAAATGTAACCGAACTCCATGGGTCCGTCTCTTGGTGAATGCAGAGCCAAAAAGCACAAACGAGGCTGAAGTGATGAAGAAAAATGTTTATTGCTTGCACAAGCAATGGAGAACCCGGGGATAACTCTCAAAGCAGTGCTCCTCCTTAGTGCCATTAGAGACTTTATACACCAGAGTGCGAGGATGTGTTATGACTGTGTAACAAATGGGCCTGATCAGGGTGCCTGTGCAGACCATTACATAAAAAGTTCAAGGCACCATAACATATGAGTTCAGTGTAACACGCCCTTACATGATGAGGTCAAGGTATCGTTACATAAAAGGTTCAATGCAACATGTCATTACATAACAGTTCAAGGACCACATCATTACATAGCAGGTCCATGGTAACTTTTGGACACAGAGCTGGAGCAGTTTACAGCGGTCTTGCTGCAACTGTGTAAGTTTCACTGTAGGAAGGCAACATCTGTAATGAGGAGGACGTCAGCTTCTGAAAAACAGCACACTTAGTTTTCTCCTTGTCTGGAAAACATTCGACAGACTATGTTTAGTTACAAATCGGATTTTCAGTAATCCTTTCCTTGCCCGGTTTCTGGTCACAGAAACTCATGGGAGGTGTCTAATGCACAGATATTTATGGCATTTGACTACTATGTCTCTACTTGATAGAAACCAGATCCATGTATCTTCTTATTTCAAGGGCTATTTAAGTTGAAAATTCCTAAGAATTAAGGGTAACTTAAAAGAAATTTGGCTTGAGAAACTTTATATCTCCAGTGTAACATTTACATTTCTAGTAAATGCAGGAATATAGCTTCAGTTTACTTATTTATTTTTAAGATATTTAAAAGAAAGACTGTGGTTTACTGCTGCTTAGCTAAACAGGTAGGGAAGAAAAGAGTTAGTAGTGTAAGGAAATTCTAGAAATCACTCTGGTTAGGCTACTTTTTAGATGCAATTTTGCAGAAAAGTTGCACCTCAAGGTCTACGATTCATGTACTCCATCCTGCCTGTTAATTGCTTTTTAGCCTTGAGCCATCAAAAAAGAAGTCAGACTTATTTTTATTCAATTTTAATGCATTTTCTTCTTATTATAAAAGTGATACAAAGCTATTTTGAGAAACTAGGGAAGTACAGTAAAATTTTGAAGGACAAAGGATTAATAATCCATAATCTGTCATGGAGCAATAAGTTCTGTTAATATTTAAGCAAACTTTCTTTTAATTATTTATTTTGAAGTAATTATATATACACAGGAAATTGCAAAGATACAGTACAGAGATGTCTCGTACACCCTTCACCTAGTTTCCCTCAGTGGTTACATCTTAAGTAATTATAGTACAATATCAAAACCAGGAAATTGATGTGGGTGCAATGTGTGTGTATAGTTCTATGCCTTTTATCACAAGTGTAGAATGTATAACCACCACTGCAATACAGACACAGAACTATTCCATCATTCAAAAAATCTCCCTCATTCTACCCTTTATAGTCATGCCCACCCCTTCTTCCCCACCATCCCCAACCCTTGGTGACCACTAATATATTCTCCATTCCTGTAAGTTTTGTCATTTCAAGAGTGTTATATAAGTTAAATCAAAAGGCCATAGGTGGCCTTTAGATGTTAACTTTTTTCTCTCTCTCAGCGCAATGCCCTTGAGATCCATCCAGGTTGTTGCATGCATCAATAGTTCGTTGGTTTTTATTGCTAAGGAGTAATCCGTTGTGTGGATGTACCAGTTTGTTCAATAATTTACCTATTGCATTTTTTGCTGTTTCTAGTTTTTAGCTATTATAAATAAAACTTCTCAGAATATTTATGTGCAGGTTTTTGTGTGAATATGTTTCATTCCTCTGGCATAAATGCCCAAGAGTGTGATTGCTGGGTACTGTGATAAGTGTATGATTAGTTTTTAAGAAACTACTAAACTATTTTCCAGAGTGGCTGCATGATTTTACATCCACACCAGCAATGGATGGGAAATCCAGTTTCTCTGCATCCTTGCCAGCATTTGATGTTGTAGCTATTTTTTTTTCTTAGCCATTCCAATAGGTATAAAGTGATATCTTATTGTTGTCTTAATTTGCATTTCCCTAGTGGCTAGAGATGTTGAACACCTTTTCATGTGCTTTTTGTCATCCTTATATCCTCTTACATGAAAGGTCCCTTCATATATTTTGTGCATTTTCTAATTGGATTGTTTATTTTTTACTTTTGAGAGTTCTTTAGATATTCTAGATACAAGTCCTTTGTCAGGTATGTGGTTTGCAAATATTTTCTCCTAGTCTTTTACTCGTCTTTTTATCCTTTTTACAGGACTCACAGACAACAAAAGTTTGTAATTTTGATGAAGTCCAATTTCTCAATCACTTTCTTATGAATTGTGCCTTTGGTGTCATATCTGAAACTCTTCAGCAAGTCTTAGGTCTCAAAAATTTTCAACTGTTTTCTTTGAAAAGTTTTACATTTCACATTTAAATCTATAATCCATTTTGAGTTAAGTTTTGTGTTAGGTGTAAAGTTTAGGTTGAGGTTCATTTTTTTGCCTATGGATATTCGAATACTCCAGCAGCATTTGCAGAAAAGACAATTTTTCCTTCATTGAATTTCCTGTGTACCTTTGTAAAGAAAAATCAGTTGGCCATATTGTGTGAGTCTATTTCTGGATTCTCTGTCCTGTTCCATCGATCTATGTATTTATCCCTCTGCCAATAACACACAGTTTTGATTACTGTAGCTTGGGATTGACTAAGGGATTCCTCCCACTTACTCTTTTTTTCCCAGAATTATTTTAGCTATTCTACTTCCTTTGCCTTTCCATATAAATTTTAGAATGGTCTTGTCCAAATCTACGAAAAGGTATTGCCAGGATTTTGATAGGAATTGCGTTAAATCTGTAGATCAGTTTGAGAAGAATTCACATCTTTACTATGTTGAGTCTTCCAAATATGAATATGATATATTTTTCTACTTATTTACATCTTTGATTTCTTTCACCAGCATTTTATAATTTACAGCATGTAAGTCTTGTACATGTTAGATTTATACCTAAGTATTTCCTTTTTTCCCAGTGATTGTAAGTGGCATTGGGTTTTTAATTTTGGTTTTCACATATTCATTGCTAGTGTAAAAATAAAATTGTTTCTATTTGCTGATTTTATCTTGTAACCTTGCTGTGAGTTCAAGGAGTTCTAAGTAGATTCTTTGAGATTTTCCATGTTAACCTTCATGCCGTTTACAAAACTGAGCAGTTGTTTTTCTTTCTCACCTGTATGCCTTTTATTTTCTCCCGTTGTCTTTTCAGTCCTGGCTAGAAATTCCAGTACTGTGTCAGATGAGAGTGGTAAGAGTGGACATCTCTACCTTGTTCCCCGTCCTGGGGAAAGCATTCAGTCTTTCTTTCACTATGAGGTATGATGGTGGTTGTAGGTTTTTGTGGACATTCTTTCTCAAGTTGAGAAAATTCTTTTCCTAGTTTTGTACATGTTTTTGTCATGAATGGGTGTCAGATTTTTTCCATCAGTTGATATGCTTGTATGGTTCTTCTTCTTTAGCCTGTTTGGTGAATTACATTGCTTGATTAAAAAACTATTTTCAAAATGAGGTAGATTCTCCTCTCCTATTTCTTCTCCACCTTTTGTTCTAAATCTTGTCTTCTTCTTGATTTCCTTCCTTCTTTTGATACGAGGTGATAAAAGATCCCAACGTTCCCTGCCTGCTGCTTTCCTTATTATTCTCTTTCCGCTTACCTCAACCATTGCTTCCTTCTGTCCCATTCAAATTTATCCTCCAGAGTGTGGAGTCCAGACAGTTACCTTCTTCCATCCTTAAAATTGGCTTGAAAACCTCCATTATTACCTCATCCAATCAAAGTAAAGTCCAACTGCATCAGCAGAGCATTTGAACCCTTCAAAAGCTGATTAGCCTCACTTCCGGCTACTGGCACCACTTAACCCATTCCCACACTGTTCATGCTCCAGTCAAGCCACTGGGACATTTCTTGCCTCTGTGGAGTTTACATTCTGTTCCCTCTCCTTGAAGTGACCCAGAACGCCCTTCTTCTCTTCTAGCATCTTCCATTTGCCCGGGCTCAAGTAGTCATTACACGTGTATCTTCTCTATAAGAGTATAAATTCTGCAAAGCCATGAACCACATCCTATTCATGTTTGTTCCCCTACTGCCTCTCAGAGTGCCTGGCACAGAGTATCAATAATAAGAGCAGCTAACATTGATTGACAGCTTGCTATGTGGCAGGCGCTTTCCTAAATGCTTTGCATGGATTTTTTTCATTTAATTCTCGTGATAGTCCCATGAGGGATATATTATTTTCATCTGCATTTTGAAAATGTCCAAACTGCAAGCTAGGGTAGAGCCCAAGCAACCTGGCACTAGAACCTTTGTCTTAACCAGTAGACCATATCATCTGCAATTAGCAGATACGCTAAACCTTTACTGAATGAAATGAACAAATGAATAAATGAAAACCATAAGGGTCATTATACGTTTTTTGAAAAATAAAGAGTTTTGCAGAAAATAATTAACAGCTGAATTATGTTTAGCTAAGTTAATTTCAGATATTTGTAAGTTACGTAGTGTCCTAGAAACAGGCACCAGAGACCATGGATGCAGAGAAATCTGTATTCAAATCCTCTGCCACTTATTAGCTGAATGATCTTGTCATTTTCCATAATCATTTTAAGCCTTGTTTTCTCTAAGGGTAAAAAGAGAATGGGTTCAACTTTGTAGGTTTACTATAAAGAATAAATTTTTAAAAAGGCATCAACATCAGGGCAGTTCCTGGATACACCCCACCTAACATTTGCTTCCATCCTTCTTCTTGCTCCCCAGGAGCTCATGTAGATTCCTGGGACTGTTCTTCCCTCCACCCCCATTTTTGGTCGTGCTAAGAACTATTCTTTTTACCATTTTGTCCACAATTTCATACGCTAAATTCTTCCTTTCATCTGGTTCACCCAGACCTCAAAGTTCCTTGATGCTGCTGCTATTGCTTCTGACACAGCTGCCACTGTCCCACCTCCTGGTCTGTCTTACTGAGTGTTGTCTTCCTGCCCCGTCACTTAATCTTCCAAGCCCCTCAAAGGTAAAAACTTAGCTGTCAGTAAGCCTTCTCTGAGTTGAAGCATAAACAAGGACTGAGCAGAATGATTCACTCTGTCTCACCTTCGCTTGAGTAACTATCACCATGATCAAGCTGCTACTGATAGTGAGTGGCTCTTAACGTGGGTCAGGATATCTGTTTGTCAGGCAAGTTTTCTCTTTTAACTCATCTTTAATACCCCTCTCCTAACACACAGCTCACACACCACTTCCTCCACTCAGCCTTCCTTATAATATTCATGGCTAGATTTGGTTCCTCCCTTTACTGTCTCTGCTTTGCCTCTACCTCACTTACACTCTGAGCTACATCTAGTTTTGTATTGTGTATTTATTATTCTACTTATTTTACCATCCCGATCAAAACATGTGTTCTTGAGAGGGTGGTTTTGTCACCTTCGCATCAACACAGTGCCTTATGTACTACCTTATTGAGTACACAGTTGGTTACAAGTAAATATTCATTAAGTGAATGAACCAGAAAGGATTTCTTAGAATTGGGCCTGAGGCTATGGAACTCCATGACTTGTTTATGTACTTCATAAAAAATTGGAAAGAAATATGAAAGCCATTTCTTTGTCCTATTATATTCCAGGATAGGAGAGGGAGCCCACAATGGTATGCTTTCTAGGTTTCTTAGTGTCTCACCCACTCTCTCTTCATTCTTCCAGTAGGAGGCTATTTCATAGCTCTCAGCAGGGAATTGCTCACTTTATTAGGGACAGCTAAAATCAAGGCGGCTGAAGTGAGCTGGGCCTGATTCATACTGCTTTTATGTTTCGGTTTAGTACAGAATTGTACAGGCTTAGCTCCAGAGTACACAGGCACCACAGGCAGAGGAAGACATTCATCTCCTTACTCTATATTGTTCAATGTTGAAATGGCTCACTTGTCAAAGTGCATAAGTACTACAGTGATGGATGTTTTATAAACATAGAGCCAAGTAGATGTTATAGATAGGATTTTGTCTTTCTTTGTGAAAAAAATAAAAACTCTCAGAAGTATGTTGGTCTTTCAAAGCCACCCTTCAGTGAGCATTTAATTAAAAGTTGTCTCCCACTATATTTGTGAATCCCAGGAACAAAGCTATGTTAGCATTGCTAGGGATTCTGTTTACACTGAGCTCGCCAAGAAGAAAACTTGCCAAACTGATAAGCCCCTACAACCCCTAAGATGATCTCCTTCTGCTGGACAAGCTGAATCATTCTAGACAATTCAATCCTCCTTTCTTTCTCTCTCCCCAATGTTAGTCATATAAGCCTAGAAACCTATTAAGTACTCAAGAATATAAATTTCTGTCTCTATTTCTTTTTTCCTTCCTTAGCTGAAGTCTGCTGAATAAATAAATCCTTTCTATCACAAGTTTGTGGATATGGAAAGACCCTACACTTGGGAGTACTTTGTTTAATTATTCTAGAGGAGCTATATTGAGTATGGGGCATGGTTTTGTGAAATTAATGTAGGACGAGTGAGTGATGGAAATCAGCAACTGTGGAATTGGCAGGCAGGGTTGTTAGGCAGAAAAACAGTGCTGAAGGAGACTGGAGACTATGGTCAAGTGTTCAAGTCTCTTTCCCGCTACTAAATGATAAGGCAAGTTTTTAAACCAATTTGTACCTTAGTTTCCCATCTTTAAAAATGTGATCCATTCATTCTTTCACTCTACAAATATTTGTTCCACTGTTCGAATTATTTTCAATGTCCCTTCAACTATAAAAGTCTATATCGGCTAAACAAGTGGGGTATCTTATTAAACAAGATCTGAGATAACTGGTGAAAGCATATACACATAGAACCTTAATAAGTCCTAGATTAAAAGGCAGAAGTGAAAGGAAGCTCTTGTTTTGCTGTATCTTCTGATCTTTTTTTTTTCTCGTTCTGTGTTTCTAGTCTCACCTTTTTCCCTGTCCTCTCCACCGTGCCAGTAATCTTGGCCTGCTGACTTCCACCCTCCCCTAAGTATCTGTTTGACCCCGTTAGTTCTCTGATCCTCTTAATTCCTCCACGAGCTCCTGTCATCGAAAGGTAGTCAATTTATTTTTAATGACTTTCTCCTCCACTCCTACACACACACACACACACACATTCACTACACACACTCTTACTACAGCTCCTATTTCTCAAACCCAGATCTTTCTACCTAAGGACAAGGTTGGAAAGTGCCCAGTGCCCCGGATGAGGGCAAGCCACCGGGAAGTGAAGAACAAGCTCTGCAGCTGGCCGGCTGGGCTGCTTTTCGGATGGAAATTGTTGTTTTCAGAGAGGGACGCTACAGAACTCTCAAGATGTGCTTCTGAGTGACGGACAGGGGTACATTTGCAAAACAATTTGAGCATTTATAATCTCAGTGACTGTTAATAAGACCTGACTATGAGCATCAGGATATGCATTTTTGCCTACTTTTACTTGAAAGCCCCTCAAAAAGAAATATCACCTAACTGGGAATAAAGAACAAATTCACTGAATGATTCTAAAAACCTTTCTCTTTTGGGGAAATCCTAGACCCACTGTACTGGAAAGAAGAAACATTTTTGGTATGGGGGAAATTTTAAGTTGTCAGTAGAAACTTGGTCCCCTGCTCTGTGTTATGAAGAGCCAGGATTTTTATTTTTAGTTAGAGTCATTAGAAACAAAGAATTTCCACCTTACTTTGACAATAATGTCTCGAGTCTTCAAATAGACTATTAAATTAGCCCTATTGTTATTCATGGTGACTTCTTTCTCTCTAGTTATTTCTTTCCACTATGAATAATTTGATAATGTGATTAATGTTTTGACCTTTTTAAAAGACCTTATAGGGAAAAAATTACAAATTACTATTGATCCTCACTTGAATGCACACTGTATTTTATTTGGGTCATTGTTTCATGTAGTAATATTATGTATTATTGTATAGCAACTTGTTAGTGGGCCATATGTGAGATAGTGATCAATGGTTCAATGTCATCCTTGGAAGGTATACTGAATAAAGTTTTTTCCATAAGTCAGCACTGGCCCTGATTCTAATTAACATTTTCAGTGTTGATTTGAAGTATGGAATAGGGAGTAAGCTTATTAAAAATGCAGATTACTTTATATTGAGTAGGGGTGATTATTGACTAGAACCACACTGTAAGAATTCATAAGGACCTTGACAAATTAAATAAGGTGATCAAAAGTGAGATGAAGTTGAATAGGGACAAATATGTGATAATCCACTAAGAGATGGAAAAAACAAACTGTGTATGTGTGTGTGCATCTATGATAGTTCGAAATTTGAGGATGAAGGCAGTTTCAGAATAAAACATCTGTCAATTATAAATTTGAAATGTAGCATTGGTGTTTAGAAGGAAAATGACCAAAGTCACCTAGCAGTGTAAAAGTTGTTCAGGCCTTTAAAGGTTACCATGACCTATTTATAAGGCCCCAAAATTATGCAAAATTTACAGTAAAAGAAAAAAAGATGACTTAGTTAATAAGAATGTAAAAAAGTGAGTAATAGATGCTGTGTGTAAGAACTAAAGGAATTTAGCATTTACCTCAGCAAGGGGAAAGCTAAAGAATAACAAGAAGAAGTGTTTTATTACATAAAGAAATATTGGACTGGAGGTGGTGAGTAGCTATTGTCCATTTTCACTGAGAACAAAATGAGAGGCTTAAGTGAAATAGGAGAGTTTTAGGTTAGGCATGAGTAAGGACTTCCTGATGTTAAGCTTTCTAAGTCATTAAAGTGCCTTAGGAAGAAAAATAGCGTCAGTTTTGGGGGATGGTTTATATGCCGTTAAGATATGTAATCGAATTACGTGATACCTCCAGGAACTCTTTCAACCCTCTGCTGTTATGATTGTATTAGGATTCTTAACACTATTTGGAAATTTGTTGATCCTCAGAGAAATTCATGGGAATTAGTCAAGTCCTTCCTGTATTTTCAATGATATAAGAACATAAAAATCCACTATTCTCCTATTGAACTCTGTTGAATTATTTGAGGACATTGTCTTAACATAAATTTTACAATCAGCTGACAGTCAATGGTGAGATAATGAAATACTAACCATACAAATTTAGGGTAATCCCATATTTGTTCATAGTGTCTTGGGGTAGAAATATCACATCTTTTCCATGATATTTCACAAAGAAACTGCATGTGCTTTGTATCATACACAGGAAAATTGCAGAGAATTGAATTCATAGAATTTTATAATGGAGTTTTGCTTAATTAGTGTATATATCTATATCTATGTATCATGAAAGGCTACTTTATTTAACTAATAAGCCATTTAAAATAGAGGACAGGATCATAAATGATAATTCTGTCAGCAGGAGGAAAAAATATAATTTCTTCCACATAGCAGGATCCATGACATGACAAAATTAGTTCTTAGCTTGTAACGTGGGTCAACAAGTCAGACAAGCCAATCGGATTTTCAGATGACTATTTTTTTACATTGGTATAGCGCTGTCATTTTGGAGAGAGTTTAACAATCTTTTTCTTGATTATGCCTAACAGCAGTAAGAAGGACAGAGCATTTACATCTTCCTTTGGGTTCTCTAAAATGACCTACAATATCCACAAGCCTGATCAACTTTTAAATGTCTATGGGAAACACAAGTCTCTCCAAGCACAAGACAGTGTTCTCCTAAGTAGTCCATGACATCTGCTTTCTCAAGTGCATCTATTTCATATGAATTTCCAATATTACCTGTGACCGTCCTCTCTATAGCACATGGCAGATGGGGTCCCCCTGACTACTGTATGGGGCAGAGGGTGCGGGAAATATTCCTCAGTCTTAGAAGACTGGAGAGTCATCTGCTGGGCTGTAATCCTCCATGCTTAGTAATCCACCATGTAGAGACAGTGTTCAGAAAGGACAGGTGTCTTCCTCATGAGTATACCTACACACTTTTTCTAGACCAAGCACACTTGAAATTGTGATGGATATTGAAATAGTTCTTAAAAATAAAGATTGAATAAGTATTCTAAAGAGGTTCAGAGCATGAAGACCTGAAGCTGTCCTTTATCTAATTTATTGCGTTGTGCCACATAAGGGCGGGTTTGAGGGCAGGTGAAGATGCAGGATGGGAGCAGGGAGAGAGACAGAACAGAGGGATGGAGAAGGCTGCCCCACTGAGGCCTTATTCAAGCGTGTCACATGGAGCCACCCTCTTCCACTGGTCCTCCACAAATCCTCAATCCTCTTTGGTCCTCGTATGGCTCCTCTTACAAAGCACCCTCTCCCTCCAGGGGGCCTCCACTGGGAAACTCTCCCTGTCCCCACAATTAAAGGAGTCCTAGCCCTCTGCCCTGCCTGGTATCATTCAAACTTGTTGGCCTCAGAATTCAGGCTTCTGCTGTCTTGAGAAGGAAAACATTCTGTACCGTGAAAGGAAGGAAGACACGATCACTTCAGTGCAAGTACATTCTCTCCACTAGGCATAGCTGTGGCTGGGTTCCTCTTGAATTATCTTGCCCCATAAATTATACTCAGGCTGTACAATCTACTCTTCTATGAGAGAATCATATTTCTTCCACTAATGTGACTTTGGCCTTAATCTTTTCAAAATAAGAAAACTAGGATTATTGGGCTAAAGAACATTCAACTCTTTCCTGAGCTGCTTTCATTAAATAATGGCACCCCTCCTGCATTTCAAGTAGCTCTCACTGAGCTCTTCAGTGCGGACTGAGCCATCTGCAAACCAAGTTTTCCTCTGACATTAAGGAGTGTGAGAGTCCTGCTTACCCCACCATTTACCCTTGATACCCTTAAATTTCATCAGACTTTCTTTACAAACTTGTATCTGAGGAGTTTGGGAAACTTCACTGAGGTGGAGTTATTAATATGCAGAATGTGGTTTCTGCAAGGCCAAGTTGCCCTTGGCTATGCTGCAAATAGGAAGGTAGAAAGCCTTCCAGTGGTGCTTATGCTGTTCTCCTCTAAGTGGAGCATATATAGTCTCCTTTATTTAAATATTCAACCCTCGAAATAAAAAATCCTACAATCCAATTTTCTGAAATAATACTTAATATTACCAAAGGTATCCATGCTCCTTGTTCTGGTAATTGTCTCTTCTTTAGCTGCTAAAACCATGAATTCTTTTATATGTGTTAATCATTTCCGTTAGCAGTTAGTTGAGCCTTTTTCTTCAGTGTTCCAGCTTGCTTCTGGTATTTGTGTCAGAAGGCTCTCATCAAACCCACCACTACTCGTCAGCTCTGTCTCCACTGTGCTTCAACAGGTATCCTTTTCAGGAACAGACCTTCCCCTTTGCACCGCATCCCACATCTACCAGAATCATGCACTATAACCTCAGCTTTTCCAGATACTTTGCTTCAGTCTCACTTGTTTGGGTTTTCTTTTTATTTGCTTGCTTCTGAATTTATGTATTTTACATATATGGCAAAATGTCTTGACAAGAAATTCACTGGTGGTCCAATAAGGCCTTCACAGCTGATTTAGCTACAGGGGAAATCTCCAAAGCTCCCTTCAAAGGAGGGGGAAGGTGTTAACTACAATATACTGCTGGCCATGATTAGTCACCCACAGAGTGAATGCCTGGTAATGTGTAATAAAAATCCCATTTTTATGCAATGCCAGTTAAACGGGAATGCTGGCTTTCCAAATGGAAGCAGCTTTCTAGTAAAGAAGAGTAGCCGAAACAAATGGGCCTCATGGATTGCTTTTTTCCAAACTCTAGGCTGCGTTCTGAGTTTCAAAGATGAGTAATAAAAAATATATATATCTCATCAGAATCAGGAATGTGTATTCTAATGAGGTAGACAAAGAAGTAAAATTTCATAACACAAAGCTAAAATGCGAACATATTCTAAGTGTTACAAGATCACTGAAGACGCAGTTGAGTTTGATCTTGAAGGGAAGGAATTCACCAGGTAGACAAGAAAACATCTTATGCTGAGAGAACACCTACTGGGCAAGGAGTGATGAAATGGTATGTTTGCCTCTAAAGTGAATATGAATGAGGCAAAAGCTTGATTCTGAGAATGGAAAAAAAAAAATTAGGCCAAATTTTGGAAGGCTCTTGAATGCTGTGGCATTTTAAGGATTTTCTAAGAGCAGTGGGGTCCATAGGAAGTGTTCAAATAAGGCAGGGATAGGATCAGGTTTGCATGTCAGAAGAACACTTTAGCTGTGGTATGGAGGATGGATTAGAGGTAAGTGAGAGTAGAGTTAGGGAAATAACTTTCTAGTAGAAGTGACAAGTGTATTGGCAATGGAAAGGCAAAGAAGTGACAGATTTTCAAGATTTAGGTGGTAAAATGTACAGAACTTGATAGGAGATTAGATGGGTGGGGGAGTTAGAAAGACCATCAGTGAGGAAAAGGGGTTAAGCTGAGAATGAATCTAATTGTTGGGAAAAATAAAGAGATGGCAATTCCAGAACTCATAACAGAGAACAAAGTAATAGTAATAGTAGTAATAAAATTAATAATTGCAACTACCAGTAACTGAGCACTTCCAGTGTTAAGTACTAAGCTAAGTGTTTTTTATCAGCATCTACTTCAAACTTCCAGATACCTTTTTATAAAATTATTATTTCGCCTATTTAATAGAGAAAAAGATTGCAATTTGGAGAAGTTTAAGTAATTTGTCCAAGGAATGAAGTTTAAATCTTTATATCTTCCAAACCCACGTTTTTAGAAACTAAGAGGTTGCCCAGTGCACAGCTGTCAGCAGTATCTCTCGGTGGCAGGCTTGACTTACCTGACCACCTCCATTCATTTTCCAACAATTTCTCCTGCTTCTTGGGTCTCAGAGACACTAATTCTCACTCTGCTGGTCCTCTATTATAGCAAATTAGCTGTTCTTTTAAGTTTTAAATTTTAGAGCACTTTTTCTGCTGGAAAACCTACCTCTGTACTCTACCCACGATAGCTCTCGGCTGCTGCAATCAGGAACAGCAGTGGGCACCAGGCGAGCTCTTTATGTGGTTGCTGATGGACTCTTGGAGCTACAACCATATCTGTCATTTGGCAGATACTGAAGTCAACATCCAGAGGAGGAAACTGGGGAGAGAGGGTGAGAGAAAGAACCTGCACTGAGTTGGAGGACACTTTTAATACACCCTATTTGTTTGTCTTTCTTCCATGGTCAGCCCCTTCACTTGAAGCATCTAGCACCTACCCTATCAACCGTGGTCCGTTTTTCTCCCCTTGAAGAAAAGTCCCTTCTGATATGATACCTGGAGTTGACTTGTTCCATTCTGTCAAAAATGGGATTAGACTTCAATTCCCCAGAGATAGAACTGGCAGCTCTCTCGTGTTGTTTGTTGGTGAGCATTCCACACAATCAAGCTCAAATGTTTAAAAAAGAAAGAAAAGAAGGAAGGAAGGAGGGTTGGAAGAAAAGAAGGAAATAGAGATGGAAAAGAGAGGCTTATGAGAATTATTTTAAAATGTATGTGGGTAAGCTATTCTGTTCTTAAATAGGTAAAAATATGAGTCAAAGTTCACTGAAGAGGGGATAGATAGATTTTTAACTAGCTGACAATTTTACAAACATTAAGTTGCAACACATTCATCGTAACAATTTCATTAACACAAAGTCATATAAATGTCCCAAAGAATTTGCTATGAAGAAAGTTATGACCATTTAGTATCATAGATTCATACAGTCTGGTACTTGGAAAGGAAATAGACAGTAATTCAACTTCAATTCATGAATCTCTTCTTCGACAATATTTGTAAGGGGTCATCCTGCCACACACACAAAAATCCATTAGAAATCATTAAGTTGGGCATGATAAGGATAGGAAACATTATATTAATAATCTTCATATGGAAACAATAGATAACTTGATCAAATGCTGATGTAACAGTCCTCTTATCATCACTCTTTGAGGAGGACAATGTTATTCTCTCCATTGATAGTTGAGGAAAGTAAGATTAATAGGGGCTAACATCACACAGCTCACAAAAAACAGATCCACTTGACTCTAAAATCTAACCTACCCATCCAGTGTCAAAGCTATTGCTATCAGATATATCTAATATCAGACCATCACATTCATCAAAACTAATTTTCAATGCTTGAAGGGTTTTGTTTATTCTTCTCATAGAGAGGGTTAGCAATCAGCCTAGATCCACCCAGCTTCCAAAAATCTACTTTCACAGAAGTCCCCTAAATTACAGTTTCTCGGTATATGTAATGTTCATGCTAATAACTAAACATCACTTACCTATTAGCTCTCAGTATTGTTTAGTAGCCCTGGGTTGCTAGTTGTATAGGACACCAGTATGAAGAGTAAAAGAAGACCCTTAGTAAGAAGTTGGGAAAATAAGGCTGATTCAAGTGGCAAAGCATCTTCTTTCTTTTATCATTCACCACTTAGAGCTATGGACACTCACACTTTTTACTCTGTGTGCACGAGCTGGGGTCTGGGGTTGGCAGATGAGGGCTCAGGTTGAATAGACTCTCAGAGTGATCTTTTTCTGAGTTCTGAGTGACTATATGAGGGTTTTGTGTGGTGAGGAGGAGAAATGGAATATAGTAGTATGAATATGTTCACAATACACTCTTTTCTGGAATGCTCTAAATTTTCCCATTCTTTCTGCTGTCTGGATAAACATTGCCAATTGTTAAAAAAGAAATGTCAATGTTTGTCATGGTTGATTAATTTATATATTAGATACTTATTAATTATTTTAGATTGTTTTGCATTTTAAAACAATGATTGGACATTTCTAAACAACATCCACTCAGATATTGACCTTCAGATACAGTTTTTTGAGGATTACCACTTGTAGAATAACCTACTAGATTTCTTTAAGGGCTCATAATATAGATGTTAGCATTTCTGCTGCTCTTGCTCTAAACTCTTATTAGCATGCAAATAACAAAATGACCTCTTATAATAGGCACTCCCTTTCTGTGTTGGGCTCCTAAAACAGTCTTCTCTCTCTACCATAGCTACCTGTGCTCATTTCATTTTGCTTCATTTTATTTTTGTCACCTTTGGTACTATCTTGCTGTACTATAATGGAATAATACTGAATCAGATAAGCTGTAATTTTTATTGCCAGCATAACTCAAGGCAAATTTATAAGCTGAACTTGATATCAGAAATGAAGCTAGAGGGAATATGCCTTTGTTCTAAGTTAGAAAATGCTCTCTATTCTAAATTTCAAGTACATTGAAAATAAACTACCCTTTTTGGAATTAAGAACTTCACACAGACAATATATTAAGATATTTCTCTAAAAAATTTATTGTGGGGGCCAGCCCAGTGGCATAGTGGTTAAGTTCATGCACTCAGCTTCAGCGGCCCAAGGTTCGCAGATTCAGAATCCAGGCACCAACCTAACACCCCTCATCAAGCCATGCTGTGGTGGCATCTCACATAAAATAGAGGAAGATTGGCATAGATCTTAGCTAGTGACAATCTTCCTCCAGCAAAAAGAAAAAAGTTGGCACTAGATGTTAGCTCAGGTCCAATCTTCCTAACTCACACACACACACAAAATTATTATGTACAAAACCATTTCACCAACTAAACTGTTTGTATTATAATTCTATATTCAGCTTGTAAAGCTAACATTTATGGCAATGCTATATCACAGAAACCTGATTATATTAAAGATCCCAACATTTGATCTCGATTTTCTTTTCATGGAAAGCTAAGAGGCAGCATTAATTTATTTAGCAGTATTTTACCAGTATGACTATTTGAGCAAACCAGTTATATATTTAGATATAGACGTAAAAAAATTTCACCCCAAGACTATGATCTCTCTGCCACCAAATTGAAGCCTTTTGATAGCCATAACCAAGACTGATCGCTGGGACTACCCAGCAGCAAGTGGCGAATCCTGTGCCCAGACAGTTTCTGATGGACCCTAATAAGCCTTCTCCAGCCATAAACCTTCAGGCTTTAGATGGTGCAAGATCTGTACATCTACCAAGCCTTGGCCCTTGTATTTATAGAAATTCAAGGAATGAGGCCTGCTATTACAACCTGTATCGAGATGTTTCATTTCTTTCCCCTGTGTCACTACTTAAGAGCATCCTCCACTAAACACTGGGAAATATGGTAAAATGTTAATATTTTGAATAAATTTTTATTCCTAGTACTGGAAACAGCAGTAAATGAGAATTGAATTGCTCTTTTGAAACGAAATTTTTATTGCTATGTTATTTCCAAGATAATTATGATATGTCCCAGGAGAAAATGCCCTGTCACTCTGGTGTTAAGTTGCACACTAGCCACTTGTAGTTCACTTTTATTCCTGCTCTCGCCCTCAATTTTTGCTTATTCTGTCACTTTACCTTATCTTTTACAAGTGGTAGAATTAGTTCAATAGTTGTAGAATATTCCAGAAAATTCTTCTTTTCAAATAATCCTTTTTAAATGCATCATTTTATGCAGCAGAAGTGTATAGCGAAAAGGAATTATCATGGTGGTTTCCACAGAGAAAATGATATACACCAACAACATAAAACTCAGTAAAATTCAAATTAAATTTTGCTGAAAGTTACCGTTAGAAATTGGCACAAATACTCCTCTAACAAATACAGCCCATAATTTATTGTTTGCAATACAATTTTACACAAGACAGAAACTAGTGATCTGCAAGATTATTCCCAATACCCTTACAAAATACTGGTTTTGGTTGCAAAGACCACCCCCCCCCCACCCCGCCGCCCCGCGCCCCCGCCCAGGAAATTGTTAGCAAACTCCATCCAGACACACACCAAAAGGTCAGAGGTATACATTACATGAGATTCATGGCCCATGGTTGTCAAGGGCTGTGGATGTTTATTCTTGTTCAAAATGTGGTATAGTGTTTCAAAGCATCTGCTCCCATTCCCAGGGGTTAGCGAGTTTGAAGCGTGCCAGCATTTAATTTTGAACAATATGCCAAAGACACATATTTGTTCTTAAGCGTCAGTCATTAGAGTTGGGTGCCTATACAAATTCAATGAGTTCCAGTGGAGTAGTAATTAGTTCTCCAAGTTAGAAAGTATAAAGTGGCTTAGACACTGAAATGAAGGAAATCAACCACCAATCTAGAGATGGATAAAAGGAGACCAGTAGATAACATGTGTACCTCAAAGACTGATTTGAGAATCCTGGAGCATTATTCTGTAAAAAAGAAAGCTGAAAACATATGCAGCTTCCCAGATGCATGAAATTTACTCTATCTGAATACAAATAGAAGTCACACACACACACACACACACACACACACACACACACACACACACAGCCCTAAAGCAAATGTAGCGAAGGAAATATAGATACAAGAGTAAGCATCCTACAGTAGAAACAATATGGACTTGGGAGCCAGGAGATCTACATATGAATCCTCTCTCTATCCCTCACTGACTGTGCCACACTGAGCAAGTCAGTTCTTCTCCCAACTTAATTTTCCTCATCTATAAAATGGGTGAAATAGTTCTGAACATGAGGCATTGCTGTGAGGATAATATTTGTCAATAGACTGCATTTATGTAGTGGCCAGTCAACAAGTAACTACTATCATGAATACTAATTTTTACGTATACACTTGATCTCAAAACATGTTGTTTATGTAAAATGTAATTATTTTATAAAAATATTGAAGGTTTATCACCTGAAAGGATATAGGTTTAATGTTTATAACACTGAATTTTTTTAAAAAACCAAATGACTATATGATTATCTAACAATCTAATTTAATTTGTCTTTGCTTTGATAGGATTGCTAGATTTTTTTCATAGTGAAGGGTCACCAAAAAAAACATTGCCTTACTGCTAGAAATTGTCACCTTTCCTTCAGTAATGATTTTGTCTTCTCATGATTTGTTACAGTACTGTATACCCTAACAGCAATTCTCCTTGTATATGACATCTTAATATTAAGAAACAAGAAAATAAAAGGAATTTGACATCCTTATCTTCACATTTATTGCCAATTGCCTCCCTTAACTTTATTTCCACTTGAAAATATTCAGTGCTCTCTATTGTGTTTCTCTTCTCTCCCAATAATCAAGGTCTCTCCAGGACCTTTCCAAGCAAACAGACATCCCTTACGGCACAGTCCTGGACTCCGCAGTGTATGAGCATGTCCGCATGAAGGGAATGAATCCTTTTGAGAGGGACAGCATGTATTCCCAAATGTGGCGGATGATCAACCGAAGCAATGGATCAGAGAATAATGTTCTGGAGTCCCAAGCAGGCATCCAAAAGGTACTGGTCATAGTTCTTCATTCATAGTCTACCATTTTGTCTCTCATATTGAAGTTGCTTAGTTGAGATTGGGTTATTTCTTTTGTTTTTATTTTAACTTTGACATAGAGTTTTCAGTTAAATTATACCTTCTTTTGATTTAAAGAAGATTTTGAGATGATTCAGTGCACCAGTAGAGGGAATTCAAAGCCCTCTCTGGTGTGTCTAATGGACCTGTTTCCAAAGGATTTCCAAAGCTAGAAAACATGACCTGGTATTTTGTTCAGAGCAGGGTCAGGGACGTATACACATGGGGACTGAAAAGGTTTTTACAAATCCCGTTCCAAATATCATACAGGTTATCCAGTTCTTTCAAATGACTCAGGGTATTTTCTACACTGCACTTGTTTTTAAACGAAAACCTTATCTTTACTTGTGATTATGTGAAGCTATCTGTGAGTAAGAGTTAATCTTGTCAACAAATAAGTTTCCTACAAATGTCTGTTTCTATTTCCAAAAGCGAAAATCTGTATTTATATCTTATTTCTGTATAACAATCACTTAAAATTTACTTTCCCAAAAAAAAGGCTTAGAAAGCCCTTTTTGTGGAAAACATGAAGCTAGTTTTTATTCTGGGCTATAGTTTATAAACATGTATAGAAGCAATTCTTCCTCAGGCTCTATCAACTTCCGTGAGAAAACTGAATGATTTTTGCTTAAGGTTGTCTCCAGTGGTTAGTACAGTGAAAATCACAATGATTGACCTTCAGTAAATAATTGTGGAATGGATGAATGAATGTCAACTACAGCAGAAATGGTGGTATTCACTTTTTCTTTGTAACCTTTAACAGCAGACTAATTTTGACCCCAAGTCTAAGTTCCTTGTTCAAAAGGCAAACTCGATGCCTTATTGGAGAACATTTTGATGACCGTAAAAATTATCCTGCTACAGGTTCTAGCATTATTCTGTGCCTTTCCTATGATGTCCTTTACCTGCTGCTGCTATTGTTATGGTTCCCTGGTGTCAGCCTAGTAATTTTTGCAGTCACTACATTAGTATAATTGTTTTGAAAACTGATGATGCTGACATAAACCTGTTTCCAAGTAGTAGTAAAGCCTTTAAGAAAGTGAATGGCCTTGAAATGTTAGCAATGACTGCTAACTCCTTCATCCTTGTTATATTCATCCCAGTTTCCCAGGGCCCAGGGATTGATCCTAAAATATTTATTTCTTGTTTTTGTCGAGAGGTCCACTGGCTCCTGGAAGTTTAATATGGCATCCGCCAATTACTGGGGGCGATGGGGAGGGCGGGTGAGAATGGGTGAGTGAATGGACCTATATGTTGTCTGGGGGAGTGGGGAGGGTAGACATTTTAGGATTTACTAGGTACTTATAGGATATAAATGAATTTAAACCTCAGCATAAGTATACTGAATGGTTGTTAGAAGAGTCACTTTCCTTCATAGTGTCTACTGTTAAAAAGAATTTTGTTTTCTTGAGGATGAGTATAGATCGAAATTTGTAGTTTATATTTTTATTCCATTTTAGAAGCCAAAGATCCCACACTCTACAATCTCTTTCTATACTGTATCATTCCAGAGAAAATTCACTTTCTTTTCGCCGAGAAAATATACAGATAACCAATAAAATATTTTTTTAAAAACATACATATTCACTCATTTATTTTGTATGCACTCATTTTTGCTAAGTACCAGTTATGTACCAGTCACTGATCTAGGAACTAGAGGTAAACTCAACCACAGGGAAATGATCACTGGATTCATGACATATAGAGTCTGGTGAGAGAGAGAGAGAAAGAAACTAAAATACATGAGGACCAAACAAAATGATTTAAATTGTGATAAATGCTAGGGTGCTATTGTAGAAATTAAAGAGGAAATCTACTTGAGGAACAGTGATCAGGTACAGTTTCCTGAGGAGATAAAGTGCTAGCTATGATCTGCCTGATTAGGGGCTGGTCTTGTTGAAGAGAGAGAGACAAGCCTTCCAGACAAGGCTTAGCATAGGCACAGGCCTGAAGGTGCATTCAAGAAACCGATTCAAAATCAACATGAAGTGGAGCCTGTTGAATCAGAGAACACAGAATGAAGTTAGTGAGCAGGGGATAGATTAAGAGGACCTTGCTGCCCTTGGTTAGGAATTTGGATTTTATTTGAATGGCAAAAAATGCTGCTGAAATAGGGGAATGTCATGATTCATTTTTATCTTTCAAGAAGATCACTTCAGCTGATGTGTGGGGCTTGAGTAAGAGTATGCAAAGCATGGAAATAGTGAGGCCATAAGAGACTCTTGTAACTTTCTGAAGTAGCCAATCAAGTGGATACATATAAGTAAGGTCTTGTTTTATTCTTAGGTTCTTATAAACACACACGACCCATATCCCTCACATTCTTTGTACTAATACAAACTGGGTACAGCTCCTACATCCTAGTATTTCCAAAATAATATATGAATCATAAAGATATAGGATAACAATTACCACATAAAAGCTTTAGGTAGTCATATATGTAAGATACACACGTATATTTTCTAAGGGCTTCAGTATTGTTTAAGAAAATCTCTCCTTTTCCAAGTATGTACATACAGTTTCCTACATTTTGTGAGTCTTTTATTCTTTTGTTTTTTACTTTTATGTCTTTTAACCATATGGAATTTAATTTGACATTTGTATGTATGTAAAAATAAATTGTAAATATCCACACTGAGAAAATTCTAACCTGAGATTCGATGAAATAAAGGTGTTTTAGACTGGGCTATTGATAATTTTGCAGCCTGTGCTGTGAAATTTAGTTTATTATTATTTAGGTTTTACTATTTCTTTTTCTTTAAACATGTAGCCATTCCATTACCTTTCACCTTAGATTGTTGTTTCTTATGCTGTTGTTAAATGTCATAAATATTTTAAAAATCTGTTATGAAGAACAGAAAGAACTCTCATCTTAGAGACAAACTATCTGGTTTTCTTTCCTGGGTGTTCCACTTCTTAACTGTATAACTTTGGGCAAATCACTTAAATCACTTGGCTTCTCTAAGACTTTCCTCATCTGTAAAATGACCACAGTGGGGGAATTAAAAGTCTGGGCTTTGCAGGCACATCAACATGGATTTGAATCCAGTTTTGTTTTGTTTTGTTTTGTTTTTCCTGAGGGAGATTTGCCCTGAGCTAACATTCATGCCAATCTTTCTCTTTTTGTATGTGAGCTGCCGCCACAGCATGGCCACTGACAAGTGGTATAGGTCCACACCTGGGAACTGAACCCAGGCTGCTGAAGCAGAGGGTACTGAACTTAACCACTGGCCACAAGGGCTGGCCCCAGTTCATTTTTAAAAATAAAAAGTATAAATGTGACTAGTTACTTAAAATCTCTGGGCTTCAAGATTTTCATCATGATGATAAGAATTTCTACCTTTTATGGGTTTTGTCACTATTTTAAAAAATAATACATGTAGAAGTATTAATAAATAGTGTGATTAGAGCCCTAAACTAATAAGACAATCCTGAAGATTACCTGAGAGAATGTGTATGTGAGGGATTTGTAACTACAAAGCTCTATTTAATATTTCCTAAAGTTGTTAGCAAAAGTTTGGTTTCTGTTTCCAATGTCAATCCAAATAACAAGAACAGAGTCTTGGGAGAAAAAGGAAAGCTTTACTTTGCCAGGCAGAGGGAGCAAAGCAAGGATCAGTGCCCCAAAAGTTGCTTACTCCCTGTTAAGAAATGAGTAGGGGTGTTTATTTGGGGTTTTAGGTAGGGGAGGGGGACCACAGACTTCTTGGTCAGCGTTTTCCCATCCACCTGTGTTTGGGGCTGCTTCCAGCAGAGGAGACAAAGGATCTCTCAGATGAGTGTCCTTGGCTGTTTATCTCCATGGTGGAAGGTAGACTCTGATGTCAGGAAGCCAAGAAGTTGGGCCTGTGAAGCTTCAGTTTCTTGGTATTCTCTGGACATTGGTTTCTCTGTAAAAGAACTTCAAGGTCCTGGGATTAGCTACAACTCTAGTGGGAGCCCAATGTGAGGCCATCTGGACTTTAACAATCTGTAACTTCTATTTGGTTGTACAGCTCAGGGAGTCAGAGGCTAAAGAAACATATGAGTGTAACTAAAGACCCAGGAAACTGGGAATGCAGGTTTTTACTTTTAACCCCATACATGCCAGGTTCACTGTAGGGGAACCAATATCAGGGTAGATATTAACTAAGAGCTGGTAACAAGGTTAACTTAAAATTGTGACATAATAAAAAAGATAACGCAATAAAAGAAGTAGAGAATAATTTTTACTCCCTGATATTCTGCTGACAAAGAAGATTTATGAGTTTAAAACTGAAAATCAAGTCCCCAACTACTTATTAAACCATATTTATTCAGTTTTCTGATTTACTAGAGTGGTAGTAAAGAATGTCCTTATGAAATTATACTGCAAAATATCAAGGTGAAGTTTGCTTGTAGTATATATTTCTTTCAACTAAAAACAGACAATTGAAAACTGATTAGACAGACAATAGGTAATAATAATAAAATGAATTTTTGTTCAATTTGCAAGGTCTTGACCAGCTTCCGTTAAAACACAAAACCAACCAGCAAACAATAACCTTCTCACCTGCTAAAGCTCACTGGGAGTTCATGAGATTGAGAACACATGAACTGTGGTTGGGGCTTCTTCCTTGGGCAACTAGCCTTGCGCATCTCACACAGTGGCTTCCTGCTCTCTGTCGCTGATTTCTAATCTGTGCAGACAGAAAAGACCTCGCAGGTCTTCTAAGTCAATATTCCACAAAAGGCCAAACTTCTTCTCTAGCATCTTTGACAGGAATTCTATATATAGTAACTGTCTTCCAGGAAAGCCTGCATCACTGTGAAAAACTATCCTCACAATCTAATCAAAGCTTTAAATAGATCCCATCAAGGTCTCAGGCTGTGCTTGTTCTTAATTGTGCTACTAGTCTCATTAAGTGCCTCTTACTTGAAGGTAGTTCCTGATCCCTTCTAACATCTTCCTTCTGCTCTTCCCAAAGAAACCTGTATAAATAAGGACTAAGAAAATGAGTTCTGATCTGCAAGTCTTGGGAGACATTCACCTGTACCAAACTAGCCTAATTAAACTAGAACAAATTTGTTTCTTTCTTCCTCTTCCCAGGACTTTGTGCTTAAGCAGAAAAATTGTGATTTGAAAAATATAACTGAATCTTTTAATGCATTCATTCAACAATTATTTATTGAGCACCCTCCATAGATTGGCCAGTAATTTAGTCACTGGAGTGAACATAATGAAAACAAAATGCCTTCATACATTTACATTCTAGTGGAGGAAGCAGACAATAAACAAGATAAATAAAATGCATTGTATTTCAGTAGTGATAAGTGTTAAGGAGAAAAATAGAGTCGGAGAGAGAGAAGAGGGACGTGGAGAAGAAGACGGTCTGCTTTGTTAAATCAAATGGCCAGGGAAGTCTACACTAAGAAACTGGTACTGTAATAAATACTTAAAGTGGGGCAAGGGGAGGGGAGGTGTATATCTGGGTGAAGCGTTTCCAGACAGAGGGTCAGTCAGTGCAGAGACCCTAGTGTGGAAACATGCCTGGATATTCTAAGACTATGAGGAAGGCCAGTTTAGCTCCAGAAATAAGGGATATTATCAGAAGTGTAACAAGGTCAGAGAGGTAGAGGGCCAGATGGTAGGGAGGAGGCAAATCACACAGAATCTTGTTACTCACAGTGTAGTCTCATGATCTAGTAGCATCAGCATTATCTTAGAGCTTGTTAGAAATGCAGACTCTTAGGTCCCACTTCAGCCCTTCTGACTGTGAATCTCATTCTAACAGGATTCCCAGGTGATTCAAATGCATGCTAAATTCTGGGACATACTAACACAGAGCTGTCTAGGACATTCTAAGTGGGCTTTTACTCTGTGTGAGATGAAACTTAGGAGGGTTTTGAACAGATCTGACTCATATTTTGGTAAATCATATGGCTGTTGTATTTAGAAAAACTGGAGGTGGCGATGATGAAGCTGGAAACAGTTAGGAGGCCATGATGATGACTCAGCAACATTCTGAAATTACACCATAGAAAATCAATCTTGGTTAAAATACAAATACATGTTGGAAGACTATGACTTTAAACTGTTATTAGCATTAGCATGTTAATGAGACTTAGCCTGTCAGATTATTTTAGGAGGAACTGGGTCATAAAACAGGTAATTTCTGAGAATAGAGAAAGAAATTCTAGGTTGGGGATAAGAGTCTGACTAGGAATGAAGGATTTGTGTGTAGCACTGAAATAGAGAAGTCTTTGGTTACTCGCAAGGCTGAATTCATTTCCTGATAGCCTAACTAAAATGGTGCAGAACAAATTGTTCTAGAACCTCAGCAGTAAAGACTCCTAGGAAGAAAAGAACATGAGGATTGGTAAGATTAGAACTCTTATCCTAGCCAGAGAATCCCAAGGGTAAGTAAATAATACTTCAGACTACATGGTTCAGTGGGGATGTAAGCCCTGAGGGTTATTATAGCAATAAGGTAGTGGGTGGTGATGCTGACAGCAGCAGTGTTCAATGAGAAAGCATCAATTTGTAAGGCGATTAGTCTGCTTAAGTCCCAGAGTAGGATAGGGAAAGGGGAACTGACAAGGTCCAGTTGGAGCATTAAGTCTCCAGCCAAGCTGCTGGACTTCAGGGCCCAGCTCTAATCCTAGCTAGAAAACTGAGGAGTTGAAACAAAAGCCAAGACAAAAAACTGGTCATATCAAATGGCCAATATCAAGGATTTTGGAGGACTGGGGCAGAAAACCAAATTCTAGACCCTACGCAATAGTGAGATAAGCTTACCCATTTTATTCATCTCTGGCTGAAAAAATTGAGTGGATTGAACTTGTCATTTTACTTATTTATTCAACACATATTCAATGAGCATCTATTATTTACAAGACACTGTTCTAGGCATTGGGAGGTATAACAGAACAAGCAAAGTCCCTGCCCAAATGAAGAGTATGTTGTAGTGGAGAGAAAACCAGCACGTAAATGTGTGCTATAAGGAAAAACTGGAAGGGTAAGAATGAAAGGGAGCAGAAGCAGGAAGAGGGATGTTGCCATCACATATTGGGTGATCTCAGAGGGCATCTCCGAGAAAGTGACACCTGAATATACCTGAAAGAGGAGAGGGTATGAGCCATGAAGATAATGGGGAGGGGGGAACAGGAATTGATCTGGGCAGAAGGAACATTCACCGCAAAATTTCTACAATGGAAGCTAGCTGGGCATGATGGAGAGGAATGTCAAGAAGACCAATTTGGCTGGATCAAGGTGCACAGAGAGTGGGGATAGGAGGCGGTAGGGCAGAAGGGTAAGAGATATCAGAGATATCAGGGGTAAGAGATAAGGAGTTAGGCAGGATGCAGGCCATCAACAGTGTTGATGCTTGGGCCCCACTAAAGTTCCAGTTGTATCTTATTTGGGGAATGGAAAGCATCTGAAGATCTTAAATCTCTTCAGGTGATTCTGATTCACCATAAAGGTTGAGCATCGCTGATATAATATTTTGTGAGCCATTTAAATGACTATGGCTTTTACTCTGAGATGGGAAACCAGGGAAGACTTGTGAGAAGAGTGACATGATCTGACTTACTTTCTAAAGGTCCACTCTACGTGCAGTTTGGAAAATGGTAGGCGCATGGAAGGTGGCTGTCAAGGTTGGAAGCAGGGAGAACAGTGAGGAGGCCACTGAAATAAATAATGGGTGGGGTTCCTGGCATGGGATTTGAGGTTGGGGGAAATTTTTTTTATCAGAGAAAATATACAATCTCTGCATATTGATGGGATAATGCAGTTAAGAGAGGAAAATTCAGATGTAGGAGAAAGACAGGAGAACTGCTCTGGAATAGGAGATAAGTAATGGGATCCAGTGTACAAAGGGAGGGTTTGGACTTAGGAGTACAATCCATCCATAATAAGGAGAGAAGATAGTGCATATTGGCATACATGCAGATAGGTTGGAAGATATGGTTGTGGGAACATGTGGAAATTCATTTTTGACTGTTTGTATTTACTCAATGCAACAGGAATCAAGGCCATCACCAAAGTGTAACAGGATAGAGATTCTGGAAATTTGAAGAAAGAGAAGGCAAAAATGATTGTTCTGGAGAAAGGGACGGGCAGTAGACTAGTGAAATTTAATTGGATTCCTAGACAAGACTAAAGGCCGTTTTGCAAGAGTGGTCATGACTATAACTTGGGAACAATCGGCATGACTTCAGGCTTTTCTCTAACCATCTTCAGGTGCCTGAGTGCAAACATGGAGTCATTAGAGTAGATTTCACTAGAGTTGGCGTTTTCCAGATAAGCATGGTAAAAGACCATGGGATGAGAGAGTTGAGAATATATGCAAAACAGTGAGTATTATGAATCATAGCATCTGAGTTGTATAGGAGGAAAGTGATGACACAAGGGTGATCGAGGATACCAAAAGGATGGCACGAATAATGCACTGCAGTCCTGGATGGGACTGAAGAATTATTGGAGTCAGTGAACCAGAAGGGCAGGATTGGAAATAATATGAAGTTGGTTCTGAGATGACACATTTGAAATTGAGATGATGAAGAGAGTGCTAGTAATGGAAATGATGTGACATGGGAGTGGGCGGCTGAGGTAGGAGAAAAGACATGATCTTTGGAAAAGAGCAAGCTAAGATACTGAGAAGCCAAGTACTGGAAAGGGATTCTATGTGAATAATCAAATCACCAAAAATAACCACAGAACTAGTATCTGAGAAAATAACAGAGCCAAGTGATAAAACCTGTGGGTAATGTTGGAGGAGTGACATAGAGTCAGCAGATGGCTGCATAAAGAATGAGTAGCAGGTAGTATAGTCTGATAGCATGAGCTTCAAAACTGGAGGACTTTAGAGACAAGGCTCTAGAAGCAGTTCAAGGGGAAAGGAGGATGCTTACCCCTTATCCAGCCCTAGTAGTATGAATGTTATAAAAGAGAAAAATGGCCACCACTAGAGAAGACCACAGGCGATGTGTTATGCCCAGAGGAGAAGCTGGTTTTACTTAGCAAAAGAAAGTAAAAGGAAATTTAGGAAAAAACATATTGAGGATATAGGCAGGGTGACCATACATCCTGGTTTGAGACAGTCTCAATTTCCTGGATGTCCCATTGTTACTATTAATAGCATCCCTGTGATATTGTGGTTTATAGTAACAAATATATATTTGGTCTTCCTCCTGTTTCTAGCACAGTGCTCCCTCAACCTTTGGAATTTCCTAAATAATGAGAGCAACAAAATTGTCTTTTGTTATGTTAATGAGGTGACTGTCAGGTTGCACCTAAGGATGGGAGCGGGTTGCCAGAGGAAACAACTATGTGATAAAAGGGTTGGAAGTTCAGTCCCACCCCCAATCTCAGGGCAGGGGAGAGGGGTAAGGGGTTGGAGATTGAGTTAATCACCAGAGGCTAATGATGGAATCAAGCATGCCTATGTAATGAAGCCTCCATAAAAACCCAAAAGGAGGAGCTTCCGGGTTGGCAAACATGTATAGATTTGGGAGAGTATCGGAGAGAGAGCATGGAAGCTCTGCACCCTTTCTCCACACCTTGCCCTATGTGCCTCCTCCGTTTGGCTGTTCCTGAGTTATAGCCTTTTATAATAAACCAGTAATCCAGTAAGTAAACTGTTTCCCTGAGTTCTGTGAACCACTCTAGCAAATTAGTTGAATCCAAGAAGGAAGTCACTGGAACTTCCAACCTAGAGCCAGTCTGTTCAGAACACAGGTAACAACCTAAACTTGCTATTGGCTTCTGAAGTGGTGGGGGGTTGGGGGCAGTCTTGTAGGACTGAGACCTTAACCTGTGGAATCTGATGCTATCTCCTTGAGACAGTGGCAGAACTGAGTTGAATAGTAGACCACCCAACTGGTGTCTGAGAATTGTTGGTGTGAGACCACCCCCACCATGTCAGAATTGGTCTCAGAATCATTAACACCTTTTCACTCTCAAGCTTATTTCCATCAGAACAATAAATTGTATGATTTGCCTAGATGTAAGGATCATGGTGATGATAGAGTTCCATAGAGCAGAGTTGGAGAGACTGGAGAATTGGAAAGGAATGAGAAAATTGTTCAAAACCAGGTGATGCGCAGATCCAAATTGATAAGAGATGATCTGTGGCCTAGAAGGCTTGGATTTTTCCTAATGATGGTCATTCAGGAATCTAAAGCCAATTTGAGCTTTAGGCTCTAGGAAAATTGTGTGGGTAAGCTGCTGAGTTTGGGGTGGCAGAAGGGGAAGGGGTGAGCCTGTTGCCAGGAGCATACTGACAATGGCAGAGTGGGGGCCTGGCTGAGAGCAGTCCTGCCAGCAGCTAAGAGATATGAGGGCATTGCTTCCCACAGCTGAGTGAGGCCGGGGAAGGTAGCAGCTGACATGTGTTAGACTTAAGAATGAAGTGAGCAGAAACCAAGTTACATAAAAGAAAAAAGGCTGTGAGTGGAAAACAAATTTCGACTGTTGCGCAGTTGTACATATAGTAACTCCTGGTCTTATGCACCTCAAACCCATAAGTCACACTGGCCATATTCTCTTTTCTGGTTGTTCCATTTCCCTTCCTCTTCATGCTCTGTAGCTTCATTTGGCATTCAGTAAAAATGCCAAAGTAGATGACGATTCATGAGCCAGCAGCAGAGAGAGTGCAGGAGCTAACGGGAGCTTCAGTGAGTGACCTGGTAACATGATGACTAGGTGCATGACCTAAAATCAGGGTTAGGCCTTTATTACAGAAATGAATAAGCAGACTGGACACAACTTGGGGAAAAATAAGATAAGATACTCCGCAGCTTTGGGTCTATAAAGATGCCAGGAGTGCGGGACTGTCACACTGCGGGGCTTGGGGGTGGAGGCGCATTTGCTGCACTTGCCCTTCTGCCAAATGAATCCGACAAACGACGCATGATTCACTTCAGCACTTCACCCTGCAGCTGGGAGCCCAGATCCCACTGGCATATTTTCTGCTCTCCAAATCCAGAGTTTTTAGGTCTGTGTCAGTTATCACACAGTGAAAGAAGAGAACTGCACCAGTGGCAAGATGAAAAACCACAGAAATCATTTCCAGCAGGCCTGCTAATGTGTTTTTAATACCTGGGATTGGGTATTTTTTAATTTAATTTAATTTTATTTTATTTTATTTTTTTGGTGAGGAAGAATGACACTTAGATAACATCTGTTGTCAATCTTCCTCTTTCTGCTTGAGGAAGATTGTCCTTGAGCTAACCCCTGTGCCAATAGTCCTCTATTTTGTATGTGGGATGTCGCCACAGCATGGCTGCTGATGAGCGGTACGCAGGTCTGTGCCTGGGATCTTAACCTGCGAACCCTGAGCCCCTGAAGCGGAGCATGCGAACTTAATCACTACACCACTGGGCTGGCCCCTAAAATTATTTTTTAAAACTTATTTTTTTCTAATGATCTTTGTGGATGTTTAAAATCAAAATTAGTCTTGATTAGATATTTTCTCAAAGAGGAAAGGAGGAACCTATAACCATATACTTCTTAGGCAGTCATAAGAAGTTTTACTTGAGTTAGAATATGTCACATCTTATGGCATATGAAGCAAATTATAAATGAAGATTTTTTTCTAGATGGCCAGGAAAAAAAATATATACTGATTCTATAAATTAAAGTCAAAATAATAAAGTGATGTCTTCTGTATATAAAGATGACACTACTAACCCACCATTAACAAAGCATGTACTTTTAAAATTGCTTTTTTTATATAGTGATTTAATCCATAATGAAAGCCAGACCTGCTCCAATTCTTCTTTTAATTAGCTGCATTCAATTCCAATTCATCTATTCATTCACTCATTCCTTTAATCAACAAACATTTATTGAGTGGCTGCTAAGTGCCAGAAGCTGTATTAGGCACAGAGTATGCAGAGATGGATTAGTCCAGTGGGGGCCAGGCAGCAAAGTGCAGAACAGCAGCCACCCGACAGAGAGAGGTACAAGACATTATGAGGACACAGACAAAGGGAACCGGGGGTAGCCTGGGGGATGAGGCTAGTTCAGATCACACAGGTCTCCTGGAGGAAGTAATATTACACTTAGAGTAATGGGGATTTAATTAAGTGAAAGACAGATAGGAATAAGTAAGATAGGGAGGAGAGAGCCTGAACCAAAGCATGGAGGTGAGCAGAACACAGTACCTGCAGGAAACAAAAAGCAATTACAGTCAGACATAACGTGCTTGTATTAGTCAGGGTTTTCTAGATAAATTGGACAAATAGGAGATATATACATATTCTCCTATATGTAAATATATCCTACATACAGTTTTATATACATAAAATGATAAATATCTATAGCCTATATATTATATGTATGTATATATATATATATGGTGTATGTAGAGGCGTTTGTTATATACACATAAACAAAATGAGATTTATTATGAGGAGTTGGCTCATGCAATTATGGAGGCTGAGAAGTCCCATAGTCTACTGTCTAGAAGCTAGAGACCAAGCAAAACCAAAGGTGAAAATTCCAGTCCAGGTCCGAAGGCCTGAGAACTAGGAACACTGATGGTGTAAATTCTGGTCCAAGGGCAGGAGCACAACAATGAGCTCAAGCCTCACTTGTCAGTCCTAGTCTAACACACGTCCTTGTCATCAAGCCAAATTCTACAAAGGAATTTCAACTTTATAGTTGCCTGGATGTAATAGAATGGATAGGTGTGTCTTTGTTTTCTGGTGATTTCATTATTTTCACAAACTTCTTTATCCAACAAATCTATTAAATGTGTATTGATTTTAGTACATCATCTATATATTGATAAATTATTCCTTTTGATCCTTTTTCTATTGGCTTAATTGTTATTTTCCATTTTAGTCCCTCATTTTAAAACATTGATAACAGTACTTTGTCTTTTTTGTTACTCCACCTTTAACCCTTCAGGCTTTTTGAATCAATCCGTGTGTACGTCTGCATTTACACTGTCAGTTAAGCAGATGAACTGGCAAGCACGCACACTTTGGTTAGGTCCTAATGTAAATCCACACGCCCAAGTGTACACTTCATAAGACAACATTTCTGTTGCCAGACAGTAATTTCAAAGAGCAGCATTTACTTTATGAAAAATGAGAAAAGCTAAATGGTTTTGTAAATATGCCTCTAAGCTGTCTCCTGTTTGCTATCTTCCTTTTTATCCTTAAGACTATTGATATAATTAGGAATTTTATAAAACTTAGTTCTCTAGTAAAAGAGAGGGCTCTTTGAGAGGGCTCAAAGTTTTTGAAACGTTTTTCTATGGACGCTTCTAATTAAGATATTGAACTTTCATGCCTATGTATTTGTTTCCATTACATTAAGCTACAGACCTTTATAACACATACTTCAAATTTTTAGTTTATTATGAAACTCTCCTTCCCTCAGTAGGAGATTTAGGAGCCTATACAGGTTTCATTGCATTCCTGTACGTCCAGCCCCTGGCTATCCTTTCGTATCCTTAAAAGGCTCTCACTCTAGCTTATGTGTTCAGTGTTCTGTGATTTTCTTCTTCTCAACTGCTGCATTCAATTCTCTTGCTAAAGCATGAATGCCATGATTACTAGTATATCCTTCTGCTTTTACGTTTCTCAGGTTAGTTGTCATCTTGGGCATGACAGCTTCTGATTAAAAATTCCTCCTTTCTTGTTAAATATCCATAATTCAATTATTTTCCTTATTTTATATCAATACACTTTACAAAATCCTTTAGGGTTCTGGCATTTGGCACCAACTCAGCCTGGGAGATAATAAAATAAATAAAGTTTCAATGCCTTGATAGACTTTGGGGGCAAGAAATATATTACAATATAAAACCATACTTATGTTTGGTAGAACATAATCTGCCTTTTCAACTTTCCCTTTATTTATTCTATTACACATAATATTAAATACTGGAATCTGAAAGTACAAAATAGGTTTTAAAAAAACTCTATAATGATGGACATCAGCAGCATGACAGAGTGAGCTGATCCCTTTGTCTCTCCCCCCCTGAATTACAAGTAAATGAACATTCATTGACCAACAGAAGATACCCACACAGTGCAACAGGATGCCTGAGAGACCCATGCAGCTATACGTCTGAAGGTGGATGAACTGGATCCCAGGGAAGCAGTGGAGATAAATGAGTGCACTCTCCCCCTCCCCAGTAGAAGCGAGCCAGGTCACAGAGCCTCACACAGCAGCTGATGTGACTCTAAGAGGAGTTGGGGCAGCCCAGTCTCCATGCAAACATTATCCCAGCCTATGAGAGTGCCCACCATGCTGCAGCGGCTCAACTAGTGGGAATGCTCCCCACTGAGTGGCCATGGCTCAACCCCTGTGAAGGAGCCCTGCCCACCAAACAGAGTGGCCAGCATGCACAAATGCTATCCTGGCCTATGGGAGCATCCACCATGCTGCAGAGGCCCTGCCAATGGGAACAGTCCCCACCGAGTGGCAGTGGCTTGGCCCCCATGAAGGAGCCCACCCACTAAGTACAGGTGCCCGCATGACTGTAAGAGGAAGTGAGGTCAGCCCAGCGCACACATGAACACCTTTGGAGGGGTAGCCAGGACTGCAGAAGCACCCACTGTGCCATGGCAGCCCCACCAATGGGAACACTCCCCATCATGTGGCTGCAGATCAGCCCCCATGAAGGTGCCCTGCCCACCAAGCAGAGCAGCTCAGACAAACCACCAGTAAGCACGGTGCCAGCCTGTGCCTGCACAACCCATCCACTGGGCAGAGAGGCAGAGAGGACCCACCCCCATGAGAGTGACCCACTGGGTGGCTATGGCCAGCCTGCACAAATGCAGAGTAGTGGTACCTACACAACTGTGAGCAGATGGGGTGGGATCAGAAACACAGCTCCTGCCTCCCCCCAGCAGTGGAAGGTGGAATCTGAGACCTGATGCTACCAGAAATACACTGGCAAATGATGAGTTCATCAAACACCATGACAAACTACAGTAACACTTTAGAGCAGAAGGAAAATGACAAGTCTCCAGAGTCACAGAAATTTACAATCTAAATGACAGAGAATTCAGGGCCGGCCCAGTGGCACAGCAATTAAGTTCGCACATTCCGCTTCTCAGTGGCCTGGGATTTGCCAGTTCGAATCCCGGGTGTGGACATAGCGCCGCTTGGCAAAAAGCCATGCTGTGGTAGGCGTCCCATGTATAAACTAGAGGAAGATGGGCATGGATATTAGCCCAGTATTTCTCAGTAAAAAGAGGAGGATTGGCAGTAGTTAGCTCAGGGCTAATCTCCCTCAAAAAAATAAAATAAAATAAATGACAGAGAATTCAAAATAGTTGTCATAAAGAAACTCAACAAAGTTACAAGACAATTCAAAATGACAGTTCAATGAGCTCAGGAATAAAATTAATGAGCAGTAGGTATACTTCACCAAAGAGGTTGAAACCCAAAAAAAACAAACAAATTCTGCTTATGAAGAACACAATTAATGAGATTTTAAAAATCTAGAATCCTTAAAAAATAAGAGCAGACATTATGGAGGACAGAATTAGTAATTTAGAGGATAGAAATATAGAAATGCTTCAGGTGGAGAGAGAACTAAGATTTGTGTGTGTGTGTCTGAGGAAATTGGCCCTGAGCTAACATCTGTTACCACTCTTCCTCTTTTTGCTTGAGGAATATTTTCACTGAGCTAACATCTGTACCAATCTTCCTCTATTTTGTATGTGGGATGCCACCTCATCATGGCCTGATGAGCAGTGTGTAGGTCCACACCCAGGATCAGAACCCACAAACTCCAGGTGCCAAAGTGGAGAGCACGAACTTAACCACTAACCACAGGGCTGGCTCCTAAGGTTTTTCAAAAATGAAGAGATTCTTCAAGAAATATACAACTCAATTAGGAAAAGTAGCATAAGGATTATAGGTATTCCAGAGGGAAAGGAGAAGGAGAAAGGAGCAGAGAACTTGTTCAAAGAAAGAATAGCTGAGAACTTCCCAAACTTGGGGAAAGTGCAGGACTTACAAGTACATGAAGAACTCCTAATTACATCAGTGCAAAAAGACCTTCTCCAAGGCATATAATAGTAAAACTGGCAAAAGACAGTGATGAAGAAAAAATATTAAGGGCAATAAGGCAGAAGAAAGCAATCTACAAAGAAATCTCTATTGGGCTTTCAGGGAATTTCTCAGCAGAAACCTTACAGCTAGGAGAGATGCAATAGAATATTCAAAATACTGAAAGACAAAACTTTCAGCCAAGAATACCATATCTAGTAAACTATCCTTCAGATATAATGAACAAATAATGCTTTCCCAGATAAACAAGAGCTGAGAGAGATCGTCACCACTAGAACCCCCTAACAAGAAATGATGAAGGAAGCCCTCATACTTGAACAAAAAGGCAAAGGTTTACAAATCTTTGAACAAGGAGTTAAATAGACAGACAAAATCAGAAAATTGCAGCTCTATCAGAACAGATTAGCAAACACTTAATTATAACATAAAAGATAAAAGGAACGAAAGTGTGAAAAGTAACTATAAGCACTTCAATTTAGTTACAAACTCACAACACAAAACAGGATAATTTGTGACAACAGTAACTCAGGAGGGGAAGAGGCAAGGGATGGAACCTGCTTAGGTTAATGGAGATAAGAGGATATCAGAAAATGGACTATCTCATCTACAAGATCTTTTACATAAACCTCATGACAACCACTAAACAAACCTTGGAGCAGAGCCACAATTAGTAAAGATAGAACTGAGAAAAACATCACCAAAAACCACTAAACTTCAATGGGAGTCAGAAATAGAAGGGAAAAAAACAACAGAAATATAGAACAACTGGAAAACAAGAGATAAAATGGCAGTATTAAGCCCTCATATATTAATAATCACTCTAAATATAAATGGATTGAATTCTCCAATCAAAAGACACAGAGTGGCAGGATAGATTAAAAAACAAGACCCTAAAATATGCTGCCTCCAGGAAACACATCGCAACTCTAAAAACAAACATAGGCTCAGAGCGAAGGGATAGAAGATGATACTCCTAGCAAATGGCAAACAAAAGAAAGAAAGTGTTGTAATACTTAGACAAAGCAGACTTCAAGATAAAAAAGACAATGAGACACAAAGAGGGGCAGTATGTAATGATAAAAGGGACATTCCACCAAGAGGACATAACACTTATGAATATATATGCGCCTAACACAGGAGCACCAAAATATATAAAGCAACTATTAACAGACCTTAAAGGAGAAATTAACAGCAACACAATAATAGCAGGGGATCTCAACACCTCTCTTATATCAATGGATAGATCATCCAGACAGAAAGTCAACAAGGAAACAGTGGCCTTAAATGAAGTACCAGAGCAGATGGACTCAATAGATATATAGATATATATAGAACATTCCATCCAAAAAACAGAACACACATTCTTCTCAAGTGTACATGGATCATTCTCAAACAGAGACCATATATTGGGAAACAAGGCAAGCCTCAATGAATTTAAGAAGATTGAAATCATATCAAGCAACTTTTGTGACCACAATTCTATGAAACTAGAAATCAACTCCAAGAAAAAAGCTGGGAAAGGCACAGACATATGCAGACTAAACAACAAGCTACTGAACAACCATTGGATCAATGAAGAAATCAAAAGAGAAATCAAAAAATGCCTGAAGACAAATGAAAATGAAAATACAACATACCAACTCTTACGGGATGTAACTAAAGTGGTCCTAAGGGGGAAATTTATGGCAATACAGGACCACCTCAAAAAACAAGAAAAATCTCAAATAAGTATTTGTAAAGTACATCTAAAAGAACCAGAAAAAGAACAAACAAAGCCCAAAGTCAGCAGAAGGAGGAAAATAATAAAAATTAGAGGAGAAATGAAGGAAATAGAGACTAAAAAGAAAAAAACAGTGGAAAGGATCAATGAAACTAAGAGCTGGTTCTTTGAGAAGATACACAAAATAGACAAACCCTTCACCAGACTCAGTAAGAAAAAGAGAGAAAAGGCTCAAATAAAATTAGAAATTAAAGAGGAGAAATTACAACAGATACCACAGAAATACAAAGGATTATAGAAAATACTATGAAAAATGATATGCCAAGTTAGATAACCTAGAAGAATTGGATAAATTCTTAGACTCGTACAACCTCCTAAAACTAAATCAATAAGAAATAAAAAAAATCTGAATAGTCCAATCACAAGTAAAGAGATTGAAACAGTAATCAAAACCCTCCCAAAAAATAAAAGTCCAGGACGAGATGGCTTCTCTGGAGATTTCTACCAAACATTCAAAGAAGATTTAATACCTATCCTTCTCAAACTATTCCAAAAAATTGAAGAAGACAGAATGCTTCCTAACTCATTCTATGAGGCCGATATCACCCTGATACCAAAACCAGAAAAGGACAAAACAAAGAAGGAAAATTACAGGCCAATATTGCTGATGAACATGGATGAAAAATCCTCTACAAAATGTTCACAAACTGAATGCAGCAATACATTAAAAGGATGGTAAACCATGATCAAGTGGCATTTATAGCAGGGACACAGGGGTGGTTCAACATCTGCAAATCAATCAATGAGATACACCACATTAACAGATTGAGGAATAAAAATCACATCATCATCTCAATGCATGCACAGAAGCATTTAACAAGATCCAATATCCATTTATGATAAAAACTCTGAAGAAAATGAGTATAGAAGGAAAGTATCTCAACATAATAAAGGCTATATATGACAAACCCCAACCAACATCATACTTAACCATGAAAAACTAAAAACCATCCCTTTGAGAACAGGAACAAGACAAGGGCATCCAATCTCGTCACTCCTATTCAACAGAGTACTGGAGGTTTGGGCCAGAGCAATTAGGAAAGAAAAAGAAATAAAGGGGATGCAAATTGGAAAGGAAGAAGCGAAACTCTCGCTGTTTGTGGATGACATGATTCTATATATAGAAAACCCTAAATAACCTACCAGAAAACTATTCAAAATAATCAACAACTACAGCAAAATAGCAGGGTACAAAATCAAGTTATAAAAATCGGTTGAATTTCTATACACTAATAGTGAACTAGCAGAAAGAGAAGTCAAGAATACAATCCCATTTACAATCGCAACCAAAAAAAATAAAATATCTAGGAATAAATTTAACAATGGAGATGAAAGACCCATACACTGAAAACTGCAAGATATTATTGAAAGAAATTGAAGAAGACATAAAGAAATGGAAAGATATTCCATGCTAATGGATTGGAAGAGTAATCATAATTAAAATGCTCATATTACCTGAAGCAATCTGCAGATTCAATGCAATCCCAATCAGAATCCCAATGACATTCTTCACAGAAATAGAACAAAGCATCCTAAAATTTATATGGAACAACAAAAGACCCCAAGTAGCCACAGCAATCCTGAGAACAAAGAACAAAGCTGGAGGCATCACAATCCCTGACTTCAAAATATACTACACAGCTATAGTAATCAAAATAGCATGGTACTGGCACAAAAACAGACAGACAGATCAATGGAACAGAATTGAAAGCCCAGAAATAAAACTGCATGCCTGTGGACAGCTAATCTTTGACAAAGGAGCCAAGAACACACGATGGAGAAAGGAAATTCCCTTCAATAAATGGGGTTGGGAAAACTGGACAACCACATACAAAAGAATGAAGTTAGACCATTATCCTACACCATGTACAAACACTAACTCAAAATGGATTAAGGACTTGAATGTAAGACCTGAAGCCATAAAACTTCTAGAAGAAAAGATAGGCAGTACACTCCTTGACATCAGTCTTAGCAGCATCTTTTCAAATACGATGTCTATTCAGGCAAGGGAAACAAAAGAAAAAATTAACAAATGGGACTACGTCAAACTAAAAAGCTTTTGCAAGGCAAAGGAAACTATGAACAAAGCAAAAAGACAACCCACCAACTGGGAGAAAATGTTTGTAAATCATATATCTGACAAAGGATTAATTTCCAAAATATGTAAAGAACTCATGCAACTCAACAATGAAAAAACAAACTATCTGACCAAAAATTGGGCAGAGGATATGAACAGACATTTTTCCAAAGAAGATGGCCAACAGACACATGAAAAGATGTTCAACATCACTAATTATTAGGGAAGTGGAGATCAAAACTGCAATGAGATACCACCTTACTCCTGTCAGAATGGCTATAATTAACAAGACGAAAAATAACAAATGTTAGGATGTGGAGAAAATGGAACCCTCATACACTGCTAGTGGGAATGCAAACTGGCGCAGCCACTATGGAAAACAGTATGGAGAATTCTCAAAATATTAAAAATAGAAATGCCATATAATCCAGCTATACCACTGCTGGGTATCTATGCAAAGAACTTGACATCAGCAATTCAAAGAGATTTATGCACCCTTATGTTCATTGCAGCATTATTCACAATAGCCAAGACATGGAAGCAACCCAAGTGCCCATCAACTAATGAATGGATAATGATGTGGTATGTATATACAACAGAATACTACTCAGTCATAAAAAAAGACAAAATTGTCCCGTTTGCAACAACATGAATGGACCTTGAGGGTATTATATTAAGCATAATAAGCCAGACAGAGAAAGACAAACACTGCATGATTTCATTCATATGTGTAAGATAAACAATCACATGGACAAAAAGAACAGATTAGTGGTTACCAGAGGGGAAGGGAAAGGGGGTGTGGTGGATGAAATGGGTAAAAGGACTGATAAAAATTAGACTATTGGTGATGATCATGATACAGTCCATGCAGAAATTGATAAAAATGTACACCTGAAATTATAAAATTTTATAAATCATTATGACCTCAATAAAATAATTGAAAATAAATAAATAAATAACTCTATAACTAAAGATAGAGCTTTTCTTTTTATGTTATAAGATACTGGTTTATACTATAATATGAGCATATCACATTAATAGTTTCCGTATTTAACATTTCAACATATAAATATTTTATTGATATTTTAAATTTTATTTATTTTATTTTTGTAAATTGTGGTAAAATATGCATAATATAAAATTTACCATCTTAACCATTTTTAAGTGTACAGTTTAGTGGCGTTAAGTACATTCACATTGTTATACAACCATCGCCACTATCCATTTCCAGAACACTTTTTTTTTTTAAAGATTTTAATTTTCCTTTTTCTCCCAAAGCCCTCTGGTACATACTTGTGTATTTTTAGTTGTGGGCCTTCTAGTTGTGGCATGTGGGATGCTGCCTCAGCATGGCTTGATGAGCAGTGCTGTGTCCGTGCCCAGGATTTGAACTGGCGAAACCCTGGGCTGCTGATGCAGAGTGGGTGAACTTAACCACTCAGCCATGGGGCTGGCCCCTCCAGAACACTTTTTATCTTGCAAAACTAAAATTCTTTACCCATTAAACAATAACTGCCTCATTTCCCCATCCCCCAAACTCCTGAAAAGCATCATTCTGCTTTCTATCTTTAAGAGTTTGACTACTTTATGTATGTTGGGGAGGGGAAAAATTTTCCCCCTACCCTTTTAGGTTCTTCTGGCTGGTCTAATCAAACTGATGTGACAGATTAACAGGAGAAAATCAAATTTAATGTCATAGATACAGGAGCCTCACATAAACATGAGAGGGTCAAAGAAGTGAACAAAGTAGGCAGTTTTTACACCTTTTAGACAAAGAAACAATAAATTTGTGAGGAAACTACAAAAAAACTTAGGTTTGGGTGCTTAATTAGTGAAAAAACTAAGCATAGTTTATTTGCACAGCCTTTTTGGCACAGAATTCCAATCTGTGGCTAGAAGGATGTCTCTCTACCTCCTGGTGCAGGGAGGGGACCCTTCACATGGGAGACTGATTTCCTGCTTTCAGGGAGGCAAAGTGTGTCCAGAGTGTCCTTTTTGCACCAGCTGTTTCTCAAGTAACTAATTCAAAATGATCAATATGCCACTGTGGCATATTTTGGGATGGCCTGCCCTGAGCCCCAACACATACCTCCTATCAGTGGAATCATACACAATTTGTCATTTTGTGACGGGCTTATTTCACATAGCATAATGCCCTTGAGTTTCATCTATGTTGTAGCATGTGTCAGAATTTCCTTCCTTTTTAAGGATAAATATATTTCATTGTATGTATGTACCATATTTTGTTTATCTATTCATTCATCACTAGGTACTTGGCTCGCTTCTATCTTTTGGCTATTGTGAATAATGCTGCTATGAACATGGTTGTACAGATATGTTTGAGTCTTGCTTTCAATTCTTTTAGATACATATCCAGAAGTGGAATTGCTGGGTCACATGGTAATTCTATTTTTAATATTTTGAGGAACCACATATTGTTTTCCATAGTGGCTGCATCATTTTGCATTCTCACCAACGGTGCATAAGGGTTCCAATTTCTCCACATCCTCAGCATCAGTTATTCTGTTTTTTTTTTTTTTTAAATGGTAGCCCTCCTAATGTGTGTGAGGTGGAACATATAAATGTAAGTTCTATTTTAACATTCTTTTTTATTTTTGGTGAGGAAGATTAGCCTTGAGTTAACATCTGTTGCCAATCTTCCCTTTTTGTTTGTTTGTTTCAGGAAGATTAGCTCAGGCCTTAGCTAATATCTATGCCAATTGTCCTCTATTTTATATGTGGGATACCTCCACAGCATGGCTGATGAGTGAGTGGAGCAGGTCCACACCCTGGATCTGAACCCACGAACCCGGGCTGCTGCAGCAGAGTGCATAGAACTTTAACCACTTGGCCACAGGGCCAGCACCTTAATATTCATTTTTTTAAGAGGCAATACTGTGACTAACAAAATTGAATCACTACCATTTCCATCATTTACTCCAATAAAAATTAGATTCTGCTGACTAGTCATATAAAATCCAGCATTCCTGAGATGTAAGACTCAATCCAACCCGTAAAAATGGCTTACCCACTAGTGATTCTCAAGACAGAGGAGACCAATAATCTAACCACCTACCCCGGGCAAGAGAAGCAAATCAGAATGCGGAAAGAGGCGTGCATAGTTCAACAAAGCAAAAACAAAACCAATGTTATTCTGACCCACTCAACTAAGAAGTGTTTGTTTTCCTAAACAATCTGGGAATGTTTATCTCCGACCGTTACCCATTGCTATTCACAGAAGTCATCACAGTCGTAGATCTGAAAAGGAATGTGGAGGTCTTCCAGTTTAATCATTTTATTTATAGTTGAGAAAATTCTACCTAAAAAGGTTCAGTGATTTATCTAAGGCCACACAGCTAATTAGTGTCAAGATTTATGACTATAGCACACGTCTTAACAGTCACTTGCTCTTTCTATCACAATTATAAAACTTAAGTCTCTAATGTCCTCCCAAAGCTAATTAAAATTCACATCACAATTTGAGTAGTTCTCAAACTTTAAAAGGTGCCAAGAATTACATAGAGAGGCTGCACAAAATGCTTATTCCCAAACTCCAAACCCAGATATTAAGATTCACTGGGTCTGGGGAGGGATTGCAAGAATTAAAATTTTAACAAGCAATCCAGGTATTTCTGATAAAGATTATTTATAGATTATCCTCCGAGAATCACTCCTCTGGACATTATTTAATAGCTCTTGTTCTAGACCAGTGGTCCCCAAAGTGTGGACTCTGGACCAGCAGCATCATCACCATCTAGGAACTTGTGAGAAATGCAGATTTAGACCTCACTCTAGAACTACCGAATCTGAGACTCTTGGGCATTCTCACTGGTGGCCTAGGCTAGAGGATAGTCCAAGCAAGCCACTCACTTTATTCTGTTGCCTTCTAACCAGAGTCCTTAGGTATCCAGAGCTTTGGGTACATCTAGGTAATCTAAAATCTTTTATCACCTTAATTGATACTACCAGGCTTTTTAATGTATATACATGATCTTCTTGAATATTTCAACACTAAGGAACAAAACCTTTGCTATCTTTGCTCCTTTCATGCGATTAATCAGAAAGTAGAGGTTAAGTGAGGGGCATATCAAGTGGCAAATGTTGCTTTTTGTCTTGTGACAGCATTTGTTTTTTAGGAACAAGACAACGCTTATCTGCTTGCTGCACGTCTCTACCTGGGTGCCCTGCCAGTGCCCCTGCCAGCTCTGTGTCTAATACTGAACTAATTATCTTTCTCTGTAAGTTGATACTTATCTTTCCGTGTTCTTTACTTCTGTTAAAATCACCAGTACCCTCCGTGTCATCCGGTCTGGAAACTGAGGAGTCATTTTCATTGCTTTCATCTTTCTTCCTAGAGTCAAGTAATTGCTTTAACTATCAATCCTGCCTCTGTAGCATCTCTCCCATATAGTCCCTCCTTTCCCTTTCTACTTTTAATTTAGTAATTCATGTCACTATTACTATCCTCTTGGACTGCAGAAATAAGTGATTGGCCTCCTCACACAAATTAATCTTCCCTCGGTGTGATTCTGATAGTGATCCATCTTTGCTCAGAAGCTGTTAAGTGTTCCACTTTATCTCAAGTGTAATTTGTTTATCCTAGCATTCAAAGGTCTCTACAATTTGGCATTATCCTTCCTTTTGGTCTTCATTTATTCATTCTTTATTCTCATTCCAAAAATATTTATTGAACACTTATTCGGTGCTAACCATTCATCTAGGTATCATCTTTACCCTTTCACACACCTTATGTTCCTATCAAACTAAGTTACTGACTTTCTCTTAGATGCAGCAATATTCTTATGCCAGGTATTGCTCAGTACTTTCCTTCCATCAGGAATCCACTCCTCCAATGCCTTCTTTTTCTGTCCATTGCCTCTTCATTTTCAAGGTCTATCTCAGTTGTGACTATGAAGTCTTTCCTGATTGTCCTGCCTGAAATTAAACTCTCTTAATAACCTATCCATCGCCACATATAATTTCTTCGTCTTAATGTTATAATTGTCTGTGTCTGTCTATCCTTCCTGATTTTATACTACATTGGGTCAGTCTCCATACCTGATTCATCAGTTCATCCCTATGTCTCTACATAACTCATATGTAATAAGTGTTCTGTAAATCTTTAGTGAATTAAATTAAAAAGCTCAGTTTGAAGCTTAATTTTTAGTCTTTCTTTCCAATTTGAATGGCTAAAATCTTCTTTGATAGCAGTAAATCTCAGATTACTCAAGAATCCAGACCCCGAAATTCTCAAGCCTAGTTCTTTGTAAAGAGTTCTTAAAGGGACTAAATATTTTTGTAATTTTATTATATTCTGGATGGTACAATGTATTTACTATCTTAAAACGCTCTCAGTAAAATAATTTGTCTTATAAATAGAAGAAGTCTCAACACTATTCAACCTAATTTAAATGATCTCAGTCTCGTGCGTGTTTATTTAACTGAAATCTATTACTTTGATTAGAGGACGTTGATTGATGTGGAATTTTGTGTATTTAGGTTGGTAAAATGATCTGTTTAATGTACTTGTTTTATACTTTTAGTCTAGAAGGTTGGGAAGCAAGGCAGGAAGGACAGAACAGGGCCTGGGTAGGGTCAAGCTTGGCACTCACCCCAGATGCATAATTTAAGGGGGATTCCAATAAACACCAACTGACACAATATATAGACATGGCTCCACATGGTACTGGCAGATCCAATCTTCACTTAAAAATTTGATATTTTGTTCATCATGGATTTTTTAGTGAACTTTGACTTTTAACAAATATTGCATTAACATATTATTTATCTTGATTACTGAGTTTGGTGCTCTTTTAAATTTTGTACCCTAGCCGAATGCTTTACTCACAAGTCAACCTAAGTCAGGGGCCTGAGAAGGAGACAGAAATCAAGATAGGAAAGAAAGAAAAAAGGAAAGTAGGGAAGATGAAAAGCATGAAAACAGACAGACACAGAGCCATTATTGAATACTTTTAATCTTTAAGTTTAAAATATTATATTAGATAACAGATATACAAAAAGAACCATGATGAATGATTCTGTCAATATTGGAGCAAATCAATGATGTGTGCTGTGTGCAGCACATATATACTATACACAGGTGTAATTGTTACCAGATTGCACAGTTTATGCCTGAATGTTACAACATGGCGTGGTATTGGATTAGCCCTGGAAGCTTGATTCAGAATTCTTTTCTTTTTGTTTTCTTCCTGTATTTACATTTACTTTTTCCTTGTTAGAATTAGTTTCAAATTTCGTGTAACATTTTAGGAGAATTTACCTATTACTCTCTGACAATTTCCAAACAATGCTTTCTTAAATATGTCTTTAAGAGTCCAAGATAACATAATAGACTTAAACTTATGTTGTTTAGGCTTTAGAGGAAGATGAAATGGGGTTTGAGTCTGAGTTCCCACTAACTAGCCATGAGGGTTAGTCATGCTCCTGAGAAATTACCAGGTAGATTTCCCTAAATGTACCACATAATTTGTAACGTAGCCTATATCAGGGAAAAAGTATAAGCTAAAATACTGAAAAAAGTAAAGAATAAAATAAATAATAAAGAATTCAGAATCAATATATTTGAGATAACTCAGTGAATATATATATTTTAATCCTCTGAGCTTTAGTTTTTCACTTGTTAAGAAAAATGGCTGTGTAGTGTAAAAATACAAAGTTTATTTTAAAAAAGCATAGGAGACTTCCCGGGAAAGACAAGATACTCACTATTTATAGCTTTCCCCTTCCCAGATAGTAAGGCCTACAATAGGCCCTCGTTTGCTAATTCTCACCTAGGCTGCTCGGCTGAGCGCCCCATCTGTGCAGCAGTATGTAAATATGATGGAGACTTTCTGCCGCAAATTGTATCACTGTCAGAAATGTATTGCATTTAATACTTTTGTGTATTTAACTCTGCATATAAAATATTTAGCCTCCAGGAAACTTATGAATTACAGTCAAGTGAAATATTGCACTCGAGCTGTGAAGTACAAGAAGCTTTTATCAGCTTCAGCTCAAATATCAATATTCTTCTTCGCCATGCTAACACACAAAGGAGACACACATTTATGTAATTCTAGCAACAGAGATAGTCTTATTTATTTCTCAATTTTGGACTTTAGATTAAACACATGCAAATTTAGACAAATTCCTTTTCTACGTTAGGGAATCTAATTAAATTTGTCAATCTAGCTGTTTTTGGAAATTTCTCCACATAATATACAGTATATGACCCAAATCTCATTTTTCAGCCATGCACTCCTTATAACCGTCCAAAGCTTTTTATATTTTTTCATAACGTGCTGTTGGAAATCAGGAGCAGTGTCTAGGGCCTTAGAATTGCTTTTTTGGTTTTTTGTGTGTTTGTCTATACCAATGAATACATCTTTTAAATTGGGTGTGCTGTGAGAGCCACTGAATGATCTAATCAGCCAAAAATATTTGCCCATTTGATATTCTCTACCCATCATCTGGCTGTTTAATATACATTTTTCTAGCTTATTATATCCAGCGTTTAACAGTTTCTTTGCCTTTCATCTATTCTTTCTCAGTTGGTAGCAAATCCACTTTTTTAATTTCTTAGTCCCAAAGCCTTGAAATCACTCTTGACTTTTCTCTTTCTCTTACATCTCATGTCTGATCCATCAGCAAATCCCATTGGTGCTTTATTTAAGAACACACACAAATTCTCACCACCTCCACTGCTATTACTCTGGTCCAAGCCACCATCATCTCTTTTCCAGATTATTGTGACAGGCTCCTACCTGGTCTCCCACTACTATACTCTGCTCTGCCATAGTGTTATGCCACAAGGCTAGTCACATGATCTGTGTGCTCCCATCTCATTGTCTTTCTGATTTGGCTCATCTAGCCTCTTTGCTCTTTCGGGTTTTTTTTTTTTTCCTTCTTTTTTCTTTTCTTTTCTTTTTTTTAATTTTTATTTTTTTCGGATGTACATCATATTTTGAATTCTGTATACATTACATCATGTTCACCACCCGAACACTAATTATAGTGCATCCCCTCACATGTGAGCCTAATCACCCCTTTTGCCCTCCCCCCTCCCCCCTTCCCCAATGGTAACCACCAGTCCAATCTCCAATGCTATGTGTTTTTTTTTTTGTCGTTTTTATCTTCTACTTATGAGTGAGATCATATGGTATTTGACTTTCTCCCTCTGACTTATTTCACTCAGCATAATACCCTCAAGGTCCATCCATGTTGTCACAAATGGCCGGATTTCATCATTTCTTATGGCTGAGTAGTAGTCCATCGTGTATAAATACCACATCTTCTTTATCCATTTGTCCCTTGATGGGCACCTAGGTTGCTTCCAAGTCTTGGCTATTGTGTATAATGCTGCAATGAACATAGGTGTGCAAGTATCTTTATGCCTTTGTGTTTTCAAGTTCTTTGGATAAATACCCAGCAGTGGGATAGCTGGATCATATGGTAGATCTATCCTTAATTTTCTGAGGATACTCCATACTGCTTTCCATAGTGGCTGCACCAGTTTGCACTGCCACCAGCAGTGAACAAGGGTTCCCTTCTCTCCACACCCTCTCCAACATTTGTTGTTTCCTGTCTTGTTAATTATAGCCATTCTGACCGGAGTGAGGTGATACCTCATTGTAGTTTTGATTTGCATTTCCCTGATAGCTAATGATGTTGAGCATCTTTTCATATGCCTGTTGGCCATCTGTATTTCTTCTTTGGAGAAATCTCTGTTCAGATCTTTTGCCCATTTTCTAATTGGATTGTTGGTTTTTTTGTTGTGGAGCTCTATGAGTTCTTTGTATATTTTGGATATTAACCCCTTATCTGAAATGTGGTTTGCAAATATCTTCTCCCAATTGTTAGGTTGTCTTTTCGTTTTGTTGATGGTTTCCTTTGCTGTGCAGAAGCTTTTCAGTTTGATGTAGTCCCATTTGTTCATTTTTTCTTTTGTTGCCCTTGCCGGGTCAGACATGGGACTTGAAAATATGCTGCTCAGACCAGTGTCATAGAGCATACTGCCTATGTTTTCTTCTAGAAGTCTCATGGTTTCAGGTCTTACATTCAAGTCTTTAATCCATTTTGAGTTGATTTTTGTGCATGATGTAAGACAGTGGTCTACTTTCATTCTTTTGCATGTGGCTGTCCAGTTTTCCCAACACCATTTATTGAAGAGGCTCTCCTTTCTCCATCGTATGCTCTTGGCTCCCTTGTCGAATATTAGCTGTCCATAAACGTGTGGGTTTACTTCTGGGCTCTCAATTTTGTTCCATTGATCTGTGTGTCTGTTTTTGTGCCAGTACCATGCTGTTTTGGTTACTATGGCTTTGTAGTATAATTTGAAATCGGGGAGTGTGATACCTCCAGCTTTGTTCTTTTTTCTCAGGAATCCTTTGGCTATTCGGGGTCTTTTGTTCTTCCATATAAATTTTAGGATTCTTTGTTCTATTTCTGTAAAAAATGTTGTTGGAACTTTGATAGGGATTGCGTTGAATCTATAGATTGCTTTAGGAAGTATGGACATTTTAACAATGTTAATTCTTCCAATCCAAGAGCACGGAATATCTTTCCATTTCTTTGTGTCTTCTTTGATTTCTTGCAACAATGTTTTATAGTTTTCAGCGTACAGATCTTTCACCTCGTTCGTTAAGTTTATTCCTAGGTATTTTATTCTTTTTGTTGCAATTGTCAATGGGATTGTATTCTTAATTTCTCTTTCTGCTACTTCGTTGTTAGTGTATAGAAACGCAACAGATTTTTGTACATTGATTTTATATCCAGCAACTTGACTGTATTTCTTTATTGTTTCTAAAAGTTTTTTAGTGGACTCTTTAGGGTTTTCTAGATATAAAATCATGTCATCTGCAAAGAGTGACAGTTGCACTTCTTCTTTTCCAATGTGAATCCCTTTTATTTCTTTTTCTTGCCTGATTGCTCTGGCTAGGACTTCCAATACTATGTTAAATAAGAGTGGTGACAGTGGGCATCCTTGTCTGGTTCCTGTTCTTAGAGGAATAGCTTTCAGTTTTTCTCCATTGAGAATGATATTTGCTGTGGGTTTGTCATATATGGCCTTTATTATGTTGAGGTTTTTCCTTCTATACCCATTTTATTTAGAGTTTTTATCATAAATGGATGCTGTATCTTGTCAAATGCTTTCTCTGCATCTATTGAGATGATCATGTGATTTTTATTCTTCCTTTTGTTAATGTGGTGTATCACGTTGATAGATTTGCGGATGTTGAACCATCCCTGCATCCCCAGAATGAAACCCACTTGATCATGACGTATGATCTTTTTAATGTATTGTTGTATTCGATTTGCTAGAATTTTGCTGAGGATTTTTGCATCTATGTTCATGAGTGATATTGGCCTGTAACTTTCTTTTTTTGTATTGTCCTTGTCTGGTTTTGGTATCAGGATAATGTTTGCTTTGTAGAAGGAGTTAGGAAGCCTCCCCTCCTCTTCAATTTTTTGCAAGAGTTTGAGAAGGATAGGAATTAAGTCTTCTTTGAATGTTTGGTAGAATTCACCAGGGAAGCCATCTGGTCCTGGACTTTTATTTTTTGGGAGGTTTTTAATTGCTGTTTCGATCTCCTTACTGGTGATCGGTCTATTCAAATTTTCTACCTCTTCTTGGTCCAGTTTTGGAAGGTTGTATGTTTCTAAGAATTTATCCATTTCTTCTAGATTATCCAATTTGTTGGCGTATAGCTTTTCATAGTATTCTCTTATTATCTTTTGTATTTCTGAGGTGTCCATTGTAATCTCTCCTCTTTCATTTCTGATCTTATTTATTTGAGCCTTCTCTCTTTTTTTCTTGGTGAGTCTAGCTAAGGATTTGTCAATTTTGTTTATCTTTTTGAAGAACCAGCTCTTGGTTTCATTACTTTTTTCTATTGTTTTTTAGTCTCTATTTCATTTATTTCTGCTCTGAGTTTTATTATTTCCTTCCTTCTGCTGATTTTGGGCTTTGTTTAGGTGCTTTAGGTGCACTTTTAGATTGTCTATTTGGGATTTTTCCTCTTTGTTGAGGTAGGCCTGAATTGCTATAAACTTCCCTCATAGAACAGCTTTTGCTGTATCCCACAGATTTTGGCATGTAGTGTTTTCATTTTTTTATTTCTTCTCTGATTTCTGCATTGACCCAATCATTGTTCAGTAGCATTTTGTTCAATCTCCACATTTTCGTGGCTTTTCTGGTTTTCTTTCTGTAGTTTATTTCCAGTTTCATACCTTTGTGGTCAGAAAAGATGCATGGTATTATTTCGATCTTCTTAAATTTATTGAGACTTGTTTTGTGGCCTAATATGTGATCAATCCTGGAGAATGTTCCATGGGCATTTGAAAAGAATGTGTATTCTGTGGTTTTGGGATGGAATGTTCTGTAGAGATCTACTAAGTCCATCTGGTCTAATGTGTCCTTTAAGGCGAGTGTTTCCTTATTGATCTTCTGTTTGGATGATCTATCCATTGGTGTAACTGGAGTGTTAAAGTCCCCTACTATTATTGTGTTACTGTCTATTTCTCCTCTTATGCCTGTTAATAATTGCTTTATATATTTAGGTGCTCCTATGTTGGGTGCATAGATATTTACAAGTGTTATATTTTCTTGTTGGATTGTTCCCTTTATCATTATGTAGTGCCCGTCTTTGTCTCTTATTACAGTTTTTGATTTAAAGTCTATTTTGTCTGATATAAGTATTGCTACCCCTGCTTTCTTTTCTTTGCCGTTTGCGTGGAATATCTTTTTCCATCCTTTCACTTTCAGTTTGTGAGTGTCTGTAGGTCTGAAGTGTGTCTCTTGTATGCAGCATATACTTGGATCTTATTTTTTTATCCAGTTGGCCACCCTATGGCATTTGATTGGAGCATTTAGTCCATTGACATTTAAAGTAGCTATTGATAAATATGTATTTATTGCCATTTTGTCACTTTTTCTTTTTTTTTGGGTGTTTTAGTAGTTCTTCTCAGTTCCTTTCTTTTTCTCTTGCTCTCTTTCCCTGTGGTTTGATGGCTATCTTTAGTAATATGTTTGATTTCTTTTGTCTTACTTTTTTTCCTGCTTGTTATAGGTTTCTGGTTTGTGGTTACCATGAGGATCCTATTGAATATACTATGCATATAACAGTCTATATTGAGTAGATAGACTCTTTAGCTTGACCTCTTTCTAAAAGCTCTACTTTTTCACTCCCCTCCTCCCACATTATATGTTTTTCACATCATATATAGTCTTTTGTTTAGTGTGTGTCTATCCATTACCCTCTTATCATTGAAGTAGGTAATTTTAGTACATTTGTCTGTTAACCTTCATATTATCTTCACAGGTAGTTGATCTGCTACCTTTGCTATACTTTTACCTTACAAGTGATTTTATTGCCTCTTTTTTCTTGTTGTTCTTTTGGGTTTTTTGATAATTTTTTTCTTTTCTCTCTATTTGTGGTCATTGCTTTCCCACTTAAATAAGTCCCTTCAGCATTTCTTGTAGAACTGGTTTCTTGGTGATAAACTCCTTTAATTTTTGCTTGTCTGGGAAGCTCTTTATCTCTCCTTCCATTCTGAATGACAGCCTTGATGGATAGAGTATTCTTGGTTGTAGATTTTTTCCTTTTAGCACTTCAAATATGTCATGCCATTCTCTTCTCGCCTGTAGGGTCTTGACTGAGAAGTCTGCTGATAGCCTGATGGGCTTCCCTTTATATATCACTTATGGCCTTTCTCTTGCTGCTTGTAGGATTCTCTCTTTGTCTTTAATTTTAGACATTTTGATTATAATATGTCTTGGTGTGGGCCTCTTTGGGCTTCTCTTGTTTGGAGCTCTCTGTGCTTCCTGAACTTGAATGTCTGTTTCCTTCCTCAGGTGAGGAAAATTTTCCTCTATTATTTTGACAAATAAATTTTCTGCCCCTTTGTCTCTCTCTTCTCCTTCTGGGACCCCTATAATACGAATGTTAGCATGCTTGATATTGTCCCAGAGTTCCCTTACACTGTTCTCATTCTGTCTAATTCTTTTTTCTCTTTTCTGTTCTGCTTGGGTGATTTCCTCTAGTCTTTCGTCTAGCTCGCTGATCTGTTCTTCTGCTTCCTCTGCTCTGCTATTGAGTCCCTCTAGTGAATTTCTCATTTCGAGTATTGTATTCTTCATTTCTGATTGGGTTTTTTTATATCTTCCAGTTTTTTGCTGATGTGCTCACTGTGTTCATCCATTCTTCTCAGCATACCTGTGAGCATCCTCATTATATTTTGTTTGCACTCTTTGTCAAGGAGGTCGCTAGTTTCTGTTTCACTTAGTTCTTTTTCTGGTGTTTTGTAGTGTTCCCTTGCTTGGAAAGTATTCCTTTGCCTCCTCATTATGCCTCTTTCTCTGTGCTATTTTCTTTGTACTAGGTGAGTCAGCTATGTCTCCTGATCTTGGAGAAGTGGCCTTATGTATGAGACGTCTTATGAGGCCCAGCAGTGTGCTTCCCTCTTGTCATCAGACCATAAGAACCAGGAGTGACCCCTTTGTGGGCTACTTGTGTTCTTCTGCTGTGGCAGGGTTGCTCTCACTGCAGGTACCCAGGGAGTCTGATCTTTCCTTCCCTGGCCAGCTGTTTGTAAATCCGGTTTGGAGGGGCCTCAGCACTGTTGGCTACAAAGTCTATCAGCACACTTTTATTGCAATTGTCCTCTTAATTGGGTTGGTACCCAGTGTAGCTGGTTGCTAGGCTCAGGAGTGTACAGTTGTGATAGGCCTGAGGCCAACAAGGCTGTTGTCAGTTCTCTTAGGAGTGCAGCTGAGTGGGGCTAGCCCTTGGCATGGAGGCCCTCAGTTGTTTCACACTTTGGAAGGTGGGGCTGATCCTTTTTATGGCTATTTGTGAAGCACAAGTCTTCTGCTGCTGATAAGCCTCACCCCCCACTGGACCACATATACTGTCAACACAGTCCCGGTTCGTGTGCACTTCGCAATCCCACGGAGTGTACCCCAATGCCACAGTTCAGAGGCCCCCACCTCTGCCCCAATGTCCCCCACAGTTCACCTGGTCCTCACACAAGCCCTGCCCCACAGAGGCAGACACCCTTGCCTGCCTGTAGAGGATCAAAGCACTCAGTCAATGCAGGCTGAAAAGTAGCCTGAGGGCTTGCTGTTAGGTGGGGCCAGTCCCTAGGGGTCTGCCTGCTCTGGCTGAACTGGACTAAATCTGTGCTCTAGTGGGTGTGGCAGACCCCTGGGCTAACAGCCCAAGGGATGCACCTCAGTGGCCCTCATGGGTGTCATATCAGCACGCCTGTACCAGCTCAGAACAAGGGCCCCCACCAATGTCTCAGTCTCCAGAGAGGATCCTCCTCTCACCAAAATGCCTGCAGAGCCCACCAGGTGAGTCTCGTTTCACCAAAGGACAGTCAGCCTTCTCTCCGGTGATTTTAGGTTGCTGCAATGAGTGAGTTTGTGCGTGGGCCTTTAAGACGCAGATCTTTTCGGCTTTCAGCCGATAGTTTTTCTGGGGGTGTCCTCGCTGCAGTTAATAGCCAGCCAAGCCAGACAGTAAGACCCCCATCTCAGCTGGGCTGAGTCCGAAGGGTGCTTATAGCAGTATCGCCCCCATTCCGGACCTCACTCCTCCAGGGAGGGCTGCGTACCTTAGGTTGGCTCCTGCCTGGCCAGCTGAGAAGCTCCGCTGCTCCCAAAGGTGGCTTTTTTCTTCTCCTGCCGGAGTTACTGCCTCTTCTGCTTTCATCAGGACTGTCCCTTGTCGTGGGGGTTCTTTTTATCCAGTTTTCAGTTTTCAATCCAGGGTGATTCTTCCCAAAATTGTTGTAACCTGGGTGTGTTCGTGGGAGGAGGCGAGTTCAACGTCTGCTCACAGCGCCATCTTGACGAGATCTTTCTTTGCTCCTTCTTGAACGTGCCAAGCACACCCCCTTCAAAGCCTTTTCAATGGCTATTCCTCTTTCTAGACTGTTCTTACCCCAGAGAACTCGATGGCTTGTTCCTTTGCATCTTTGAGTCTTGCCTCAGTGTCACCTTCTCACTGAGACCTACCCTGACCACCCTATTTTTAAATGTAATACCCCTCACACATTAGAATTGCGTATACTCCTTCCATGCTTTATTTTTTGTACTATAGCATATATAAGTTTTTAATATATAATTTAATTGCCTATTTTATTTATTAACTGTTTTCTTATAGTAAATGTAACCTTCATGAGGGCCGGAATTTTTGGTGTCTTTTGCTCACTGGTGTATCCCAAGAACCTAGAATAGTGCCTGAAACATAGAAGGTTCTCAATAAATATTTATTGAATAAATACATTTTTGGCTAAAAACTACTTAAAAATCATTAAAATTGAAGTTGTCAAAAGTAAATAGCCTCTATAGTTTCCTTTTTATATAATAACACATTATTTGGACAAAACATTCTAAGTATACCAAATTATCAATTATTAAATTTTAGAATTCAAAATACACAGTTCTGGATAAGGGACATTTATAATATTCATTTTTTTCTGGCACTGCTTCATTACTCAGTAAAAATAGTTATCATACTCAAGAAACACTTACTTGGGACATTTGCTAGGGAATGTTAATTTTATATAAAAATGGCATTTCTAATTGTTTTCTTGACCTTTCTTTGACCAATATGTTTTCTAATTAAATGACCATTTCCAAAAATATATATAGCTTTAATATGTTCAATGAGAACTTTGCTGGACAGCTTCTGAGGCACAAGAATATTGTAGGATAATTTATCAGGTTTATCTAGTTTACTTGCAAGCATCTGAGGCAATGAGATATCATTTCAGTCTAAAATCAGCCCAAACAATAAGCCCCAGATGGCTGTGGGCAACAAAAAGTTTCCACCAAGAAAGACAGGACAAAGGATCAGGGAATAAATGCTGAAAGACATGATATGGTAGACAAAAGTGGGACTGTGGAGATCGCTGTTGACGAGAACTTTCGAGTATGTCACAGTTTTGCTGGGTGTCTGGTTCTATGATTAGGCCTGCCTTCCACAAAGGATTTGTAGAGGGGTGACTATGAAGGGTGATTTAGGAAGCCTTTACAAAACTATTTATTAACTAAATGGAGAACCAAAGAACATTAAAACTAGAAAGGACCACGGGAGTGATTGATCACAACCTCCTGTGATATGTAGAAACCACTTCTCCAAGTCTTACATGCCCACTCATTTCACTTTCGAACAGTTCAAATATTAAAAGCCTTCCTCACACTATGCCAAAATCTCTCTCCATATCATCCATCCACTGCTTCTGGTGCCCTCTAAACAAGCACCAACCCTTCAGATATTTTACATCAACTTTCAATTGTTACTTTCTAAATTAACCTCTTCCATTGTTTCTCAGATGCTATGCTTTTCTGAAAATTTAATTTCTTCTGAATTAACTGTATACCAATGTCTTTCCTAAATCATTTTTCCCAAAACTGAACACAATACCATCAGTACGTTTGTCTGACCGATTCAAACTTGTATTGCTATACCTTGAAAGCCACGCTACAAAGGTGACACCTGTTGAGGTGGTACATACTCAAATGCCTAGATATCCATTTATAAGACGGTTTGTTCAGCCAGTTCCTCCTAAGCAAACAGTATATAGGTTTATGCCTCTCAAATTGCTCCTTAGTTTTTCTATTCTCTCCAGCTGTAAGTCATCTGCAAATTTGGAAAGTAGTCCTACCAAGTATTCATTAAAGCCATTAGCAGAAAATTGAATTTGAGGATAGGGTTAGAGACCTGCAAGAGCCTAAGGTTGACAGGAATGCGTGAAATAATGCATTTTGCATACAATGCTTAATTAATTGTAAAATTTATTCCATCTTATTATCCAATGTATTTTATTCTCTTATTGACAAAAACAATTTAAAGCACTATGATAAGTTTGTATATATTTATACTATGTATTACTATTTACATATAAATACTACTACATTCTCCATAACTTCCAATCTAGTAACCCTGCCACTAAGGGAATGATATTAATTTGTCATGACTTGTTCTTAATGGATCCAAGATGCTCTGTATAATCACTGCTATCATTTCTAAGACCTCAAAATGAAATATTTGTGCAAGAATGAGCCCTAGAATATTGCTCGGGAGTCATAGTGACCATTTTATGAAAAAAAACCCCCAAAATATTCACCCAATTTTCTACAGACATCATTGTTGAAAATTTCTCACTTCTACTACACCCCTGATTTCTAAGAGTTTGTCCCATAGTGCCAATTGCTATCACATCTGCAATTTGTTCTATGTGTCTGGGTCCCTAGATTTTTCTGATTATCTACCCCAGCAATAAAAATTGTTGCGAATATTCCTCTGATGTATTTATCTTTCCTTATTTATAATTTATATACATAATCTAAAACATGAAATAAGCAACGTTTTTAAAGAATTTTAAACTTTGCTATATTCTTTGAAAAATTTTTCACTGAAACTTGTGTCAGTGCTGCTAATGAGAGCAAAATAATTCAATGTGTTTCATTATCTTTTGAAATTTTGACGACTCTTGTTGATACATGGCAATAGGATTATGTTCTCATATTCTCTGCAGTGTAAAAAATTTGCTCTCCTGAAAGCTAAGGTATTTAAATGACTCGTCCTAACATATCTTTCCTTAGTTATGAAGAACTTACCAATAGCAACATTTCATTCTCCAAAGTTCCTGTGATTTCTATCTCACCAAGTAGTAATCTCTTGATTTATTAATTTATATCTTTATTTGGTGTTTGTTTAGTTCGATTGTGTGCCTTGAATTGGGCGGGTGTTTGAGACATTTATTAAGATGAGTAAGACATAGGTTGTACTTTCAAGGAATTTTGCCTTCTAGGAAGACAAATCATGTAAACAGATGCTAATGATGCATGGTGAAAAGTGGTAATTACCATTGAAGAGAGGCACAGATTAAGTTCTATGTGAACTGACAAACAGAAAATATAATTTGTTTTATTTTAATATTTCCAGAATTAAATCTAACATAGAAGCTTCCTGCATTATTCATTTGGTTCCTGTGAGATAAAACTGGCTAAAAGGCAAATCAAGATTTCATTCACAAATTATATTTGATTGATGGGAATTGCAAGAAGAGATCTGGAGGGTCAATGCCTCCTGCCACTATTACATCTTATTTCTGCATGAGTTTTGTAGTCTGTATTAGAAAATTTAATCCTTGTCTTTTATTGACCAAGAACAACATAGAATAAACTCATAAAAATTACCTTTTAATACCAAATATTTACCCTCTTGTTTCAACCAGAGACTCATATCAGAATATATTTATTTTCTATTTTTATTGCTTATGCTTCTTTTATCTCATTTTTATCTCCATAACAGTCATTAAATACATTTTCACATATGAATAATTTCTAGATAAGATTACTTAAAGGTTTTCTATTTTAAAACATTTATGCAACATGAAACTGGATAAATAAATATTTTTTGTTAAGTAAGAAAGCTCAAATTTATTTCCTATATTCTCTCTTTTTTTAAGTTTTTATTTATTTATTTTTAAGTTGTACACTCAGATTCTAGTTTCTAAATACTGTTCTCCAATAAAAGGAACCAAAGGTCCTCAGAGAAGTGACTGTTTTTAAGGTTGGAGCAGGAAAAATAGAAGCCAAATATAGAATATTTTGTCATGCCAGAAAGTATGGAAGTACTCAAAAAAACAAAAGGAGCGTGACATGTCAAAGGGACACATGAGCCAACCTGAAATACCTTCCAATTGCCAAAACTGGAACAATCTGAGAAACAAAATGAACAACACAGCATTGGATTATAACCCGAGCTATAAAATAAATGTAGGCGTTCATAATGATATAAATAAATGCATGAATAAACAAATAAACGGAGGTAAAGAAACAAACCTTCCTCACAGGAGAATTCTAAATAATGAATAGGCGCTACCTCCTTACAGCTTCATCTTCCCCACTCTCCACTGAGTGTGTGCTGCACTTAGCGACGGGTTTCCAAAGAAAAGAGTACAGAATAGGGAAAATAGTGGAGAAATCTGACAAATACCACCATAACCAAGCCATCAGTGATGGCGTGTGGATATCATGTACCCCGATATGATGCGATGCGAAGGGCATTCTACCACCAGAAACCCATAGCCCCAGTCTAATAATGAGAAAAAACATCAAACAAACCAAAATTGAGGTACGTACTCCAAAATACCTGACCAGCACTCCTCAAAACTGTCAAAGTCATAAACAATAAGGAAAGAGAGAGAAACTGTCACGGTCCAGGGGAAACTGAAGAGCTATGACAACTAAATGCAATGTAGGATCCTGGATGGGGTCTTGGGGCAGAATAAAAGAAATGAGTGGGAAAACTGGTAAAATCTGGGATTTCGTTAATAGGAATGTCCCAATGACAGTTTCTCAGTTTTGACAAATGTACCATAGTAATGTAAAATGTTTCCCTAGGAAAAATTGGGTAAGGGATATAAAAGAACGCTGTGCTAACTTCGCAACTTGTAATTCTAAAATTACTCTAAAATAAATGGTTTCTTTATAAAATCATAGATGAATTTCAAGATTTCTATTTTAGGTATCACCTGTTATTTCTGACTGTGGAAGACAAGACTTTAGTTTCTTTCTCTCTCCTGCCCCCCATACATGTGCAACCTTCCCAACCACTCAACCTCCCATTCTAATTTTATTTATATCAATATATTGTATATTTGTATTCACAGCTGATCCATTTAACAAAACTGTAACTACTTTTCCTTTCTTATACAACCTCTCATTTCCCTGGATTCAATAATTGTCTTAATTTTTCATTAGTTTAATTTCTATGTACTTATCACTCATTCAACCTCAAATTTTCCTCCATTGTTTAGGTCTCATTTCAAGAAGTTTGAATGTGTTCGGTATTCTACTTATTTCTACTAATATGGTAAAAGATGTCTGCACAGAATCTTTTTTCACCATTATTCTATTTGGCCTCAGCCTATGTTAGGCGTCTTGTTTCCTGTATTTCATGTTCTTCCTTGGTTTACTCCCTCGTTCTGGTGAAACACAGAATCCAGTATTTTCTTAGGAGAAACAGATTGGAGATAGAATGTCGAGACCTGCATGTCTGAACATGTCTTTATCCCATTTACACCTGATTTGTTAGTTATTTGGAGGAATCCTTTTCCTTCAGGATTTTGAATGCACTGTTCCACGGCATCCAGTGTTTCTGTTGAGAAATCTGAAACACATCTGACTACTGATCCTTTCCATTTGGCCTCTTTTTTCGCTCTGGAAGTTTGTGGTATCTTTTCTTGATCCCTTGTGTTCCGAAATTTTACTGTGATGTGTCCATTTCCATCTTTTGTGCTGGCTACCTGGGAGGCCCTTTCGGTCTGAAAACTCATGTTCTTCAGTTCTGGGAGTTTTCTTGAATTGTTGTTCTAATGAAATCCTTGCTTTCATTTTCTCTGTTTTTATTTTCTTTCTAGAATTCCTAGTATTCATATTTGGGGCCTTCTGAGTTCATCCTTTCTTCCTTACTTATTTATTCCATCGCTGTGTGCTCTTTTTCGTGGAGATTTTCTGTACTTCCAAAACTCCTATTTTTCATTTCTGCAATCATATTTTTTAACTCCCACGGTTCTTTTTTTTTCTCTGAATGTTGCATTTTCTATAGAATCCAACATTTTATTAGTGCGGTGCCTCTTAACTCTTTAAATATATAAAGATAGTTCTTCTGTTGTCACTGTTTTTTAATTTGCCTTTAGCATTTTTCTCTCCATGCCTTTTGTTTCAAGTAGCTTTTTCTTTTGATTGCTTTAGTCACTTTCACATTAGATACTTTCTTGCAGTATCTGGTAAAGTTTGAACAGCGGTTTATAATTAAAAGTTAGGAAGTAAGAAGCTAATTGGCAGCTGTGAGAAACAGCGCAGGCCTAAGAGGAGAGAGAAAAGAGCGCTCCAATAGGAAATGACAGGTGTGGAAGGACTAAAGCAGTCCTGCACTTGGTCCATTGAAAAAGTAGGATTTGAAAGGTGACAAAGGAGCTAGAATATGGTGAGGAAAGGAGAAGGTGTAAGAGATTAATATTACCTTCGATAGAGAAAGCCTGAGGCTTAGACAGGACACTCAGGGCTCAGGCCGGAGGGCTTTATAAACTACACCTGGAAAGTCAAGGGCATCCGGTCAGTCCAGGCGGAAGTCTGGCTGCAGCTGTCTCCTGCAAACCCCAAGAAAACAACAACAGCCGCCCTTGTCTTCAGCTCCTTTTATGAATGCTATTTTTATAAGTCACTTACGGCTTTGTCTTTCACTGAACTGCAGAATTTTTGGTTCGTTAAATACTGACTTCTGCTTTTCACTGGTAAAGAAAGTGAGGCCTGGAGCCACAAACTTATTTGCATTTTTATCACGAAAAATTCTCTATTGGCATTTACGATTACATCCAGAGAGTATAAACATGCTGTTTCTAACATCATTTAAAGTTCCCAAAACCCGAGTGAAAAGGAACATGACGGCCCGACAGAGAAAAGGAATGTGTTTACCTAACTTGAGGAAATGTCATTGAGAGGCGCCGTGGAGGAAACTCAGCCTAACTCAGTGAAATGGAAGTATATTCGATTTTAAAAGGCAGAAGGAAGACAATGAAATCCCAGAGACATTTCCCCAAAAGGCATTTAGGACATGACGACAGTAAATCCCACAGCGTCAGCGTGCCTTTTGTTCAAAGCACTCAGAAATGTTCTGGAGAGCTGGAGAATTATAAAAGTTAACAACGTGACTGTAATGGTTCCAGCAAAACACCCCATAAGACAGCCCTTAAATTGTAAGGACCCAGTGCTTTTAGGGTATGAGTATCTTCCACTCTGTTTATGGCCAGAGTGAGAGTTAAGTGACTCGGGGTTTTTATCTCTTCAAACTTTAGCTCTGACTCCCATTTCTCAGGGAAAAGAAAAAAAATAATAAAACTCAAGTGAGAGAATAAGAATTCTCTCTCTGTCATGCTTCCACTCTACCCTAAAAACCTTGCCAAAGAATATGTGATATTTTCCAAACACTCTGTGATCATTTACAAACCTTCATGGCATTTATACCCCATCTTGCTGGGGCAGCCTTAGGAGCTCTCTCTCATTTTCCTAAAGCCATTGTCAGGAAGGTTTGCATGTGATGCTGTTTGGGAGTTGCTATGCAGTGTGACACTGGTCTTGAAGGCCAAATGACAAGACTTTTAAATATTAACTTTTAAAAATTAATTGTAAATAACATGACTCAAAATTGTTCTTGAGATGCCCCACCATTCTGACTTCTTGTTGCGAAAACGTTATGTACAATAGGTATGGGAGACTTTAAAGGGCTAGATTATATGAACTTTCTGGGAATGTTACATTTTCCTAAATTAAGCCAGAGGAACACCTCCCACATTATTCCAGCGTGATCTTCAGGCTCAAGAGTTTTCTCCACCCTGCCCAATCTGAGTCACTGCCTCTCACTGACCTTCTTTAATTTCCTTTAGTTCACTTACCACTATGAAAGTTAAACTTCTTTTTATATTAACTTCAGATTATCTGCCTCCTCTCACTAGACTGGAGCGGGGACTTTAGAGACCTTGTTTGTCTCCTCTGCCGTGTTCGTTGCACCTAGGATAATGCCCAGTAGCACTCAATAAACATGTATTGAGTGAAATACTGTACCATCCTGCATTCAGACTTGGATGACTCACGAGAACTGAGCCCCAGCAGAAGAGTCTTTTCTTCTTTGTTTCAGTAAATCTTCTCTTGGATTCTGCTGAAAGACAGAGCAAGTGTGGAAGGAATTACTGGAGCTAGCGATAACTCCAACAAATAGTCACCAATCCTGATGGTGCTAATAAAATATGTAGGCTTAGTTGCCAGTATTAAACCGCAAATTTGCAATGTATTCATATAATAGAATATAAAATTCACTCCCGTTGTTTCTACCTTTTCCCACTGGAAATAAAGAGAGAAGAAAGGAGCAGGAAATGGGTGGGATCATGAAGTCAATAAGATAGGGGGAGCTATGATTTCTTTTGGCTTCACTTTCCCCAAAGGAAGGTACTGAAAAAAGTATGTTGGAAGCATTGTCCCCCAGAAAGAAGTGGGCCTGGTTGGAATGCTCAGAACATGGGAGGAGCTCAGGGTGTCCTAAGACTCTACCTTCTTATTCAAAGCAGTAGGACAGCAGAAAAACCTGACCCTCATCCTCCACTGTCCTGTCTCAGCCAGCCTCCTTCTGGCATAACTGAAGCTCTTCTCTGCCCAGCATCTCCTCTCCTATGACCAGTGGTCTTAGCTATCTTACTTCCTGATGCCACGCTTGCATGGCTGCAGAAACTTAGAGATCCTCAATGCCGTCACTCAGATTATAAGCCAATCAACTGGAGGCATCACACACTATTTCTACAGTTTACTTCAAGCCTTGATATTGGGCATTTGCCAAAACTCAAGTGGTCCTCTCATAACAGGTTCCTAACTCTCACTGCATCCCTTCTGGAAACTGAACAGAAGAAATATTATTTTAATGAAATTAAAAACACATTACTTTTGCTACCAACCTTTCCTAAAACTCAAATTGTATTTGGATAGTATATATCTGGGGTTGTAAGCTTTTTAACTCTCAGATAGCTAGGGGGCAAAGTATTATCTGTAGTCTTTATTGTAAGGGGAAAGGAAGGAGAGAAGACAATAAAATAAACCTAAATACTCTACTGCCAAGCTGAATAAAAAGTCTTTTGAAAATGATTTTTTTAATAATTTTTCCTGAGATGCCAACAGAGGCAAAGAGCCTTAGATAATCGGTAAACACTGGAAGTATCTTTCAGTTGCCTCGCAATTGTTATGCATTAACACATTCTACACAAAGCCCTGAAGAAACAAGAGGAAAAAAATATCATCCTAGGTATCGGTGTAAACTAGATTGTCAGCATGAGTGAGTGAAAATAAAATTGCTGAAAATATTTGTTTATTCGGTTTCAGCAAGTTGACCATAAAATAGAATGTATTAATGTCTCAGTGGACAGTAACTTCAGCTTGTGAGAATATCAAATGGACTGGGAACAAGAGCGAGAGAGCAAGAGAGAGGAAGAGAGAGAGAGAGGAGAAGCCCTTCCTGGATCATGGGAAACCCAGAAACTTATGACAGTGCAGCATCTCAGCATCTGGACTGACATGCCTACCGGGTGACCTTGAAACAGACATGGTTTTATTACCAGGAGGACAAGTTATGCAGATGCTGTAGCAAGAGCCAAACCACAGAAACGCAACCAATACGAGAACTGTCAGATTGCATTTAAATTCTTCAGCAATTGTCATTAGTACTTTCATCTACTGACTTCTACATATCTAGGCTCTGGTTTATTATTTTTACACACCCTCTGTATTACACCAAATGCTATTATGATGTTTTCATGCTAGACACATGTCAGAGGAAAACGTGCCAAATTAGATATGGATTGCCTGAGTTCTAAGACCAGCTCTCCCAATGATTCGCTCTGTAACCATTGGGAACATAGTATTTCTCTTTTCATTTTCTCATCAGTAAAATCAAACTAATTATACTTCTTCTCAAATATTGTGGGATGTATGGAAGAAATGATATGGAACTCTTTTGAGCTCTTTAAGAAATCATTTTTAACAACTTAAGATTAGCATTAAAATAAGTATAAAACCAAATATGAGATCTGTATTTATAATATATTCTGGTCTACCATAAATTATACATCTTCATGATAATAACAATTACCAATTATTTAGCATGTATACCATGCCTGGCATATCATATATATTCTCAAGTTTAGTCCTGAACATTATCTTCATTTTAGAAATTAAGAAATACTTGGGCCCAAAGAGATTGAGTGAGTGGCAGTCCTGGCATTTAAACTTATGAATATCTGACCCAAAAACACATAGTCTAATGCCACCCCTTTTGGGAGGAAGGTTGCCAGCTTCTTAAAATGTGCTCAGGTTCATATTTAAATTGGTGGATTTCAATCTTATGATACCATTCATGAAACTTCATCCCCTTGGAGAATTCATCCCATTCACTCCTCAATAACTATACCATCCATCCGTCCATTCATTCACTCAACACATTCATTAAGCACCTCCTCTGAGTCACTCTCTGAGCCATGCCCTGGGATACAGCAATAAAGGAGACAGACTAGATCTCTCTCTGCCTTCATGAATTCTAAATTCTAGTGCAGAGGCAGACAACATGTAACACACACAAAAAAATAAATGAGAATTGCCAACTGCAATTCATGCTATCAAAGAAGGCAATACAAATTTTAAACTAAGACTGGGAGAAGCCAATTTAGGTTGGTTGATCAGGGAAAGGCTTCCTGAGAATGTGGCATGTTACAGGACAAGAATGAGCAGCGAGGCCAGACAGGAAGAATCAAGCCAGAGAAGCTAGCACATTCAAAGCCCAGAGACAGGGAAGGGTTTGTTTTATGCTAGGGGCGAGAGGGAAGTCGATGTGGCTGTAATGTGAGTTAATAATGGCAGAATGGAATGTGATGAAGTTGGAGAGGTAGGAAGGAGGCAGATCATGGTAAGGAGTTTGAATCTTATTCAGAGAAAATGGAAGAGTTTCCTAACGGTGTGCTGGCGCAGGATTTTTCCAGCCATGGGAGCCAATTTTGCCCATCTCCTCTCAGCTGCATGTTCAATGTTGTCATGTTGGTAGCTTGAAATCAGCTATTGTGGAGTATTTACATATCTATGAAAATTACATGTACATCTATGTATTTACATATCTATGTAAGTTATGTATAAATCTATGTAGTATTTGTGTATCTATGCGATGGTTACACAATTATATACTTAGGTGAAAATTAATTGGTCTATAAACTAAATACCAGTGCTCTTTACCCTATGATGTTATTCCTTAAAATTTTTTTCAAAAATAAGAGAGAGGGGCTTACAATGAAAAATTACATAAAGAAGCAATTCACTATGAGTAAGAGACAGCAGTAACAAAAAACAACAACACAAAAAAATTACAAAGGAAGCAATTCACTGAGTCAGCAGTGACAAAAAACAATTAGCAACCCAAGAATTTTAAATAAGAAATCAACAGTTTGAAAGAGAATATAAAATAACAGTGTTTTTAAAAGCCAAAAAATACATATAACAGGTAATATCTGAAGACATATGGTTAGGAATTTTAAATTGAGAAAAAACATGAATTCTCATATTCAGAATATTTCATGTTTCATTCAGAATATATTTTGCAAACAGAACTATTAAGACCTACTAGTGACTTGGAAGTGAAGCTTGAATTAAAGTGAGGAATCAAGGATTACTGTAGATTCTGACTGACATGGGAAAAAACGGGAACGAAACGGGTTTAGAGGGGTGAATTAAGACCTCTGTTTAGTTGTTTGAGCTTCTGACTAGCGCTTCAATCGTAGAAGTCAAGTAGCACTTAGATAGAGGAATCCAGAGCACAAGGTATGGACAGGTGAAATGAATTTGGTAATTATCAGAACAGAGGAGGTCTTTAAACTTATAGGGGTGGATGGGATACCCGGAGGAGAGAACACACATAGAGAGAAGAGGACCCAGAACTGAGCCCGATGACTCCCATGTTTGCAGACTGGCTAGAGGAGGAGATCCAGCCAAGAAGACCAAGGAGGGGCCTGTACATTGCATATTTCATTTCTAGATGTTGCAGTCAGTGTGGTGTACTAAAAGGAGACCTGTACAAGAACTCAAAAGAACAAAAGGCAGACTTTGCTTAGGTAAATTATAAAAGTGCTATGAGCACCTATTTTCTTACCTGTAAAATGGAGATAATGATTCCTTTTTGGTCTACCTAATAGGATATACATAAGGATCAACAGAATTTATGAAAGTAAATGTACTTTGTAATCTAAAGCTGCAATGGAGTCATGACCTAGCTTTTGTGTTAGAATATGCTCAGAGAACCATGTTGAAAATGACCTGCCCTTCTTTTCTAATTTATTTTTACATTCTGTAAAGAGTAATGTTAATATACTCAGTAAACTTCTTGAGATTCTAGTACCTACCCTTTGATATTCTGGCTGGCCAAAATAATTGTCTTATTTCAGATACATCATAGAAAAAAACTAGAGAGTGAATATTCCTAATAAGAAAAAATTAATTCAAAATCATGTTCTCAAAGTTCCTCCTAGTTTTGCTATCAGTAGATCCTAAAAGGAGTAAAAGACACCGGGCTTTGCCATGGCACACAACCAGACTACCATTAGCAGGAAAGCCGGTTCTCAAACTTAAGCTTCTGGAATCAACAGAGGAAATGTTTTTCTTCCCTGTTGTACCCAGTTTTGCCTGTTCAGCATTTCAGAGGGTGTTGCTGCTGCTGCTGCTGCTGTTTAGAGTAAAGTAAATATAACGTCCATAATAGATTAGGGATTTCTGCTCTGTGTCAATATTATTGTGCATATGTTTTTAGGGAGGGAGGAGTAATCTACCTGCTTTCATCTAAGATCTTGAGGTCCGAAGTTTCTAGAAATTCTTAATATTCCCCATTTATATACCCAAAAGTGTTTTTAACTTGGTGCTACATTTATCCAGTAAACTTTGACCAATTTTCACAAATTAATTTGATTTATTAAATAATTTTCTCTTACCAAGCAGTCAAGTGTTGTGGAATTCAGAGTGACTATTCCTCTGAAACGTACACTTTTAGTGAGATGTGCCTCAGTGAATATGACAGAGTGATAACCTAAGAAGGTTTTGTGTTTACTCCATTCGTGCCACATGCTAAATGTTATCTGTGTATTACCTTCCATGGTATGCCCAAAACTTTTAATGAATTAACCACCTCTGTCAGTCAATTATGAGAGTGAAGTTTGAAACAGCTGCGTCCAAAGTCACATAGGCAGAGTGGTAAATCTGAGATTCAAACCCATGAAGTCTGGCCTCAGAGCCACGTTCCTGACCCCTCTGTTGGCCTCTCGACTTCTGGGAGCTTGTCTTTTAGGCAGCCATAGTAGAACTGCCTGAAATGCCATAACTGAGCTGTTAACTAGCACAGTAATGCTCTTTCTAAATACAAAGAGAGAAGTGAGTTTATTTTGAGGAAAGAGGAAGCCTTCTTCATTTTGAAAATTGGTGGCAATTTCAAGGCTTGAAAATACTAGTGTAGCAGAAACTTTTTAAATAAAAGAATGAATTGTGCAAAGAATGAATTGACCCACGAAAAGTACATATTAGGAAAGGTTTTAAAACTGGAGGCACTTGAATGGAAATAGCACTGGACAGGGAACCATATCATGTGAAGTTGATTTCAATTCTAATGGTAAATTTCCTTCTTGACCTTGAACAAGGTTCTTTACATTTTTTAAATCTCAGTTTCTTATATACGAGATAGAATCAGAGATAACAGTTCCTTTTTGCCAAGGGCATATTCGTTATGGAAGAGATGTTATATGTGGCAATATTTGAGCTACTTGAGAACAGTCCTCAATAAAGGTAAGAGAGTAATAGTATGTAAAATAATCAAAGCTATAATCAGATGTCCTTATATACCACAGTTCTCAATAAGATTGACTGTCCTTGTCATAGGCACATTAAAAAAAAAAGATCCAATTCTAATAATGCACTGAATCCCATTTCTAAGCTCACAGTATGTCCATTTTGTGGCATATATTCAGCCTGATTGCTCATATTCCTTTAGACAGATATAATAGAACTAACATATTAAAGCATGGCCTTCATCTATTTTCTGATTAATCTTTGTTATGCTCAACAGTGAATCACATCACTAAAGTACCAGGTCTGGATTGTGACCTTGATTTCTTGATTTAGAAAGTAAAAAGAATAAAATCTTTTTTTTCACACAGTCTAGGTAGGAAGAAATGAATTATTATAAATATGATATGCCAAGTCCCTTGAAATTCATATGAACTTTTAAAATATCTCTCTTATCAAATAAAAGATCAACCAAAAATCAATAGATTAAACCATGCAATATTAAAAACCTATTTTTCTCTCTCTTGATCAAATAAAGTTGGTCACCTTGGAGAATAACTGAGCTATCATCTTACCAAAACATGTCACACCAGCATCACAATATTTTTATTAGGAAAAAATAGTAGAGAACTGAACCAATGGAGAGGAGAAGTTGTGCTCTCTTTTACTTACACCAAAGGACGTGAGGAAGAGAATATAGTTTGAGAAAATTAGCACAGTAGCTCTAAACAGAAAACATCTCCAGGCAAAGGAACAAGAATTTACAAATATGAAACTTGTAAGAGTGTATAAACAGAATTGACCATTGTCTTGACGTTATAATTAAAACACATTTTCACACAAGCCTTGGTATTTCAACACCTGCTGAGGTTGTGCATTTGAAGGATGTTCATTGTATTTCATGCCATACTTCATATGTCCCCCTTTACTCCTTTCACCCTCCCCCATCCCCTTCTCCTCTGGTAGGCGCTAATCTGTTCTCTTTATCTATGTGTTCGTTTTTTATCTTCCACGTATGAGTGAAATCATACGATATTTGTCTTTCTCTGTCTGACTCATTTCACTCAGCATAATATCCTCAAGGTCCATCGATGTTGTTGCAAATAGCACAATTTTGTCTTTTTTATGGATAAGTATTATTCCATATACCACATCTTCTTTATCCATTCAATTGTTGTTGGGCACTGGGGTTGCTTCCACATCTTGGCTATTGTGAATAATGCTGCAATGAACATAGGGGTGCATAGATCTTTCTGAATTATTGATTTCATGTTCTTTGGATAAATACCCAGTAGTGGAATAGCTGGGTCATATGTTTTTTTGCCAAACAAATTAATATAATTAGGGACAACAAAATGTGTCAGCCTATGGTTGGAGTAAAGACTGTTGAGTAAAAATTATGAGTAATTCTATTTTGTTATTCCTTTTGGAAGAAAAATAATAATGCAATGTGGTAGAATGATCACAGCTTTAAATCAGACTGACCTGTGGCCAAACTACATCTCTGCCTTTAGTTGCTCTGTGACCCACCTGAATAAATTATTCAATGCCGGTAAACCTCATGCACGAAATCAGAATAACACCTACTCATAGACTGTTGCAAGGATACAATGAGAAAATGCCTAACCTGTTAGTTCCCTTTCTTCATTTATCCTTCACTTCCTTGGCTCTTTCTAAGGTTTGTAAATCTAACAACATTTCTGTACATTTTATAAAGAAAATATACAAATACACCTCTGATAACAAAATACTTTTGCATTCCGGTAGATCTAAGTAGTATAAAAGTAGATGTTCTTAGAGTGGAATTTCAGATAGCTTCTGCTAATGTAAAGCTTGTGGTTGGACTTTACAGAGGAGATCACTACTTTAAAAGGAGCCTTCGCTCAGGACACTTTGGTCAGCAATATTTATGAGAAAGTTCATCCTTATAAGCTGTTGAAAAATATACCTACTTATAACTTGTGTTCACACGTCTCTTTCTGCCCTTGGGGGTGTTCACACATTTGAAGACTACTGGAAGCCTGCATTAAGACTTCTCACCAGCCTGAAATCCTCAAGTTCTACAAACCTTTTATCAAACGACGTAATTTTCAGAACTTTCATCATTTTGGGCACTCTTTAATAAATATGCTCCAATATGTCAAATAATTCTTAATTAGAACTGAATGTCATTCCAGAAATGTTCTTATGAGTGCACAATAATAATAGTTATTGTTATGAACGTTTCTTGCATACTTATACATGCCATGCACTGGCTTAGATATTTGAGATGCATACTTTTTCATGTACTATTTTATTCAAATTTTATGTTTAGCCATCCATCCAAATGTTAGCTAGCACCTACAGTAAGGCCCTATAGTTAGTATAGTTAGTATAGTGGTTAAGCGTACTTAGTATGGTGGTTAAGGGTGTGGTTTCCAGGGCCAGACTTTCTGGATCCAAATGCAGACTCTGCTGTTTACCAGTTCTGTGACTTGGGGAATAATAACCAAGCCTCTCAATGCTTCAGTTTCTTCAATGGCAAATGGTATTTTAAGATTTTTCTTAAGTAATATCAAGCTTTATATGTGAAACACTTAGAATTGTGCCTAGTGCACAGTAATTATCACATGAGATAATCATGTTATTAGTTCTGTGGATACCTGATACTCTTATGGAGGAAATAGACAATTGAAAAAAAAGTACTATAACTCAACATTGAGATAAGTGCTACTAAAAGTAAAGCGTAAAGGGTGGCCCAGTGGCACGGTGATTGAGTTTATGCGCTCCACTTCGGCGGCCCCGAGTTCATGGGTTCGAAGCCCAGGCACAGACATACACACCGCTGATCAAGCCACGCTGCAGCAGCATCCATATACGAAATAGAGGAAGATTGACACAGATGTCAGCTTAGGAAAAATCTTCCTCAAGCAAAAAGAGGAAGATTGGCAACAGATGTTAGCTCAGGGCCAATCTTTCTCACCAAAAAAATTTTTTTCAATAAAGTGTAGAAGGGGACAGGGAGTGCTGAGGTGGAAGGTTTGGGAAGATGGAGGTTAGATATGCAGGTCCAACAAGGCTCCTTTTGGGAGGTGACATTTGAACAAACCTGAATGAAATGCTCCAAGTGAGTGCCTGGTGGGAGAATAAGTCAGGAAGAGGGAATGGTTAGCAGAAAAGGCCATGAGGTGAGATGAACTTGGAAGATTTAGGGATATTTAGGCAGAGCAAACCACCCTGTGTGGCTAGAGAAGACTAAGCAAGGTTGGTGGGTGAGTCAGAGTTAGGCAGGGGCCAGATGGCATGGGGCTTTGTAGGCAAGGCGAGAGAAGCACAGAGAGGACGTGCGCCTTGCATGAGGTGACAGATTTAAGACAAGTTTTCCTGACTTTAAACCCCATAGCTCTGAATCACTTTGCTGCTTGTTATGGACAACATATTTTCCTCATATTAAAATTCTGTCAGATTTTTGGAAGTCATAACACACTGATGGCTCATACTGAACTTCTCATCAACTGAAATATTTAGGTGTGTTTTTTGTGGAAACTCCAGTTAATTTGATTGTATACTTTCTTGTTTTTCATAACTGATTTTTAAAGAGGTTTGCATTTATTCTTATTATTTTTGTTAAAAGAAAATTTAGAGAGCTTTACTTGATATGAATATTTTATTGAGTGAGAAACAAATTGCATACAGAGAGCCTTCAAACCTGAAGCTGGTGTGAAGCTCAGAAGCATAACATTACAGGATGGCTTATAAAGTGAAAATGAAGTTGTTTAATCTTTACAATGATTGATTATTACAATGAAGGCTACCAGACAGTAGGAGATTACTTAAAAGTGATTATCTTATATCATTTTGGGAAGATGACTTAAGTTTCATATATGATTATCAGAGGCATTTACAAAAAGAAGCCTAAGTTAAGTTTCACTTCCGCTCGCGAAATAAGCTAGACTAAGTTTTGCTTATGTGGCTTAACTGGTTTTGTCTACTCAGAGGATTTTCTAATCTGGTCTCCATTTTATTTATTTATTTATTCATGTTCTATTTTTGCTGAGGAAGATTCACCCTGAGCTGATGACTGTTGCCAATTTTCCTCTTTTTGCTTGAGGAAGATTCGCCCTGAGCTGACATCCATGCCGGTTTTCCTCTATTTTGTATGTGGGTCACCACCACAGCATGGCTGCTGGTGAGTGGTGTAAGTCCCAATCATCCACACCCAGAAACTAAACTTGGGCCACTGAAGCAGAGCACTCTGAACTTAACCACTAGGCCACAGGGCTGGCCCCTCCATTTTATTTTATCTTGACGTATTTCATCTTGCTCTTTTCAATTTTCTTATCTATTGATTATTCCTCTCAGCTGTGTGTGTTCTAATAAACTTGCATTCTGCATTTTCTTGCAAAATGCTAATAAAAATTCTGGACTAGAAAAGAGGACAAAATAGTTTGTCCTGACTGATACAAATGTCTGCAGATTGTCATGAGTCCATTAAATTATCTTTAAGGTAGACTGGCCCAAGTTATAGAAACACTTTCGTCTTAAAAATCTTATCCATGAGTTTATTATGGAATTTTTGTCTAAGGATCTGCAACATTCTCATGGACTCATAGCTTAGTTCATTTATTCTTTTAAAAAATAGGGAAATTAGTTTAGTTGGGCAGTACATGTTTATCTAACACAGGAAAACTACTAGTGTTTACTATATGTATTTCCAAAATGTTAAAATAGTCTTCTTAATCATCTGTCCTAAATTTTTCCTATGAATAAATAGCATGTTTACTCAACTGTAGATCGTAGTTATCTGTTTGAAAAATGAGCCCACATTTGTCTACCTCCCATCTTATGTAATCAATACCAATCCATATAAATTCCTGAGATATTAATGGTGATGATTGTGTGACTTTAATCTATTGAATATGGATGTTTGGATTCAAGATGTAAACTCTATTACAGTAGTAAAGTTTAGTCTTACTATCTCTCAATCTCTCTTGAACTAAAAAATTCCCTTGTACTCATTTTGTCCTACCATATTTATGCTGAATTACTATAATGAAGAATGTAGAAGAAAAAAAAAGGAACTAGAAATCTACTCAATTGCTCTTTCTTGTTCATCATGACATCTGCTAAAAACTGAACCTAGTCCTTCTTTCCTCTCTTTGCTGATTATAAAAGCCTCTTTTTAATCTGTGAGCTTTTATCCAGTCTTATTACATTTTGGATTTTAACCCACTGGACACTGTTCTTAGAAGCTCAAATCTTTTTTTATCTCTTCCCTTGATTAAATGTCCTTTTATTTCTTTTTTTCTACACATATATGTTAAATATAGACTTAACATGGATTATCCTACCCTGTTATGTTGTTTTCTTAGATATTCTCTCCATTTTCTTCTTTAATTACAGAGTGTTTTTCTTTGTACTATAAGAATGAATGCTTTTAGAATCTCTAATTCCTCTTGAGTAATCTTCTTTTGTTTTTGAGGAAGATTAGCCTTGAGCTAACTACTGCCAGTCTTCCTCTTTTTGCTGAGGGAGCCTGGCCCTGAGCTAACATCTGTGCCCATCTTCTTCTACTTTATATGTGGGATGCCTGCCACAGCATGGCTTGCCAAGCCATGCCATGTCCACACCCAGGATCTGAACCAGCAAACCCCGCGCCGCCGAGAAGCGGAACATGTGAACTTAACTGCTGTGCCACCAGGCCGACCCCTTGAGTAATCTTCTTTTATGTGGTTACTGGCCTTATATTTATGCTTAAGTTTTCTCTGAGCATTTAAAAATATATTTTTCAGTGTTTATGAAGAAAACGATATGATGTTTGGGATTTACTTTAAAAGACTGTGGGCCAGGAGGAGGGGACTCAAATGGTAGAATATTTATAAGATTGGCTATATGCTGATAGTCATTGACAGTGAGTGATGAGTACATGCTGGCTCATTATACTGTTTTCTCTCCTTATATATAAGTGTAAAAATTTCCATAGTGAAAAATTAAAAACAAACAAAAGAGATTGTAAATTAGTACCAGCTTTCTAGAGAGCGTTAACAGAAGCCTTAATAATGCATACATTTAAACCACCAATTTCATGTCTAGAAATAATGGACATTGGTCAAAATATTTCTTATATGGTGTTTATCATATTATTTTTATAGTAGTGAAAAAATGCAAATAATGTAAATGTCCAACCATAAGAGACCAGTTAAATAAAACTTGGTACTAATGATGGAATATGTTGAATCATTAAAAACAAATTGATACACTTAGGTAAGTATGTGCAAACTTAAACATCTTTATTAGGTTTTGTATCTATCCTATATACGTATTCTGGACCATAGACTCACGTGTTTCCTACTTTTCTAAATGGTGTATATCTTGTTGGCGTGCACTATGAGTGCTCTTCTCTTAAACTTGTTTCTTTCTATTGAACATATGGTACCATTCCATTTTTTCATTTTGGTCCTGAGTTATCACTGATTTCGTTTATAAAAGTAAACATTCAGTCATAAAGACAAAGTAAATGTTTGTCGTTTCTGAATATACCATATAGATCTGTATCAAAAATAAAGCTGGCCAACAGTACTAGTGTTGAAAATATTTATCACATAACTTCATTTCTTTAAAAGTTGTATTTGAGTTCCAGGAAAAAAACCTAAAACTTATTATGAATTGAATGAGGTATAGTAATAGTACATTAAAAAAAAATGTCATTCTCACAAAGCAAAGCCATATCTAGAAGGAAATGTGGCCATGGAGTTCTCTGTAGGCTTGTTTTACTTTAGACTTTCAGTGTCTTGGGGCATAAATTAGCTTAAACATTTGAAGGAAAATATACCATGAAGAAAAGCTTTGATTATGTTGAATTATATGGATTTATTTTTATGTATCAGACTTAGTTTGATCAAATTTACCATTTATTATAAGTTTCTTATACTATTAACAAATATGCTTGAGATGTTACATTTTAACATCATGACACTGATTTAAAAATCTATGAAATAAGCAAACAGCAAACAGTGAATATAACAGAGAATAAACAATGAAAAAAATATACATAAATTCTCATTAATAGAGGGAAATTTTCTGAGGCCTACTACAACCAAGAAAATAAATCAGGAGGAAGGGGCGGAACAAAATGGTGGGGTGAGCTGACCCGGGATTCTCTCCCCTCCAAAATACAACAAAGGTTTGGAAAAACTGAATTTCAGAGAATAAATCTAATGCCAACACGTTAGAGACCTACAATACCAAAAAGGTGGAGTTCATAAACCCTACTTACGGCCTCGGAGGTGCTGGAACGGTAGGAGAGAACATCGCTCCCTCCCCTAGAGTCTGCCATCGCTGGGGTGTGGGTAGGGAAGGACCAGGGGAGGGGCCATGTGACTGGGGATCATCCAGGACTCCTGCCGCTGATTCAGTGGAAACCTACTGATGGGGAGAAAGCTTCCATCCGCAGGCACCCCATAAACCCAGGGCCTGGGGAGACCAGAGAACAGAACTGATCTGAAGCCAGACCAGAGCGTGAGAATAACAGCCCCTCCCTCCTGGCAAAGCCAGTGGGCGCAGCCATCTTGCCCCGAAGGCAGAGAGCTCAGAACATGTGGCTCTCGACCCCCATCTAGTGGCGACAGGCTGTAACTGCAACCGAATTCTACCACCATGGGAAAAATCCGCTCCTCTACCATCCAGCAATTTATAAAAGCCCCAGACCAGAAGGAAAACAATAAAAACATAGAATTAAGTCCTGAGGACTTGGAATTAGGTAAACTAAGTGATAATGAGTTCAGAGCAGCTATAATCAAAAAACTCAATGAGGTAGAGAGAAAGATAGAGAAACAAGCTGAGTTCTGGAGTTACTTCACAAAAGATATTGAAATTATAAAGAAGAATCAAACAGAATTACTAGAGATGAGAAACACAATGGACCAGATAAAACAGAATATGGATTCCCTGAATGCCTGTGTAGACACCGTAGAAGACCAAATTAACATAATTGAAGATACACAGGCTGAATGGCTCCAGACAGAGGAAGAAAGAGAACTAAGAATTTAAAAAAATGAGGAAAATCTCTGAGAGATAGTGGATTCAATGAGGAGTAAGAACATAAGGATCATAGGAATTCCCGAGAATGTGGAAAAGGAAAATGGAGCAGAAAGTGTGCTTAACAAAATTATTGAAGAGACCTTCCCAAATCTAGGGATTGACGGAGAAATGTGTGTAGAGGAGGGTTTTAGATCTCCTAGATTTGTCAATGTAAAAAGACCTACTGCAAGGCACATAGTAGTAAAATTGGCAAAAAGGAAAGATAAGGAAAGAATACTCAGGGAAGTAAGAAAAAAGAAGAGAATAACCTATAAAGGAGCCCCTATCAGACTGTCAGCAGATTTCTCTACAGAAACCTTACAAGCTAGGAGAGAATGGAGTGACATATTCAAAGCTTTAAAAGATAAAAATCTTCAGCCAAGAATACTCTATCCAGCAAGATTTCCTTCAGATATGAGGGAGAAATTAAATCTTTTCCAGACAAACAAAAGTTAAGGGAATTTGTAACTAAAAGCCCTCCACTACAAGAAATCCTCAAGAAGGCTCTCATACCTGAAAAAAGACAAAAGGGAGAAAGGGGTCACAATCCACAGACTAGGGAGACCGATGGATAGAACCAGAACAGGATAGCAAATATTCAACTATAGCATTAGGGTAAAGGTAAGGAAACTACCAAAGCAAAGATGATCTCATCACTCTAACTATAAATTCATAGCACGAGTTGGAATAAGAAATGAAAATAATTATTTAGGAGGGGAAGAGCAAAGGGTCTAAATCAGTATTGGTCAAGTAAGTAAGAGACCACCAGAGAATAGACTATATTATACACGAGATTCTAAATACAAACTTCAAGGTAGACACTAAAATAAAGTAGAGAACAGAGTCACAAATCATAAATAAGGAAAAATCTCAGAAACCCAGCATAAGAAATTGCAGTATTAAATGGGTAGGCTAAAGCAAACAGGAAAAGAAATGCAGGAAAACAAGATAATGAGTGACAGATTTACAGCATTAAGTCCACATGCATCAATAATCACTCTCAATGTAAACGGATTGAACTCTCCAATAAAAAGACACAGAGTGACAAAATGGATTAAAGAACAAGATCCAACAATTTGTTGCCTCCAGGAAACACACCTCAGCCCCAAGGACAAACACAGACTCAGGGTGAAGGGATGGAGGACAATACTTCAAGCTAATAGCAAGGAAATAAAGGCAGGTGCTGCAATTCTTATATCAGACCAAGTGGATTTCAAAATAAGACAGGTAAAGAGAGACACAGAGGGACAATATATAATGATCAAAGGGACACTTCATCAAGAAGAAATAACACTTATAAATATCTATGCACCCAACGCAGGAGCACCAAGATTCATAAAGCAACTATTAACAGACCTAAAGGAAGATGTTAAAAACAACACAATAATAGTAGGGGACCTCAACACCCCACTCACATCAATGGACAGATCATCCAGACAGAAAATCAACAAGGAAATAGTGGAGCTAAATGAAAAACTAAAACAATTGGACTTAATAGACATATATAGATCACTTCACCCTGAAAGAGCTGAATACACATTCTTCTCAAGTGCACATGGAACATTCTCAAGGATAGACTATATGTTGGGAAACAAGGCAAGCCTCTACAAATTTAAAAAAATTGAAATAATAACAAGCATCTTCTCTGATCATAATGCTATAAGGCTAGAAATTAATTACAAGAAAAAAGCTGAGAAAGGCACAAAGATGTGGAGACTAAACAACACACTACTGAACAAGCAATGGATCATTGAAGAAATTAAAGAAGAAATCAAAAATTACCTGGAAACAAATAAAAATGATAGCATGCCATACCAACTCATGTGGGATACAGCAAAAGCTGTATTAAGAGGAAAATTCATCACAATACAGGCACATCTTAACAAACAAGAAAAATCTCAAATAAGCAACCTTAAAGTACACCTAACAGAACTATATAAAAAAGAACAAATAAAGCCCAAAGTCAGCAGAAGGAGACAAATAATAAAAACCAGAGCAGAAATAAATACTATTGAAATGAAAAAGGCAGTAGAAAGGATCAATGAAACAAAGAGCTGGTTTTTTGAGAAGATAAGTAAAATTGACAAACCACTAGCCAGACTTACAAAGGAAAAAAGGGAGAAAGCTCAAATAAACAAAATCAGAAATGAGCGAGGAGAAATAACAACAAACTTTGCAGAAATACAACGGATTATAAGAGAATACTACAAAAAACTATATGCCAACAGAATGGATAACCTAGAGGAAATGGATAAATTCTTGGACTCCTACAATCTCCCAAAGCTCACTCAAGAAGAGGCAGACAATTTAAACAGATCAATCACAAGGAAAGAGATTGAAACAGCAATCAAAAACATCCCAAAGAATAAAACCCCCGGACCAGATGGCTTTCCTGGGGAATTCTACCAAACTTTCAGAGAGGATTTAATACCTATCCTTTTCAAGCTATTCCAAAAAATTAGGGAAGATGGAACACTTCCTCACACATTCTGTGAGGCCAACATCACGCTGATACCAAAACCAGACAAGGACACCAAGAAAAAAGAGAACTAAGGGCCAATATCACTGATAAACATAGACGCAAAAATTCTAAACAAAATTGTGGCAACCAGAATTCAGCAATTCATCAAAAGGATCATACATCAGGATGAGGTGGGATTCATACCAGGGACACAGAGATGGTTCAACGTGATACACCACATCAACAAACTGAGGAATAAAAACCACATGATCATCTCAATAGATGCAGAGAAGGCATTTGACAAGATCCAACAGCCATTTATGATAAAAACTCTGAACAAAATGGGCATAGAGGGAAACTACCTCAACATAATAAAGGCCATATATGACAAACCCATAGCCAACATCATACTCAATGGGCAAAAACTGAAGGCCACCCCCTGAAAACAGGAACGAGACAAGGATGCCCTCTATCACCACTCTTATTTAACATAGTACTGGAGGTCCTGGCCAGAGCAATCAGGCAAGAAAAAGGAATAAAAGGAATCCAAATAGGGAGGGAAGAAGTGAAACTCTCGCTGTTTGCAGATGACATGATCTTATATATAGAAAACCCCAAAGAATCCATTGGAAAACTGTTAGAAGTAATCAACAACTACAGCAAAGTTGCAGGGTATAAAATCAATTTGCATAAATCAGTAGCATTTCTATACTCCAGTAATGAACCAACAGAAAAAGAACTCAAGAACACAATACCATTCACAATCGCAACAAAAAGAATAAAATACCTTGGGGTAAATTTAACTAAGGAAGTGAAGGACCTATATAATGAAGATTACAAGGCCTTTCTGAGAGAATTGGATGAAGACATAAGGAGATGGAAAGACATTACATGTACATGGATTGGGAGAATAAACATAGTTAAAACGTCCGTTCTACCTAAAGCAATCTACAGATTCAACACCATCCCGATCAGAATCCCAATGACATTCTTTACAGAATTAGAACAAAGAATCCTAAAATTCATATGGGGCAACAAAAGACCCCGAATTTCTAAAGTAATCCTGAGAAAAAAGAACAAAACGGGACACATCACAATCCCTGACTTCAAAACATACTACAAAGCTACAGTAATCAAAACAGCATGGTACTGGTACAAAAACAGGTGCACAGATCAATGGAACAGAATTGAAAGCCCGGAAATAAAACCACACATCTATGGACAGCTTATCTTCGACAAAGGAGCTGAGGACATACAATGGAGAAAAGAAAGTCTTTTCAACAAATGGTGCTGGGAAAACTGGAAAACCACATGTAAAAGAATGAAAATTGACCATTCTTTTTCACCATTCACCAAAATAAACTCAAAATGGATCAAAGACCTAAAGGTGAGACCTGAAACCATAAGGCTTCTGGAAGAAAACGTAAGCAGTACACTCTTTGACATCAATATTAAAAGGATCTTTTCGGACACCATGCCTTCTCAGAGAAGGGAAACAATAGAAGGAATAAACAAATAGGACTTCATCAGACTAAAGAGCTTCTTCAAGGCAAATGAAAACAGGATTGAAACAAAAAACAACCCCACTAACTGGGAAAAAATATTTGCAAGTCATATATCTGACAAAGGCTGAATATCCATAATATATAAAGAACTCTCACAACTCAACAACAAAACATCAAACCACCCAATCAAAAAATGGGCTGGAGACATGAACAGACCTTTCTCCAAAGAAGATATACTGATGGCCAATAGGCACATGAAAAGATGCTCATCATCGCTGATCATCAGGGAAATGCAAATCAAATCTACACTAAGATATCACCTTACACCCGTCAGAATGACAAAAATATCTAAAACTAATAGCAACAAATGTTGGAGAGGTTGCAGAGAAAAAGGAACCCTCATACACTGCTGGTGGGAATGCAAACTGGTGCAGCCACTATGGAAAACAGTATGGAGATTCCTCAAAAAATTAAAAATAGAACTACCATACGATCCAGTCATCCACTACTGGGTATTTATCCAAAGAGCTTGAAGTCAGCAATCCCAAAAGTCCTATGCACCCCAATGTTCATTGCAGCATTATTTACAATAGCCAAGACATGGAAGCAACCTAAGTGCCCAGCAACAGATGAATGGATAAAGAAGATGTGGTACATATATACAATGGAATACCACTCAGCTGTAAAACAGAACAAAATCATTCCATTTGCAATAACATGGATGGCCCTTGAGGGAATTATGTTAAGTGAAATAAGCCAGCGAGAGAAGGATAATCTGTGTATGACTCCACTCATATGAGGAATTTAAAATTATGGACCAAGAACAGTTTAGTGGATACCAGGGGAAAGGTGGGGTGGGGGGTGGGCACAAAGGGTGAAGTGGTGCACCTACAACACGACTGACAAACATTAATGTTCAGCTGAAATTTCATAGCATACTTACATAAAGTTTTACAGTGGTATGTAAATACATAGAAACCTGGGCAACTCAGCCACTCTCATTTCAGAAATTAATATAAAAAAGTAGAAATATTATTAAGCCGGATAGTCAAATCCTGGAGAAAGGGTTTTAAAAAAAGTCTGTATAAATTGGAAACTGTTCCATGAAAATTTGCCAAGGTCTAAACATCCCTGACTTTGCTTTGCATGATTGACATTCTTTAAGGGAAAAACAATCTCTCTGGTGCAATCTGCCTAATGAATGTCCTTTTATTTGTCTCCATTGTTTCATTTTCCTTTCCTATCTCTCGAATGCTCTCACTTGAAAAGTTTATTCTATTCTGTAGGTTGAGGGGTCTTCTTTAGACAAGAAAGAACTTAGGTAAGAAATAAAGTTAGGGTTGCAATGAGTGAACTTTCCAGCAGTCAACTTAGATATTTGTCAAAAGTAGTATGACATTTGGCAAGGTAATTGACAGAAGCATTGACTTGATTGTCTTAACGTGTCGACAGCCCACAAAAGCTCAAAATCTGCTTTTTAATAAGTGGATGGTCCCCCCAGGCTAAAGAATAATGAGTGTACTCTTTTTTGGCATCTTCTCTTTATTTAACCTGCCATTCCCTACTGTATGTATTAGAAGTAGACACCACAGTTGTCTGGTTTGAAAATTTAACTCTTATAAATCAGGATCTCTGCATAACAGAGGGAGGTTGGGTAAGGGTTTCTGAAATGAAAACAGCAGAATTTCAGGAAAATACAACACTAAATTACAAACATGTGCCTTTGTTGCCTTAATTTATATCTGGAATACTTTGTAACTGCTCACCTGATGACCGAGATTTTAGCATCCCATAAAAATATTTGTCAAATAAATATTCTACTTTATCTATTAGAATGATCAAACATGTAATTAAATACATTTTGAAAATAGAAATTTTATGTCTTTTGCAGGTAAGGTAAGTAAATATAAGTGGAGATATAATGCATATAAAATAAATCTAGTTGTAAACTGCACAAGAAGTACATAATGCAAATCCCTCTATAATGCATCCAGTCTAAGATTCTGTCTATGGTCTGAGATGAAAAATGCATTATTTATTTACTTATTTTCATTCACTTATTTTAAGAGTATTATATTTAATTGTTCTTGAATTTAAAAGGATAAAAGAAACAAGTGAAACTGAGAAATTATAGAACTTTATATCAATGTTTCCTTACTAAGAGATGCTATTTCATAAAAGACTCCTTGAAAGTAAAATAACAGCAAAGAAGATTATGACTCTCCTTAAGAAACAAATCAGTATACCTTAAAAAAAAATCTGCCACAGGAAATAAAATTGTATAGAACTTAACATACACACATACACAAAGGAGTACAAATAAAACTGGGGAAATCTGAATGAGGTAGGTGCATTCCAGCAATATCAATATCCTGGTTGTGAATATTAACCTATAGTTTTGCAAAATGGCACTATTTGGGGAAACTGAGCAAAGTGTACAAGGGACTGATCTGTATTAATTCCTACAGCTACACATGAATCTACAATTATCTAGAAAAATTTCAATTAAGAAAAACCTTACATTTTTAATCAGTATCAGTTAAATTTTCAGGGAGCAAAATATGGCCAATCTTTTCTCATATCTGATAAATAAGCAAACAAGTTCATTTTATTAAAAGATACAAGGACAAAAGTTTTAAATGCAAACCTAATTTGAGGATGAATCAATCTCTAACAAAATCAGTAGAGAAATACTGATAAGTAAGCTAATTATTCAAGGAAAATTATAATTCACATGTAGAAAAGAAAAAACTTTTTAAGCAAATAGTTAATATGACTACAAATTATTGTTATTGCAAACTGTTATTACAAGTATTACTACTGTAAATCCTAGCATACATCTGTCCTCTTTCTTCATTGATATCACTGTCTGGGTTTGAGTCTAAGCTTTCTTCCCCAGATCCTTAGGGATCAGTTTACCTGTGAGCAGTTATGTAGCATCAGGTTAGCGTGCCGCTTCACACTGTCGTGCTCATGATCTTGCCCTTTTTAAGACTAATAGTATAATTTTAAAGCACTATGTTAGATAAAGGAAGCAAATCTTGGTGGCTTAACGCAGTAGGGTTTCTTTCTCACTCATCTCAGAACTCAGTACAGTGGTGAGGGGCTTTGCTCCACACAGTCATTAAGGGAACCAGGCTTTTTCCTTCAGTTGATCTCTCAGTTTTCTAGGGCATCAGTGTCCTCTATTATATTCCCACACCGGGCGTGGTTGAGGGTGGGGGCATGTAGGCATTGGTGTAAAGGGAGGTAGGAAGATTTGGGAGGTCCAGTGGGGTTAGGAAACAGAACTAGAGATGCTGTACATTGCTTCCAACCGCATTAGAATGGCAAGAATTTAGTAGCATGAGCTTGCCAAAGGACGTTACACAATATATTTTAGCTCTGTGCCTCAGAGCAAGAGGAAACAGACTTTGTGGGGAGGCAGAGCCAATAGCAGTCGCATCTGCACCTCTTATTGGTTAAACATGTATTGTCAGTTTGTCCTTAATTGAATTATGTATGTCTGCAGTTAAGCAGTTGCTCTAGAAATTCAGATAAAAGATTTTGATAATAGATATTTGTTGCTAAAATGATAGTTCTTTATGATGTGTGAATAAGTCATAAGAATCTGTACTAGCTTTGATGATTCTATGACTTATTATAAGAGCCTTTTCGCCTTTAAGTTGCCTTTATTTATATTGCCTGACATGTGCTGGTCTATTTTTTTGCTCATGTAACCAAACAACCCTTTTACGTAAGTCATAATAACAGTGAAAAAAAGCACACATTTATCCATGTAGGTATCTGCCATTAAGTTCAAGAGCTTGTAAATTTCTCTAGTTCATCCACAGGGTTTAACTGAACTAGGCATCCTTTTCACAGCATGTTTAAAAATAAACTATTTACTAGGTCTGTATTCTAAAGGACACTCAATAGGAATAGCACCCATTACCCAGGCTTCCCATTGCCCTGACTCTGTCTCAGACCTGGCAGTTCTCATTGATCTAGGCATGTTGGCTCTCAGGAGGCGTGTGGTTAAGAATGGATGTAATATTGATGACTCCTGCAGGACCGTATTTCATTTGATTAGTTCCTTATTGTTCCGGACAGGGAGTGTCAAAGGAATGGATTTAAAACTATCGGCAGCAGCCCCAGTCAATGACCAGTTCACAGAATTCTTAAAGCACCTCTCTTAATTTCGGATTTTCAGAGCAGAGCCAGTTTCTTTGCGTTTTCTCCAGTGTTCAAATACCAGGCATATAGATGACAACATAGCAGAGGGGTTGAGTGCATGGATTCTAGAGCCAGATTGCCTGGATTCAAGTCTTTGCTCTGCCATTTTCTTATTAGCTATGTGACTTGGGCAAGTTACTTAATGTCTATGTGCCTCAATTTCTTCATGTGAAATGTGAAAATATATTAATAACTAATCCATAGCATTGTTATGAGGTTTAAATGAGTTACTATTTGTTCATTTGTTAAATACATGTGTTTGGTAAACAATTGGGAGCTTTTACTCATTGATTTACTTCATCTTAAAACCCAAACAGAAGATGAAGGATATAACTAATATTCACTCAACTACTTGTCCTACTTTGTGAAAGTATCCTTCTGGCTGGACTCTGCTGACCAGTACACAGTTTCATTGTAACTCATCATGCATTTGAAATAATACGTATTCTCTGCCTAATTCTGGATACTTTTTGTAATGGAATAAAAACGTTATTGGATTTCTATTCGAAATTTAGTATCACACAAAGATCTCTATGAAGATATTCATAGCAATCTTAATTATAATAGCCCCAAACTAGAGACAACCCAAACAGCCATCATTTAGAGAATGGAAAAGCAAATAAATAACAGAATACTACTCAGCAATAAAAGAAACAAATTATTTATACATGCAACATGCAATGTTGTGGATGAATCTTAAAAGCATTAAACCGAGTGAAAGAAGCCCAGACTTAAAGGTTACAGGCACTAGATTTCCATTTATAGAATATCCTACAAAAAGTAAAACCATAGTAACAAATCAGTAGTCGCCAAGGACTAGACGTGAGAGGAGGGGATTGGCTGCAAGCGGGTGGGGGAATTTCTGAAGGTGATTAGAAATTTCCTATGCCTTGATTGTGGTCATATTACTTTACACTTTTCAACGCTCATCAAACTGTACAATTAAAAGGGGTGAATTTTATTTTGTATAAACTATACATTAATAAACCTGACTTTGAAAACTTTAGTACTCGCTTTAGACTTTCTGTCTCAACTTGGGTAATCAGAAGCATATTTAAGGAATATCTGCAAAAGTATCTTCCCTTCTCAGCACTGGAAAGTGTGGTCTGCAGATCAGCACCAGCAGCAGCTTCCCGGGGAGCTTCCATGCCCACCTCCCCCATGCTGTCGACCTCCTGAGTCAGAATATCTAGGGGTGGCGCCTAGGAAGCTGTGTTCTAACAGGCTCTTTAGTTCATGCCAAAGTTTTAAAGCACTGAAGATTTATAAGACAATAAAGAAGTATGGTCATTATTCCAGCAATAAGCATACACTTACGGTATATTTAAATCTGCTATCTTTATTTCCCTACATTCTTAAACACACAATAACTTTTTGGTTATCACGCTGTTGCATTATACTGTCATTTATTAACTACTTAAACAACTTACGTTGACATTTTAGCCTGTCTGTGATACCAGCGCCTTTAATAACACTGGCACAAAGCAATAACAACTAAATTTCCAACTTCTCTGCTAAAGGGTTGGGAAAGTATCTTCTAACCTCAGATGAAAGCCATATCCACATTTCACAAATATGAAGATGTAAAAAAGAAAATTTTAATTGGTCTTAGAAGTGTATATCTCTCTTAAAATCTCCTTATCTAGGACAAGAGGAAATAATGATCAACTCTGAAGAAAAGGCTAAAGTAAGACAAGTAGATAATGAAAAGTATGCATCCACTGTGCTGGGGAAGTAAAAGGCACACACCTACCAGATACTCTTTCACTCCTTTGGAGCAGCCTTGCTGTGAACATTGATGTAACTTTTGTCTGAGGCTAGCTGAGTGGTCCATTCTTCTCCTCAGACAGAGAATGGAGCAGCAACCTTCTGGCTGGAGTCATGGCCATGTTCCCAGCATTGTTGGTGGATTTTGGAGGCAGTCCAAACTAACTCTATGAACAGTTCAAATGTGTTTGGAACTTAAAGAATTGTCTAAGAATTGTCTTCTGGAAATTAGCCTTTACTCTGCTTCATTATAACAACTGACAACAGACAGGCATTCACAGAAATGAACTCGTTCATTTATTAAATCCTTTATTTATTCAGATATCTTGGTGAATTACAAAAGTACGAGCCTGGAAATCAAACTGAAATGGATTTAATCTATTTCTGTGTGATCTGAGACAGCATACTTAACCTCCTCCTGGTTCAGTTCCTCACCTATAGAGTAAGAATTATAATGACCCACCAACCATGATCATTGTGAAGATTAACTGAGATAATGAAACACCTAAGATGGTCTCGATTATTATTTTGTTATTTAATAAACATATATTAAGAGTCTCATCTTGTCAGGCACTGTATTCTCTAGGAAAAGGAGGACACACAATTACATTAAAACATGATCTTCCCCCTGAGGACTTCGAAGATTCTCAAATTGGGATAGTATTGCCCCTCTCGGAATTTTTAACACTGTGGGAGCGGAGGAGTATTATTAGCCGTTAAAAAGACTGGAGGTGCTCCTGACTGACATTGCATGCCTGGGGATTCTAAAGCTTCTAAAATGCATGGCACAGCCTAAGCAACAAAAAAAATTGTCTCATCCCAAACACCAATACCACCCCTATAAGAAACAGTCTTGTAGAGGTAGCTGACAAGTGAATCAACTATTATAGTATAAAGAAAATAAATGCTATAATAGATGGATGCAGTAAGAACATCATCATCGATATCATCACCATCATGGTGATAAAGTGACAGCCATTTACAAGGTACCTTACAACATTGTTTCATTTAATCCTTGAAACAAGCTATCGGGGAGGGTATTATACATCAGTGCTTCTCAAACTTTAATGTGTATAAAAATCAAATGGGGATCTTGTTAAAATGAAGATTCTGATTCAGTAAGTTTGGAGCGGAACCTTTGGAACAACTCGTCAGCAGACACACTGAATAGCACATTATATGTAATTGTAGTGGACACTGTTGGTGCTCTGCCCAAAGCCTCCGGAGACACCCGTTGTCATTGTAGAGCTTCCTCCCTCTCCCACCCCACCCCCCACCCCTCCGCTACCCCTCCTCAAGATTTATTTTTAACACTTGTACCTGCTACTTCCTTGAGGAGACACTCTAAGGCTCCTGGAACTGGTTTGCTCAAACCCATATGAAGTTGGAGTGCCTGGAAGTGTAGATCCCCCTGCAGTGGACTTCAGTGATTGACTGATTGGTATGAGAGTATGAAAGCCCAATTTCTTTGCCAAGTCAGGACAAACTCTGAGGCATCACTTCTTAGCCAGAGTCCTCCTGCAGGATTGAGCTAAAGCGCCCTCTTCCCAACTTTGCCTAAAATGATGCTCTTACTTGCCTTCCCCCTTCCCTGTCCTGCTTCCATTACAGCCTTCACCGTTTCTGGTCCTTAATAACTCACTTGCACATGACACTGTGTCTCAGTTTCTACTTCAAGAGAACACAACCCTAAGATAGCCTCAATTCCTCTCTTTTCCTCTACTCACACATCCTTTCGGCTCCCCCTTCAAACGACATCCCAAATTCACCTTCACTTGTGTAGGCGAGCTTTACATTAAACTGAACTGAGACATATATTTCAGAAATAGTGCAGAAAGAGTAGTGCCCTTTTTAGCTCCAACCTGAAATTTTAAAGCCTTAAATTGAAAAATTCATGAGAGTTTCAGGTTAGTCATTCAGATTAGTGAAGTTTAACAGTTTAAAACTGGTTTTTATTTTATTTTATTTTATGGGAAAAGCAATGCATCATAATGCATAGCTCAATGTGGAAAGGTATAAAATGAAAAGTAAAAGAAAATTTTAAAGAGGAATGACTCAGTGTGTTCTAGAAAAGGGATAGATGAATTTGTGACAATAGGAAAGTAGCAAGCAAATTTTTAGGAAGACAGGTTAAGAATCATATTCCCCACACCAGTTAGCATTCTAGATCACTGTTGAAAGGACAAAAGGGTAGTAGATGGATCAGGCTAAAAGGCAGAAAATATTTTGTGATATTTGGATATAGAAAGATTTTAAAGCTAATTTTAAAAACTAGCTGGTTGCTCGTTGGTCTTCCTCTCTGGTAAAAGGTCAAGTTACAGTGCTTGAAAAATCATCTGACCTGAACTATGATATGGGATGTGTTCATTTTATTCAGAACTTATTCATGTGTCAAATTTTAGAAAACTGTATAAAGGTGTTGGAAAAAAATCTTGAAACACTTGATATATTTGTGCTATATAAAAAATTGCAAACACTAGTGAAATTCACATTCTCAAAGATTTGTAGTCATTTAGAAGGGAAGATGTGAATCATTTTATCTAGCTATCAAGGTGATCTAAGATAAAGTTAGTTTAGACATGTGAGCATTTGCCCTAGAATTTTCCATGATATGCTCAAGTTCCATTGTGGGCATTTCGGGTAGGAATCTATTTTTCAATCATCTTCTTCTCTTTTTAGACACATATATAATTTAATATAATTTTAGAGACCTCATTATATTATCATTTTTTCCTCTCTGCTCCACTTTTTAAACGTTACATCTATAATAACGAGCTTGTCAGCCTGCTGATTGACGTATATCTAACATCTTGTTTTAACTAGATCTGAAAAAAACATTTCTAACAAAGTATGTATGGTAAATATTATAGATAGACTCCTTTTAGTAGAGAAGACTTGGAAATGGGATTGCCCCTGCTCATCACCAGGTCTCCAAGGGCTACCTCTCGGGCATGTCTGCCTGATGTCTACCTACCACATCTAGGGAGCATTTATTCCCACTGATGTACACCCTTTCCCAATCAGAGTGTGGAGAGAGGGGTTGGCTTATTGAATCCTGAGAGACAAAAGCCCACAGCACATACTTTTACTAAATTGCAGCCTTTCACTTATTTTCTTAGGACCATTACCACTGTACAGATTGTAAAGACTTGAGAATCCTGAAGCTTAATTTAACTGCAAGATACACGGGTATTATATGATTCCCTTCTAGAATGTGAGCTCCACCAGGGCCTGGATCTTCGTCAGATTTGTTCATTGATGCATACCCCTAGAACAGTCTTTAGTACCTCACAAGATACACACAAACATTTAGAAAGAGATAGAGTAGGAGTGTGAATAAGTCACACAACTGGCAGATCTGCTATCCAAGGCTGGAATGTGTCGAGTTAACTTTGTGCTTTTATTTTTCTTCGCTACTTTTTTGACTTGGCTCATATCTCCTTATCTTTTTTCACCAGACCCCCATTGCACAATTCTTTTAAGGTACTTTGAGTAAGATTGGGATTTTGAGGTCCATTTTCTTATTTCCCTTCTATTTGAAATAAAAGAAAGAAAACAAGTGCTGACTGAGTGTCCATTTTGTGCTGGGTACGGTGTCAGACATGTTAACGCACATGATCATGTTCAACAGGGCAGACTGGAGTTGCTCTAACGTCACCTGACTATATCCTCCATTTATCTTCACGACAAAGCTGTCAGCAATGGCGACAGCAGCAAGCAAGATGGCTGCAGGGTAGTCATGAATCTATTTAAGGATGAAGACTAACTTGAAAGATGAGAGGAATATCTATGGGATTCCTTCTGCCAGATCTTGCTTAGGAAAGCAGAGACTATCCTCTAACACAGCTGTGCTGGACTCCTTTACTCCATGAACATAGATCTAGTCTCCCTTTATGTGATTTCTAAGAACAGGGCACTGACTTGTTAGTATGCCTCTAGTATGCTGAAGAGGAAATCATAGATCTCCTTCTGAACAAAACCTGCTCCTTTGGGAACTTTGCAACATTCATGTAGCCCTGGTCCACCGGAGATGGAGTTCTAGGGGTACTAAAAGCAGCGTGGAAATAATTCCGGGTCTGGAGCAAAACACATATGGATTTGAATTCCCACTCTATTCTAGCTAAACTTAGATTGCTGAGCCTTAGTTTATTTATAAAGTTGGGGGATTTTTTCAGACTATTGTAAGAATGAGAGAAACCATGGCGAGTCCTTTTGAATATAGTTGGTACTGAATGATGGGTACTATAGTGTTTGGGAGAGGGTAGGGGTAGGAAATGGTAATATTTCATCTTTAAATTTATATTGCCCACTTTACTGTATGTACAAAGTGAGGAGTTTGGAATAGTGACTTATATTCATGGCTCCCATATAATGCCCACCTTTCCCCCAAGGCTCAAATCAAATTGTACTTCCTCCGGCTATTCCACCCCACACTGATCTCTTCCAACGTCATTGATCCTTCCAGGAGTGGAAATTTCATGCAAATACATGTCAGAAAGCCTGTGTTAAATATGAATGTTGCTCTTTATTCACCATATGACCTTGGGCAAGTCAGTTCAGCTTTCTGAGCTTCTGAGCTTCAATTTCCTTCTTATTTAAATGATTGTGGGGTTGTGTTGAGAATTAAACAAAAAAACAAATGAAAGATGTTATGAACTTTGAAATGCTTTACTAGTTGTATCAGTCATCTATGGCTTTGTAACAAGTCACCACAAAAGGTGACTTAAGTGAGTTAAAACAATAATGATTTGTTATTTTCCACAGTTCTAAATCTGGGCTGGGATCGGTTGGGCAGTTCTTCAGCTCAAAGTGGTGTCTGGGATGGCTCCTTCTTTCACTTGTCTGCTGCTTTAGCTGACACTGCTGTATTAACTGGGGCCCCACGTCTTCTCTGCAGAGCAGCCAGACATTTTTAAATGGTGGCTCAGGGATCCAAGAGAGCATGTTCCAGAGCACAAGTCTCAAGCCTCTGCATGCATCACGTTTGTTAATGTTCTGTTAGTCAAAGCAAGTCACTAGGGCTAGTCCCACAGTCAGTGGATAGGTAACTACACGAGGACATGAATCCTGGGTACGGTGGCTCATTGGGGGCCACCAAAGTGACAGTCTATCCCACAAATGGAAGTGATAATCGATATTCTCACTTCATTTCTATCACTTTTCTATACCACATACATTTGGGCACCTGCTTTGCACTCTTTTCTTTTTCTTTTGGTAAATGCATGTGTATCTTGTCTTCTCACTCTAAGGAGACTACATATTTTTTGGTGGCAGTGACAGTGCTCTACTGTTCTTTTATGTTCTCATGGAAATAATATTTATGGCATACTGGAGTGTGTAGGCTTTGGAGCCTTTGCTCCCAATCCTTCCTGAGTCTGCCACTTATCAGCTTTGTAGTCTTAGGAAGGTTACTTAACCTCTCTGATCCTCAGCTTCCTCATCTGCAAAACGGGGATAATAATAGTTTCTTCCCTCGCATAGTGGTTATGAGAATTAAATGAGTTAAGATTAGGGGAAAAAGGAACAGTTCCTGGTCCAGAATAAACTTTAAATGTTAGTGTTATAATATTTTATTGACATAAAGATGGCCTGGTGTACTTGTTTAATTTGTGTCTGATTTCTTATCCCTGAGCCCCACTCCAACACCTCCTGAAAGGATTGATTTCTTGAGTAATTAGTATGGAAATATTTTACAGCTCCAAAATTTTGTGAAGCATTTAACAGATGAAATGAAATCAATTCTACATTTTAACGTTACATTCTGACAATTTAGTTAAGGCCTTGATATTTTAGTCATCACTTTTCCCAATTAAAAAAGAGGAGACTATCTTGGTTATATCACTAATCTTTTTTAGTTTGGGCAGTCTTATTTGGTAATTTGAGTTAAATATGTATTAAGATAGCTATGTGAAGATGCCATAATTGAGAAATTAATGACATTTATTGAAACTTCGTTCCAGACTTCACTTGCCTGTAATGCCCCATGATACAAAGTAAAAAGGAATATTTCGACATTGTTTACATGTAAAAACCTTAGTTTGTATATTGGGACCTAAAGGCACTCTCTGCATTATATCGAGGTTGTTCCTGCCACTATGCTACCCTCTCTAGAATTTAACAAAATTACTTTTGAGCAAGGGGATGTAGCTGGCAGCATCAGGCAATCGATTTTCTAGTCACATTCCCCCTTTTCCACCCAGTGAATTTTACTGCCTATGGGCAGCAACAGTTGTGCCCTCCAATTCACTCCACCTCTCTCCTCCTCACACCCACAAATGAACATCTACTGACCAAAGAAAATAGCTTCTTTGGGAAAAAGATAGGAGAGATTAGACCACACAATTTCACTGTAATGAGGATCAGGACAATTAGGAAATTTAAATATTAATAAATTTATTTTGAAACAGTGTCTTGATTAACTTTTAGTCTTTTTTTAATAACACCGTATGTATCTGAAAACCTTAGAATATTACGTTGCTCTTTTGCATTGAGCTATTAAATTCTCCATATATTTTTCAAATATAGAGAATATTGCCCACGTGAGGTACATACATTTGTAGTTTGTAAACATATTTGCCTTCCCTGGTCTCTTAATGGGCTTTGTATGCTAGTCATTTGATTTAAGTGTATTTCCTTTTGTTTTTTCTCTTGATCCAAGCATTTTCTTTAAGACATGTGTTCTCAGGAGAAAAAGAACATATACGTATTCCCGAGTTCAACATATATTCAGGTAATTTGTGTATTGGTTGTGGGGCAGGGCACCAGGTGGAAAAGTGTCAAGAAAAGAAGAGGGATACAATTTTCCTGGTAATGGCAGCATGAAAGAGAAGAACAATGATGAAATGAATTTTTTCCGTTTTCTTTGTGTTCTAGGAAAAATAGTTTAGAAGTGTATTCAAATTTCCTTAGGTCTGTGTTTTTAATATAGCAGGAAAACTCACACAAACCAGAAAACTGTCTTTTCCCTCAAAATATATTTCTGGACCATTATTTGGTTTAATATATATGATGAGTCTGCACTCGTTCTTCCTGCGTTTATTGAGTATGTATTACGTGCTTGTTTGTTATGCAACCTCTCAAATATCTTAAAGCTTCATGTGACAGATAGAAATATGAGTGGATAAGTGAAACAACAGTTGTGAATTTCCTGAGGGATGTCTGTGCTTTGTAAAGGGGGGATGGACATCGGAGAATTGTCATGAAAATATTTATAGAGAAAGCACTTTGATATTCAAAGGTAGCCCCTAAAAAACCACATGATTAAGGGAAAGCTTTAGTTCAAAAATGTAAAAAAGATAAAAGGGAAAAGTGTGAGTTAACTAAAGATAAAACAAAACAAAAATTTTCCCTCAACTTAAGTCAAGATTTATGATATTAAGGATGAGAACTGAAAATATATTTTCATGCATTTATCAAAGCCTATTTGAATTTTATCAGGAAATTTTTTCTAATCTTGTAGAGAAAAAACAATTATAAAAAGCCTAACTTGGTGCATATTTCTACATTAAACAAATACTCATGTGGCTTCTGCCAGGTGCCAGGGACCCCAAGGGTTACTGGGAATAAAATGGTAAAAAACTAGAGTTCTTGCCCTCATGAAGCTTAAAGTGAGCATGAACCAGACATTAACCGCGTGATCTGTAGCGTGTTTTTCCAATCAAATGGCACAAGCCCCAAAAGCTCCTGTGTGTTGTCCAGTGTGCAGGCAGTCCTGTCAGCTCTCTGGAGAAGTCCTACTCTCATTAGGAAGCAAATCTGCGTGTAATGTCTACTTACTCAGGTCACACTGTTCTGTTTTGACTTGAAGAAGAAAACATGATTGGTAATAACAATCAAATGGGCGCAATTATTTAGAAGGGAGTGTTTATGCCAAGAAAATTACAGAAGCAGATTAAGATTTGTGAGGAGATGGCATCTTTCCAGTAATTGCTCTCTGGATGTCTGTGCGGCAGGTTTGATTCAGGCCGGCTGCTGTTTGGGAGCGTCTTTCCTTGCAAAGAGAAGGTCTGCTGCTCACCTAATGATGTTTTCTGTGCTTTTCTGTGGTTTCATTTTAACTGCCATAGCAACACTAACAGCGCTCCTGCACCGCCATCCACATTCACGGGAAAGCTTGTCTTGCCTTCACAAGATTGCTCTTACATCTGCTATAGAGCAGTCCCAATTCATCAGATGTATATTTTTAAAAATTGCTTCCCTGGGGAAGAAAGATAAGTATTTTAAGAGAAGGTTATGATATTTTTTAGCTTACTGCGCAAATTTCAATTGCCTTATCATTGGTGCATTTCCAGGCTTCGTGAGGCCTAAAGCTTATACACTTGGAGGAGGGAAGACAACTTTTAAAAAGGAATATAAAATTACAAATTCAGAGTTAGATACAAAAATGAATCTGTACTTAGAATAAAAAAGATAACACGTTGCGTTACAAATTTAGGAGAGCTAATAAACACTAGAGGTCACAAAATCCAGAAAAATAACCTTGCCTTGTTTTAATTAGCTGTCAGACACACTCCTATAATAGGTTTTCCCTATAATTTCCTATCTGTATACTCACTGACTTCCTTTTTTTGAAAGACTTTATAAGACCATTTTCTGTAGAGAGATTAGAAAGATAACTCAGTCTTTCTGCTAGCATGGTGATCAAAATCAATTTTTTTTGTCTTACTGACAGTCTAAAGTAGCTTCTTCCAGCTTCACAGCTCATTATTGGTTATGACATGAAAATTTTTAGAATTGTTGCAAAATTGGGGAAATCCTCTATCAAATTTATTTCATATATGAGCTGTCAGATTTGGAAGAACATTTCACAGACTAGCTTTTGGCTCTGAATATTTCAAACTGTTTTTCTCCTTGACTACTCACGCTGTTACAGTGTCGAGCACCAGAGAACACGGTCATGTCACAGTGCAGCATCCGCTCCTGGACCTTTTTGTCAGGAAGCTCAATACGGCGGCCCAATGGGTGGTTTGGAGTATTCCAGGCCTGACAGCTGGAACTTAACTATCTATGGAAATGACTGCAAATCACCCAAATTTTTCTTGCTAAATTTATTTAAAATATACTTAAGTCAGGTTCCTCTTAGCTTGATGCAAAAAATACCTAAAGCTACTCCATTGCCACCTGACCAAGGGGAAGTGTGGCAGAGGGGAAAGTTGGTGTGGAAAGAGACAGTGGTCTTAACTGATTGCAATTAAAATATTTTAATTTTGCCAAACAAGTGAGGGATCCTGACACTTGAGCTCTATTAGCATCTCAGTGAATCTGCTTCTGCTTATGATGTGTTCACTCGACCTTTGCACGCCAGACTCCCTTAGACTCTATCTGGTCCAAAAGAGAGTCAACATCTTGTAAGCTTTGCTTAACATTCCTCTCAGACATCCACCTTCATTTCCTTTAGCTCTGTCACTTCTTTATCAGACCAAAGACTGATCATGAGGCAAATAAGAAGGAGTAGCTGAGAACATGTGCTGGCATCATTTGGGCCCTCTCCAATGCTCTAATCTATGTTCCTGCTTATCAAGGCTTTCCAAAAATTATTTTGAAGAATGAGCTGAGCTTACATCTCTGGGATTTCAGCTGTATTTTTTCCTTTTTTATTTTATTTTTGTAGAAGACACATAACAGAACTGAGATGTACAGTGAATATGAAAGAGAATGAGTGCCAGTGACTTCAGTGAATATTGATCAGAACATTCCTTTTCTGGTGTGTATGATGGTGAGATTTCTCAGTGAAGTGCTGCCAGCGTTTGCTCAGCAGCCTCTAGGACATCAAAGGAAGCATGATACAGCCTTATCACCAAATCAACCGAACATGCAGAAGGTGGTAGGAAGCTTTAATTAAACTCTACCAAATGGGCTATTATTTCATTCTCTTCCCTGGTTTCCCACCTTAAAGAGGGGGAGGTGGGGTTTACTAATGTGATGACCCAATAGCATCCACTGACAGAGCAATAATTGTTTCCTTCTGAGCATTTTGAGAGAGAACCCCTGTTTTTTTCAGGTTTGTACTTGAGCCACATATCTTTAATTGACTGAAGTGTGGAGTAAAACTTAGAAGATAGATGTGAAACAGTTGTCTATTTTGTTGTACCAGGCATGCATACATTAGGCAGTTTTTACTTTCACATGTAATGATGCCATATTTTAAATGAACATCACCACTTTCCTTGACATATTTTAAAAACACTCTGCAAAGCACTGAATGGTTAATTATCAGAAAGCCACTAATGAGGAAAATGGAAAATGAGTTACATGTATAATAACTCATATATAGTCAACTTTATTATATAACTCAGCGTATATCTGGGCCTCTGTGTTCCAGTTGACCAGTTAAACCCTAAACTATACAGCTTTCATATCCATAAATCTGTAATAGTAAATCTTGAAAGATAAAATATTTTCACTTGGTAATTATATGAAAAGCAAGTGTTACAGAGTAATAGAACCAGCCCTCTTCCTTGTGCAGGAAGACTGCCCGTGATTCTCTCAGAAATCCTATTTTAAGGTGCCACCTTATTCTCTTTTGTTTATAGTTGATGAGTATAAAAATGTCAACTCTTGAAAAAAATAAGATTTTGTAGTTGAAATTTTTCATAAAATCCTATATATAAATTCTCTGCATATTTTTGTGTTACATGTATTGGTTTCCTATTGCTGTTACAACAAATCATCACAAACAGCTCTGTAGATCAAAAGCTCAAAATGGGTCTTGCAGGCTAAAATTAAGATGTCAACAATGCCGTGTTCTTCTTGGAAGTTCTAGGGCAGAGTCCATTCCCTCATCTTTTCTGACTTTTGTCTTTTTTTTTTTTTTTTTGAGGAAGATTAGCCCTGAGCTAACATCTGCTGCCAATCCTCCTCTTTTTGCTGAGGAAGACTGGCCCTGAGCTAACATCCGTGCCCATCTTCCTCTACTTTATATGTGGGATGCCTACTCCAGCATGGCTTTTGCCAAGCAGTGCCAAGTCCACACCCGGGATTCGAACCGGCGAACCCCGGGCCACCAAGAAGTGGAACATGTGAACTTAACTGCTGTGCCACCGGGTCAGCCCCATCTTTTCTGACTTTTAGAAGGCACCTACTTTCCTTGGCTCATGGCCTTGACTTCCATTTTTAAAGCCAGCAGCATAACATCTTCCAGTGTCTCCCTGTCTCTGAGCCCCCTGACTCCCTCTTTAAAAAGACTCTTGTGATTACATTAGACCCAACTGGATAATCACCTCATCTCAAAATCCTTAACTTAATCACCTCTGCAAAGTCCTCTTTGTCATATAAAGCATCATTTTCCCAGGTTCCAGGGATTAGAATGTAAATATATTTTGTAGGGGGGAAGGAGGGCATTATTCTGCATACCATGCTGCCCCACTTAACTAAAAGTTGTTGTTTTAACTTATTCCTCATTATATTTTGCTTTAGTTTTAAGATCCTTTGGGTTTATTGGGCTTAAAACGGTAAGTAGCTGTGTTTTCAGCCATTTGTCCCAAATAAATATTTATAATTTCTGACACTTAAAACAATGTCGTTATGTCTCTCATGCTCCAATTTTATAATGGAGATCTCACTTGTTAAATATTTATTTTTTCTGAGAAAAAAATAAGAAGAAAAACCTAAAAGAAATGAAATTGCGTGATAATACTCAGATTATGAGAATGAAGAACTCCTCGGGTTCTTTAAGGAGTAAGAAAGAACAAGTTCCCACCAAATTAGAAACGTTTTTATATTAAGTTGTATTAGTTTCCTAGGACGGCCAGAACAAATTACCGCAAGCTTAGGAGCTTAAAACAACAGGAATTTATTCTCTTGTGGTTCTGGAGACAAGACGCTGGAAATCAAGGTGTTGGCAGGGCCACACTCTGCCTGGAGCCTCTAAGAATCCTTCCTTGCCTCTTCCCATTGCGCGTGGCTCCAGGCTTTCCTTGGCTTGTGCCAGCATCACCACAGTCTCCCTCCATCTTCACCTCATCTTCTTCTCCGCGTCTCTGTGTGTCCTTTCCCGTCTCTTATAGGGACATCGTAGTTGGATTTAGTACCCGTCCTCATCCTCATCTCTATCCTTGCCTTAATTACATCCACAAAGGCCATGTTCCTAACTATGGTTGAATTCTGAGGTTCTAGGGAGACATGAATTTTGGAGGGGACGCTATTCAACCCACTGCAGATGTAAAGATGTGTTACAGAAATAATCCTTATAAATAATTTTCTAGTTAGTTTTTTTCCACTTGTTCTTGCTTTAAGAAGTAAAGAACAAATAATTCGCCTTCTTTTTTCTCACTGCTGTGGGTCTTTTTCCTGTTATTGTTAATGTTGGCCCAGTTCTTAGGAATTCTCTCAATGCTAATTAGTAATAATACGAAGAAAGACAATAATGATTCTCATTGGATGTTTTCTTCTATGTGCTTTGCATAGTTCTTGATACTTTGCAAACATTCAATCCCCGAACAGTCAAGCGGTTTCATTATTCCTATCTTATACATGAAAAAGCTGAGGTTCAAAAAGCCCCAGTAATTTAGCCAGCATTACATATATAGGAAGCGGCAGAAGTCAGAATCAGATATAAATAACGAAATATCCCTTTCTCTTCCAGTTTTGCGGAGCCCTCATCACAGGGTCCATTCTGGCCCAATCTGTTTCCCAAACACATCCATTCTCCTTCAGTGTTCACTTTCGGATTCACCTCCAGGCTTAGAAACTAGCAATCGACAACTAATATGTAACCTTCAAGCTTTTTGCAAACAAACTCCAGTAATAACAGCAATAGCAACAACAGCTAGAACTTCAAGAGTTTGAAGAGGAGTGAGAAAAAGAAACAACAAACCAACAAAGACATCTGTAAACAGTGCTATTGAATTTGGGAACCCCAGGAAGCAGATGGACGATGCTGAAACATTTCTAGAGACATTGAAAAAAAGTCCTCTATTAAATTGGAAAGGATTTTAGGATTCTGGTCTTAAATCACAAATAAAACAAAAACAGTTACAGGAAAACACAACTGTTTGTGAGTAAAAATATATCCAGAAATTTCTTGACTTACTAAATGACCTTACCTTGGGAAAAACATACGTTCCAAAAATATTTTGAATCGAAGGTGTTTGCCCTCCCACGGCTCTTAACCTTATAAAGTAACTTTGCAAGTAAATGAACAAACAAGAGTAGGAAGTAATATTGTTACCATGTTTGTTGATAAACAAAACAAAACCTGATCATTTCTCATATCCTCCTCCTTATCTCCATTTCTTCTGCTCACCTCCATTAGAATAGCACCCTGCCCAGACCGTGGATTCCATTCAAATCATTCTCCTCTGTCAGTAAGTGGTTTCATAAAACTGAAATCTTTCAATGGCTTGCCCTAGCTTTCAAGATGAGATTAATAATAATGATGATTGCCATTTTTGTGTTTATTATAAGTCAAATACTTTTCTAGGCACTTGACATACATATCTTTGCATTAGTTTTCATCTGATATCAATCTTGTAAGACAGATATTACTCTAGTTTTATAAATGGAGAAATTGAGGTTAAGAAAGCTTAAGTAACTAGCCCAAGACTGGTGAGCCCAGTTAGTGGTGAGCTGGGGCTCAATCCTAGGATGACCTGTCTGCAAGGACTTTTCTTCTGCTGGAACAGTTGCTAAATTAGAATTCGTGCAATCAGCACATGAGGCTCCTGAAGGTTGTCGAGCTCCACTGCTGAGCCTCCCGAGCATGGGCAGTTGCTTCAGCAGTATCAAGCTATTTGGTATTTCCTTTTCTTTCTTCCTTCTCTCCTTTTTAACTCATACATACATACTCTTTTTTTTTATTATTATTATTCAAGGATACAGTCAGGTTGCTAAAAAATTCAAATAAAAAAGGCATAATTAGAGTAAATTTTCCCACCTCTCCACAGTCCCAATCTCCCCCCAAGAAAGCTAATCACTTTTCACACTTTGGTCTTGACTGTGAATTCACTTACTCTAACCACTTGGCTCTCCTCTGCTCTGGGGAGTTTTGTCCTATTTTTTCTCTTCATTGGCTCTGCTCTCCACCTCTGTAACTCCTGTGGAGTGATCTTAGTGCCACAGACTTCTCTGGCAATCTGGTGAAGTTTATAGAACTACACTTAAAATTGTGTAAAATTACATACATAGAATTACAAACGAAACTAATTATATTAAAATTTGGTTATCAAAATACTAAAAAGTATCATATAGTAACATAATTTTTATGAATGCACCAATAAAATGATCTAGCAATACATTTAATAGATATCTAAATTCTGAAGTAATGATGAGCATAAATTATATTTTGAGATACGTCCAGCAATATATACTGTCATTTGAAAATATCTGTAATTTCTCTTGGTAGTAAAGTCACATGCACTGCCAGTACAACTGTGATTTTTTTACTACATTTATAATTGAAGGAATTATTAAATTTCAGTTAGAGTACATTGAAAAAGATGTAATTTCTTTTCCTATCCAAGGACTCCTTGAAATCTATTTGTGGCCTTATGTTAGTATAACTGGAACTTTAGAATTTCTGCTGTCCTCAATGTTTCTTACATTTTCTCTCTTACTTTGCAACTCTTTGTCTTTTTATACTGTGTTCTAGGATTAACTTCCTATTTAGATATTTTATTCCATTGGTAAAGAAAACTTATCATAGTACATTATAATCATTTTTTCTATGTGCTATGCCCTGCTAAAATTTTACATCTAAAATAATGAGGAAATTACAGATAGATGCATTCCATCACTCAAAGTGAAGTTTCCAAAGGAAGGAGAAATTGAAACAAGATGATGTAGGTTCCTGGAGTGGAATGGTGTTCAGAACATTTTGCATGTCACTAAAAATGATTATTACATAATTCTTTGAGAAAGACTACATAAACCTGGAGAAGATTCCCAAAGCCAGAGATGATAATCCTAATTTAACCTTTGCTATTACTTTATGTTTATTCTGGAAAACAATTCAGTAGTTGTTCAATTTGGAAATGAAAATATTCATATGAAACTACCTTCATGAAAACTGTGAACAAATAAAAAGAATGATCAAGGACCCGAGAATTAGACTGATAGTTGTGGTAAATGATAAGAGGTGAGTTCTCCACATGGGAATTCCTGCCTAATGGGGGAGAAAAGAAGACTGAGGGAGGAGGGAGGAGGTTGGGAAGAGAGAGACACAGTTTTTAAATGACTAAAGAACATTTACAAAAGAAAACAAAACAAAGTCCACAAGGGCAAAGAAATTTCTCTTGCCCTAGGAATGACAAGTTCTTTGTACGTGTTCATTGTGTTTTAAATATTTGCCTCTCCTTTAGTTCTCATTGATGTCATGCAGGTCTACAACAGGTTAGGCTGCAAAGCTGTGGATAACCTGTGAGCCAGTGCTGACAGACACAGCTGGTCACCAGTGTTCCTCTAACGGTGACAGGCGGCTATTCTTCACGTCCCTGTGCTTTACGATAACCAGTGAAGGGAGAAGGCAAACAGAAAATGCATCAAACCTCAGAGTAATTGTCCATTGTTTTCTGTTGCTGTCAGCTTGTGCTCTCCTGATACATTACCCACCCAGCAGCCCCACTGAGATCGGTAAGCCATTTCCTTTGAGGCTGCAGAGTCACGCTCACAACCGCCTACAGCTGATGACAGACTAGAAGCCTGAGGTCTCCCAACTCTGCTGCTACCATGAAGCCCAAAGCCTGAGCAGTGTTTTAAAATATTTATATTCCCTGACAATAAATAAAAATCAAGACATCTCCCCTTAAAAATGTGGATTTGGGGCTTCTCTAAACAAATTAGGAAATTTGACAAACTGGGCCTGTCTCCAATTAGACAACACTGCTGCATCCAGGTTTTGCCTGACTGAGCTGGATGGGACATCATCTCTCCAGCAGGTCCATCACACACATTAGACACAGAAGGAAGGCCCAACTTTCAGCCTACAATTCAACATTTATGACCCTGCCCTCCCCTGCTTTGGGGGACATACTACCCACTGCTCTTTCACAGTGGTGACCGGGTGCCCCTGTCCTTCAGGATCCAACCTGACTTTCATCTTCTTTAGGAAGGCTGCCAGGAGCACCCCGGCCTGGCTTACAGTGACTCCCCTGCTTCAGTGTCAGTGACCCGTGCAATTCTGTAGCGGTCAGTCATGGTCTCTCTTATGACAACTGTTGTGGGTAGATGGGGATTTAATTAAATATTTAAACTTTCATAGATGTATATAATTTTTTTGCCTTCTTGTCACTCATTACATAATTTTTCCACCACTGGAACAAATTCTGGTGTCTGTGACCTAGCGAAGCCCAGCACTGCTATTTACTTGCTGAATAATTTGGGGTGAAATACTGCTCCTCCCTAGTCTTCACTCAGTCCCAACATTTGTAAATCATGCATAAGAATAATGCTTACTCATGGAGCTATTGTAAAAATTAATGAGAGTGCATGCTAAGCATTTTGCACAGTGTCCCACTACCCGGGATACAGTTGGAACTCAATAAAGATGTTTGCGTTATTATTATTCCTGTGCCATTATCACTCTCTTGAGAACAATTAAAGTGACTTACCCCTGATTTCTTTTTCACTTTTAGACCTTTGCTGCCCTAGAAGTTTGCACAGCTAACTTTCATAAATTTTCCCCGGTAATTAATATCACCACAAAAATGTTCTTCTAATATTCTGAGATTCCCTTCTTATTATGTCACTTACATTTCCATGTTAAGATCATATAGAGCGCAAATCAATTGTACAGATCGTTATTTGCTATTCAGATAGTTAATAGCAGATAGTCCTACCTTTCACTTTATTGATCATCTATTATAAGGCAGGCTCTGTGCTAGATATTTGTTTTCCCTGCCTTATCTTTAATGTTCAAAACTCCACAAGGGTGGTATTATGACCTTCATTTTACAAATGAGAAAACTGAAGTCCCGGGTAATTTATGTTCATTCAACCTCTGTGTGGGAGAGCTGAGTTTGAAAGGAGATCCATCTCTAAAATCTCAGCCCTCCCCTCTAACTGCCTTTTGCTTTGTGTTCATTATCTGGTTGAGTGTGGGGCCATTCAGAGGTAACATGGACCTTGGGCAATGTTTCCAATTTCTAGAAATATTGTAATAGAATACCTTTAGTGCATAATAAATTCTTCTGAAGATACCACTAGTAATACTCTTTTTACTCCAATTTGAATCTCCTAAAAGATAAAGCCTGCTTAAGAAGGCCCAAGTTATCCTTTTAAGACATTTTTCCAGATGCAAGTAAAAATTGCACTGCAATGTTTTGTTTGTGTTTTAGGATTAAGTGATACTCAATGTTTTGTTTAATAAGCGTCCAGTTTGATGTATCAGTGAGATATTACAGGTGAAAAAGTGATCTGCCTCACTCTTGGATGTCAGTTTTAGATGGATCAGCTTTAATATATCACATGGACATTTAGGAAGCTGTTCTACATACAACGTAATTGAATATTTAATTTAAAAATATATCTGTCTCAGTATTTCATCTGCTTGGTTTGATATTTGGTATTTTAGTTCAATGTTTAAGTGTATAATTTGATAAGAAATATGTTGCTCCCAGGCATGCAGAAAATTGTAAAAGAAAATCATCAGTAGACAGTGAACAGATGTATCATTATACAGAAATAATCACATTTTGTAGCAGTAATCTAAATTGAAAATATGTTTCAAAGAGATATATTAGTTTTATTTAGGTAAACATAAGAGTCTCAGCTTCATTTAGTTAAGCAACAACAAAAAATAGACACATAAGGCCTCCCAAAGTCAACTCTTTATTTTAACAAATGGACTATTAATTCACTTTATTGAACCATTTCTTATGTAATCAAAACTAACTTACGTATTTTTGGTCAGTGTTACTTGATTAAACATATTCCTATCTGTGGTTTTCATGTGTTTCCATTTTGAAAATCTATGGCTCTAAAACATCGTGATGAATGTTTTCCCATCTTGTGGTTGATAGGGGAAGAGAATGTAAGAGACTCACCAGCTTTACCAGGGATGCGTGAGGAGTCAATATATTTCAGGCTTATGTATAAGATCGCTCTGCCTGACTCACCAGTGGAATGAATTTTAATGCTCACTCATGGTTTTTCTTTCCTAGGAGGGAACTTCCTGTAATTTCCACACAGCCATCTCCGTTGTTCATCACCCTTTTCAGAACAGTCACTACAGCAAATCTCCCTATCACACATCCCAGAAACCCCAGGACAGTCTTCATTGCCTATCCTCTTTTGCCTCCCAAATTTGTCAGCTTGCAGGTTCAGCTGCTTCTTTCCACTTCTTTTGAATCCAAATATGTCTTTCTGCCTCAATGAAAATCCTTGCATAGGTACTTATTTTACAACCAGATTTTAGTCACTTACTTCTTCTTATATTCTACTTCCTGGCTGTATTTGGAACCTAAATTTTCACGTACCACATTTCACTATGTTTTTGCTACTATGTATATTTTTTATCTACAACAAGATATGCCTCCGCATTAAATATAAACTGTTGCATTAAAAGGTGTCTGTTAGTTAGCCCTGACTTAGCAGACTAAAGCCTTATTCCTTGGTAATATCTATAGGCAAGACTAAAAAACATGACAGTTTACTGTGAACAGACAACAGGTTCTGCTCTGCTATATACATTCTCTATACCCTGCATGATGACTACCTGAGTTAGGGATTATTATCAACTCTGTCTGAACTGAGGCATCAAAGTCACAGTAGTCTAATGAGAGGGATGTCAGGTTTCACATTTCATGCCCGGGCAGTGACTCCAGACTCCATGTTCTCAGATTCCAAACAATATTACTTATTGATAAAGCTTCCATTCCACATAAATTATTCTGCAACTTTATGAAATTATTCATTCTCTACCAGCTGCTGTCTCTTCTCCCATAATTCTCTCTTTCTCTCAATTCTCTCTCTTTCCCTCACGCACTCCTTCTTTTTAATCTTTCCTCTCTAACTCTCTTTAATGGTTATTCTGCTCTGTTAAGCACAGAAGAATATTTTTCTTATGTCATAGTCTCTAAGAGGTTTATAATTGTTCTCTTGCTGACAAAACAATAAATAGTAAAGTTTCTCTCTCTTACGTTGCTACCTTTTTGTTTCTTTTCCACCAAATTTCTTGTGATTAATTTTGCTTATTTCAAAGATCTAACTTAATCCTAAACAGGTTTTCCCCTATGAGCATAATTATAATTATTGTTTATATTTGTGTTTTAATATGCACTTTACATTTATATATTTTTGCCACTTCTACTAAAATGTATTCTCCTTGAAGGCAGGATAATATTGTGAACCCTCTAGACACAAACTAAATCTATCTCTGCCTCTTTCTTTCTCTTGTTTAATAGCTCTCCATTTCTTTTTCTATGTCATATTCAGACAAAATAATGCAGATTTGTGTCTGTGTGTGCACACATGCATGTGTTTAGAGAAGAGATGCAGCAAGAACTGGATAAAATGTAACTTCAAAATGAGTATATGTTTTATTTATTTTTTTTTTACTTATAATTCCTTTAAGGCATAAAACAGGACTCACTCTAATCTGTCATGAAATAACTCTAACCATTTGTGTTAATTTTCATTTCTCAATGACTATATATGCAATCTTGACTATAAAAATCGTTTACTAAGTTAAAGATTGCAACAAAATTTTACTCTTAACTCAATTCTAGTATTTTCATGATGCTGTTTCCTTTCAGTTCTGGTGTAACACCCTGCAGAGCTCTACACAGCCCGTACCCACAGTTGTCGGATTGAGTTGAATGTGAGTGTCCTGCAGCACTGTTTAATGGTTCAGCATCTATTCCACAGGAGAACTCAACAGAGACAGACCTGGAGAAGAGAAAATTTCTAAAGCACTGTCAGTAATGGGCACCTGTAAGCATAAGACGAGTTAAAAGTGTTTCACCTAAAATGTAGAGTTAGACCAGTCACTCAGGGGCACTTCAGGTAAATAGATTACAAGTAAATTGCAGGCATTTCTTTAAGTGAAAAAAGCTTTTAGATGATTACATACATCTCATGAACCTAATTTTATCATCATTGAATCTCCATGTAATTTTCCCCTAAGTAAATTTCACTTCCAAATACATCACTTAAGTTTGTGGTAAAATAATCTTAAAACTACAGCTTTCATTTGCTTCCATCGATCTACTGGAAAACAACTTGATTAAATACATACAAAAAAAAGTTATGCTCCAATTCCGGTAGTGGCTATCTTGTACCAGACTAACCCTCTCACAAAAGCAGACAGAAATGAGAGTGGCTATGACCCTTGAAAGAAGGAAACTGGACAAGGAAAGCTTCACGTTCATAGGGCTTTCCTCTGAGTGTACTTCCAAGTCCACGCACAGGTCATGGCAGCTAGAACTCAAGAAGAAAATTGCAGTTTTATGTCCTTGCATTGTCACAGCATGGAGTTCAGGGTTGCCAAAACATCTGAAAATTAAGAGAGAATCACAGAAAGAAGAAAGCCACAGAAGAGAGAACCCCAAAATCTACATACAAACTGCCCTCCCATTCTTGGCTGACCCTGAACTGTGAATGCACAGGGGAGAAACCAAGGAGAACAGTGGAAACTAACAGCTAGAAGGCCAGGAAAGCTCAGCATAACTTAGCTGCCATACAGAGTCGACAATTTTGGAGTTTCAGTCCTGCCAAATTAGAAGAGCTGGGTAAACACTTTGGTATTCCATTAAAATTCCATAAAGACTTTGTAGTATTAAAACTATATCTCGGGACAAATACAATTTTCTTAAAGAACAAGACTGAAATGTTGGATTTTATCAAAATAAATATTTCTAGGGCCAGCCCGATAGCAAAGTGGGTAAGTTTGCACACTCCACTTCAGTGGCTCAGGGTTTGAGGGTTCAGATCCTAGGCACAGACCTACACATCACTCATCATGCTATGCTGTGGTGGCGTCCCACATACAAAGTAAAGGAAGATTGCCATAGATGTTAGCTCAGGGACAATCATCTTCCTCAAGCAAAAAGAGGAAGATTGGCAACAGATGTTAGCTTCCTCACCAAAAAAAAAAAAAATATATATATATATATATATGTATATACATATACACACATATTTCTACTTGTCAAAGACACTATTAACACTATTAAGAAAATGAAAAGGCAAGCCACACAACAGGAGACAATATTTGCTATACATACATATATCTGACCTTACGTCTCAATATATAAAGAACTCTTAAAATCAATAATAAAAAGACAAACAATATAATAAAAATTAGCAAAAGAAGAGTCACTTCACAGAAGAAGACATACAAATTTCCAATAAACACATGAAAATATTTTTAATTAACATCAATTGTCATCAAGAAAATGCAAATGGAAACCACAATGATTCACGGTTCACATCCACTAGATTAGCTACAATTCAAAAGACTAACACCGCCAAATATTGGCAATAACGTAGAGCAACTAGAATGTGCAGATACTGATGGTGAGAAATGTATAGAAGTCATTTTGGAAACTGTTTGGCAGGTTTTCACTAAACTAAATACGTACCTAGCCTGTGACCCAGCATTTCAGATCCTCACTATTTACCCAGGATAGATGAAACTTTCATCTACAAAAGACTTATACTGTCATGTTTACAGCAGCTTTACTTGAAATAGCTCCAAACTGAAACAACCTAAGTGTCCAACAGCAGGGGAATGGCAAAACAAATCATGGTCTATTCAGACCACAGTACTACAAAAAATAATCAAAAACGAACGACTGATACACAAACCAATGTGGACATTCTCAAAAGTATTGTGTTGTTCAAAAGAAGCCAGAAGCATAACATTTGGCTTCATTGATTTGAAGCTCAAGAACTGGCAAAACTAATATATCATAATGATAGAAAGCAGAATGGTGGTGTGCAGAGGATGAAGTTTGACTGAACAGGGCAAGGAAAATTTCTTGGGTGATGGAAATGTTCTCTATCTTAATTGGGGTGATGGATTCACAGGTATATATATTTTTTTATCAAAACTCATTGAATTAGGCATTTAAGATTTGTGCTTTGCATGGCATGTAAATTTTATGCCAATTAAAATGCTACAAATGGTTGTACTATGATGTTTGGATTGGATTTGGATTAAATATAGCATGATCATGGTTTGGATTGGATTCAATGATTGAATTAAATGATTTGTATTAAATATAATATAGCCAGATGATAAGAATTGAAAACCAAGTCTATACCTGCATTAGGAAGTTCCTGACTCAGCCCTCCCCTGCACATCATACTCTCTTCTACCATAAATACTGAGTGTCCTGGAACATGTCCCATTTTGATGCCTTATTCCTCATTCCTGTTTCTTAGGCTTATTTCCTTTCCCCATTCCGTACTCTTTTTATAAGTTGGGAAATGAGGGCCATTTTCAGCTAAGGCATCCCTGTAACTCCAATCCCAGGTGCTAAGGTGTTTTTGCATGCTGGTGATTTCCAAAAGTTCTTCTGTAAGAAAGACCAGTAATTAAATCTATGTAAGATTAAACCAACAGAGACATGGTTTTTTGTTGTAGTTTTGAGACTTCAGATAAACTTCTGAAGTAATCCTCATAATATGCTTCCCGACCAAATTTTCTACTCTTTTGACCAAATATACTTCTGACCAAAATTTGTACTCTTCCTTTGTTTATTTGTGTGTAAGCCTTGATAATGATAGAGAATTTTTTCATCAAGTCACTTTATAGAATTTTATCCAAATTGATGCAAAAACTGATTCTCCAGCTTCTTTGAAAAATCTTCTATTCTTTTTTTGGTAACAATATTATTATGAATAGGCACACCTTTGGCACATGAATAGTACATCTTTATTTTTCTAACTGCTGGGCCAAGAAGTTGGTGTGATGCTGAGTTGTGGCAACTGATCACCATATAAATTCCTTTTTAATGCTCTTCTGTAATGTGCAATAGACTGTGAACTACCATCGTCTTGAAATGTCATCATGTTTCCACAACATGACAAAGTAATAATGTGAAAATGCTGAATTTAGTAATTTAAAATCTGCCATGAGCAGTGAGTGATATCATCAACACCATGTCTTAATCTAAGAGCTAGTTTACTTATTTTCCACTTCATTTTGTAAGGAAATCTTTCCATTTTGCTTTTCAGGGAGGATTTGCAACATTACACAGGCACTTCTTTTTAGTATTAAGCAAGAGTAGAATGCTGAGTTTTTCCTTTAACCCTCATATAAGTGTTCCTTCCCAAACCAATTAATTCAGTTAAGTACTGTCTGTACAGTGAATCTAGAAAGAAATTTTCTGCCCTCAAAGTGCTTTTGATATAATTGGGAATCATAACACATACATATGAAAGGGTTAATTAGAAACCCAAGGCAATCTATGGTTTATATACCAAAAAATGGCTGTTCTGCAGTGATTCTAGAAGGGTGAAAATTCATACTCTTCCATAGGAGTAAATATCTTCTAATTTGTGATGTCCAATATCACAGGCACTAGCCCTGTATGGCTACTTAAATTTAAATGGATTAAAATTAAATATAAAATTAAGTTCCTCAGTCATATTAGCCACAATTCAAGTGCTCAGTAGCCATATGTGGCTAGTGGCTACCAAATTGGACAGTACAGATACAGAATCCTGCCAACTTTTCAAAACATTCTATTGAACGATGCTGTCTGGGTCATACCTACACTGATGAGTCTTTGGAGCTATGCTGCTTCACAGAAGATGGTTTAACTTAATAGTGGTACCTTATATACCTTTATTCCAACGGAACACTATGATCTGTTTGTATAAGGCAGAGATATTGAGTTGTCAAAACTTTCTGTAATCAATGTTTGAGAACTGGAGTATGGAGATTGTCAAATAGGGAGTTCAAAGTACAATGGTCTAATGACCATAAGAAAGGAAATGAAGTAATTCTTCGTAAATAAGAAATGTGCATCAGGTCCTGCTTCTGATAATATTGGACCCTGTGCTAGGCATAGGGGAGGCAATGAGACTAGGATGAACAGGATGCAGTCCCAGCCTACCAGGAGTTTGTGGTTACATGAGATAGAGCAAATGAAAAGAGACACACACAGTACAGTGTGCTACAGTGCTGTTGCAGCAGCTCATACAAGGCACAAAGGGATCATATAGGAGGGACCCTCAAGGGTCAAAGTCAAGGAGAACATTCAGGAATAATGGACATCTAAACTGAGCCCAGCTCTGAAAGGATTAGTACACATTAAAGAGGATAGGAGAGAGTAAGTCTGAGAGAAAAGGGTGAACAGGAAAACATTCCTAGCAAAAGAAAATGAATATTAAGAACTAGGAGCAAGAAAGAATATGGCCATTTAAGAAATTATAAGTATGAGAAATAAGAGCAAATGCTGTTAACACAAAAAGTGAACACAATTGGAGAAAAGATTGACTTCTTATAAAAGTTAAATTGTCTAGCTTATTTTAAGATTTAGTTTATTTTAAAATATAATTTTAAATGTAAACTTTCTACCTAATATTCTTTCAGAATATGTGCACACATACCAACAAAAAGAGTGGTTATGGAAGGGAAGTGTAAATGAATAGTTGGCAAGACCTAGCAACTTTAGCATAAAATTTTATGCATGCTGGGTTTTTTTCAATCCTCTGCCATTATAATTTTGTATTAACATATTCTTCTGATTTTTTATTAACATATTGTTTAGTTAAAAGTTAAATGGCCCTCCAAGCCTAATAGAAATAAATCAGTTATTAGAGCAAAGCAATTGAGTACATAATTATAAATACCCTAGTACTTGCAAATTTATAAATCAACATAGGACTCAAAAGCTAACTATTATTTGTTAATGATGCCATTTAAATATCCTAAACATAAAAATATTCAGGTTTTTCAGTTAGGATTTTTTACCGTACACCTAAAAATGGTAAATTTGACTGTATATAAATTAGATCTCAATAAACCTGGCTTTAAAAAAAATCTTCTTTAATTATCTATTTACACATGTATGTAATTTTCATAAAGGCATAAATGTAACTACACATGCCATTTCCTGAGCATTAGTTTTGCTTTTACTTTTCAGCTTGGCTCTCCCCCATTCTTCTTTCCTCCTCTACCTCCACCCATATTTTTCTACCCTCAAAATGTAGCCAGCGAGGTACATTGTATTCTTCCATATTTTTCTCTAAGCATTTCTAATAATATAATAACACGTATACCCATAGACCTACATATCTGTATAATTTTTGGTCATTGTTGGTTTTAAAAATAGAATTACATTATAAATAATTTCTGCACCTTGCTTTCCCTCATTCAGCAAATACATCATAGAAATCCCTCCATGGCACCCTGTATTGCTCTAATAGATTCCTTTAAATGTTTCCATAATGTTTCATGGCAGAAATGCTTCATCATTCTATGACTGATAAGCGTTACTACTGTTTCCAATTTGGTGCCACAATAAACAATGATGCACTAAGTATCCTTGTATGTTCATCTGAAATTTTTATTTCTCTTGATAGATTCCTAGGAAAAGAATTGCTGGGCCAAAAGTCATCTAAATTTTTTAAAATTTAAATAGACTTTGCTTTTGAAAAAGGCTATAACATTTTCCCATTTCCACTAGCAATGAGTGAAAATACACTTTTCAATACGTCTCTACTAGCAATAGACATTAAATGTTGCCAAACCAAAAGATATAAACTAGTAACCTACTATTATTTTATTTTGAACTCGCCTAACCACTGATGGGTTGAGGTATTTTTAATATGCATGTCGGACATGTATGTTTGTTTGCTTGGAATTGCCTCTCCAATACTTTATCTGTTTGCATCCTCTATTCTTTGCTTGCTAGAGAAGCACCTGTATATTTATAAATATTAACTCTTTGTCCCTTGTGTTCCATTTTTTTGCAAATCTATTGGTCTTCTGTTCAGTTTGCTTATGTTTCTTTTGCCATACAAAGGTGTTTTTAAAATTGTCTGTGTAAAAAATGTCTGCTTTACATGTCTATTTTTTGTATTTCATGTGTTGGTTAAAAAGTCCTTCCTTACATATGTTATATATGCTCCCCTAGTTTGTCTTGCACAGCTTTTATTATTTATTTTGAACTATTTAGTCCAATTGGACATTATTTTTATTTGAACTAAAAAAGGATTTTATTTCACTTTTTCCCAAATAGACAGCCACTTATGCCAACAACAATCGCTAATATGTTGACCAACTTTTTCGAGAGACAACCCTGAACACAACTACACCAGACACAAAAACCATAATAAAATGTGTAATAAATAATTATATACATATGTTATTACTTCAACATAAAAATATGAAAATAGGCATTTATTTGAAATTACGTATTATTCTGTATTATTCACTTCTTATTACAAAATGCTATTATTTAAACAAAATAATAATAGGACTAGTTAGCTTTCAAATAGTAGTGACTGGCAGTAGTGCTAATTAAACAAATAATATGTGTGATTAAAAAATAACAATATTTTAATAAGATTTCTTTCTGTCCTCCAAGAAAGCAGTTATTTTTACTCTTTTTTAACTCCATATTAGACATTTAAATTTTGTAGGCTATATTTAGGACACATAAGTGTAAGACTTTTTAAAAGGAGAACATAAATACAATAGAACTTATTAAATCGATATTAACTATATCAATAACAAATAACAATGATATGTTTCTGTCCCATGATACGGTAGGACAGTTTTACTCTTTCTGTTTCTTTTACAATCATACTTCTCTGAATCGGCTGCAACCTTTAGGGCATCCTTTTTCTTTTGTGAAGTGGGAAAACTGAATATAGTCAAACATAAAGTTCACTTTCACTTGCAACTCTGCTCTTACCAAGCCCACATTACACTGACTTTGGTGTCACTGAAATGTGATGACATCAAGCTAAATATGCTCTTAACGAACGTGTTTGAGCATGAAATACTTAGGAGCTTACTTATTAGCAATAGCAGGTATTTTACCTTGTAAGAATCACTTTCCAGTTCTCCAAAAAGATGTCCATACACTTTGGTTCTAGAAGCTTGCTTTTACAGACCAGCTTTTTGTCAACCATAACCTTTGCATCTCTAAATTCATCATATAGGCTAACTATGTCTAAGACAGCCATCGCTTTTAAACTCTCTGAAGCACACTGGATACCATCACAAGTTAAAGTTCTCTTTCTTAGGAAAATTATTTTACTTAGAAGTAATTTGAATTTGTGAAATCAATACTGGATTCCAAAGAAGTTACAGTTTTAGTAAAGAAATTGATGAATTCCTGTCTAACTTGGCTGCCTTTTCTGGTGGACTTCTCTTGTTTTTTTGGTTCTGAAATAGTCTTATTTCAAAAAATGTCATTTTTTTCACTATTAGTTTTTGTCGTAATCTACACAGGTGCAGTTAGTTCATCCTTTTCCAGGCACCCTATGGTTTCTTCAAAATATCATCAAACAAGTTTGGGAAAATAGCATATAATTTCCTGCTTTACTGTAATCCTTTTCTCCATCATCATCCTCAGTGTATTTCCAAATTAGAGGACATTCTTCCTGCCCCACACTTTGAAAATGTAATATTGTGACAATCCAACGTTTTAAAAATTAATAGCCATCTTGTAGGCATATGTCTAAAAAGGCCATCTCCTTCCATTTCTATTAAGTAAGAACTCTTATAAGTGCTTCTGTAAGTAATTTTATAAGTAATTCTTACAAATTTAACCTCTCTTTCCCAGTATTAACGTTAGGCTGAGAAATTCTCTTTTCTTTACACATACTCATTTTCTGAATTTTTTTTAACAAACCATAATCCCCATGTGAGGTAGTAAATGAATCTGACACTGACAGCTGGGTGCTCTCTTGTTTTCTCAGTAAAAGCACAAAGGAAGGCACACAAGTTGGGGGTCCCTGAGGTACTGTATCTGCCATGTTTGGGTGAGCGCACATTGCAGGAGGCTCTACTCTGATTATCATATGAAAATAGTTAATTAATTAATGACCATCTCGTAGCATATGTCTAAGAAGGCCATCTCCTTCCATTTCTATTAAGCAAAAACTCTTATAAGTGCTTCTGCACATTTTGAAGAAACTGAAAAGTGACCAGTTTTAAATTCTGAAAGCTCTGCTATCATAGATAAGCAAACCATGCCCCTTCTTTGCAGGGTTGTACACAAGGTGTGCAGAGCATTTTGCAGATAAGATCTTTTCATTTTCTTTGATAAGTTTACCCACTAACTGGAATTTGCCAAAATTTACATTTGCAATATCTTCAGAATATGTAGATAGATACTTAAAGCCTTTGTATTGGGACAAGATATCAGTCGACTTTTATATTTTTATGCAATTTTATTAAAATCTTCATAGAAATCAAGAAGATGATTTGATACCACATTTTTGAAGTCAAAGTACCTAAGAGCTAGAGGAATCATTTTTTTGTTGCCAGTGTGTGACACATAACTTTACTGTAGAAAACATGATCATTCAGGTAAAATTTAAGAGGATGAGCTCTACACTATAAAGTTTCAACTCATCCATTCTCAAAATTTCCTACCTTATTTTTCCCACAGCACATTTTATTTGAAACCTCAGAATCAGGAAAACTAGCTTTACTGGTTTCACAGAGCTATCAGGGGGGCAGTACAATCATGTATGTTTGTTTACATGTCATGCTCAAACTCATTCAGCAGCTGTATTTCCTACTGAGCATTGATGTCTTTTGGGAGACCCAAAAATTTTTGATTGATTTAGAAGTATTGTCTGTCTCATGCCCAACTTGTGAGATTCAGTCTCTGTGTATGCTTTCACACTCTCTTTTTTGCCATACTTACTTCCAAATTTTTGTCTGCATATTGTGCAGTATGCCGTTTTGCTTAGTTATTTGTGTCCTTCCATCTGTAATAAGGTAACAGTCATTTAGCCTTTCGTCGATGTCTGGGTCATATTAGTATTAGTATTATAATCATTCTCATTTTCATCATCTGAACTCAGAAAAAAAATGATCACAGTATTCACAATGTTAAAAATTAAATTAGCGTCATCTTGATACCAAGAACATCAGTCAGTCCACAGGCAAAGGACTGTCACCAGTCATGGTCGCAATGCAGTGAGGTTGCACAGTTAAGCCTCAGCACTCACAGCAGCGATGCCACAATGGATGATTCTTTATTGTGAACAGCAAGTCACAGTTGCCAACATCAGCAGTCAGGGGTAAAAATAGTGACAGCACCTGCAGGAAGGAGATAATCCATGTCATATCCATCTGCTAAAAGAATGGTCACTTCCAGACCCTATCTTTTAAGTTGTTTGAATGGATTTTGTACTTTCCCCCAACCTTCTACACCCATTGCCAAAAACCTGAACTTTTTGCCTCCCAGGAAGCTTTCCCTTTGCTGTAGGGCTTCAGTGCTACAACTGAGACATGGTAGGGAGTTGCCACCTTAGTTCTTCCATTGGAGCTTGCAAGACATTTATGAACATTTTCATCATCAATTCACCTGTGCAAGTTTTTGGTTGAGAAATTGGGGTTTGTTTGTTAGTTTGTGGCTGCATATTTGTAAACTCACAGTTGAATGTAGCTAAATACTCTCTTTATTTTTTTTAAATTGGAATCTCCCTATTACCGCAATGCTCTTTCCCCCAGAATGTCTTCTCCTTGTTCTGATTCAACTTTTCTTCTCTACCTGTGACACTCACTGTATGGGCTACTTTTCTTTGTCAGCTCGTGGGGACTCAGGTCTGATTTTTGGGTTGGCAATCTTGCTAATTACAGAAGATGACACATCCTCTCTCCATGTGGGCAGCAATATAGAAGAAAGCGATTCAAAAATCCCCCTCCTGAGGCACCTGGAAGAAGCTGTGGGTTCTCCAGTCCCTGGTTTCTCCCAGGCTCCAGGACTGAGAGATCTCTGTCCATCTCCGCCCAACTCCTTCTTGGCCAATTTAAAGGCAACAGAACACATATATTCATGGGAACAAGCATCTGTGGAAGGAGGGCAGGTGAACTTAAGGTCCACAGATCTCTGGGAACCAAGCATTCCCCCAAACTTAGTCTTCTCATTGCCTCCCCTGGAGCATCCACTGGTTTTCTCAGGCACTCACCTGGCCTGAGGAGAGAATTACCGGTTCTTTCCTACACAGAATTATCCAGAACTCCAGGCCTTACTAGCCTTCTGTCTTCTAGACCTTAGCAGCCATTTGTTTCAAGAAAAGCTTGTCAGGGGAGGGGAAGGAAGATTATTCACAATTCCCAGAATGCTTTAAAAAACTTTTTTTTAATATTTAATATTCTAATACCCTCAAAAAAAAGAGGCAAAAGATAAGATTTAGAGGTAGACATACTGCTTCTTTTCAAGGTCAAGAAAAAGACAGTTTATAAATAAGCGGGTGTTTACTTTAAACACATTCTTATGTTCCTTGTAAAAGTTTCTGCCCTAGGATGGCTATCTTGGAGCACAAATTCAAATTTCAAAATAATAGCAGACAAAATATATGATATGTCAACAATTAAGGCAGCAGTAAACAAAACTATATATATTTTAAAAGTCAGCCTTAAGTGCTAAGATATGGACTTGAGCATGATTTACTGAGCTGGATAAATTCAGAAGCATTGATTAGTGATGCTAAATTATTAATTTGCCCGAAGTAGGAGAGGGCATCACCTAGAATCATATGCCATAAATATTAAAGCCATTCCATCTTAAGGACTTATGTGGGCAATGAATTTTAAGGACCACTATAGATCGATTCTGGATTAATCATAACTCTTTGTGCCTGTAATTCACAATCCCTTTATCCCCCACTGACCATTAGTTTAAATTGTAAAGAAGTTAGACACTTAGTGGGCAAGGTTAGAATTTATTTCTTCCACATTGTTCTCAGGCTTTTTGATTTTTATTTGGTGAGCAAAAATAATAAATTCCGTACTGCAGCTTTTATTTTAATTTTAAAAAGTTCTGCTTTGGTTTCAATCCTGAAAATCAGAAATGCGTAGACAGCAATGGCCACAAGATCAACAGGTTTCACAGGGCCGGAATCATATAAACCAGGTATTCGTTCATTCCAATGATTTTGACAAATAAGCAAACTGTATTTTTAAAGCTCAGCTCTTATTTATCTTAATATTGTGATCACATAGCATTAAAGAACCTGCTTTCTTTTCATGGCTCTTGCCACATACTGTGTTGCATTATTTTTATTTACATAAATATTATTTCTCAAACTAGATAGGCTATGCCTTGAAGGCAAAGGATATCATATCTCACACATTTTTGCATTCCTATGGCAAACGTCTCCCAGGAATTTATCTTTAATGTAGTGAAAAAAGCACAGAAGATGGCCTGAGCTCAAGCGCAAACATACTACTATTAATCGGTCTGACTTTGAGCAAGTTCCGTTACCGCTTCTGTGAATTAGCTATCATAAGATCAGCTGCCTCACAGTGTTGTAAAGAACGAATAAATTTATGTGTAAAAGGCAGTTTTTAGGAGTTAAAAATGCTTTATAAATGTTAGCTATTATCATGAGGCAAAAAATGGAAGACAGAGGGTGGATATTCCTTTTTTAGTGAAGGGAAATCTTATCTTACCCTTTGGTTTGAATGTCATCTTTCCATAATTGCTCCCACTGAATTGTTTTTAATTAAAAAGGATCATCATTGCTGTTTCTCTGAACCTATAGATTTTGAAGGGAGCTTTTAAGGAATCTGCTAAATTAAAGATGTGTGTGAGAAAGAATATGGTTCCCCAGGTAAAACCAAAGTCTGTTTGCTTGTGGTGTGGGCTTCTCCAGTTCCAGAAGACTGCCGCCTAATGAACTGTAATGAAAAGTGCTGTCAGCAGTAGGTCATGATGGAGACGGCGGAACACGAGCATACAGGAAGAGAACATTCTGCAGAGAAAGAGAAATATGCCAGAATCCATGACATGGTGAGGAGCACAGGTGCAGGTTTTGAAAATACATTTCCCGTCCTTCACTTTACTTGGAAAGAAATGCAAATATTTGAGAAAATAACATCGCATATTTACAGTTCTTCTCTTGACAGATGTAAAATTACCAAAAACTAGAAGGTGAAAAGAGTGTGCATGAACAAGAAATGGTCTCCAAAGGGAATGTATTCAGTTACCAGAATATTTGAGCAGGCTGTTCCGATTCCCCCGGTTAAAATTAAGTTCCCCTTTCTTTAAGCCACTTTAACACTTCAAGCTTCTTTTATGTTACTTAACATAACAGACTTCACTTATCTTCGCAACTGAGTTGTAAGCAGCTTGAGGGTAGGGGCTGATCTATATCCCTTACAGATCCCTTCAGGATCTTAAAATTAATGCATAATGATTGTTCATAAAATGGAGTTCAAAGAAAGATTTTTGTAAAAATGTTGTAGAATTGGAACAAAACTACCTCCTAGTGTTACCTCAGCAGTGAGAAATTCATCACAGGCTGCTGGCATCTCAGCACTGTTTCGAGGACACAGGTGTTGATCATCAATAGCTGCCATGGTCCATCAATCACCACAGCATTCTAGTATCTCTGCTTTGGGGACCAGAGATTGATAATATTGGAGGTAGATGCCACTTTGGCTTCTTTTCCCTTCCTCACAGGCGGGGCCTGGAATATGTGGATGAGCAGCCCCCAGATGTGCTTTAGCCCTCTGTTTAACTGGTATGAAGCATCTGCTGGCATGGAATCCACTGGTAAATAAACCAGTGACCCACAATTCAGCTGATTATCCAAACATGACCCCCAGAACAAAGACTAGTTGAAAATTTTTAAGTAATTTCCATCGGCTAGTCAGATGAATTGAAATTTCCTAGATCAAACCTTCAATTATTCTGTTGAAAAGTGACTTCAGGTTTTGTTGATGAGTATTTTCTAGATAGTTTTAATTTAATAGTTTAAACCATCCAGAGGACAGTGATTGTATGTTTTAGTAGATGAAAAAGGTCAGGGATATTTTTAAAAGCTAAAATAGTTTAGGTTACTATGTAACATTTTATTGGCATTGCTATGGGCTATAATCATATTGTTTTAAGGGTTCTCTTTTTGAAAATGCATTCATAATGCTTTGTAACGTTAGAATTACTACAAACACATATATAATGGCAATGATAATGTTACCACACATTTAAATAGAGCTCTATAGTTCACAAAGTATTAACAAAAATGCTGAACACTCTTCTGATAGCAAAGCAATATGTCCCCAACTGAGGGTCCCTTGACGGTTGTAAAGAAGCTGCCAGGAGATCCAGAGCGGCTGTTTGAAACAGAAGAGAATAGCAAAAATCAGAGTAGGTTGTTAGAAGAGGCTGCAAGGTCACTGCTATCTCTGTTACTCTAGGTTTAGGCCCAGGAAGCTAAAAGCAGGCATGAAAGTTGGTGATGAAGGGTAGCAGAATATGCCACCCCAAAATATGCCACTTTGGCATGTTGATTGTTTTGAGTTGTAAGCACTTGGAAAACAGCAAATGTAGGGAAAGGCTTGCTCTGAGCTCTCCTTATCTGCCTAAAGATAAATCCTCCAAAATCCCCTCCCCAGGAGTTTCATCAACCAGGGAATATTGACTCTCATCACAGGAGAAGGGACTAGAAGTCAACACCACATCCCAACAAACTTTATCACAAACTCTCATGCCTCCCATCTATTCTTCCACAGGTCATTCATCTTTCCTAGTAATCGTTTACTTTCCCTTGAGAGGCGTGCATCCCCTCTCCCCTTTCCCTGTTTAGATGGTATTCAAGCCTGAATTCTAAGCCACTTCATTGAGTTACTCATTTTTCCCTGGGTGTCTCCCATGTATACATAAGATTTACATATTGATAAGTTTCTGGTTTTTTTCTTGTTAATCTGTCTTTTATTACAGGGGTCTCAGCTAAGAACTCAGAAGAGTAGAGGGAAAATTTATTTTTCCTCTTCTACGGTAATTAGTGCAAAAGATCAGAGAAAGGGAGCAAGGACTTTGGGGTAACCCTACAGGGACAAGTAATCAATGTAGAGGAAACCCAACCAAGTATTTTCCCCTCCCCCACACCAAACCTACAAGAATCTGTCAGTTTTTATAATTATATCAAGCTTCGTGTATATAAAATTGTTCATGATTATATTACTCATTTTTTTCAAAAATATTGGTGTACATAAACTCTCAAGATTGTCAATTGTCAACATTGTTAAAATGCATATTCCCAGGCTTCAAATACCAAACATTCCAATCCAAGAAGTTTGGAGTTGGACCTGGAATTTACGTTTTTAACACAAGAATTCCCTGGTAATTCGGATGGTGTTGGTCTTATCACCACACTTTGAGAAGCACAGATCTGTAGTACTAACATAGTGCCTCATGTATAGTAGACACTGTGTAGTTGCACTGAATGATTTCTTCATGGAAAGAATTTTGTTTCTATTTCAATATCCTATGATTTTGCTGGGGTCCACCCCCAACAAAAGATGGTAATTATCCGCTGAGCACAGTAAACTGGTCTGAAGGTTTTAGACCATATTTCATGCAAAACTTTTTATTGAGTATCTGATGTTGGCCTGCTGTATATATTTAAGAGGCAGTGGTTAAATACATCAAATGTTTACTTATATTTCCTTCCTCTACTTTTATGTTTGTAAGTCCCTCTCTTTCTCTAGTGTCAGAAAAATACAGTCTTGCATGTTCTTCTAGTTTTGTCGGGGTTTTTTTAACTTGGGTTCTATGTTCATTACAATTACTTTATTACACTATAGGAATTTCTTCTGTGTATGGTGTGACATAGTGCTGTAATATTGACCTTTTTGAAATTATCACCTGTCTCATTGTCATTTTTTAAATATTTCTTATTTGCCACACTGATTTGATTTATGGCCTTTGTAATACATTCTATATATGACATCTTTATACTTTTATCAGTTCTATAGAATTTTTTGTCTATTACACTGGTTTTCTACTCTTAAAAATGGTTCTGTGCTATTTTATTGTTAAACTTTACAACATGCTTCACTGCTTAGTATTCTAAGTCTCCAATCATTATTTTGTACTTTCCAAATTTCTTTGCTATTCTCGTCTTTCTTCCTTCCAATTAAATATGCAGAGATTTTATTAAGTCCTGAAACATTCTTTGGGCATTTTATTTACAGCGCATTAAGCGTCAAATAACCTTTTTCTTTTACAATTGTGCATCTATTCTTTTAGGAATATGTTACGTCTTATCCAGAAACAAATTCAAGTATTCATCAGTCAAGTGTTGAGTTTTCTTTATATAGTCTTTACTCATTTGTTGTGAAATTTACACCTAGATATTTATATTTAGTATAAATGGCTATTTTTACTCAAATTATATATTATGTCTTATTGATATATTAGTATAAAAGTAATTGATTTGTAGTTATCTATTTATAACAAAGCTCTGTCGAAATCTTTATTTTTTCAATTTTTTTAAGGTGATTCTTGTGGGCTTCGTAAGTATGTCATTGCCTAGTAGCTTGAAGTCAGATTTTTGTTTCCTGCCTTATTGCATAAGGTAAAAGGATCACAATCATGTCAAGTTTAGGGGGTAAAAGTAGGCATCATTTTCTTGACTTTAATGGTAATGCCATTAGAGTTTCAGTTTCTGATAGTTTTGCTCCTTATTTGAGGTAGTTATTCTACACCTCATTAAAGAAGAAGCTCCTTTTTCCTACTTTACTAGATAGACAGGTAGGGAATGGTTTTCAATTTTGTCAAATATCTTTTTGGTGTGCATTGAAAGATCACTTAAAATTTTTATAAAGGCTCATTTATAATATATATTATCCCAGTCACCTTCCTAATACTAAAAGTTGCTTTTCCCTGTTTAACAATGTTACATTATTCTTTTAATATACTATGAAAATCAGTTTGCTAATGTTTTTGAGAGAACAAGACTCTGAGACTGTTGGCTATTTCTCATATTTTAGTGTCAAGGTTATTTTAACTGTTTCTCTGTGCTGGAGAAATGTCTACTTCTGAGGAGATTTGGTAATTTCTCTTTTCCCAAGAAATTATCAAAGTTATTGATATTTTAACTTTATTCCTATAGAATCATGAATAGTATTTTTAACCTATTTCTGAATATTTTATTTCCTTTCCAGTTTCTATCTGTATTTTTTAGCTTTATTGAAGCATAATTGACCAAAAACAGTATGTATTTGAGCTGTTACAACTTCATGTTTTGATATAGGTATACGTTGTGAAATGTTCACTACAATGAAGCTGATTAATATATCCATCACCCCACATGGTACCTTTTTTTTGTCGGGAGAACACTTAAGATTTACCCTCTTAGGTTACTTCAAGTATACGAGTCTATATTGTTAACTATACTCACCATGCTGCACATTAAATCTCCAGAATTTATTCATCTTCCATAACTGAAACTGCATCCTTTGACCAACATCACCCCATTTCCCCCATCCCCCAACCGATGGCAACTACCATTCTCTCTGTGCTTCCGTGAGTTTGACTATTTTAGATTCCACATGTGAGATTATGTGGTATTTGTCTTTCTGTGTCTGGCTTATTTCATTTATCATAATGTCCTCCGGGTTCATCTATGCCATTGCAAAAGGCAGAATTTCTTTCTTTTTTAAGGATGAATAATATTCCACTGTATATTTTCTTTATCCATTCATTCATCAACAGACGTTTATGTTGTTTATCATATCTTGGCTATTGTGAATAATGCTGCAGTACACATGGGAGTGCAGATATCTCTTTGACATACTAATTTCATTTCCTTTGGATATATATCCACAGTTAAGAATGTCAAGTCTTATGGTAGCTCTATTTTTAGTTTTTTTTGAGAAGCTTTCATAATAGTTGTACCAATTTGGGCCAGCCCCGGCAGCCTACTGATTAGATTTGGCGTGCTATGCTTCAGCGGCCTGGCTTCAGTTCCCAGGCACCGACCTACACCACTTGCCTGTCAGGGGCCGTGCTATGGCAGCAGCTCACATACAAAAAGAGAAAGATTGGCAGGGGATGTTAGCTTGGGACAAATCTCCCTCAAGAAAAAAAAACTAGTTGTATGAATTTACATCCCCACCAACAGTGTACAAGGATTCCTTTTTCTCCACATCCTCACCAACACTTGTTATCTTAGGTCTTTTTGATACTAGCCATTCTAACAGGCTTAAGATGATATCTAATTGTGGTTTTGATTCCCATTTCTCTGGTGATTAGTGATATGGAACATTTTTTCATATATCTTTTGGCCTTTAGTATATCTTCTTTGAGAAATGTTCTTTTCTCATTTTTAAATTGGATTATTTTTTTTGCAGTTGAGGTGTGAGCATTCCTTATATATTTTGGATATTAATCCCTTATCACATGCACAGTTTGCAAATTTTTTTTCACTTCAGCTTGCCTTTTCACTCCATTGATTATTTCATTTGCTGTGCAGAAGCTTTTTAGTTTGATACAATCTCATTTGTTTATTTTTTTCTTTTGTTGTCTGTGCTTTGGGTAGTGTCATATTCAAAACTCATTGCCCAGACCAATGTCAAGATGCTTTTTTCCTATGTTTCCTTCCAGGAGTTCTATGGTTTCAGGTCTTAGATTTAAGTCTTTACTCCATTTTGAGTTGATTTTGGTATATTTTTTGAGATAGGAGTCCTGTTCCATTCTTCTGTATGTGGATATCCAGTTTTCCCAGCACCATTTGTTGAAATTTCTATCCTTTCCCAGTATGTTCTCAGCACCCTTGTAGAAGATCACTTGACCATAAATGTGTGGACTTATTTCTGGGATCTCTTTTCTGTTTTATTGATCTCTATGTCTGTTTTTACACCAGCACTATACTGCTTTGATTACCGTAGCTTTGTAACATACTCTGAAATCAGGAAGGATGATGCTTCCAGTTTTTTTCTTCTTGCTTAAGATTGCTTTGGCTATTTGGGGTCTTTGTCATTACATATAAATTTTAGGTTTGTCTTTTCTATTTCTGTAAGAAATGCCATTGGAATTGTGGTAGGGCTTGCATTGAATCTATAGATCACTTTGGGTAGTATGAACATTTTAACGACATTAATTCTTCCAGTCCTTGAATACAAGGTATCTTCCCATTTGTCTGTGTCTCCTTTTATATCCTTCATCAATGTTTTGTAATTTTCAGTGTACAAATGTTTTACCTCTTTGGTTATGTTTCTTCCTAAGTATTTTCTTCTTTTTGGTGCTATTGTGAGTGGGATCATTGTCTTAATTTCCTTTTTAGATAGTTCATTGTTTGTGTATAGAAACATTACTGGTTTTTGTATGTTGATTTTGTATCCTGCAACTTTGCTGAATTTGTTTATTAGTTCTAACCAGGCTTCTTGTTGTTGTTTAGTCTTTAGGATTTTCTGTGTATATAATCTTGTCATCTGCAAATAGAGATAATTTCATTTCTTCCTTTCTGATTTGGGTCATTTTACTTTTCTTGTCTAATTGCACTGGCTAGGACTCTGGGTACTATATTGAATATATTGAATGGTGAGAGTGGGCATCCTTGCCTGGTACCTTTGTGGATTTGGGGCCAAGTCTGTAGAGTGACAGGGCTGCTTCCAGGACTACAGGCAGGACCACAGCTGGCCTGCACTCCAGTGCAGGCCTGCCTTCTTCCTAAGACATCTTTCTTCAGTCTTGGGCTACACCAGGGTTTCACTACTTGCATCCCAACATTCCCGCAAAGGCACTTTTGATCATGGATGGCTGCCAAACTGTTGTTTTTGTGGAGGAACAAAAGCTAGGGACCTCCTATTCCCCCACCTTGCTGACATTACTCCCTTTCACCATCTGTGTTTATGTATTTTTTTTTATTTTTCCCTAATCAGATTTCCCAAGAAATTACTTTTCCCTCCAATAAATAAATAAAGTGAATATTTGGTTTAGTTATTAGTTCTGTTTATTTTATTAATTTGTTAAGTTCTATACTTATATAATAACTTTCTAAACTAACTTTATTAAGATTGTGTTTTATTTTTGATAAATTTGTGACTTAGGAAATGAGTGATTATTGAGGGAAAAATGTTAATCACTAAAAGATATAGCAAACATCCCAGAATAAAATTGCATTCCCTAAATGATGATAGAGAAAGTCATATAACTATTCTTTTTCCTCATTGCACTGCCTACCAAGGGGATTTCTTCTAAATCCAGCTTCAAGATTGCCATAGGCTACTCTTAGCAACAGATTAACTTAGAAGGACATAGGACAGGAAATATATCTTGCCAGCAGAGCAGTGTTTTTTATTTCTTTTCTGTGTGAGTTGTACTTCCATCATTCATTTAGAATATAGGTCACAAGCAAGGAGAAGACACCCATATTGGGTGGGTGCAAAAGCCTGCCTGGCTTAGAAGCCTAATAACCCAAAGAAGCCAATATCTCTTGTAACAACCCCAAAAGCATAACTTCCAGCATCTCCAAAGAGATGGGCTCAGTTACAAGAATTACTGCACTCAAAGAAGCTCAAAGATATAGCTTCCCTTCATGCATTTATTTCTCTCTCAGTCCAGAGACATTATTGCTCAGGGGTCGTTTTACTTATAAGCAGTGTTGCATGGACACATAGTTAACGTTCAAACTTTATCATGTTTCCAGGAGAACAGAGCTATAAATTAACCAAAAGCCAAATTCTCATTCAGAATAGGTGTTTAGAAATGTAGGTCTTATTATTTTTTTAGCAATTAAATATAAACCAATGTTTTATTTTTTATTCTGTCTATATAACTTAAAATTTCAACCTTAAATCTTACTTTCTTCTTTTGTTCTCCATATTTTCACAGGTAAAATTTGGAAATTATGCTTTTGTATGGGATGCAGCTGTACTGGAATATGTGGCTATCAATGACCCAGATTGTTCCTTTTACACCATTGGGAATACTGTTGCTGATCGGGGGTATGGAATTGCATTGCAACATGGCAGTCCTTACCGGGATGTTTTTTCACAAAGGTAAGATTTGTGTGGTCCAAATAAGAGGAGAGGAAATACACAAAAAGAAAATCTACTTGGCTGCTCCATTTAACTTAATACACCTTGTTTTCTTTGTCTGGAGAACCATGATAAACAATAGCAAAAAATGATAGTAGTTGTTCAAAAAGACATTCATTTCCTGAAGCATGTATTGAAGTAGTATTTTTCCCATAAAAAGGGAAAGTATTGCTGCATATAACTGATTTCACTCTCAAAAGATTGATACACAGGGCTGGCCCCATGGCTTAGTGGCTAGTTCAGCATGATGCACTTCAGCAGCCCTGGCTTCTAGGTTCAGATCCCAGGTGCAGACCCACATCACTCATCAGCCATGCTGTGGCAGTGACCCACATACAAAACAGAGGAAGACTGGCACAGACATTAGCTCAGAGCTAATCTTCCTCAAGCAAAAAAAGAGGAAGATTGGCAACAGGTGTTAGCTCAGGGCAACTCTTCCTTAGCAAAATAAAATATATATATATTGATATACAAAAGAAAGTAGTATGTTAATAATTTCTTTAGAACTTAATTAAGTAGTTTAGTCTTTGCATTTTTAGGGACTAAATGTCATAGAGTTAGCAACGTCAATTCATTTCTAACAGCACCAAAGTACAAAATAAACTTTAGGACCAATTTCAAGTTACTGAAGCACAGAACAATAGGGATGTTTCAAAAGGAAAAGGGTAAGCATTTTAGAGTCTCTCACTCAGTGTTAAAGTTTGTATGAGGCTGTCCTGGAAATTGAGACAGTTTATTAAGAAATTATACCCATCCTCAAATCAGAATTTTCTATTATAAATTGTTTAAGAGAGAAGGTTTTGAAATGTATATTTTAGATTAACAATGTATATGAAAGACTTGGGCCTGAAAAGAAGTCACAAAGATCACTTTCATTCTATGTGCTGCCAACAAGTTTGACCTTGAGGAAAAGTAATATCTGTCAGGTAGAACTAGATTCCACTTATCACTGATAATACATTTCGTGTATTTTCTAGATATTCTTATACTTATTTTCAAAAGCTAATGTCAGATCAAGAGGGCAGTTCCAGGTAGCACTAAGGCCCCAAATTTCAAACTATTTGAGTTGCATTCTTCAAATTTTAGGATAACAAGCAGCCAGGCATTTTGTGGTTAAAAACAAAGAAAAACTAAGTCAGTAGTCCAGAATTTATCATCACTCTTCCATCAGCTAACTAAAAATCTAGGCCTCTCTCCTTATCTGCCAAAGAGGAAGTTAGATTAACTCTAAGGTCCTGTTGTAGTCAGCTTTCTGTGTAGCAACAACCCCAAGTATCAGTGACTTTTAAAAAGTTATTTCTCATTCAGGAATCATAGGGCTGTGAATTGGCTAAGTTCTGCTGCAAGTTGCGGGTCCACTGCAGGTCCCAGCTATGCAGCTTCTCATTGCAGGGCCCAAGCTGAAGAAGCAGCCCTATCTGGGACATCCTGTTTTCACTGCAAAGAGCATTTGCAAAGAAGGCTGGCAGAAACATGCAGTGCCTCTTGCACTTCTTGCATGGATGTGGCATATGTCACATCTACCCACAGACCACTAACTAAAAAGAGTCTCATGGCCAAACCCAAAATTAATGGGATGGGCAAGTGTACTACCCATAAAGGGAAGAAGGGAGTAAATAATTATGAACAATATACAATCTACCAGGGGTCCCTTCTGGCTCTAAAAACTTCTAAGTGTAAGACAAAAATGAAATATGCATAAATTGGGAAGTAAAATATGAACTTGTAAATAATGACTGATGAATCAAAACACATTTATCGATGAGTAGATTCTAAAGTGAACAAGCTGGAAAATCAATTATGCCATAGGGACTTTACCTGCTAGGCATCTGCAGTCTAGTAGGAGATTGAAGACCCGTGTCCATGAAGCAATGAACAATACAGATATTTCTATAAATGTGTGCTGGCATTTAGCTATATACGATATCATATTGCTTATTTCTATCTTGTTAAATTGTGTAGTTGAGATATTAAAAGAGCTAAATACCATACAGAATAAAGAGTTAATCAAAGGAAAGATGAATAAAGGCTCTTCAGAGAAGGTGAGCCTTGAACTTGACCTTGAAGGATTAGTGGAGAATAGTTAGGCTGAAAGGAAAATATAGATAATTCTTGGGGAAACAGTGAAGGCAACAGAATAGAAGTACGAGAGAGGAGAATATGTTGGGGAAAATCAGGACATCAAGTTGATTTGAAAGGACATTTGAAGTTTAGAATTCATAGTGAAGGCCACAATTCTGGAGCCCAGGAGTAAAATGATGAAGATGGCATCTAAGGGAAGATTAATCTAGTTTTGATATGAAGGCTGCATTAGAATCAGCAAAGACTAGTGCAAACCCAGAAGCATGAGATAACGCAGGCTTGGCCAGAACTGGGTAAGGGAAAATGAGGAGGGAGACGCTTCTAAGCGAAGAGGCACCCCATTGTTTTTATGAGTTTAGGACCGAGGGTGGAAAGCATAATAGAATGAAAGAGGATGCCAGGCTTTTATGGTGAAAGACCAGTAGAAGAGTTTAGTGGATCCTTACCATGAACCAGGTAGACGAGAAAAGGATGGTTTATTCCTTAGTTGGGGTTAATTGGCTTTTTCTTCACTACAAATATTTTTTGTTTCCAGATCTTATTTCTGAGTCTTTTACACAAAAAATGAAGGCAACAAAATCAATACACAAATGTAATAGCAATTAAGGAAATATTTAATAAATAACACCAAGGGTTCCATTTCTTATTATCTCTGTGGTGCTTTACCTATCAGAGACTTTAGTTCTGAGGCAATGTATGCCAGTGAACTGAAGAAAAGTCATATTAAGCATGGAGCATTACTCTTCCTTTGTTTGAGTTGCATTATGGATGTTGACAATTTAAATTGTCCCTTTCTGTGGAGTTCCTTAATAATGACACTCTGCATCCTGGTTCCCTGGACATCTGGGAGAAGAGAGAGCCAGGAAAGAAACATGATCTGGCAGTTGTCACTGTGGCAACTCATTTCTCTATAAACACGTGCCACATTAATCTATTACCCACACTCTCCCCCTGAATTCAGAAAACGTCTGCATTCATTCCCTTTTGCTATGACATTAGGGAAAAGAGATCTCTTTTTTACTGACTCATTTAAAATACTATAAAGACCATAAAATTTAACCATTGTAGTACATGTTAGAAATTATTATAAACAGCTTTCATATATCAACTTATCCTAGGCCATTGATTAAACTAAATCATTGACTACTATTGTGATTATTTTCGGTGAAAATGACAAAATTTAGGGTGATTTTTAATAAGTAAATTATTATTTCTCAGATATATACAATATACCACAACCTAAAAAAAATCAAATACATATACAAATACAAATACTTTAATACATAATAAATATTAATATCTAAAATAAATATTATTAATTATATAGTAACTATATTTAATATCTGTTATCTGCCCAATACCTGATATGCTTGTACATTTGAATAACACTTCAAAACATTCATATGAAATGTGCATTTGTTTATTACACACTTGCATATTAGTGCACAACTAATATGCTACAAGTACGTACCCTGAGCCGACCGGCCTGGGCTTTGGCACGCATCAGGTTAGGCATCCAAGACGTGGGCTGTGGGGATACACTCACTCATACAAGTGTGTGTGAGTGGACACGCACAGGAGTGACTTCTGAGGACCAGTAAGTGCTAAAATATATATAACCATAGATTGGGAAAGAAGAGCTTTGTTTCCTTGGTCGGCACAAATACTAAATAACTTGGCAGTATTTATACATCACATCAGATGGGTCAGAGTACTAGTGTGGTGGGTAACATTTACAATGAATTCTCTGACACTATTTGTTCATCAAGTTTTATGTGGCCCTTTACATTTAATAGCTCTTAGTGTAAAAAAGTACTTAGTCAAAAGTTGTTTCATTAAAGACATTAACAATAGAAGAGAACTGTTTCCAGAGTGATATCATTATGCTATCAATAAAATTAACTCCAGTGTTGATCTTACAATATTCACTATTCATAAGGTTAAAAAGATAACCAAAACATATTTATTAAGCATCTAGTGTGAGCTCACTTCTGCTCTCAAATCTTAGTGAATGACAAGGAATGATTAATTCATGAGTTTAATTTTATAGTTCATCAATAAAAGAGTCACTTTTTGCCTATTGGCTCTATCCCTAAACTTTGGGAATGGAACCACCAAGTGGCAAAAAAACAAGGATATATTTCAAGATGCATGGAGAAGGATTTTATTGCATTCATGATAGTGGCACAGATTTATAAACAATATTTCAACCCAATCACAGAATTTAGGAAGCTTTGGAAATGGAATGAACAGTAGTTGCATTTTTACCCAGGGATGGAACTAGTCCAAAGGGGTAAATGACTTTCTTAGAATCAGAAACAAGCAATAAAACTGAAAAAATTTCAAGATTTCAAATTCCATGTCCAGTGTCCTGATCATTGTGCACCCTGTGGTCCCTTATCTCACGTTAAAAGCATACAGGAACAATATCAAACATGCTACATAATGCTTACTATGTGCCAGACTCTGAGTTCTTACATGGAGCAACCTATGAGGTAAATACTGTTGTTATCCTCATTTTACAGACATTGAAACGGAGACATAATGAGGTAATGTAATTTATCCAAGTTCACAATTTACCGAGTATTAGAGCTGAGAATCAAATCCAGACAGTCTGACTCCAAAAACTTACATACATTTTAAATAAACACATAGGCATTGTCTCTCTTTTTCTCTCTCCGTCTCTCTTTCTCTTAGGGACACAGAATAGAATTAATTATAATCCTTGATTTATGATATACTTTATTGGTTCATAAATGTCTACTTTTATTTGTTCAATTAGGTTTAAAATCCTTGAATATAGTCTTTGTTTCCCTTGCGTTGTTAACTATTAGAGTATCTAGTGCTTTCCTTTGTATTTTTATTTGTATTCAGAAAAAGAATATTAAATCTTTTTACCTCCTTCTATCTTAATACTTCTTACACTTTACCTCTTAAGTCCTGCCTCATAAGTCCCTTGAGTTCAGGCACATGTCTGTACATCCCTAGTGCCTACCTTCATGCCTAGCATACAGTAAGCATTCAATAAATACTTGATGAAGGAATAAAACATCTACCTATTTATCTACCTACCTATTTGGTCAAAGCTCATCCTATTTACTTATTCTCCAATAAATTGAATGCCTCCTTTGTACTTGCTTGATATTAAAAAAAGTCTTCTATCTTCTCTTATCATAATATTTTTTTTCTTTCTTGGTTTCTCCAATTTTTCATACAATAAGTAATAAAAACTGAGAAGAAAAAGAAAACAAACATGCACAGGTCTACCTTTCTTTCCAACTCCCTGCTGTAAGAATTTTTATGCTTTCATTCCCCAAGGAACGTAGAAAACATTCCTTTCACTTGCAAGCATAGAGCCCTAATCCTTTTATTTCCCAACCAGAATGAGGTAGTTTCCAAGCACTTTGTCCCTTTTCAGAAGAGAAAAAGGCAATTTCCGTTGACTGCCCAGTTAGTGGCTCCAAATTCAGTCAACAAGTGGCTTGAGCTGTACTCTCGGTTGGCTGGAAGGATTTCTCATAGAGGTGCTTATAACCAGAAATTAAACAAACAAACAATTGTTTTCGCTGCAGACCTACAAAATATATGCAGTCCCTCAGCTCTGAGAGCAAGAGTGACATTACCAAGATGCATATGTAAACATTATGCAATATAAACTTACACATTAAACTGTAGGGTACAGACAATAAATGCTGAAAAATTTAGAGAAAGGAAAATCATTGCGGAGAAGAATAGGAAAGATTTTATTAGACTTGACCTGGAAGACATCAGGAATAAGCAGAATTTGGATATGGGAACAGGCACAGGTAAGACACCCAGAAAATGTGAGGAAATCATAGAAATGGAAACAGTCATCACGTGTGGAAAGGACAATGAGAAGGAACAACTGGACTGGAGAGAATATTGGGAGAGGATATGGGTAGAGAAGCTGAAATTGAATGTGACACCCAAGTATTGATAGCAGCTATTTATTAAGTATCTACTATGCTAAACACTTGATGTATTTCAAGTGTTTTTGAATTTTTGAAATTTTGAATTTTGAAGTTTTGAAATTTGTAGTACTTGCCTCAAGTCTGTGGATTGGACATTTATTAATTGCATTTTGTAAATTTGAAGCAACTGAGGCTCACAGTTAAGTATCTTACCAGTCATACACAAATGATAAGTGGAGCTAGGACTCAAACCCAGGTTGGAGCTCATGTTCTCTCCACCCCACGTGAGCTTTGTGGGGCTCTGAGGAGAGGAATCTGTGGACCGAGGAGCATCTGAGGAGTCTGAGGTATGGCTTAGAGGAGACAGAGCTTACTGAGGAAGGCCGTTACAAGACTGTTGTAACACTCCAGCTGTGAAGCAGTGAGAACATTCTCAACAAGAAGGAGCAGAAAAGATTAGACAAAAGGTACAGTTTAAAGAGGGATAGACAGGACTTGGTGGAAATCAGAGAAGTTCATATAATGCAGGAACCTGAACAGGAAAGGAAGTGCAGGGTCAAGCGGCCACAAACAGCCCCCTCTTCTCTTCTCCTTCCAACTCTCTTGTTTTCCCTTCTTGATCATCTGCTACAAGTTTTGCATCAGCTCAGTTTCATCTCCAGGTAAAACCAATTGGAAAGTCATTTCCAGAAAAGCAACGATTATTAAAAAAGAAAAAAACAAACTGATAATTCACTACCCAATAGATATTTATTTCAAATGACCTTCTAGCTTGCAGATTTTTGTTCTCTAGTTGCTCAAATAATATTCATATATCCCTAGTAATATTGTTCTTCTCTCTCATACATCAGATAGTATTTTTTAAATTATATGCATTTGTATACATACACACACACCACTAAAACCAACTGGTTTTTATTACATTTTCTGTTTTAGATCAAGAAAACAAGATAGTTTAGATGGGCATATTTACATAAAGTAAGAAAGGAAAATGAACGCTCGCAACACAAAAAAAGAGAGAGGACGTTGAAGGCTCACTTTCAAAGGGAGGTAGGAGTAGAATAAAATAATATATATTTATACATATATTTTTATTTAAAATAACATATTTTAACTATAAAGTGTTAAAGGCAATTAATTTATTTCTCATATAATATACATATATTAAATAACAGCCTCTGGAAACCATTGAAAGGAAGGCACTATTCCCATTTCAGAGCAATTCCCTTTTAAAACATTTGTTTTAAACTTAGAATTTTGAATTCTGAGGCAGCTTGTCAGTCATGTTTTTTTCTATTTCCTGAATCCTCACGGAGCTATTTTCACGACTAATATCCTGTGGGCTTTACCAATTTCCCTGACTACTGCTTCTAGTGTGGAACTTAAGGAATTCACATTTGTCTCCGTGTTTATTCTAAATAAATGGCAGTGTAAGTACAACTGGTGATATTTCCGATATGTTAATATTTCAAAAATATTTATTACATGGGCATTATATAATTTGAGATTAGTTTTATTAACCCTGCAAAGCAGTAGCCAAATTTTAAGAAAATTACATGGCTTTACTCTAAAGAAGCATACGGCATTCCCATGGTTGAGCACCAGCCCAGCCATCAGACAGGCAATCCCACGGAATAAGTTTTGAAGTCTTAGAAGATTCTATTTTGCTTGTATTTACATCATACGTCATTTGGGGAATACTTCATCCAAGGTACAAGAGTACCCTTTATAAACAAGCCTCTTTTATCAGACTTTTCTTAGAAAAGTACCAAGGAACAGGGAAGTCAAATGACTTGCACAAGATGCAAAGCAGTATTTCAGTGGGATAATGAACCCGTGACGTTGGACCAAGCTGCTTTCCAAGAAGCGAGTCTGATCAACCTGTTTTCTAAATAAGATTTGTGCTGTTTCTTGATCTCAGTAAGTATTGTTTCATTCAAAAGCAGTCGTTTTACAGAAAGCATAGTTATTATAGTGGTATAAAGTAGGTCTAACTAAAGCCTGAGTTTTTGACATTTCAGAACGTAAATCTACAAATGTGTATTGAACTTTAAAGTACACATACACACATGGACACACGTGCAAGCACACACAAACTACGGAGTCAGTTATAAGCCTCTCTCAAAAATACCTTTATTCCATTATACTTACATCACATATTTCAATTCAAAACATTCATTTTACTCAATAGACTTAGTCCCTAGATATTTTTTACTGTTTTAAAAATTCAACCTCCTTTTAAAGGGAAAATTTGATGTCATTGAAGATAATATAATATATTACTTTTTTATCAACCCTTAAAATATTGTGAGCATGGTGACAACATGGGAATAAGCACATGGGCTCCCATGATAGTTACATTGATAAAAGAAACAACCACAGAAGATGATAAATGAATGAGACTTCGGCCTGCATTTAGATGAACTCCCTAATTTTACAAATGTGAACTGAGAAAGGAAGTCGGGTGACCTGCTTAGAGTCTAACCCTTGGTCATAACATGCCCTGGGGACCACAAACCCAGGTTCCCAGTCCAGTGTTCCACCTCAACCCTGTTCCGCCAATTCTCTTTGTTAAAAAATCTTTGTTAAAATTTTTTATCCAAAAATTTACGAGTAAAATAAATATTTTCAGAAGCGCAATTATATCTTATATAAAGGAGCAATAGCATTAATTAGTAAATACATTTAACAGGGTCATAAACATGACCAGAACATCCATTTAAAAATTGTCATTATTGGGGCTGGCCCAGTGGCGCAGTGGTTAAGTTCGCACGTTCTGCTTCTTGGCGGCCCGTGGTTCACCAGTTCGGATCCCAGGTGCCAGCATGGCACTGCTTGGCACGCCATGCTGTGGTAGGCAGTGGAGGAAGATGGGCATGGAAGTTAACTCAGGGCCAGTCTTCCTCAGCAAAAAGAGCAAGATTGGCAGTCGTTAGCTCAGGGCTGATCTTCCTAAAGAAAAAAAAAAATTGTCATTACTTGGGGCTAGCCCTGTGGCTAAGTGGTTAAGTTTGGCATACTCTGCTTTGACATATTCCATATTTCCAGGTTTGGTTCCCAGGTGCTGACCTACACCACTCATTGGTGGCCATGCTGTGGTGGCAACCCACATACAAAACAGAGGAAGATTGGCACAGATGTTAGATCAGGGTGAATCTTCCTCAGCAAAAAAATAATTGTCACTACTTTGTCAACATACAGAAAAAGTAGCACAGTTGATGGATAGAGTGTTATGGATTGTGTTACCCCTAATTTATGCAGAAACTATACATAGACTAAAATAATAGTTAACATTCATTGAAGACTTACTGCATGCTGGGTACTATTTTAAGTTTCCTCACGATATTAAGTCATTTAATTCTCACAGTATCTTTCTCAAGTAAATACTAGGATTAGCCTCATTTTACAGTTGAGGAAACTGAGTCACAGAAAAGATAAGCAGTTTTCCAAGGTCATAAAGTTAATAAGTGGCAGAGCAAGCAAGATGTCAAACACCATATGACCCTAGTTTCTGCTCCCACAAGTCTAATCACATGCACCAGCGTGCACCAGGATAGCAAGCATCCAAATTGTCTTCATGCCTGCTCAGGTGGCTGCCTTCTCTTGCATTAAAATGCTGATAGGCATTTTAGTTTACATGAAATTTGGGTGACTTTCAGAAACTTAAACACACGCCAACAGCGAGAGTCCTCCATTATGATGAGAGGGCAGGTCCATCTGAAACTGAAGCTGTCTTGCATCAGCTGATCAGAAGTAAGCAATAAAAGTATTGAAAATTGAAAACTGTGGGAGGATGCTGCAATTATTTTCCCTCCCTCTTATCTTTTTTTGCTATAAATAGCTTAAGAGTGTACTTGACCAAAACTTTAATTCTTCCTTCATGGAAGTTTTTATTCATCATGACTTTTTAATTGGTGGAATCCATAATTGCCTCTTATCTGTCTCATTTCATAGTTCTTTGAGCAGCTCAAATAAACCAACATCATAATTGGTCAGATTGTCTACTCACATGTTGAATGCTTACTAATATGAAACAGAACCTATTATTCCTGGAACTAAATTATGGCTAAGATAAGAATGTAAGATTTCCATATGGAATAACACTTATGAATCTCTATAGTGCAGAATGATAAGTCTAACAGAGGCACCAACAATTTTTGTCTTAATTAACACAGTTCCCTGCTTTAGCACCAACTTCAAAAAGAGAAAGATATTCCTTAAAGTGTGCGTTCACTTTTTTTTCTTAATAATCCATTCTATATCTGTCATTTCTGAAGCTATTTATGTTTGGAATAATGTTAGTAACTACTGAAAATGATTAAAATCCAGCATGTTTTTGTTTTATATGTTACTGGTCTCAGAAAATGCATATAAAAATTGTGCCATAGTGATATTCTTACCAATGGTGCATGGTGAGACACAGAGGCATGATAGGAAGAGCCAGCAACCTAAAAAATCATGGTGAGCTTTATGTTCTGATAAGGTTTTCAGGATTTTTCCAAAATAATGTTTTCTGTAGTGACACTTTTATTCTGAAGATTTTTATCAATTTTTTTCCATTAATTACCCAGGATCTCTGCACTGCCTGTAAAGGCCAGTCCGGCCCTTCTAAGGAGTCTCTCATATTCTTTGAGCCAATCAACATGAATCTTACTAATGTGATTTTCTCCTTTTCTGTATTTTTTAGCAACTGCAGAAACTTGCCAAACAAATTGCCTTCCAACCAGAATATATTCAGTAAAGTAGCTATGAATACTCCATTAAGGTTGATGAGCTAGAATAGACTAGAACCCAGGTGCCCCGAATATCAGGCCAAGCTGTGTGACTTTAGGACATGGGGAATCATTGAAGAATTTAGTAAAGACTAGCCATAATCAGAAGTATGCTTTTTGATCAGTCTAGAAAGAATGTTTGTGAAATAGAAGAGGAATTGACAAGAAGGAAGGCTACAGTTAGGAAGCCATTACTGTATCTATAAAATAAATTCAAAGAAGGCAGGAATTTTTGTCTACTTTATTCAGAGACATATTCCAAGCATCTAGAAGAAAGCCTACCACATAGTAGATGTTTGGTAAATGTCAGATGAATGAATGGATGAATGTATCACTTAGGAAAAGCAAAAGGCCTGAACTAGAGTGAAGGCAATAGAAAAGGAAGGAAAGGGAGAGAGATTGAAACGTAATGCTGCCCATCGACTAGATACAGAGATGGGGGAAAGGGGAACCAAGCATGATTTTGAAATCCTTAGCTTTGCTGGCTGGGAGATGGGAAAGTCATTCAAAGCAAAGAAGACAGGAGAGGAAACTGGTTGGAGAGTGAAAGTATTTATTTTGGTCTAGACATGTTGGGTTTGAGGCACTGGAGGATGATGCATACATATGGGGAAATCCAGAGACTATGACAGACAAATGACAATGCAGGGGGGAACTTGAGGGAGAGGCTGGAGCAATGGATATAGATTTGGACAAACTCTCCATTAAGATAAAGCCAGAGACATAGCCCACAGAAAGGGCATAGAGACAAAGAGACAATGTTTGAGGTAAAAATTGCTTTCAAATGTCCCTTTTTTGCTTTCCTCTCCTTTCCATTCCACAGTCACTAACCTAATTGAATCTCTTAGCACATTGTGTCTGGGAACACGACTATCCCTTTCTCTCCAAAGCTATTCAAATCTTATGTATTCTGTGGGTTCTAGTTCATGAACCATCCTAAATATAAGTCTTCCCTAGAAAATTCAGCTCTTATCAAACCCTTCATTGTGTTTCTGTATTTTATCTTCTCTGTACAACATATGTCACTTTTTTGTTAATCATTTCTTGTGTTCATACGCTGACATTTCAAACATACTCTAAATTCTTAGCTTGCAATGAATTGCAAAATCTACCTTATCCTTCCTTTTTTATCTTCTGTAATAAATCCCTGGTAGGTGTTCAATAAATTTTTGTTAAGTAATGTTTGAGAGGGAAAAACACAGTCCTATTCTCATTTGTGATTACTAAGGCAAGCAACTTACTAGAGAATAGGATTTGTGTTTGTTCATTTAATCAACAAATATTTGTTGAGCAAGTACTTAGGGCTTGATACTATTTTATTTTTCTAGAGATAAAATGGTGAACAAGATTGGTGAGGTTATTGCTTTCCTGAAGCTTATATTATACTGGAAACTTGGAGGATGAAACATACAATAAATGAGAAAACAAATAAATAGGATAATATCATTTTGGAAAACACACTATGAAGAAAATATAACTGGGACAGAGGATAAAGATGGACCAGGGTAGGGGTAGGTCACAAAAGACCTTTCTGAGGATGCAACATTTTGCAATCTTGAATGTAAAATTTGGAGGAAGAGTATTCTATGCATAGGCAATAAAAAATGTAAAAGCTCTGAAACGCTAACCAGCTTGGAGTGTTTAAAGAATTGCAAGGAGTCCAGCATGGCTCAGAGTGAACAAGCAAGAGAGTAGTGTGAAAGGATATTAAAGAGTTAGTTGGGCCCAGAGGTACCATAGAACCTTGAAAAACATAGTAAAGACTACAGATTTTTTCTGACAACAAAGGCAAGCTGTTGGAAATTTTGAAAAGAGATGTATTTATTACCTGGCTATTAAAATAGAGAAAGAAATGTGTAGGAAGGAGAGACGGCAGTGGAAGCTGTAAGCAAGAGTGAATGCAGGAAGTTAGGAAGCCAGTGCAGTAGTCCAGGAGAAAGATGGTGGTGGCTTGGTCTAGGGTGGTATAGTTGAGAGGGTGAAGTGACTGATGCCAGTCTATCATAGCTATAAAAGTCATAGGACTGGCAAGTGGTATGGATGCAATGGGCAAGGTGAACAGAGGAACTTTTTTTCTGAATAAATAAGTGGATGGTGGATGTTAACTAAGTTGGTCAAGCATGAGCCAGAAGCAGGTTAAGAGCCAGGAGAATTAAGACTTTGGCCTTGGGTTTGGTAAACTTGACATTTTTATTACACAGGAACTTAGTTATATATAAGTGTGAAATTTAGGAGAAAAGACAAAAGAATAAGAATTACAATTTAATAGGTAGAAGGTACTAGTTATGAAAAACTTATGCACTGGTTGAAGGACTTTGGCCAAGGACCAAGGTTCTTCCCACCTCTCCACTCATCCATCCTTGATGAGTGAGATAGGCCTATTCTCAGGCTCACCTACCTTGATGGAAGGATGCTTATAGCAGCAATAGGGGCAATGTGCTTCCCTGTTTCCATTCAGGAGAAGAGAATGAGAACTCTCTCCTCTCAAGCATGAATGTACATCTGCCCCTTCAGCTTAATTAGTTCATCTTAGGTCATATGTTTACCCCTGGATGCAAGAACATACACTCAAAGCTTGGACTATCTATCTAATGAGGTGAAAGAGAAATTGGAGAGTCAGCTAAAATGTCTGCTACAACAAATCTAAAGAAAGAATTAACAGATATTAGAGAATATAAGGAACAAGGGAGAAAGAATCCATAATATATGTAATAATGCTATCATCTATTGTACTTTTATTTTGTGCTAGTGACTCTTCTAAAGATTTTCCATGGACTAACTCCTTTAATCCTCATCACACCTCAACAGATAGGTGCTATTATCACCCCATTTTATAGTTCAAGAAACTGGCAGGTAGAGATGTTAACTTAAGTGCTTGAGTTATAGTCAATAAATGGCTGAATCAGGATTTGAGCCCTGACTCCAGGGGTCATGCTCTTAACCACTATGCTCTGGTTAAATTATGAAAATTGAAAGAGGGATGATACCATTTACTCAACTGGAAAATTGTAAATAGAGACATGGGAAGGAAGGCAGTATGGAAAGGAAGGATATGTTGTTGGTTTGGCACGTGTTGAATTTGTAGTGACATCAAGAGGTCTATCTGAAAACTGCTGAAAGTATGAGACAGGAGATTGAGTAAGATGAGAGAGATATAGATTTAGGATTTATCAAGACAAAGTAACAAGGGGAAAAAATCAAGAGAAAATACGTGCAGCGAAAAGAGAACTGAGCCCTGCAGCCGGACATTAGAAGAAAAAGAGAAAGAGCCACTAGTAAAGAAGTGACTGGAGAAGTGCATACTAAATAATGACAGTAAATTATGCAACCACTGTGTCCTCAGGATTAGAGCCAGCCTCGTATCAGGGTTGGCGCTTGATAGCTGTTTCTGAAATGAACACATGAACTGCTGCTCTAGACTCTTCGGCTATGCTTGTGGTTTACTCTCACACAGTGGTTCTCAGACTTTAGCAAGCATCAGGATCACCTGGCGGGCCTGTGAAAACACAGACTTCCAGGGTCCCCGCCCCAGAGTTTATGAATCAGTAGAAATGCATAATTTGTTTTCTAGCAAGTTCCAGATGCGGCTTTGCTGCCGATCTGTTGAGAACCACTGCTCGAACACAGTCTTTGACTTTCTTGCTGTTTACTATTCTCATTCTCTCCCTTCATCTTTTTTCCTGCTTATTTACTCTCTTCTCCTTTTTTCAATATTTTGAACTTCATATTCAATCATGTATAGACTACTCCCAATCTATATTATCTCATTTACTTCTTGCAAAACATCACTGAGGGAAGGATTATTGTCCCTATTTAACAGATTAAGAAACTTGGGTTTAGAAAGCATAAGGCCTAAAATACTTTGGTGTTGAATCTATAAACCTAAACTATACAGTAAACAGGTTAGAGTTAGGGATAGGGCTAGGATTAAGGTTAGGGTCAAGTTAGGGCTGAGCAGTTAAAGTTATAATGTCCTTTTACACTTCTTCCTCGATTCCATTTGTTTAATCTCTTCTACATCATCAACCATGAGATCTTCTTCAACAACCAACAACGCTTTTCATAACTACTCTAATGACCATATCACACTATTTTTCAAATCGTTTGTGGTTGACGTTGTTCTTTTTGTCTCTGTAGAATCCTCGTTATTAATCAACTGGTTTCTCTGTAACTTGATTTAGTCTCGAACAGTGCTTTGTCTGCAGCGATGTAACAAAATCATATTAACTGGTGTATTGGATAGAAGTCTTCCAGATTTTCTCCTGAGCCTACTGTCTACTGGCCATTATCCTTATTCTAGTAAAATATCATATTTCTTTTCTTAGCAAAATAATTTCTTGACAGTAAAAACTTTGCCTCTATAGTCACTAACTGTTACCTACTTTCTGTGAAGGTAAAGAAAAATTTACTAATAAAATAAGATTTGTTTTTGCTTAAACAAGTTTCCTACTATAACCTTAAAGCTATAATCTTAGAAGTTTCCCCCTGCATCACATAATGAAGTCTAGAGGTACCTTGCTAACTTAAAATTACCGACCATAGACTCTTGAAACGAAGAGAGTGATAATTTATCTGTTTCACAGCCATCTTTATCCAGGTCACTATGAGCAAACAAAGTCCCTGAGAGGAGAGCTAAGTGAGCTGTAATCATATGGTTACACCCTAGAAGAGTTTGGACTACAGAAAATTCTAGATTTCCCTGCTATCAGTCTTATGTTACCTTCTACCCCATAAACTAGTATCCTAAAGTCCTAGTCCAGCTCCAAAACTTTAAAAGGTCCAAAACTGAAGTAGATGTGTGAGTTTTGAATCAGGTGCTCTGAAGACAAAAAGAAACACAGAAGAGAGATAAAGGATTATACAAGGTTCTTCCAGTCTAGCCCTCTCCTCCTCTCCCAGCTTTGCTTGTACCACTCTCTTCTCCACTAACTGCCTTCCAAGGCGCTGGCCTACTCCTGGTGGCTGCTTCTGCCTCAGGACCTTCATTCCCTGACCTCTCACATTTCCTCTGGCTAACTCCAACTCATCTTCCTGCCTCAGTTTAAATGGCTTGCCCATAAGGTGAAATCTAGTCACTTTTCTTGCCCACTTTCAATGCCTTTCCACACACAGATACCAGCTCTGAGGAGAACATTCGCCAGCCCATTGTGAAGTGAAAAAAATGATGATGATAAGGACAATGTAATCGAATGTTAACTCAATGAATTCAATTTAAAGGACTATCTTTTGTTCTGAGATTATATTCACCTTATATTTGGAGAATTAAATATCCTTTCACTTGGAAAATTAGCATGGATATTTTTAACGTCCTTACTTAATGAAGTAAAAATTGAGCAACCTTGATCAAATCTCCTAAATATTTTTTTCCCTGAAATATAAAAGTCTTTGAATTGCATATTCCTTACTCAAAATTACTGTGGAGTGCAGGCAGGGAGAAGGGAGCAGAAACCATAATAAATGTGTAAGCAACTTGGTGTACAAGACCCCCTGTCTTATTTTCTTCTTTAAGCAACTCAGTGTTTGGTACAGGGTGTGAAACACAGGAGCTTCTAAGCTGATGCTGCTGACTCTGCTTTCACATTCTATACACTAAAAAAAAGTCCTTTGGGATGGTTTATGCAGAATTCTATGTCCTACTTTAAACCTAAGAACTTTTTTGACCTTCAGTGCATGTAGAAAAAGGTAAAAAAGGAGAAAAGTAGCCTATTCAAAGAGAAGCTTTTAAAAAATCTTCAAGCAAAGCTTTTCTGTTATCATTGATTAAAATAAAAAGAGTAACAAACTGAAAGCTTTAAAAGAGTAGTCCCTTGAAACCTTTTATGTACATACTGCAAAAGCATTCCATTCTGAAACAAAGGCTTGCAGAGCCAGCTTACTGAATACAAAATGAGCAGACTCTGTCTGATTCCAATATGAAGGTGACCAGTTGAAGTCTCAAATAGCCATTGTGACCACCATCTGTAAAATCATTTCTCTGAAAACTGGCTACCTCTAGGATACAGATTCTGCATAATCTCACAAAGATGGTAGGGAAATCCCTTTAGGAAAGATTTAAATAATGGGCCATTGCCTACCACCTTCAGAGTTTCTCACATCCTTTGCCAACATTGAAAATCCATCTTAACCCTGACAGTAGACAACCAATTGACGTGTTCCCACAGGTTCCCTTTCTTCTCCACCAAAAATGACCTTGTGTACACCACCAGTTTTGCAAGCAGCACAAGAGAGTCATTCTTTTGATAACACAGGATTTAAAATTCAGCTGTGGAATTGCACAGGAAGAGTTCCGAAAGGATTTGGTCACTTGGTGGAGCTTATACAATGCAAAACAGACAGGCTCCACAATGAAACACCTGGTAAAGGGCACTTTTGAATTCTTAAGCTTTCCTTTCTTCTGTATTTTCACCCTTTGGAAGTCCATGCAGTTGCTGTTAGCAGGGCATGTAATGTGGCACCTTGCATTACCTCAGTATGCCCACTTGTATGTCTGTTTTGACACAGTCACACTACAGGGACAATATGAAACATAACTTTAAAAATGCAATAAAAATTTTGTAGTCAACCTAAAAGGAAACCTTATACTGAAACCAGTGGAATCAGCCACATATAGCATGCATAATATGTTTCAGTCAGTGTAAATTGATTTGAAAAGAGAAGGGAAAAAACACACAAACTAGCAATGCTTCCTCTCATTCAACAACCACCTACTATGTGCCAGACACTGTTCTAGGCAGTGAACATACAGCTGTGAGCTACACACAGTCCAGCCTCCAAGCTGCTTACTCTCTAGGAGGACACGTAAACAAGTGAATGGGCTGCTGTCTGTTCAGTGTGATATGTGTTCTGGGAACACAGGGAATCAGTATAGAACTCAGGCGAAAAGTATCTGGAAGCCTTCCTAGTGGAATTGATCTGAGCAGACAATTTAAAGAGTCGTTGAAGTTGGTTAATGTTATGGGGTGAATTGCGTCCCCTCAAAATTCGTATGCTGCAGTTCTAACCCCTACTACCACCGAATGTGACTGTATTTGGAGATAGAGTCTTTAAAGAGGCAATTGGGGTTAAATGAGCTCACTAGGGCAAGCCTAGTCCAATCTGACTGAAGTCCTTACGGGAAGAGGAAATTAGGACTCAGACACACGCAGGAAAGACCATGTGAAGACGCAGGAAGAAAATGGCCATCTGCAAGCCGAGGAGAGAGGCCTCAGAAGAAATCAACCCTGCTGACACCTTGCTCTAGGACTTTCGGCCTCCAGAACTGTGGGAAAATAAATTTCTGTTGTGTAAGCCACCCAGTGTGTGATAGTTTGTTGTGGTAGCCCCAGCAGACTAATACGGCTGATGAAGTAAAGTACATTCTCAACAGAAGGAACAGGAGGAAGAGGCCCCATGTGGATTCAAGTATGAACCCGGGAGTGGCAGCAGATGAGGCCCAGGAGGCGCACAGGATGCTCTGGAGGATCCGGCCTCCTTCACAAGGGCCTGAAATGCCCCCATCAAAGAGTTTGGACTTGGTCCTGAGGGTGACAAGACACCATCAGTGGCTCTGAATTGAGATTCCATATAAAAAGCTTACATTTTATGATATTTACTCTGCCTGCAGTGTTGGTTATTGATTATCTGGGAGCAAGACCACAGCAGCTGAGAAACCAGTCAGAAATTTATTGCAATAACCCAGATGAGAGAGGATAGCAACCTAAAATACAGTGAAAATGGGGGAAGAAAAAGTAAACTTGAGACATGAAAGAACAATGTGGAACAAAACACACACAAAAAGCTATAGGACAAAGGATGAGAACAAAGTTGTTAGAACAGTCTCTGAGCCTCCCCCGCACTGTCACGTTTCCGCTTCAGTGGTTAGTCTTCTCGAACTAGTCACATTTATAATGGCAGAGAAGGCAAATTCCATTTTTATTAGTTAATATATTTGGCAACATCTCCTAAGGCACCTGCCAACACCAGTGTATCTCAGGCTTGTACTCCTGAACTCTGAGACCCGAGAACACTAAATTCATTCACACTTCTAAAAAGAACATAGATCGAGGCATATTCTATAATACCTATATTTATAACGCTGCCAGAAGTGTTCTATTTCATATGTGTGAAAATTGCCAACAGAACACTCACAAACCCTCTTAACTCGAACCTCCAGCCTTGACATCCCTGAGGAAGAATAAACTGGCTTCTAAATATAGTTAGCTAAGAGACAGAAGTTGAGGAGGAACAGAGAGGAGGAAGGAGGGAAAATGGAGGGAAAGATAGACAGAGAGGGTTTTTCCCCCCTCTGTTTGACTGCTGAGTCAATCTCTTTCCCTAAACAACCTACTTTTAGTGCAAAAGGATGCGGTTCCTCTCTTGGTGGGAGTCCAGTCCCTGCTGAAAGCCTATGAAGTCAGTGGGTCTGCTTTAATTAGGAGCTCCACACGCGGACAAGCTGGAGTTAGCAAGAAATGTGTGAAGACAGTGAGTCTCATGCATGCGAAAACTTTATTTGCCATCTACGCAATGTTCAAATATTAGGAGGATTTAGTTTTATTATCCCTTTCTTCAAAGCATTCCGTTTTAAATGTCAGTAAGCTTTTCAAAATAAGGACAGGTTTTAGCAAATTGCTAGTGAAGGTTTATTCTTCTATTTCCCATGTGTTTCTTAATAAGTGGATGTTTAGTGGCCCAGAGGTCTGTCTGTCCAGTAGCCAACCTTTTCAGGTTCTACGTGTAGTGATCATGTCTTCTCTCTCTTCCTGTTTCCCAACTGCCCTTTGCTGCCTTTATCTTCTTCTTAAACTCTGTATGACTTCCCAAACCAGAAGGTCTTCAAGAGAACATCACTTCGTTGTGCTTCCTGCAGAAGCCCAAGCACAAAGAGGAGTGATAAAGCTCTGGCCCCTGCTTTATTCATAAAACACTTTGCAAAGTGCATTTAGTAATTTGCCATTGTAACCACTGGCACCCAGAGCTTTCAGGGCCGAGTTCTGACGCTGTGTTTAGTTCATTCTTTGACTGCTCAGCTAAAACTTCCATTTGTATGCATTTATTCTGCTTCACACATTATGCTATCAGTCACTTTCAATATTTCAAAGTCACAGCAGGCTTTTTCTGACACACATTTGTCAGAATGAACTGCCTTGATTGCTATTATTATAGGCTACAGTGCCTGAGTAAGAGGAAAAAGCATATGTGGTACCAGAATATTGAAACTGCCTGATAAAACAATAGATACAAGAGAATAAAAATAGAATAAATGCATACAAATGGATGCTTTAAAAGGCCAGCAAAATGTAGGATTACAAAATAGGCGTATAGAATTCAAAAACCCATGAAGAAAAACGTAATAAAAATCTTTTTGAAGAAGATAAGGAGCCAATTGGAAATTCCACTGCCCCAGTGTCGGCAAGTAAGTGGATATTACATACTTTCTTTTCAGTAACCAGAAATCTAAATAGGCTCTACTAATGGATGCTGTCATTGAATTTTAGCATGAAATTCGCTACTGAACAACAAAGAATACAATAAAAACCTATGCTCTAAACAAAAATAAATTTAATGAAAGCTGTAAGGGACTAACCAGAACTCCAGAACCGTTGCTCCTTTATCATTCTTAATAGACTGCTGAGCATGGCGCCCAATAGGGTACCTGTGTCCCATTTGCCTGCTCTTCACTCCACCTTTTGGCCACACTAGAGAAGCATCATATAAGTTGATTTTAAAATATGAGAACATCAATGTCTAGAGAGATGAACTCCTTTAGAATTCCTTCAATTTCAAGTTTTGCATAAAGAATAAGATAAGAAAATTAAATGACAATAATTAGTATGCCAAATCTCTTCCCAAAAGTAAATTAATAAAATACAGAAATCCGAAGTATTTTTCTTAATGGCACAGATGAGAAAAACAGAAAAAGCTAAGTTGTATCACTCTTTTCTTTGGGGCATTTGCACTTGGCCCTCTGTAGCCACAGATTCCACATCCACAGATTCAACCAACTGCAGAGGAACCCTACGATGGATGGCTGCATCTGTAATGAGCAGACTTTTTTTTCTTGTCATTATTCCCTAAGCAATACAGTAGAGCAACTATTTACATTGTATGAGGTATTATAAGTAATCTAGAGATGATTTGAAGTATAGGAGAGGGTATGCATAGGTTATATGCAAATATTACACCATTTTATATAAGAAACTTGAGCATCCTGGATTTTGGTATGGGAAGGGGGGCCTAGAACCAATCCCCCATGGACACCAAGAGCTGACTGTACATAATATTATAAATTTACCTCAGCTCATATATTCCTCAACATATTTCTCTAAGGGAATATTCAAGAAATGATGGTAGACGTAGAAAACCTCCATCTAACAGACCCAGTGTTTGGAAACCCAAAATTAGAAGAAATAATAAAGTCACCCCCCCACAAAAACCAAAAAATCTAGGTCACTTACTTGCTTGTTCTATTTCTAGAAATAAGATTTAATTCCTTCTGAAGAAATTATGTTTAATCTGAATGCTATTTAAAGCCTTGAAATAAAGGATTGCTATTTTAATTATGCCTGAAGGCTTATAATGAAATGTTAAAATTACATTTGGAATCTTTAGGCAGATTAAATTATTCTAAGTCCCGCATCATCTTACCTACTCATTGCATTGAATTTCTTACATATATTAATAGTTTTTTGGTGTTTATTGATTCTTCATGAACCATCTGACTATTAGCGTAACTCTAGATTTGCAGACAGAAAAGTCATTATGGTGAAACATACACTACTAGAGTTCAGAAAATATTTGGAAAACTTTGAGAAATATCTTTACTGCCATAATTTCAATATCCATAGACAAGTTTTATATTAAAATAATACTCTATGGAATATTGAATTATCTGGAGATTTTTAAATTAAAAAATCATGAATACTCAGAAAGTATGCAGAATATATCATGAAAAAGTTTTAAATATATATCTTATCTTCACTGCATCCAAGCAAATTTAAAACATTAACAATTTTATTGAAATATCAGTTTTATTTTATAGTAATAAAAATAATTGCTTCTAGGAGTCAATTTTTTTTTCTGAGAAGAAATTGTTTACTGGAGTCAGTAGTCATTATGGTGAAATATTTCCCTTCCTAATTAATGTTAGAAAGGATAAATATATTCTAACTATGTGAGAAAAATTTAAATTCCTTTTCCATTGAAGAAATAAATATTTTCGGCCTTAATTATATTCCACAGTCTATAGACATTAAAAAATAAAGTGTGAAGGGGTCAGCCTGGTTGCTCAGTGATTACGTCCACGTCTTCCACTTCGGTGGCCTGGGGCTTGCCAGTTTGGATCCCAGGTGCAGACCTGTACACTGCTTATCAAGCCATGCTGTGGCAGGCATCCCACATATAAAGTAGAGGAAGATGGGCATGGATGTTAGCTCAGGGCCAGGCTTCCTCAGCAAAAAGAGGAAGATTGGCAGCAAATGTTAGCTCAGGGCCAATCTTCCTCAAAACTTAAATAAATAAATAAATAGATAAATAAATAAAGTGTGAAGATTTGAGGACAAGGAAAAGGCCTAAAATGTACTAGGTAATTTATTTGTATTAATTAGCTCAGTTACTATTTTTGAAAACTCATTTTGTCAGCTTAGAACTAATACAGATGATAATGTCTAAGTTACTAAATAAAATAATTTGTCTTTTCATCAACATGCAAGTACAAATAAAAAAGTATATGCAGAGTGAGATTGCCCAGTGGAAATTTTAACGTAAATCACCAATAAACAGAGAATTGAGATTTTTAGCGTATTTGCTCATTACAAAGCTAGATTCCTCATCTGCATACACAATCACACTTTACACAAACTTAGCCACCCTCCTTCATACACACACACACACTGCTCACTACATTCTGTACTCCCAGACATGCATTTCCCTTCCCATATTTGATTCATGATTACCATCCCAAGAAGGACAGCTGTGACAAGGAGAGACAGCTAATTCTAGCTGTCATTTCAATGAAATATTCCATAAGAAGTTCCGGTTTTCCTGGACCTTTTGACACTGTCCACTGTTTCAGAAAAGCTCGCATCATCAGTTCCTTGTTCAGGTAGTTTTGAAGGTGTGATTTTTCTCATAGATGTTTTACTGCCCCAGGGGGAGAAAGGCATCAGCATAGCCTCCATCAGTATGCTTTGGGCCTGTGGTCTGTATAGACGTCTGGTATCTGAGTAACTCTACCTATGGGAGTATACGTTGATAACAACTACGTAAGGGTAAAATATTCTTCTTCAGCTATCCCTATCTTCGGGTGACATTTCATTCATTTTCTTATCCCTTTCCCTATAGTGTTTCCTTATAATCCTATGCTTCTACTTCTTTCTTGTTTGTATATTAGTAGGAGCTCAATTTGTCTTTATGGCAATTATAATAATACTTTAATGTGTTTAGAATATTGTATATCATCTGTGATACCTAGGACATTCTGCATGTTTTAACAGATATTGAGTGAATGCTGATGTTAAACTATAAATCAACCAAATGACTTGGAACAACTGTTATGGCTGAAGAGTTCCCACTAACCATGAAAGTTTTATCTACTCTAAGTGTTCCATCATTGGCAATATTTGGTTTGGTAGGACATAAATGCCTTCTACCGTAGTGTCCTTCCTGGATGCAAAAAAAAAAAAAAAGTAAATACTACATACTCTTTGATTTAGCCATTTATTCAAAGGGTAAAGAAGAGATTTGGGAAAAAGTCTGTTCCCTCTACTTCCAATCACCTCTGCCCCAACTTCAAAGAACTCATATTCAGAGCGCTGGTTATTATTTGTTTGTTTTCTGGGGTTTGAATAAGAACACCTTATTCAAAATGTTCTACTTAAGTCTCTCCTTGGGGGAGTATCTGGAAGCCACATTGAGGGCGAAAATCTATAGTTGGATTGCCAAAGCTACAAATGTCTTGTAGAACCTAATACAGCTGCCAATTTACTTTTGAGGGCAATCAGGATGTTCATTAGTAATTGAGTTGAAGCAGAGAGGAACTTCATTCGTACCGAGTCGGTGACCTGGATGTTTTCAGAATGAGTATTGAGCTGAAATGGACCATTCATTTCTACTCCCACTGGGATCCTGTACAAAAAGGTTGTTGTTCTTACCTTCTTCTATCAACAGTGATAGGGATTTTCAGGAGTGGAAAATAAAGCTTTTTGTTTGCCACTTGTATCTTAGGGCAATATTTTTAAGTGATTTTTTATTACTCTTAGAGCATGAGATAAACCCTATATTTTGGGCGAACCTGTTGGACTGATTCCAACACCTTCAGCTGGTAGGTAATTAAAATGTGACAACGGCACATTGTGATGAATCGAAGGTTTCAGAAGTGGAGAAATGAGATAAAAGTTAAGCATACATATCTGGAGTATGGTCAATAGAAGTTGGTATAAAATTACAGGAACTTCACTAGTTATTAAAGTGGTGTTATTATTTAGTATTAAAATAGTACCACTTTAATAATTTTAACAACAAAAGCCTATCTCAGACATACTATAGTCAGGCAGTATTCTAAGGCCTTTAAATACATTATCATTTTTCTCCTCACAACTACCCTATTTGAAGATGAAAACATTCGAGATTACAAAGAGGTTAAGTGACTTGCCCAAGATCATAGGAATAACAAGGGATGGATCTGGTATCAAACCTTGACAGTCTGGCTCCAGAGTCCATGCTCTTAACCAGAGGATGGTGAAATGAGCTGTCAAGGTTATCATGCCTTGAGATTCTGAGTTGCCTCCAGGGAAAGAATTAGTCCTGAGGGACGAGATTGCTCAGGCAAATAGCAATGTCCTCATTATCAGGGGCAAGAGCAATTTTAGTATTTCATCATGTTCCATCTCCAGTGAATTTTTTTTAAATAGAAAAACTGAACAAAGCAACTGAAATAACTATTTTTACCCAAAATTTGTGCAGGAACTTAAGAGCACGTGTTAACACAGCTTTGTGACCAGTTAACAAGGAACGGCACAATGGATAAGGTATTCTCCACACTGCTATGGAGACCCCAGGGCACTGGAGCATGCAATGAAACAGGGGCCCTAACTTGCATAAGACAGAGGCGACCCAGCATCAGTAGCAGCCCTAGCAGCAGGAAGACAGTCTAGCATAGTGACTTACACAGCAGGGACAGCAACAGCTGGGTGAAGAAGGCACATTTATCAGACTTTCAAGGTCTGAAGGCCTTAGGATCAGGCAAAAAATGCCAAGAACAGGAGAACTGAAAGAAAAGGGCCACATAGCTGCTCCAATTCCAGGAGGTCATATAAAACTTTCACAGGTGATTCCCAAAACTAATTGAAAGGAAACTTTAAGAGGCTGGAGGTTCCACACTAATGGGTGGGCATGAGACAGATGAATACTGCTTCTGTCTAAAATTGTCATCTCACCTTCCTCCCTTGTGGGTATAGGCTGGAAAAAAAGAAGATTACATATTCATCCACAAATCACTAATAATCTTTTCTGTATTTCGGGGTCATATGATCATCACATCATATTTAATAAAAAACATTGTACATACTGAAACTCAGTTTGTCAAGTAGGAAATTCTGAAATTAAAAGAGAAAACTTTAATCTGATAGATGTCATGCCTTAAAAAGGGGTGATAAATGGAAGGTTATATTCTATTTCTTAGACTTTTTAGATTTCCCATTTTGCCATAAATCTCTCTGTACTAGATGATTGGCAGACTAGACTAAGACATCAGGAAGAGGAAATATATTGGAGATTTAACAGCAGAGTGCAGACCAGAGCTGAGTCATCAGTGGGAATTTCCATTCCTTTCTGAATCTCTTTTAAATTTTAAATTAGACTGAGCCCAGTTAAGAGGGCTCAGTACTGGAGATGTAAGAGCTAGTTCTCAAATTGAAAACCTTATCAAGATAGGAGATTTGACCCTTTTGTACTATATGATTTTAAATTAATGGCCTTTTTCCATAATTGAATCTCTGATTTACTAAAATCTAGCTTTAACATATGACTCATTATTTTACATTTAGAGTACCAGCATTATTATAATAATAGTGTCAAAAATAAAGCAGTATCAGAGTTGAGTTGGAGGTCTTTCAACAAAAAAATGAGGATTCTAGAATAATCAGAGTTGAATTTTAGAACATTATCCACATGAATTATTACCTACAAAGGGTATTTTCATGTGAAAAGCAGGGGAGAGTCCTGTATTTCTAGCTACACGTACTCAGTGCTTTAATGTCAGCTAATACTCTATCTCAGTCAAAATAGCTCCTATATATGTAAAATTATGGTTATTTCTCAAATTATACTATTTTTTTCTTCAAGTGAAACCACTTTTAAATAGTGTTGTTTTGACTTGCCAATAGATACGTGTAGTCACCTAAAGAAGTTTTATATTATAAGACAGTGCTCAAAGTCAGAAAAAAGAACATTTTCTACAATGTTGTAGTGAGAGAAAAAAGTAAGAGAGACATTATTTAATTCAAGTGGATATTTGTGCATTAGAAATGATTGTGGACTAAATAACTTATTTTATTATTTTGGTTGAAGCTCTTATCAAGAAATGTGAGAAATACTCTTTATTGAATGGTCCAGTAGACACATGTCTGCCCCTCTACTTGTAAGCAAAAATTTTAAAAAATATTTTAAGAATCAAATTTAAAAATTGTGAATATGTCAAGAATTGTGAAGGATCTGAGATTTTATCCTCCTTGCAAGCTTCTGAGTTAGCCTGCTACAGTTTCATAGATTGTAACAGAATACACGAGACTCTTGGATCAGAAGTGAAGGACTTTATTACTCAAGGTACATCAAGTAGCATGGCTTCCTGTTTTCACTGGTTCTCCTTGCTCCTAAGTCTTGCTCTTTTTTCCAGATATCGAAATTAGTTAGGCCTTCATATCTTTCAGGTCTTTGTTAAAATGTCACTTTCTTATTGAAGCTTTCATTTGACCAACTTACGTAAAGTTGCAAGCCTTTCTCTCCTAGCCCTGGCATGCCCCATGCTCCATGTCTGCTTTATTGCTCTCCATAGCACGACCACTATCTGACATGATATGATTATTACATAGGTGTTTGTATATCTCTATCTTTCCCAAAATATGCAGGGGTTATTGTCTGTTTCATTCATGGTTGCATACCCAGAACCTAGAACAGTGCCTGCCTCATAATAGATTTTTAATAAATATTTGTCAAATAAATGAAATAAAATTTCTTAAGAGTTTTCAGTGACTTTCTTTTTTGCAGTAGGGTAAGCTTTACCTTAATCTGTTTCTAAGGAAAGCTCCTGAGAACACTTCTTCAAAACAGATAAATAAGCATTGAGAGAGACAGAGCTCAAACATCCTGCTTGGGCTCAGCAAGCCTAGAAAACTAATTGGGAAGGGTAGCAGAGAGTTTTTAAGTTGCCTTGAAAGAGAGGAATGGCAAATCTCATCTTCTTTTTTTTTTTTTTACGTTGACAACAATGTTTTTAGTAGCATAAGAGTTGATATTAGACTATCAAAATAACAGTTATATTTTTTTAAAACCCTACTCACTTGAAAAAGTGCTGTTGTCTCTATAATTTCTTTGTACAATAGTATCATATCAAACTAATCCCTCATGAAGGAAAGAGAGTGCTTTTCCTTTAGAAAACAAAACAATTATAGTCTAGCTAAACTGTCCACGAAACATGAACCGTTTCATTTAACTAACTGAGAACACACAGCTTGTTTAATTCCTAAATAAAGAAGCAATGTCCATTAATGGAGGCAGGTCCCTGACAAGCATACTTCTCTCTGCACCCAAACGGATATCACGAGGAGTCACTGTGCTCCAGCGCGTTGCCACAGATAGATGGAACAAATACAGGAAAGCTTGGAAACAGATACTTTGGTTTGGTGTTAACTCAAATTCTGAGTTTAACCGTCAGGTGGTTTTCTCGTGCTGTTGTGGTCCAAATTTCCCCAGGCCTCACCAGTGGGGAGTGCGAACAAGGCCACATCATCTGTAAGAACTTCAAATTCACTGCTCATACCCCAAAGATCATATAGCTCCAGCCTCCCTTCACTGTTTCACATAGTTATTGTACAGGACTCCTTCTGAGGGTCACTTTAGGTGGTCATGAAGAGTCCTCTCAAGATTTCCCACCTGCTAGTGTCCCCAAAAACCACTTAAGAGTGGCATTGTAGCTGCTCAACCTCAGTCATAAAAACATGCATCCACACCAAGGGTGCAAACCCTTCAGAGCCAAAGTGGAGTCAACTTTCCCACAGTCCTCACCACCCTTGGGCCATGCTGCAGCCCAGGTAGGAATGCTGCTCTCCTGAGCTGGGTCACACTTGGACATTTGGGGAAAGCAGCACTTCTGTCTGCTTCTTCTGGCAACCTCTCGTGTAAAGGGCTCGAAGAGGAATGTGTTTCAGCAGACTCAGGAGCATGAATACATGCATACGTACATATGTACATACACGCATGTATATCAATATAATATGAGGTAAGAGCCATAAGATATGGACAAAGCACTCCTGGAATATGGAGGTGATAGAGGACTCCTTAAGGGCAGGCTTCCTGTTGGAAGGGGCATTTATGTAGACCTCAGAAGTCTATATGTATCATTATTTTTATTGTTTGATTCATGACTAGGAAATCTCTTTTCTCGGTTTCTCAGATTCCTATATTTCAAGAAGGCAGTCTAAAACTCTAATGTATTAGTGGACTCACTTGAAAAATTCTCATATAAAAAGTAGTTGCATATGGCGTCTCTCTGAGAACAGGTGGAGATTGCTGGTCTATGCTATTCGGGGTAAACTTTTTCATACATCACTTAGTTTAAAAAATATTTCTGCTCAAAAATATCCTGCTTGTATGGAACCTGCAGTCTAGTGTTATAGAGGAAAATAATGCAAGGTAAGGGGAAAAATGAGTGGAGTGGGATGTGGGTCAGTGGTTAATAATTTATATATACTGATCAAGGATAGACTGCCTACTTGACATGTGAGCAAAACCTGAAGGTGGTGAAGGAGCAAGCCATGCATATATCTGGAGAGGAGTGTTCCAGACAGAGGGACTAGCAATGCAAAGGCCCTGAAGTAGAGCGTGATTGACACGCTCAAGAAACAGCGCAGACGTAGGGCACAGAGAGCAAGAGGGAATGTGGTCAGAGTTGAAGTCAGAGGTAGGCCAGGGCCAGATCACGTTCAACTTTATAAGCCGATGTCAGGACTTTACTGGGTTATTTTTTTAATCTCTTTAAATTGAGATATAATTGATATATAGCGTTATATTAGTTTCAGATGTACATGTAATGATCCGATATTTGTATATATTGCAAAATGATCACCATAAGTGTAGTTAATATCCATCACCTTACATAGTTACAAAGTTTTTTTCTTGTGATGAGAACTTTTAAGATCTACTCTCTTAGAAACCTTCAAATATACAAAACAGTGTTATTAACTATGGTCATGGTGCTGTACATTACATTCCCAGGACTTATTTATTTTATAATTGGAAATTTGTACCTTTTGACTCCCGTTACCCATTTCACTCAGGCCCATCCCCTCACCTCTAGCAACTATTAATGTGTTCTCTGTATCAATGAGCTCAGTTGTTGTTTAGATTCTACATATAATTGAGGTTATACAGTATTTGTCTTTCTCGTCTGACTTGTCTCACTTAGCATAATGCACTCAAGTTCCATCCATGTTGTCACAGATGGCAAGATTTCATTCTTTTTATGGCTGAGTAATATTCCATTGTATATAAATACCATGTTTTCTTTACTCATCATCCATCGATGGACGCTTAGGTTGTTTCCATGTCTTGGCTATTGTAAATAATGCTGCATTGAATACTGGGGTGCATATATCTTTTTGAATTAGTGTTCTCGTTTTCTTCAGATAAATACCCAGAAGTGGAATTGCTGGATAGGGTGGTCTTTGCTTTTAATTTGAGTGAGATGGAAAGACTCTAGAAAGTTTTGAGCAGAGAAGTGGTGTTATCGAATCAAGGTTTAAAAAGGTCACAACGAATGCTCTGTTGTGGGCAAACTATAGTGGACAAAGTAGAAGCAGGAAAACCAGTTAGGAGGCTCCGGAGATGGATGACAGGGACTTGGACCGTAATGGTGGTAGCAAAGGGTATGCGAAGTGGTGCGATTCTGAATAGATAAGACAGAACTTGCTGACAGATGGGCTATGGGATTTGAAAGAAGGAGAAGTCAAGCATGACTCTGAGGCTGTTGGTCTGAACAATTAGGACAGAGCTGTCATTTAATGGGATGGAAAACTTACAGGAGGAACATGTTGGAGCAGGTGGGGACATGACAATAGGGAGATCACTTCTGGAAAATGGGACCTTTGAGGCTTTGGAGTTCCCCTGATTTGGTTAGATCTGCCCTTACTCTGAAGCTCATTAGCTGGATGATCTTAGGCATTGACTCAGCTCTTCTGAGGTTAGATTTCTTTATCTGCATCATGAGGAAAATAGAACCCAACACGTAAGATACAGTTGCGAGGATTCCACAAAATAGTAGTTGGAAAGTACCTAAGACACAAGTTTGACTAGAACCTAAAATAAAGCAAAATCAAGTATATATAAGTGATTAATAAATGGTGTTTATCATAATCTTCATGAGATTAGGTGTGAGGCTTCTTATAGCACCATGAGAATTATTTGCAGAAAACTTTCTAAGATTGTGGTTTAATGAGATGAATTCTAATTAAACACTTAAAGAAAGGGAATCCTCACCCCATATCATCCAGTTTCTATGTTTGTTATAGCAATTTGCCCTTTACTTTTTAATTCCCTTTCTGGCTTTACTATTCTGAGTATGCTATGCTCTTTTATGGATGTTTTGGTTGTTTTTTCATCACTTTACCAGAAAGCTAAAGCATCAGGAGTCTGGTAGAGACTTTTGTGCAAACCAGTAACTACATTCTTGCTTTTATTCTTTTGGAATTGATATAGTGTCTCAGGTCGTCAAGTCATCAAGATACTGGTCTCACGTTCTCCAAAATTACTAACTCATACTCCCCTTCCTAAACATCCTGTTTACTCCTAAATAGAATATTTTTGTATGTGAGGTAGTGTCTGGTGTGATTGGCCAGAATTAAAAACTAAATAACTCTCTTTCTTCTCAGAGGAGCAGACTGCTCTGACATATTTCCCTGACAGGCAATGACGGGTTTTGATTCCGGCTCAGTCACTCCATCTCCAACATCAGGGCCTGTCAGCTGCCAACATTTCCTAGATACAGTTTCCTTGAACTGCACTTCACTGTGTCGTTACTTCACTCAGCCTCCCTACTTGTTGACATTACATCCTTCAGCTCACTTGAAGGTGAGGTTTTTATATACACGTGTCCTCCATTCTCCTCACGAAGCTAGTCCACAGGCAGCAGTAAGGACCGCTTCACTTTCCGGTGTGCTCCGTCACCTCAAAATCAGGTATTTGTGTTATACTTGGCATCTAAGTAAGGTGCCAGTGAAGTACCTTCCAAAGCTGATTTTGACACCTTTGGTGCTCTGGGTTTCACATTTTTTAAGTTGTTTGAAAGTACCACATTTTTTTAATCTTCCTGGAGATTTTCCCTCTTCAATTTCCAGCTTCATTTTCCACCATGGCCAAGTCTATTCTCCCCTTGACACCACTTCTGGAGAACATTCAGTGTTCCTGAAGAGATCCCTGAATTTACATTGCACCATGTTTTTTACTACTTCCTTCCTGAAATATCTCTATTCCTCACCCACGTGAAATTTAACTCAGTTTCCAAGATTCAGTTCTAATCCTGCTTTTTTCTTAAGGTCATTTCTTTCTGCACTTATTCATCCCTACCTCACTTATCGGACTAAGTCTTCTAAGTATTTATATCTATGTCCTCAATTGACCATAAGCCCCTGAAGGGCAGGCACAATAACTGGCTTATGTTTTATTTCCCAAAATACCTTGAATGTAATAGATGGTCAGTCAATGTCTGTTGAAATGATAAGCTTCTTTTCTTAACACCGTCTGTATTTTTTTATCTGCTATGTCTTCATTGTCAGCATTGTCACAACCTAACAGTCCATGTCAATTTTATGCTGCTAAATACAGTTTCATTAATTCAACAAATTTGAGCATCTTCTATATGACTTTTAATGATTTTGGACTTAGGAATGCAGTGAATTAATGCATCTTCCTTTCCTTAGAAGAGCTTACAATACAAAAGGGAAAACTGGCAAGCAAGTAATTAATATATTAGGTGACATTGCTGACAACTAACACACCAATAATTAGTATATTATGGAACATATATATTGTGATGATAGTGATATTTTTCTGAGTGGTATTTGAGCAGCTAAAGGGTTTCAGAGGGTGACATTATTTGGGGTTTGGGTGAATTGAAGGGTACAATAAATATTTTAAGTACCTGGAACAGTGTCCTGCATATGGAAGGCATTCGATAAATGCTGTTTGCTGAATTAATTATATGGTGGCAGCTAGAATATAAGTTCAGAGGACAGCATCAGGGTGTGCTACTGGTAAGGCACTTTAAGTGTACCATGATGTTAATATGGTTTTCCTGCCTTATTGTAGTCCTCAGCTTTCCATCGCTTATATCCTCATTTGAGGACTCTCTGGGTCTCACATAAATAAGATGATGGAAAGAATAAGACCAAGTAGTTTCCCAGATGATTAAAATGGCTCCCTAACAGCAGTTTCCAGAATCTTCCTAAAAAACATAGCTACCTTTAAAACTGGAATTCCAGCATTAATGTAGGAAAGAAGGAAGGAAACAAAATCATTTTTAAATGTTTGAACACTTCTTCAAATGATTGTCAAATTTCAGGTTAGTATTAGCTGTTCTAATTTTATTTGTAGTGCAATAGAAACTTTTCATTCATCAGTCAATAATTTACTTATTAATTGAAGAAAGATCTATGGAAAACCTATTGTGTGATGATTTCTTTCCTAGGATCCAGAGATATAAAGACAAATAAGATGACCCTTGCCTCCAATTAGCTTATTTCAACCAATTGAAAAGAGAAATAAACAAAATAATTCAGTATGTAATGATAAGAGTTAAGTCAAAGGTATGCATGGGTTTTTAAAGAGAACAGAGAAGAAGAACATCTAAATCAGACTAGGAAGCCAAAGGGAAGGTTTCTTGAAAGAAATGGTGTGCTTATACTGATTTTGGAGGACAAAGACAGGCTAAGGTGGCATAACTACTAGATAAGAACCATTTGACCAAGAATATCCAGATTTCTATTATGACTGTTAGATTTTCTTCTCTTTTTTTAAAATCTGTGCTCTTCATGGCCTTAGTGATAACTAGGAGATACCACCTATGGAGAAAACTTATCTCTACTGCCTTTGAAGAAGCATAATTCTGACATGAAGTACCTTTTATGGGCTTAAATGATCAAAAGAGAAGTCTGCTGAGATATGAGATGCTTCATAGAGATCAGTGGCTTTAAGAGTTGAGATTCCTAGGATAAACCATCCTGTCTGTCATCAAGATGCTATGAAAATAAATCACTGTTACTCTATTTCCTGAAAGTGCACTCTTTTACTAGGGTTTGCATGAATATGCTGTTTAATATTTTAGCCATAAAATTTACCATTCTCATATAAATATCATAATAGTTTTGATTCTGTGACACAGATGAGATCAAGGAACTGAATTTATTGAGCCACATAACCATGGTTTCTTTTGTTTAAATTCACACAAGAAATGAGATTTAACATAACACAGTGTAGGACCATCACAGTGCTTTGAGATAGCCTCCTAATATTTCTCACTGAAAAATTTAAAAACAGTGGTATATTGTGGGATTTTTCAAGGTGAGCAAATGTAGCAAGTAGCAATGCCTTTCTCCTTTACAATCTTTTAGATGATTCCTTAAACTTTGGGTGCTTAAAAAATTAGCATTTTTCTTTTTATCCTTATACAAACCAGGGACACAATGAATTGTTGTGCATTAACTATGGTCAATAATAGCTTCATGTTGTTTTAGTTTTCTGTCACCATCAGCTAATTTGTATATTTTCCATGTGCCTTAATGCTATGATACCATTAAGTATTATTGAGATTATGTAATTATTTTCTCCTAAACTCAATGACCTTTGAGTTCTATTATCTGATTTTCATATTTTTTTTTTTTTGCTATCAGACTGTTTGTCCTCACTTCTTATAATTGCTATTGCCACCTCCCCTTTCAGTGCTCCCTTTTATAATATGTATTTCAAATGCAGTTTACTTAAGTAAATATCAATTGAGGATATACTATGTATTAGCCACCGCAGTAAGTGCTAGGTTTTCAAAAATAAATAAAACATGCTCTCAGCCTTTATAGAACTGTCAGGCAAGAAAGAAATAGAGATACAGAAAAGTAATAACAATCCTGTGTGCTAATTATGATGAATAGGATTTTATTCTATGGACAACGTGGTTTGTTTCTCCCTGGTTTGCCGATGTGGGGTTGACAAGATTGAAGGACTCAGCACCAGTGGACCAGTGAAGAATTCAAAACAGAATTGTTTGTAGTGCATCTTCCATGGAGAAAGATATATGCTATAAAATAGAAGATAAATAAATTTGTAAAAATTTTGTCTAAAATGAGAAAAAATTACCCATATTGAGACCAAGGACACTATCCTAGTATATGAGCTTTGCATATTTACTTGTGACATCTTTTTTGACCTTTTGGGGTCTTATTTTGCTGACTTTCTGTTTCTATGGCAGGTACAAAATGGTTTAGAGTACTCAATGAGTTGTATATCCCGGTGAGGAAAGTGTTAGTGCATGGACTACAAAAATTTGTTTTATATTATGCTATGTTATATTATATTACATTTTATTATAGTACATCATGTTTTATCACTACTACCTTTCCGTTAATAGTTTGTATTTTCTAAAGAAATAAATTCAAAACTAATATTAGACATACAGATAACCTCTGAGTTATTATGGGGTCATGTGTCTAAATATGCTTTCCGTATGAGATAATTTGTGTTTAAGATGAAATTGTATATGTGAACCTTATAATCATGCATAGAAAATATGTCCCTGAGCATTAAATAACCTACCAAAAATTTCCAGTGGCAAACACATTTATTGTCTTTTCATATTTAAAATAGCATTCTTAGCATAATGCATAGTACAATAAATATTGGATGTCTGTTATATCATCATTTTCACTAAAAATAATATGCTACCACACTTATTTTGGAACCCTGCTGAAATGAAACGCTACACATTTAAAAAAGAATTTTAGATACACATAAAATTAACTACACTAATGTCAGTAAAGTAAAAAAATAATGAAACTCACTCTAATATATTCAGTCTTTGAGCTGACTGAGTTTCAATTCAACCTCAAGTTTAGACCTGTGTAATTTTACCCCATCCCCCTACATAAATTCACGTAACACACTCCCACCAGTTACATCTTTTATATCATGTAACGATTTTCAAGAGTATAGGAAGAGAAGGTACACATCAGTTTCTCCAGGTAGCATGTATAGTTTGAAGCTTTTCCTTCTCAAAACTTTTATATTTCCACTCCACATTTCTTCCACTGGGCTCCCACTCTCCATGCACCTACTATCTTACACATGAACACAAGAAAATCACACAATAAAATTTGAAGATGATTTGGGGCCAGAAACTTTTCAAAGCACTAGTTACTAATCGACTATGGTGAGTGTTTTCAAAGTCCAATGAAATATCTAATTTCTAGTAGTATAACTTCCTGATGAACTCTCCAGGATAAATTAGTGGCAAAGTGTGACCTTAGTGATTGGAGTTATATACAGTTTTTGCATATAAACCAGTAAAGTTTGCCAAAAATAATGATTTTTCACATTTATAACAGTTATCTTAAACCATTCTTACCTTGCACTAATTACAGGTCTAGAACAGTTATTTATTGGAGCCAATGATGATATGACTTTGTACTTCTCAGCGTTAATATCTAATTATGTCAGGAGACCATTTCTATGAACCCTGAAGCCGAATTTAAGGAAACTGACATCCCATAATGAGTTTATGTCTCTCAGCATAAAACTGTTTCCTGTCCAATAACAGGTGCGGGAAAAGTTATAGGGTCTCTTACGTACTGATAAAGAGAACAGCAACTATCAATAGTCGCCAAACCATCACCAAAACCTATTTGCACCTCACAAAAAATTCTAGCCCCATAAAGCCTGGCTTTATGATTTATCAAAAACAAAACTTTGAATGTCCAGAAGTTGAATTACTTCCTTGTTTAATAAATGGGCTATATTGATACTTTCACACAATATTCAGAGGAGTTCAGAGGGATCGTCAGAGTCGGCCCCTGGAGGCAAGAGGAAGGATGGCGTACTAGTCAGGGTTCTCCAGAAAAACAGAACAAAGTATATATATATATATATATATATATATATATATATATATATATATATACATACATATAAAATATACATATACCCCATAACACCCTTCTTTTATATATATGTGTGTGTGTGTGTGTGTGTGTGTGTGTGTGTGTGTATGATGTCCCAGCTCAAGCAATGAGACAGGAGAAAAGGCAAATACTCCTTCCTCCACCTTTTTTGTTCTATTCTGACCTTCAAAGAATTGGATGATGCCCACCCACATTTGGGAGGACAATCTACTTTACTAATCCCACTGATTCAAATGCTAACATCATTCAAAAACACACTCGCAGACACACCCAGAAATCATGTTTGATTTGGGCACCCGAAGGTCAGTCAAGTTGGCACGTAAAATTAACCATCCCAGCTGGCTACACTGAGTTCTGGGCAATTCATCTGCATGTCTCTACTAAAAACAAGTCTATTTGTATTTCTTTTAGACATACTCATTTTCCACATAGATTTCACTTTTAAAAGAATCCACTACTAATATCATGTAAATCGCTCTGAGGTCATCCAATGGGAGGGTGCCATTAGAGCAAACCATATGAAAAAATAGCAAGAATCAGCATCTTTCAGGCAGACCAGTGTGCATTCGCTTTGTAATGAAACATTCTGTAAGAGTTTATGAGTTTATGAATACTAAGACCTGAGAGAGGCCAGTAAGATAGGAATAGATGGCAATTATTTTGGTTTTGTTTCTGATATTGCCATAGAAATGGAGGGGAAAAATCAAAATATCTCAAGCCATTCCACCCCAAATTGGAAACCATACTTCTGAGTCTTTTAATAGGGAAAATGCTGCAATTCAGCAAGAGGATGTAATAAAACGGGGTTCAGAGTGCTCCATCACATTTTGCTTTGGCAGAAACAACTGTGAGTAGAGTGAGGGTCTAAAACGCTGTGTATTGAGGAGAAGAGTTTAGGTCTGATCTTTAGACTTAGACAATTCGGAGTAAATGGGAGGATTTTCCCTTAATCGTGCCAGCCTAAGAAAGTTAAATGTGTTATCCAAAAGGCTTTTCCCCTACTTCAAGCATTTAAAAGTCTTAGGACATGAGCTCTGCAATGACTGCATGGTGTAGAGGCCTATTGCAAACTTGGGCAGCCTCTGCCCAGGGCAGTACTATGGAAAGAACCCTACACTATGAATACCTGGGTATGAGTTTTGCCATTGCTTTTGCTAGCTGTGGAGCCTTGATACATCGTTTAATCTCTCTAAGACTCAGTTTCCCCGTCTGTAAAATTATAGTAATAATTCCTATCTACCTCACAGAGATGTTTGTCAAAGTTTGACAAAGATTAGGAACATGAAAGCTAAATGTAAATGGAAAAACACCATATACATTGTTCTTATTAAAATGTATCAGAGCAGTACCATCCTTAAAGCCAAGCAAGAAAAGCCCCTGGCCTGCGCCCTGCTCTTTCAAGTCCCCATTCTGGCGTTCTTTTTGCCACTTCCCTTCCCACCAGTTAAGGAGTTTGCAGAGCCAAGGGGACAAGTGCACTCCTGCTAGGTGATATCCAAGTATCCAGATCCTGTATTTATCTGCCCAAACTATCCTGATCCTATTTTCTGGACCTGTAGACCTCTCCTTGGAGTTCATTCTCCGAGCGAGAACCATACTACTGGTGCAACTCGCTAGGCCCACGGACAGCTAAGGGACGGCTGTCTGTGGGGGTATGGATGGAGCAAGGATTTGCATCTAGCATGTCCATAAGCATGCTAACGAGGCCCTCACAGTGCAAGAAAGAGCTGGAAGTGGAAGGAGAAGGGAGTCATGCAGCTGCGATTGAAGAACATATTTTATTTTAAAATATGATAGCTTGACTTATAAGTTTAAATATTTAGAAATGCAGCATACCAGCCTCCATTTCTGCTTTTGCCTCAGGCTCCACAGATATTAACTGTTTCACAGTTGCCATGATAAATCATTCCGTGGATTTACAACTTATTCCCACAAATTTTTTTTTCTAATTTTAGGACTAATTATTGTTGTTAAATATTTTACCCTGGAGCGGAAAATATACTACTATGTACTGAAATCTTTTTTGAGCATTTAGTCTGGGCAAAATCCCAACTGTTTCTCCACTATTGTGCTACCTGCTGTGCTCTTGCTCACGCTGCAGCTGTCTTGCCAGTTTGTAGGTGTTCTGTATTTCACACCGGGACAGGGTTGCCCCATAGGCACAATCCTCGTCTTACATCAGCTTGAAAAATAAAAAAGTTATAATCTCTTTTTCTTTGGTAGCCAAAGATAACTCTTTTTAAAAAAATAATGTTGAATGTAAAAGGATGATAAGGAGATTACGTAAAGCTTTATACTTGAAATCGTCTCTATATTGAATCTCTATAATGAGTTTGTGTAATATCTGTAAATAGCATAGAATACTATTTAGCAGCAGAAGAGCTAGTTTAAATTACTTTCAGCCTTGATCAGAAATGTGAAGAGAGTGAAGTGCACTACATATTGGCATTTGTGCAACTGGCAGCTTGGCAAATAGCCACATCCACCCACCTGTATTCATCATATAGATTACTAACACGAGATGATAAACAGAGCAAGTAGGTGAGCTAATCAGCTTCTTTCATTAAAGTTGAGACTATCATTTTTAGTCTTGAGGGCTTTCCTACATCAGGAAGTCCTTTATATACTACAAGTCCCCAAAGAAAGTGAAAAATCTACTATAAGTATTTTATATTAGGAAGAAAAATTTTTTTTTGAGGAAGATTAGCCCTGAGCTAACCACTGCCAGCCCTCCTCCCTTTGCTGAGGAGGCCCGGCCCTGAGCCAACATCCGTGCCCATCTTCCTCTACTTTACATGTGGGACACCTACCACAGCATGGCTTGCCAAGTGGTGCCTTGTCCGCACCCGGATCCGAAACAGCGAACTCCGGGCCGCCAAGAAGCAGAACCTGCGAACTTAACCACTGTGCCAGCGGGCCGGCCCAAGAAAATTATTTTAATTGTCCATCTTTGACCTAAAAGATTATGGCAAAACCTTCCCTTTTCAATGCAAAACAATGCAAAAAAATCACAATTGTTGCCATATCCTTCTTTAGTATAGAGCTTTTTCGTTCCAAGATTGTGCTTTCATATCTATTTTCTCATTTTTGCATCATGACAATCCTTCATGTTAAGTAACATGTGACACAAACATCTCACAGTTACCTGAAAGCTTTCACTAACAGCTCCTATTTTCTTTTTATCCATCATTCCTTGACAATTGAGCCATTCCAAACAATTCTAGCAAATATCAACAGAGCTTTTCTTGTCCAAACCCCTAAGCTGCTCTTTAAACAAGGCCAACTGGTACATGAAACAAGCCACAGACATTTGATTAAAAGCAGCATTGGATATTCCAATCCTTGGTTAAATAATAGTCCCCAGGGGCTGCAAACTCAAATGCCTTCGAGAAGTAGTAGTTAAAAAAAACTTAGAAAGTACACCATAAAACTCTAGGCTCTTTTTGTGTGATCCAACGCCACATTTGCCTAGTTACATTGCTTTTTCAATTGTATGGGTGGTACACACCTCTCAGCGCACCAACTAGTGACCCCACCCCCTCTGCTGTCTTGCTCCAGCTTTTCCTCTATACCTCCTGCTTCAACCCTGTATTTTTTCACACTTATGGCTTTTAGCTCTGCCTTCCATTGTGGACCCCAAAATTGCTCCTTTGACTCATGGAATATTGGACTTCTACAGTTTAAACACTTTTGCTCTATCTTTCAGAGTTTGCATGCCATGCTCCTACTTTTGCTGCTAGATGTTATACTCAGAAGTATAGAGTCAAATTCCTTATCTCTGTCTTAGCTGTAGGCCCTTCTGGTGGGTCTGCCCTATGCTCTGACACCTTATCCACCAGCTACACTTGTGAGACAGAGAGAAGATCATCACAACCCTTATTAAAATCCATCACTACTTGAAGTATTCCAGTTCATTTCCAATTAATTATATGTAAGTGCCAGGCCATGTTTGAGTGATGTATTTTAGTGAACAGCAGTGAGGTATAATGGTCTATAGTCTCCAGAATTAATCCTCTTTCTTTAAAAGAAAAAAAATTAATGAGCACAAAATTTGCTCTGTTTCAGGCTTCAGACCCTCTTCTGTAATCAATGATCAGTATGAATGTATAAGAACTCATTAACATTTCATTGCCTGTTTTGATTTGAATTTAAATTTTCCCATCATGGATTAAAACAGTGTCTGATCACATTTGACCTTTCAGGGTATAAAAGTGAATTCTTTCCAGATTCCTCTAATATTGTAAGGCACAATAGGTCACTTCACTTTATCTTTTCCTATATAAGAAATTCAGTTCATTTAAAGAAAAAATTCCAAATGATATCTCAATAAGCTTTGAAGAAATAAATGAATATATTTTCTTTATTGCCAAAGGGATCTAAAATATGAGTTTGTAATTTTTAAAAAATTTTCAACTACGCAGTAAGTATATTGCCTATTAATTAGAGCTTTTTTATGCTGAAAGTTTCTCAAGGAATGTGTTAGAGACAGATAGTTGGGTGGAGGGAGGCATGGGTGAAAAGATTTGTCTCAGTTTATCAGTGTGTTTATTATATCACATGGGACTTATTTATTATCCTATTGTGACTGAAAAAAAGGAGTCTTATTTATGTAAAATGTAAGTTATAAAGTCACAGTGATTTTTGACTGATTTTTCAACTCTTTTAAACATCTCACAAACATGGACCTACCACGTGTTTTGGTGTGTGTGTGTGTGTCTGTGTATGTGTATTCCCCTTGTACATGTCAAAAGTAATGAATTGCTTAGCGAAGGAAATGAAGTCTGGAGTAACTTGGAAAAGCCTGACTTAAATAGCTAACATTCTATCACATTATCTAGGACTCTTTTAACAGACGTCACCTGAAAATCACTTGGAGCATAATAGTAATTTGTGGGTAGTAGTCATTAAGAGTATCTTATACTCAATAACATAGCGCCTTTTCTGTAAGTACTTTAATAAGGAAAGGTATCTGGCTCTTGAAGTTATACTGATAGCTGAGATTTATTGAGCACTTTCTATGTATTAAACACTCTTATAAGTACTTATTGTGTAGGAATTTAATTTTCACAGCCACCCTCCAAAATAGGTACTATTACTATCTTCTCATCTGTGGATAAGAAGAGTAATAGTACCTATTTCGGAGGGTGGTTCTGTGAATACAGAGCTCATATATCTAACTACTCCGCTCTGCTGTTTCTCAGGAGTAGTGAAAGATTTAGGAGAGAAAGCGGGCGGTGAGGGGGTTGGGAGGGAATGGCCCATTTCTCTAACTTCCTATTAAGCATTACTCACTTGCTAAGCTAATACTAGGTATTTTAAGCTTGTTCATGGATTATATATGTTATTTTTTTCAAGGTTAAATTGCAAAGTAAAAACAGTATTGTACAAGCAATAATGACGGCTTATACTTTCCACCGCAAAGCGTTTCCTAACCAGAGGTTGGCAACGCTTTCCATGCATCACTGAAAAATAGCTCCCTTCAATTGAATAATGCTAATGTTTATTAGCACTTAATAGCCTCAGACAGGACAGTATTTTGAAATTCAAGAATAATTTGAAGTAAGCAGAATGTGAATATGCCAGGGAAGAGTTACTATATTTCAACATAAATTGTTTGGCACCTGGCACACCACAGTTCATCAGTATTGATTGCTACTAATGCTAGAACAGTTAGACAGACCAATGGAGCTTTTATTCTTAGGAGTGAAAATAGTTCTTGAAAACCTGTGACTTTGGACAAATTGATTTACCGTCTATGTTCACCATTTAATGCCCTGAAATGTGTTAATTATTGTTTTAAAGTTATAAAATTCTTAAGCATGTGCTAAGATGGAAATGTAAAAAAATTATTAACTTCAGGAATCAAATGACAAAACAAGTCCTCACTTTCATAGAACTTACAATTCAGTGAGAAGAGGTAGGAAATAAATTCCGAACACCACAAATAAGTAAAACGTTAGATGATAAAGTGCTGTCAAAAAAGTGAAATGTACAGAGTTATGGAGTAGGGTGGGTAGTTTGCGATTTTAAAAAGGGTAATCAGGGAAGGTCCCTTAATAAGATGGCACATGAATGAAGACTTGAAGGAAATGTGAGGGTGAGCCTGGCAGAAATCTAGGGGAAGCCCCAGAGGGCTCACCTGGTGAGGTGGGAGTACATCTGCTGTGCTGAAGAAATAACAAAGAGGCTGGCACAGCTGGAGTGGAGAGAGGAAGAAAGGAGAGAAGCAGAGGATGAGGTCAGAGAGGTAATCATGAACCAGACAGTTTGGGGTTTTGCAGGCCACCGTAAGAACATTGGCTTTTATTCTGAATGAAATGGGAAGCCACTGTAGGGTTTTGAGCACAGAAGAGAGATAATCTGGCTGCTGCATTGAAAAAAGACTGAAATTGGGGGGCCGGCCTGGTGGTGCAGCAGTTAAGTGTGCACGTTCTGCTTTGGCGTCCCACATATAAAAAAAAAAGTAGAGGAAGATGGGCACAGATGGTAGCTCAGGGCCAGTCTTCCTCAGCAAAAAGAGAAGGATTGGCAGCAGTTAGGTCAGGGCTAATCTTAAAATAAAAAAAATTAAAAAAAGACAAATTGGGAAGTATAGAAGCTAGAACAGTTGGGAGGCTATTATGATAATCTAGATGAAACATGATGTTGTCTTGGACATAGGTGGTACCAGTCAAGACAGTAAGAAGTGTTCAGAGTCTGGATATATTTGAATATTGATAGCTGATGGGTTGTATGTGGGGTCTGAGAGAGAGAAGTTGACGATGAGATGAGATAAGAGAAAGGATGTCTCTCAAACATTTGGGCTTCACACCCGAAAAATGGAGTGCTATCAATAGACATGGGGAAGACTGCGGAAAGAGAAAGGCTAGGTTGTGGTGGGGGTAGGGGGAAGGATCAGGAGTTCAGTTTTGGACACATTAAGTTTGAGCTGCCTATTAGGCATCCCAACGGAGATGTCTTAGACAGTTGATTATATAATCCTGGAGGTCTGGGAAGAGTTGTTAGCTGGAAATGTAAATGTGGGAGTTATCAGCACAACAGAAGAAGAGCAAGGAGTGAGCTCTGAGGCACTCCTGTGTTAAGAGGTGAGATCAAAAGACAGTTACAAACAAAGGACACCAAGAAGGAACAGCCAGGGAAGCAGAAGAAAAACCAGGTGGTGTAGCATCCTAGAAGGCAAGTAAAGAAAGAAATTCAAGGAAGGGTTGATTTAACGAGTAAGATTTAGAATTGACCACTGGATTGGTAATGTGGACGTCATGGTTGTCCTCAACGAGAGAACTTTTAGAAGAATGTTGAGGGTAAAGGTCCAATTAGTCTGATCAAAGTGAGTTTAAGATAGAATTGGAGAAGAGAAAATTGAGATAATAAGTATAAACAACTTTTTCAAATATTTCTGTGATAACGGGAAACAAAGAAATAAGGTGGTAGCTGGAAGCGGAACTGGGCTCAAGGATACTTTTTAAGATGAAAAAATTATTATATGTGTGTATGCTAATGGAAGTGATCTCAGAGAAGGAAAGATTGATGATACAGGAGAGAAAAATAATCAGGCAAGGAGAAAAATCCTTAAGAATAAGATGAAGAATTGGCCTTAGATGGAAAGAGTGATACTTCCTCCATTGTAAGAGAAGGGAAGAAGGGACACTTATGCAGGTGCAGTTGGTTTGGTAGAAGAAAGATGAGGGAGTTCACATCTGATAGTTTCCGTTTGTCAATGGAGTATAAAGTGAGGTCAACAGCTGAGAATGAAGGGATAGACAGAGTCTCAGAGGCGTAGTTATGAAATTGCTGTCTCAGAAAGTGAAAGCAAAGCTACCAGAAGAGCATTGTATGTTTTCTCCCCTCTCTACAAAGTGGCAGTGTAGAGACCTAAACAGTACTTCACCTTGTGGTGGAATAGTGATAAGGGTTGTATTGACTTTCTCTCACCAAAACGTACCTTTCCAGCTTTGTCTCTGAATTTCTAGCTCAAGCCAGGCTGTACTCTTAGCCGGTCCGCTGAACACTTCATGCTGCCTCCATATCTGCTCATGCTGTCCTGACAGCCTGGACTGCTCACTCTCCACAGTGCCTTATACAGCAGGAGATTTTCTTCCTTCTACTTCCTGTATGTCTCCACTGCTACTTGATGCTTGCCAGAATTCATTGATAATTCTATATTCCTGGAACGACAAGAGGCATTTTATATATGTTATCTCATTGAATCACTGCAATAACCTTGAAAGGTAGATTATTTTATCCTAATTTTGCAACACAGTTCAATACATTGACTCAGTAATTCAACATCTTGACAGCATCTTGTGGAAAACAGGGAGAATGCTTTGCTCTCCAACGGTGAGAGAGGTAGTGTATTAGTTTGCTAGGGCAGCCGTACAAAGTACCACAGACCGGGCGGCTGAAAAAATGGAAATTTATTTTCTCACAGTTCTAGAGGCTAGAAGTCAGGGTCAAGGTGCACAGGATTGGTTTCTTCTGAAGCCTCCCTCCTTGGCTTGTAGGTGGCCATCTTCTCCCTGTGTCTTCACCTGGTCTTCCCTCTGTACACGTCTGTGTCCTAACTTAATCTTCGTATAAGGATACCAGCCATATTGGATTACGGCCCACCGTAATCACTTCATTTTAACTTAATTAATTCCCTAAAAGATCCTACCTCCAAATACAGTCACATTCTGAGGTATTAAGGGTTGGAACTTCAACATATAAATTTTAGGGGCCATAATTCAGCCCACAACAGGTGGTGAGAGCATGAAAATTAGAATACCTGAGTGTAGTATTGTTATTATAGGAAAACTTGGTCACTTACTCTAGCTTGCTATACAACCATAAATCAGTTATTTAGCCTCAGCCTTCTTAACTGTATGAAGGATAAAATAATGTTATTATGGTAATTAAATATGAGCTTTCCATTCAACAAATGTTTATTGGGTAACTACTGTCTTCCAGACATTGTGCTAGATATTCACTGATGCAAATATCTAGTACCTGCCTTGAGAAGCTTCTGGGTAAGAATTCAGTTGTAGCACAGCACCTGGCATAAAATGAGCGTTTAATAAGTAGTTTTTGGATAAATACATAATTAACAAATAAATTTGCATAATAAAGATAATCTTCCAATTGTTCCAGTTCAGGCCTTCCTGAACTCGAGAAAAAGTGTAAAGAGTGACTCTTCATCCATCCATGAACGCAGCCTGAGAACACAAGTCAGACTCATTAATTTAGCATTTCCTCCTTGTCCCTGCAAAAGAAACTCAAAATTATTCGTGTAAATCTAATCTTAAAAACAGAACACATGGATTTCTTTTAAAACATTAAAATTTAGAATTTCTGATTGTGGATAAAGAAATAAAAGCCGTTACTTCTTGACTGTTTGAACATGACATGAACTCTTCCTTCCCTTTCTCTTAATTAGCATAGTTTTAAAATCTAATTAAATATTGCATTTGCCACTGCAAATTTGAAAAACATGGAAGAGTCAGAGAGATAAAAATAAAATCCCAGTAACCTATCGCTCAAAGATAACTGATAATACTTGAAATTATTTCATTCTAGAATATGTGTGAATGTGTGTGTAAACATAACTCTAATTCCATATATAATTTTATATCTTGCTTTTCTCTTAGCACTACAGAATATACATATTTTATGTTAAAATACTTTGCAAACATTTTAAAGTCTATATAACAATTTGTACAGTGGCTATACCAAACTATATAGGCATTCTTCTTTTTTGCTTTTATAAAGATCACTGATCCTATGACATGATCCCATATTTGCGAAACAATGTTATGAGTGTGCATGCATATAATATACCTTCTTAAAATTAATTCCTCATGGCTATAAAAACAAATTGTTGATATGGTAACTTCTGAGGAAGGGTGGGGAGGAGAAGAAGCCTTTTCTTTCTTTGCTATATATACTTCTGCATTATTTAAGGAGTATGCATTATTTCTGTAATTTAAATATTTTAAAATAACAACATTGCAGTGAACACATTTGTATATAAAACTATTTGTAAATTTCAAATTATCTTGGCATAAATTCCCAGAAATGTTTTGCTAAATCAGAGGGTCTGAACATTTTGAAGCCCTTTGATAAAAGCTGGCAAATTGCTTTCCTAATGAGCTGTCATGAGTAAGTTCTCGAGGAAAATAGTAAACAATTGAACCAGAAAGAAATATTCTCATCACAAAGTTAAATGAGCTCAGCTCATCAAAGTTCAATTTTAAATACACCCTTTAACTCTTTCCCAGTCTTTTGTCTCACTGGGAAAGTTAAACTAGATAATCATTCCAGTAGAATGTACAAAGTATATATACTAAGCTTTCATCTTTAAAATATGGCAAATGTATGTTTATAAGAGCTTTTCATAGAAATATGTATTTAAACTGTTTGGCTTTTAATAAACATTTGGAAATCATTTTGCAATTACAAATGATTTGTGCAATAGCTTTTAATATCAAGTTACTTTGTTTCAAGTGTGAAATACAAATGGATGTCATCTTTAACATATTTTGTCCCAGAGTATCTGTTTTCATAGTTGATTTAATTGCGTACTCTAAAATTTCTAAAATAAAATTTAATGATGATCTTCTTTAAATGTAGACAAATGACAGATTGATTACAGCAGATTTTATTCAGTCCTTGAAATAACTAAATGTTTCTTTTCCTGTTTTCTCAAAAGATAATTATCAAAAAATTTCAAAGCTATTTTTGTTTTAATGTGGTCAATAGGTCTGGGTACAGAAGGTAAAAAAACCAAACAGAAAATAGTTAAAATGTAAATAGTTCATTACATTTGAAATGTTAAACCAAGGAGGGTAGCAAGGTACAGTGAATAGTAACTAGGGTTTGGCTACAGACAGACCTGAATTCAAATCTCAGCTCTGTAACCTAGAATAAGCTCTTTAACTTTTCAGTTATATTTAATAGTATTTTTCATCTATAAAATAAATAAGGAAAATAATTGCAATGATATTTAGCACTGTAATTTATAGGAGCTTAACAAATAGTAGCTATTGTTACTATATCTAAATCAGAAAAGATGTGTGCTGTCAGTTTTATATTTTTAAAATAGAAAACAAATTATAATATCCTTTGCCTGAACTGGATGCCTATGATTACATACTAGAAACTATTTTATTGCCATTTGCATGTAAGGAGATATATATAAAGAAATCTGTATATATACATAAAAATATAAAATATATAAGATACATTATTATATAACTTATAAGATATAGGCTATATTATTTTATATTATATTTTATATATGTGTGTGTGTGAGTGTGTATACACTCATTGGCCTCATTCTGGGATACATCTATATATGTGTGTGTGTATGTATATACAAACTCAGGTTTATATAGATGTATCCTAGACTATCCTACATGTGTCCTGGAATATTAAAATGAGAATGTCTGTGCGTGTGTGTATAAATGTATATCTACACACACATAAGTATATATCTTATATAATTTTATATATTGATATCAAATATAAATATGTATTAAAATATAAATATTTTTATTAACATGTAAACTCTGTGTGTGTGTCATTACCACAGTCCTGATCACATTCATTCATTCAACAAATATTCATTGAACACTTACTGTATGCCCAGTATTGTTCTAGGAACCATGGATATAGAAGAGAAAAAAGAGACAAAATGTTTACCTTCACATAGCATACATTCAAATGAGGAGAGAGGGTTATAAAAAGACAAATGAGTAAAATACACAGTCTGTTCATAGGTGATAGGGGCTAAGAAAAAAATAGCCCAAAAAAGGAGATGAGAAATTAGGGATGGGTTACAAATTTAGACTAGGGATCAGAGAAGCGGCCTTACCAAGATATTGCTTGAGTGATGATCTGAAGAAAGTGAGGGAGCAAGCCGCAAGGATATCTAAGGGAAGAGCTTTCCAGGCAGAGGGAACAGCAAATGCAAAAGTAGAGAGGGGAGGACATGCCTGGAAGAGGCCCCACAAATGCTCTTGTGGACGTGTGGTGAGAATTCAATGAGCTTAGTAAGTATAAACATCAGGAAAGCATCTGCTGTGTAAAAAGAGCTTAATAAATTTTAGTTATTATTACCCATAGTTCTTAGCATTAGTCACTTTATTTAATAGTCATTAAATCATATTTTTCTATTTGTTTCAAAGTTTTCAGGTTCTATTCAAGTATTTGGAATGATATATGCTCAGCCACACGCCGCTTAAGCCATTGTGTACACGAGTTCTAGGTTTAATCGTATGTAATGTAATGACATATTCTTATCAAATGAGACATGCTCTCTCTCTCCTACTACAGTTAAAACTCGGATCCCTCCTATATCCAGTGCAGCAATAACTTACACATGATAAATCTTCAGAGTTTTCTTCACTGAGTGAGAGAATGAACATGTCATTTTTGAGTAACTCTTTACAGTTTTTGCAGATTGGCCTCATTCAGTGTATTTTCCCATGCAGATTATAATTTGGAATGCCCTCATTAATTCACTTGTTAATTTTTATGATTGTCTATAAGCATCGTTACTTAGTGTAATATAAATATGGTAAAAAGATTCTATTCATTTAGGGAAAGCAATTAGAAGTTAGACAGCTTGTTAATGATTTTCAGTTGAATTAAGGTCTGCTGTATTATGCTATACATTTCAACAAATCACTCCATCTACCCTTGAGTGACTATTTCTTTTATACAGGCACACTAAAGATCTCTAAAGGTTGATTTTGCATTCACAAGAAATTCTAAAAGTACAGACTTGAATATGTGTAACATTTTGAAGCAGTTTACTTCTTTTTATTAGTTTCCGGAAGCAAAGAAAAGCTCATAAGGCCAAGATTAGTGTTGCATTGAGAAACTGTAGAAGTAACAGTATTATCTGAAGGAAGTAAACTGAAAATTTGTTTGACATCTTTGACATCTGCTTCCCCCGACTAGCCCCTCTTGATGTAATATTGGAATCCAAAAAAACAGTGAGAGACCTGTTTGACTCAAATGAAAATTGGTTCAAGAATTATGACCTGAAAACCGGATAGGCCCTAAGGGTAGTTCTTCTGTGAAATTACCAAGCTGTTTTACTTTCTATTTAAAGTATTTGACATCAGAAAAGTCTTCATTTTATCTAGCAAAAAACTGAGAAAACAATATAAATTTCTTTTAGGAGAAAGTACACATTTTTTAAGGGTACTATTATGAGCATGGTTAAAAGTAGTAGCATATAATTTTTTCTGCATCTAAAATTCCACACTAAAAAATTGCAATGCTGTGGCAAATTATTATTAATGCTATATCACTCTATGAAACAAGCTGAGAGATCTAATTTTTTACTATTAGTCAAGGGCCATAGTAATGTGCGAACACGGGGAAAGGACCACAACACCACTCACTTGGGACCATAAAAACCTGAGAAATAGATGTTGTGGAAATACTTCCCTAAGAGCAAAACTTCTTCTTAAATAAGTATGTTAAATAGAAAACAACTATAAATCAGCCTTTAAGAGATAATTGGTCCCAGAGGATCCAGGAAATATAAATAAAGAAAGGAGATATGATCGGAAAACAAGATCGAAGAACTATATAGATCAAGGCTAGAAATGGCTAGAAATGCCCTAACAGAGACAGGAGAAGCCCTGGAAGAATTTAGTCAAAAGGAAGGGGATGGGACCAAGAGGGAAAAGAGTAGGGCCAAAATTTGAATACCAGAGAGAGAGGAAACAGTTCACAAGACATTTGATTTTGTGTTCTCCAGTCACTACACACATCCCCCATCTTCATCTTCAGCCCATTGCCCTTCTCTCAACTGCACTTTCTTTGGTGTAACACTATGCTTGCATTCACTGCCATGAGCTCACCCCTATTTAACCCTGCCCTACTCCATGGCCACATATCCCTACCAACTTCCTCACTTGTTTCTTCCCCAGAGCCTGCAGAACCTTCTACTTTACTATTGTCAAGGTCCCACATATCTTTACTCTTTCACTTCAGTGGGCCTTCCATCTCCTCACGCTGATTAAAAGCTTACTTCCAACATATGGCACCTCTTCCTTTGAAGTCCCCTCAGGTATAGGACTCTGGGTCTTCCAATACACATAGAGATGCAGTTCTAATCCTTTACAAATCTTTCATTAACTTATCTCCTTGCCTTAAAAATTTTTGAAATCCATGATCTTAAAATACAAACATCTGGTTTTACTATTCCTTCCCAATCCTTATCACCTTCCAGGCCTCTATGTTCTAAAGTTAATGGTTGTATTACGGAATCAAAATTTTTCTTTTTCCTCATCCATTTTCTTACATGACATCAATATTGATGACCCCTTAAATTGCCATCAGAGTAACTTCATCTTTCTATATCTGGTGACCTTCCTTTTCATTTCACCTCAAGTCCTCACACATGCATGATATCACCATGAATTTATAATTATCTGGAGATTCTCACCTCTAAGATCTCGAACTGCAAATATTTGTGACAAAGAAATGTCAAAAATGGTAACTGACTGAGTGCTATGGAAGGACATTAGAGGTTGGAAATACTTTGGTACATTTTTCATAGAAGAGGCTCTTAGCTTCAACTTTGTGTGTTTTTTAAAAATTCATCCACAATTTTCCTGACACTCACTTTGTGTGGGATTGGATTATATTGACACAATCCAAATAGAGTAAATCAGACTTCAAGAAGAGTAATTTATGTTGAGAAATATAAAACTAAGAAGCCAGAATGTTTATGTCCTTTTGTCAATGCATGTTTTCTTCTGTGCAAATCAAATAATTAGAGTCGAGCTTCTGTACCCACAGGTTCTGCATGTGTAGCTTCAACCAACTGTGAATTGAAAGGCCTATGATTGTAGCGTCTGTACCAAACATGTACAGACTTTTTTTCTTGTTATTATTCCCTAAACAATTCAGTATAACAACTACTTACATAGCATTTGTGTTGTACTAGGTATTATAAGTAATCTAGACATGATTTAAAGTGTATGGGAGGATGAGTGTAGGTTATACACAACTATGCCATAAGGGACTTGAGCATCCATGGATTTTGATATGCATGGGAGTCTGGAGCCAATCCCTCACGAATACAGAGGGACAACTGTACTGCAAGTTTGTTTTTACAAATACCAGAGGAATTAAAAGAAGGAAACAAACAGTAATGATTACCATGATGGATTAGGATAGCTTAGTACGCCATCTCCTACCATGTTCTCTGGCCAGGGTAATGCCATGTTAGGTTGTGCTGAAAATCATTAATATGTTGTCATTCTTTGGCTCTATTTTTCTATCTATGTATGCCAGTCCTTCAACACATAGTTGCTGGGAAAGGTATCAGTAACCAGTTGACTAGCAGAGAGTCAGAGAGGATTGGACTTGGAGAGTAGAAATGCCTGCTTTGCCGTTTCTCAGACGTGAGTCCTTCAAGTCATTTAACCTCTCCAAGCTACTAACTTTCTCTTCACATACAAGAAAGAGATAATGCCATCTGTCTCTTATTGGTTATGTGGCCATTTAATGAGATAATGTATTTGAAAATGCTCTGTAATTTGCAAAGCTCTATAAAATGCATATATACGTATGTGTTTTAACACATTCCAAGCCAGAGAACATACCGAGACTTCTTCATACTACAACACTATTTTCACAAAGAACATATTTATACATTACTTAAGGTGGGCTTCTCCTATAGATCAATAACCATGACCATACTGTGTTAATGCTTACTAAATTCTATTGCCAAAAGCAAAATATTCCAGGCTTTTTCCTCAACTCTTGGAGTAGAACCTATTTGAGATCTACACACTGACCATATCTCTCACCCTTCTACATCGTTTATTCTTTACCTCAGCTGGCCCTGATCTTTGCCCTCTTCCAATTTGAATCTCTTGATTCCTTCCCTTTGCTTAGCTTGGCTTCTTTCTCACACCACCTTTCTGCTTCTGAGTCAGCCATCACCATTCCCTCACCTCACACTCAGTTCTTTCCACTCTCAACAATCGACTTTGCCACTTCTAACACTTCAAAAACTTTTCTCTCCAAAAGTAGAAATGACTTCCTGATCGTCTCACTCAATCCTCTCTTTCTAGCCCTCACGCTATTTGACGTTGCTGCAGATCTGATTCCTCTTGAAACTTTCTCCTCCCTTGGCGTTTACCACAATGAACAAAACTGAACTGACATGCACGTAGAAGAAGAAATGAGACTAAAATCCTTGAAATGGTTTTAAAACGTTAGTGAAACCTTTCAAAGAACTGCCAAATTCCAGGTCCACTTTTCATATCATATTTGAAACCAGAAGTGCAATTCTCCCTCCTATCACCTGTCAAAATCCTCAACATCTTCAAGGTCCTCCTCAAATGTCAGTTTTATCCACCAAGTTTATCCTGTCCCCATGAACCACTCCTTCCTTTATAATCCCAAATGTTTACTTTTATCACAACATTTATTATACCCAGAATTGTAGTATTTTAATTGTGTATAAGTCTTCCTTCACAAGCTTAGACAGAGATCATGCAAACACAATGCTTTCCACACCACAGATATTCAAGAATGAATTTTTGAAGAACTGATGTTAGAGTTCATTAACCCACTATACCTTATTCTTTCTAAGCATTCTTTTATGCAAAAAAATACCAAAATTCTTGTAATGAAATGAAGATATAAATCTTCAGACTGTTCAACAGTTTTACAAATGTTAAGCAATTCAACTTTGCATGTTTGAAGAACCCAGGGCTTATGGTCTTTGGAGACAAGGATTTTAATGCAACCATTTTAATGAAAGTGAGTACAATTGCTTCTAATGCTTTTAGGATTTCATGACTGAATTAGAGTAAATAATTGTTTCCCTAAGCAGTGAGAAACAATTCTTTTCTGAAAAGTTAACTAGTTTGCTGACTCAATCAAAATTCTTCATACATTATGGTTGAAGTATGCACATTAATAGGCTCCTCATTCTGACTCTTGTGAACAAGAAACAGAGAGTTTGTAGGCTACATATCAAGTTTAAGAACTCAGGTTAGAATCTAGTGCCAAAGGACATACATGGCAAATGACTGTCACATTCACTTGAGACTTCACGAATTTAGTTCATTTTGTACCTAAGTGCTTTCATTGGAAGTCAAGGTGGATTCCTTTCATGCCATAAATCAGTTACCATTCATATTTTAATCTACTGTCAAGGGGAAGACACAGGACAAATGCTGTAAAATATGAATCAATTATTTCAAAAGGAAACACCATTCTTTCTATTTCCTATTTTTAAAATTTCTGCGTTGTACTTATTAGATCTATGCTTAATATAAAAGTTTACAAAATATTTTTGGTTACTGCACTTTCAAAACTCTTAATTATGACTTTCTTATACATATCTCAAGAAAAGCAATTAGTCATATTTTTCAGGTTAACTTTTCAAATTTTTGCCATATGCTTTTATAAACTACTGTATGGATCATTCCTTCTCTCCTCCTTCAAAATAATTGTTGGAATCACTTTGAATTTCCACATGCATGTTTGTTTTATTCTATTAGATATTTATGCTAATAACCCATCAATGCACTGAATTAGTACATCTAACTAGCAAGCACATACAAGTTTAACTGGCTTATAACAACAGTTAACAGACTACCAAAACAGCTTGTCTCTGCAGGATTTAGTAAACCGTACTTATCCACAGTGTCTGACAAAAACAGAAGAGCCTCAGATATATATTTAGTATTTTTTATAATAAGTATATGAAAATAAATATGTAAAAGTGAGTGAGAGTTCTGTTTCTGTTCATAGGAATGAAATGTGCTAACTGAAGTGCTGAAGCGATAGCTTGAACTGAAGTCTCGTTAAAGACAAAGGCATTTTGGTTTTTAGGTTCTGAAATAGGTCTGTTAAGAAAGCAAAATTATGCTTAAAGATTAGTTAAGAATAGCTAACATTTAAAAATGTTGTAATGTTAAATTATAGTAAATTTCAATTTCATTAGGAATAAAGTTTCAAAGTTTTTCAATGTTAAGTTTTTGTTTAAAGTTTTGTTTAGAAGTTTATGTGAGTCTGTTTCAAGTCAAAAGTGTTCCTCACCAGGTTATTTAAGGATCACACTTATAACTGTCCCCTGGGAGAAAACTGTTTAACAGAAGTACTATGACGTGATTGGTTAAAAGAAAATACTTTCGTAGTAAGCAAACATGGGTTCAAGCTCTAGTTCTGTCGCTTACTGTGTGACTTTAGGAAAGTTGTTAGACCTCCCTAAGTCTTAATTCCCTCACTTGCAAGTTGGTGACCATAACAATTCCTGTTTTTGTGAGTTGCTATGAAAATTACATGAGAAAGAGTTAAAGTGATAAGTAGGGTGACTCTTGCATAAATATTAGCTTATCAACTCATCAATATCTGTTATTATCAACTTGTCAATATCTGTTACTATTTTTTATTGTCATATACTATGATTATTGCAGCACAAATGAAGAAATACTCTCTTAGGAGAAATATTGCAACAAATGCAAGTATTACAAGAAATACTGTCATTGCAAGAATTATTTGAGAAACCAACTTGAAAAAAATTTTAAAGAGACTTATCTTTTCCTAAAGAATAAAGGTTTATGTCAAGGAAGATGCAGTTAAACATTTAGAACGAGTTTAATAGTTTTGGTGAAATAAAAACAATTCAACAGCTAAGACACAATTTAAACATGTCAAAATTGTTAACATTAATGTAACCATTTTTTATGGGTTAATTAAGGTATTTGCTACCTTTAAAGGGGGAGAAGTATATGTTCTCTTAAAGATGAAATTGTGGGACAGACGCAGGTGCTGAACATCTATTATACAAGAAGAATGCTAGACATTGAGTCCTCAGAAGAGTCCAGTAAGGTATCCCTGTCTGTTTTTGCAAACGAAAACCTGAGATTCAAAATGGCCAAGCAGCTTGCCCAAATGTCACATAGCTGGTCAGTTGAAGAAGCCAGAATTAAAACCCAGGTTTTTCTAAGCCAGAGCCCTTCATAGTGCTGTCTTTAGCTGTGTGATAATATGATTCTGGAGGTGAGAACCTTGGGCGTGAGGTATAGAGCTCTGTGATATGAAAAGTTGAAGAGCTGAAGAAGGCTTTTGTACTTTATCCAAATACTTTTCTTCCTTAAAATTTGTCATAATATATGATGTGAATTACAAAGCATTACATGATATTCAAGCTTTCTCTCTTTTGATTTGGTACAAAATCTTGCGAACTAGGTATTATTTCCAATATTTCAGTATCAGCCAGATATACATTCTGAAGTGTGGTGCATCTGCTCAGAACTTGGACTTCTCACTGACTCAAATTCAATGACTTTAAGTTCTTATTCAACTGGATTTAATATGTCAGGCAGAAATTTATAACACAGCGGAGATAGATTTTTCAGCAGCATGACTCTAGAAAATCAACAAGATCAAGTGTAGTAATTCTTCTTTAAATTATCCAAAGATAGTTCAAAGTCTGTGCTCTTATTATGATTCCCTAATATCTCACTTTACTGCTGGATAACTTTCAATCCTCTAAGTGTATGACATTGTGAATGACTCTAATATCGAGTGGATTTTTCTGGGACTTTCCTAGATAAGCAAGTGGAGAGATTTCTACATATAAACCATACTGTACATAGTTTCATTGCCATTATAAATAAAATCTATCCTAACCCTGTATGGATTTTTTGGTAATTTTTCATTAATAACTTTTTCAGCCACTTCAGTTTCACTATGAAGAATTCATTCTTGAAGACTTCAATTAACTCAATCAATTGTCATTTTTTAAAATCACCTTAGAGAACTTCTGAACAAGAAAGATGGCTATTGTAATTTGTGAATGACACAGCTAGAGGCAGAAAAAGTAGCTCATTCCATCCTTCCTCATGCATTCTCCAGGGTGCATTAACAATGTCTTTCCAAGGGCTTGATTATAGTTTAAAAAGGAGATAATTCTAGAAAGAAAATATTTTTGAAGCAATTCCTCTCTTCTTTTTCTCACCCCAAGCTTCATGCCCCTAGGGCAGCCTTATCTAAGAGTTCAGCACATGATCTAAGGAGATGAAATAGTCTTGCAGCTCAAGCAAATGAGGCATCAAGGCTGTTTTGTATTCCTGTGGGCGACAGCGCAGCGGTGCCTGCTGCTTGAGATGGGGGAGGAAGGGCAGTTTGGAAGGGGGTGGCGTGGGTGCGCCATAATGACTCTGTTTTATCTCTGAATGACTCCGTATGCGCTTGTAAAGCTACCAATTCTTTCTCTTGCTTTTTTGCTTTCTCCTTTTAATGCAAAGATGAATTGATCCTGGATTGTTGCTTCAAATGCTGACACCACTGAATATGAAGGTGTCATTGTAAAATGAACCATAGCAAATTCTTAATATGTAACCTTCACAGAGAGTTATAGTTTTTGACATTTAGATATAGACTTATTCCCAGTGAAGGAAGCTTCCTTCAGTCCATGCATGCTAAGAGGAATAAGAAATAAAAAGTAATTTGATTGGTGTTCAATATATTTTATTCCTTCCTATATTGAGCAATCATAGCACATGCCTTCTCCACTTCCAACTGCCATGAAAATTGGAAAAGGAATGATTTGAGATCAAAAGCTTTATTCCTGAAAAAAATATGAATGGTCTTAGAGCTAACGCTTACAGTGCTATCTGGAGGAGATTTAAGATCTGACTTCCGTGAAAACTTCCTTGAATTCAGTTGTGTTTGGGGGGGAAAATTATAAACCTTGTAGGATTCATGCTAGGAAAACAATAACTAAAATCCTCCAAGGGAATCATTTCAGACTGATGTCCTTTCTAAAATCAGTATTCCTAGGAACCCACTTTCTAGATTAGAGTGAGTAATACTTAGACGACAAATTTATATTTTGTAACTCGATTTTAAAAAAAAGAATATGGGAATTTGATCTACAATGATTATTACAATTTATATTACCTTGAACACAGAAAAGATATACCATTTTGTTAAATTAAAAATTATTAACATTTTTGTCTTTACAAGTCCTGAGTAAAAACTCCTCAAGGGGTTTTGCTTTAAAAATGTATAAAGACTCTGTGAGTTTAATATATTTTGTTAATTTATATTCTACAAAAGCAACTTGCATATTTAGAAGATGTCTTAAGCACTCTGACATAAAGTTTGGTCTTATATTTCTAGCTGTGTGAGCAACTTCTATATGAAATTCGTTTATTGACTTTATTAGAGTATTCCCAAATAACAGTTATTCCATGCCACATTGATGCTCTATTAGACTTTTTATTATTAAACTGATTCATATTTCTCCAAATGATTGTTAATAAAGTAAACATTTCAAAAAGTTTCAACTCTAGAGATTTCTTGCTCAACGTAATTGAACTTGTTACATGTAAATTGACTTCTTGTGAATAGATGTGAAGGATGTCTAGAGTTAAAGAACTTCTACATTCAATACTTTTATAAAACATAAAATTCTCTTCCAAAGTAACTATTAATTTGGATGTCTATTTAGTTTCCATAAAATTGATGAATTAGAATATTTAAATCTCATTCATCTACTCTTTCCTGGTCTAATTCATTACCAAATCCTTTGATGGTACCTCATACATATTTATCAGATCCATCCAAACAGAGGAGAGACTCAAATAATAAACAATCACGATTTTTTAAGAAATCAGACATTACAAATAAAAAGCTTTGACTGTAGTATTACCTGATTCTACTCTCTCCCTTTCTCTCCCTAGAGGGAAACTCTATACTGATTTTGGCACTTTTCTTCGCCATGCCTGTTTATAAACTTGCACTATTTATTAATGAATTTTTAAACAATAGATTGTACTTTTGCAAATTGGTATCAAACTGTATACACAGTTCTGCAACTTGCATATTCCTCTTGTTAACCTAAAAGTAAAAAGCCAAAATGAGAGGCAGAGAGGCATTTATTTTGGGATCAAAGAATTGCAATTCAAGGTACACAGAATTGGGTAGCAACTCAAATAGAGTTCCACTATGAAGTAAGAGGCAGTGGCTTTTAAAGGCTAAAGAGGGAAGTCTCCATTAGAAAGAATGTTAATTGGGGTTTGCAAAAGAAAGCTAAACTTAGATAAACATAATTGATTGCTAAAGCTAGCTGGAGGGAGGCAAAAGTCCCTCACTGTAAGGAGTTGCAGTATTCTCAGAATGTTTGTGTCTTGACTCAGTTCAACAGTTCGTGTTCTGCCTGATGGGGATGTGCATAAGACCGATTTCCTTAATGGCTTCCCGGCTACATTTTAAAGCCGTTAGACATAAGTGATCCCATTTTGCTTCACATTTTCTCCTTTTGATCAAGATCTTTCTCTGAAAGCATCTCTAGTCAACTATAGATTTATTTGGTCCCAGAAAGTCATATCCCACATTAGGGGGAATTTTTTTTCCATTTTCCCATCTTTATTCCAAGGAGTCAGTGTCATAAGGGTTAGGCCACATTTGAGCAACATGGAGGTGATCAGGAAATGAGTCTTAGCTGGTTTCCTTGCCTGGGAATTTCATCCAGGTACCTGCAGGTTCAGGTGAACAAGCCTTATCTATCATTTCAATGCATTGAGAGACAATAATCTTGGTTTTTATAGATGTTCTGGAGAAGATCTGAGTAAGCAGTAGCATAAGTAGTTTAAATTCAAGTAAACAAGGCAACATTCAAATAATCATCATAAACAATATTTGAAGTTCTGATCTTATCCAAGCACCTATAAATGAAGGAAGCCAGCTGAAAACATTGATAGGGAATGAGAGGGTATCTTTAAAAGACATTGGGCCAGAGAGGTCCTGTGCTATTTTTATAATTTTTCTGAGTTCTAACTCAACTTCACTAGAATTGTTGATCCAGGTACAGCATGAGGTGTTGGCTATGGCACAGCTGCCCTGTTCTGCAAGGAGATATCAACTGCTATTCAATTATATAATACAACCCCTGCCAGGGAATCTGGGGATCATTGTTGTTGAGCCACTGCTCAAGCAGAAGAATTCATAAGCCTGTGGCTCCCTGATGTAATCACATACAAGGTGTACCCAGAAGGGGCACATATTATGCAATCCCTTCTAGTTCTGTAGCAGTGTCAGTGGTCAGGAGCACTTGGTAAGGTCCTTTCCAACAGGGCTCAAAGGCTATCTTCCTCTGATAATACTTCTAGAATACCTAGTCACCAGGCTTTAGACTGTGACCAACAGAATTCTTTAAATTGGAATCTGGGAAAGCTTCTTTAACCTATTGATGATAAGCTTGAGTATAAGACATTAGAGACTTACAGTACCTGGTCATACTAACATAAGACCAGAAGGGATCAGCAGAAGGTTGTGTACCAGTAGACATTGGTCTCCTGATGACTACCTCATGTAGAGTGAATTTATGTTTTCCAAAGTGGGTACTGTGAACAATCAGAAGACCAAAAGCAATATCTTGGGCCAGGGGAGTCCAGTCTATAGGTATATAATAAAACCTCAAAGACCATTAACAGGACTAGAATTTAATATTTACAAAGGTGCAAATGTAATTATCCTATCCATAATTACCCTGATTTTTTTTTTTTACCAAAGATAGTCACAGTAAAACTAATTTGTAATAAACTTGGCCTGATTATTTATATAAGTGAGAGTTTCTGAATTTTGGAGGAATCAAGTAGAGAGAAAAAGTAAACATTTCATCTTTGTTCACAAAGGTATCTTACCAATGTGAAAAGATTTCTTTAAATCTGGAAAAACAAAACATTAGAACATCCTCCTCAGTTCATGCAGTCCCATGTAATTAATGCTTATTCTGCCTGAATCCAGTTTTTTCATTAGTTTTCTTGACTTTACCTGATGATTGAGGGTGATAGGGATGGTGCTAATTCCAAGGTGTTTGCAAGGTTTTCATTAAGACTTATATGATTTTCCCAGTGAAGAAGGTGCCTTTGATCATTGGAGATTATGGAAGGTATACTCCACGTAGGAAACACATTTTCTAACGTTTTCTTCAACATTGTGAGGGTACCGATTTTGAAGCAAGAGAAGGCTTCAATTCATCTGGAAAACATACATACAGTAACAAGAACATATTGATAACCCATATTATATGGTAGCTGAATGAAGTCCGTCTGCATGTGCTCAAGGGACCTGGAGGGAGGAGGTCTGAGGCCACTGAGGACAAAAATGGTTTTCCTTATCATGGGTGAAGGAGTGCAAAAACTGAAAAATGGGGTTTGTCAGGGAGCTGGAAAGAGCCAAGTGGTCATATTGGGTTTCCCATAGCCCCAGTTGTTTAATTTATAGACATTGTTTATCCATCTTAATTTCTCTGGTTCAAGGGCAGACTGTTGCCATGTTACAAGGACTTCAGGATGGCAAAAGTCTGGCAATGAGGGGTCAAATTTTTGCAGAATCAGAATGGACTTCATCCACATGAGTCACAGCCTTTATAAATTCTGTTGTTGTTGCCTTTGCATGAAAGTCAGCTATGGTGCACTTGTGGTATTTAAGTTTAGTCCTTTTAGTGTGAGTGTCAGTTTTGATGACAGACAACATTTTATGCCAAGACATAATAGACATCCAGGAATTTCACCTAATTTCTGGAAGTCTTATAACATATGCTTATAAAGACAGAACATAAAGAAGGCTTAATGGTATTTCTTATTTGACAATGCTTCCCATGTAATTTAACATATCAAACAAGCCTAATTAGTTTAATATCCCTTTTTTATAGGGAGAGAGAACAAGGCTTTTGAGATGTTTCTGGGATGCTCTGAAAAATCCCAAAGTTAGCTAGCGGTAAAAAAAAATAAACTTCATTTAGAATTTGCTTTTGGGAAGTTCATCAAAAATATCAAAGAGGTTTTAAAACACTTGGCTAAATAGGATCATAGATCATTATGAAACTTAATCTTTAATTACCTATTTAACCAAAGTGACAAAAAGATTTTCAAGACAAATATAGAAGGTTATACAGCTGCAAAACCTTAGCTCTTTTCAATGGAAAAGATTCAGCTTCTAACATAAAGCACAGGAAATAGTTCTGATAAAACACAAAAAGGCAAAGAAAAATCTTTCATAAGCTCTTATCAGGAGCAGACCTATATTCCAAGAAAATTTTGTCCTCTTAAGAGATTAAAAGAAAATTAAGTTCCAGTTTTATATAAATACTCTATTGATATAAAGGCTTATTTTTTAAATTCTTAAAATAATTTAATTTTAGCTAGCTTGACCTCACAAAGTAAGATTTTTTTCTCTTTCTCTTTTTAACGGAGAGAAAAAACCAACTTTTAATTTTGTACCAGCTTACTTTTGATATTAAAACTCATTCACTTAATTAAATTCATTTCAGTCTTAGCCAGCCCTGACCATACATAAAATTCCTTTCCAAAGATTCCTTTTCCATAAACATTCTGTAATTTTCTATGTCCTTTTTAGTTTGTCCCTTATTCTCTTTTTCATTCAGAAATAACCAGTTTTATTTTAGGACAAAATTATTTTTCTTTCCCTCAACGAAAATGCATCTCCATTACTTATACCTTTTCTTACCAAAACATACAGCATATTTTCCTTGAATACAAAGATTTTTCCCTTGCTATTTTTAGTATCTTTAATTGTATATATTAAATAGAATTTCTAATCCTTAGAAACTTTAATTTCTAGTGAAAACTAAGAAGTAAGCAATTGTGAACTGTATGTTGTATCTATATTCTTTAGATTAGCAAATTTATGAATATATTTTATTATTTCTGGAAACACGTTTCTTCACAATGCAATCTTTTAATAAAGCACAAAAGATGTTTATTAACAGACCTAAATTTATCTTTTAGTTTCCCTGCAATAAGAAACCAAAGTAGATAAACTTCTGTTCAGTAATTGTTTTACTATTTTATCTTATCTGGAAATGATCTAGATATTCAATGAATTTCCCATCACTTAATTTAACTTAGCAAAAGTCTAAAGTTTCAAGTTACAAAAAAAATTGGGGGAAGCTATTTTTAAGTACACATAGCATAAAATATAATATTGCATCTAAAAATTCTTGTTAGCATCTATATATAATTCAGTGATTCTTAAGAATCATACTTAGACTATTAATGAAAATTTTATGAGACATTAAAGCAGTTAGCCATCATCCTAAGTTATTATTTTTTGTTGTTGACAAATTTTCTAACAGAGATAACATGAGCTTATTTTACTGATAACCCAGGTAGAGTAAAAGTTGCATGTCTGCATTATATTTAATGCTGGTAACTCTGAAGACACACTTATTTTAAGTAAATCAACAAACTTTAGCAAGCTTTTTATTTACCAAAGATTATTTTATATCATGTTAACTTGGAAAACATTTGGATTAGTTTCTATTATATTTAGAAATAATTTATATAAGCACTTACTTTAAGGTAATTAAGTAGAGCTCTTTTTAGAAATTAATTTTGCTGATACCATCCAGAGGTAGAAAAATATCACACATATATAATGTACATACATACATATAGACAGACACAGAGAGAGATCTTATACCTTTTATTTTAAAATTTTAAGCATGAATCAGGTCCAATACAAAACTCACTAGTTTATAAATAATTATGTCTCTAGCAGATGGAACAAGTTGAGGTTACATTCTTAAAAGCTGGGAGTCTTTGTTATTATTTGTAGAGAAGACTTTGAAGATTTATTTGCCTTAGACAGGGAGGCTGTGAATTATATTTCAGGCACAAGAGCCAGCAGCCTGCATTCTAAACACTTTTCCCTTTTTCTCTTTAACTTCAGGCTTTACTGATTGAACTAGCTAGGCTGTGTCTCAGGTGATTGTGAGCTGTTATCTACTGGGGTGCTTACATTCCTAAGACATGGTGAAATTTACAACTGCAAAGGACAGAGAGGAAAAAATGCAAATTTTTTGTAGGAGTTTTAAGGTAATTGCTATTTAAAATTTTTTCTTCAGTTTTAGAAATTGGGGATGGTCTAAATAAGAGTTCCCAGAGACTTTGTAAGCCTTTTGAGATAAGTAAGGGAGGTTTTGGATTCACAAAAGGGAATGAGTGGAATCTGAAGGGCCTTTAGAGCTGCATTTCCAGCTTTCAAAGATTTGTGAGATAGGAACTGTTGCTCTCAATTCCTAGTGAATTGGGTTGTAACTTAAATGACATCATTGGTTGATTTATCTGTCCAATTACATTATCTTTAATTTGCTTCTTTCCCTCTGGGTACATGGTTTTATTTTAACTTAAGGAAGAAGGCCTATTAAAATTTTATATCAGTCTCTGAATGCCAGCTTCCAATTTGACCAAATTTCTGATTATAAAGTTATTAAATCCTTTCAAATATCAGGTTTCAGTTGGGACAAACAGTAAATATATCTGGCAGTATTAAACAACCCCATTAATTCTAATTTCAGTTTCCCCTAGTGTTTAAGGGAATAATGTAGCGATTTACCAAAAAAAATCCTCTGAGTCTTAAGTCTCGTCAGTTCTAGGAGGAGCCTATATGAGGGCCTTCCTTCATGAGTAGATATGACCATGTCTGCAAGGCCACTAACTTGATGGACTTTTATTTATCATTATGTAGTCTTTTCTTTTAGGTAGCTCTTAAATCTTTAATTTTTCATTAACTTTTTGCAAAAAAACTTTTAATGAAGCTATTTTAGAGTTTTGAAGACTTTGCTTTTAAGTGCATCTTTAAATGATTTTATCTAATTAGAATGTTCCTTCTATTGGCCATTGGCAATTTTAAATCATCCTTAGTAATTCTGGTCTATTGAGATAGAAATTTACAAGAGAAGGGACCATAGCTCTTAAACATAAAACCAGCCGGAGTTCCCACAGGAAGAACTTCTTGGGAAACTTTAGAAAATGAAGGCCCATGTTAAAGACAAGTGCACAAACAAGGGTGACAATAGGGAAATCCCACAATTATGTCAGAGTACTCACCAATCGAGAAAAAAACACTGCTGAGGGAAGCCCCTCCTGCGGCAATGACTGTGAGCCAAAAAAAGCCACACCAAAGACAATTGTCTCCTGGACGGTCACCCCCAATGCCACAAAAAAGGCACTGACGTTGACCAAATGGAAGGAGGTCAAAACCTGAGAGGACTTATGACCAGAAGAGTCAGGGATCTGTGGAAACCATGAGTGCGAGGGGCTCATATAGGTACAGTACCCAGTTCCAGAGGATGCCAGTCCACAAAGTAACATTGTTCAGGTCCCACTTTCTGACACTATGTGTATTAACCTCACGATAAATGGCCAAAATGAGAGGCAGAGAGGAATTTATTTGGGGATCAAAGAATTGCAATTCAAGGTACGTAGATTCAAGTATCAACCCAAGTAGTGTCTCACTAGGGAGTAAGGGGGGCTCTTTAGGGCAAAAGAGAGATGACTGCATTACAAAGAATGTTAATTGGGGTTGGCAACAGAAAGCTAAGCTTGGCTGAACATAATTGATTGCTAAGTCTAGCTGGAGTGGGGCAAAAAAGTCCCTCACTGTAAGGAGTTGCAGTATTCTCAGAATATTTGTGTCTTGACTCAGTTCAACAGTTCATGTTCTGCCTGATGGGGATGTGCATAAGACAGATTTCCTTAATGGCTTCCCGGCTACATTTTAAAGCCATTAGACGTAAGTGATCCTATTTTGTTTCACATTTCACACTCTCAACACTATGTTTTTGAAATTAATATAGTAACATACAGGTAGATCTGATTCATTTACATCAACTGCTGTGTGGTATTTCAATGTAGGAATGCATTAAAATGTGCTTATTATTTTATTGATGGGTACTTATATTGCTTCCAACTTTTTGCTATTATCATAATACTGAAATGAATATTACTATACATATCTTCTTTGGTAAGTGTATAAGAATTTGTCTGAGAGAATATACTTGAATTGGAAACACTGAGTTTATGGCAAGCACAGCTTCAACTTTATTGGCAATTGGTTCCCAAAGTATATCAATTGATACTGCTTTGGAAATTTATGGAAGTAAATTGTTCATTCATATTGTGTACCCATGTGATGGACTCTTTTTCAGACACTGAATAAATAGTAGTAAACCAAATATATAAAACTTTCTGCCTAAGTGGAGCTTGTATTCAAATGTGGTAGAAAAGAAATAAACAAAATATATGATATGTCAGATGGGAGTACTATAGAGAAAAATAAACAAGGAAGACGAATAGAGACTGGGATGAGAGACGCAGTTCTAAATAGCAAGATCAGAGAAAACTTCACTGAGAAAGTGGTGTTTGAACAAAGAACTCATGGTAGTGAGGGGAAAAGCCATACATCGTCACAACACTGGCTATTACACTTTTTAATTTGTGTTAAGTGAAATGGAAGTAAAAAGATATTTCATTGGGATTTTTAGTTTATTTTTTTTCCTTTCTGAGATTAAGCATATTTTCGTATGTTAGTTTTCCAATTGGATTTTCTTTCTTGTGAGTTCCTTGTTAATATCTGAACCCATTTTTATACTGGGTTACTTTCCTATTTCCTGTTGAATAATAGAGTTCTTTTCGTATTTTAGAGATACTGTTCCTTTGGTGTTTTATGTGTTGCTAATATCTTCCACCATTTCTGAATTTGACTTTTCACTTTTTTCATAACATCTTTTCATACACAGAAGCTCTCATTTTATGTCACTTTTTATCAAATTTATCAATCTTTTCCTTTATGTTTTGTACTTATTATGTCCTGTTTAAGAAATCCTTCCCTTATTCTAAATAGTTTTTCTAGATATTCTTATTTTTGTTTGTTTTCCACATTTGATCTTTAATCTACTTAGAAACTATTTTTGTGTATGGTGTGAGGTAGTGATCTAATTTTAAGTTTTTTCCCTGTGGATGACAAATTCTCCTGTCACCATGGTTACTTTTTTTAAAGTACAGATTATATCTTTACTTAAATGTCGTTTGCAGAAAGAATTTCTTGGACATTCCTACTGAGTTAGATCAGACTGTTTTATATGTGCTATAACACCCTATAATTCTCCTTCTTAGAACTTAACATGATTTTAAATAATTGATTACTCATGCAATGATTTATTTAATCTCTAGTTTCACCCTGCCTCCTTCCAAAAACTCTAACCTTCACGAGGATATAAACCATCTCTTACTTAAAACTGTAACCTCAGTTCCAACATGCTACCTAGTCCAGAATAAGTGACTATAAATGTGTTCTATTAATACATAAATAAATTTCATCTCAGTAATATTTGAGATTAAAATTGCATCGATTTCTGACACTTCAAGTTTTTAATAAGGCTGAAAATAACCATAAATTTTCTAATATTTGTGTGATCCTGAATCTAGGTGTTCCTTGAACTCTTAGTATAAGTATTTAACTTTTTCTTAAAGGCTGCCACTCATGTGACTAGCCTCTTCTCCTCAACTTGAAGAGGATAAGAGATACCATAGGTAACTGGTATGCAAGTCAGTGAGACAAAATCTGTGACCTCAGTAATGTATCATCCTTCCTCCCACCTAACCATTTTGTCTTCATTTACATAGAACTGTTAGTGAGGCATTTTCATTAATGAAAGAGTTTTTTTGACCTCTTGGTTTCTTGAAATCAATAGTCTGTCTTCCGATAGAATTAAACAAGTCAACTTAGGGAAAGTTGGAAAATTTTTTCCAGTTAGATAAGGATTCTCTAATGATTTCGGGGTATTACTTCTTTAGAATCAGAATAGAGTGTACAATAATCTTTTCCTTTTCAATAAAGAATATAAGTTCACTTTAGAACCAGTCACTCACCTCTAGTCTTAGAGTATATTAATGTTTCCGGAATTCCGGGGTGTCAGTTTTAAGCATTTTTAATCCTCTCCTTGATAGTGCTGCTTCTTTTTTATTTTAAAAAATAGCTAGGGAGCTGAGGTGACCTCATAAAACTTTAACAAACTGAGGTCTGAAAAATGGAATTAATTTATTCACTCACTCAACAAATATTTAATGAGTGTCTAGTCATTGTTCTAAGTGGTGGGGACAAAATGGTGAAAAAAGACATGAAAAGTCCCTGCATTGATGAGTCTTATACGGTTCCAAAGAGGGACATTATAAAAGAAATAAAATGACTATACTATCTAATGTTAGGTAGAAGAAAAATAAGCAGGATAATGGGATAGTGAGTGACAAGAGGGTGCTATTTTAGATAGGGCTACCCAGGAAGACATTAGAAAAAGACTGTTTTACTTTTTGAGGCTCAAGAGCAAATCTGGTGAACAGTCCCAATTCACTCAGATCAGAGCTTTTCACTCAAAGGTCTTATTTAACTAAGTTACTCCTGTCCTTTCTTTCCACATAATTCCATTTTCTCCACCTATTGCTTTTATAAGTTAATACTGAATCTTCCGTCTATGTTGGTATTCGTATACTTTGCCATCTTTTCACACTTCTTACTTGTTATATATGTATTCATTTGCATTCACTATATAATTCTGTATGCCTGGAGTTATTTGAGTGTTCTTATACTTGGGTATGCTAGAGTAAGTATACACGTATAAGTATAGAGACAAGAGAAACAGACAGAACTTTATTCACACACACATGCATTAGGGATAATAGATAAGGAAGTGGTAAGGAGAACAACTATGCTGAGCACTGCTAGATAGTTCTAAAATGATTATTTATTAAAATTGAATTATCATTGCAGAGCCAAAACACAATTGGGGTCAGAGCTCAGAAATGTTCCTCTGGGTCAGCTGTGGCTCTTCTGTAATCTATGAACAAATCACTCAACATATTCCAGACACATAATTAAATACTTCAATACTACTCTCAACTGAATATATTATGTACTTAAATAACTCTGGTTAAAGAGACAATAATTATAATATTGGGGTCAATTTTGTACTGGTCCTATTCAAAGCAGCTTTTAAAGTTTATCTGTTTAAAACAGCCAGACTTTATTTACAATATATATGAGTACTTCCACCTTTTAAAATCAAGTACATACTTAGATATTAAGAAGTTAGCTCCCACCCACCCCCCATACTGATCTTTCTACCATTCCTTATATCTACTGAATTTCTCTTCAATTGCAATGTGAATTTAAAAGCTATTGCTCAAACTCAGGAATTTACGTATACACAACAGAGCTTTATAAACGTATTCAACAAAAAGATTGCTGGATCAATGTAGTTTTTTTTCCTTTAGATCATGACTAATAAAATCTAGTTAGGGTCAAAATAAAACTGAAGTTCTTTTTACCTATACTTAAGAAGTATGCAGTGAAAAGTATTCAGTCTCAACTAGATAAAGGCAGCCTTACAAAGTGCTTTATCACCTTCAATAATTAAAAGATTTCCTGCTAACTATTCAGTGAGTCTTCTTTGTGGCTCTGCTTTGCCATCAGTTCTTCCTACCTCTTCCTTTGAAAAGTCTAATTACAGTGGGAAGCTTTTTCTTTTCTATTCATTCTGTTTTTGCCATATTGGACGTAGATAAAAAAATAACTGATTAAATGGCAACCCTGGCTCTTTTTTCCTCTTGTCCTGTTTAGAAATTGTGGGAGGGTAAGAGGAGGTATATTTTCCCAGTTTTAGTTTTTGAAGTTGGTTTCTTATTGTCACTTTTTCAGTGTTAAATATATTGGGGGTAATGGATTTAATAGGGATAACTTCCTCCTTAATGCCTATATTGATGTTGTAATAGGTTTTTTAGAATAATTGACTGGTGAAGGATTGACACTGAAGACTTCAGAGCCTTTGCATTCCCTCTGTGGGTGTCGTTTAAGCGCTGTTACACTATCTTTTAAAAATATATTTGCTATGATGTTAAAAGAACTTTGAATGCAAAAAGTCTGCCATTTTCCTACCTCTCTGGCACAATAGTTTTCATTTTTCTGTGTCTATTTCTATCTACATTCACAAACATATATACTTAAGATCATAATAATTACATGCTGTACTTGGTTTGCAGTGTTTTGACTCCTTACTCCAATAACAAATTTTAGCCAGTAAATATCTCTGAAAAGGTTACTTACGTCTTCTGTAGAATCAAGTTCTGGGATAAAGAATCCTAAAAAGTTATTTTGGTTGTTAGAATGAAGGGGAGTTGAGGGGTTAAAACAATTCAACTATAATTCAATGAGAACATTCTGGGCGTTGCTACTTGCTATCTTGAGGGAGTTATAATTACAGAGTAGGAGACAGTTATATATGCAAGTGACTGTACAATATAAGAAAGAATATGATGGTTGTTAAAATAGAGTACCAAGTCTTGCAAAAGCACAGTGCTTTGTAGTTGACCCACGAAAGACTTCTGTAAGATTTCAAAATAAAATATGTAGAGATGTGAGCTGGTATGTGTGCACCTAGATGCATTTTCCAGGGGAAAAGCTTCATGAATAAAGTTATGGAGACAAAAATGACATTTTCAATCATGTTTGGACATGGAGAAGGAAGAGAGACAATCTAGGACTCTACCAGTGGTTTTATATCAGTTGAGGAATTGCCCAGTCAGACCTCTAAGAATAGCCATTTGAATAGAACAGCAACTGATGAGCAACACTCCATGTTGAGACAAAGTTCCAGTCATTTAATAGTCAGAATCTTAAGTTGACGCATTTTAAGAAAAGCCAAGGTACCTTACTGAATGGTATAGTTTGCTTTAATTCCATTCTAAGTTCCACGAGGGCAGGGACCTTTTCTCTTCTGTTTGTCTATTCAACCAAAGCATGTAGAACAGTAGCTCAAACAGAGTAGGTACTCAATAAATACTTACTAGACGAATTTTGAAATTCCACATACAAATTTTAGTTTCAAGCCGTGCCTCAGGGTCAATTGACAAAAACTAAGACAACCGGTCAGAGTCATGGACTAATTCTTAAAAATGGATCTTTAGGAGTTGGTGCAGTGCAAAGGATAAAACACGAAGCTGGAAGTCAGGACACAGGTTCTACTGCTAGGAGCCAGCTGCAAAACGATGGTGAAGTCACCTCATCTCCCTGACATCTCCATCTGACTGACATCCTTTCTGGTCCTCAAATTCTAGGAATCTGTTCTCAGCCCCACTCATAAGTCTTAAAAATCCATACAAGTTTCCTCAGGCTTTTCATGTATCAAACAAACCTTGTGCTAAAGAAAAATCATAGCTGATCGTGGAAGATTAAATGAAGAAATATAGAAATTATTTGAAAGACTTTGGGTGATAATATTTATATAAGGTTGAAGAAAAATGTGACAAGTCCATTCAGTTATGTAATATTTTTTCTTTCCTGGAAGCTTTCAACTTTGATAATACACTGCAATATCTCAGATTAACATAGCACTTAAAAGAGAGAAGAAGGTTGAAGGTTGATTTTCCTCCCAATAGATCTTGCTAAATTCTATTTATATTGGGTTGAACCTACTCAACCCAATCTTATGAGTTTGACAAGATAAACAGAAGAATCTTATGCAAATTTATGTGGATTAAGCAACTGCAAGGTTGTGACAAGTTATTTTTTCCTATCTTGGGTTAGAATAAAACTAGAAGACAGTGACAGAATTTATCTCAATCCAAGGAATTTGTTTTCTTAAATGTGAAAGACTGCTGAATTCTCTAAAGCCTAGTCTTTTTATAGATAAAGCAAATATTTTTTCCCTTGCCTATATTATAACTATTAAGTTATTGTGGATTTTAATTCTCTATTCACAGTAAAGCTATTTCCACTCACAAAGCAGTGTTATTATACATCTTCAGACAGTGAAAAATTATAAAGTATCAGTCAGATCCATAGGGAGAGTAAGGTTTTACCATGAAAGCTATAGTTTTACCGCACATTTAACAAATAGAAGTAATAATGATGATATCATACCCATCCATCACTAGACCTAAAGACAAATGTTAGCTGTGACACCCTCTACCCGAGTCTAATAATTTGGGTAAGACTCACAAAAGCCAGATTACTAACCTGAATACACTATTCAATATGCCGTGGGCAGCTAGTTCCAGCAGACAGAAAAATCATCTTTCCTGGGCATTCCTACGCAAACTGATGGGCTCCCTGATGGTTCCCATTTGCTCTCAGCTGCTCTTTCTCTCCCTCATTCAAAACTGTAAGTTTCTCTCCCTGGTCTCAGCTGCTGTTTCTATTCCCCAAACTACATGTTTGACTTCCTACCAATCCACATTATCCTTTGGTGAAGTCTGTTTTACCATGAGGTCATTAAAGACCAAATCTCTTAGAAGGAAGTCTACCCTGCCTCTGAGTATAATATTTGATTTTAATGATGCAAAAGAACAAAATCCAATAGTTGGTTTGGAGAGTTAGATCTCAGCAAAAATGACTGTGAGAAGAAGACAAAAGAGCACATGAAAAGAACTTTCTGTTGCAGGCAGTCCATTCCTTAGTAGTAGCCCCCTAGCTTATCCTAAATAATAGGCAGCCTCAGTCGACTTTTGGTGCAATATCAGTGAGGATAGGGAACAATTATTTGTATCAGTCAAGTCCTTAGATAGTCTAAAAACCGTATGTTAATCTCCTTCTCTGCCAGAATTTTAGACTAAACACTCTAAAGGTCTGTATAATTTGCTAATTTACTTTTATCAACTGTTATTTCCTCTGCTCATCCTCTGTATAAAATAATAACTAGTGAAATGGCCAGGAAGTAAATATAGTACACAAGAGAGAGAAATGGTCATAGACACTTATTGGGCATTTTCCTTGCATCATGCCTGTTTCAAGAGTTTAGCCTACACTGGCATGAGATATCTGGATATTTCACACACTGATATCATCAGATGGACACTGTTTGCAAAAGGTAAACTCCACAAATATTTTCCTTTAAGATATTGTTTAGTCACAGAAGAATCAGCCAAACATGACCTTTCTTTGTCGCTCAAAGTCAAAAGGGCAAAAAAGAGGAAAGTTTAACGACTTCATAGTAATCTCTTAAGACACAGTTCCACTTAAATGTGTTACCTCAAACATCTCTACAGCTGCCAAGGAAAGTAATGCCTTTGATGAGTTTACAGGCTTCTTCAAATGCTTTGTGTTTACAGATCATAGCAAGAGCAACATAATTGTTTCTTTGCTCCCTGTGAACTGTCTGTCTGTGGGATTTATGGGGTAAACACAACATGTAATGTTTGCATTCTGAGATTTGCCACTGAAGCAGACTTCAAGTCTTTTATTATTCCCCATTTTTTAAAGTTCAGGTCATTGTGATTACACTCCATTATTCAGTGGAGTCTTACAAGAAAACAAAGACTACATTTTCAACAAATGTTGCGTCTTAAACTTCATAAAGTATATTTCAGAGGTCTTTCTCAATATATTTTACAAGTTGTGGTGATATTTCTGAACCTAAGAAAATGATTCATGTAGCTCTTACAATTAGCACAGTCAAAAGGGACAGAACGTACTCCCCCAAAACTTTTAAGTTAGGTAATGGATAGATGTAAAGAACATTCCTGATGAATTTAAAGTCTATATAAAAAAAACAGGTTTGCATTATTAAACTTAATTTACCAAGAACCAGAAGAACTATGGACTGAAACCAGAACTATTATTAACGAAGAATGCAAAAATACAATGCCTGGAGTAAAAAGAAAAGAAAAATCGAGGTGGATGACAGAAGAAACACTAAAAATTGCTAAGGACGGGCAAGAAGCAAAAGTAAAAGGTAACAAAAGCAGGGTTAGAATTCTGAATGCAGCTTTTCAGCAGCTGTCACTACTGTCACATGGAGATAGAGAACCACCCTAACAGTCAATGCAAAGAGATAGACGAGAACAATGAAAAAGGAAGAACAAGAAGTCTCTTCTGGAAGTTTCAAGAAATCAAAGGGAAATTTAAACCTAGATTAGGCATGCTGAACGACCAACAGGGAAGCACACTACCTCATCAGGAGAAAATAAAGGGAGGCTAGAAATAGTACACTGAAGATCTTTACAGAAGAGACAGAAGGATGACAGATTCTTTTGAAGAAGATTCTTATGAGGAAGAACCTGTAATTCGAGAGAGTGAAGTGGAAGCTGCCAAAGTACTGAGAAGAAGTAAGTCACCAAGGGTAGATGGGGTATCAATAGAATTCCTTCAAGCCACAGAGACTGAATCTGTCAAAATCCTAATAAGAATATGCCAACAAATATGGAAAATAAAACAATGGCCTACAGGCTGCAAATGCTCAATATACATCCTAATCCCTGAGAAAGGAGAGGCCAAGGAGTACGGTAACTATAGGACCACAGCTCTAATTTTCATGCGAGTAAAGTGATGCTCAACTTGCTGCAACAAAGGCTTTTACTTTATATGGAACAAGAAATGCCTCAAGCTGGATTTCAAAAGGGGGGGGGGGGGCACGCAAGTTCCAATTGAGATTATTCATTGGCTACTGGAGGGCTCCAAAAAATTTCGGAAGAAGGTTAGTCTATGTTTTACAGACTACAATAAAGCCTTTGATGTGTGGATCGTGAAAAGCTCTGGGCTGCTCTGAAAGAAATGGGCGTGGCTCAGCACTTGATTGTCCTGGTGCATAACCTGTATTGCGGACAAGAAGCCACTGTCAGGACAAGATGTAGAGAGACAGAATGGTTTCCTATAGACAAAGGTGTCGCACAAGGGTGCATTTTTTTTCCCGATCTGTTTAATCTGTATGCAGAACATATACCAAAAACTGGGCTAGACTCAGATGAAGCATGAGTGAAAATTGATGGAAGAAATATGAACAATCCACGACATGCAGGTGACACTATCTTACTGACAGAAAGCAGCAATAACTTGAAACAACTTCTGATGAAAGTGAAAGAAGTGCCAAAGGACTGCATTTGAACATCAAGAAAACAAAAGTCATGACTACAGAAGCTCTACACAACTTTAATGTAGACAATGAAGACACTGAAATTGTTAAAGATTTTCTTTACCTTGGTTCAGTCATCAATTTAAATGGAGACTGCAACCAAGAAATCAAGAGAAGACTGAAGGCCAGCCCTTCAGCATACTGGTTAAGTTTGTGCGCTCCACTTTGGTGGCCTGGGGTTCACAGGTTCAGATCCCAGGGGCAGACCCAGCACCACTCATCAAGCCACGCTGCGGCAGCATCCCACATAAAGTAGGGGAAGATTGCCACAGATGTTAACTCAGCAACAATCTTCCTCAAGCAAAGAGAGGAAGATTGGCAAAAGATGTTAGCTCAGGGCCAATCTTCCTCAAAAAAAAAGAGAGAGAGAGAGATAAAAGACTGAGACTTGGAGGGGCAACAATGGAAGAATTAGGAAAGATCATCAAGTGTAAGGAAGTGTCTTTAGAGACCAAGGTCAAGATTATCCACACCCTCATATTCCCAGTTGCTATGTACAGGTGTGAAAACTGGAGAGTGAAGAAGGCTCACAGGAAAAAAATGGATTCATTTGAATTATAATGCTGGAGGAAAACTCTACAGATACTCAGGACTGCCAGAAAGATGAACACGTGGGTCCTAGAGCAAATTAAGCCTGAACTATCACTGGGGGCAAGAATGATAAAACTGAGGCTGTCCCACTTTGGGCACATCATGAGAAGGCAGGATTTTCTGGAAAAGACAATAATGCTGGGAAAAGGAGAAGGCAGCAGGAGAAGAAGAAGACCAAATATGGGCCGGATTGACTTCACAAAGGAAGCCATAGGCCGGAGTCTACAGGAGCTGAGGAGCACTGTTGAGGTCAGGACATTGCGGACATCACTCATTCATAGGAGTTAGAGCCGACTTGTCAGGACATAACAACAGTGCATGGATCAAAGTATCAATAAAAATTGAAGACATTTTTCATAAACTTAAGCTCTCTGGATTGGATGGTTGCAACTTGGTCACTGGGCTATCTGGCAGTAATCATTAAGCCCTAAAAATGTTTCTATTTCAGGAAAATCTTGGTCAACTATTGACAAATACTTGACAAAGGAGATAGTTTTCAGTCCTAGGGTCTAGAGTCAGGATGCCTAGATTCAAATCCCAACTCCAACTCTGGTGAGCTATTGATCTTACCAAAACTTTTATGCCTCAGTTTCTTTCTCTGTAAAATGGAGATAATAATGATATCTACTGTGTATGGTTGCTGTGAATATTGAATGAGATAATGTATATAACACACTTACCCAGCATAGTAAATTGAATCATAAGGATTCAATAAAAGTTAGTCATAAGGACTCAATAAAACGATGTCCTCATTTGTTTCCCCATAGTGTTTTTTCCCTCTTGCTGATAGAAGATTCATCTTACGGTATTACAGTCAGTCCTGAAGAACTCCCGAATAGGGACCATGGTTTAAGAATCTTAGTATTACTAAAAGCATCAGATAGGAGATCCTTAATAATTTTTTAGAAATAAATGAATGACTAAATACATAAATGATGAAGCCATTTCTTCAACTGATATTAAAGACTGACATTGCAAATATTTAACAACTATATTTTACAGGCACAAACAAATCACCATAGACTGACAAGGCCATACTGACTAAATATTAGCCCTAGGTGCAGCCAAAGTCATTTCATTCCATTCAGGATGTTTATTTTCAATGACTTTTAGGAACATTAGTGTTCGCATGGAGATATAAAGGTACCCTCAACATGTACAATTTGAGTAAATTCAGTAGCTTGACTAGCGGATCAATGTAACAACAGCAAATATTTATTACCTGCCTTCTATGCATGAAGCACTCTGAAATACCAAGGATTCCCAGTTGAACAAGACATAAACCTTGTTTTCTAGGAATCATAGACTATAGAATCTTCTCAATTTTTATTCTATTAACTAAAATAAAAGACTGGCGATCAATGAAAGAGAGACCACCTTCTTCACAATGTCTGCGGTTAGACTTGTCTCTTTGAAAGGAGAGTCTATTTTAAAGAACTCAATAGCACCACTTCCAAGATTCTCTGTCAGCATTCCCTCCACTAGAAAACACCTCCTTGCTGAAGGCAGTTTCAGGCAGTAAAAGGAGTTACTGTTGAAATATGAATGAGGAAGACATGGTATATATTTAAAAGAACCAAGATGGATCCTATAGAAGTTCCGCTATCATCCAAACTCACTTTGTTCTCTAACTTCTGTAATAAAAAGAACAGAGACACCCCTGTCTTTAAAATCCCCCACGATATTTCCAAGAAGCGTGTCTGCTAGGTAAAGTGTTCAAGCAGATGCTGAATTGCCATATTCCGGAGGTAGGGGAGGGACCATCTCTACAATGGGGAGAAATGGAGACTAGGTAGCCAACCTCCGCTACGGACCTAAGATTGTGATTTGATGCCTACAATTTTTATTTTATTTTTATATTGGGTGGTAAGTTCACAAGTGGTTACATATTATGCTTTTTAGCTTAAATATATGTTACATATATTCTTTTGTAGGTATCAAATATTTTATAATTAAAACAATTTTTTGAAAAGATTATATTGCTGACTTGTGAAATATACTATTGGGAAGCCATCAACATAATCCAAAATTATGTCATTTCTCTACTCTATAGCCCATACTGGGTTGTCTAATGATTCTTTAATAGAAGCCTTGTATTTACCAGGAGAGGCACTGTATGGATAGGAGAAAGAAAAACTGGGAGAAGAATGAGTGAGGAGAGAAGAGGAGGGAGAATTGTTGTTGGTTAGTTCTCCAGTGCAGGAGCGAAAAGTCATCACTGCGGGATGTTCTAGGGCCCCCACTAAGAATGAGAGCTAAAGCAGAGGGCGTTAAGGCAGCGACAGACTTAAAGATTCACTGAGGAAAATATCAAGATCTATTAGTAGAGTTCAATCTATGGGCTGGAGATCCAGGATGGGACAAGGCTGAAAACCTGTAGGTTCAATCTAGTATTTAGAAAAGAAGTGAGGAAGATCTCTGGATTCCCAGGTATTGCCAGAATCACACCGTCTCTGCAATCTCACCATGCTCTCCTTAGTCCTCAATGCCATTTCTGCTGCCCTGTCACTCTTTCCTCCTCCCCTGCCCTCTTATGCTAACTCCTACTAATATCACTTCCTGAGAGAAGCATTTTCCAAAGCATGCAACTTAGGTTAGGGTCTTCTTTTGTATACATTCAATAGCACTCCATCTTGATTCCTGGCACTCAACACATAGATAGGTAAATGTTCAAGTCCAACATCTATCTCCACAATTGTGAATGTGCAAGTTCCAGGACAGTAGAGACTCTGCTTTCTTATTCACTCCTGTATCTCTAGGGCCTACCATAGAGCTTGGCACATAGGAAGTACTCAAGAAATGTTTATTAATTACATGAATGATGAATGAGTGAATAAATGTGCCTCTGGCACATACAAGCAGATATGTCTCATAGACAGTTAGAATTATCATTCTGAGGTCAGAAGAGAGATTAGGGCTGGCAATAGAGATTGAAGAGTCACCCACTTACAAGTGGTGATAAAATTCATAGGTGAGAATAAATCTCCTAGGAAGAGCGAAGTTGCACAAGGCTGAAGACAAACAAGGGATGTGGATCCCATGGAAGGAACTCAGAAAGCTTGCTCAGAAAGTGTGGTGCAGGATAGAGAGTGGTTAAGAGCTCAGATTGTTTTAGTCAAACAGAGTGACTTTTAATCCTAGCTCCATTTCTTACTCTGTGAACCAGGTGTCAGGAGTTCAGTGAGCTGGAGAGAGCTGAGCTATCAGGTGTTGGAGTAGCCAGTGAAAGCAACAAGCCAAAACTGATATAGCAGTCAAGTAGTCAGCCTTTAAAATCACTTACTGCAATGCTATAAGCAAGAGGCTAAACTAGAAAAAGTACCACCCTCCCTTCCCTACTCCCTGCCCCGTTCCATTTTCCCGCATGGAACGGCACGCTGGTACAGGGTCAGATAGATCAGCACAGATGTTGGGTCACCTTATGGCTGAAGGATCCCCAAATAAAAGGCTCCCGCAGTTTTATGGGCCTGGGGGCTGGGGCGAGAGCGAGGGAAGAAGGCTTGGAGTGGAAAAGCATACTGAGAAGAGTCAGAATAGGTAAAAGAGTCTTCAAGTTTTCTCTCCTCCCTCCTCCAAAAGGAGGTTTCCAGCAGAGGATGCTGAGGAAGGCCTGCACCGAAGGCCAGAGTAAGGGCACCCAGGCTAAGAATGCAAAGGTGCATAAGAGTACTGCCAGCCCCAGGGGCCTCTGTCCTCAACTGCAATATATGGGCTATACACCAGGGCTGGTGGAGAAGGCCAGCTTTCCTCTGTGAGGCCTGCAAGGTAAAGCCTATGTAATTGCCTCTCTGGCCCTGAAAAAATCACTCATGGGTGTGGCCAGGAGCCAGGCTCCTGAGTAAGTTACTGGAGCTCTAAATCTCAGTTGCCCGACCAACGTCTACCTCACGGGTTGTTGCCAAAACTTAGCTGTATGCTGACATACAGGCAGTGCTCCATATATGAGAACTCCATAGGAGCAAGTTACATGGGAGCGACATCACCGGGGCTAAGAGAGAAGAGGCCAGGAAGGTCATCACTGAAAATTATCTGTTACAGTCAATGACTGAGTCATTAGTGACCTCAGGAGAGTAGTTTCCACGGAGTACGGATGATGAAAATCAGAGTGCAAAAGGTGATCAGCGGATGTGAGGTCATGGGGAAGAGACGGCAAGTCCCAACCAGTCTGTGGAGGTACTGGGGACAGTGAGAATCTGGGGACAGGTGATGTAGGTGCATGAGATGGCACAGCTGTCATCTGATTTGTAAAGAGTTTGTCTCCTGAGTGCCCTTAAACCACAATAAAATGATTAGTATGGGTTTTAAAGCTGACCGAGTAGTGTTTTAGAGGGACACTGTGGCAGGGCAGTGAAGAGAAAAGCCCCAGGCCTGGGAGTGAGCTTTTCTGAGAGGAGCCCTGGGTGGTGGCAGCTGCAAGTCATGCATGAGCCACCATGTGGAAGTAGGTGCTAAGCCTGGCATTTGGAGATTCCTTCCCGGTGTGCTGGCTTCCCCTTGGGCTCCTCCATCTATCCTTCCTCCTGCCCAAAGGACTATGCACTTCCCACTGCTGCTGGCCCTCTCTCTCTACATCTGCCAGCTTTTATCCCCCAAAGCGTGAGCCTTGACAGTCCTTGCCCCTGTCGGCTCACTGTCTCCATAAGGTGAGCTTTGCCTCTGCTCAGCAGACTGCGAAACATCACAGACTCATGTTCACGTCAGAATCCAGCAAGGCTATGATCTTCTCTCCCCTTGCCCTAGCCAGAAATAAATTCCACATAATTTATTACAATTTATACTTTCTGAGATTGGGACAAACTGTGGTTCATCTCAAAACACTGAACCATCCAGAGAAATCAGCTGTTATTCTAAAGGGGCAAAACACGTCAGGTTCCTGTGATAGTACTGAGACCAAAGGAGAAAAGTAACATGCATATCACAGACTTTCTGCAGAGGATGTGGCTCCACAGCGGAGGGAGGCCCATGTAATGGGATTTATTCTACATTTTATGTGACAATAATATTTCCAGGGCTTTCAGGTACATTTAGTACAAGCGTTTTTCCTTGTACTAAAATACCAAGAGACACATAAAGTTCAGTAACCCTTAAAGTTGTAACTTCGATCACCCAGGTTCTGGCATGAGAAAGAACACACAAGAAAGCAGAACAACCTGGTAAACCAGTGCATGAAATAATTGAATCACGTTCAACTCGGTGGTTGGACGCCTGCTGCCATTTCTTTCCTGTTTCTTTAGCAGACTATCATTTTCTGCCTCTGCTGTTTACGGGAATACATTTTATTTCAAAAGCAAGATTTTTCTTGGCACTCAATTCACCCGTGACTTTATTGTTGAATAATTTTTTAATGTTATAACTCAACTCTTTGTTTGGCTAAAATGGCCGAGGCTCTTTTATGTTGTTCTTATTTTCCCCCCATCAAGCATTCTGGCCGCCGCTGTCAAAATCTGATAATAAATGAAGATTTCTCCCACCGTGGACCTCTTATAACCATGGCAACTCCATCAGCAGCTAATGGCCACGTTGCAAAAAGCTTTTGAAAAGGACAGCTTCTCACACTGCTGTAGTACAAATGTCCTTTCTTACCTTTTCTCCATAATGATGTGAAGAAAACAACCACATCCCAAGCAAACATTTGCTTTGTCACACACATATGGGACCTCTTTAAAAAGAAAATCAAGGAAGTAGAAGAGAAACCACAAATAACAGGAAAAGCTCTATTTGAAAGCATAGCACTAAAGCAAAGAAAGATGCTGATGGCTTAGCAGCATTAACAACATATTTTTACCGTTTCTACAACTGAAATGAACGTGGTCGTTGCTTCTTAAGAATTTGAGAATTTTTATGGCTGTTATTCCGCCCTACCATCCGCCAGGGAGGTTTTCTATAATGCTTGCTTTAGGTTTCACAGTATTCGTCTCTCTGAACAATTGGTCCCTGTTAGGTAATGCAGCTATGTGCACACATTACTGTATCTTGTTTCCATAGGATGGACAGTTTTATGCTCTTCTATATCCCTTGAAAGAACCTGGGAGCAGAATCAGCATGTGGGCCCTTCAGCCTGCCTGGTATGTGTTCCCACAGTGCCAAAACCACAGGAATTTCTGCCTGAGTCCCGCCATCAGGCACTCAAAGATGCTCTGACTTTCTTGTTTAGGAGGTAGACCTAATGTAAAAGTGGTCCCTTAGTGCCTGCTGCTGGAGTGACCTACCCATTAAAACATAGGAGGAGGTTTTCCACTATAATTTCCTGTTAAAATGATCTATCTGTCTGAATGGAACTACATGGTCAGATCTCTCTATCTCTATCTATCTACCTATCTACCTATTTATATATATATATATATATGTATATATGATGGAAAGGATCTTCCCCAAATCTCAAAGCACTCAAGGCTTAAACAGTTTTCTTTCTTTTCAATTTTCCTTCAACTATCAATAGTGATCAATAAGTAACCACAGATTAGAATTCAGCATCAGGTTTCTAAACATGGCAACATTTGTCGGTACACTTCAGCATTGTAAACCGTCATCTCCCTCTGAGGTTTCTAGAAGTAAATGGTCTATGTAAGGCCGACATTAGAATATGGATGTCCCAGGCCACAGAGCAAGCAGCAAAGCTAATTTTCATTAACCCTTATTACCATGTGAATTTTACCTTTCCTCCAATTTTTTTTTAAACTGTTCCCAAAGGTATTCTCTCTCTCTTTCTGTAAAGTCTTTTAATCACATGGATAGGCTTAAGAGTTAAGACTTCTTTAGATTTGCATCAGGGCTCTGCTTCTTTCTGCTGGGAAACTGGGCAAGTTACTCGTTCCTCACGCTACTTTAACCTCAAGGCATTAATTTGTAAAACCAGTTCTCCTCAGAGGACAGCTGGGAAAAATAGTGGACTTATCACAGATGAGAGCACCCAGTTCTGTAACTGGAAGAAACTAAATACTTCATAGATGGTTTTCCTCCCTCTTTTCCATCATTCCTGACTCCCACTGTCCCATTTTTCTTAGAACTAGTCATGAGGTTAGACCCATGTTCCTGAGTTGCTCATTTATTTTATAAACCATTTTCGTAAGTGTGTAAAACTATTTCCTATATGCTAAGATAAGACAAGTTGAACTGTAGACACTGCAAGATAGTCAAAGGTGAGTTTTTGGTTTTTCTTAATCAAATCAAATGTTATAAAATTTGATATATACATAAGATCACTACCATAAAAATCCCACAGTCTCTCCCACGTAAAACTAAATTTGAAGTCACGAAAACTTATGTTTCCTCTTTAAGCTGGTTCACCAAGTTCCAGCAGGGGAATGAACTTGGGAGAATCCCCTTACTGACAGTCCAGACAGCACACTGTGGCCTGATCGTATTTATCTGGGTGGTGGGAGTGTATCAGGCTAGTAAGAAAACACAAATTGTAACAAATAAAGATGTCAGGATGTTTCTTTTAAATCTTTTTTTAAGGCAAACTTCAAAGAAAGATTCTGCAGAAAGCATTGCAGACCATTAATTTTTGCCCTGGCAAAGAAACTTTCATCCTTTCGAAGGCACTAGAATAAATTTGAAGCTTTTAATAAAATATTTTATGTGGCTACAAAAGCAACGCTAAACATAAATAAATAAGGCTTTGCCACCAACTCATTTTGAAGTGTAGTCATCCAAGTACAATGATGCTGCAATGTGTGGGTGTGAGAATAACTTTTGGAAACACCAGTAAAGTCTGAGTTCATGAAATACTCCTGCCTGTCATCTTGAGATCAAGATGCATTGTCAAATTGCAAGCAAGAATTGTGAAATCAGAATCCAGGGCTGCTGGCTCGGTGAGAGGCAAAGCCTGAAGGATGCGTTGGGAAGGGAAAAATAAAAGAAGACGAAAGAGAATGAATGTTGTTCTCTAACTAAGCAAATCAAATCAGTGTGCAAAGACACCATTTCTCTAAGTACACATTTGACTACACGAAAGAGTCACTGTGTTCATCCCATCTTTCCCAATAGTCTTGAGCCTTACTTATTCAAATAGGATTTTTGCCTTTCTGTCATTACTGGATCTCCAAAACTTTAGAGAACCTATAGAAAGCGACATGTATACAACCAACAATTTATTTTCCACATATAACTTATTTTTTTTCACTCAGAGGCCACATCTTCTGTTGGAAGAAGAAATAAAATCCCCAACTATTTATCGAAGCCCTTTTATTTCCTATCTAGGCCTCCATAGTAGAAAAACTGCTATTGCCTCTTTGGGAAATGTATTTTTCCCTACATTAATCAACGTAACTCAGGTTCTTCATAAAAATGAGGAAAATATTCCCAGCTCAAGTTGTGACTTAAAATATAAAAGGCATTAAATGATAGGTTCCCTTAGAGAACGTGAGCACATTTTCTTCAGAGCAATGTTGTCATTGACTCATCAATAAAATAGTGTTTTCTTCTATATTGCTTCATTTGGTAGAAATAAGCTCAGTTTGGGCCAAACCACATGACATTATAGTGAAAACCTAAAATTTGTTCCTGTGTCCTCAGGTAAGTATTGAGGAGCAGCACATTTCTTTTCTGTTATTGTTGCTGTTGTTCATGACGACACCCACTGACGTGCGCCTAGCATTCTGTGTACTGTGATGGGGAAAACTAAGGCAGAAGAGGATGGGAAAGAGGAGAGTGGAAAAGTCATTTCGCAAACTAGTATGAGTGCTGAGATCATATTTCTGTTTTTAGAAAAGATGAAAGGCATTGTTTGTCTAGAGAAGAATTCTGTTTCTTTAACACACACAGTTATACTTTCAAAAATTCCCTTTCTAAGAGTTTCCTGACGTTCCCTGTTATGGCAAAGTTACACATGGCAGTGATTAGCACACAGTAGATCCTCAATAAGTAATGAACGGATCAGTGAACATGACCTAATAGGAATGTTGTCTATTTTTCCAGACCTAATAGAGCACTTACGCTGGTGCTAGGTACTGCCCTAAGCATCCTATAAATTATAACGAATATAATCTTTATAACAACTCCAGGAGATGCATTCTATTATTATCCCAATCTTACAAGTGAGGAAATCAGAGCAAAGAGAAGTTGTGTGTCCAGAGCCCTACAGCTGATCACAGTGGAGCCAGACTTTGGACCAGGAATTCTGGTTCCTGTGTCCCTGCCTTCATGCCCGTTAGCCATGCTGCCTCTGTGCGATGTTTTGCAGGAATTAATCCTGCTCAAATTGCAGTTTGATTTTCCTCCGTTAAGCACATTAAAGTTATACTGTTAGTCACCCAAAATTTGAGATAGGTCGTCTATCTCTGGAGCTTCTAAAATAACACTGGATTTCTATCTCCTCTTTCACCTGATCCTCCCTGCCAATAGGAACAATATTTGACTTTTTTTTAGCAGTTTAGGATATTTATACTAAATCTAAGAGACATAAAAGCCTTAAAGGAAGCCATAGCTCTCATTTTTAGAGTGTGTTTATGGTAAGCCTGCAGGTTGGCTCCTTATTATTGCCTAGATTTGCTCAAAAAAAAAACGTCAATGATCTAAAAACTGAGACTGTGGATGAACTTTGATTTAAGGAACTTAAAAGTGTCACCAGATCATCATTACAATAACGGACTGAGTTTTGGAGTCAGACAAATTCAGGGCCAAATCCTTACCCTGCCATTTATCATCTTGTGTGGGTTTAGCACATTCTTAATCTCTCATCACCTAATGATCCTTAGCTGTAAAATGGAGCTGATAATGTGATCTCCTGGAGTTATTTAGAGAATTTTATTCATGGGGTCATTGTAAAGGCTTGAAAAATGTTATTTCCTTTCCCTTTATATTGATGTTATTATGACCATAATTATATCTCCAAGTAAAATGGAGGCTTCTTGACAACTTATCTCTGCAAATTTCTGCAAAAAAATTTTTTTAAGATACCAAAGATTTTGTGAAAAGCGACCGTCTATGACCTTGAATATAGACATATATGCTCTCTCTATATGTATCTATATATAGATATAGGGGACAGAGTAGATTGTCATGATCCTACCCTCTACATCTTAAATCTCCACCACTAGATTTGAGTTAGACAAAAATACAAATGGCATTATTACTGGGTCACATTTAAAACGTTTTAATTTTTGTTAGCATATTAAACGTTAATTAAACATTTCAGATTACTTAGTTCGGTAAATAGTAAATTTCAACCTGCAAAGCAACTTTTATTAACGTTTCCCCCATGGGCCGTAGTTTTGAAAGATTTTCTCTCTCAAAGAAACTGAATTTATCCAGTAATACTAATTTAGCTCTCGTTTTCATTTATTGCAATGATATAAACAGATATAGTCAAGATCCTGATCAGCATGAAACCACCAATGTTCCCATGCTTAGTTGATGTAATTCCAACAGAAAGCAAAGAAACTTGCCGAGGGAGTTTTGGTGGGGATAGAACTGTGCTGTAGCCTGATTGTGGTGATAGTTACATTAATCTATACATGTTAAGATGAATAGAACTATACACCAGAAAAATCCAATTGTAGGAAGTTTTAAAAATAAAATTTTAAGAGTGTTCTGTATGGGGCTGGCCCGGTGGTGTAGCATTCATGCACTCTGCTTTGGCAGCCTGGGGTTCGCTGGTTCAGATCCTGGGTGTGGACATATGCACTGCTTGTCAAGCCATGCTGTGGCAGGTGTGGCACATATAAATGGAGGAAGATGGCCACAGATGTTAGCTCAGGACCAATCTTCCTCTGCAAAAAGAGGAGGATTGGCAGTAGATGTTAGCTCAGGGCTAATCTTCCTCAAAAAAGAAAAAGAAAAAGTATACTGAATGGCACTCTATACTATTCAAGAAATTTTAAGATTTTTCATTTTATACAAAATAAAATTCAAACTTTAAGGCAAAGAAAAGGTAGATCAGTGTTTCAGTGATTACCTGGATCTGGAGGTTGAGGAAGGGCTGGACAGCAAGGGGTATAAGGAATCACTGTAGGCACGGGAGGGGAAGGTGGAATTATTCTGCATTTGACTGCAATGGAGGCTTCTTGTGTACGTACGACTATCACAACTCATTAAATTGTATACTTTAAGCAGGTGCAGTTTATCATGGATAATTTATATTTCAATAAAGTTGATTCCATAAAAAACGTAAAGAAACGATGTATTTGTTCATCTTTATAGTCTTCTTACAGGGTAATTGCTGTAGACTGTATTAATATTCATCAATATTCAGTTTATACCCCTGATGGAAGATTATATATCCCAGTCCTGTTAGACTCAGGTATGGCCGTATAACTTGCTTTGGCCAAAATGATGAACAGACTGGAGTGTGTCAATTCCAGGGGAAAGATTTAAGAGAAGAACCTTGAACTGAAACCTGACAGGTGAGTAGATATTAGCCAAGCAAAGAGTGAAGTGAACCGATTCTAGACAGGGGAAACAGTGTGTGCTAAGCCTCATGAAAGAGACTAAAATTCACACCTTTCCATCAGCATAATTAGACTAGAGAAAGACAGTTGGAGAGCAATGAGGGGCAAGGCCAATGTGGTCAGAAGGGAAGTCAGATTGCAAAAGCTTGTTGGCCGTATCAAGGATGCTTTATACCAAGTGCAGCGTGAAGGGTTGTAAGCATGGAAATGACATCGTATTATTTAGTTTTGCAAGGAGGTCTTACGATTTTGTGTGCAAGGCAAATTGAAAAGGGAGATATGGAAACTTTTAGACTGGATGAAAAGCTAATGTGATAATCCAGGCTGGAATTGATAGTGGCTTGACTCAGCTCAATGGCTGCGGAGATGCAGGTATATGGATTTTAAACATAATAGAGGCAGATTTAATAGATGCCTAATAGATTTATAGCTAATAGATTAATGATAGAGTGTGGAGATGGAAGAAGAAGTAAAGGATGATTTTGGGGTTCTAAATTAAGTGACTGAGTGGAAGGAGACTCCATTTATGGTGAAGGGTACGACTTGCAGATGTGCACAACTGGCGAAGGTCAATTATGTTTCGACTGAGGACATAATGTGGAGAGCCCACTGGGCAGTTGGTGCTTAGAGAAGCAATGTGGACAGGTGACGTAAATTTGGGATTATCAACATGTAGATGGTACTTAAAGCTAAGAGAATGAATGAGATTATTTAGAAAGAGAGTATAGAAGGAGAAGAGAATAAAAAAGCCCCTAGTACCCGGGTCTGAGTAACTCCAACATTTAATCAGAGACAGGAAGAGAAATGTGACAGGAACACTGAAAACAACAGAAAGTTTTAATAAGGACAGAGTAACTGCTTCCCACTGGAAAGCACTTAATTGCTTCTTCAGTTCTGAAGCTGTGGTGCGCATATTTTCCTAAAGGAGAGCAACCCTAAGCGGGTTTGAGCCTGGGTCAGTGCAGGAGCTGTAGACTGGCCTCAGGGCGTGGTGGAGGGGCAAGGGGCACAGCCTCCTCAGAAGGGTTTGCAGAAACTTCAGCTACTTCACAGTTTTTACTTAAGACCAAGACATTTCTTTATTGCTCATGATGCTTTCTCTGTAGAAAACACATTTACTGTCACTCTGTATGTCGGCATTTAACACTCATATGCTGAAACTCAGTCTATCTCCTTCTAGAAGCTACATCAGCAATGTGGGTCACTGCCACAAGGTGGGTACAATTTCTTCAACTACAACCTCATGGTCCAAAAAGTGATGTCTGTATGGAAATCATCTTGGTTTTTCTTCCTCATGCCACACAGAGCCGCATGTTTTCATCTTCCTCAAAAGGCAAGTCCCACACTAGTTACAGTTGCAGACTGGCCCTCTCAACAGAGGGGTAAAAATTCCTAAAGGGCAAAAAAACTTGGGATTATCCTATTTTTAAGGGGTAACAAATTAGACACATCGTTTCCTGTCTGGCCGCTTAACCATCCCTGACTTGATATAGTGTAAGTACTTTGAAGGCATCTTAAGCTGCAGGAAAATGAGTCACTGTTCACAAAAATGATTCCAGCACTCCCACGCCAACCAGGCAAAGGAGGCAGCACCTGGTAACAACTTATTTCAGGAAATTTACTCCCTAGGAAATGCGTGGGTGATCCCTTCCAGCCCTCACCTATTTGATGCTACATGAACAAACACCTCTGATTTTCCCTTGGCTGCATTGATTCATTTCTCTGCCATAATCTGCCCGAGCCTCATTGCCCTGGCCAGGAGCCTCAGAGAGTATAAGCCATAATGCCAAATAAATTCCAAGAACTTAGCAAATATTGGTTCCTTCCTCTTCTGCCTCTCTGCTGGCCTGGCCCTCAGCTTCTGGTTGACCTGATTACTTTCCTGAGTTCTGAGCCCATCATAAAATGCTAGTAATGGGGGCCATTCTCATGTTGACTCTTTCATTTAACAGTCAGAATAACTCTATAAAATTTACCTTCATGAAAATGCCATCTTACCCTTTGTTCAGGCAGGAATTTTCTCAAAAGCTAAGTTTTAAGTTACTCTTGATTGAGGCTTTGTTGACTGAAATACTTCAGAGCTCAGGACAGCAGCCTCACCTTCCAGTGAGCTAAGCAGAACCCTGGGGAGCTGTGGGAACTGGCCCCGCCACCGTCTACACTCTAGCCTTGGTTCTCTAATCCGATACAGCAGCTGTGTCCTTTGGCCACTTCTATTGTGCCAATCACTTTCTTTAAAAAAAAAGACGTTCAGAGATGTTATTCAGGGCCAGTCTGGCTGCTGAAGTTGCTGTAGTCCCAGCCTCAGTTCTTTTGAGTCAAAGCGTATAGATACAGATGTTTATTACTTATGTTACCACCAGACAACTGGTTGTCTCATGTCTACAGATCTTATAAGACTTAACTCAAAATGATGCTTGAAATTTCCTCTTAAAATCTAAAACCACATTTCCCACAGAGTTATCGCACGTGTATTTCTATTAGGATAGAACAATACAGTGATAACCCACTTTGCTATATAGTATAATGGGCGGGGGCAGGGGAAAGAGAAGATTTAAATTCTAAGGACCTGAATCCAGTCTTGGTTCTATCATTTTTTGTTTGAGTGATCTTAAGTTTTCTGAGCTTCAGTTCATTTTTCTCTTTTGTTCTGCTTACCTGAAAGGAATGGTTATGAAGCTGAATTAAGATAATATACTTGAAAACATTGAAATCTATTATTCATATCTGATTTGTAATCTAGTGATTATATAATTTCAGCAAAATACTTCTATATGTTAAGGCTGATTTCAGTTCCCGTCCCAACCACACTTTGCCCAGAAGGAAGAGAATGATCTAGATCAGTGCTGCTCACAGCTGACTGATTTCACCTGGAAAGCTTTAAAATATAAAGAGAGATTCTCAGGCTCTACTTACCAAGGGTTTGCTCCAGTGGACATAGATATAGGCCCAGGAGACTGTATTTTTAAAGAGCTTCTCAAATAAATTGCTACAGCTTTTTTGGAGGAAGTTGTAATCGATGTTAACATTTTACCCTTTGACCTAGTAATTTTACTTCTAGAAATTTATCCTGCCAATATGCTTTAACAAGTATAGAAGGATATACATACAAGGATGTTTACTGCAGCTTTGTTTATATTTTTAAAAATGTGGATTCCATCAATAGGAGACCATTTAAATAAATGATGGCATGTCCACACTGTATAACCTTAGGCAGTTGTTAAAGTATGAAATGCAGACATTGACACATGCCCATGGCATAAATTATTCTTAAATCTTAAAAATGCAAACGATGCAACAGTTTTGTGATATTATCTTCCTAGTGAAATATAAAATGTGCTTGTAGTGTGTGTATTCATGTGTGGGTGTATGAAAGACACACATTGAACTGTTAATAGTGGCCAAATCTGGGAAATAGGTTTGGGAAAGAAGGAGAGCAAAGGAAATGTGAAACTTCCACCTTCTTAATTTGTACATTTCTTTTTGCAATTTTTTTTCTAAAAGCACACATGTATTCCATTAGAAAAAAAGATTCCCATGTAATTCTGATGAGCAGTCATGTCCAAAAACTACTGATTGAGAAGCGTGTTAATCTCGTCTGTCTAGGCTCCTTTACTACTACTCTTATAATCATATTTGAAAGCCTTTGTTCATGGTCCTCTGCATTTTATCATGGTCAACTTCATCACTTAGCACCTTCCAGAATCTCCGCCATATGTATCCCAAGTACTGCTTCCTTCATTCATCCAGTCTATGATACATGCATACTGTGTGCTTATGCCCAATAAGTGCCAAGTGCTGTTCCAGTGCTGGCCGCAAACAAGACTATAAGCCCTGCCCTCACAGAGTGAGCATTTTAACATCCCTGACCCTCAGGCCCTTCATCTGTAAAATGGATATGATGTTAGTAACTTTTTCATAGAGTTTTCTGAGGATTAAGTTAAATAATGGGTGTAAAGCATGTAGCACAGTGTGGCATCAAAGAAGTGCTCAGTAATGCTAAGCTCCAGTAATTTTCATTGTTATCATTGTCGTTGTTTTTTCATGACCAACTGCTTGATCCAGTGTAAATTTTCTGAAAAAAGAAAAAACTATATAAACTAAATTTCATCTTAAGAATGTTATTATTCACCTTTTAAACAACTCGAAATATATCTGCTTTGCTAAACCACAGCAGATTTTAGAAAGCTTAGAGAAAAAGAGAGTAAAAGTCAATTCAATAAGAAGAAAAATGTTGCCCCCTAGTTATTTAGTACATCCCTCAGCCACAGAATTCCAATTTCCTGTGATTACACAGCGGAGGCTGATGCAAATTTATAAAAATATACAACATTTTATTCACGTCAGTGAGGATGAGGAATTTCTTTTGGAGAAATGGAAGTAAGTGGCCCCTTAATCCCTAATAGCAGATATTCCCACGAGTGGAAACCACAGTTTGTGAAGCTTGGGAAATGCACTTCTCCTTACATTTGCACTTGATCTTAAAAAGTGCAAAACATGGGGGCCTGGCCCGGTGGCACAGAAGTTAAGTTCACGTGTTCTGCTGCGGCGGCCTGGGGTTCGCTGGTTCAGATCCTGGTTACGGATATCCGCACTGCTGGTCAAGCCATGCTGTGGCAGGTGTCCCACATATAGAGTAGAGGAAGATGGGCACGGATGTTAGCTCAGGGCTAATCTTCCTCAAAAAAAAAAGGAAAAATCAAAAAGTGCAAAACATGGGCTAAGCCAGTTCGAGCTTTTCTTTTTTGTTGACTCAGAAGTTAAATATGGAACCAAGTTTAACTATCCAATTAAATGTATTGTTTAAAAATGAAAACAATTACATTTTCAATTATAATGAAGATGAAAATTGCAATTGCTTTAGCTATGATGTTTCTTTTTCTTTTTTCTTTTCGTTGTTGTTGTTGTTGTCATTACAGGCAGAGTTAACTCTCCTTTCAGCAAAGGGAAAAAAAACATTAAACAATGATTATTAGTGGACTTCCTGGAGTGGTCCTCAGTTAGGTTAGCCTACCCCTGTGATTTTCTGATTCTGATAGCTCTGAAAGAAAGCCCAAGGTAATTAGAACTAGATGCAGATAGTATAACAAAGAGCAACAGGTGATTTTGTGCCAAATGACAAGAAAATCGTCCATGTAAATATATAGGTCTTTAGTACGTTCTAGGAGCTAATTATTATTATGATGATGATGATTGCGGAGGAAGATTTGCCCTGAGCTGACATCTGTGCCAATCTATTTTGTATGTGGATCACCAGCACAGCACGGCTACCGATGAGTGGTGTAGGTCCATACCCAGGAACCAAACCCAGGCCACCAAAGCAGAGCATGCCAAACATAACCACTAGGCCACAGGGCCAGCCTCTAAGAGCTAATTATTAACTTGAGAAAGAATAAAGGACAAGCAGTATCCTCAAGTTCACGAATCTTAAAAATTATTTTGTGGTGGAAAAGGGAAGTTACTAAGTATTCACTTAACAACTATGTATTATGTAACTTGCACTAGGAAATAGCTGCAAAAGTGAACACAATGCAGTGTATCTTATTCTTGTTCTTAAAGACTAGTGCTATTGCAGTCACAGTCATGGAAAAACTAGGACATAAGAATGCTTTATTTCATGCTCATTTATGGTATCCTAGCTGGGTTACTCTGGTGACTTGATTAAATACTAGTCACAGGGGGATAGTCAGCTCTCCCAACATGTGCAGGCCAATTTGTGGTTTTTCCTACAAAATCTTAAACTTCAGCTTTTACATTTGGGTTGCAATCTTTCTCCAGAACACTTGTTTCAAGGCATGTTACACTCTTGGATTTGGTCTCATCAGGACTACAAAGATGTAAGAAGTATAAAGCAGTGAATAAAAAAGAAAGACTCAAAGAGATGTTGGCAGTCATGACAATTTTGTTTTATGTTTGGTGTGAACATTATTTAAACCAATCAATGCATTATATTGCAATATGTCATTTTATACTAAGCATATTCTTTTCAGACCTTTTCTGTTGCATAGTGAGGCTATTTCATCTGCTTAGTCTAATAACTAAAAACGCACTTGTAGTTCTGGTAGTTATGCCCATTGTAATTATTCTAATTGGTCAACACTGTTCCTCACTTGAAAATTCCCTGAGAAATTAATTCTCACTAATGGAGGCAAATGTTTGCAAGTATTGGCAAAAAGTCACAGATCTTTCATGGGGGAGGGGAGAGGATTTTTTTTTCACTCCTGCCTTGTTTGTGTGTGTGTGTGTGTGTGTGTGTGTGTATCAGATAAGACAAGTCTATTCTTCTCAAACCACATCTGGCAAAAGGTCTGTAATAATTTTTTTAAAAAGTGACATGACATCCATTAGATCTGATCTTAACACTTTTTAGAAGATTTATCGAAAGTCCTATTACTCCACTGAAGTAAAGTTGGAAGCAATGGTTTAAAAACACATGTAATTTAATTGGAGGTCAAAAAATACCTCTGCCTATAAATAACTTTCTTTTCCATTCTGCTTTGTTTAGTTTAACTGTGAAAGCAATTGATTTTTTCAAGAGTTTGAAGACTATTCCAAAACATATTTATCTCCTTTCTGAGTGAATCGAGTACCTATATTATAGACTCCTTGGCTAACTCCTGTGTGTAGCTCTTCCCTCAGCTGTGATGTTACACTTGTGTGATTATTTGATTAACGCTGATGTCCTCCACGGGGCTGTGTGCTTGCTGAGGGCAGGGACCATCTCCTGTCACTAGTCGTAGTTCCTCAGCACCAGCTTAGTGCGTGGCGTGTAGGAGCTACTCAGTAGCTGTTTGTTAAATGAACTTTATGCCATAGAGGGCACTTTGGAAAAAGGGAATAATCACCCTTTAACTTAGTTTTACTCATTTTATAAAGACTAATCACCGTATATGCACAAAAACTGCTGTACGTATCTGTTTTTCAAATAGAGTGTTTATGTAAAATGTCTTAAGTGACTCAGAGAAATGGCATACTAAAAATCAGTGTTAACTTGTCATATCGTCAAGTGTGAAATTCATTACATACTATCTGATATTTGAAAACATTTATCTTAAAGACATTCAAAAAAATTGATATCTTATTAACTCTCACAGTGTCACCATGAGGTAAGTACTATTTTTTAAGTTGCAGAAGAAATGTTTCCTACTCAAAAGAAAATATATTGACTTTTTAGATTACTAGGTCTCCATGGATGTATGATGTCTAACAACTTAAGGAAGTTTTCATAAATGTTTAGAAAAATTAATAAGTATAAAAACTATTGTAACCAAAAGCATCATTTATTTACCATCAAGAAAAGATGATCTATAAAATTAATCACAATTTCACAAAAAAGGATTTGAGTTTATTCTGAAGTCCGAGTTGAAACACTGTACAGAGATGCCATGTGTTTCTATATTTAGAGTAAACCATCATCTAAGAACTTGGCAAATCACGAATGTATAGAGGGGCATGGGCATCTATCCTGAAAATGCCGTAAATTATAAGTGTGGTCAACAGTTAATTCGTTTGTGTTTTTTTAAGTGTAAATTATCCCTGTGGACAGTAACATCGTTAGAATGTTTTTCACCCAGAAGATTCCAAAAGACTCCACAAATGAAAAGGCAGAATAGAATTTTGGAACAAGAAGGTCTCTGCATCATTCAGATGCCTCCTCGGGGAGTCTTGAGCAGGCGAGTTGTAATTAGTTGGAACTTGTCTTTAAACAGGAGCCTAGAGTCACTTCCGCCAGCAAGAAAAATGCCTACAGGCACTAGATGATTATAGGAATCTGAACCAAAGTTTTGTTTAAAGATATGTATGTAAGGTATACTTCCCTCAAAATGCCCTATGGTTTTTTCATTTCTATTATCTTAACCCCTAAAAATAACTTCATTGTGTGCCAAATGATCCATTCTACTGCTTGCAAGGTCTGGCGTGACACGGACCCTGACAGAGAGGAGGGGACAAGGCGAGGAAGAGCGCTGAATTACTTTTCTTGCTTTTTTTTTTTTTATGCTAATGAAAAGGGTCAAAGGAAAACATAGACCATTGTGATAAATATCTTGTATCTTCATATTTCACTGTAGTTGTCAAGAATTCTTGCCAAGTAATAAATGTTAAGTAAACCAGGGCAGCTATGGGATAGGTTCAGGTGTTCTTCAGCTGCAGTCACATCTGGCCTCAACTCAAAGTGCCACCTTTGTCCTGATGATTTCCTTCATTCTGTTGAGTAGTTAGATAAACTGGATGCAGTGGTGATGCCAACATGCTGTTTTTCCTTCATTGTGTGAGCGTGTGTGTGTATGAGAGAGACAGAGACAGAAACAGAGAGATTGGTGAGATTTTAAAAACCATTCCAGTCTTGTTTTATTTGGTTAGTTTAAATTTGCTCTTTGCTGGTGGTTAAAATGAACTAGTTTCCTCTATGATACAAGCGCTTTTAGAAGTTTGAAGGAGAAGACAGCTCATCAAAGTTGCAAGATATAAGGGACATGATCGTTTACAAAATAAGCCATGGATTAGGAAAGACAGAGAAGTGTGGTTGGGATGGGTTTTTATGGAGAAAATGGAATTCAGTGTCTGTTGGAAAAATAATCACAATTACTTTCCATGCTTCATACAGCTGGCCTGTCAATCATCTCTCTTTGTTTTCACTCTTGGAATCAAATATATCAGGAGGGGAGAGGGAGTGGCGCTGAGCCTCCTCCAACTGACGAAGGGACCGAGAGGCAAACTGAAGCTGCTGTCCCGCTGCCACCTTGCTTCCGTGCATACAACTCCTTCTCCTGAAATGTTCGTGCGCCCTTTCTCCATGTCTCAACTTAAAGCCTTGGTCCAAATAGCCACCTCCTTTCTAACACTTTCTTTGATCACTTTTGCCAAAATGACCTTGCCCTCCTTCTACAGAACTAAGTAATGATTCCTTAATCTCTACAGTGCTCTCTCTGTGTAGGCTTTTTGTCTTCCCTCTCTCTGCCAAAAATAAAACAAACAAACAAAAAAAACACTCTTTAGCTGTATGACCTTGCACGAGTTACTTCACTTCCCTGTCTTGGGATTCTAAATATATAAAAATGGAGATAAAATCGGTAACAACCTTATAGGTTGGTTTGGAGAGTTACTTAAGTCAATCAGTGTAAAGAGATCAGTGCAGGTGAAGAGATAGGTGCTCAATACATGGGAGCGACAATTACCTACTATACCTACTGCCACCTGGCGGGCAGATATTCTGTCGTGTCCCTTCTTGAGCTTTGCCTTGCCTTCAGCTTATTGATTGATGCATCCTGTGTGTCAACTCCTATGGCAGGGCACACAAAGATTCCTGACACCATCACCTGACCTAAGGAGCTTGCCATCCTTCAGAAGGGGTTAAGCAAATCACTTTAGCGAAGGAACCAAACAGTCATTCGAAAATTATAAGCAAACTTCTGGAGACAGTTCAGAGGAAAGATACATCTTTGATTTCCCCAAACCAGCTTGATTACCAGAATCTTCCAGGGACAGTGCTGTTTAAAAATATAGTTCGCAGGGCCCGGCCCTATGGCCCAGTAGTCAAAGTTCCACACACTCCACTTCAGCAGCCCAGGTTCATGGGTTCAGATCCTGGGTGCAGACCTACTCCACACACCAGCCACACTGTGGAGGTGTCCCATATGCAAAAAATATAGAGGAGGATTGGCACAGATGTTAGCTCATGGTGAATCTTCCTCAGCAAAAAAAAAAAAAAAAAAAAATTATAAATAAATAAATTAGAATAAAATATAGTTCCCATGTTTGTATGGTGATGGATGGAAGCTCGACTTTTGGTGGTGAACATAATCATATAGTTTATACAGAAGTCAAAATATAATGATGTACCCCTAAAATTTATGTAATGTTGTAAATCAATGTTACCTCAAATTAAAAAAAGAATTTTTTAGGGCAGTGAAAATGCTCTGTATGATATCATAATGATGGACTCATGTCCATACATTCGTCCAAACACATAGAATGTACAACACCAAGGGTGAACCCTAACGTAGACTGTGGTCTCTGGGTAATGATGATGTGTCAACATAGGTTCATCAATTGTAACAAATGTACCATTCTGGTGGGGGATGTTGATAATGGGGGAAGCTATGCACGCGTAGGGGCAGGGAGTCTATGGGAATTCTCTGTATCTTGCACTCAGCTTTGCTGTGAATCTAAAACTGCTCTTTAAAAAATGTTTTGGTTAAAATATGTATTTCCAGATATCAACCCAGAGCTAGTAAGTCAGAATCTCTGATGTGTAGCCAAGGAAATGCAAGTGATTCTGACTACCATCCAAGTGAGCCATCCCTGGAATAATCACATGTAGTTGGAGATAAAGGCTTTCTGTTAAAAGCTAATCTTGACCAGGAGTAGAGCACATTTTGTAAGAGTTAGGATGGAAGGAAAAGAGAGTGATGTCACTTAAAAGAGATGAGAGAGTTTCTACCCAGTGGCTTAATTTTCTCAATAAAGTAGGAAATAAGATCCTCTGCTAAGAGTGAGACAGGTGGACGTGCAGTTCAGGGTTGGGGAAATGTAGAGACCGTTGGAGGAGTTGCCATGGGGATGTGCGACAGGGATAACTAGAGGTGAATTAAAATGAGGATGCGTTATGCTCCAATATTTCTTACTGGAATCCCCAAGTGCCTTTTATATCTGGTCTAGGGGTCATTCTTCTCAAGTCCTCAAAAGCTCGTATAAATGAAAATGCACTGACATTATCAGTAAAGGTAAATTTTTAATATTACTGACACAAAGATCAAACATTGTGAATTCTGAGTACCAATTGACAACAGTGTTTCTTCTGCCCAGTATAAAATTTAAAATTTGATCTCATGTAATGTCTAGCAGTCAGATTCTCATAAATAACAGCAAATCTACCCATTGTGCTCTTTGTTGATCTGTGGCTGGCATCTGAATATATGAATTCCCCTAGGGTAAGAGTAAGATTTCATAATTAAACTTATGCTGGTGGTGCTTTTCACGTATTTTTCTTTTTAGTGAGCGAATTCTTTTATTCCTCTCATTTTTCCACATGAAATTCTCAGTGTTGTAATGGGTCTCCCACAGTTCCAGGCAGTTATTGGTTCTTGGGGAGAAATGCTCCTGTGGCATTATTGATTGCAGCCTTCATGGGAAGGACAATGATTTACTATGTTTTTTCCTGTGCAGCTGTGAATTTGCTGTGCAGTGACGGGGTCTTCAGCGGCCTCCTCGGTCACAATTTGACAAAAGATCTAGAGAGTGAGCCAGTTCTATTGAAATGAAAGTGTCCTCACCCCAATCTATAATCTGTCCCTCAAACTAAACCCAGGTCGGTAAGAGGTTAGTGAAAACATGGTTAAGAACATAGTAAATGATGACACTGAATTTGAGGCTGTCCCTGCGGTCTTCACAAGGCCCCTGACCCTAACTTGGCCTCCTAAAAGCTTCATACTGTCATCCTCACTACCTCCCTATTTTCCTAGGCTTTTCACAGCTGTCTGCCTCCTCACCCACAATCTCAATACTTCACACTCTCACATTCTATTTATTCTCGTGGCTAGACTGTAAGAATGGACATTCGACCTTGGGCAGCACCGTGGGTTTGGACCTAGCCATTACACATGGCAGTGTTCAGTTCTGAAAAGAGAAACTGGAAATCTATAGCAAATCGTCTCTGCTACATCATCATGGACGCACCACATTAATCTCTATAATGATTATAATAGCTGCCTGGTAGTGAGAACTTAATCTATGTCAGATATCGTGATGAGCAATTTGCATACACAATACAATGTAAGATCGCTATATTCCATTCCATGGATTAGAAAAATTGAGGCTCAGAAGGGTCATGTTACTTTGCTGGTACATACTCAGGAAGTAATGAAACGAGGATTCCACCCAAGTTTGTCTAACTGTAATACTCATACCCTTAGCTGCTAAACTCTCCTCTTCAAAGACCTCTGTCTTTAAATTATTGCCCCTCCTTCACATTTCCTAAACCCTTATCTGTACCTCACTAGCATTCTGTGACTTCTCTTTGATCACCATCCAGTTATTGTGTCTAGGCTTTCCATCCACCCGCATACTGGCAAATAGTTTTGTGGGCTAAATTTATAGCATCCATTTACTTTGTGCCCACTAAAATACCTATTCTAACGGACTTGTACCTTTTGACCCTTCATAGCCTCAGTTCTCTATATGGATCATATCCTGACTTAACTTAAGAGAAAGTGATAAGATTGGCATGGGGTAGAAGAAGATGAGGGGAAAGAAACTGAATAGTTACCATTAGTTCTCAGGGAGATGCTAGGACTTAATGGGCTCTGCCATCAATGATTAGATGTGATCTCCCCGGACACTGTTTGCCACATTTCTCATCTGCATGCCTACAGGCAGCCTTTGCCCAGAGCTGAAAGAAAATAAAATCCAAATGTAAAAAAAAAAAACTTCAGAAACCTAAGAACTCTGCCCAGTGATCTCAGCCTATGATTAGGGACATTAAGCAGTAACTTCCTCTTTCCTCTTTCTCCCGTACTCTACCTAAGATATGCAGCCCAATACCAATTTATCTTGTTCTTGCATCTTAGACCAATTCTTATATATGGAAGATCCTGGGGTATCTCCAGAGCTCTGTGGACCATCATTGTGACTCACTGAGAGGTAATTTGGCTATTAATGTAACAAGGAATCTAGAAGCAATTGGAAGCAATTCTTTTCTTTTTTGCGGGGGGCAGGGATGAGGAAGATTGGCCCTGAGCTAACATCTGTTGCCAATCTTCCTCTTTTTGCTTGAGGAAGATTGTTACTGAGCTAACATCTGTGTCAGTCTTCCTCTGTTTTCTGTGTGGGACACCACCACAGCATTGCTTGATGAGTGGTGTGTAGATCCACGTCCAGGATCCAAACCGGTGAACCCCAGGCCACTGAAGCAGGGCACACAAACTTAACCACTATGCAATGGGCCAGCCCTAGAAGCAATTCTTATATTTTAACTTTCTCTGATTCATGTTGAAGGTCATGCCTTACTGCAGGAACCAGATAAGAGCATAAGTCTTTTTTTCCATTACAACTACAGGAAAATCACTTCAAATCACATTCACTACAGTCTCTTAGAGTGTAGCCACTCCTCGAAAATAAGCCAACAAGGGTATTGATATCTACATTGTAGATCTGTTTCTCACATTGCCCTTGCTATGGTAGTATGCCTGTTTACCGTCCATGAAATGCCATTACCTGCATTATATATAATAGAGGTGATCTATAGAGGTTGAGTTTTACCTCGGCATTCCTTTTATTGGAGGGTTTTGTCCTTTTTACTCATCTAGAAACAAACAGAGCCTGGTATCCAGTATTTCTTACCACCATATATAAGGTAAAGATTCTTCGCAATTTACCAATACTCTGAGCAATTTAGTTACTGAAAAATATAACTAGCCATCCAACTATGGGTAAATTGCACTTCCACAATTATTTATCAAGGCTTTTATAAATATTTCAGATCCCCACTTAGCTAGGTTCGTTTCATTTCTAATTCACCAAGATTTGGAACAGATATGAAAGATGGATTATTTCAGGTTTGGAGTAAAGTAGAGAAATAGGAGACTTTGTAAATGCCTCCATTTTGTACATACACATATATGGTGTTACACGACCTATTTCTGAATAAAGAGATGAGCCACACAGTCCCTCTGACAATTGCTATCAGGGCTGAATGACACTCAATTTATATCAAGCCTCTTCTCTGAGTTTTTGAAGCCTCCCCTAATATCATCAAGTGAGTAAACATTGCAGCACATATAGCTCTTGCTATTATCATGGAAAAAAGCAGAGCTCCTGAGCATGCCCCGGAACCCGGGGAGTCAACATTCCTTTCCTAACAGCAGCATATCCACGCCATTTCATTTTATCTCAACACACAGACACAGGGAAAGATGCACTATTCCCTTTATATCTGTTGGTAAATTTTCTTTCTAACAACTGCTGAAAACTTCACTCCAGTAAGCAGTTAGTCCTGCTTGCTGAAGAAAATAGATACGTTATCTGAGGTAATAGATAAGTCTCATTAAGAAGATGGAATAGACTAATTCCCAGCATATCTCCCATGCATGGGAAAACTAAACTGTGACGGCGCGCAGTAGCACATCAATTATCCTTTCTTTGTGGATTGAGATGAGTCTCCCTGCTCCTTTATACACATTATGTAACTTTTTATAAATAACCATTTGTATCAGAGCATCTCAGTTTGCTGCCTCATAAAAAAAGACAGCCAATATTTCTATTCCAAATAAGAGTTATTCCTGAAATGACTTAAGGAATCCAGGTATTCTACTTAAAATTTGTGTTCCTACTTATTAACATATGCCCAAAGAGTGGGTGTTTAGTATTAGCCTAAAAACAAATGCTACACATCTGATGATGTTACACTTTTAATGGAGATTGACTCCTGACAAGTAAAGCGAAGCTAGCTATTGGCATTCAAAATAAAGGAGATTTTGCGTTAAATAATGATTTGTAATCAGTTTACGTTACGTAGTTTATTAGTTTTGTCATATCAGGTTATCACATGTGAAATGCTTAAAAACAATTTTGTTTCTCAAGTAGTTTAAATGTCCTTCCTACACTCTTGTTTACACAATTAATTTTTATTAGCAAATGTTTGTTACATGTCTATTACATCCCAAATACAGAAATTTCACGTCACAGGAGTTAAATTAACAGAAATTTATAAATGAAGACTGTGCTCGTTAAAGTATATGATAAAGTAGAGGACTTGTTTTAATTCGTGGACTGTGTAATGGAAACAAGATAATGACAATAGAAATGCTTTGCAAATTGCAAAGTGGTATTTTCAAAAGGAAAGATATTATATTTGTATGTATCCCGGTTTTTAAAAACATCTTAAATATTGATAGAGAGAAGAAGAGCAGAAATTCTGTAGGCTCTGAGTCTAAGATCAGTTCTAACACAATTCAGAGGGAGGAAGAAGAAAGTCAGTAGAGAAATTCCAGAATTGGAAAAGTCCTGAATAGGAAGGTCACTTCTAAGTGGCAGCCACACTCTGAAATCGTGACACTTGCTGCTGTGCTGTATGTTGCACAATCCATGTGTCTTAGTCCACTTGGGCTGCAATCACAAAATTCCACAGACTAGGTTCCTTAAACCACAAGAGTTTATTTCTCACGGTTCTGAAGGCTGGAAGTCCTAGATCAAGGGGCCAGCAAGGTAGATTCATAATGAGGCCCCTCACACAACACTTGCTCTAAAAAGTTGTCCCTAAACTGCCCATCATTCCAAAACCAAGGTTTGGTGACCCTTTTGCACAGTGCCTTTCATTACGCTGCCCCTTTCAGAACACATAATCACACTGCAGTGGAATTACACAGTAGCGTAATTGCAGATAATTGTCGAAAACCAGTTTTGGGTTTTTTTTCCCCATTTATAGAAACATCATAGCATGTTCAGATTCATGATGGAAAGAAGTTGGAAAGTAGAATTCACTTTTTAGAATGTCTAAAATAAAGAGACTGATTGTTTTTCTATGGCTCTCGTCACTTTGAGAAAACTCTACGTTATGTTACTGTCTTAATGCTCTTTGCTAAAAAATTTAAAACACTTTTCCAGTAGAGTTGGAATAATGTTAAATACAATATAATACACTTAAAAGTTAAACTATAAGTTTTTAAAATCCTTTAGACTTTTCCTTATCAATGATTTAACTCTTGCCTGAGAATTTTAATTAATTATACTGCATTTATCCACCAACTTTAATACAAATATGCCCTGAGTTATTTTTTAAGTATATATCAATATGCAGTCTCTAAGTTAGGAGATGTTATTTGTATCGTAAAAAAATTCCCGTTATTAAAGTATCTACTACTATAACAGCTCTTAGAAATAATGAATTCCTTCCATATATTTAAATTGTCATTCAACTTATAAAAAGTTCAGTGTTTATGAAAATGGTCATGAGAATGTTTGTTCATTCAAAAGTTTTTTTCTCCATCATCTTCTCTCTGCTGACGCTGTGCCAAAGATATATATCACAGTCTTTATCCATTTATACACAGCACACACTTCAAGATCCCAATTATTTTAAGGTTTGGTGGTCAGACTCAGAGATATGAAAATATTCATAAAGTGTGTATAATACACTAAGCAAAATAAGTTTGACTTTATGACCCTTTTCATAAACGTGCATTCAAAAGGTCTGCACAAGAAGATGTTGTACAGCCTGAAGAGTGATTGGAAGCAGAAATGATCCCTGCCAGTTTCTCCCCGCAGAATGACAGAATTTTCCCCTTTACCCTATAACCCAAATATCACACTGAGCTTAAGGATGAAGCTGACATTTTAAAAGATCACCAAAAGTGTTCTCTTTCCAATTGCAATTATGCCCTCTGTCTCAGTGGGAGCCATTGCCGGGGTCTTTGCAGCTCTCCAGCATCTTTCTGGCTGGCGTTCATTATCCTGATTATCTATTCATTTGCCGCCCAGCACTCATTTTATGAAAGATCATGTCTGCCATTTCTATAATGAGTGCTTGACTTTTACTGTCAGCATAAACACATAAAATATATAATAATTAAAGTTCACTAGTCACCAAAGTCTTGAGATCCGTCATGTTGCTAATTTGATTTTTCAAGCAATTGCTTCTCTGTGAACGAGGGTGATTTTGCCCTCTTAGGCAGCTGCAAGACTTGTGGTGGAAGGAGATGGCTCTAACCTAGAGAGCGGTTTGGATGGGCACCGTATGTTTCAACGTTAAGGTTCATCTTCAACCAGATAACATCTCTATAAAGCATGATGACTCTTGAGCCAACAAAAATGTCCTCAATATTTGAACCTAAAAATTAAGTGTTAAAGATTAAATAATGCACAGCTTTCAAAATAGTGGTGTTATTTAATAAATATTGTACTTTTTATGGGCTATTGTTTAGGGAAAAATTTCATTGGGATAGCTATGGAAGTCTGCATGATATAGATTGAAATTTCACAATACATTGACTTACACTGAGTAAGGATAAGGTTTTGGAACACCACTTCCTTATTTTGAACACACTGCCTTGTTTTGATAACATTGACAAAGTCCCCTAAGTGCCTCAAGATAATGAATTCATCTGACGTTTACTCTAATCGCAAAAAGATTAATGAGCTCATGAGATATTCATATGGCTCTCTGGGGACATCAGGATGTGCTACATGAAGTGTAATGTTTGTAAATGGATACAATGGAATACATGTTACCCAAGGAACTTGAATAGTCTAATCCCCAGTTAAGAAAGCAGCAAGAAAGAAAACGGCAGCTTCCACTTATACTGGGTTTTTTATAGGGATAGTAAAGATCTTGAGGGTGTATTCAAAAAAAGCACAGAAGCCAGAAGACCTGGGTTTGAGAGCTGGCTGGATCGTTCACCAGCCTTGTGGCCTTGGTAAATTTTCCTCAACTCTTGGCCTCAGTCTCCTCAGCTTTAAAATGAGAACTTAATAACATCAGCCTTCTTAAAGCCCTTTACAGGAAGAAGGAGTGAGGAGGAGGGGGCAATCAATCACTCACTCAGTCAGTCAATAAGATTCCTCCCTCACAAGGTTTTTTAAGCAGTAAATCAAATTATATGCAATGTGTTTGATGAGTGCTTTATACACTTTGCAGCCTTATACATGCATTTATTATTGTTATTTCTTTGGAAAATAGGATGTCCGGATAGAGTTTACAGTTTTTTCCCATACAGAGAAAATTGGGTGCCTTGGGAAGACATTACTTATTACACGAGGACATGGACACCGTTTTGTTAATAAGAAAACCAGATCTGACCAATTAAAGATTTTATCAGGTTATCTTTTTCAAATTTGAAAGTGAGATATCAGGTTTGAAGCAATGCAGGAAATGTCTCTGTTTACACAGGTCCCTGATGTGGGGCAGTCAACAGTAGCTGGGCTTATAGTTAAATCCAGCCCTGGTGGATCGCCCCTGGCATGGGGAGCCGGGCAGGTTACTTCACCTCACTGGGCAGGAGCTAAATATGATCTCATCTCCCAGATCCCGTCCAGTCCTAATAAGCTGTCATTCTCATTAATCGTCTATAATAATCTTTACCAACCCTGAAAAACTTCTAATTAGTTTACAGTACTTCTAGTCACACATAATTAAAAACCATTTCTATATCTTTTGATTAAAAGAGACACCACCTTTTCTGCTTCAGTCGATTGTCTTAACCATTCTTAGTAAATCACAGTCACTTCCCTGGAATTTCTTTTAGTAGTATGATATCTGTCTATATCCATTTGATTTCAAGATAAAGCTTCCATAGCCTAGACAATGATTCAGCAAATACAGACGTCAGGCCACAAATACCACCTGATCTCGAATATGTACGGCAGTCACTCTTTTGGAACATGAGTGGTCCCAATCTCAGGATAAATGTTCAGATGTATATTCCAGGATAATCAGAAAACCAAGGAAATTCAAAATTCACTTGAATGATTATACGGCCATTGTTAACATGCAGTGTGTACATCAAATTCTTTCTCACCATGATCAAATACAAAATCAACACGTGATCACTCTGTACTCATTCAAAGTCACACACGTAATAATAGACATTTCTAAATATTAATTATTATATATTAATACATAGCCGAAGCACTGGAAAAGGAGTCAAAATCTCTAGTTTGAAAACAGACTCTGATACTTTTTAATGATGTGACTTTGGCCGAGACATTTAAGCCCTCTGAACTTCAACATCTTGATCATTGGAAAGGGAACTTATTGACTTCGCAGAGGTTTTGCTGTGGGGTTCTAAAACAGGTCAGGAACCATAGCAGGCAGGCCTAATCTCGCTCGGGCTTGTTTTTGTAACTCCAAAGGCAGAGTTGAGCGGCTACAACAGGGACCATATGGCCCACAAAGTCTGAATTACTGACTATCTTGCCCTTAATACAAAAAGTTTGCTGACTCCTGGTCTAAAAGATGATATTTGTGAACTTATTTGAAATGTCATATTCACCTGTTTGATTTCAGGCAATCTTAGTGGATTGGATTTAAGCAACTGGTATTTGGCTCAATTATCTGGAGGAACTGGTTAAAAGTCCAGTTTAAACAAAGGAAATGGCTTCTCATAGTCTCCCTTAGGCTATTTGGTGTTACTGAGGTATTTGATGTGATCAATAAATCACATTTATTGATTTATTTGTTGGATCTAATACTACTAACTGGTCATTAAGAGATTTTTGCTTAAGAAAAAAATTGACTGATGCTTGATTCACAGGAATTTGATAGAATTTGTTTTTACAGCTCTGATGTTCAAATAGTGATATGAGAAATGCCCATCAGAGCGCCACTCCCCTTAGCTGAGAGCTAAACCTGAATCTTTGATGAGCGCTTTTGTTTCAATCCAAGTTTGCCTACGCTTTCCAAGACCAGAAGGAAAGAAATGATGAATGGATGAAAAACCTATTGACATGACATTTTTCTGCAAGTCTTCTGCATGCTATTATTAATTCTTTCTCAGTAACCATGGAGAGGAAAATCTTGTGAGAACCCAGCAAATGACTTTAAAAATGTGGGGTTTTGGGCCAAAATAGATCCACTCAGTGTGTCAAAAAATACTTTTTTTCATTTATTCCCAAATTTCTTTCTGAGTGATAAGTGACATTAAACATTAATAAGTGATGAGACTTTATCCCAAGTATCTTTTTAATTTTGGTTTCATAAAACTCATAAGTATGTAACAGATAAATTTTTTTGAGATCTTAAAATAATATACTTTCCTCCTCACCAATCCCTAGCTCCAAGTTGCTTTGATACTTCCAAGATGAAGAAATGCCTGAAGGTCTCAGATCACAGAGTATCTATTATTATGTAGCTAAAATTCCCTTTCAATCTGACAAGAAGTCTGAAAGCCTGGGGTGTGGGAAGGATATCAAGGAGAGAAAAGGAAAGCTGCACTTCTCTGGCCAGAGGATTCCAGCAGAGGGCAGAGGATGGGAGATGGGCAAATGGAGGGGCATTAGTTAGACTGAAATGCACACAAGAGTAAAGGGCCCAATGCTTCCCTTCCCATTAGGATCTCTGAGGGAGTTCCATGGGCTCTCCAGGCTCTGTACAACAGAGAAGACCTCAGATGGTTGAGAATCCAGAGCTGCATGGTCAGGAAAAAGCAAAGCTTCAATCTTCATTCCCAGGCCTCTCTTTCTCCCATGTGGTGTGAATGCTGAGTTAGAGTACGTGGACCATACTGGGGACCCTCCACAGTGAGTGACAAGACGACTCCAAAGTAGTGTCGGAAGGGATACAGAATAGTTAGAGGCTGGATGAACAACATGGCAGAGGCTGAGAAAGGTGTACAGCACCCCAATGGCCGGGTCAGCAGGGAGGTGCCCACCACCCCTAAAGTTGCTGAGCAGGACGTTAGTCAGCGTTAGCAGACTTAAAGCCTCTGCCGACTTTAGTCACCAATTCATGTCTAAGGACTGGACCCAGGCCCTTTGCACCTCAAAGGAGAGCGGCCAGAGCAAATCCGAGGACCAACAAGAGGCCAGCAGCTCCTTCCCCAAACACCAGCATAGGGGATATACTGCCGTCCTCCATAAATCCTGATGCCATCTTGGAAAAGAGCAAGGGAAACGGGCGGGAATCGGTAGGATTGAGTAATTCTCTGAAGTAAATTGAGCTAAAGCTAGAGACATGTTAAATTATTAGATCAGATTAAATTTTAAATCATATTGAGCTAATTTTAGTTCGGTTCCCATTGCTCCGTGGGCCCAGTCCTCATGAGGAAGACCAATTAAGTTATAGAGACAAGCTGCATTTTCTTTGCACACCCAAATTGTAGTATGAATAAATTTGCAATCACGCTACAATTATATTGTTTGGTTTAGAGGAAACATATTGATGAAAATTTTACTCAGAGTCTAACAAATCTCTGAAACTAAGAGAGAGAGCTCTCCTGGTTACACGTTCGAAGCTGTGTAGGTGGCCGTGGGAAAGGTGTGGGCAGGCAGACCTGAGTTCTGGCCCCAGCTCAGCCCTTTACTCTCTGTTAGTCATTGAAAAAATCATTTAATCTCTACAACAGTGCATCCCGACACATGTGTCTTAGATGATGTGCTGGGATATTACTAAAATATTGATCCTTCCAGCCCTCCAGACAGCCAAGGCAGGGCCTGCGGTGGCTGAGCCCTCGGCTTTTCACCTCTGGCTGCAAAGAGCCTCTGATTACCCCGGTGTGGTATATAAGTTGTGTTTTGTGTGTTGAATGTGACAATTTGGGGAAATTATCAATCTATGTGGTTCGGTTTCCTCATCCCTAGAATGGGTTGAGGGGAACGTGGAGAGAATAATGACGTTTCGCCTTTTCTATTCTAGTCGTTGATACTTCTGTGAACATGGGGGGAAATCCAATGGCAACAGAGTCACAGGAGTTCCTACATACGTGGGCTGAAAAAAGAATTTCTGCACTTATTTTTTTAAAAATCTCCAATTACTGTAAATTCTGTCCCAGCAGAAACAACTAAAAAATCAGGCGTTGTTTTCCTCAGATAACGAGCATCTTTTTTTACAGCTCTGCAGGAATTTACCTAAGGATAAGAAAATTAACAAAATTAGAAAGGAACCTGGAGACTGCTCCAGGATTCAAAGGCAAAATCAAAGTTGCCTAGGCAGGATGAGAAATTTGCATCCATCTTTCAGCAACCTGTTTTGTTATAAATAAATTAATTTGAAAATCAGTTTCTAGAGTAGTGATTAAGGATGGTAAGTGATCAATAATTAGTGCAATTTTATCACACAAATGAGGCTGTTATCTTCAAAGTAAGTAAAAAGCTTTTCAAGAGGAGCACCTCAAACCTGTTGAATATTTTTATTTGAATATGAAAGAAGGATCTTTCGCTTCCCTACTCCTTTCCCCTGAAATTTGCTCATTTACACCAATAAAGAATTTAATGCATTCGAGATTGATCTATTAGCCATCTTCAAGTTGAAGCTAGGTTTTATGGACTTCTAAGATGTTTCTGTTCAATGAGATTACAAATGTTTTAATACTTTCAGACTTTCGGAATCAATCGTTCCCTGATTCATCTGGGAATAAAACTCTCCATTAAGAAGTCTATACCAGAACAGGTCCAAAGAAAGGATGGTTGTCACACATACTGACAACAATAATTCCAGCTTTTGAGTTGTGGTACCCTACTACATGCCAAGCAACCAGCAGGATGCTTTTATTTCTGGCGTCATTCATTCCCACCGCATTAACACTTAATTTTACTCTGCGGTAAAAATTGCAGGAATTCTTCTGACCACACTCCAAGAAGAGGTTTCACTCATCCAGTTGTTCATCACAGTCTAATATCCAACTTTGTTTCTAATAGTTTAAGTGTTCGCAGTGCCAGGTTTATACTTTACGCGTTTCAAACCCACTAGTTAACTCTGCTCTCTGTGAGCAAAGACTGCCATCTTGTGGAAATTGCACATATACCAAAAACATTCCATGGAACTGAAAATTTTCTTTGCACTTATTAAGAATTTTGCAACTAGATTCTTGCATTGTTATGCACACACACACACACACACACACAATCAGTGTTGCTTATAATTTAAAGGAAAATCTTTCCTTTAAGTGTGATTTTTAAGTCTCATTTAAAGGTGCAGTGCTTTTGAACTTTTGAAAAGAAAATGTCTCCTCATTTATTGTAAGGATTCATCCCATTAGTCTTTAAGGCAGTGCATTAGATTTTGCTAAACTTTATCTAATCCTTATGTAGGAATTTGTTATATAATAAAAGGAGGCTGTAGTGTGACCTTTCTGATGGAATTTCCAGGAGCATTAGATTCTGTAGCAAGAATTTGTGGCAGAACTCTGGACTTAGAGAACGCTTTCATTTGCTTCCAACCTCTCTATCCCATGCCAGCCTGTAACCCTGCAGTCTGTTGTGAGCTTGACTGAGGGGTCCTGTGGCCCAACTGTTCTGTATATCCGAAAGATGGGGTCTCCCTGCAAAGGTTCAGGCCCCTGCGCTTGGTGAGATCAACCATCTAAAGAGATCTTCGTGGTGTGGTGATGCTTGAGGCACGTAGTGAAGTCTCTTCCCTTTTTCCCCTCAGGAACTCCTACCACTCAGCTTACTGAACGTAAAACTTCTACAATTAAATAAATTCCTTGGACTCAAGGCCCTTTATTCCTATTAGAATCAGAATTAGTGACATAGAATATGTATACTTCAATGATTATTTTTAAAAGCAAATTATGTATTTTCCAGGTGTAGAAATGATAAGGACACACTGTGAGTGAAACCAGGTACCACTGAGGAGAAAGAGGAGGCAATAACCAGTTTCTAAATGAATATGTGGATGAATGAAAGAATAAATTGACATAAATTGAGGGCAGTAAAAAGAAACAATTTGAGGGTTGCCCAGGCCATTCTGGCTGAATGTGAAGTTGTAGTTTAATGTAAATTTTGTACCCAAGGAAATGCTTGGCATGAAATCACTCTTTAAATATTTATTGAAAGGATAGATGAATAGGAGGAAATAAAATAGAAAATAGAATCAATGGTAAGAAAAAAGTAGAATCTAAGGGCGGGGTCCATTTACCCCAGACTGTTGAGCATATTCAGTCAATGAATGTGTGCCTGCTCTGTGTTAGGCAGTGTGGAAGATGGTGAGGACACATTCTAGAAAGGGGAACGGGCAGTAATCAAGTAATTGCAAACAATTATAAATGCTACATGCTAGGAAGGAAAACTCTTCTCCTTCCACAGACACTGACCAACATGGTGTGGCGGGAATTGGAGGGGGGAAATTGGGAGCTCATTTTGTGCCCAGATAGATTCTCATTAAGCAAATGCTGCTGTCATTTCCTTTTATTTCTACACCTACCGAGAAATTCCAATTTAAAAAGAACTGTGTTTTTTGAGATGACTAACTTTTCCTTCACGATATTCCGTGGGGCCCTGACTCCCTAGGTCTCTAGGTAAGCAAATACCTACAGGGGTTGCCAGCATCAACTGAATGCGATTCATGGATAGGCCGAGCCAGCAGCTCTGAGGCTGCGATCACAGACGCCCGTGGCACCTAACACAGGGCTGCAAACTCCCACAAGGAGTGCCCTTTGGGATCAAGGCACTAGTTCTCAAGTGCATTCCTCCACACTGTAGCTCCATGGGTTATTAATATATGTTATTGGGGGAGGAAAATGAGGAAGACGGGAATGGAAGTCAGATAAACTTGGGAAATGCTGAATTAAACAAAATCATACAAGTCTTCTCTTCTGCAGGTCTTCTTAGAGCCTTTCATAGGCTGAATTCTTTGTAAATTTTCATGAGAGTATTTCGCAAAGTTAATGCCCATAGGACCCTTTTCTTGCAGAAGCCCCCTAAGCACTAGTGTCCCATGGAATACACTTTTGGAAATTCGGGAAATGCAAATGACTTTGTCTGCGTTAGAGGCTGGAATAAGGGTGAAATGAAGCCATTAACATTCAGAATCATTTTAGTAAATCCAATTAATCAAATTAATTGACATTTTTGAGCAATACCCTGAAGCAACAGAAGCTTAGACAGATCTATTTCATAAGAAAGGAGAGGTCCAGGTTGTGCGGGAGGTTCCCAGAGTGTCAGCAAGGGGCGCTGGGCTGAGGCTGAGGGAGTCGCCTAAGGTAGCCGATACGGACTAGACCAGCTCTCCATCACAGGCCACAGGACTGGTCTAACTCTCGTCTAACTCAAGTTCAATGTTGCACACTGCCCACGTTATCATTGAGCTCGTTCTTATAGACACATGGATGAGATGAAACAGCTGGAAATGTAAAAACACATGATGACACTGAGCAATTTACTCCTTCCAGGTAGGATTAGTTCTTCTCTCTAAAGTTTTAGGCAGTCTCTTCCCAAATAATCCAAGAGCCAGAGCAAGAGTACAAATGTGGGTCCACATATTCTAAGTCTAACTATGTAAAAATTCTAAGTCAAGCTAAATACTATTGGATAAAATATGTTCTATCCTCTTATCTTGACAAATACACCTTCAAGACCCCAGGAAGCCCAGGCTGAGTCTAATTTGTGACTAGGAGTCCTGCACCTGCCTTGGGCCCTCTCTCCTACCTCCAGCTCTGGCCTGCACGATGAAGAGTCTCCCACACAAAGGCGAGCACACCTGAGCTTGCACCTCGAGCCCTGTCCACACTCTCCAGACACCACCCTGTAGACCTCTGTGCACCCGCGGCAGTGAGACCTGCTCTCGGGAGGAAATACCGGGGAGCAGGCCTTCACAAGTCCCGGAGGAGCACTCTGAGCGGTTGGGCAGGAAATTCTAGGGCACTCTGAGGATGCTGAGTACTCTGGACAGGCTCTTGGCCTTGGCCCTGACCGTTCTTGCCCTGTGAGCAGGGGCACAGCTGGAGGAGGGCCAGAGCCCGGCAGGTCTGGGGTAGAGCCTAAAGAGTATTTGGAATTGAAAATAAAACCTCTATGAAAGTCACACTTAAAAAGCTGCAGTCTTTGCAGCTACCCCCAGATTCTGGGGGACAAAAAGAAGAAGAAAAAGAAGAAGAAGAAGGGTATTTCTTATTTGAATTTAACTACTTCTGAAGGCCTCTGGTCAACTTTTCCTCTTGTTCTCCAAGGTAAGATTATTTCCCCTTTGGCATTAAAAGGGAAACTAGATCAGTTGTGTGAAAAATCAAAAATGATGTATTTTATCAACTTCGAACTTGTCCCAAGGCTTTCTCCTGCACTGTGTTAAATAATAGAAGTCTTTCTAATTGAATTTCTTTGTGTGCAGCATATGCTGGGTGACATTATGCCAGCATCTTGCTCTAAGCAGCAAAACGTTCTTCATAAAAGCATTACGATCCGGAGCATCATTCTGCGTGTGGGGAAGGAAGACACAACTGTAGCAGCTTGAAACCACATAAAAACAGTGCCTCTGAAATGTAATTGTGAAAACACATTGCAACAAACCAGGGGGGGATATTTAAGATTACAGGATGAAACCAAAAACAAAGAGGAAAGAAGAGAGGGAGGGAAAGAGGCTCGGAGGAAGGAAGGGATGCCAGAAGGGAGGGAGGAAAGCACCGTGGCACACCTCTGTCTATAGGATCAAAGCAATAACGTCTTGAGTGTCCTAGTGTTCCTAGTGCAGGCTAATCTAGATATTCATTTCCCCTCGACAGTCACCATCCTTCAGAGGTGGGGTTACAAATGGACGTGTTGTGGACTGAGGCAATAACTAGTGTGAAGTAACACATGGTTCTGTTCTTTACCCCAAGGATCCTGGAGCTTCAGCAGAACGGTGACATGGACATCCTGAAGCACAAATGGTGGCCGAAGAATGGCCAGTGTGACCTGTACTCCTCAGTTGACACAAAGCAGAAAGGAGGCGCCCTGGACATAAAGAGCTTTGCAGGGGTTTTTTGTATCCTGGCTGCTGGAATTGTCCTCTCCTGCTTTATAGCCATGCTGGAGACGTGGTGGAACAAGAGGAAAGGCTCCCGGGTCCCATCAAAAGAGGTACTTGATTGAGAGCTTGGGCACTGTGTTGAGCCAACAAGCAGGCTGTATCCCAGGGAGGATAACCACAGGGAAGGAGAGCATGTGTTGGGGGTGGTCCTGGTTTCTTCTTTCCCTGAAGAGTGAACATAAATCTGTGAAACGTAAAAATCGGTAAGACCAATACCGATTTCCATTTTAGGGCATCCCAGATAAATGAAGAGGAGACTATACTGTTTGAAAGACTGACGATTTCCTGTGCTGTATGAGCTTTGAAATTCTCCCAAATCTCAGGATAGACTTTAATTCAATGAATTTTTAAAGGCTGTGATTCCCTTGACCGGTTCACAAAGATGCTTATCATCTCATTTCAATTAGTTGTTTAAGTTATAGGTAAATAACTTGTATCTCTAAGAGTCAGCCTAAAAAATCCAATACTACAGTTAAATAATCAGAATTCTCTCTTCACCATAGAAGTGGCTACTTCCCTCTATCGGCATGTAGACCTATAGAAGTGATGATATGTTTTTAGCTCTTTGATGGCTCGAAGCTTAACAAATCTACTCCATGGAATTCTCTAGAATTTGATTTTTCTCCTTGAGTCAGCTTAACTCCAGGGCCATATTAGAATTTTTCCAGAGATCTGAAAGAATAATTGCAGAGTTACACATAATTTCTCTTTTAAAGTGACATGTGCCTTATTTTCATCAAAAATTATGGGATTTATAAACTATCAGAGAAAATCTGAAGTTAAAATGAACTACTTGATTCACTTATCCTATTTCCACTGAGCAGAAAAGGTGAAAATTTTTTAAATAAAAATTTTAAAAAATTTTTAAATAAACCATATTCACCAAAGCTTCGCAAATTAAAATGGAAAACAATCCCAATTTGCTGAATGATTTGATTTGCTGGACAGTTTTAAAGAAGGACCATTCTAGACTTTCTGTAACTAGACAGGCTAACTGATGCCTAGAGCGAATCCTGAGAGGATCTGCTTTAATACACAAATAAAAATGACTTCTCATTTGCATAAGGATTCTTGCATGTTAATGTATTCTTTCAAACAGATTGTTTTCCAAAGTTGTCTAAGGAGTCCTTTCTACCACCTTAAATGCAAAATTGATTGGTACCATTTATAAGGAAAAGCTTGACTTAGTGAAGATAAATCTTAGCTTCCTTCCTGTCTGAATAATCATACATTCTAAATTAGTGGAGTATGAACTAAAAATTAATCAGGTTTTATTGTAGTGTTTTCTTTGTGGAATAGGCTTCTGGTATCTCTACTGACACTGATTCAATGCAAAAGACCACAGTAATGCAAGATTATAGCCGAGACTTCATATTCTCGAAAATCTGGAAATTAAGGACTCCCCAAGCTCCTTATATTTTGAATTACTATATATGATATTAAATTCTTGCATTATTATATCTTTTGATGGATGACTATATTATAGTTTCTGTGGGAACCATAAAATTATATCTCTCAACCCTCTAAAGTCTCAGTGATAATATTGCATTAATGAGTATTTTTTATTGGATTTTGAAATGAGAAAGGAGAAGAAAAAACAGTGAGGTACATCAAAATATTTTTCACTGAGGAACACTATAATAGCACAATGAAAAAAATACATACTCCATTCTAATTTATGACACCTAATCCAGATCTTATGAACAAATATTTTCTCCTCTTATGATTAATAGGTATTTTTAAGTCCTCATAAATTTAATTTATTGGACTTGGCTATAAATAACACTGATAAAAAGGGAAATTTTATTTCTTGCCAGTTTGATTTTTGAAATGTTGGGCTCTAATGCTCACTTTTAGTAAAAATCCTAAGGGATTGATAAAATGGTTTCAACTCCAGAAATCTGAGGTTTCACTTCCTTTTGCTTTATTAAGTATCTTCTTACTAAGACTCCATTAGCATAGCTCAAAGCATCTTTGATTTAGAGGCCATTTAGCATAAACCCAACCCTAAACTAAAGCTATCACTCACATGTCATGACTTGAAGGGGAGGGGTCTCTAAGGTCCCACTGACGTCACAGTATTGCCTCATTCCAGTACTAGACAACCGAGTGTTTGAAATCCCTCAACTGGGCATTGAGTCTCTTGTGTTGAATGTTGCTCTCTCTGAACAATCTCACATATCTCTAACCTAGGGAGAAATAACACTTTAACAGTCACTAACACTTTAGTGTGAACTAGCATATCAGCATATCATATCACTTTTCTCCAAGAATGGAAAGTTAAGGTTAGGAGCAAGTAGTGGAAAGGAGCAAAAAGCCAACTTGGAATGAGACACCCTGAAAAAGGAGGAAGCATGTGGAAAGAAGAGGTGGGGTGGGGGGACGAGCTGCTAAAACCATACTTTTTATTTGTGCAATTTTGCCTGGGTCTATCTGTGCTCCTGTGGCAGGCAATCACCCGCCTACTGCTTCCATATTTTGTAGTTGCATGTGGCGTATGCTCACTTTAGAACTTTGACTGCAAGAAAAATATTTATTATTGATAACCTTAGCATCATATTGGTACCCCCAGAACCCAGCACAGTGCCTGCCTCATATTAGGTGCTCGATGAATATTTGTTAAATGAATAAACCCCAAAGTTCAGTTAATTACATATCATGTTTGCTGAACTACTTTTTTTTTTTTTTTTTTTTTACCATGGAAGCTAGTACTGATGAGAACCTTATCTTCTTTTTCTTCATCTCCAGGATGACAAGGAAATTGACCTGGAGCACCTCCATAGACGTGTAAATAGCTTGTGCACAGATGACGACAGCCCCCATAAACAGTTTTCCACCTCGTCAATTGACTTGACCCCTCTGGACATTGACACTTTGCCAACACGACAAGCCCTGGAGCAAATCAGTGATTTCAGGAACACTCATATTACCACAACCACCTTTATCCCAGAGCAGATCCAGACTCTTAGCCGCACACTATCAGCTAAAGCTGCCTCTGGTTTCGCTTTTGGCAACGTGCCTGAGCACCGAACTGGCCCTTTTAGGCACAGGGCACCTAATGGGGGCTTTTTCAGGAGTCCTATAAAAACAATGTCATCTATTCCTTATCAACCAACTCCTACCCTGGGGCTCAATCTGGGTAATGATCCAGACCGAGGCACCTCCATATGAGCAGCCAACAAAATCTCTTCACTGTTTCTTTCGTAGGACTCCCTTTGCAAGGAGCAACTGTAATATCGTGGGACTAACATGGATGTAACATTTTTTTTTTAAAGAATCAGGATGATTAGTAACAATTTCAGTTCGTTCTCCTCTCCTTCTTCCTCTTCTCTCTCCTCCATTTCTTGCTCTCTCTTTCCGTACATTTTCCTCCACTTTTTTTCATTACTCAACTTGTTCCCCCAGAATATAGTATACTAGGATCCTATTAGTCCGCTTTTCATATACTGTACTTCAAGGATAGGAAATGTGCACTGAGTACCCTAAAGGTATATGCAGGATTCATTTTACATAAAGGCCTCTTACGTAACATTTCTCTATTTTTGAAAATATAATTGCAATAACTTCAGTCTTTCTACATTCTTCTGCTGCATCCATACAATGCTCCACTGCTGTTGAGTGTCCTTTAACTGTGGACCAAAGGCAATCCCTGCAGTGTTTATAAAATAACTTAAAGACCGTTCAGGCCACATAATATGAGAATGCAATTTTGTAGGATTACAAAAAAGCCATTAATATGCCAGACAAGACTACAGTTAAAACTACTCTCGCACTGCAACAGTGCATATGACCTTTATGTGATTGTACAGTATTAAAGTTTTTTCTCATGTACAGTAAACTTTATCATATGGCAGAAGCCTCTATTGTGTTAAATAAATTAGTATCTCATATATATATATACATATATATGCACCTATATAATGTGTATATATATTAAAAGGCGGCCATTGCTATTGCAATTCATTTAATAAAGCTTTAGTTAAAAACGAAAAGTATTGTATACAGGAACTGTGTACAGCGCAGGGGGTCTTTTCAGTTAGAAAAGGCAGGTTGCTTTATTGTTATTCTGACTCGCGTTGTTTGCCGACAGAGAATATTTTATACTTTTGTTATTAAAACATCCAGGGCGGTTTAATATTTGTTCCTCGATGTAACTCATTTGAATAGGTTTTGCATTTGTTATTCGGCAGTGTATAAAGTTAACCTTGATAACTTTACTTTTAATTAATTATCTAAATGGAAAATGCTATTAGCTGAACCACGTCCACAACAGCACATAGAGCTCTGTTAAGAGTTTAAACGTAGATCATTGAAGGTTAATAAATTCTCTTCCGAAGCAGTAAGCCAATCGATACAACTGTAGCTGGGGAGCGGGGGGAGCCCGTAAGAAATATTGATGTGGCCTTAATTACCATCATACATTATCCTAAAGAAGAAAATATGATAACCGTGCTGGGCTCTCAACCAAACCCCCCTTTTTATTCAGTTCTGTTTGGAGGAGTTACGTATTTTTTACATTAGTGCCAAGTGTCTAGAAAGATGACAGCAAAAACGTGCCTCTTTGCGCACACCCTTTTCGAGTAGCATTCTTACCTGTTAGAAACGTAGAATGAACTTTGTTTGTAATCCTTAAATTAAAATGTGGTAAGTAGGAAGCAAGAACTTATCCTGTGTTTTCACGCAGCCATACACTTCTTTTAATCTAATTCATTCTGTGGCTAGGATTGATATAGGAATCGACCTATGTGATTTGCTTTAGGAGACATTAAAAGGTATATTCTTAAGGTATATTCTATTTTGATGCTAATTCTGTTCTGGGGAGCATCTTGTACTGTCACTGTTTTTGTACTAAATCTTCAAATATTGTCTACTGTGTAAGACAGAAAAATTTCTTATCATGCAAAAACCATTTTGTTTCCAGGGTAACAAGTACCTAAGTGCATGCACAACTTGTTTTCCCTTGTAACATTCACGATCTCATTCATGACTCTGATTTTAAAACAAAAAATCTTTACCACAAGCTCTATAGGTACACACCAGATGTCACAGTGATTCGAGCTATCAACAAACTGTTAATCATGTACAATATTGAAAATAGGCCTATTTTGATGTATTGCCTATTATACAAATACACAAAACACTTTTTGGAGGCCTCAGTTATGAGTGGCAGAGCTTTCTGTGTATAATTTGTCTAAATAATTTGTCTAATAAAAATGTTTTCTAAACTTGCTCTCATACCATTGAAGTCTTAACTATCAAATTTGAAAATGCTTACTCTTTCACAGATCGAACTGAATTTTTCTAAAAGTTTATCTTGAGTTGATTAAAGCATAAAATACATTACGTTTTACTAGCAGAACTATGTGAAATGAGTGATCTCTAGAAACGATACTAAGTGATGTCCTAAACCGATGAAAGACTGCCTTTCTGCTCTTTGACACTATCTGAAACAATATATTTGTTTTTCTTCGTGGATGTCTCTGTGAACATTTTTTGGGAGAGATTTATCCTATTTCATGTAAACAATACAACCATTATAAGAATAGCAGGATGAGAGTTTGTTACATCAAAAAAAAAAAAGAAAATTAAAGGTAATTATTATATTTTGAATTTATGTATTAATTATTTCTTTGCTGTTAGGGAAATATTCATCATGCTGAATCTATTAATTTGAACTTGACTCCAGGATTATTTCTAATAGTGTTGTTTTCTGCATTTGAACAACAATATTTAATTCATCTACCATTTAACTCACTCAATGAATATATATCTGAAGATATATTCAATTTAGATTAAAATCTATGCTGTTCTAAAATTCCATTAAACATGATCTTTTAAATGTTGGCAGCAGGAGGAACTGTAGAGGTCGAGCTTATCTCTTTCGTCTTACAAATAAGGGGACATAAAATGCTAAGAGGCTGTGACTTGCCCAAATGTTTGACAATCTAAGATTAAAAACTAGGTCTTTTTTTTTTTAACTCGCTGTGCTTCGGCAGGTCCCGTGCTTGTCAACGCAGGATGGCTCGGGTACAATGCCTCCGCCAGTCCTCTCCCCACGCCTAGGCTGCAAATCTCTAGGACCCTTCCTTCCTCGTCTGGGGCCACAGAGAGCATCTGCTTCAACCGCTCTTTTTACAGATGGGAAAAGGAACACCCAGGGTACTTCCCCAAGGTCGGAGCTCCCGGCAGAGCTCAGGCCAGATCCTGCTTCTGTCTATTGCTCCTTCCTTTAGTCCCCTGTCTGCCTGGTTCACACCACTTACACCAATCTTGCCATTCCAAAACAACGCAAATCCCTTGTATCCACGTACTTTTACTCGACTCAGATATCAAGTTTTTTCCTTTGGTGAGTCATTAAGAGAACTTGTTGTCACTTTCAACCACATCCGAACTTACGCACAGGTTTTGATTTAATCATACATTAGAAAATTGTAAGACCTCCTTTCTTCCTCATACATATCAAGCTACAGGCATCTGTCATTTTCTTAATTATGTTACTTTTCATCTCTTTTACTTTGGGATTGGTTGTCATTTGAATAAATACTTTAAAAAATAGACTTTGCTGAATGGTACTTTGCTTCATCAGTTAAAAAGAAAAAAAAGTGAGAAGGTCCATTCACCCTACATGATACCTTCTAAGCCACACAATTGGATGACAGATTATTAGTATTTTATAACCAGAACTTTGGAATGGTGAAACACATTCAGGATTATGAGTATAGCAAATAAGGCAGAGCTAAGAACTTTTGTACGGGTAAACATAGGTTTATCCTTAAACATACAGCTCATGATAATTGATAAAATACAATGGGCTCATTAAAAATTGGCTTCCTTCTAGAGTGCTTTTATTTCTAAAAACAAATCCTACTTCCAATCCTTGTGACCAGATATTAAATGGCTAGCAATTATGGCCACAGTTACCATTTTAACAAATTTTAGTAGACACTCTCTCATGAGGTAGCGTATATGAGCTCCCTTGGGTGGAAATGACTTATCTGACATTGAAAAATCAGGAAATAAAGCTTCTTAGATTTGATAGATTTAATTCAATTCTATTAGTGTTTACCAAAAACCTATTATGTGAAAACCCCTGTGCTAAGCAGTTACTCATGGCATAAATGAATACAGATGTTTGGGAACGGGGGTGGAGATTTTCTACCCCCCAGCTCTTTCCTTGCCCCATATCAACATGCGAGATAGAGAGGCCACCTCACAGACCTGCTGAGGTGGCAAAATGAGTCAACCCAAACCAATCCTCTTTGGGCCTGGGCAGTCCAACTTACTGGAGCAATCCATGCTGGTAGTTCTCAAGGGCTAATTGAGTCTGTCTTCTTAGATTCAGATCACCTTCACAGAGAAGACTTGGAGATTTCCCAAGATGCCAGACCACAAGGCCAAATTTTCAGAAATGTGAAAATTATCGTAAGCCACAGGCAAACTAATATCTAACCCTTTCTTCTTATCAACACCTGCATACCATTCAGAGACTGATTCTGACCCTCAGGTGTCCACTTCGGAATGGAGCAGCCCACAATAACTCATTTTCTATCCCTGCAGGTCTAATCAATTGTGATAGAGCTCTACAGTGTTTCAAACAATTTACTCCAAAGGAACCAAACATAGTAAATCTGATTCAGGGCACTTTTCAACTTTTATAAACTTTTATTTACATGGCAACTAAGGCCCCTAGCCACCTTTCCTGTCATTTAAGACACAGGATACAGTGTGACCTCTGAGCCCTATGAATGCATAGTGTTTTACAGGCTGCCCACCATGACAGCAGCCTTCAACCCACACATACTTCCAGAAGAACAGAAACTTCATGGGTTTGCTCTATTTTATAGAGCTGCACAGAAGCATGGAGCAGTTATTCCACACAATGATTCAGCCTACCAGGGGGATAGGAACAGACTGTAGGAGCAGTCTCTCTCTTACCTGAATTTCCAAGTTTCTACTTTTTCAATAGTTTTCATTTGTTTCCATGTAATATTAGGAATAAAGTAAAAATTATTCAGATTTGAGAAATTGTCTTCGTTATCTAGAAGCTCTACCCTGACTTGCTATTACACACAATTTAGGACCAACCATCACCTTTTGACTAATTTTGCACATTTCCTTGAATTTCTTCAGAGTGGAGAAAAGAAATTGGCTGTGCTTTTGGACATGTGACTTTCCTCATGCTGTAGACGTGCTTTCTAGCCTTTGTGAGGAATGAGGGCCTGGTTTCCTTTTGGAGAAACCCTATAGGTGCAGCTTGAGAATTGGCAGCAGATTTCAAAAGTCTCAAACTATCTGTGATGTGATAGAAATTCATAAAACCTTCAGGACATTAATTCTCGTTAATTAAAAACTAATTAAGCTTCATAACAGCTGCTTTAGAAGGAGAAGCATATGTCACAAAATCAAAGAATGACACAACATCAGAACCAGAGAAGAGATGAAAAACATTACTTTTAATAAATATTTTGCCTGCCACAAGATTTGAAATATGAGTAGAAGGCAAACTTTAAGTTTTTAAGTTGCTATATTTTATTTTTAAACTGGTGGTAGTGAAAAATTTTGGGAATTAACTAGCCTACCTCTGTGACTATTTTTAATCTTTAAAAGTTGGACATCAAATTACAGCTTGCTTTTTCACTACACAAAAGATTCATAGTAGGGGGCCTTTAAGAATCAGTTCTTCTAATGTGCAATAAAATAATATTTAATTTGCAAAAATTTAGGTTATATAAAACTTTTCTGGTTTTATAAAACAGCCACTTCCAGGAAGCAAGGGGTTCCTACATCTGTGTCACCCTAGACAAATCAGGAGCTGATAGTGAATATTGACGTCTTCTCCAGAATTATATTAAAGTTGGCTTTCAGATTATTACTAGCTCTCTATTGATATATGTTGACAAAAGTTGGCTGTAATATTTGTTTTTAGAAATAAAAACATACTAAAATTAAGTTGAAAATAGAGGTGTCACATGTGCAGCTCATCTAATTTGACTTTTTCACTCTAGAAATCATTACTCAATACCTAATATGCTCAAGTACTTCTGTAGGCAATGTTTAAAAAAGCTTTGAACATTAGTTGTTAGATGGATTATAAGTGTATCATATGTCTGTATTTGATAAATATCAAATACAGAATTTTCATTCACACATAATGTTTTTTAATGAGTACAATACCTCTTTCCAAAAGAACATATTAAAAATAAAAATTAAAAATAGCTAAGCAGTGCAGCAAGATATACACATACTTGGGACTCCCAGATTCAATTCTGCATGACTAAGCATTTTAAGACTTATTTCTCACTCACTCAGATTTCTCCATGGAAATATGGTAAAAATGACTGAGCAACACGTGTGCAAAACCACTTCTCACATGTGTAGCCCCCAAAGTTTTTGGTGTGTGCAATTAACGTGGTAAGTCTTATAATACAGTCCAATCACCAACAGTTAATATATTTTAATTAATTCTTTCTTCTTCATCATCATTAAATGAAGTTTTTAATTCTTACCCATAATAGTGATTTTATGTCTTTTGTTTTTAACTAGTATTAGTACTTGTAAATAAACTTTAGCAAGCCTGCAAAGAAAATATTAGGAACAAAATGATCACAGAAGATCAATCAGTCCATCGGCTAATACTGAGTACCTGTCATGAGCAAGGCACCCTAGGGCAAAGGTTCCCTCCCTGGCACAAGGCACACTCCTGAGCCAGCAGTGGTTCCAGTGCTGAAGGATTGATGTCCTCACTTCCCAGGGTGGTAGGTGGACCCCGGGGCTAGAATTCTGCCCAAGAGCAGCTTTGTTCATTTACACTTGCAATTTCCTAAGAAAGTTTCCAATTTGGAGAAACAAAATATAAAGATCCGAGAGTTAAATAAAAACTCATGGTTTAGATAACATTGGGAGACAAGAATATAAATTATATCATGATGCAGAATATATTTAATTGTCAAATTAGCACTATAAGGAAACTATCCTATGAGAAGAGAGGAAGAACGAGGCTGTGTGGCTTGGGATGGTTTCATGGAATAAGTGGAAATTTACCCTAAGCATAGAGAATATGGAAGATCAGAAGAATGCAAAAGGACTTCCAAGTGGAGGGTACAGTACAGCCAAATGCACAAGGATGGGAAAGAATGTTTGTAGGAGCAGTAGACCACGGTGTCTAGAACATGGGTCTTATGTCAGGAAGCAGCAGGAAGTAAAGCTTGGGTGAGATTGTGGAAAGCCTGAAGGCTGGGCTTAAGAGATTACACTATATCCTGTTCTTTCATTCATTCATGTCTTCAACGTATGTTCACTGAGGTCCTACTATGTGCAAGACACTATTGTAGGTGTTGGGGATACACCAGTAAACAAGACAGAAATCTCTGCCCTCATGGAGTTTACAATCAACTGGAAGAGACAGACAATAAGCAGGGTAGATAAGTGAAGTACATAGTCTGTTAGATGATAAGTGCTGTAGAGAAGAACAAAGAGGATGAGTAAGAAGGCCAGAGTGAGAGTGGGGATTTGTTATTTTAAAAAAGGTGGCCAGGGGAGGCCTCACTGATAAATTGACATTTGACTGAAGCCTTAAAGAGAATGAGGGAGTTAGTCATGTTGCTATCTTGGGAAAGAACATTCCAGACTTTTGGAATAGTTAGCACAAAGGCTCTGAGGTGAGAGTGTGCTGGGCATGTTTGAAGAAGCAGGAAGACCAATGTGGCTAAACCAGAATAAGTGATGGGAGAGAGGGTCATAGAAGAACATCTCAGAAAGGTAACACAGGGCCCACCTCATAAGGCTTTATAGGATGTTGTGGGGATTTTGGCTTCTATTCTGCAAGAGTTGGGAAAGCGTTGGAGAGTTTTGAGCAAAGTGGAATGCCTGTTACTAGTTCCAATAGGTTGATTACAAAGCCAGCTGTAAATCAATCTTTGGATCATAAGTGCTGCCACTTTCTCACCATCCCTTGGGCCTAAATATTTGCCACCATTTTGAGTGTTATGGGAGAGTGACGTGATGGTGCCAGTTGCTGGCCAGGCTTCCATTGGAATTTCAGCCCTTGAACCATCAAGAGAGATTAAAGCTGGGCTGGTGTTCACATAGGCTCACAACCATGGAATGTATGGAGAACTCCATCATGGGCAGTGGGGAGACCCTGAAGATTCTGACCAAAGGAGAAACACACTCTTAAAGAGATGGTTTAAAAAGATTATAGTGGTAGTAATTCTTAGAATGGAATGGAGAATGGACCAATTAACAGGCTCATGCAAAACAGCACAGGTATGGGCTGCACTTCTGTGGTAGCCCAGAAAAGGAAAGAAGATACAGATGGTAGATATATTTTGAAGGAAGAATCAAGAGAACTTGAAGATTAACTGAATATAAAGTGTAAAAGAGAAAAACAAGTCAAAGATGACTGATTTTTCAAATTCGGATACTAGAAAGAGGGAAATAATTTTTACCAGAAAGTGCTAAAATCAGAAGACTATCTGTTTTGTTAATCTTCATTTTTCCTAAGTTGAGGGGTTTAAGAAGAAGAAATCATAGAATGGAGAACTATTTCTTTTCCTTCATTATGACCTGGATGATGAAGGATTCTTAACACGCGGAGGGGAGCTGAGGATCATCTAGAGTCCCTGGTTTTTAAACTGTGCTCCCCATATTCCTGAGGGTTTTTCTCCAGACTTATGGGGGTGCTGTTATGCCAGAGGGAGGCCCCCTGGGCTTCAGTCAGAGCAGCTCTGCTTTGATCTCTTCATGTGTTCGACTTCCAGTAAAGATTTCCCTCACTCTCCGAAGAACACGTTACTGACAGGTGACCAAAACCTCAGCTCAGCTGTTTTCTGAGGCAGCCCATTACAGTATTCAACAATTCTAATTGTCTCATTGTTAGATTATTCTTCCTTACAGCTGGGCTTGGTGTGTTGAAAGTTGCTCCCTTTTGGTTCTTTGAAATGCTACAGAACAAGCATCATCCCTCTTTCCCACATGACATTTAGCGTGTTTCCCAGACAGTGAATACCCAGAAGTGACCAAACTGTCCTGTGATACAGTGACAGTGACTCAAATCCTATAATTGGGGCTTGAAATAGACCCACCACCTCCAACATCCTAAGGAGAGAATGAGCTGGAGCAAAGTCCCCTTCCACCAGGCTCGCAAGAACAACCGTGGAGCAGCCATACCTGAATAGAAAACCAAAAAATGCTTCTAAATACAGACTTGTCTTATGAAAGGAACAAACTAAAATTAAGCCAAACATCACAAACACCTACTATGTGAAAGCCAGTACACTTGGCACTCTAAGTCATTCAAATACCTGTGGAACTGTGTTTGGTTCCCCATAGTCACTATGTGCTTTTAGTTCTGAGTCTATTTCAACTCGAGAGTTCAGAAAGCGTCCGCTAATACAGTTAAGAGTACTATAAGAGAATAAAAAGCTGGGGCTGAAATACTCATCAACACCAATCATGTCCTCTGAGAGTTTAAGAGGTGAGCTTCCACCAAGCACGCGCCATCAAAAACACTACTTGGATTTCATTCTGGATGTTTTCAGCCAGTTCCAATTCTCTCTCAACGCTGAGGTCATGATGATGGTTCACTTTTAAGAGATCAAAGATGATTTCCCAATTCTAAGGAAAAAATGTCACATATCAAATACAAAACAAGAAATAGGTAGTATGAGCCTTTATGAATTTAGAATAACTTTGGTAAAACTTGCTTTTCAAACAGAGAATGTAATTCTTGCAATTTACTCTTGCCCCACAATCTTACTTTTAAAGTATAAGCCATGAATCACACACTCACACACGCAACTAATCCTTCTTTCCTATAGAAGAGAATAGCACACAAATTGTGTACATGTCTTGTATTGAATATCTACACAATGTAAGAATTTTAAGATAGTTTGCAGAGGCATATGTTTCTAAATTGCACTTAATAAAATACACAGCATATATCCCCAGCTAGAATTATTTCAAATGTAGGGAAGTTTAATCATTCTTGTCTGAAGAAGTAAGTTTTCATTTTCTGCTTCAATTTTTTTTTTTTAACGATTGGCACCTGAGCTAACATCTGTTGTCAATCTTCTTGGGGTTTTTTTTCTCCTTCTTCTTCTCCCCAAAGCCCCCCAGTACATAGTTGTATATTCTAGTAGTAGGTCCTCTGGTTGTGCTATGTGGGATGCCGCCTCAGCGGGGCTTGATGAACGGTGCCATGTCTGCGCCCAGAATACGACCCAGAGAAACCCTGGGCCGCCACAGCGGAGTACACAAACTTAACCACTCGGCCATGGGTCATCCCCTCTGCTTCAATTCTTGCCCTTTGCGGGCCAATATTTATGTTCTCCTAAATACAGCAACCATGGAGAGGGAGGACAAGCTGACCATGGGCCAGGTACCACATACATGTTTCACTCGATTCTCATAATATCTCTGCAAGTTGCTGTTGCTGATACTAATTGAACAATTTAAAAACAAACAAAACCTAAGTCTCTGAAAAGTTAAGTAACTGGGCCAAGGTCATATATCAGTAAGTGACCAAAACAGAATTCAAACCCACATCTCTCTAACTCAGAAACCCATGTCCTTTCCACCACAATAGGTTGTTCCCAGGATCAAAGGGAGGTGGGAGGTAGAGGGCCCTTCTAGAGTCCCTCAGTGCAGCGAGAGGCTTTGTACACAACGGGGATCCACAAAAATCAACTAGTCCTCACTAGCTGAGTACATTTTTGATACAGAATCTACAAGTGATGAATAAAATATCCATAAAAGATGAATACAGATGCGTCGTAGTGGCTTAGAAAATGTAAACAGATTCCAAGAAATACCCTGCCAGATTAGCATACTTTTCTGGTCTTCTTCCCTCTTTCTTAGAATCCCTCTACTGGAAACATTAGAAAAACAAACCCCTATTGAGTCAACTTACATACTGCTCTATTACATGACCCCTTTGTTCCAGCCCTGCTGCTACTAGACAAGTTGAAGCATGTGTTAGCCTCTACCTGGACCATTGCACTAGGTCTCCCAAGCTACACTCTTCTCCAGCTCACATCTTACCTGTTCATCTTACTAGGTAATCTTATTAAAGTACTTCTCAAGTCAGGTTGCTCCATCATTTAATTTTTTCCATGGTGTTTCTATGGCCCACTAACTAACAGCTGAGCACCTTAGCCAAGATGTCTTCCAGCAGGAAGTACTAAGGCAGCCTTCACAGAGAAACACTATTTGAGCCAAGGAGATAGTATTTTGACAATTAGAGATATGAATGTAGACTATAAAAGCCATGTGCAAAGAGGAAATGGGGAAATATAATTGACAAGTAGAGGACTGGGAATAAGGCTATTTGGCTTGAAAGAGGGGCTCTTATGGAGACAGACAATAGATAAGGTGACATAATTGGTTCGTGGATACATTCGACAATTATATTTTGAGATTGCATTATATATATGACCAGATGCTAGGCAGTGTGGTACGTACAAACACGACAGGCTCTCAAGGCTGCTATGGAAGAGACGTCATGTATACACCTGAGCACAACGTAAGGCAAGATAGGACATGTTCCATGAAATTGATATAACGTATTATAGAAATTCAGAGAAGGGAGACGTGATACCGTTCCAGATATCCTTCTATTGAAATATAGCAAAAATTATAATTTTAAATGATATACAATAAGTACTCAAAACTAATCCAGAGTGTTTTGAGGATTCAGAGAAAGGCAAGATCTTTTCTCACCAGGGTGATAAAACATCTTCATGGAGAAGAGAGTTTTGGAACTAGGCTTAAAAAGGAGTATAATGTCCGCAGATACAGAACAGGAAAAGACATTTTTAGACAAAGGGATAGATACGATCCAAGTCACAGGGAAGGAAAGCACAAAACACATTTGGGAAAGATCAAATAATGTGGTTGCAGCATACGGCCCGTGAAGAACAGTCAGGACACGAGACGACAAAACTATAAAGATCAAATCCAACCACCTCCCTAATGTTTGAGCCTCATCCCTTTGACAGTCTATTCCATTTCTGAACAGCTGTGAATATTAGAAATATGATGGTGTTTACAGTCTACTGGGGAAGACAGACAATTTAACAGGCAATGAAAATAAATTGTGATAAATGCTATAGTAATGGGAATGCAAAGTGATTTGCAACCCAGAGTAGGGACAGGAAAATCTCTCCGGCCGGGATTCCAAGCTAGACCTAAGGGATAATTTAGAGTTAGCCAGGCAAAGAAAACAGGGGCTGTTAGACCTGTTTACCAGCATACGCAAACACACGAAGCCAGAGGGCAAGATTTGCTCCAGGGACTGAAGGAAGTCACCCTAGCTGGAACTTAGAGGGAAAGGAGAATATCAAGAGGATAAAATGAAAAGGTAGAGAGCAGGTCTTGAAATGCTTCATAAACCATGTTGAAGAATTTATATTTTTAAGGAATGAAGTTCCAGGCATCACTAGGTAACCACTGAAGAGTTTAGAGTGGATTAGGGACCTGATCATATTCTTATTTTAAAGATTCATTCTCGCTGCCCTAGGAGAAAGTTTTGGAATGCGACAAGATTTGAGAAAGGGAGGCCAGTGAGGAGCCTGGAGTGGCAATGGAGGTGTAGTCCAAGTCTGGGAGTGCAGCAGGGACGGGAGGAGGTGGAAAGATTCTGGAGAGAGTTGTGGCAGGAACGGGGTCTGAGTCTGGACTTGAGTCATTTTTTGAAGTATTTAGTGTAAGTGAAATCATGGGAGGTAATAAAATCATTCAAGAAATAAGTGAGTCTGTTTAACAGAAAATAAAGTGTGGGCACAGAACCCTGAGGAAGATCGATATGTTATCAAAGGACAGAAGAGCATCCCAGCTAAAAGAGAATGAGGAAAAAAACTATAGGAGGGAGTCATCTCAAACATCAGAGGAAGAGAGCATTTCAACAGAGTGGTCAACACTGTCAAGTGCCACTCGGAGAAGGAGAAGTAGCCACTAGAATTAGCATCGTGAAGGTCCTCAGAATCTTGGGAAGAACAGTGTTGAGGAGAAGGGTGGAGACTGAGGCAGACTGTAGTTGGTAGAAGGGCAAATACACCGTTCTTCCAAAGAATATGGTGACCAAAAAGAGAAGAAAAAAGAAGCTGGACCTGGAGGAGGAACAGGATCCAAGGAGGGGTTTGGTTTGTTTCCAACATAAGAGAGACTTGAGCACATTTAAATGCAATAGGAAGGAACCGGGAGTGAGGCCAATGTCGAGAGGACAGCAGCAAGCGGGGTATTCAAAAGGTGAAAAGGAATAGGATCCAGAGCACCACTAGTCTTCAACAGGAGAGGGGCACATGCTTTATTCTAACTGCATGGACAAGTGAAAGGATGAGTGTGAATACAAGGTAATTTCTAGCTTCAGTAGCAGGTTGCTTAGTGAGAGCTCTGTTGGATTTTCTTTTCCCTAAGATGGAAGCAAATCACTAGTGAAGGTCAAGTGTCAGAGGTTTTAGAAGAATAAGGAATGGGAGAGCTGACTAGAGCAATACAGATGGACCGGTGTACAGCTTTGAGGGCTCAGCTGAGACTGGAGTCCATGACCTTATGACAGCCTAATCTGTACAGGTGTAATTTTTTTCAACCATTCTCAGCACCTACTATTTAGCTACAGGAAGACAGAAAGTTGGGTTTAACCACCGTTGTAGATGTGACGTAAGTATGAATAAACAGCAGAGTGACCACTCATAGTACTAAACAAATGTTCATTTTAATGGGGTGTCCCAGTGGTATATGAAGTATCGAAGGAGGCCATATTAATTAGTGTAAATAATGCTACTTGCTATAAAAAAGTACTCTCCTTCCGAAAATCTTAGTGACTTAATATAGTGGATGATTTTTTCACTGACATAAAGTTCAGAGACAAGCAGAGGATCGTCTTCCATGTGCTGATCTTCAACCCAGGTTCCTTCTATCTAGTCGCTCTCGTGCCCCAGGACCTTGGAGTCCTCGGATGCATCTTCTGCATCCAGCTGGCAGACGAGGGAGAGAACATGGAGGATTGGGGGAATTTTAATGCCCCAGATCTAGAAGCAGCACTCATCACTTCCACCCACATTCCATTGGCTTGTCCTGCGACCACATGGAAACAGTTTCGATGAGCATCTGACCTGACTGCCATAGAGGCACAGAATCAAGTTAAGAGGCTTTGTAAGTCTAAACATAAAGAAATAACAGGCTGAGCAAAATAAAAAGCAGTTGAAATGAAACGGAAAGCACATTGCTTTTCTGAGAAAATCAACAGAATTTGGTTATTGGTTGGATCAAGGATGATAAACAAGGTTCTGCCTAAAGTACAGCATTAAAAGGAACTGCAAGGTCAAAATTCAGGGTCAGTGAGGTCTACCCAAACCATCCTATTTGAAGTTATGACCCCTCCCCGCAACATGTCTCATTTCCCCTTACATGGCTCAATTCTTTGTCATAGCACATAGCACCTTCTAACATGCTATGTAATTGACTTGCTTGTTACTGTCTTTCTCCTCCCACTATGATGCAATCAAACTGAGGGCAGGGATTTTCACTATTTTGTTCATTGCTCTTTTCTCAGTGCCTGAAACAATGTCTGGCATATGGAGGGTCATTGAATTGTTACTTCTTGAATGATTGAATGTCATGAAATTAACAAGGTCCATTATGGTGAGGTCAAGTTGAGGTGGGAAACCCACCGTATTTCCTAATGCTGGCTTAGCTGCAGAAAGGGAGGAAGACTCCAACACCCTGACAGACACTGCTGGCTGGATATTTGGAGGAACAGTAGACTCAGGGAGAATATCCCATATGTGGAGTGAAAGATGATGTTCAGTTTTAGAAACATCGTATTTGAAATGAAAGTAAAATATCCAAGTGGATGTGTTCAGTAAGACATAGAAAGTGTAGAACCTGGATTTAGCTAAAATTTTCTGAACTGAAGTCTCAGGATAAGACGAAAAGTTATTCAATGGGCAATGAAATCTTTGAGAGGACAAATTATATGATCTAAGGAACATTCAAGGATAATTAATCTAGAGGTTTCCTATTGGATAGAATAACGATATCACAACTTAATTCTGTCAAAAAATATTCTGATAAGGAAAATATTTACAGCACTGTTTAAATCAATATCAGTGTTCTTACATACAGTGTAGCATATACACAAAAGAAGTCAAAAGCTTGTTTTCTCACGGTTCTCCTGTTGAAAAATGCTCAGCATCTCCGCCCTCTTGTGGTGGTTCTGGGTCAAAACAGGCTTCTCCCTCCAGGCGTCCTGAATTGAACTCTTCGTTGACCACACCACGAAAGAACAGACACCTTCCTATTGTCCTGCATCTGTGTTCTTGGGGAACAGAGAAACAACCTCTTTTCTCCTTACAGTCTTTCTCTTCTTCAAATCCTACCCCCAAAGTAATAGCTAAAACACGTGGACGATAGTAATACTAGCAAAAATCAGAGTGAACAAATACAAATGCTAGACAGACGACCTAAAGTTTTCTATAATTCGAATTTTCAGTAAATAATGATATAAATGACTTTTAGTTGCTACTCTAAGTATTTGAATTTCATCTAAAATAGTTATTATGAAATTTAATAGGAAATAAGTAAAAATATTAATGCCATATCTATATGTAAAAATACTTAGAAACATTGAAGATAATGTGCTAGCTCCACACTAACTGATAATTAGGGGTTTTTTTTAAATAAAGAAATTGCTAATGTTTCAGCCATGACTTCACTCGGCAGAATAGCTGGCCTGATACCGAGCAAATGCTTCCTCCCACTAACACATGGAAGGGGAACCTAGCCGGGGACCCCAGCGTGATCTCCACCAAAACCAATTTCCCAATCCAGCACACAGCACAAAAAAACTACGTTCTTGAGATACTTTTTGGTGTCCCATTTTTCTAATGTTTTCTTCATAAAACGTTGACTGAAATTACAGTAAAATACCCTCCATAATCTCATATTTTACTATCCCCATTAGAATAACAGGAGACATATGGCACTATATTTGGAAAAAAAAAATTCAAGTAAGATCAGTTTAAGAGTAGTTTCAGAGGCTAATTGTTATATAAGACTTAAATATCCACAGAGTCTCTAAAATTGATGAGTATGAGTTTCAGAAATATCCGAACTTCTAGAGAATTTTAGAAAATTTGAAACATTTTAAGAAATATTTAAAAACTTAACAGTTTCTCCATATATAACCAAAATATAAACAGTGGTTTCCCTTAATTGCTTTTTAGAACATAATACAATAAAACTAGCATGAATAATTCAATATAATTATCTAAAGTGATTATTTAGAATCTAAGATAGAAAATAAGGTAAAACAAAGGTCCCTAATTTACAAAAAGTTCCTTTCCAGTTCATTTACAAGTCACTTATTTGAACACATAGCATAGGATTTCATGGGGGAAAAGATATACATAATAGTTGCTTTTTAGGTTAGCCTTCCAAACACGTTGTTTAACCATTGTTGAAATATTTTTAAATGTCTTAAAAACAATAGCTTACATTAAATAGATTCTTGTACAAAGAGAAAGACACCATACATAATATGAAAGAGCATAGCATTTTAAATATTTTTAGAATACTGGTGTCCTGAGAAGATAGATTTAGTGTCATTATCAAGAACAGGGAGTCTGAGGCCCCCGAATTCAAATCCATCATTTGTCAGCTGTGTTACCCTAGGCAAGCTGCTCAATCTCTCTGTGTTTCATCTTCCTCATCCATAGAATGGAAATAATAATACGACATTCCTGCCAGTATTGCTGAAAGGATTTAATGTCTTAACATTGAATGGGAAGCACTTAGAACAGTTCCTTCTTCACAGCAGGCTTAAAATAGTGTTATAATGTTATTCCGCACACATTTCTGCTTAAGATAATGCAAGAATTAGTAAAAGATAAATGCTGCAAGAGTGCAAAATATAGTAAAAGCTAATGTTTTATCTTTCAAGCCAGTTCTATGAGATCTTTATTGAAAGAGATGTGCAAATGAAAACATACGCATTCGTCTCTCTGCTGCTGAGCACTTTCGTACAGTCTCGTGAAACTTTTTAATATAAAGTAAAAAAGTGTTTAAACATTCAAATTTTAGAAGTATAAATTTTATTCCAAAGAAAGCAGACCTTTACGTATGCAATACAGGCATTTCACCATGCCTTCAGGGTCAAAATTGTTCTTCTGAAATGCATTAGAATATGTTTTATCCTACATGTTTCTGAACTTTAAGAACCCAGAGATGGGGGCCGGCCCGGTGGTGCAGCAGTTATGTTTGCACGTTCTGCTTCTCGGTGGCCTGGGGTTCGCCGGTTCGGATCCCGGGGGCGGACATGGAGCAGCTTGGCAAAAAAGCCATGCTGTGGTAGGCGTCCCACATATAGAGTAGAGGAAGATGGGCACGGATGTTAGCTCAGGGCCAGTCTTCCTCAGCAAAAAGAGGAGGATTGCCAGAGGTTAGCTCAGGGCTAGTCTTCCTCAAAAAAAAAAAAAAAAAAAAGAACTCAAAGATGCTTCAGCAACATTATACAAAGATCACATCCAAAGGCAAGTTGAAAATCAGTGAGGTAAGCCTGCTTCTAGAAGCTTTCCCACACCAACACTAAAATCACAGTCTTCTAATGCTAAAAAAAAAGGTTTCTATTTTCTGTCCTAAAAGAGAGAAAGGCTAGTAACATTAAAGAGATTTTCATTTTTTTAAGGTTTCATCCGCTAAAAATGTGTTGTTTTCAAATTAAAATACAAAAAGAGATGGAGGCAGTTTCCAACACCGTAGTCATCTGACATTAGCCGAAATTGTGACACACAGAGGGCCGAACCGAGTCCTCCTTTCCCCCGTCCCTCTTCAGGAGACAGCGCTGACTTCTGTCCTTCTCTGTTACATTGTGACTCCCTGCTGTCTTGCGCAAAGCCAGACGGTGGCGCTGTGGTACCATTTGTCAATAACTCAGCTTTAAATTCCGTCTTGTGTAAGCAAAAAGCATTTTGTGAAAAGACTCAAGCCCTCTTTTGAAAAAGAAATTATTTTCATCATACTTTCTTCTTCTCTTTAGTGGTAGGTAAGCCCACGATTTAAGTCCTTTTGGTTATTTTAATGTTTACTCTTTTTACAAGGATGTATCTAAAATCTATAAATGTAGGTGAGTGACTATACTTTCTAAACAATTGAGAGCAAGTGGTGGTCGTTTGTGTCAGTGTTATTCTTTTTCTCAGTTCATGAAAATAAAAGTGAAAAGAAATGGGTATATTTTGTCCACATTTTCAGGCATCCGTAACTTACGTATAGCCTTACAACACCTCCTAACCCCAACCCACTGCCCAAATCTTCAGAAAAAAAGGCTTTTCTCAGCAAAAGTAAACTCAGTTTTCATCCCAGTCCTCCCTCTAACCCTCTCAACTCTCAGTGAGACTGCCCGTTCCTCCTGGAAGAGATGTCGCAAGGTTGGTTTGGTGATGCACCCGTCCCTGCCCCCAATTATCCTGAGCAGCTGACCCTGTCTTACATATTCTGTGATCTCATTAAACAACCGTCTTCTTGGAAGTCTGGGTTTCATCTGATTTATACCCCAAAGATGAAAAGTGAAAACTGAGTTGGCTGATGCAAAATTATGAACTGGACCATTTTCTTCCCCACCTACGTTGCTATCAATATTCTTCTTCTTTTGCTGTTGACCCACACAGGACAAAAATCATGCTGGGTAGCCGCACCATAACCCTTCCACCCCATCTTTAATTCTGAATAAAGTGAACGTCAGAACAACATAAATCAATGCAACTATCGGAATGCCAGGTTCAAGTAGACATATCGTAGGTGAAAAACGACGCCCAAGTAGGAAGACACAGAAGAAAAATGCAATATAAAATGTTAGAGTCTAAGCACAAGGCACCCGTGACCGGAGGTGCACCCTCCGCATGACCCTTGTTATCTCGAAGATCGGGCGAGGGCACGGGAGAGGATTCGTGAGTCCATGAGTGCCCCCTGGAGGTGCCACCCGTCCCTCTGACCCAGGCAGGCCCTGCACAGCCCTGGGCTTCACATGTCATAGACTTCTAGGGAAATGTGAAGCAAGCTGTATGATCTAGCTGCAATTCTCTATAAACCGCTGTTTCAACTTACTTTTACAATGGAAACTATGTTCTTTTCCAAACAAAATCTTATGCTGATTCCCAATACGTCAAATTAAAGCAGCATGTAAAACACAAATTTACTTTATAACTTAAAATTTATGAAATTCACTTATCAAAACGCAATAATTGAGGAAAACGGATGACTCTTCGAGACCAAAGACTGAGCATTCAACTTATTTTGGTGTTTCGATGAGCCCATACACAAAAGCAGAATAAGAAAACATCTGTACTGTAGAACGTTAGGGAAGCCATTCCTGAGCTATTTCCGTGATGTCCTATTTCCGTATGAGACAAAAAAAATTATACTTGAAGCAGTTGGAATCTAATAATGGAGAGAAAGACATTAATCTATAACACACTTTAAAAGCCATTGTTCTAGAACAATGCACTGACTTTTTTTTTAATTTATTTTTTGCCTAATTCCATTATGTTAGGCAACTTCCGATGCCTCCTATGTGTGGAGTTGGTTGTAAATGGAAGAGAATGTTTTCCAACTTGGTTCTATGTGAATTCCAATCATCATCGATGATCGTACATAATTTAACATGCCTTTTCTCTCTATTTCTATTATCCTAATTCCCATTGTCTTCTAGATTGTGATATTGATTGTTTTTAACAAATGACTTGAGGGAACATCTTCCCAAATTCCATAATGCGACTTAGTACTTTTGTGAACAAGACACTTTAAGTCAGAAAGCATGAGGTGAGGCTGAGCCTCGACACTTCAGAGGCCCCAAGGACGCAGGATAAAGGAAAGGAAAGATGAGGAACACCCTCTCTTCTCAGCACACTTCCCTCCCCAGTTTTCACATCTTGGTGCTCTCCTCTGGAGCCTTTAAAATCTAAACGGAAAATGAGGTGAGAAGAGGAGCAAGAATCCTGCCTTTTGTCAGGGACCAGTTCTGGGTTAGCATCCTAAACTAATGTGGAATTCCCTTTAAAAGACAAAAGCTTTCTTATTTTACCCATCTGCAGGGAAAAAAAAAAAAGAATATGATTCACCTGATTGCAGATTTTCTATAGGGAAACTACGACTAAGATGATAGAATATAATTTGTTTCCATCGTAAATGCTTCTGCAAACTATAAAGTCAGTCTCCCAGCAGCAATTCTGTCAGGGTGCCCCTGGTCCCGAGCACAAACGCTGGGCTCCTTTTCAGATGGCGGTGATGCGTCTGTGGAGGTTCATTTCCAGGGAGACAAGGCAGGATTTGCTGCTATGCAGACTGAATAATGTTGGAAGCCAACATCATGTCACATTTTGTGTGCACTTTCCAAAGACTAATCCAAGCGTTACAAATGGGACACAGACTGCCATTGTCCCGGGGACACTTTAATAACCCACACCTACAATATTCAACCTGTTGTTTGCATAGGGACAACTTTGGGACACAAAAACCCACCAGAACGACTTGGGGAAAGGAGCCATGGAGAGGCAGAGACCCAGGCGCCACGGCACCTCCACATTTCATCCTTCATGGCAAATGAGTCTGTTTGGAGTTTATTTATGCTTGAGGATGGGGGTCGTGCAGCTTGCTTTCTTCAAAGCCTCTCAGCGAGCACGTCTTAAATCTGCTGCGTGCTAACTCACTTTCTTCCTCCTGTCGCACTCGAGCGGGCTTTGCCAACTTGCAGATAATTTTTGTTTTGTTTTGCATAATGCAGTTCAAATTAAGTAACATGGCCACATGCCCTCAGGATTTAAGTTGTGCCTGGCCAGTTTGTTCTCTTATTATTCTCCCCATCCCCCTCCTTTCCTTACAATTCCTGGCATCTGTTCTACGAGGATATTCTTGGAGAAGGGAGGACTCAGGAGAAAGCTTCAGGATGAGAAGATTGTGAAAGGAAGAGGAGAAGAACGAATAATTTTTACATTCCCCAATTTGTCATCTTTAAGTACTCCCATAAAATAATTATTATTACAATCTTATTTACTTTAGAAAACAAATTCTAATGGCCACAATTGATAATGAAGTTCCATATTGAGTTTAAAATACCAGCAACATGTTTTTCATATAAGATATTTTAGTATAGAGATAAAAATATTTAAGAATATAATGAACAGAATCATAAATATTACTATATATTTAATCCTAGGTACTTTGAACAGTATCATACAAATAATAACATTTTTCTTTTCATAATACATTATTACCTTAGTATTTGGTAGCATGTCTCTAACAGATGGAAATATTCAAAACCAAGAGAAATTTTTTAAAAAACACTTTGGGGAAATCATAATAAGGCTACAAGATTTACAGAAGCATCATGAAAGAAAAGATTATGTGTGTGTATCATATATCATACTTATCAAAAGGAAACCATATACAATTCACTTAATTTCACTTTAAGAACAAGTTTCTACTATGTGAAAAATTACAAGTGACAGAGAGAGAAAGTGAAAGCTAACAGTATACATTTTGCTAAAGGACATGCTTCTACAATTTAAACTTAAATTTGGGAACTTTTTAAGCAAATGTCATTAAATCCATAATAATGTAACATTTCAAATTTACCTTTAGTGCTAGACATAATTTTTTAAAAATTAAAATTATTGTATTTCTTTAATATAATACTTTTATTATCATTCTTATAACCAAATATTATTAACCTTGAGATATAAAAACAATATGATTTACATAGAACTATGTATATGATGCAGTCAGTAAAGGTTTTTAAAAGCAAATATGTGAATAGCAAGCAGTTTGTGTGAAAACTGCGTGTGGATTGTTTTGAGTTTATAAGCTTCGTTGGAGGCAGTAATGCGATACGGCTGGTAGAGGGAAACGCTGAGGGAGAGTGTGGAGAGATCTGAGTTTGTTCTCTGCTCAGGGTCTCGTGAGCTGGAAATAAAGCTGTCAGCTGAGGCACGTTCCTTTCTGGACCCAGGGGTTCTCTGCCAAGTTCACCTGTTGGAAGAACTCAGTTCTTTGCTGTTGTCAGTCTGAGGCCCCTGTTCTCTTGCTGGCTCTGGGCAGGGGCCACTCACAGCTCCTAAAGGCCACCTCCAGCTCCTTTCCACTTGGCCATTCCCACAGGCCCTCTTGGGCTTTGAACCTTTCTGACTTCTGGAGGGGCCCAGTCCCTTTGAGGGGCTCGCCTGATTAGGTCAGGCCCAACCAAATCATCTGAATTTGATTAACTCAAAGTTAACTGACTGGTAAGCTAATCACAGGAATGATGTCCTATCATAATCACAGATTCTGCCTCCCTTCAAGGGGAGAGGATTATAGGAAATTGTAGGCCAGCATGTGGGAATTTTGACAGCCATCTTAGAATTCTACCTACCACACAAGCTAATTACAAAGTGAAACAGTTGTGAAAGAAATGAAGTAGGAGACAGGAAAGGGAGGAGCCTATTTAGATAGAGGGGTCAGGAAGGGCCTCCAGGGGCAATAATATTTGATCAGAGACTTGTAGGGCAAAGAGTGAGCCTTCATGGGAAAGCACTTCAAAAGGGTACTGTGTTGCTATTCAAATTCAATGTATTATTATAATATTGTTATAATTCCACTTGCATGTCAAACTTCACACTAATTTTTTTGAGATTTTTTATAGCAAAGAAATTCCTACTTTCTAACGCTTTTTTTTTTTTGGTGAGGAAGATTGGCCCTGAGCTAACATCTGTGCCAATCTTCCTCTATTTTGTATGTGGGACCACTGCCACAGCATGGCTTAATGAGAAGTGCATAGGTCTGCACCCTGGATCCAAACCCTCAAACTCCGGGCCACCAAAGCAGAGTGCACGAAATTAACCACTACACCACCGGGCCAGCCCCTCTAATGCATATTTTTAACTAAAATTTATTTTTCTAGAAGCTCTAGTTCAGTTCTTCCAGGACAGAGAACTTGTGAGCTGTTTGAGCTGTAGGCTGCCTTTCCTAGAGGCCCTGCAGAGAAATATCTCAACAGCCATCGGTGAGGAGAGGCTGAGGTGGTTTGCACTTGGAAGGACACAAAGAAAGTCCCTTACAAACTAACAATTATAATTTCATCATGGTGGCAGCTGTGTCAAAACCACCCATGCACTAATTGAAAAAGCACTTGTGGTAGGATATTTTTGAAATATGAATGTACGTTCTGCTTTCTGCAGCTTTCCCTCCTCCCCTCCTCCAAGCACAGAGCCCAGTTCTCGGTGTTTCTTTGCCCGGGGGATTTTACAAAGTGGAAGTAGAGCTGGCAGGTGGTCTTCTTGCCTTTGGTACAAACTTAGAGTTATCAGAGAGATAATGTTAGGAGATCTGGAGAGACGTCACAGAGTTACTCTAAGAGCATTAAGAAGGAAAGGGGACAAAAATCTCCTTCAGGATACAAAAAGGAGGGCAGGAGTCAATGGGTGGGAGAGAAGGGGCTGTCAGCAAAAGGGGACCCCGAGAGGAGGCTCTGTGGTGCGGAACGCCAGTTGCTCCAAATAATCCTACTTCCAAAACATGAACAGCAGCAAAGCCATTGGACTTGAAAGGGACCCTCCCCCCAGCCTGGGACAATGAACATCTCATTAGAAAACCAGTGGGGACCAATGACCAGAGGAACCTCCTAGACATGGTGACTGTGTTTAAGGACCCAGGACCTTGGCGCAAACTGCAATCGAGGGCTCGTACTGGGGAAGTGAAGGAGAACCTCACTAATCACTGTGACTGAATTCCCCAAGTCAGGTTTAAGTCACACATGAGTCTGCAGACCGTGCATCGTGCACATAATATGGAGTATTTAGGTATCAGGTGCATTGAGAAACTGCTAGCAGATTCCATCTTCCTCAAGCCATGTTCAAAAAGCAGAATTGCTCTTATATAAGTTACTGACAACATTGAGTAAGTTTTGCTAGTTTAAATGGTTTGAAGCATTTCTATACCTTAGAGATTCCAACCTTCCTCTGCTTCCTCAAATGCCACCTCCTGCCCTCAGAGTCGAGCACGGAGTAGAAGAAAGAGAGCTGGCCCAGTTAGCTGGATTCCCGGGTTTATTCGTGAGGCAATCACTTCTTGAGTGCTCTTTATTATCTGAGGATGCTGAGCTTACAAAGATACAAAACACCAGTTCCTGCCTTCTACATCCGAGAGTGGAGAAAGGAAAGAGAGAGAGAAAATCAGTTATAGGCAGTATGCACAGTGGTTACTCACCGATGCTCAGAAAACAGGAGCTCAGATCTCAGCTCTTCCGCTACTTGGCATCTGGTCTTGGGCAAACCGTTGAATGATCCTCAACCTCAGTCATCTCAGCCATCAAATAGTTTCTAAAATTAATAGAATCTATTAATGACTCCTGCCTCATAGTGTTGTTGTGGCTATGAGATAGTGTTTATGAAGGTTTATTATTATAAATGTCATTGCGATGCAAGGTTTTAAGGACTATGGTAGTGTATTTATATGACTCCACATGGATTTCTTCAGTTAACACATCTTTACTGAGGACCTACTATGCTCCTAGGTCCGAGTGATAAAAGTAACATAAACTGTCTAAGACTATCTCCTTTATAAAATGCGAAGTTTGGAACAGATGATCCCTAAATTCCCTAAAAATTGGTTGTGATCTCATTGGGAAACTGTAGAGAACACCAACCCATAGTCCTTTACAAAAATATTTAGATTATATCCACATTGACATATTGGAGGGACCGGGAGAGACAGGAAACAAAAGAACAAAAAATACTAAACTGAGCCAAACAGCTATTTATTTTTAAAATAAGTAAAATTTTTGGAAGCTAGCTAATAACTCAAATTTTGAATAATTAAGTCATTTCACAATTCCAGTAGTGAACTAGAGATTCTGTGGTGATCTGGTCAATTTAATCAATAAAAGTAACCAGTCAGTATTATTTGGGCATCTCAAGGATACCCTTTTACTCTTTGTGTAATTAAAAGTTTAATTTAAAATCCAATTGAATTCAGTCAACTAGTTTCTAATTCAGTTGCTATGTTTTGCTTCTGTTTAAAAAGAAAAATATTTGAATAAACCCATAGGTGTCTGTTTTCCCAAGCAGTTTCTGTAAACATGGCTGTAATAACGTTCAGTGAGACACTAAGGAAATCTTATGTTAGTCATGAGTCAAATAAATGGAAACGTTGCTAGGTCTACAAGGCATCACTCCATTTCAAAAGGCTAAATTTCTCTTAAGTTTTGCATATTTTTAAAAGAAAAGCACTTGGGTTTCCTGGGTTTGAGTTAATGTGAAGAGTATGAGTTAGTCTGATACCTGGCATGCCAAACTTCTATGTCATTTTATGGGTCAAAGATAACGCCTCTGCAGAAAAGGGGGAAGAGTCAGAAAACAACGTGACCATAGCAGGACCAGTTTTCCAGCACCATTAAAGTATGTGATATGACAATTGGTATGACATAGCGTGATAGCAGCAGTCTTGTGTAAATGAGGAGGCCCCGTGCACTGCTCCTCCAGACCCTGCTCTGTCAGTGACATTTGTAAACAGGATGAGAACTTTATGTGACCCCTCACATGCAGCCACTGCCAGAACGCTGGAACATGTTGCAGTGTCTGATATGTACCCGTGTATCTTACCAAATTTAGGATCAAACAATTTGGAAACATCCAAGTTCTAGAAATGCTATGTAACATTAAGGAAAGAAAGAAGAATACTTGATGTTGCATCAGAAAGACAAAAATCCTTCTTCTGTACTCTGCTAGGTGTATTTATATTGTATTAAAGATTTGGGTTTTGTTTAAGTAAAACAGCCCCATTAAACTTTCCAGGTAGCATTTAAATGAGTATTTTGAATTCCCAGGCTTTACTATTATCAAAGAAATTTTTCTTATGTTATTTATAGATATTTACACCAACATTCATAAATAGTAACCTGGATGCATTTGGAGGAACTCAAGAGAACTTGTAGTTATAAAAGTTGTTTTATAGTTATTCCCAATTTGTTAAAATAATCCTTCCATATTATTCTTAAAAATATGTATTGTACCAGTACTTGAATAACTGGGTCATTTCAGAAATCATTTTCTCTCTTTCTTTTAAGCTGTGGATATAGAGACCAAAGTTTAAAAAAAAAAGTGTGGCAAGTAGCTGGGTTGATTTGTTATCTAAGCATAAAATATGTTGGAAAATGTTGAGTGAATTCAGTGATACGACTAATTACTTTAAAAGGAGTTAATAGGTAATGTCATTAGCATGACACATAGTGCTCAATACATTTACTAAGTGGAATCAAATTTAATTGAAAATAATCAACTGTTTGCTGGTCGTATTTCTAACTTTTTCTATTTCTATTATTCAGCTAGTAACATACTATTTTTCAATAAGCCTAGCAATATACATACATAAGAGTGATCTCATTTATATAAAAGCAAACAATACACCTAATTAATATAGATGGGTTTTCTAAATTAATCAAACCAGATAAATTGCCAAATTTCTAATTAAGTTTGCTTTTCTAACTGTTTTGCTTTTAAAAATAAAAAGTTTCTTTTAGGGACTTCCTGGGGAAAAATTGAATTTAACTATTATTTGAATGTCTTAAGGTGATAAATTTGTGTATGTGTGAACTTAAACTGCACAATTTTTCCTTATTTTCTGTTTTTTTATTTTCAGTTCCAAGTTCTAATTCAGTGACATAGTCCTGAAAGATTTGCCACATAAAGTATGATATGTGAGTAAACAGAGATACTTTAAATAAAACATAACACTGTATTATTAAATATTTCTCATTTATGAAAATAGAAGTACTGATATTGGGTATGAAATAATTAACTCCTCCTTCTATCTAGACTTTCTGTTAACAACATAGATACTGCCGTCTAACAGTAGTGTACAATACTGACAGCAGCATTGCCTTCCACTTTATAAACAAGTCAACAGAGTTAAAGCATTGCACTTTCTCGCATCATTTTTTAAAGGACAGCTGAGGACCATGTACATTGAAAACAGCAGCTATGTGGATGCCATTGCAGCGTGAAACAGAAACAAATTAATTTATAATTATCGGGGAAATTTGGTTAAACTAACAAATATATAAATGCATATAGACTTATCTCAGGTTAAATTACTATCAATCCAGGTTTGAAATCTCCCCAAACGCCTACTTTGCAATTAAATATTGCAGTGTGTCTATACCTTTAAAATCATATCTGTAGAATATATTGCCTGTGTGCCCCCCTCTCATGTGTTTTGATGCTTTTGGGGAGAGAGAAAATCCAGCTTCTAACCCTGAGTCTTTCTGGCCGCTGCACAGTAGCTGTTTCAGACCTGGGCGCTTATGTTTCCGATTCCTGGGAAGTTCTCTTTGCCAGAGGGCGTGCCCCGAAACACATCAAAAGAACCAAGTTCTACAAAAGAAAAAAGAAACTCAAGTAGGCTTGAACATACAAAGAGAGGGAGAAAGAGATGAGAGAGGGGCCAGGCAGAGTGTTGAATACAAAATGAGTTGAGCCAACCCCAGGAGCTCTTCATCACTTACATTTATCTTATTCTGGGAGAGAGGCGTCAAAACCAGCCCGGACATAAACCACCCACTGCCATTGACTTTGACTCCATGTGAGAGCAAGTGTGTGTGTGTGTGCGCACGTGTGTATGATGTGCATTGTACATAAAAACGAACAGATTTCATGAGGTATCACCGTTACCTCACAAGAATTGAAAACATTTAAAAACACAAATTACCAAAGTTTCAAGTAAATAAATTTAGCACAGTTTTCAGTTAACTAATCTACAGTGTTTATATCGAAATCTTCTAAGTGTGCATTGCTTTAACATCTTTGCTGTGGTATTTATATTGTGCTTTTTGTACTTGTGATAAAGCATGTGAGATTTTTCCATTTCTACTTGCAATATTTTGTACATGTTTAGTATTTCAGGGTCAGAACTCATAGTCAATATCTCTGTGACAAGGTAGATTCTGTGAGATAAGTAAAAAATATAGCTAAAATGTAAATGCTCCAAAAAACTGAAGGAATAAGGGAAATCGTTTCTGAGTCTGTGCTAATTCCATCTTTGAAATTAATGCCCCCAAACTCTGACACTCTGTCTTGTTTAAAAGTATATTCTAATTGATAAATTCCTTCTGACAAATTTTTCTATCCCATTCGGACCATGGTCTCAAAGGTCCCCACATATTTTCTAGAGACAGAAAGTGTAATGTCAGGTCTGACTTCACTGTTGTCCTGCAATGGAATGGCCTTTAAATTTTGGTGGTTTGGAGGTAAGTAAATTAACAGTGAATGCGAAGAGATGAACTTGCAAGAAAAAGAGAAAGACAGACAGACAGAAAGTGCTATCAACAAAAAAAAGACTTTTCATATTAGAAAGATTTAGAAACATTACATAAGGGGCACAGTTACAACTTCGGTACAAGTTTTTGTTATCAAGCATGACTATTATAAATAGTAGGTTCAAGACAGTGTCCAAAGCATAGGAAGATTTCATCTAACACACTGACATTGATTTCCTAACAAGATCAATTGAATAGTAGTGTGTATCTACCAATATTGCGATTTTTATTTTGTTGCTTACCTGAGACTCTAATTTCCTCTTTACTGTGTTTGCATTACTTTCACACCACGAGACTACTAGCACACATCATCATCACAGAATGCTCACATGTTGGTTTTGTTAATCGTTATTCAAGATGAAAAATTTTTTTTTAAGATTTTTGAAAAAGGTCACAAGCACACTGAGGTGAGTGTGTCCAGTTTTCCTACTGGACAATGTCAAGCACTGCTCTGATGGCCTTGCCTGAACAGACAAAGGGTTTCCATCAGCCAGCAGCGTGGGATGAAAGGAAGAACCCCTGGGCCCTAGTGACATCGTGGGAACTAGGTGGCCTAACCACAGTGATCTTTCAAACTCATTTACAGACTTTTTCTCTGTTTCAGTTTTCTTTCATTTTCTTAAGCAAAGAAAATGATTTAAAATTTTAAACAAAAGTTGAAGCCAGCATGCACTGCTCTGATACATCGGTAATATCAAAATAAAATTACCTGATTTCAATTTCATCTCTACAATGAATTATCCAGAAAGTCTGTCTTGAGAGAGAGAGAAATAGAAATGATAACGGAAAAGATCAAACATAAGTTACAATTCTGAATGTTGATAGTACCAGTCCAAGTTTTTTTCTGCCTTCAAAATCAGCCCCTTTTCAAATACACACAGATACATCGTATGATTTCATACAGCTGCATTATTTTTTGCATACTTTGTTTACAATTAGCATTTAAACTACTGCAGGGTGTAAGTGCAACAATGGAAAAACCAGACAGAAGACTTTCTGAAAGATTAAAAACAAAAACAACATAAAATACTACACCCACCACATCACAGCCAGTCTCCAGGGGTGTATGTGATGTTTCCAGGCTGAAGAGCCCCTAGAACCTCAATGAGTTGGTCAAATAGAAAAGGAAGAAAAGCGTATTACAGCCTTTGCGTGGCCCTCAGAATCCTACAGGTCACATAATTCACTCTAACTGAAGGCTTTACAAGCCCAAAGGCCAGTCTCCTCTATCATGATGCCCTGGATGTCATGGTGTTCTTAGCAGGCAGCAACTTGCCTTTGGGGAACAATTCCAGGGCATGTCTTGGGTGTACCCTCACTAGGTGTGTACCGGCATCCTAAGGTGTCCTGTCCTCAGAGGGAAGCCCTCCTCCACGTGACCGACGGGGCTGTAGCTTAAGCAAGACATTAACAGACCATTTAAAAAGCTGATCACTCATTAAATCAAGCTCCAAACTACTGGAGATTTAATGTTATTCTTTCCAATGTTACATTTTGTCATCATTTCAAAATTCAAATATCCAAAACCAATCTCTTTTCTTCTTCTAATGTTTCTATCTGTCCAAAGAACATTCATCCCGGCTCCAGAGGTGCCAGGAGCTAAGAGCATCTCTGAGGTGGGATGGCCCTCATTCCAATCCTGACTGCTTCTTACCAGCAGTGTGACTTTGAACAAATTTCTAAACCTCTCTAATCTATTTCTTTATCCGTACAATGGAGATGATAGTAGTTCTCATCTCATACAATTGTTGTGAGGAATAAATGAGATTGAATCAGACACTAAACAAAGTGCCTGGTGCAACCTTTAATTATGATTCAAAAATTTTAACAATTGTTAAACTTAGAAAGTAATCTTTGACTCATGCTTCTTGATCCGGGATATCAGCCAGCTTCAGAGACCCAATCACTTGGCATTTGTGCCTTTTCCTCTTACACTCTTAGTGCCTAGAACATTCTTGGTTCTAGGCCCTTATCTCCTCATAGAGAGAATGCTTTGACAATAATTTCAATGGATCCCCTGGTCCATTTGTACTTCATTCCAACGTTTCACGTTCACGGCCAGTTTGATTTTTTGTAAGTAATGCTTTTAGCAGTTCTGTCCCCTGCTGTTAAAAGTCTTTACTGATTTCCTCTTTTCTACTCCTCTGCCTTCAAGAGGCTGCACATTCTGATTCTGCTCAACCTATATATTACTCCATGATACAAAAATCCAGTTTGGTGTAGGGGGTGGCGTGGCGGTGTAGCGGTTGAGTTTGTGCACTCCACTTTCAGTGGCCTGGGATCCACTCGTTCGGATCCAGGCTCGGCCCTGCACACTGCTATCAAGCCATGCTGTGGCAGGCATTCCACATGCAAAGTAGACGAAGATGGGCAGGATGTCAGCTCAGGGCCAATCTTCCTCAGCAGAAGAAGAAGGATTGGCAGCGGATGTTACCTCAGGGCTAATCTTCCTCAAAAAAGAAAAAAAAATCCAGTTTGGTGTAAACAATTTTCTGCCATATAATTTTGTTCATTGATTCCGTCACATAGTCAACAAATATTTATTAAAGGCCTACGATAGATTAGATGCTTGGGATGCAAAGATATTAATTTCCAAGGACATAAAAATAAACAAAATATTCTCCCTGCCATCAATGAGACTATCACAGACAATAGTCAATTAAAGAACTCATTATAATACACCAGGTAAGAAGAACTCTAAAGAAGTATGGGACAAATAAAACTACACTGTTGTAACATTCTGTCCTTGGGGGAGAGGCCTCAAGATATATTAGAAGTAAATGATCACAATGTAACAAAGTATTGTTCCCCACACTAGTTCCTGCTTTTAGGAGTCAGAGATCCCAAAAAGTTTGGATATTCTTCATTAAAAATGCCCTCAACCTGTCCAAATTCTAGCCCTCCCCACAAAACCAGTCCCACCTCCTTCATGATTTCTTCCTCCATTTTCTCCAATACTTGATCTTCCTTTCTGGAATTACTATATCTGTAAGTCTGCATTATTCAACTTAGTGATTGGTTATATGGAATCTTCAAGTATTTGTTATTGCTTTGTGTATGATAGACTTAGCTCCCTAAGATATGAGCCTATTAAGGGCAGAATTCATGTCTCATAGAAGCGCATTTCTTATTTTCCAAAGAACCTAACTTAATTCTAAGATCACTATAGTAATAAATAATTAGTAATTGCTAATTTGCTTATTTTGTTGGGAAAATGTATATTTTAAAGTTGAGCATTTTTTTCACATTACTTGCTAGTCCAGAATTTCCTAAAATTTATTCTATGTAGCACCAGGTGTACAAGATGCTAATAAATACGACTGAAAAAGTTAATTCCATGTTGAAATGTTGGGGACATATTAAGTTAAAATAGTTAAAGAAGATTATTTACTACAAAGCTTCCCAAAACCTTTAAAATTTGTATAATTTGTCTTCAAGAGAAGTAGATATTAGGCAGCGTTTCCCAAATCTGCTTAAGGACAAATTCCATTTCTTGGAATTAGTATATACAGAGCTCACTTTGGGAAATTCTGATGTCTTCGAAAGTCTTTGGAGCTGATTGCTATTTTTAACTCAAACTATTTGCATTGCTGAAATAACTGGTTATTTAATTCAGTTAACTGGTAAGTGCCATCATTCCACTAACACTGTTAGAAAGTCTTAGTCTTCTCTAAATTCTACAACATTAGCAAAGATTTTGGTAAACATGAAACCTGGGTACAAGTTCTCCCAACAAGGTCGTAGAGGCAAGGACCACTCTGATCCCTTCAGAAGCTGGCCAAAGTTAAGATTTACGATTTGTGCCGAGGTTCAAGGCTCCTGCTGTTGATCTAAATTTTTACGATTCTTTTATTTAATGGTTGAAGTACGAAGTCTACCCCTCAGGTTTCAAGAAAGAGGGAAGTTTCTTATTTAAGATCATGAGTCTAAATAGGTAGATTAAAAAACATCTTATATCGAATCTCATGAGTGATTACAACTTTAGTAGGATTTATATATTTATCATTAACAATTAGTGTGTTAAAGCTTATGTATGGTCTGAAAGTAATAACTAAAAGTCAAGAGCTGTGATTCAAGATCTAAGGAGTCAGGCTCCAGGATATTGCATGTGACTATATATCAAGACCACCTTTGGTAGAATGTTCTGTTGACTCTCCCTGTGAGGGCAATACTGACTTTGTTTTCTAGTGAAGATGTCCAAGGCCTTATCCAGTGTAAACTACCAGTGTATCCTAATCCAAATCTAGCTGAACTCCAAGGCCCTCCCTTAGACAGGGTCTAGTGAACCAGCAGCCAATATGCTCTGCTTCCCGACGGCTGCCTGGGTCCAGAAAACCTATGACACCCAACAGGGGAGGTTTGCAGTGGCTTTCATCATGCTCCACTTTGTTTACAATGAACTTTTACAGTGGAGGAATGCCCCATAAGTAGTGGTAGGACTATGGAAAGCCAAACCTTGTTTGAAATCATCCTTGATGTGCTTTATTTTTCCACAGGCTTCATCCCTACAGAATGAAACCACAACATCTGAAAGAAAGAATGCTTGGCCATTAAGGCCATGTTTGAAACTTGGTACCAAAACCTGGAGAAGCCAGGCATCCAGTCATGGCCTGCACCAATCATCACAACTGGGAGGTCCTCTGGATGACCCGTAACCTCTACCAGCACCAGAGCTGCTGATCTCTTTCCCACCTGTTGATTTCAGGACACACTAGATCCTGAGTACCCCAAACTGGTGAGCTGATGTACTCTGTCCTAAGTTAAAAATTCTTATCCAGTTCAAGGAAGTTGAACTCACCAGGTTGTGACACCCAAAAATCTTTGCTGTAATCCACTCATAGAAGAACAACAACAGGTCTGCCGCTTTCAGCCACAGGTCGTGGGTCCTGCCAGAGCCAGCCCAGCAGCCTGGGAGGGATGCTTTTACGCAGTGGACTTGTTGCCTATGTGTCCTGGTCAGGAGCACTCATGCTGACGTCCAAGTCTGTACTGTGGCAGATTTGTCCTCCAGCTTCTGCCTGTTCAAGATTCACCGCAGTTTCAACTGTGGGTCTTGGGACTTCTGATGGCCAAGTGGCCAGTAAGACGTGGAGGACCAAGGAGAATGTGCCTTGGCAGAACTGAACCAGAAAAAGACAGAGGCCTCTACCAACCCTTATTGAACCACTAGTGATCGTGATTAATCATCGTTGGAGAATTTTATTTCACAGAGTGCTCTCCATATTGCTAAACCAACATTATCTTCATATTTACCAAAATGATCCGCTTTTCTCCATGCCATGGGGCATTGCCTTTACCCCTAGTGGCTATCAACTACCTACATTCTGCATGGATCCCTGGCTAATGTAGAACCACCAGTTTGAATCCATGTCTAGTAAATTTGTCATTGTAGACAAAGATCACTCGGATCACGATGTTACACCCTGGAAGAGCAGCACCTGCATATACTATCCACCACCAAAACAACTGAGTTTTCCTCTGCCCAGTTCCACATTCATCTATAATACCTCTTCCCATGCAAATCAATCTCTTGCAAGTAAAATATGGAAGCATCCCGTGAAACATCCCAATCCCATGAATTCAACCAATTTTTACTAAGGATCTATTGTGTGCCCAGCACTCTATTAAATTCTGAGACTACAGTGGTGAATAAGTCATAGTGCTTGTCCTTAAGAAGTTGACATTCCACTGGGGAAGTCAGACAATTAAACAACATGGTGAGTGCTGGAGCAGTGTAATGATGGCCACAAGAATTCCCTCGTCTCTGTTTTTTGACCACCCAAGGAGCTCCTAGTTGCCCTGGCTTACTCACAGATGATCTTCTGATGCCAAAACAACCCACAAGATTCAAGCCAGCAAGCAGCAGCCCCCAGGGGAACCCCTGAAAGTGGTGATCCTATGGATTCTGGTTACTAATGTATGTTCTAAGCCACTTGGCTTTTAAACAAGTTAGATGCTCACTTGCTAAGCGCCTTCCCTGTTATGTCATCAAACTGGTAGCCCTCAGGGTATAGCTGCTCATAAGTGGAATCAGACTGTGAAGTTGGAAGATACGGCTTCAAGTTTGGGTCCTGGCACTTATTATGACTATGGGCAAATCGCTTACACTCTTTAGTCTTTGGCGTCTTTCTTTGCAAAATAAAAGTAAAAACATTATATGCTATACCTACCTCACAGGGTTGTTGTGAGAATCAAGTGAAAATGTATGTGAAAGTACTTTGTAAACTTTGTTATTTTTAATCACCCTATTTCCCGTGGCTTCTTCCTCCCCCCTACCAAATACAATGCTATAATTTATCTGAAGGATGTACTTCTACACCTCCCCAACCCATGCAAATGAATGGTACGAAGAGGAAGAATCAAACGCCCTCCTAGATATCTGGTTTCAGTATGAGAATTCTGATGCCTCACAAGATGACAAGGATATAATCCAGAGGATCAAAGCCAGGGCCCTATTGCTATATAGGCATCCACCATTAACACACCACTACACCAGGGCACCAGTCAGCCACCTTGACAGAAGGCCTTCCCCCAAGGCCTACTGTAGAAAACCCACCCTTGGCCCCAGAGAACTAACCAGACAGCAACAATTCAGGGAGCCATCTGTGCTCTGGCTGCCAAAAGAATCACCAGCCACTCCAGTGGAGCGCATGACTCCCAAGATAGAGCAAGAAGACCTCGTTAAAGAAGACACCAACCCAATTAAACAAAACACAAGCCATCTCTGACTGCCTGGCCTATTATAGTTGGGCCGGCAAGAGGAACTCCTAGACATTCATTTACAACAAAGATTTGGTGACACATTTCTTCTTTAAGCACAGTTTACCCCACAGGCCAACCTGGCTCTTGCTTCTCTGATTTTGACTTGTCTGCCCCCCTATGTGTGAGTAGATATGTTCCTGGCTTACAGGTCTCATGTCCCCTCATACACACACATACACATGTACACATGCCCACAATAATGAGGAATCTCACCCATGTTCCCTATCCTACCCACACAGCCACGCCCTAGCTTAGCCTTCCATTTCTGGTGATTCAAAATGAGTTGTAGATTGACTGATCTAGTCTAAGTTCAGTCTCACTGGAACAGTCTATCCCAGGTTGGAATGCTGACTATTTCAGTCCTGGGTAGAAGTTTAAACAGAGTGCCTATGGAGCCATAGATACCCAGCAATCCTTTAAGGAAAACAAATTGATTTGATCTTTCTACTTAGAATATACCAGCTTCTCCAAAACTAAGAACATATTAGCATGTACCTTCAGTAATAGCATAAAGTTTCTATAAAAGATCTCTTGAGTGAAGAGAATGATGATTACGTACCAGAAGATCAGACAGGATTGGCAATTCGGAATCTTTGGAGTAAGAGCTTAAGCTTAAAATAGAAAATTCCAGCTGTAATTCATTCCTCAGCTTCCTAGAGCAAGGAAAGAGGATATAGAAAAAATGTTGATTCAGGGTTTATATCAGTTTCCAAAATATATTTAAATGGAAAGGAAAATAACTCACAATATCCTCTTTGCTATATGTCAGAATGGCTGACCTAATATACCAAGTCAATGAACTGAGAAATTCCCAAATCTTTTCTTAAGGCTATACTATTAAAATTCAGTTCAATACTTTTTAGATTATTTTAAAAAATTAAAACAATGTCTTATAGTTTACAGTCACTACTTGCTCTGGGAAGGGAGCCAGAGAGACTCAGAGTACCAGCCACCCAAGGTCAAAGGCGCTGAGCCAAAGGACCCAGGAGAGAGCAGGCCAAGCCAGGAAGAAAAGCTGTTGCTGAAATGACAGACCAAGCATCTGAAACAAGAGGATCTCTAGGTCATGGTAGCTGAGAAAGAAGAGTAGTTAGATCCAAACTTGGAAGCAGATTAAGATGTTGGAATAGGTATCAGGACGAATACGAGTGGGCAGGAGATGGAGTCACCAGCAGCCACATGATGTTGTCTTCTAGCAGTCTTTCTCTTGAGATACAATATTACATCCTAGTTTCTTTTTCAGAAGTTAAGTCCTTAGTATCACTGATGTCACTTACATAGCCAGCTCCAAATAGAAAACCCTTACACACAGACATACCTTTTACTATCTCGATTGCTATAATTTTTTCTTTTTCAGAGATTTTTAATTTTTTCATAAATATTTTATAAATTACTTTATCAATTAAAAAAATGGTCAATAAGTAATTTCCCTAGGTGAATTCCAATTTCTTCCTTAGGTATTAAAAATTGGTAATAAAAATGAATTACTTTAATTAATAGTTTGTCCACCCTTCATGCCCAAGGCTGTATGAGAGGGAGAGGATATGCTAACATAGATTACATGTAAGTGGGATTGAAACAATTGTAGTGAAACATTAGCCAAGGGTAGCCAAGGGGATGTTTGATGGTGACACACAGTGAGCATTTCAGTTTAACCTCAATCTGCAAATTGTACCTCTCTTCCGAAAGTCAGAGGGGATCAACTCTCCCACTGCCACATCAGAATGCAGAGACTGTGGAGTGAAAGATAGATACACAGGATAGAAAAGGATAATGCAAGCAACATTTTGCAGAAAGAGGTAGCTGAATGCAGAGACCAGCCATACTCTGTAGCTGGCAGGAGTGCAGGCTTTTTAGAGAACTCACATTAGAAGTTCCAGCAGTAGATGGAACCGGGCCAGTAGACACAATGGTGGGGAGAGTGGGGAAGTTTCTGTAATTAAAGACTGAACTCTGCACACTTTCAAACAGACTAAGAATTCTCTGCCATTGGCAACAAGGACTGATTTTTTTTCAAGTGATTGTTCTTACTGAACCTGGTAAGGCATGAATTAGTGTGGGAAATAAAGGAAGTCAGTGGATTATAGCCCTCAGGTTAAGAGTGAAAAAGATAATCAGAGTGGTATGAGGAGAGTCGCATGCACAAGCTCCCCAGCGTGAGACTGGAAGTGCTCACAGAGGAATATCACTGTGTGTCCTTTGCAATACTCTCTATCCCCAGTTATGCTTAAATTGAGTGCCTAGTAAATTACAATTGGTTCTTGTCTTTTGTGTGAGTTCAGGTCTTCTCTATTGAATCTTTGCATGGTCTTTATAAGTCCAGAATTTATAAAGAACCCTTCCAAATTCACAGAGGACCTGTTACCATCTGAACCAGGTACTGATAATTACCATCAGTATTCTAGAATGACCAAACCAAATTAAGCAGTAATTCTTTACTTCAAACTGAATATATACAAATCATACCAGGAAGATGTAATATTATCTGTTACAGCAGCCCCTAGTATAAATATAATCCCAAATTTCCCATATTCCACTACCAAAGAACAAAAGTAAATTTCTGTAAACTGAAAATCTACAGACAGAATATTATTCTTTTACCAGATCAAAATTTGGCAGCAATTAAACCATTCTTTGAAGGAACTAATAAAACAGTTAAATTCTTCAAAGGCATTCTTTCTTTCAATTTATTTTGATTGAGTGCCATCAATGGTTCAAACACCATGTTAAGCAACGGACATACATAGTGACCCAAATCATGGAGTTCACACTCCAGGGTCAGAGAAAGAGATTAAACAGATAATCATACCAATGAATGTGTAATGACCAACTGAGATTAATTCCCTGAAAGTGAGGAGGAAGATACAATGAGAGTGTATGACAAAGAAACCGACCTCATTTAGAAAGCTTACTGGAAGAAGTAAAAAGCTTGAGCTAAAGTAAGAACAATGAGTAGAAGTTTAGGGAATAGAAGTGGGGAGTGTAGAACACTTCAGACAGAGGGACCAGTGATCGTCCTTCAGTGAGAGAAAGCAAAGCTTATGCGAGAACTGAAATGCCAATGTGGCCAAGAGAACTGGAAGAGTGCAAGGGACTGGAGCCTTGAAAGCCCAGGGGAAAAGGGTAGGAGGGGATTATAGAGGTGGTAGGAACCAACCTATGCAGTCCTAGCAGCCCTGCTAAGGAACTCAGTCTTCAGCCTAAGAGAATCCAGCAGCTGATGCAGGTTTTAGCAAGAGTTAGTCTTAAATTTGTTTGCCTTGTTGGGTTGGGTTGTAAACAGAGAGAGCACTCAATTTGCACACATGGAATAAATTCAAGAAAGTTTTCTTCACCACAAAATATCCCAGAGAACTGTTATTATGTTTTCCTAAATTGAGCTGATTATCAGAATCCTTACTCAGAAACTTCCACTTAAAGAGACATTCTGAGATGTACATTCAAGTGGTGCCAAGCGTGTCATTATTGCAGCCTCATCATGTGCGCAGCGCAGACGGGGATTCTAACTTTAAAACAGATACAAAAGTGGTCCCAATAACAGTTGTACAGAGGAAAATATTTTGGAAGTATCCATGAGGGTAAATGAGTGGATCATTACCATTTACCACTCTAAAAAGTGTGGGACTGAATTTAGAATGGAAAGAGATAATAAAAGAGCTGGGAAGTATAGAGCTGCCCCAATTTGCATGCACATCAATGGCAACCTTAGGATGCAGTCTCTTCTCCATCAACCCTTCCCACATCCCTGACTTCAGAGATACCTGGTGCCTCCAGCAGCTGCGCATCTTCAGGGAACAAGGGCAGGAATTGGTCTTCGTGGCTTTCCCTGCAGACTAAGTTGTAGGCTTTCTCAGTTCTGCCACGTCAATTGCCACTTGTCCATTTGTTTCCATTTTGTAAAAAATGGTTGACATCTTTCATTTGTTATTGTCTCTTTAGCCATTCTCTCCGTCCTGTGAGTTTATGCCTTTTGTGTCATTTTTCTGTCATATTAATGATACATGAGGAGGGAAGTTGTGTTCAATTTGAAACAATTAACTGGAATTTTCTTATTGTTTTAATTTGCATTTCCTGGTTGAATGTGTGTTTCATGTTTATAGACCATTTTTACTGCTCCTTCATGAATTACCTGCTCTTATCTTCTGGCTGTTTTTCTATCGGCAACTAGTAGTTTTCTTATCAAGTTTATTAGTCCCTTTTTATTTTTATATCTATTAACTCACTGTGTGTAAAATTTGTTGCAAATATTTTTTCTAGTTTGTCATTTACTTTTAACTTTTATGATTTTTGTACATGAAAAAGGTTCTTTTAGTTTTTATGTACTATAATTTGTAGAACTCTTTGATTATTAAAAAGTATTATTAATTTTAAATTATTTAGCTAATTATTGGATTGTTAAATCATCCATTGATTTTATGCATAATGTGCCCTTACTTAGCCTGATATCAGTAAAACACTTACTTACATCACCTTCTAGATATGTTTATAATTTCATGTTTTTATATTTAACTTTTAACCCATCTAGAATTTTATTTTTTTCACTTGGTTCAAGGACAGAGTTTAAAAATTGAGAAATATAGTGTATACCATCAAATACATGAAACATAAGCATAGAATTATGTACAATTTAACAAATAACTTAAAAGCAAATACTCATTCTACTACAACCTGAATCCTTGTCTAAGGATCTACTTTTGGGGGAACCCAAACTAAAATAATTCATACTGGAAGTGGTCTAGGAAGCACAACCTCAGACAGATTTCTGGAATTGGATCACTCACTGGCCAGATAACAAAGACTGCGTTGTTAGTGATGAGTAGGTTGTAATAAGCCCTGGCATGCTGCAGGGTCACTATTACCAACAGCCTCTTCCATGGTGAACCAGGATAGCAGGCAGGAGGAAGGGGGCGTACTGGGATTATGCAATATCTCTACCATTTGAGAGATATAGTAGCAGTGATTGTCAGAAAAGACCACAGATATGGTAGGTTGTTAAGTACCATGGGTACACCACTGAAGGAAAATGGTGAGCTCAAGTCAGCCAACCAACAACTCAGGGGACAATATAAAATACAGAAAACCTCTATGACACTCACATTTGCTACAGCCAGGGGGCAGTACACACTGAAAAGCAGGCCTGATTGTGAGAGTAGCAGAATTGCAGAGAAGGCTTACCACACAGCCCTGGCAAATTTACTATGCTAAACTCAAGGCCCTGATAGCAAAGAAATGGGAACCTGAGGATGGAATGGAGACATATGAGTACATGTCCTTGGATCCCCATATTCTGCTGAACCATCTCGGCCTCCTAAAGTGGCCCACTTTCCATTATTCAAGAATAGCCAACTCCCCTTGCCTGGGGACCACACAGAGACCTGGTGTGAGTAAGGTCCCCCACAAAATAAGACTTGCCTTCATCAAGATTTGCTCCATCTTTTTCACAGTTTGTAGGCATAAAGCTAGGGTCAAGTCTCAGCATGGCCCATCTGGGGTAGTACTATTCTTATTGTGGAAGCAAAGGAATTATTCACCAAAAGTACAGTAATACTTAGGGGAACTCCCATAACTCAGAATATAATGTCCTAGAAGTCCAAATATTATGCTGTAATGGATTTTTTTAAACTTCAGAGAAACATTGACCTACAGTAAATGAGGTGGAAATGCCAGACCAGCTTTATTAAAGTTTTAGGAAAGGGGGAAAAGACTTAGACAGGAGGATATGCTTCAATGGATTTAATGTTTAAAACCAGAGAATTCATGAGCTGACCAGGTTTCCCAGGACAGTCAAGAAGGATCTCTCTTCACTAAATCAAAAAGGAAAGTGCTAATGTGGGGACACTGGACTTGTTGAGAAATTTCAGTCAATCTGTCCTTTTTAAGCCAGGTGTATGGTCAGGAAAGCTGCCACAGAATGAGCTTATCAGTGTCAAGGGAATGAGAGGATTCTGGAATAGTAGAGGCCAGGTGGTGTCACTTAACTGGCAAGGCAAGGTGGATGTAATTACTATATTGAGGAGTAAACCAGATGGCTCATGGCAAATGACAGTAGACTACTGTTAACCGAGCCAAGTGGTAGCCCCACTCTCAGCTGCTGGGCTACTGATGTCCTTATTACGCAGCTACTGATATGGTGAATTTACCAGGAAAGATGATTAGAAACAGTTCACACTCATTTGGAATGAACAGTACATTCCCGATCTTGACTCAGGGTCCTGTTAATATTCTTATGCTAAAGGGATCTTGATCATCTGGACCTTCTGCGGAACATCATAGTGGTGCATTCTACTAATGACATCATTTTAATTGGACCTGGGAGGCAGAAAGCGGCTTTATAAGGAATGCCCTTGTGAGGCATATGTGGGCCAGGGGGTGGGAAATTAACCGTACAAAGTTCCAGGATCCTGTCAAACTGGTGATGTTTTTAGGATTCCAGAAGTTTGTCATATGCTAAGACATCCCCAAAGAAATGACTAAGTTATTACTCCTTGAACCTTTTGCCACTCAGAAAAGCATAATACCTGGCATACCTCTTTGGATTTTCGAGAAAGCACATGCCACACTTAGGAATACAGTTCTGACTTATTTATCAGTTGACTTAAATGGCAACCAGTTTTGAGTGGGATTTTGCAGCATATTTAAGCTGTGGAACAAGCATGCCTGCCCCTTAGATCAGATGATTCAGCAGGTCTCACAGTGCTAGAGGTATTTGTGGAACATAAGGTTGCCATTTAGAGCTTTTGCAAGCCCCAACAGAAGAGTCACAGCACAGACCCCTAAGAGCTTGGAGCAAGGCTACGCCATCTGCAGCAGAGAACCGCTCACCACTCCAAAAGCAGATCCTGGCATACTACTGGACCTTAGTGGAGACTGGATTCTTAACCAAGGGATAGTAAGTGACTATGCAACTGGAGCTACTCACCTTAATATGGATATCACATCAAGTCATACGTTTGGAGGAGGGGCACAGTAACAATCCATCATATTGCAGAAATGATACATTCTGGATTAGACCTAAGCAGGTCCAGAGACCATAAGTAAGTCATATGAAAAGATGTCCCAGACCTTGACATTACTTAGTTACATCAATACCTCAGCCTTAGTAAGCTAACAGAAAACAAACAGCTAACAGAGAAGGGAAAACTGAGGCCTGGTTCATGGATGAAGTGACTTGAGATGTTTTCAAGCTGAAAATAGGTTGCTATTGCACCACAGCCTCTCTCAGAGGAGCCCTGAAAGGTAGTGTTGAGGGGAAGTCCTGTGTGGTTCACTTTACCATCAGCTTTGCATGAAGAAAGAAATGGCCTAAGGTAAGAATAGACATAGATTCCTAGGCACTGGCTGGTTAGTCAGGGACCCGTAGGCAGCAAGATTGGAAGAGTGAAGACAAGGAGATGTGAGGAAGAATCGTGGAGATGGACCTGTAGGAGTGAATACAGAGTGTGCAGATCTTTATGTCCCATACCAATGTCCCCAGAGACCATCTACCACAGAGAAGGCACTGAACAACCAGGAGGTAAAGATGACCCATACACTGGAAGTCAGCCAGCTTCTTTCCTCAGCTCCCCCAGTGCTTGCACCATAGGCCCTTGAACAGAATAGCCTCACTGGAGGGATGGAGGGAGACAGCAGAGAGATAAACACTAAATAAACAATTGCACAAATAATTATTTCATAATGATTATCCATACTAAAGGAAACAAATGTAAGGCACCATAAAAGTGAAAAACAGGGAGCCGACCCTATTCTGGGGGATCAGGGAATGCTTCCCAGAGAAAGTAAGACCTGAAAGTCAAGTAGGAGGTAACTAGACAAAGAGGGGCAGGGAAGAAAAGAAGAGTATAGAAGGCAGACAATGTGTGTGAAAGCCCTGAAATGGGAAGATGTTTGGTACATCCGAGCTAAGAAAAGGCCAACGTGGCTAGAGCACCATAAGTGAGTGGGAGAGTGAGGGAGGTGAGACAGAAGAGATAGGGTGGGACCAGTGAAGCAGAACTTTCAGTCCATGTCCAAGGATGCTTTGTTGCTGTTTCTGTTCTTGATGCTGCTCCTGCTGTGGCTATAATAGGTGTTGGTCCATTCTCTCTTTCCCTAGCTACTCCTATTCAACTTTCAGGTCTTACTTCCTCAGTGAAACATTACCTGATCCCCCAGGTTAGTGTCGGTTGTTGATGTTTGTGCTGATTTTAAGAGTAATGAACACCATTGAAAAAGGACTAGGATATAGATAAGAATTTGGTATTGATTGGCATATAGATGGTAGAGGTAGAGTAAGAGGAAATAAGAGCATAGTACCAAGCCAATTAAAGGTAAAAGTCTGCTTAAGAGAAATGAAGAAGGAACAACCCGAAAAGTAGGGAGAAATAAAGAAGAATAAGGTGTCCCTGAGTCAAGAGAACAGAAAGTTTTAAAAGAATGGGTTCAATTATGTTGAAAGTTGAAGAGAAGAGCAATTAAGATATGGCCTAGAAAAAATGTCCATTTGATTTAACAACAGGGGTATTTAACCAACAGAAATTGGCAAATGCCAAAATCAAGGCTTAATTTATTGCTTTGTTGATTGTCTAGACTTAAGATAGTGAAAGAGAAAATGTTAATAATTCAGATTAAAGTTAAAAGTTTGTCAATGTCTGTAGCCATTACACTGTAAATAGCACAAAAAAAATTGAGCACATATTCTTCTAGCATTTGAAAATTATCATCCTACTCAGCAAAGAAGTTGCTCACATCATTAACTCTCAAGTGAATTCTGACACGCATCCTCATCGTCGTTTCACTTTCATCTTATTCATTAACAGTAAATGAAAAATACCAATCAACATTCATGGAGGAAGTATATTTGTCCACCGATTGCAATCATTGGTTAGTTATGGATATAAGAATGGCAAAATCAATGAAGACATGCTGTGAGAATCAATTGGCTACAGGGAATTTACAATAAAGAGTATTTAATGTTTTATTATTATTTATAAATTGTATGTCACACATTCTTTATATAAACAAAATTTATAATAAACTTATATAGTATGCATGCATGCATTTTTTTTTCCAGAGAGCTAACAGTTATACATTTACCAGCATACCACTGTCCCTAACCATCACTAATGATCATTAGAGAAATGCTCAGGACATACTTATATAAATTAAAAACAAATTCACAAATTTAAACTTGAAATAAAAAGAGATATCACAAGTATTGGAGGAAAGGAAATAGAATGCAAATTAACTATCATAATATGGTTTCTCCAGAGAGTCTAACTGGTTGACTTACAAATAAAATTTTGGAACACATGCCATTTGAAATTGCTGCAGAAACATAGTCTGAATTTTCTCTTCACTGGTGATTCACTAAAAAATTGGTTCAGCTACTCTAACCTTCACAAATAACTTCTAGAACATTCTGCTACATTTATCTTACTTTACTACACCCTGCCCCTCTTTAAATAAAAAGGAATGAAATTTTTCAAAAGATAACAGAGAAATTAACATGAAGCAAAGGATATTGTTGTAGCTTTAACATGTGTCCCCAAATTCTTTGATAAACTTCCCCTGCCTTCAGGGCTTAATTGCTCTCTCATTAAGTGTAGTCTTGACTTAGTAACTCACCTCTAATAACTAGAATATGGCAGAAATGACAGAGTGTGCTTTCCAAGTGTAGGTCTAAAAGATAGTGCAGTTTGCATCTGTCTTCCTTTACAGATTTGCTCTGGGGTAAGCTAGCTGCCCATATGTCCTAGGACACCCAAAGAGCACTATGGAGAGTTATCCATGGCAAGAAACTGAGGCCTCCTGCCAACAGCCAGTGCTAACTTTCCAGCCACATGAATGAACCATCTTGGAAGCGGATCCTTGGGTCCCAGTCAAGCCTTCCAGTAATGTCAGCCTGAGCTGAGGTCTTGACTAAAACCTCACGAGAGACCTCCAGCCAGAACCACCCAACTAAACAGAGCCAGAATCTCCTACTCACAGAAACTGTGATATAATAAATGTTCATTGTTTCAGCCACTAACAATGGGGAGATTTATTGTGCATCAATAGATAACTAATACAGATATTATAAAATTGTGAAGGAGTTTATAGTTTCTGGTGGTCAATGAACTTTGGTAAATTTAGGAACTATCGTGAATGCATCTTTGCACTTCTCTCACATGCTATTAGGATAGCAGTAGGCCCAAAGACCCCTTGCTTTCACCTCCTTGCTAAAGGATAAATGGTAGTTTCATTTATACTTTATCCTTCCCAGAGATGACCAAGGGAAGGGTTCCTAGAGGAGGGAGCATTTGATCTAGACCTTGAGACTTAGGTTACATTTTAGTAGGAAGGAATGGATAATAGGTGTCTGGATTAGGGGATTTGTATTGACAGAAATTACAATATGTGTCCTGAGAACTACAAAGTAGCTGAATAGAACATAAGGAAACTTCTGAATGATGTTTCTCAAAATTGGTTATCCCCAAGAATCCCTTTGGGTGTTTATTTAAAACACAAGTCCTGGGCCCCATTCACAAAGTTAATTTGATAGATTTTGTAGTAGTCCAGGAATCTACCTTTTAAATAAATATATCAAGTGATTGTCAGGCAGTTAGATGATCCTTGTAACACCATTTGAGAAACATTGTGTTGAAAGAATAATGAAATCTCAGTTTGGAGAGGTACATTAGGACAAGGTAATCGGTATTGAAATGCTGAACTACGCTATGTGGTTGATACGTGGTAGACAACGAAAAGCCACTGGGGTTTTCACAAGTTTATTGTGAAAATTTTCATGTGCAAGTAGAACTAATAGTCTAAGGAATCTTCACATCACCCATATCCAGCCATAATCAAGCTTTTTCTACATTCACCTCATTATTCCTTTTTCCCATTATTGACATTGCTGATGAAGTACTTAAAAGCAAATCATAGATCTCACGTTATTTCACTGCTATATGCTTCTACAAGTGTCTCAAAAGGCATTCTTAGATAACCACATTGCCTTTATCAGACCTAGAACAAGTTAACCATAACTCACTGGTATCACGTAATACCGAGTTCATATTCACATTTCATCAGCGTCTTTTTTAAAAAAAAAAAAAGTTTTTTTTATTGTTGAATACAAACCCTATCCATACATTGCTTTTGATGCTATATCTTAAGACTGTCTTGATCAAGAGCTATCCTTCCTCGCCTTCCTGCCTCTTTCTTCATGTCACAGACTTGTGGAAACTGATCATTTGTTTTATAGAATGCTACATGATTTAAGGTTGTCTTGTTGTGTTCTTGGAGTATCACTTAACTAAGTATTGTATCCCCCATATTTCCTGGAAACAGGAAGTTATCTCTAAGGCTTAATTAAATTCAGATTCATTTTTTCTTTTTTTAAAGAATACTTCATAGGGGTCTGTAAACTTCATAATGCATGAAAAATCAGGAGGCACATAACATCAGCATCTTCTATTCTAAATGATACTAAGGTTGAAGAATGGGTTCAAGTGGTGACAGACTGATCCCTCCATTGTAAAATTCCCCCAACAAACTTTGATCTAATTGTTTCAACCACGGTTAGTGATTGCGTAAATAAAATTTTTCATTAGAGGTTACAAAATATTGATTTTTCTAAATCTCTTATTTCTTCTACCTTTATTAGAAGGAATTATTCTGAAAAGAAATTTTCCTAATGAATTAAGGTCAGACTATCTGATTACTCTGAAACACAGTTCATACAGGAGTGATAGAAGAAATGCTCAATTCTTTCCCATAATTGCCAATTGTTAAGTTGAGGCGACAACCAATGGTGAAAACAATACTTTAGGCGGGGGGGTATTTGTCTGGTTGACTCTGTTTTTTAATGTTTGTGACCTGATCAGAACACTGCTTAGGAGAACTCATCATGACATGGAAATTTTTATTTAAAATAACCTGTAAAAGAATGCATTTCAAGTTAACTTTCAATTTTTTGGCACCTCTTGAGAAAGATTTTTTGAGTTCTTGTGAATGGAATAGTCATTAAATCTGAGAGTTCATAAATGCACTGGATACATACTCTACTGTGGCTGGGCAGAGCAAAATACAACTTGAGGTTTCAGTAGCAACTACAGGCCTCAACGCACTGGGTATAATGCTTGGATTGACATGAATTAGTGACTCTAGACACGTAAAGAACAAACTAAATATGTCTACTTGGTTAGTTTCCTTTTGACTCAAGATAATCTCAGCTTACAGAAAAGTTGCAAGCACAGTACAAAGAACTTCTGCTAAACCATCTGAGAGTAGCCCAACATCCCCAAACACTTCAGTGAATATTCCCTATAAAGGAGAACATTCTTCTATCGAACCACAATAAAACCATCAAAATAGGAAATTAACATTGCTACCATCTATTTCCCAGACACCGTTCAAGTTTTCTCAGTTGTCCCAGTGGCGCTCTTCATTAGAAAAGGACACAGTTTAGACTCAGGCATCAGATTTGTTATCAAGTCTCTTTGTGCTCCTCTAGCCTGGAATAGTTCCTGAGACAGTTTGCCTTTCATGATCATGACACTTTCAAAGAGTACGGGCTGGGTATTTTCTAGAATGTCCCTCAGTTTGGGTTAGTTTGATGTTTTCTCTTGATTGGATTCAGGATATCCTATGATATTTGACAGGAATATCATAGAAGTGAAGTTGCGTTTTCTGCATCTTAACAAATGACACATAAATCTGATTTGCTCCAATGCTGGTGATGTTAACTTTTTTTTTTCTGAGGAAGATTAGCCCTGAGCTAACATCCGCTGCCAATCCTCCTCTTTTTTTGCTGAGGAAGATTGGCCCTTAGCTAACAACGGTGCCCATATTTTATATGTGGGACGCCTGCCACAGCATGGCTTGATAAGTGGGGCGTAGGTCTGCACTCAGGATCCAAATGGGTGAACCTAGGCCGATGAAGCGGAATGTGCGAGCTTGAAGAACTTCACCACCACACCACAGGCTGGCCGAAGTTAACTTTGATCACTTGATTAAGCTGGTGTCTGCCATACTTCTCCATGATAGTAGAGTCAATCTTCCTCCACTTGTAAGCAACACATATTTTGTAACTAAGTATTTTTCAAACCTTCAATGCATTCATTTATTCAGCTATATTAGTAAGGATTGACAAATTCCTTTATTTCTCAATGGTGCGTAATGTGTTGCTGCTATCATTACATAATTTGATGCTCAAATTGTCCCATATTTTGTAGTGGAAGCCACTTCAAGCAGGCTTCTGTGGTCTGTTGACATGTCCCCATCATTCTTTGAGCACTTCCTTATATCTGACACAAGATGTTTTAGGTTTATCTTGTGTTTTTTCTGTCCCATCCCTGGAATCAGCTCATTTTTCCATTGGTTGCATTGGTTCTTCTTCGTGGACAATTTTATTTAGAAACTAAAACCTGGAAGCTAGATGTGCTCATTGCTGATCCCAGGCCCCGAGAATGCAAAGAGTCAGGGAATATACGTAGGTACATACACACACCACACTTATACCTCTATTTCTATATCCTTTATTTACACATATTCAAAACCATAAATTCATATCAAGATCTTCAATCCAAATCCAACACTCCAGCTTTCTCCATTTCCACATTTCTAACTCCCTTTCTGACAGTGAGAAACTAACTCAGCTGCCCCCACACAGAGGACCTCCTCTTTTAAACTGCCATACTGCCACTGCCACCATCCAGCCCCGGAGACACTCATGGTACTTGGTGTTTGACATCCCACATTCCGCTAGGTCACCCTGCTCGCCTCCCTCAGGCTCCAACCCCAAGCACTGGGCACTGTGTTCACAGCCCCAGCTCAGATGCCTGCCTTCCTCAGCCCACCTAAGGGAAGAGAAGCAGAAGGAAGGAGAAGGGAGGGTGAAGATAAATAGCTTCCTGTTTTATTCTAAGAGCAAAAGAAACGTATTTCAACACAAACTAGAAAAAATATCTTACTGTCCCACACATTATTGGGACACTCTAATTTACTCACCTAAAAATTGAGACTTGTTTCAAAAAAGTAATAATACTAATGATTATCTACAAAGCTAGCAAACTAGGATCAATATTCTAAGTATTCAGCAAACATTTGGCTATAGCCAATAAAACTGTTTAAGCTTAGGGGAAAATGAATATTTGGCTGTTATGCAGTCAAATTTAAAGTACAGACAAAAAGTTTGCTCAATGCAAGCCCAAGGATAATTTGGGCATCCTACATATTTGGTGGTGACATCATGTGGAAGAATTCCAGGAGTAACTTCCAGCTGTCACAGTTGGGAAAAGTCAATGCAGAGGAGTAAAACGCAGTACAAACGACCAAGAGTCCCAGGCTTTAGCTGCTTACACTGCCACGCATACACAGAAAACGGTTAATCCTTTTCCTGAAAGCTGCATTTTGGCATCCACAGCTATTAGCAATTATTTTTTGAAGTAGCAAATTTTATACAGTAGCACTATTTATAGAAATAGCATCATTAGTTGATTCCAATAGTACTCAGTCCAATCACCAAAAAATTGGAGAATTTTCTCCCAAAAAGGATACTAGATGATTTTTCCTTTTCACTTTTTCTTTATTCTCATCAAGGGTTTTCAGATTAAGTTTGGGTTTTTCTGCTTTGCCTTGGTTTCTGCGTATCTTATTCAGTATATTTATTTCAGCAGAACTTAAACATTCACACAAGAATCCAGCTCTGACCTTTCTGGCTCTTAAGGTCAGAAGGCCCAGGACTGTCCCTACACACCAGCAAAGAGACAAGGCTGAAGGAAAAACAAGTGAAGAATGAGGTATTAAGCATCATTTTAGTACTCTATTCTACCGTTCCATACCTTCATGAAGATAGTTATAGAAGGGAGAAACAAAATACAGTATAGAATATATATATATATATACATACATACACACACACACACAACTATTTCAGTCCAGTCCCAGAGATTCTTCTGTCCAAGGAGTTCTAAACAGCAAGTTAGAGCAAGCCCCTGAGAATACTAGAGAGAACCAGTGTTCCAGGGAGCTCTCTCTAGTGGTTTTTCTTTGCACCACCTTTCCGAGAGGACGCAACTCCTTCGAGATGACAGCCACTGCTAAAGTTGAAAGCAGCTCTAGCAGTAGCTGGTTGCGTCCCACTCCTGGACCCAGGGGACGGAGCAGTAGAGCGCCCCTAGGTGGGGCGCGCTAGGCACAAGCCACGGCGTCCCAGGGGCCAGGAAGCTTCTGATTGGCTCTTTGCTGTGAATAAAACAGGCCGCGCTAATAGGCCGGCAGTGGAGGGCTCACCTGGGAGACAGGGTCCCAGGCTCGCCCAGGACCTCCCGGATCTTAGCGCTCTGTGGGGCGGAACGCAGGGAGAGAGCACACCGTAACTCAACGGAGGGGGAGGGGGTTGGGTGGCGCTTTCTGGGTGTTGGCCGCAGAAGCCACGCGCCGCCTGGAAGCCGGGCTCCTGAGACCGAAGGGCGGGTAACTCGGGCTTCTGTACCTTGACAGTGTTCGGAACTGCAGGGAACGCCGGCGGCGTTCCCGTTTCTTTGGGGCACCCTCCCCTGGCTGCGCAGCTCGTAGGGCGTGCTACTGGGGAGGTCAACATTGCAAAATAGCCCTGCCTGAAAACGACTCTGCGGAGAGTTTTCTGCAGGTTCCAACCCTGGTTGGCCCCAGGGTGCTGGGGACAGGGGACAGAGAGGGTTGGGGCATGTGGAATTTGGTCCATTCTATAACTGTACCACGGCTTTATTTTCTCGTCAGAGAAAGATATAAAACAAAGTCAATCTGGAGCAAGAGATGAAAAGACGTGGTAAAATTAAGAAACGTATTCTGAGACAGTTATGGGAACTTTTTAAAAATTCTAACATTGATTCTAAATGGTGGACGTCATTTCGCATTTATCTGTGAACACATATAAGGAGAGGTTTATGTATACATACATATATTACATGCGCGTATACATATATCATCCATGTATACATATGTTGTATTATACGTGAAAGATTTTAAATGGGCGCAAACGGTGGGAGTTACGATCCCAGCTTGGAGGCAGCGATGGGCCGGCGGCTGCTCCCGCCGTGACCGCCTCCCGCGCCGGGCGCGTCCAGCCTCGCCGGGAGCCGCCCGCCCGCTCGCTCCCCTCGGCCGCGCCCGTCCAACGCAGGCGGCTCGGGCTCCAGCCAAGTGCCCGCTCCGCATCCGCTCCCGCAGCCCGGCCGCTGGCGCGGTGACACGACACTGGGGTCAAGTTACAATCCGCAATTAACATATGAATTTGACGAACTTAAAAGAGGTTCGAAGAAAAAAAAGACCTGAGCGTGCGCCTGAGCTCTCGGTGCGTAGGAACTTTTCTCCGGGCGTAAAAACTCTTTGATTGGCTGCTCGCACGCGCCTGCCCGCGCCCTCCATTGGCTGAGCAGACACGCGACCGGCGCGAGGAGGGGGCTGGGAGAGGAGCGGGGGGAGACACACTGGCGCGTGCCGCTTTTTAAAGGGGCGCAGCGCCTTCAGCAACCGGAGAAGCTTCGTTGCACGCGACCTAGTGTGTGATCTCCGAGTGGGTGGGGGAGGGTCGAGGAGGAAAAAAATAAGACATTGCAGTAGAGACCCGGGAAGGGTTTTTTTGTCGTTGAACTGGTTTGCCAGTGCCTCCTCCGACTCTGCGCCTCCGAGCTTCTGCAGTGCAATGTCCCGCCTGCTGCATGCAGAAGAGTGGGCTGAAGTGAAGGAGTTGGGGGACCACCATCACCATCCCCAGCCGCACCACCTCCCTCAGCCTCCGCCGCCACAGCCACCTGCGACTCTGCAGATGAGAGAGCATCCCGTCTACCCGGCCGAGCTGTCCCTCCTGGACAGCACCGACCCACGCGCCTGGCTGGCTCCCACTTTGCAGGGCATCTGCACAGCACGCGCCGCCCAGTACTTGCTGCATTCCCCCGAGCTGGGTGCCTCAGAGGCCGCGGCGCCCCGGGAGGAGGCGGACGGCCGCGGGGAGCTGGTGAGGAGGAGCTGTGGCGGCGGCGGCGGCGGTGGCAGCAGCAGCAGCAAGAGCCCCGGGCCCGTGAAAGTGCGGGAACAGCTGTGCAAGCTGAAAGGCGGGGTGGTGGTAGATGAGCTGGGCTGCAGCCGCCAGCGCGCCCCTTCCAGCAAACAGGTGAACGGGGTGCAGAAGCAAAGGCGGCTGGCGGCCAACGCCAGGGAGCGACGCAGGATGCACGGGCTGAACCACGCCTTCGACCAGCTGCGCAACGTTATCCCGTCCTTCAACAACGACAAGAAGCTGTCCAAGTATGAGACCTTGCAGATGGCCCAGATATACATCAACGCCTTGTCTGAGCTGCTACAAACGCCCAGCGGTGGAGAGCAGCCGCCGCCGCCACCAGCATCTTGCAAGAGTGACCACCACCACCTTCGCGCCGCCGCCCCCTACGAAGGCGGCGCGGGCACCGCGACTGCAGCGGGGCCTCAGCCGGCCTCTGGAGGGGGCTCCCGGCCATCCCCGCCCGGAAGTTGCCGGACTCGCTTTTCGACCCCGGCCTCCGCGGGAGGGTACTCGGTGCAGCTGGACGCTCTGCACTTCTCGACTTTCGAGGACAGCGCCCTGACGGCGATGATGGCGCAAAAGAACCTGTCGCCTTCTTTGCCCGGGGGCATCCTGCAGCCAGGGCAGGAGGAAAGTAGCAAAACTTCGCCCCGGTCGCACAGAAGCGACGGAGAGTTTTCCCCCCATTCCCATTACAGTGACTCGGATGAGGCAAGTTAGGAAGGTGACAGAAACCCTGAAAACTGAGACAGAAACAAAATCGCCCTTTCCCAGTGCGCGGGAAGCCCCGCGGTTAAAGATCCCCGCACCCTTTTAATTTTTGCTCTGCGATGGTCGTTGTTTAGCAACGGCTTGGCTTCAGATGGCAGCTACGTTTGATGCTTTGCAAGAGCCGCCTCTATTCCAAACTTCCTATGGTCCATACTGTTTGATGAAAAGTTGTTGTTAAAGTTGTGTTCTTTCCTCCCACCTTCTGCTCCCCCTGTAGATAGATAAAGTATAATTATATGTACCCATATAGGACATCATTATTCTAGTTCCCTGCTGCCAATACGCTGCTAAAACGTCGCATCTTCTTCTCTGTCGCTGGTTTGTGTTTAATTTATTTTATGCCCTGGGCGTCCATCCCTGTGTGTTGCGCGCACTCACGTGTGGGAGAGTTAGCATTCCGAAGTTGTTTCCCAAAATGCATTATGAGGCGCAAAGTTAATGCTTCCAAAGTGAATAACTTTTGACTATGGAATTGTTAGAAAACAGGGAACTTTGAGGTTTATGTATTGTATAAACATACCCAGTATGTATATCGGATCGCGAGAACATTGGCGTCTTTTAGGAATCTTGGCGCACGCACTTTATCAGCCGCTACTGCTGTGGCTCCGGGACAAACTCAACTGCCAATTGCAGACCAGTTTTTTTTTTTTTTTTAACATGGCCACTTATTATACTTAAGCTCTTTGCAGATGTTTGTTTAAAAAATTAAAATTAAAAAACACATCCAGTAGTGTCAAAAGCATTTGGTTAATTTTATTTTGCTTTGTTAATCTTAGAAAACGTATTTATTATTGAGTGTTTGCTACCATTTCTACTTATCTTGATTCATTTTTTTTACGTTTTCTACTCGAGATCATTTTATTTTAATTTAGCAAAGCCAACTGCCATTGTTTTATGTATTTCCTTTTGCAAATGATAAAATAAACGTGAAAATAACTTTTACTTGTCACTTACTTCTTCCATTCTAATGTAAGCATTGAAAACAGTTTAAAAACGGCCTGGAAGTCTTCCATTAAACGCAAATTTACGCGACGTAAGAGTCTCGAAGAAAAATTCTGTTACAAGCCTTGCATCTTCAAGTAGACCAGAAACCCTTCATTTCTAAGCGCCCAAGTCAATAATTAAGTTGTGAGATAAAACTTCTCCCAAATTTGCTACACAGTTTTGCCTCTTGGATAGCCAGGATTTTTTCCAATCTTCCCTAATCCCAGCCCCAACAATCTCTGCGAGGGGAGACACGAGTCTCAGGTCTCCTAGGATCTGGCCAGGAGTAGTGAACTCGCTGTTTCCACTTCATAAAATCTTTAGCCAAGCTGAAAGCTTTCCCGTATGTCAAATACACAGCACAGACTCGCTCGCTAGCTCTCTCCCCTTCCTTCTTATCTCTTTCTTTCTCTCCTCTTTGTGGGGGGAGTAGCCAGGGCACAGAGAGACTAAGAGAACAATGGAAAAGATTTTGAGGGAAAAGGAGGATTGGTGTTCACAGATTCAAAAATTAGAAGCCTGCAGTTGTCCTAGGAAATTGTTGACCTCCGTTCATTTTTTCTTTCCAAACAGATCTGCTTCTTCCAATAGATGAGATAACATTTGCTTTTATTTTGTCCTTCTGAATTAGTTCCTATGTAGAAAACATTTAACTACGGTTTTTTAGTCAGTTACAGAAACTAAACGGTGCCCTCACTCTCACCTCACGGTCCTCACCGCAGAAAAGCCTCTTCTGGGTCTCAGGATCATAGATTTTGATAAAGCTAACATGTGTGTGTATGGAGAGGGTACAAAGCGGAATTTCTAAAATATATTTGGCAAACGTGAGAGCAGAACTATTTATTAAACTAAAGATTGGGCGACGTTCCACTGGATAAAGGTCAATGAATTTGAGAGGTTGATTTTAAGCCAAATCTTTTATGTTTTGTATCTTCATTGGGATAACAATTTGCGGGAACAAGGAAGTGGAAAAAAGCAAGAGATTAGTTTGGTCGCTCTTCCATCATCCTGTCTCCCCCAGTACCTTGAAAAGACGAGAGCGCCGCAAAGTGGGTTTGCAGACAAATTAACGCGCGAAGGAGCGCAATTCTGGTCTTAAGAAGGGAATCCCGGAACAAGCTTTTAACCGACCACCTGGGTATCCATGGCTTTCAGCTTTAGCCTACGACAGAGAGAAGCCAAGAGCCTCTACCAGCTCTCCGGAAGAAGTGACCCGCGGCTCCTAACACTTTCCAGGGGCAGAAACAATGCACCTGTCCCTTAGATAACCTTTTGCACCCACTGAGTTTGCCTTGCTCGAGATAAACATCAGTAATCATCGGCTGCTAAATAAATCAAGCGATTGCTTCTAATACATTTCCATTTCGCTCTCAATAAGCAGACTCAACAGGCACGGAGTACAGCAACCTTGCAGGATGAGCGCACACATCTTTTTATAGTTACTTGGCTTGGTGTGTTTGCATCCAAGTATAGAGGGAGAGAGAGAAGAGGACCCAGAATTGTTTTACCTGTTATAAATCGGAGAAGGGGAAAGACAGGAGTAAGAAAAATAAAGTTATGATTTTTCTTTCCTCAAAGAAAACGATCTATGTTTCATTTTTCAAAACCAATTATGCTCATTTTGTGTCAACCAGAGGAAAAGAACTCTTCCGAAGTTATTGCTCTTTTTTTTTTTTACGGACTCACAGAAATTTGAAAACAGAAATGACATCAGGAACATCTTCCTTCCCATCTTTTATAAATGAGGAAACTACTACCCCTTACTTGCCCCCAAATTACACAGTCAGAAAGTGTCAATATCCAGAACTGATTCTTACTACACCCATCCACTAGGTCAATGAGTCCACAAGTTTTTCCTAAGAACTCGAGTTATGCAAATGTTTGGGTTTTTTTGCTCTTACCACAATAATAGGCAGATATTTATACTTTTAAATGTTAGTGGCATTATATATGAATTGGAGACAATGCCAACTTCATTTAAGAAAGCCACTTTACATTTCTTCTCCAGAGAAAAATAGCCATAACAAAATATCTGATTGGAAATTCTATGTCACACTGATTGAAAAGTGAGGATGAATTCTTCTAACCCATTGAGACATGCACAAAAAGCCAAATCACTCTGTGATAAATTAAGTACTCAAACTTCAAATGAGGACTTTAACCTCTTTTCTTTTCTTCATTCTATTTCTTTCTTTCTTTTTATGTTGGCATTTCTTTGAAAGAGATGTACAATCACATTTCCATTTTTAGGTTCTGCTATGAAGTTTGCATAACAAATGCCGGGCAGCTCGCTCTCTTACACTCCATTAACAAGCTGTAACATATAGCTGCAGGTTGCTATAATCTCATTAATATTTTGGAAACTTGAATATTGAGTATTTCGGAGCGCTCATTCCCCATATGCCAGACTACTCCTGCCATGCTGACTGGTTCCTTTCTCTCCATTATTAGCAATTAGCTTCTACCTTCCAAAGTCAGATCCAAGTATCCAAGATACTAGCAAAGGAATCAACTATGTGTGCAAGTTAAGCATGCTTAATATCACCCAAACAAACAAAGAGGCAGCATTTCTTAAAGTAATGAAGATAGATAAATCGGGTTAGTCTTTTGAGACACTGCTGGTGCTTTCTAGAGTTTTAGATACTTTAAGCAGCTTGCTTTATATTCCGTCTTTGCCTTCCACCCCAACACCACTTTTATTTGTGGAGGCTTTTGGAGCACCGCACTTTGGGAAACTTATTTGATTTCAGAGAAAGCTAAAGGAAGATTATTTTTGGCAACTGGCAAGTTTAAACACGTTCTCTCTGGGACATTGCTTACTGGGGGTCTAGCTTGACTAGAAAATAAGGGGGGGGGGGAGTTAATTTCCTTACTCTTAACCAATGCAGGACCAATGCTTTAATTAGGCCTTTCTATTGATTTTAGAGATTTAAACCTGAACCAAGTAAGGGGTGTTTTATCAAAGGATATCTTGTAATTATTTCTCTCCTCTGTTCATTTCAAAATTCGAGAAAGAGATGCTCAACTTCATCTTAGCAGTTCCAAGCCCCAGTTAGAACAGGAAACGAAGAGTGTCAGGCCCACTTGTCAATTGCAATCTAGACTTGTCAACTGCAGTCCGGAAAAACCAGCAAGTACTGGTGAGGGGTAAAGACCTCTAGTAGTTTAATTACTTGCAGTTAGCTTTGTGAGAAGAGGTTGGAGATTGGGGAGGAGGGTGTATAGTCAAGATGTAAATTTTCCTCCTTGTTTTTGACTGTACTCTCACCAGCCACCCTCACGCCTAGGCTGAGCCGAATCTCAGACTCCAACCACTGAGGTCCCTGTCCTTCTGCTAGGCCCCTAACTAGAAAAGGCGGAGAATGGGTTAAATCCTGGGACGCAGGGGAGAGGCAGGGGAGGAGAGAAGTCGGGGGAAGATAAAGAAAAGGACAGGAACCAAGAAGCGTGGGGGTGGTTTGCCGTAATGTGAGTGTTTCTTAATTAGAGAACGGTTGACAATAGAGGGGTTGGCAGAGGCTCCTGGCCGCGGTGCGGAGCGTCTGGAGCGGAGCACGCGCTGTCAGCTGGTGAGCGCACTCTCCTTTCAGGCAGCTCCCCGGGGAGCTGCGCGGCCACATTTAACACCATCATCACCCCTCCCCGGCCTCCTCAACCTCAGCGTCCTCCTCGTCGACAGCCTTCTTCGGCCCCCCACCGGCAGAACTCACAGAAGCGAGAGTCTCTCGCCGCCTCCCGCGCCTGGCCCGGGCCCCTCTCCTCCCCCAGCTTCGCAGCGGGAGCCGCCACTGCCCACTGCACCTCCCAGCAACCAGCCAGGCAAGAAAAGAAGCTGCGCGAAGTTAAAACCAAGCAATGCCAAGGGGAGGGGAAGCTGGAGGAAGAGGCGGCGGGAGAGCTGTGGGGTCGTCCAGGAAAAGTTGGGCTGGGGGCTGAGGCACCTGAAGCAGTGAACCAGGACTAGGAAGCAAGCGCATCCTCCGCGCAAGAGGCCGTGCAAACGAGCTCCCTCCAGCCCGCGCGACTAGCCGCCCCAGGGCTTGCAGTGGAAGGTCCACTCCTCATTTCTAGCCAAAGATACATTTCCTCAGTCCCTCCTTTATTCTAAAATATTCTCTATTGTATATATATGGATACTGTTGAATTTATTAGAGTTTAGACGTAAATTTAGAAGACAGCCCACTGGCATCGTCTCTCAGGGCTGGGACACACGTACCTGACTTTTCTTTCCTTCACTCCTTAAGAAAAGAAAAGCAGAGTTAAGTATTTTGGTCCAAAGATTTTAGGCCTCTTTGCATCCCAGCGATCCTGTTCCAACTTCAGCCCTGCTCCCCCTGCTCCAAAACAAACAAGCAAATAAAATAGGTGTTTGCTGCCCAGTCTGCAGGAGGGCCCCATGCTACAAATTCATACTTTACCCCAGGGAAACCAGAAGTTTCCTGCATATGGATGAAAAACAAGATGCTATCCAATATAAGTATCATCCTCCCTCCCTCCCTCTCCCTCTCTCCCTCTCTCTCTCTCTCTCCCTAACAATCCTGATTAAAGAGTTAAGAGATCTGATAAAGAAAGCAGTGTTCTGATAGCCTGCTGGCTCACCAGGCCCAGCTACTGTCAAGATGATGAAGGAAAGTGTAAGCTAGGATCTGAGGTGTTGTCTTGGGATTTCTCAAACCAACAAATGTCATTGCTTTTTTGGGCCACTGGCCACTTACTGGTCTATTCTAGAGACAGTTCTTCCTACCTTCCTGCCCCTACAAACCCCTGGAGCTGGGGTGCTGGTGGGGGAAGGGCTAGGATTGGGAGGCAGGGGCGAGGTAGCATTTGAGGAAGGAGTAGGCGTCATTCTTTATATCTTAAAGGCCACAAAACCAGGAGAGAGCTGAAAACTTAGGGCCACCAGTTGACTAGGAAGATGGAAAGCCAGTTCTTTTCATTTTCAATTAGGTGTATTTATGTCTGGAAACAACCTAGCAGAAATGTACAGGATGATTTTTTTTTCTTTAAATTTTCCTCTAACCCAAGAGATATTGATACAGTAGGTCAAGGCAGAATTCCAGGAATCTTCATACAGGTTTCCCAGGTGAATCTGATGCCAGTGGAGCAAGGACTACACTGTGAAAAGCACTGACCTAAAGGAGTTCCTGTTAGACCTCTTCTCGGGATTGCCTGTGAAAATAGGCACTGGCTAATCTGCCCCTTTGCCTTCTTTTACAATACTCAGTCATTTTTCCAAGAGGAGAGAAGCAGACAGCTTATCTTCTTGGATCCCATGAACCTGACTTTCTTGCTTATGAGGCCTGAAACAACAGGCTCAAGGCCCGAGGTGACTCAACTCTAAAGTGATCCCAGCTCCCTTTGGAGCCATAAGGTCATCTGTCCAGAAGGTCCAAAACATTGGCCCCCGGGCTCAATGAGAGAAGCCAAAATCATAACCAGTGACTGCTTGTGAAAAGCAGGGAGCAAGAATTTTCTCAGGCTACGTAAACTCTAAGAGAAATAAGGAGATGGGGTAAGATTGTCATGAAGCCCTTTGACTATCACATTGCTCTGTAATAACTCCAGCATGAACTCAGAGGGCCATGGACTGTGATGGAGGGGTCAGCCATCTACAACCTGACTGAAGAAGTAGCTGTTCCCTTGTGTTAGTAATGACGATCAAAGAACACAGAGAAAATCAATTTTATGAAGGCAATGCTATCATGAGACAGCGCAACATTTTTTGGCGATTAATTCTTTTATTCATTCCAAACTCCTGCTCCGCTGTCTCTTATTCATATTCCCCCATCTTCCCCTTCTTTTCTTCAGTGAATGAATACTTACTGGGTACTGATGGTAGAGTAACACTGGGCTTAACCACCATGAGAGATACACAAAAATAAAATAGAGCCTTACAGAACTTAGAACTTGGTTGGAATCTCAGAATAAAACACGGAAAAGAAGCATCGTCCCCAAGGTGAGAGTACATTCTTGCTACAGATGGGTCCATCAGCTTAGACTGTAGCCCTATGTCTGCCATCAAATTGTTTCACCCACAGTTCCGAGGGTACCCTGTTTGTAGCCTTCATTGTTTCTCTCAGAAATAATAGACATTCCAAGTGGCTTGAAACCCTAAGTGCCAACCTTCAAGTCAACCACAGTCCCAATCTCTTCTTCTTGAGCTCAGAGGATACTTTTCTTTCTTATGAAGTTGTTAGTGAGAGTGTAGGCCTAATTTCATACCAGAAGAAACTGAGGCTCTGAGAGAGGTGAAACGGCCTGCCTAAGGTAACAGAGCCTCTCCATACCACACAAGCCCGGGTCAGCCTTGAGTCTAAGCTTCTCCTGCCTCAAGTGCATATTTTAAGCCAGTCACCTTACACTGTTCCTCTTGCTCTTGCTCAGACTCAGAGGTGAGAGATTCCTGAACTCTTCCACTTTACATTTGCTCTAGAGAGGGAGAATCCTTTGGAGGTGGCCATGGAGCACGCTCCATTTCCGAGTGATAGATTTGAGAGACATACTGGTTAAAATAATTTTCATTTGGAATGCCAGCTTTCCTCCTCTGACCGACTGATACTGGACATGGGTGCCTCTTATGATCTATACAAACTCATTTCTGCTCTCATCTAGAAAAATCCATCCAAATACTAAATAGCATGTGAAGGTTAGGGAATGAGCCTAAAGAGTGTTATATGAAAGTGTGTCCTGAAGAGTAATGGCCTGGAAGCAAGTCATTTCCCAAAATTCTGCTCTGTGTATGCTTGTAAGAATGGGAGGGAAGTGGGGCTATAATTTTTATTGTTTCTCTTGGAGGGAGAAGTAAATTAACTTGCTACATTTGTAGCTGTGGATTCATTCAGTGATAACATACATTTTTTATTTGCCTGGTCATCTGAGCTATTGGCTTTTTTCCCTTAAAGCTTCCTCCAAGCACACCTTTACCACTGTCTTAGTGGTTCAGTGTCTGAAAAATATCTTTTTGTTTTGAAAAGCTCTGTTCTTTACCTACCAAGAGTCAGTACTCCATTTTATAGCATTGCTGCTCAGCAGTTTAGGGCAATTGCTTTTGTGATGCTTGTCCCTTGGATGCTTTCAACGCCACAAGGAGTGAAGTGAGGAGTATGGGGTATCTGAAAAGTAGGATGTATTTCTAATCAAAAAAGAAAAGTTTGCAAGCTGCTCCATAGGCCAGATTTTAGGAACAAGAGATGCACCTTGTACTTGCTGTCATGTCTAGCCATTTTCTCACAGGACATTTCTCCCCTTTGCTCCTTCTCCCACCTGCATACCAGGATAGCACCTAAGGATTTAGTTCAGAGCCCTTTTTGCCAAGACCTAAACCCAGACTGCAGCTCCAATTTCCAGCAGGAAGCAGAAAGCTGTGACACAGGCTCTTTCCTATTTGGCCTTACTTTGGAACAACCCTAAGAGTTCACTGTGGGCCAGGGCGCTACTTTCCCAATATTTTGTCCTGTCTCTCTCCTTGTTCCTTTGCCGTGTCCATTTTGCTATCAACAAAGAGAGGTGTGATCTACCCAGACCAGGGGCATTGGCTTTGTTTCAGTGTTTTCTCATATGTCCGTCACCCTGTGTTGACCAGTTGGGCCAAGGACTGAAGGGGTGAGGCTGGGAGGCATGGTTACTGGGCCAAATACTGTATGGATGAGGAGCCTGAGGCTCCTCGGGGCTGTAGGAGAGGAGTAATTTGGAAGGGTCTGTTTGGCAGAGTCTCTGGAGCACTGTTCCACATGCCAGGCATTTTATAGACAGGTTCCTTTTGGTGGACCTCTCCCCACCCTCACACTCTTGGGAAACAAAGGAGAAAATAATTCATCTTGTTAATTAAGGGTTGTCCTCAAAACTCTGCTTTTCCCTCCGAGCTCACCTCCTTTTGGGTGCCTCCCCAATCCTCCAAGGTCTAGTGAAGATTTATCTTTTTTCTTCTCTCCTGGGACCCCATGCAAAGCTTTTTCTTAAGCGGTTGGAATTGCTGATTTATTTATAAAAGGCCAGTCCCTTAGGGATAGGAACCCATATCTAATTGACTTTGCCACTGTCCTAACGGTAGGCAGATAATGCCCACGGAAGACAGCAGTGAAGACCAAGGTCGCCCAGGTTGCTGGGTGCTCTGGCTGGCTACAGAACTCCTTGTCTCACGTTCTCTTTACATTAGATAGACTCTTTAAATTGATTGCAGCCAACACCAGAACCTCTCCCTCTGCCTGGAAAACTCCTACAAGATCTTTCTAACAGGTTCTTCCCTCCCTTTTTCAACTGTTTTCCTAAGCCCTGAATTCCCCAAGCGGAGTTTAGCGTCACTCCACTGTGCTCCCAATGGTCCTTTCAGTAAGTGACATTGTAACAATTTTTGGAAGTGCTTTTCTCTGAGCCCCTTGAGTCGGGCAAGCTCTTATTCACTTTTGTGTATCCCAGCTCAGAGACGCCCCCAGGATACCTTGCCAGGACTCCTCTGGACCGGCAGATGCCCGGAGGCCAGTCTTGGGAAGCGCTTCCCGCGCTGACTCCTCCTCTCCGAGGTCGAGGACGCGTTAGCGCTGGTGTGACGGAGCGGGTACCCGACTGGATCCCCGGGAGGCGGAGGCGCGATTCCAGCCTCCTGCCCCCAGACTTTTTTTTTTTTTTTTTTTATCGATACCTGCGTTTTCTAGAGTACTGCTCTGTGCACCGTCTTCTCTTCTTTTTTATGAGCCCTCGCATGCTTTTCATTCATTCTCTTCTTTCAGTTTCCACTTCCCTATCATTTCCCCCCAGTCCTCTGTCATCCCTTGGTCCCTTTCCCACCATTTCCTTCCCCCACGCCCTGGACCCTTGCTTCACAATATTGATCCTTCTTAGTCGTTTTATTTTGCGTCTTTGCTCCTTTACCCACTTCTCCCCAACCTCATCGGTCTCCATTCCCCGGGTCTTCCCTCTTCGCCTCCTGCCTCCCTCGCACAGTCGGGGCAAGACCAGAGCAGCCGCTGCGCTGCGTGGCGAGCGAGGCAGCACCACTTCTTCCCAGGAGCCGGGCGGGCGCTGGTGCAAGTGACTATCTTGCAGAGATGGGAGAATCTGCAGCGCCTCCTACAGGAGCAGCTGCGGGCTTCGCCCCTTAACCCTGGCCCGGCATGGAGCGGAGGTGGGGCGGTGCAGGCGGCGGCCGAGACCGGGGGAAACCAGATCTCCCGGCACTGTGAACTGAAGCGTTTTCTCTCCTATTCTTTTTTACCCTCCCCTCTCTTCTGACAAAACTACCTAGCAGTGTTTCGTGGCTGCGCTGTCGACTTTCACCTCCTAATCTCCGACAATGAACCCGGGAACACTGATGCAGCGCAGCATCAGCCCATCTGTTGATCAAGAGTCGGAGATCTCTATTCCCTCCTGGGTCAGAATTCTTCCCCAGGCAGGCCCCTTGCTGTAGTAGCCTTCATTTAACACTCCCCTCATCGTTTGCATCTGAGCGCCTCAACACCTCTTTTCTCAGAAAATCCCTCCTCCAGCCTGCAGGACTCGCCGGACTTCTGGGTATACCATTGTCAAGTTCACTGGATGCAACCCAAAGAACGCGCTGCTGCTTGCAGCACCAAATAGCCATTAAGCAGTAAACTTTTCAGGATAATTTCTCTCTAAAAGTAGTCCTCAGTTCTGTTTCTTTTTTTTCATGTACCCTTTTCAATTTATTTTCATCTAGGCAATAAATGAAATTCCCCCAAAGACGCTGTCTTTGATCAATGGGAATAATTTTGTCCGTCATGCTTGTAAACTGGTTTGCGGAAGATTTACAGAGAACAATAGAGGAAATGAAATGAACCATTCAGAACTGTGTCCTGAGGTTTACCTAGGTAATTGAGCCTTTCACTGGGTCCTCCTGAATTTTTCATCAGTAAACTGGTGGTTTCACCATTATTATATGTTTCAGAGCAGCAGAAACTTTAAATTGTTTCAACATTTGCCCCATAAGTTTAAAATGCATGAATGAATAAGACATTTGGTTAAAATCATACTTCTAGAAATCAGATACGGGCAAGGGGGGGTGCTACTGTAAAACCTGCAGAAGGATTTGCACCTGTTCTACTTGTGGTTGCTAAATGACTGCTCCAGTCTAGAGGTATTCACCAGGACAGCTGGCAGATAGGGGGTTAATCATTACAGAAAATGATGCAGCCTATCTTTTCAGTTTGGTTTATACAGAAGGGCAGTAAAGATTTATGCTTCAGGAGAAGGATAAAACTGTTATTTTCAGAGTGTGGTTGACTCCTTTGTTGATCCATGTTAAAGAACATCCTCAGCTCTCCTAGAAGAGCTCTGATTCTCGTGCTTTCCCCGCCTTGACTGTTTTAGGCTATATAAAAAACTTCTTAGGTTTCTGAAAAGTTCGAACATCTAACACTTATAAGAATTTTGAACTATAGTAACATTTTTAAAAGAGAAAATTCTCTGGATATTTCATTAAATTAGATAATACTGTTTGGCTAAATTAGTTTACTTTCTTGCGATGTTTGAAAAAGAAGGGTGTATCCTCCAATATTTCTAATTACTGCGAATCACATCTTAATTTAGAAAAAAATAGTGAGCTGGCCTTTTTCTCATGGAGAGGATGCTTATTTATTTCTTATATTTGTGGAAAATTAATTCATGGATATAAATATGATAGGTATATCTTATTACTATATATCTCTCTCCTAATGTATTTTCCAATTCCAGTAAAGGAAAGTTCAAAGAGCTTTCTGTCACCAGCTAGTTATCAACAAAAACAGTATTCATTGCCATTCTGCCTTCAGGCAGCATCTGAAGCTCCTACAGTTCGATCCTGTGATTATTAACTCACTTCCCACCAGTATCTTATAGAGGCCCATTATCTCCTGTCAATATTTTTATAGCCTATGAGGAGAAGTCCTGCTTTACTTCCTGTTAGAAGGGTGGATACAGGGTTTTTTCTTCTTTTTTTTAAAGTAGATAAATATGTACTCTACAAATATGTTTGACTGAGGAGGTGAAAAGGGAGGGAAAGGGGAGCCTAGCATCTGCTGTCCCGCGGGCTCATTGTGTGGTTAATAATTGCTCCAGAATAGTTGCACAGGGTGTAGGCTTTCAGAAACAGGGAGTACTGAAAGATCCAGTCTGAAGACCCTCTTCAGTTCTGTTCATACACCAAATCCTGTACGGGAGAAAGGTTTTTGTTTCTGTTGTTGTTGGGTTTTTTTAACCAAATTATCTCGGTGTAAACCATTTTGCTTTCCTTGCTTTGAGAAATCTCTTAAGATATATTTCCTGAAAGAGATAAACTGGTGTATAGTTTTCCCATCCCAGAGACTGGAGCTACACAACATAAGACTGTCATGAGGGTATGTTGTGAATACAAGGTTACTGTTATCAAGGATCTACTTTGTATGAATAAACAGTATTTTAAACATTTATGCAAATGAAACAGCCTTTAGTTCAAAGTATGTACTTTAAAAAGTGACATTTATCACCTTCCTGTATTCTCTGCTTCGTGGCTGCTCTGAACAGTTAAAAGACCAAGGCAAATGAGCACAGATGTGGGATAACATGAAATATTGTGATGAATCATGACATTTTTAAATATAAATTGACACATAATATTCAACTCTGAAAATTTTCAAGTTGAAAACCCTTCTGTCAAGAATGAGAAATAGAAGACTCTTTCTGTGTTTAGAGTTATATCTTTTTAAAAGGGTAGTAGACATGAAGTCAATAAATATGTTTCATTCCGAGTTTTCTCGCTTATTAATTCTGTGTAACTCAGGCAAAGTATTTACCTCTCTGAGCCTCAGTATCCTTATCTATAAAAGAAGAAAGAACAATTAAACCTAAGCTTCTTACCTCAGAGGTTGTTGGGAGAATCATATAAGAGCATACCTATCATATAATATAACATATAAAAATCCTGTAAGATGACATGTGTGTATCAGTCATGTTAGGCCAGGCTATGCTCTGGTGACAAGACCAAAATCTCAGTGACCTAAGCAACAAAAGTTTATTTCTTGCTCATGATGTAAAACTATAACAGATCAGCTGGGGCTCAGCTTGTGATCACCTAGGGACCCAGAATGACACAGTAGCCATCATCTCCAACATCGCTAGTAACCAGATGCAGAAGGAAAGAAGGGTCTGGAGGCAATTATGTCATCTGCTTGGAACTGACACATCACTTCTGCTCATAATTCATTGGCCAGAGCTACTCACAAGGCCCCATCCAACCACAGAGAGGTCAGGAAGCACAATCCCACCATGGAAGAGAATCAGGATCGTTTGGAGTATAGCGTTACCACCACCACAGTTTGTAGAGGAAAAATGCAAATGGCAAAGTGCATTGCAGGTGAAAACTGTTATTTATAAAAGTATACGGGGTATATCTGAGAATTAGGGCTGATGTGAATTACGCTAAAATCCTTTTGTGATTTAATTCTCTAAAGTAAACTTAATTGAGGGTCATTAAATTAGATGGCATGGATATATTTCCTTGGAGTTACAGGAAACATTGACCCAGAGCTTCCTAAGAAGCTTGATATTTTACTTGACTCCAAACCAGATCACAGTTTTCCTAACATCCAGATCCTTAGACATTCACTGAGATATGTGATTTTAAAAAATTACATCTTTAGGCAACAATAAAATTTCTTTTTGTGCTCTTGAAAGTGCAAAATTAGTGGTAAATAATTACTGTATTTATCATTTATGGATAAATCAATCATCTCCAAGGTTAGGTCTCAGTCAGATATAAAGGAGTAAGAAACAGCCAATTTTAGCTAGGATTGCAAAGTGGAACAAATACATTAAGGTGCTGACAACCTCTGTTTTGGGGATATTCGTCATTGTGAAATTTTGTCTTGATTCACAAGTTGGGTGGACTGATTTTGCCTAAGATTTTAGACCCAGGGTTGCAAATTGACCTACAGACTACTTTCACTTGTCAGCCTTGTTTACTTCAACCTGCAACAATGGTTTTAGTTTGTCTTTGCTTCTACATTTTTCTCTATTATTTGAGTTGCTTTCATTAAAAAAAAAAAAACTGGTCCATTTGTAAGTTTGTCTCAGCTAACAGGCCAAGCCAAGTTGGTCATTTGGATGATGGTGCTAATCTAACAGAAGTGGTGAGCAGAATAATGCTTACCTATTTAACCTCTATTGAAAAGGCAACTATTTTTCCATAGTGGAAAATGAGTGAAAAATGTTCTCTACAACTTTCACCCTTGGTCACCAACTCATCTAAGAATAGTTTTCAATTTTTACTGCGTATCTACTATGGTCAGCATTGTATTAAATTATAAAAGATTTATAGGTGAGGGGAGAGTTGGGTGTATTTTAAAGCATAAGTACAGTTTGTGCCTTCTCTTTTTGGGGGTATTCTTCGTTCATCTTATATTTACTTAGAACCTATTGTGGGCCAGTCATTTTTTAGGTGCTGAAGAGAGAGATCCCTGCCCTCATAGACTTTGTATTCTACCAAGGAAAGAGAGACAATAATAAGATAAATAAGCAAAGTAGCTGGTGGTATAGGTACTGATAATCATTAGCAGGGAAAATTATTGCCAGAAAGGATAATATGCAGGGTTGGGAAAGGAATTGAAATTTTGCTTTGAGTGGCCAAGGAAAACTTTGCTGGGAAAAAAGAAAATGTTGAAGCTAGCTCTTTGGATATTGGGGGGAAAATACTTTAGGTAGGGAACAGCAAGTGCAAAGGCCCTGAGATGGGAGTATCCCTGCTGTGTGCAAAGATGACCAGGAGTCCAGGGTGGCTGGTATGGAATGAGAGGACAAGAGAGCAAGTTAGAGAAATAAACAGAGTCAAATCTCCTATACCCTCATATATTGGAGATGGAATTTGACTTTTATAGAATGAAATAAGGAGCCATCTCAGGGTTTTAAACAGATAACTGACATGATGTGAGTTATGTTTTATCGGACCCTCTCTAGATGTTGTATTGAGAATAGACTGCAGAAGGATGAGCGCAGAAGCAGTTAATTCAGGTGAGAGATGTTGGTGGTTTAGATAAAGTAATTAGTGTGAATCGTGAGAACTTGTCAAATTCTGGGCATGGTTTAAATGTACAGACAACAGGATTGGCTGACATACTGGAAGTGAGATGTAAGACAAAGAGAGGGGACTAAGGTCACACCAAAGTTTTTGTTCTGAGCAACTGGAAGAATGGAGTTGCCATTAGCTGAGATGAGAAAGACAGCAGAAGAAACAGCTTTGGTGTGGTGGGAAGGGGTTTTGGATGTGCTGTCTTCTTTAAGGAGATCTTATCAACTTCTCTGCTGAGTGTCAAGACGGATTAATCTGCTTGAACAAAAGGAAGGGAGTCAAGAGGTACAAACTTACAGTTATAAAATAAATAAGTCATGGGGATGTAGTGTACAGCATGGCAACTATAGTTAGTAATATTGTACAGCACATTTGAAAGTTGCTAAGAGAGTAGATCTTAAAAGTTCTCATCCCAAGAAGAAAGAATTCTGTAACTACGTGTGGTGATGCATGTTAATTAGACTTTTTGTAGTGATCATTTCACAATGTATACAAGTATCAAATCATTATGTTGTACACATGAAACTAATTTAATGCTGTAAGTCAACTATACCTCAAAAAAAAGTATAAATCTGTTAGAACTAAAACAGAACAAAGTTTAATTAACTTCAAAGTAGTAGTGGAGAGAATACTATGTATTATTAGGAGACCTGAATTCTAATCACTTAATGTTTAGGTATCTGGGTTCAAATCCTGCCATCATCACTTACTACATCATGTGATCTTGAATGAGTTACTTAACCTCTCTAGAGAGTTTTGTTTCTTCATTTGTCAAGTGGGTGTAATTTTACTACTTTATAGATTTAACTATATTGTGGGCTTAACACAATGCCTTGCACATAATGAGCAAACAAGAAATATTTGCCAGTAGTTGCTGAAGCAATAACATGATTTGTGTCTCTTGTTAGATTAAGACCTCATTAAATATAGGATATCTCTCATTCTTCTTTTATTTGCTACACCTAGCAAAGAATTTGGAATATAGTAACTGTTAAATTACTGAGAGCCTGCAGCTGAGAGCAGCAGAGAAAGGCTGGAACATGAACCCCTCCCCTAGCACTGGCCATTTAGTCGTCATTCTGTCTAAATCCAGGTGGCAATGGTGGAAACAGTTTATATGGGTAATAGAGATTGAACAGATCTTTGTCTGTAGTGTTGTGAGGAAAGTTAGGTCAGGTAAAAGAAAGAGCCCAAAGAAAAGCAGAGAAATGGAAATATGTGTGATATTCTCTCTGCTCAGATTCCCTAGCACTTAAGTAAATCTCAGCCTCCATATATTACTCATTTATATTTTCACACTAGACTAGTACTATCAAGAGGATGTATAAAACAGAATGAACCAAAGTAAGCTAAAAGGAAATCATGATATGAAGAACTCACCTTAGAACTGAGAGATCAAACTTCTAGTCATTTCGCTGCTAAGTACTAACCAGTGTGAGTGTAGACTCCTTGAACCTCAGTTCTTACATCTGTTCAAACTTACATGCTTGTTGTGAGGATAAAATGAGATCATTCATGTGAAATTTATTAATAAATTTATAAATCTATCTGTAAACTGCAAAGAACTATTAGAGTACAATGGAAATCACAAAATTTGAGCAATAAATTGTGGATTAAGAGTATTTGAGAAAGATTAAAGTTCTAAGGAAGATGGAGGAAGCACACTCTGGCCCGTCTCTGCCACTGAATGAAAGTACAAATGCTGGCGCAGCTATATTAAGATGCTGAAAAGGAAAATTTAGCAGGAAGATTGGGGAAAAGGCCAGGATCTGAAGTGACACCAACCAGTGGTGAGTTTCCTGTATTTATTTTCCTCCGTTATCTGCTGGTATGGACTCAAGGGAAGCTCTCAATCTAGAAGTGTGCATAGGAAAGGAACAAAAAAAGCTCAAAGAAAAGCCATCGCTTTTTGGGAAAGGGATCGTGGGAAAGAAAAATCCCATGGGTCAAGAGAAAGGAGGAAATTTCCTGATAGTGGCCAACAAAGCACCCCAAACTCAGATGATGGGGAGAGCTATGGTCCCAAGGGTATGAAGTAAATCTCCCCTGTTTTTTTCTTTCTCTATCCTCCTGCTGCTTGGCAGTAGATGCAGAGATAGTTACAAGAAGCTTATAGTAGACAAAGGAAATTAAAGCCCTAGCTTTCTGTATGGGCGACCAGGAAGGAAGGCCTGGGAGCTGGAAGGTGTTAGGGAGATCATGGTGAAGAAGAGGAAGATCAAGAAATTAAACTCATAAAGTTCTTCATGTACTCCTGGGCTGACCTAAGAGCTGTACATGCATGGATCTGACTCTAAATAGCATACCACAGGCTTTGACAACTAAATTGCAACGTAGAACACTGCATTGGTTCCAGACTGACCACTGGTGGCATTCACATGGTACTGATCTTGATAGCACAGCAAACACTTTGAAAACTGAAATGACATTTGAACCACAGACCACAGAGGACAAGTCAGAACTTGGAGCCTCTGCCTAACCTGGTTGATTACCTGCTGAAACAAAAAAAAAATCAACTTTCTCCTTAAGAGTTAAGCAAAACCCAGGGTCAGCATACTATTTAATTGAGAATATAATTAAAGATCTTTTGCCATATAAAGAATCAAGAAGATCTCAACTCACAAGGCAAAAGACAATTAATGGATGCCTTGATGATACAGATATTGAAATTGTCCAGTGAAGACTGCAAAGAAGCTCTTATAACTGTGCTTCAAGAAGAAAGAGAGAACACTCTTGAAATACATGAAAAGTCTCAGCAAAGAAATAGAAGAACCAAATGGAATTGTAGAATTAAAATACTCAATAACATAAAAAATATTCACTATATAGGCTCAACAGCAAAATGGAGATGACAGAATAGAGTCAGTAAACTTGAAAAGTAGATCAACAAAAATTATCCTAAACAACAGAGACAAAAAAGATTGTAAAAAAAAAAAAAATGAACAGAGCCTTAGGAACTGTAGGATCAAAAGGCCTAAGTTTCTTATGTGGTCAAAGTCCCAAAAGGAGAGGAGAAAGAATATGAAGTATAAAAAATATTTGGGGGCCAGTCCGGTGGCATAGTGGTTAAGTTCACGCACTCTGCTTCAGTGGCCCAGGGTTCATGGGTTTGGATCCCAGGCATGGACCTACACACTGCTCATCAAGTCATGCTAGGATAGCATCCCACATACAAAATAGAGGAAGACTGGCACAGATGTTTGCTCAAGGCCAATCTTCCTCAAGCAAAAAGAGGAAGATTGGCAACACATATTAGCTCAGAGCCAATCTTCGTCACCAAAATATATATATATATATATTTTTTTTAAATAATGGTTGAAAATTTCCCAAATTTGCAAAAGACACAAACATACACATTCTAGAAGCTTAGTAAACTACAAAGATGATCATTTTAAAGAAATCAGTGCCCAGATATATCATAATCAAACTAATGAACAATAAAGACAAAGAAAAAGGCCTGATAGCAACCAGAGGAAAATACGTTACCTCTAAGGTAACAACGATTTGAATGACTGGATTTGTCATCAGACACCATGGAAATCAGAAGGAAGTGGAATAGAATCTTCGAAGTCCTGAAAGAAAAGAACTGTCAACCCAGAATTCTATACCCAGTAAAAATATCTTTCAGGATTTTTTTTTTTTAGCTAAGAAATTATAAGATGAAGGAGAATAGGGGAGTTTATCACCACAGACCTACTCTAAAAAGTGCCAAAGGAAGTTTCTTAAACAGAAGGAAAATGATACAAGATGTAAATTTAGAACATTAAGAATGAAGAAAGAGTAACAAAAATGGTAGAAGCTGGATAAATATAATAGATTATTTTTCTCCTTTAAATTATTTAAAATATGTATATCTGTCAAAAGCAAAAATTACTGCTTTCAAAAGCATTGTCTTGGTGAGATACTCAATGTATGGAGAAGTAATGCATTAGACAATTGCAACATAAATGGGGCGGGGGGTAAAGGAGCCCATAGGAGTTTTCTACATTCTCTGAATTGGTAAAATATTAATTCTAAGTAGACAGTGAAAACTTAAATATCTATATTGTAATCTTTAGAGCAACTATTTTTTAAAAAGCTATATAAAGAGACATAGTAAAAAACTCAATAGATAAATCAGAATAATAAAAAATATTAAAATAATCCAAATAAAACAGTAGAGGGGAAACAAAATCCAGAGGGAATAAGAAGAAAATAAATAATAAAATGATAGAACTAATTCCAAACATATCAATAATTTTATTAAATATAAATACTCAAGAAGACAAACTACAAGACAGAGGTTGTCAGAATATTTTTTTAAAAGAACAAGCTCAGCTGTATACTGTCCATAAGAAATCTATTTTAAATATAATGATATAGAGAGGTAAATTTGAAAGAATTAAAAAAGATAAAGCATGCAAACATTAATCAAAAGAAACCTTGAGTGGCTATATTAATATCAGACACAGTAGACTATAAAGCAAAAAAGATTACTAGGGATTAAGAGAGACATTATATAATAATAGAAGAGTCAATTTATAAGAAGACGTAAAAAATGTTAAATATGTATGCTCCTAACAACAGAACTTCAAAATGCATAAGAACAAAACTGATAGAACTGAAAGGAAAAAATAGACAAATCTGTAATTATACTTAGAAATTTCAACATTTCTTTCTCAATAATTGATAGAATAAACAGACAGAAAAATAATAAGAATATAGAAGTATCAAACAACACTACTAACCAACTGGATCTAAATGACATTTATAGAGCATCCAATCCAATAAAAGTAGATTACATATTTTTTCTTAAACACACAAGGGATATTCACCAAGATAGACCATATCCAGCATTACCCTGATGCCAAAATCAAAAACAGTATCATAAAATAAAACTACAGACTAATATCCTTCATGAATATAGGTAGGAAAACAATCAACAAGATGCTAACAAATCAAACCCATAAACAAATACAAAGAATAATACACCATGACCAAGGGGAATTTGTCCTGGGGATTCAAGGCTCATTAGAGGTTTGAAAATCAACCAGTGTGATCCACCATAGTAACATACAAAAGAAGAAAACCCACATAATTGAATTAATTGACAGAGGAAAAAAGCATTTGATGATATTCAACATCTCTTCATAATAAAAAATACACAGAGAACTAGGAATAAAGGGAGAATTTCCTTAACCTGATCAAAATCATCTACAAAAACCTGCAGCTATCATCATGCTTCACTATAAAGCAAATACTTTCCCCAAGATATAGAGAATAAAGCAAGATTGTCCAGTCTCATCACTCTTATTCCACATTGTACTGGAAGTCCTACCCAGTGCAAAGAGGCAAGACAAACAGACTGGAAAGTAAGAATTAATCTGTTCCTATTTACAGAGTACATGCTTGTATACATAGAAAACCTCAAAGAATCAACAAAAAAGCTCTTAGAACTATTATGTGAGTTTAGTGAGGTTGTAGGTTACAAGTTCAACTCACAAAAATCAATCATATTTATATATACCAGCAATGAAAAATTGGAAGTTCAAATTTTCTAAAACATAGCATTTATAACAGTTTTTTAAAATGAAATATTTAGGAATAAATCTAACAACTTCAAAACAGTGATAAAAGAAATAAAAGAAAACCTAGATCAAGAGACATACCCTGTTCATGGTTTGGAAGACTCAATATAGTTAACAAGTCACTGTTCCTTAAAATGATGTATAGATTTAACACAATCCCAATCAAAATTCAACTAGGAATTTTTGTAAATATGGATAAACTGATTCTAAAATTTATATGCAAAGAGAAAAGAATTTGGATAGAAAAAACAATTTTTAAAAAGAACAACAAAATCACAAGACTTATACTACCCAATTTTAAGAATTGCTATAATGCTACATTAATCAACAAATTGTGGTTTTGGCAAAAGGATAGCCACTTGGATCAATGAAACAGAATAGTGCATCCAGAAATAGACCCACACAGTTAAGGTCAATTGATGTTGACAAAGGCACAAAGATAATTCAATTGAGAAAGACAGGCTTTTCAATGAATTCTGTAGGAATAACTGGATATTTGTATGTTTAAAAAAAATGATCCTCAGCCTAAACTTAACATTCTTTGTTAAAATTAACTCAGAGGGACTTAGCGATGTAAATGCAGCACATAAAACTATAAAACTTTCAGAAGAAAACATAGGAGAAAATCACTGTGACATGAAGTTAGGCAAAGAATTCTTAGAATCAAAACCAAAAGCCTTATACATAAATGAAAAAACTGATAAATTGAATTCATCAAAATTAAAAACTTTTGCCCTGCAAAAGATACTGGTAAGAGAATGAAAAGACAAAGAAAAAACTGGAAAAACATACTTGCAAATCATGTATCTGACAAAGGATATTTGTACAGAATACATAAGGAACTCTCAAAACCCAACAATAAGAAAAGTAATGAGTGTGATGGAATTATTCTGTATCCTGATTGTGATGATGGTTATATGAATTCATACAGGTGTTAAAACTCACAGAAATTCACACCAATAAAATAACTAAATAAAAGTCAATCTTACTGTTTGTTAATTTAAAAAATAAACTAAAAAGGGTACTTAAAAATAGTTATGCTGGGACCAGCCCAGTGGCATACTGGTTAAGTTCGTGCGCTCCACTTCCGCAGCCCGGGATTGGCCGGTTTGGATCCCAGGCATGGACATATGCACCACTCATCAAGCCACACTGTAGTAGGCATTCCACATATAAAATAGAGGAAGATGGGCACAGACGTTAGCTCAGGACCACTCTTCCTCAAGAAAAAAAGTTACGATGATTCTAGAAAAATAAAACTGCTACCAAAGAAAGTGAATGAAGAGAGATGGATGTCAACTCATTCTGGTGGTTCAGAATGTAGATACCATGGATACTGAAGAGAAAGTATGTCACATATGATGACTTTGTTGTGATAGCTAAGACTCAATGAGAGAGAACAAAGATTGGAGCCAAAGTCTAGAGCATTATGCCTATTAATCTTCAGGTCAACATTGGGTGGAACTGGGTATTTTCCAACATATAACTGAAGATTCTAAGTTTTAATAATAAATTGGCCAAAGCACATACATTGTAATTTAACACACAAGCTCCAAGGAAACAGATTTTGCCAAAAGTTTTATGATTAAAACGGATGTGGAGAACATAGAGGGAGGTTCAGAAGAAAGATATCCAGAAATTAGTTAGAAAACAAGAAATGTGGAAAAACACTTTCTATGTTAGATTCCTTTAAATCAAAGGGTTTGAGGGATGTGGTGGATCTAACCACTGCTTAGCCATCCTCTGATACTGCCAATGACAAGAAACATATTGTTCATATTTGTACTCCCCATAACACTGACCATACTGACTGGTGCATAGTAAGCACCTAACATTGTTCAATGGGGATTGAGTAGAATCCTTCCTCCAATTCTATGTTGTCTCCTAAATTCTCAGAGAAAATCAGCCCATCTGAGAAAGATGCAAAAGATGTCGAGAAAAGGGGTCAAAGTATAATTCCATCCCTTGTACTAAGTTCTTAGAATAACTCTGGTTATCAGTTAAACAAAGATATCGTTTAAGGTGAATACAGAAAACTGAATTTCCATGTCCTTGGAAGAAATTCCAATGGCAAAGAATCCTAATACCTTAAGAACTTAAAATGTTCTGGGCTGATAGTTACTGCTCAGCCTCCCCACAGAGTAAAGCTCATTATAATAGTAAACATTTTATTTTGAGAGTGAATGTAATTGTTTCACTGGAATTCACACAAAATTTAATCAATTATAATCCCAACAAGTTAAAAATTTTGAAACATGAACACAATTTTTTATCAAAATATCTAATGTGATATTTAAGTAAAGAAAAAAGTGACCTTTGGATCTGTCCTTGCTTTGCCTGGGTGATTAATTTCCATTTTTTTTTTTCTGCTTCACACGCCCTGCCATAAACTTTTTTATTTACACTTTATTGTAACTGACTTCATGTCATTTGCTCTTGCTTAATAATAATCAGTTAACAGCAAGGGCAGGTGTTCTCAAGGATGTGGCCCTTCCAGTGGAGTGATTCTGAAGAGTTTAAAAAAAAATAATCATAAAAAGAACAATGATAAAACTCTCATTCTAGGTCTGGCAGGGAAAAAAAACATGTCTATGCAGAGAAAGAGTGAAGTATGGGGAACTTGAAAGGTAAAAATTAGTAGTCACATATGCGTTCTAAATTTATTTGTTTCCCATCTTTTTAATACTTGTATTTGATTGATCACACCTAGCGATGGTCTCTGCTAGCACCCTAACTTTTACATGGCTTTTGTTCTAACTTTGTGTGCTATGTTTAGATGTAAAAATTATAATTAAACTTTTATTGAATTTCTGTAGAGTTTGATGTCAATTTTGCAAGACCATGATAATAATTCACTTAACTACCTCCATACTTTATTCTATGGAGTGCCCTCTTCACCAACAAGCACAATTCCTTCTACCCTCCTACCCAATTCAGAAATACATTTTCTTTCCTTTTATTATCCCAGTTTCACAAACTTGAGTACCAAGTTCCCTCCAAACTGTATTTTGTTTCCATTATTCCAGAATTTCCTAGCCTAGTCTCCTGGTCACAGCAGCTTCTGCAGGGTGGTCTGAGCATCTCCTCAAAAGCTGCCCCTACTCTTCTCTTGGTCCTTTCGCCCACTAAATTGCCACCATTAGGAATAAGCTTCAGATTAAACAAGGAAGATCCTGGGTCATGGTTAAAAATTAATGTGTTGTCTGGGAGCACCTATCTAGTTATTAGAATATTGACTTGGATTAATTTATTAGTTATTTAGTGTCCTGAAAGGATGACATTCAGGAGTTAAAAGGAAAGGCTCAAATTAATCTGGTTCTTGGAGCAACCGTGAGAGTCAGGATAACTCTTTGGTGATGACCAGGTGGCAGTTGGAGGAGTAGGCACCATTACTGATGTAACAGAAACAATTATCTGAAGGAAGGCAGATTCTGCTGGACAAAAAACAGAGGCCAGATGGTCCTCCTTAGGAGGTTCTGATTTGAGAATGCCTCTCTATCCTAAATCTTAACCCTAATAGTCTGAGGTCTATGCACTTCCTTATTCTTTTTAAAAAAATGAACCTCTTTGGTTTTAGGGATTTTCCCATTTAAATTCAAATACCCTGAGAAGGTTGCTATTATGCCAAAATAGTATGTTGATCCTTAATGCCATTTTGTGAGTTAGTTAATGAAAAGAATTTCCACATATAATAACTGAATCGGTTAAGATGCTTTTTTATGCAAGGAACAGAAAGTCGCCCTCAAACTGAATAATACACCAAAAGGAACGTATTGGCTCACCCACTAGAGCAGCTCTGGGATCAGTGAGGGTCTGGACGTGGTTTGATCCAGATATTCACAATGTTATCAGGACTCTTCATCTAATCCTTTGCAATTTTCTCAGCTCTGCCTACCAAGGTATATTGACTTTGTTCTCAGCTTGGCTTCCCTAATGCAAACAATACAGCCTTCAGTAGTTCACAGGACTGCATATCTTCTCCATCACATCCAGAGGGGGACAGTGTGCATTTTCTCTGTTAATAACACGGAAGTCCTGAGCTCCACTCTAATCAGATTAAATTAGGAGAGATACATACACTCCGGGGTGCCTGGACCTCTCCCAGAATGATTCAAATTAATTAGTCCAGAATAAGACCTGGGCACCAACATTTTTTTAAAACACTTTTATCGAGATATAATCTACATATTATAAAATTCAACCATTTAAAGTTATATTGAGTATATTCACAAAGTTGAGGTACCCATGTTTTCAATGTTCCCCAAGAGTTGTAATTTCAGATAAGGTTGAGAACCACTGAGCTAAAGCAAATTGTTAGACTTTGAGACAACCTAATAATCAATTGTACTATAATTTAAAAATTATTCAAAGTATTCTGAAATCATGTTGTTCTCAGAAAACTAATAGACTATGTTATAGAGCAGTTTTAGGTTCACAAGAAAATTGGGTGGAGAATACAGAGCTAAAAATATGTTTTTTTACTATTAAATTCTCTAATTTCTCTCTTTCTGAGAGAAAACAGAAAGTCTTTAACAAAGTTTCATATTTTCTTAGAAAAAAATACAAAATGGTTATACTCTCTGTAAAGAGTTACTTTACATTCACTTAAAATATATGGTAAAAATCAGAATAAGTTTTTCTGTCTTTTTAAAAAGTTTATTTTACAACTTATGGATCGGCACTTTCCTGGCTCTCTTTTATTGGAGAAATAAAGCACTCAAACAAAATTTCAGTGATAAATAACTGAAAATATCCAATATTAATTCAATCCCTATGCATCCTTCTCTATCTTTTAATATAAAAGATTGAAAAGTATTGCATATATATATCTATGTATTTCACAACAGTGTTGTCATTTGCTTTGAAAGAAGTATTGATCATCTTCAGCTAAATTTGGTTTATAAAAAACATTGATAATCAGAAAAGTTTTCATATGGAATATTTAATATAAAGAGGTACCTAAAATGTTATAAAGAAAGCAAAGATCACACTAGTAGTTTCTGAACCATATTAAAGCAGATAAAAGTTTGTGGAGCCATTTGGTGAATTTAGACTGAAGAGTCACCTAATCAGATTCACTTAACAACCAAATACTATCCTTAGTACTGAGTATGAAAAAGTAATAATAGAGAAAGCAACATAGAACATAGTGGTTAGAAAAGAGAATTGTGTAGTCAGAAAAACCTTGTTGGGGTTCCTCCACTAATTGTCATTGTGATTTTAGAGAAGATATTCTCTCTAATCTTAATTTCCCCATCAGAAAAATTGGGGAGAATTAATAGTGCCTACTTCCTAAAGCAGTTGTAAGGCTTAAATGGGGGCAATATATGTAAAGTGCTTATCTCATGACCTGGAGTATAATAAACACTTAACTATCATGAACTAATGTGGTGGTACCGATATGATGGAATAGGACGTCATCGTCGAATGCTCCTAGAGGTGCTGGAGTGAGGGATGGAGAGTAGAATCTCCAAATATATTTTTGGGATCAGGGAATGGAAAGCCTCTATTCTTGCTTCTCTATTCTTGCTTCTGAAATTGAGCATGAGAGAGCACAGGGAACAAGAAGCAGTTCTTTTTGACTTAGAGGATAAAGATGGTAGGTGAGCCTGGAGAGATAAGCAATAGTGCTAGCAATGCATTTCAGATGAGTTGATGGGCAGGAGGAGGAAATAGGAGTTAAGGAAAGCAGGTTGGATAGTGGTGCTGTGAGAGATTAGTTTACACTGAGGAAACATTCACTCCCTCCCCACATCGCTCCTCCATGGGATGAGTAACCCCCTCCATTGATGTTGTCCTTGACCCTGTGACTCACCTTGATCAATGGAATGTGGACAAAACGACAGTGTGCTCATTTGAATTTAGGACTTAAAAGGCTTCACTCACCCCTCTGAAGGCTTCTTACCGCCACTAAGAGAAAACCATACCCCAGGTAGACACTGCCCCTGCAGGTTGGGCTCCAGAACGAAACTCAGGAACACATCTGAATTTAACCCACAGCTTGGGGCAGAAACTGCCTACCAAACCAGAGACCCATAAGTGAGAAATAAATGTGTATTGTTGTATGCCGCTGAGATTTTGTGGTTATTTTTTACACGCAAAAAACTGAAACAGGACCATACACTAAGATAGGGAATAGCGGCAGAAGAAATATGTATTTGGGGGGTAGAGTATGATGGGATGGGAGGAGAGTGGGCTCAATTCTGAGCTTACGGAATATGAGGTATCTATGGCATCTCAAATAGTGATGCATGAAGGGTAAGTAAGCCATCTGAACATATTTAGGAGCTCAAGCCATAAGAGAGAATGGAATCTTTAGAGGAGAGAGGACATGATGGTTATACTTTCTTGTTATATTATTCTTTTTATCAGTTTACAGTCATGTGCTGAATAACTATGTTTTGGTCAACAGCAGACTGGGTATGCTACGGTGGTCCAGTAAGATTAGTACCATATAGTGGAGGAGGCTATACCATCTAGGTTTGCGTTAGGCACACTCTACGATGTTTGCACAATGATGAAGTCACCTAACAACACATTTCTCAGAACATGTCCCTGTCATTCAGCGACATGTGACTGTATGGTTCTCCACTTATTCTCCTTTGCCCTTGTTTTAGCGTGCGCACACACACACACACATTTGCCTTTGCTTTTTTTTCTTATGGTGCCTCATAGTTGCTGCCTCTCTTCCATTTCCATGTAGCCTCCTACTCCTTTCCTCCCTGAGGACCCTCCGTGGTTAATCACACACAGAAAAGAGCTGGGGCCCTTGCCACATTTGACAGATAGAAGCACAGGCTTGGATCATAGCCCTGTTCGAACGAAGGGAGCAGCAGGGCCTTCTTGAGTCATGCAAACTTCCAGGTCCACAGCCTAAGGGCTGGATTCCTTACAGGGAATACAATGCTCAGTTAGGTCCCTGTGCACTGTCCCAGAGTGTGTTCTCTAGGTCCCCCCCCCAATAAATGCTTTTCCAGGTTAATGGGTGTGGGGGATCAAATCATTGCACCCTTATTTGCCCAGTAGCCATTCTCCTGCCTTTCCTCCTGCCTTACTAGCAAATCTGTTTTAATCTTTGTTTGCTAGCTCCCAATTATCCACCTGATTTCTAAACACCAGAGTGTGCCAGGGCTCAATCTTCTCAATCTTTAGACATCTTTATCTACGTTCACTCACTCAGTGAGCTCCTCCAGTCACAGGACTTTAAAAAGTATTCATAATCTGATACCTCCAGTCTGGACCTCCTCCCTGACTCCAGCCTCATGCCTAGAACTCTTATTTGACACCTCTATTTGGATGACCAATAGGCATCTCAAAGATAAGATGTCTAAAACAGACTTCCTGATTGTCCCTGCCTGAACCTGCCATGCATGCAGTCTCCCTTCTTTCGGGCAATCTTTCCAATTGTTCAGATTAAAAATCTTGTAGTCATCAGTGGCTCTTCTTTTTTCACACTTCACACACAATACACCAGAAAAATCCTGTTTGCTCTACTTTTAAAATATATCTGGAATATAACCACTGCCATCACCTGTCATCTGAATTTTAGTAATAACCAGTAGTAACCTCTCCCTGGCTTTGCCCTTGCCTCCTATCGTCTACTCTCAACATAGTAGCAGAGTGATACTTTTTGAAACATAAATCATATCACGCCATTCCTCTGCCCCAAAACCCTCTAGTGTTTGTTTCTTTTGTTTGTTTGTTTTTACTCAGAGTGAAGCTAAAGTTGCTACAATTGGACCAAGCCCTACACATTCAAACTTCCTATTACTCCTATGGTTCAATCTTGGACCCCTCCAAACCTTCCCAATGGTAAAAAGCTAAATCATCTGACTCCTTAGGGTGGGCTCCAGTCCTGTGAGGTTTAGTCCTTTCTAATGTATCTGTAGCACCCAAATGGCATCTGGTTTCTTAGAGGATTCATTGACAGGAATTATAAACCACGAATTATGTGTATTGTGTTGCTATTATAATTATGAAATTACACATGAACGTGTTCACTGTGGATGACTTGAGAGTAAAAATGCTTCTAAGATTCCTAGTTCATATTCTGCTTTAGAGTCAGAGTCCCTGGAAAGGTGGATTGCCCCCATTTCTGTATGTTAATCTCTCTCAGTCGATAGGATGCAAGGGAGTGAAACATAGTCAAGATTGTAAAAGAAAAACATTTTAATAATTTCCCTCTAAGAGTGGGCTCTTAACCTTGATCCAACTTTTGCCAACACTCTTCAGTTGAACCAAGAAATATTAACCCTGAAGGGGGCGGGGTAATATTTCTTACCACTTGTTTCCACCAGTGTTGTATATAACAGCAGAGGCAGGGTTACCATGAAACTAACAAGGCTCAAGCTTCAGGGCCCCTCTCTTGCACGGGCGCCTTGAGCACTTGGAGTTGCTGGGAGTTGTGGAGAGTTCCAGGTGGGGAAGGAAAGCCATGTTGCAATCACGGAGCATTTCCATGTAAACTTTTCCGATAAATTGCCTAAGGACATCTTAGAAGACAATATGCTAAATCACTAAGTCTCCAGTCATTTATTGTGATTTTTTAATTCCAATTAATCACTTTCTTATCTAATTTTGTATTGATGTTTTTAAAGAGGCAACTCCCAACCCCACCAGACTCTGCAAATTGAAGGCTGCACAAAGCCTGGATCTACCCCGATGGATGGGTTCATTCTCATGAATGTTGTACATGGTTCACTTGGTTGTTAAAGAATAAAAACTAGTCCAAGATAATCAGATTTCTTGTCTTTTATTTATGAAGTCAAATCAAATGCCAAAATTACCGCTAGTATTTACAGGGTTGTTTATTTTCATATAATTTGAGGAATTTAATGTGTTTTATAGCATCTTGATTGAGAAAAATATTAACTATAAGGAGAATTAGCAATTCTACTGCAGTTGGTACAACATTATACCTCCAAAAGGGAGCAACTTTCTCGCTCTTATTTGGAAAATGTGGTACTACATGTGGCAATTGAATGACTCTGACTGAAAAGTAGTGGAAAACCATTTTTAAGAAGATTGTATGACTATTCACCCAGATACTTGAATCTTTATGATATCAGCATCATCATAATATGTTTAGAGTAAATATTTCAATAAAGGATCCAAAAGGGTTTATAATCACTATTTGGTTAAACATTTCAAAACAAGATTGTTATTTATTCACTTATTAGAAATAGTATTATACAAAAGGTCTGTGTTCTTATTGGTTTACGTCTTGCCTTCTGAAAAAGCTTCCCAGTAGGTACTGTATGTTCTTTTAAACTTATTGCTGGCCGTAAATGTGGGCACACACACGCCAGGGTGTACGTGAGGCAGCTTTTACAATGCTTCCCGGGTGTGCCAGGCCTCTGGGGCAGGGAGCCAAAAGCAAAGCTGCCATCCTTCAACAGTATAAAATGCATACTGTGGTGTGTCATCACAATTGTTCCTTTTTATGGCTTTGGAAAAAAGCTCCACCTTCTCTTCAGTAATTTTAAACATTAACCTCCAGCTTTCAGAAGTACTCAAAATAGTTCATCCCTATGTTTTCCGTGAACAAGATATGGAGCATTAGAAACTAACTACTTCTCACTATGCAAACATTTTCCTCTATTACAAACACTAACTTCAAAATATGCAAGAATTTGTAAGAAAAATTTGTAGAAGAACTTTTCAAGGGAATATATTTTCTGTTTAACTGACAAAACAAATCTGAGAGAAATATTTCCAAAAGTAAATATTTTCTAAAAACTTGGGATTAATTTGGGGTGTTTCCATGACTTACACATTCATGGCTTTTATTTAATAAAAAGATTTTTAAGGTGAATAAAATATATTTTATAGATTGTTTGATTCATTTTAAAATGAAGCTATCACTTCCCACAAACTTAGCATCTAATAGTTGAGGGATAAGAAAGGCAAATACATAAAAACATTAACATTAATACAAGCAATCAGTTGTTTGCTAGAACTTTATAGTTTACAAGTTAACACTCATTCTCAAATCTTTTTCAATCCAAGTTATAGAAACTTTGCAACAAATTACACTTTGAATGAGAGGTACACCCAGGGTCAAAATTATAAAAGAAAGACTTGGTGACATTGATGAGAATCAAAGATGAATACTGGTTGAGACAGCTTATAACAATTTTACAGAAATACTACTGTTTCATAGAATTTTGATTGCGAAAAAGGATGTTATATAAGGAGGAGGAATGAGTATAACATTGTTAATAGAATTTATCATGGGGAAATACAATTGGGCAAGAAAGAACAATTTTTTACTTTCTTAAAGTTGGGAAGGCTATGTAGAAATCCTTAGGTTCAATTTCCTGGTATAAGTCCATCTTCTGGGTGGTTTTCAATAATTCTTTTGACAGAATCATTTAAAATAGTCATCCACAGCCTTCCCTTGAACAGATATTGTCAAAGCAAATGAATAATCAGAGCTTATTATTTTGTAAGGCATCCTTTTCCTGTGTTGAGCACTGTAATAAATTGATATTCATAATGGGCTGAAATTGACTATAATTTGTGCCTATTAGATTTTTTCTGTTCTATAAAATAACACAAAGTCTACTCTTCCAAAAGTTGAAAGACACCCGTCAAACATCTCCTCTGCATCCTTCGTTTCCCAATCTTCTCTTCCGTAGAGCAACAAATCTCTGTTTGACATCATTTCTTGATCCCTTACTGTAGTCTTTTGCACATCTTAAGTTTCTCGGTGTCCTTTGTAAAGTGGAGCACCCAGAATTAGTCATAATTCCGCATGGCACAATGGAGTTTTACTTTTGTTGACTTTATTGACCTAAGTGGTATGCTGTTAAAGTAGTCAACATTTACATTGGCTTTCTTAAGATCTTAGTTATGTTGTTGACTTACATTGAACTTTCACTCAGATAAAATAGGGCATTTTTGAGAAACACTTTGTTCGATTAAGTTAAGTCTTCTATGTCTTACTTATGCGTAGCCAATTTTTTTTTTTAATTTCGGTGTAGGACTTTACATTTAGGCCTATTTCATTGCATCCATTTGTTTCACCCTTCATTGCAGCCTATAAAATTTTTTATTTAGTCATCAATAGATTAGGCAGACCACCTGGATTTATGTCACTTGCAAATGTGATAGGCTTGTCTTTCATGTAATCAGATATGTGCATACATGCAGCATGGACTGTAGAAACAAACGGATGCATTTTGCCTTCTGGACTTTCCAATTGCTATCTACGACTTTTGCAAAGTCACCTAACCCCTCTGAGCCTCCATAAAACGGGAGAAATAATGCTTACTTTGTGGAATTGTAGTGAGATTTCAATGAAACGTATATAAAGTGCTTAGGACAGTGCTTGGTACATAATTTATATATTGTAAATATCAGCATCTCCTGTAGGAGTGGACTGAAGGTAGAAGCAAGAGTAGTAACAGTAGAAGAAGCAAATGCGTTTATCTGGCAAAACGGGAGAATTCAGAAGAACTTGAAAATGAAAGCAGAGGGTATTGACTAGAGTTGACTAATTACTGACACATGTTAAAGTTCATGTTATTTTTATGAAATGAGTAATTTTAAAACTACTGGATTTTGAGTTTAGGAACAGGATCAAAACCATATTTGAAGTTGATTACTGATAGTCTACATTTATTTTATTGAGAAGAAGTGAGACTGGAGACCAGACAGGCTGTTAACCACATTGAGCACACCTGGACGGCAATTCAGGGAGGTGGCCAGCAGAGAAAAAGTGTTTTTTTTCAGAAGATGAAAAAGTGGCCAATGACTAATACAAATATAATCAACTCATATTCAACCTTTATTTGCTCTCAATGAGGCTGAGGTTGGAATTTTATCTCTGTCTCCCTCAACTGTGATAAAATTTTAACTGCCTAACAATATTGGGGATGAAGTGGAGATTTGAGCACACAGTATAATTTTCCTCAAGTTTGTATCACCTCACAATGGCATTGGCCCTTAGATATCATGACCT